>NC_139013.1:43158532-44506701 GCF_964374135.1 Grampus griseus
AGGGCTGGGTCCGGATTAGAATACAGGCTATCCAACCTGGGCCTGGCGGGAAAGCCGTTGGATCAACAGGATCCTCCAAGTTCAAACCTTGAGCTCTTAGACCCTGTGCCAGTGACACAGGTGAAACATCTTTAGCACTAGCCTCAGCACCCCAGACTGACACGTGATTTCTCTGTCTCCACTCCTTTCAGCTTTAACATCTCCTAAACCGAACTTGATGGGTCTGCCCAGCACAACAGTTCCTTCCCCCGGCCTCCCCACGTCTGGATTACCAAATAAACCACCCTCGGCGTCGCTGAGCTCCCCCACGCCAGCACAGGCCCCCGCGGCGACGGCCCCTCTGCCAAGTCCCCAACCGCAGCCGCCGCAGGCGCAGCCGCCGCCGCCGCCAGCAGCCCAGCCGCCACCCGCGCCGCAGCTCCCGCCGCAGCAGCAGCAACAGCAACGCAAGGACAGAGATGGTGAGAAGGGAAAGGAGAAGGAAAAGGCACACAAAGGGAAAGGGGAACCCCTGCCCGTCCCCAAGAAAGAGAAAGGAGAGGCCCCCACGGCAGCCGCAGCCACGATCTCAGCACCGCTGCCCGCCATGGAGTATGCAGTGGACCCTGCGCAGCTGCAGGCCCTGCAGGCAGCCTTGACTTCGGACCCCACAGCGTTGCTCACGAGCCAGTTCCTCCCTTACTTTGTACCAGGCTTCTCTCCTTATTACGCCCCCCAGATCCCCGGCGCCCTGCAGAGCGGGTACCTGCAGCCTATGTACGGCATGGAAGGCCTGTTCCCCTACAGCCCTGCGCTGTCGCAGGCCCTGATGGGGCTGTCCCCGGGCTCCCTGCTGCAGCAGTACCAGCAATACCAGCAGAGTCTGCAGGAGGCCATCCAGCAGCAGCGGCAGCTGCAGCAGCAGCAGCAAAAAGTGCAGCAGCAGCCCAAAGCAAGCCAAACCCCAGTCCCCCAGGGGGCTGCTTCCCCAGACAAAGACCCTGCCAAAGAATCCCCCAGACCAGAAGAGCAGAAAAACGCACCCCGTGAGGTGTCCCCCCTCCTGCCGAAACCCCCCGAAGAGCCAGAAGCAGAAAGCAAAAGTGCGGACTCCCTCTACGACCCCTTCATTGTTCCAAAGGTGCAGTACAAGTTGGTCTGCCGCAAGTGCCAGGCGGGCTTCAGTGACGAGGAGGCGGCGAGGAGCCACCTGAAGTCCCTCTGCTTCTTCGGCCAGTCTGTGGTGAACCTGCAAGAGATGGTGCTTCACGTCCCCACGGGCGGCGGCGGCGGCGGTGGCGGTGGCGGCGGCGGCTCGTACCACTGCCTGGCGTGCGAGAGCGCGCTCTGTGGGGAGGAAGCTCTGAGTCAACATCTCGAGTCGGCCTTGCACAAACACAGAACAATCACGAGAGCAGCAAGAAACGCCAAAGAGCACCCTAGTTTATTACCTCACTCTGCCTGCTTCCCCGATCCTAGCACCGCATCTACCTCGCAGTCTGCCGCTCACTCAAACGACAGCCCCCCTCCCCTGTCGGCCGCCGCCCCCTCCTCGTCCTCCGCTTCCCCCCACGCCTCCAGGAAGTCTTGGCCGCAAGTGGTCTCCCGGGCTTCGGCCGCGAAGCCCCCTTCTTTTCCTCCTCTCTCCTCATCTTCAACGGTTACCTCAAGTTCATGCAGCACCTCAGGGGTTCAGCCCTCGATGCCAACAGACGACTATTCGGAGGAGTCTGACACGGATCTCAGCCAAAAGTCCGACGGACCGGCGAGCCCGGTGGAGGGTCCCAAAGACCCCAGCTGCCCCAAGGACAGTGGTCTGACCAGTGTAGGAACGGACACCTTCAGATTGTAAGCTTTGAAGATGAACAATACAAACAAATGAATTTAAATAAAAAAATTAATAACAAACCAATTTCAAAAATAGACTAACTGCAATTCCAAAGCTTCTAACCAAAAAAAAAAAAAAAAAAAAAAAAAGGAAAAAAAAAAGGAAGAAAAAGCGTGGGTTGTTTTCCCATATACCTATCTATGCCGGTGATTTTACATTCTTGTCTTTTCTTTTCTAATATTAAAAAGAAAAAAGAAAAAACTTAACCTTGTTACATTGTGTCCTTTTGAAGGTACTATTGGTCTGGGAAACAAGTCCACAGGGCCTCCCTATGTCTTTGGAGCTTAAACCCCTTGTATATTTGCCCCTTTTCAATAAATGCCCCACGTTGATAGCACAGAGGAGCCCGGCATGCACTGTATGGGAAAGCAGTCCACCTTGTTACAGTTTTAAATTTCTTGCTATCTTAGCATTCAGATACCAATGGCTTGCTAAAAGAAAAAAAGAAATGTAATGTCTTTTTATTCTCAGGTCAATGGCTCACACTTTTTTCTGTTTTCAGAATCATTGTTTTATATATATTATTTTTGGGGGGGGGGTTGGTTTTTGTTTTCGTTCCAGAAAAGATTTTTTGTTTTGTTAATTTAAAAACGGGCAGAAAGTATTTGAGAAAAACAATGTGAACTGCTTTAGCTTTCTGGGGATTTTAAGAATAGCTTTTCTGCTGAAGCCAATTTCAAGGGGAAAAGTTAAGCACTCCCACTTTCAGAAAAAAAAAAAAAAACAAACCCACACACAGAGTGTTGAGGACTTGTAGCTTAAAAAAATAAGTTTTAAAAACTGACTTTCTGTATTTATGATAGATATGACCATTTTTGGTGTTGAGTAGATTGTTGCATTGGAAATGAACTGAAGCAGTATGGTAGATTTAAAAGGAAAAAAAAAAACCCTTTTGTGTACATTTAGCTTTTTGTATGGTCCAGCTGACAGCTCCTCACTTGATGTTGTCTTGTTCATTCCTAGCAGATAGATTGCAATCCGTTGATTCACCTAAGCTTTTCTCCCCTTTGTCCCTTAATTCCACTTTCTCTTTCCTCCTCCCACCCTATAATCTCCCACTTAAGGTAGCTGCCTTCGTTTCTTAGAGGGTAGCTGCAGAATTATTTTATAAAACTAAAGAAAGAATTTCAAAGGGTTCTAGGGGTCATTAGGATCCTCACAGATTATTTTTGGTTGGGGAGTTGAAACTTTTTAAAGGCATATAATTCTAGTTACCTATGTCTGTTAGCCTTGTACATTTATTTTTTATTTATCCTTCCTTTGGTTTTTCTTTTCACCCTTTTTTTCCCCTCCTTGTTTGGTAGATGCTTCAAATATTCTTTTCCTAAACTAAAGCATTTGTTTTGGTTTGTGTAATTGGGCTGTGTGCTTTTCTTTTCTAAAAAAGTTTTTGGTTAGGGGTTTGGTTTCTGTGTTTTTGTTTTGTTTTCTTTCCTCTCTCAGAAAAAGAAATTTCATGCTTTAAATAAAATCCAAAGACACACCCTTTCACTGCTGAGGCAGAAAAAAGGGAAAGGGTTCTTGTTACTTGAGAATTTGTTTCTGATTTAAATAAACAAGACTTAGTTTAATAAAAGAAAGAGTAAAACAGAAGATTCCCAGGTTGTTATGTGCTTCTTCTGCAAGCAGAGAGGCAGCTGTTAAAGACAATTCTATATACCAAAAGACACACTTTTTACTTCAAAGTTTTGTCCTTGTGTTAGGCAGTCTGAGCAGCGAGTGATCCAGAGCGCAGCCAACAAAGAAGCAGATAGCAATGTACGTACAGAGAGCAAAAAAGGAACTGTGTGTGAGGCACTTGTGTTTATGTTAATATCCGTATTCCTGTAACACACAACACAACGCAACATACACCCTTTCTCATCTTAAAAAAGCGGTCTGAACTTTGAAAGGAAACCTTTGTGCTGCTATAATGTAGATTTTGGAGACAAATAGATGCTTTGCTGTTTCACCTTCATAGCCAAACATCAACAGAAAAAAATCTCCCCTTACCCCGAAAGTGTGAAATCCTTCTCCCCTTCATTCTCTTCCTTATGTTTCAAAAGGGAACTTTGAAGACTGTGAATGCAGGTTCCATCTGGTCACCTTTCAGGCTTCTTCCCCAGGGCTGAAGCCACTCATCGACTTTGCAAAAAGACTGGAGCATTCCAAGATCTGAAAATGAATTTCTTTTTATTCTCTTTTTCTTTTTTAGCCGGGACTATTTTATTTTTATGAATTTGTTTTTAGTTTAATGAAAGAGTAGATCCTGAACTGTTGTATATATTTCTAACTAGGCTGACTGATGCACAGTGCAAATTCCTTTTTTAATTTTTTTTTTTTTTTAAGTAGAAGTACTAAAGAATACCATCTAACTATTCATACCAGTATCCAGTCATAGCATAAGGTGTCAAAAACAAGTACGCAAAACATTTGCTGTTTTAACAAGCTATTTCTTTTAACAAGAATTCTTGTATTTCTCCGTGTTTGAGATGAACATTTTTAAATTTTGAAGTTGTACAGTTTTTTGTTTTCCATTATTTTATCTTGTTTGTAACTCTATGAAATATATATATATATATTTTTTGCCATTTAACTGTTGTATGTTACTCTGTGTCTGTATCATATAGAAAAAAATTGTTTTTGTTTTTGGTTCTCTATGTGATACCAATTAACAATTTAACAGTAGTTTTATCTGTCAAATTCTGCTAGGTCTTTTCTGAAAACTTTGTTTTTAAAAATGGTAACTGTTTGGTAATAGTGCAATTTCTATCCCTTTCCCTCCCCCCCTCAACTTTAAGTTCATTTCCTTGTAATTTTGCCACCCCTCCCCAAAGTGTTTTCTTTTTCCTTTCTTTTCTTTTCTTTTTTTTTTTGAGCTACCATGCCATCCTCCCTCTGTGAGGCAGAGTGACTGTCAGTGTTTTTGTTATGCCATGCCTCGACCTGTGGGTGTGTTCGGCAATAGCAAGGTGGTTGGGTAGACTGACTAAGCATGCTTCCACCCACCAGTGTTCCTCAGTGGGGTTATGTGAGTGTTTCAACCTGGAGTGGGTTGCACGCTTAATGCTTTCCTCTACAAGTATACCGCCCACATATACGTTCATTCAAAAAAAAATTCTTCTCAGCGTTAACCTAGAAGTAGCAAAGCAGTCGGTGATGGTGAAGCTTAGAGGTCAAACATGAGCTAGTTAGATGTCTGTGGGCTGGCATCCACCATGGCTGTGACCAGTATCATTTACAAAGCATGAATTCACGACAACGCTCAACTGTTTAGATCGGTCCCACTCGGAGAATTTACTCCTGTCTGCTGCATAGTCCGTAGCTGAATA
Organism: Grampus griseus; assembly: GCF_964374135.1. Taxonomy (NCBI): domain Eukaryota; kingdom Metazoa; phylum Chordata; class Mammalia; order Artiodactyla; family Delphinidae; genus Grampus; species Grampus griseus. The sequence goes on from NC_139013.1 coordinate 43,163,711, forward strand.
GGCTATCTCAAATTACTTTTTGAATTAGTTCTTCACCTCCATTGATACTTCTTGTTTTTGGTTGGTTGTTTTTTTTCTGAATCTCCACAGTGTGGGTTGGTGCCAGACACCAATCAGTTATAGCACCAAATGGGCCCACAGAATGGGAGTTATTTCCTCCATCCTCCAAAAAGAAACTTAAGAAGGAAACACATACACACACCTACACATGCGTGCGCGCGCGCACACACACACATACACACACGGAAAAGTTTAGGAAGTTCTATTTTTAATTAAAAGCTATTTAAAGAGATGAATGTGGCCAAAGTTTTACACAATTGAAAATAAGGTAACACAGACAGCACGTGTTTAAACCTGAGTTTATCAGGCATGGCAGGAAGTTGCAGGAGAGAGAGGCAGAGACCCAAGCCAGTGCACTTGATGTTCATGGACATATATTTTTTTTTAAATAATAAATTAAATTAAAACATTTTAAATAGAAGCATAAATTGAGTTGGTTGTTTGTTGGCGCTGAGATACTGCCCACTGTGAAACAAAGCTTTGACTAGTTTTTTTGTTTGTTTGTTTACTTTCTTCGGAGGGGAGGGGGGCAAGTTTGGGTAGGAAAGAAAGCATACATGAACGTGACCCTGAGGTGAAGAGGTATATGAACAGCCTTTGCAGTGTACAAAAAAACAAAAAAAACAACAAAAAAAAAAAACAAAAAAAAAATAGAGCAAGTGAAACCAAAAATGATGTTCTTGGTGTTTTTCTATAATGTAGTCTTGTTAGCTTTTTTGTTACTGTAACAATGCTGATCTCGAACTGTACCAAAATACATGGAGACTAACAGAACCACATGGAACTTTCAAACTGAAAAAATTTGTCACAAAAACTTTGTTGTCATAGTTAAGTTGATTGTAGATGGTAATTGAATATACTCCTTTGAAAATATTTCATCAAGTATGTTTCCTGCTCATTGTGATACATTAAAAAAAATATGAGCAAAAGTTCTTGTCTCTGTCACCAGAGTTTGTGTGTGCATGTGTGAGAAAGAGGTTGATGGCTGGCACGGTGTAAGTCTGAACAGTATCCTGAGGTTGTGTGGCCAGGGACACTTACTCTGAGGTACACAAGCTCTTTGGTAATTCTAAGTGTCCTTGTATCTCCTGGTACTCATGAAAGTGCAGGAAGTTTTGGTGATGGTGCTGACTAGCTTATTTGAGAAGGGTAAGCCTGACAGCTTGGATGATGTTTGGCCCCAAAGAGCCCTAATAGCATTTCTACTTTTAATTCAGATGTTTATATGAGAATTTTAGATACCTGGGACAACCACAAGCAAGGAAGTTTTGCTGATGATGAGGAAAGAGGTAAGTTTAACTTCTCTGAAATGGGAATTAGATCCAGTGTTTATGACGGAAGGATATGAAAGGTGAGTTGAATTAAATGGATGATTGACTACATCTCCCTTTCCTACCAAAGGATTTTTTAAACCCCTGTTAGAGCAGAATTTGAGATAAGAACAGTCTTCAAAACAGTAATAGCATTAGTAATTCCTATATACAAGAGGACTTGGTCCTCTTACCAAAAACCCTCCCTTACAGCAGAAAATGCATGACATTCATTAATAGTACATTCAAGATCAGGCCCAAAGGCCTTCCATTCATCTCTAATTTATAGCCAAAGCCCATAAATAATTTACACAACTCTAGCAGTAGGCCTGGATGGCACTGCAAGCTAGCTGTGTTCTTGCAAGGTCTGCAGCATCTGCCCTCAGCCAACAGGGGTCTTTTCTACCCCAGAGGTTGAGCTCTGAAACCCTCTTCTATTGGCTTAGACAGCCATTGTCCACCAAGTCTTTTTTCTTAGTTCCTGCAGCAGGCATTCAAGAAGCAGCAGTGACCCTATTAACTCAACATTTCAAAGAATTCTACAACTGGTACAGGCATTACTAGAGCTCAGAAAGGAAAAGTTGGTTCCCTCACTGGTAGCTGGAACCTCTATGCCAAACAAGTAGTATCACTGTCCCTAATAAAACCCTGCTCTTTCCCCAGGCATTGTACCTTTCTTTTGGGTGTTCCTGCAGAAGCAGATGGCTTCTACCTCAATGTGTTTTCTTGGCACACACTTATGTCACTGATCTTTCTTCTGACCCCATGAAAAGGTACAGTATAAAACTTGTTCAGACCCAAAGCCACATCTGCCTTTCTAGGCTATAATTATTTTAGGGTCTGGCAGGATCACACCGAAATGTTTTAAATGGAACTAGTTTTGCAGCAAGGTTTTGCTGCTTCAGCTCTTTGGAAGAAGGTGACTACAATTCAAATTCTTAAGATAAATTTTTAACAAGAAAATAAGCACCTAAATTACATCGAGAGAGGGCTGGGTAAGGGACTCTTTCTGTTACTGAAAAAGCTTTATACTAAAGGGAAAAGAACTCTTCCAGTCTGGCTTCAATATCATGTTCATGTGGCTATTAGTCTCCTTGGAATTAATAGTCCCCCCCCCCCCCCCGCCCACCGGAAAATGTGAAACGGCAACATCTTAGTACGGCTGGCTGATATGTGTTAGTAGGGTAGCTGTTTCTAATTTTGATTTAAAGAAATGTCTGGAGTGCCTAGCCCCTGTTATAGACTAATGACCTTACAAATCTCACTTTTAACAAGTTTTGACTTTAAATTACAAGAGCACAAGCAGTTTAAGAGTCAAGCTGAAGGATGAGAAGTTTGCACCTGCTGCTCTGCAGCCTTAATTACAGGAGGACAGATGTGCTTGCTCAGTCTCTGTACATTTCTGCTGGGGGTGGACCAGCCAAGGCTCTGGCAAAACTTGCAAAATTAGTGCTCTCAGGGCCATTAAAATAGACAAAGCTTTCCATTACCTTTATTTCACAGCAAAGATGGTGGGTATTTCCCTTCCTCCTTCCCTTCCCTCCTCCCTCCTTTCCTTCCTTCCTTCCTTCCTTCTTCCCTTCTTCCTTTTTTTCCTCTCCTCCTTCCCTCTTTCATTCTTTTCTTAACTAGGGGCATATATTTTTTAAATGTCTTTTATCATTTAGCTTAGATTCCTCTCAAGCTATCTTCTCGAGTTTTTAAATTCCAGATGAAAAATAAATTTGTTCTTTATCCTTTATGATTGCTTCATTTCTTATCTATATGGACCAAAGAGACTGTTTAATCCAATTTAGGGATCCCTTATTAATATAAGAATGCAAGCTTTCAGATGAACTGTTTTACTCTTGGGGCAAGATCCCTTGGCCTGAGAAATGAGTGCTAAGAAACAACAAAGAGTAGCAAGTGACAAAGGCATCAGTAGACATTCTCTGCTTCCGTAACACCAAAAGCTGCTTTGGACACTCACTCTGCCTTGCCTTCCTATGCTCAATACACTGCTCTTTCCAAAAGCCCCCTTACACATTGCTGCTGTCTTTTAGACCCCCTCTGTAATGCTTTCTATTGGCTTGACACTTAAAATATTTTGTGAAGTTTTGTAAAATTACTTCTTGCTGCTCAAAATGATCTATAAAGTAGGCAGAGTAGGTGACATTGATCCCAGCTGGTCAGGAGAGTGAGGTAATGAGTGAGGGGAGAAGGCACTGACCGTGCATTCAGCCTCTGTCCAGTGTTCCTTCTCCCCACACAGCATTAGGAGAGTGGTCAAGAGAGCGGGCTCGAGTCAGACTGACGGGGCTCCACCACTGTAACATGGATTGCATTATTACTCCCACTGTAACATGAGGATAAGGGTACCTGCTTCACGGGTTTCTTTTAAAGATTAAATAAGTTAATATCTGTAAAATGTTTCAAACATTTCCTGGTACATACTGAGTACTGAATATCTATTGCTCCTATTATTGTCAGTATTAACTCTCCACTTCTTTGCTGTAGGTCTCTTGGAATCGCAGCTTTTTTTGTTGTTTTTAAATTAATTAATTAATTAATTTTTGGCTGCATTGGGTCTCCGTTGCTGCGCGTGGGCTTTCTCTAGTTGCGGTGAGCGGGGGCTACTCTTCATTGTGTGCAGGCTTCTCATTGCAGTGGGTTCTCTTGTTATGAAGCATGGGCTCTAGGCACATGGGCTTCAGTAGTTGTGGCACGTGGGCTCAGTAGTTGTGGCTTAGGGGCTCTATAGAGTGCAGGCTCAGTAGTTGTGGCGCATGGGCTTAGTTGCTCTGCAGCATGTGGGAACTTCCTGGACCAGGGCTCGAACCCGTGTCCCCTGCATTGGCAGGTGGATTCTTAACCACTGCGCCACCAGGGAAGTCCTGGAATCACAGCTTTCTAACCCTTGCTTTACTTCACAGAGGGTTTGGGGACTTACATAAGTTATATAAGTCAGTCCCATCAAGCCTTTGCCATAAGTTTATAGCTGATGTTTCCCTGTCTGTACATATCTCAGAGGGTGTAGAGATTTTTCAGGGTGTTTCTGCTCATGAGTTGTACAGGAGGACTGTACTGAATCTGTGCTTCAGTCTTCCCACGTCCAACTTCTAGTGATTAATTTGGTCAGAGAAAAGGATGGCTTATAGTTTGCTTTTGTTTGCAAGAATAGACATTCCTGCCTCACCATGCCTTGGCGGGTGAGCACTTAAATGTCTGGGTTTACATAATAGAGTAAATGGAGTAGGTTGTGACAATCTGCTCACTGCCATTGCCTGTTTTGAGGTGGTTTGAATACACAGGTTGGGAGCAGCAGTATCTAAAATGAGACTGTGAGAGTGAATGAATTGTACGTGAAACAAAATTGAAAGAGGAAATCACCAAAGGAATGCAGCAAGAGGATCGTTTTACCCCAAAACATGGGAAGAGCTTTTAAAAATACTATTGTTCTAGTAACCTGCAAAATAAACATCAGGAAGAGGCATGGGAACAACTGAGTAAAAACTACATTAGCCCAGAGAAAAGGCTTGAGTATAGCCTCTGCATATATGAACTCATCAGTGACACAGGCTTTAGGAAGCTACGGCTCTGTGAACTTTCTCCATTTTTAATCAGAAACGGTGATGGTACTGTAAATAAGATTGCTGGTACTGGTATGAGAGGGCTGGTAAAGGCTATGCAGTATGACTGGTGAGTCATTTTTCCTCTTCTCTGAGGACAATAACATATAAATGAAGCTTTGGCATTTTGCCTGTAGATAGGATATTATCATACAGTACCTGCCTTTGATTTCTTTGTTATATGGTTCTAAGTTTGATGTTGTTTGAATACTTTTCAAAGTCTGATTTGCATTCAGCTGAACTTGTTTCTTTTAGTAGTGTAAAGATGTTGCTCCACTGTTGTCTCATTCGAATTGTTTCTAATAAGAAGTCTGCTGCCATCCTTATTTTTTAATGTACTTTTTTCCTCTTTTAAGATTTTTTCTCTCTATCACTAGTTTTATCGCATCATGTTATGATGTGCCTTGGTGTAGTTTCATTTATGTTTCTTGTGTTTGGGATTTGTGGAGCTTCATGGATCTGTGAGGTACTACTTTTTGTCAAAATCGGAAATTCTTCAACCATTATTTCTTCAAATCTTTTTTTTTTTTTTCTGTCTGCTTCATTCCTTCTCCCCTTCACCTTCAGGGATTCCAATTATATATGTATTAGATCATTTTAAGTTAACTCATAGCTTACTGATGCTCTGGTTTGGTGAGGTTTCTTTTTCGGAGGCAGGGCACTCTTTACTCTGTGTGCTTCTTTTTTTTTTTTGGTAGCCCATACAGGGAATGAATGTGTTTCATTTTTGACCTTCCATGTCTCCACTTAATTTTTGAACATATCACATACAGTTAAAATAACTGCTTTACTGTCATCCTCTGCTAATCTATGTAAGTTCTAAGTTGGTTTGATTATTTTCCTCATTATGAATTGTGTTTTCTTGCCTCTTTAAAAGTCTACTAATCTTTGACTGGATACCAGTTATTGTGAATTTTACCTTGTTGAGAGCTGGATATTTTTGTATTCCTAAAAATTTCCAGTTTATTCTGGGATGTGCTTAAGCTACTTAAAAACTGTTTGACCCCTTCATATCTTATTTTTAAGTTTTGTTGGGCAGGACCAGCACACTAACCAAGAGCCAATTATTCCCCATTACTGAAGAACAAAACTTCTGAGAACTCTACTCAAATGTTCCATGAACTTTTTCTGACCCTGTATGTGCATCAGGTGCTGTTCCCTCTTACCTTTTGGGCTGGTTCTTTCTCAGCCTCAAGTAGTTTCCTAACATGCATGCACTGGTCAGCACTTTGCTGAATAATCATGGAGGACCCTGTGAAGATCTCCAGAGGTCTCTCTTCTCTGGTACTCTGTCCTGCAAATTCTAGCTGCCTTGCTTTCCCCAGACTCACCTTTATCTCCTCAGCTCAGGGAGTCTGCTGGATTCCACCTAGGTTCCTCACCCTAAGTTGTAACTTTAAGGCAGTAGGGTGGGATAATCAAAGGGCTTACCTTATTTGGTTCTCATCTCTCAGGGATCACTGTTCTTCACTGTGTAGTGTCCAGTGTCTCAAGAACCATTCTTTAATACATTTTGTCTTGTCTTTTTAGTTGTTTCAGCTGGGAAAGGTACATCTGGTCTCTATTGCTCCATCTCAGCTGAAAGTAGAAGTCAAATATAGTTTTTAGGTATATATGGTAAGAGTCCTGCATACCTTTCTAAGTCGCTACCTATGCTTATGAAATTTCCCAAAAGGTGTGATTAACTTAGGAGCCTGATTTCCCCAACACACTTCCCTGAACATGACGGATGCTGACTCACTCTTAGGATCAAAGTTTGAAACTGCTTCATCCTTTTGCTTAATCACAGTGATGAGCAGTGAAAGAAATGTAGGTAAATGCATAATTTTGGCCACTTTTTGCCTTGCCATAATGCCACATAGAGTGGAAAAACCAGTTGTTAGGTTTTGAAGTTTTAAGTCAGCCCATGAAGCAGAGGTATGACTGACAATAAAACACTATTTCAGCTCTTCCCCCTTGATATAAGGGTTATCACTGTTCATAAAGGTAATTCAAGTAAAAAAGAAACACTTTTATTTCAATGACGTCCTTCACGCAGACCATTTTTCAGGCTAACTAAATGTGGCTCAAGGAAATCCAATAACTTGGAAGTGTGGTTCTTACTCTGAGATGAATTCATTGCACTCAAAAGGCTTACCTTATAAGTAACACACAAGAATGCTAAAAATCTGGCCTCAGCAGACACTAGTCATTCGTGTGAAAGTCAACTTATATTTGTTTGTTATGTTTATTATTTTGGTAGAAATTTGATCCTACTTTAAATTGGTAATATAATAATACATCCATGATAAGTGAAAAACTTAAGTGTTAACTCATTACCTGCTTTCAAAATTCTCAAGATTTGTTCCAGGGTACCCTTCCCACTATGCTTATCTGCAGATGATCTGCTCCACTAACACCAGTCTACCTTCCAAACACACCCTGTACTTTTCCCTCTATATTTAAAGCCTTAGCTAATGTCATTCACTAGATGACATCTATCTCATCACATCTGTCCAGTGTCTTTTCTGAAAAGATCAATGAAACTAAAAGCTGGTTCTTTAAGAAGATAAACAAAATTCATAAACCTTTAGTCAGACTCATCAAGAAAAGAAGGGAGAGGACTCAGATCAATAAGATTAGAATGGAAAAGGAGAAATTACAATGGACACCACAGAAATACACAGGATCATAAGAGACTGCTACAAGCAACCATATGCCAATAAAACAGACAACCTAGAAGAAATGGACAAATTCTTAGAAAGGTACAATCTTCCAAGACTGAACCAGGAAGAAATAGAAAATATGAACAAACCATTCACAAGCACTGAAATTGACACTGTGATTAAAAAACTCCCAACAAACAAAAGGTCCAGGACCAGATGGCTTCACAGGTGAATTCTATCAAACATTTAGAGAAGAGTTAACACCTATCCTTCTGAAACTCTTCCAAAAATTGCAGAGGAAGGAACACTCCCAAACTCACTCTATGAGGCCACCATCACCCTGATAACCAAAACCAAAGATACCACAAAAAAAAAGAAAGAAAATTATAGGCCAATATCACTGATGAACATACACACAAAAATCCTCAACAAAATACTAGCAAACCAAATCCAACAATACATTAAAAGGATCATACACCATGATCAAGTGGGATTTACCCAAGGGGCACAGGGATTCCTCAATATCTGCAAATCAGTGTGATACACCAGGTTAACAAATTGATGAAGAAAAACCACATGATCATCTTAGTAGATGCAGAAAAAGCTTTTGACAAAATTCAACACCAATTTATGATAAAAACTCTCCAGAAAGTGGGTATAGAGGGAATCTACCTCAACATAATAAAGGCCATATATGACAAACCCACAGCTAATATCATATGCAACAGTGAAAAGCTGAAAGCATTTCCTCAAAGATGAGGAACAAGACAGGGATGCACATGCTTGCCACTTTCATTCAACATAGTTTTGGAAGTCCTTGCCATGGCAATCAGAGAAGAAAATGAAATAGAAGGAATCCAAACTGGAAAAGAAGTAAAACTGTCGTTGTTGGCAGATGACATGATACTATACTATATAGAAAATCCTAAAGATGCTACCAGAAACTACTAGAGCTCATCAATGAATTCGGTAAGGTTGCAGGATACAAAATTAATACACAGATATCTCTTGCATTGCTATACACTAACAACAAAAGATCATAAAGACAAATTAAGGAAACAATCCCATTTACCATCACATCCAAAAGAATAAAATACCTAGGAATAAACCTACCTAAGGAGGCAAAAGACCTGTACTCTGAAAACTGTAAGATAAGAAATCGATGACACCAAAAGATGAAGAGATATACCATGTTCTTGAATTGCAAAAATCAATACTGAAAAAATGACTATACTACTCAAGGCAATCTACAGATTCAATGCAATCTTTATTAAATTACCAATGGCATTTTTCACAGAACTAGAACAAAAGAATTTTAAAATTTGTATGGAAACATGAAAGATCTCAAATAGCCAAAGCAATCTTGAGAAAGAAAAATACAGCTGGAGGAATCAGGCTCCCTGACTTCAGACTATACTACAAAGCTACAGTAATCAAGACAGTATGGTACTGGCACAAAAACAGAAATATACATCAATGGAACAGGATAAAAAGCCCAGAAATAAAACCACACACCTATGGTCAATTAATCTATTACAAAGGAGGCCAGAATATACACTGGAGAAAAGACAGTCTCTTCAATAAGTGGTGCTGGCAAAACTGGACAGCTACATGTAAAAGAATGAAACTAGAACATTCTCTAACACCATACACAATAATAAACTCAAAGTGGATTAAAGACCTAAATGTAAATTGGACACTATACAACTCTTAGAGGAAAACATAGGTAGAACACTCTTTGACATAAATCACAGCAAGATCTTTTCTGACCCACCTCCTAGAGTGATGAAAATAAAACCAAAAATAAAAGGGACCTAATTAAACTTAAAAGGTTCTGCACAGTGAAAGAAGCCATAAGCAAACGAGAAGACAAGACACAGAATGCTAGAAAATATTTGCAGATGAAGTGACTGACAAGGGATTTATTTCCAAAATATACAAATAGCTCACACAGCTCTATGTCAAAAAACCAAACAACCTAAACAGAAGATGGGCAGAAGCTCTAAATAGACATTTCTCCAAAGAAGACACACAAATGGCCAAAAAGCACATGAAAAGATGCTCAACATCAGTATCAGAGAAATGCAAATCAAAACTACAAAGAGGTATCACCTCACACCGGTCAGAGTGGCCATGATCAAGAAGTCTACAAACAATAAATGCTGGAGAGGGTGTGGAGAAAAGAGAACCTTCCTGTATTGTTAGTGAGAATGTAAATTGGTACAACCATTATGGAGAACAGTATGGAGGTTCCTTAAAAACCTAAAAATAGAACTACCATATGATCCAGCAATCCCACTCCTGGGCATATATCTGGAGAAAACTATAAGTAGAAATAATATATGCACCTCAATGCTCATTGCAGCATTATTTACAAGAGCCAAGACATGGAAGCAACCTAAATGTCCATCGACAGAGGAATGGATAAAGAAGATGTGGTACATATATACAATGGAATATTACTCAGCCATAAAAAAGAATGAAATAATGCCATTTGTAGCAACATGACTGGACCTAGAGATTATCATGCTAAGTAAGTCACACAGAGAAAGAAAAATATCATATGACATCACTCGTATGTGGAATCTAATTTTTAAAAACGATACAAATGAACTTATTTACAAAACAGAAACAGACTTTCAGATATCGAAAACAAAATTACCAAAGGGGAAATGTGGGGGGAGGGTAAAATCAGGAGTTTGGGATTAACACACACACACTACTATATATAAGACAGATAATCAACAAGGACTTACTGTATATCACAGGGAACCCTACTCAATATTCTGTGATAACCTATATGAGAAAAGAATTTGAAAAAGAATGTGTATATGTATAACTGAGTCACTTTGCCTTACACCTGAAACTAACACAACACTGTAAATCAAGTATACTCCAATAAATTTTTTTTAAAAATTGGTGCAGCCACTATGGAAAACAGTATACAAGTTCCTCAAAAAATTAAAAATATAACTACCATATGATTCAACAATTCCAGTTCTAGGTATTAATCCAAAGGAAGTGAAATCACTATCTCAAAAAGATATCTGCATCCCCTATTCACTGCAACATTATTTACAACAGCCAAGACATGAAAACAATCTACATGTCCATCAACAGATGAATGGATAGCGAAAATGTTATGTATATATACAATGGAATATTATTCAGCTATAAGAAAGACGGAAATCCTGCTATTTGCAACAACATGGATGGTAACCTTTAGGGCATTATACTAAGTAAAATAAGTCAAAGAAGGACAAATATCATAAGGTCCTACTTATATGTGGAATCAGAAAACCAAACTTAAAGATATAGCAAACAGATTGGTGGTTGCTAGAGGCTGGAGGAGTGGGTGAAATGAGTGAAGGTGGTCAAAAGGTACAATCTTCCAGTTAGAAGATAATTAAGCCCCAGGGGTGTAATGCATAGCATGGTGACTATAGTTCTGTTAACAATACTGTATTGTAAATTTGAAAGTTGCTAAGATAGTAGATCTTAAAAGTTCTTACACAAGACAAAAAACTGTAACAGTGCGTGGTAATGGATTTTAACTAAACTTACCCTGGTAGTCATTCTGCAATATACCCATATATGAAATCATTACGTTGCACACCTAAAAACTAACAATTATGTTGCACACCTAAAAAGTATGCCAATTACTTCTTAATAATAACAATAAATGAATACTGATGGTATAAAAAATAGCTGTGTAATTTTTTAAAATACATAGAATTTAAATACACAACATTAGCATTTAGGTCAGAAGAGGGTAAATGGAGTTAAAATCCTTTATACTTCTTGTATTGTCCATGAAGCAAGTGAAAGTACTGATCCCCATTAGGCTTTTGTGTGTTAAGAATGGTTTTAATTTCTTTGTTTAAGTTTCATGTATTTATGCATTTGTAGTCAATATTCAAAATATGACACAGGAAGAGCTGAATGTTCAATCAGTTCAATAAATGGTCTATAAATTGAGAAGGCATTCTTGCCATAGAGGAGAAAATCAGCATTCAGAAAGAGAAACAAACATTTAAGTTTTTAATTTTCATAACTTCGTTAGCAAAATAAAATACACCCACTAGCCAAACCTCAAACTCTAGCGCCTTCAAAAAAAAAAATCCTTGAGTGCTACAGACTTATTTTTAAGTCAGATCTACTGAGGTATAATCTACGCACAGTAAAAATCATCCTTTTTAGGTGTACAGTTTTATGAGTTTTGACAAATGTATATGTTGGATCACCACCAAAAATCAACATATAGGATATTTCCATTACCCCTGAAAAGTTCCCTCCTTTGTTGTCAGTCCTCTCCCAATCCCCATCTCAAGCACCACTGATCTGTTTTCTTTCCCTATAGCTTTACCTTTTAGCGAAGAATGTAATATAAACAGAAGTATACAGTAGGTAGCCTTTTGTGTCTGGTTTCTTTCACTAAAGGATAAGGCTTTGGAGATTCATCTATGTTGTTAAATATGTCAACAGTTCCTTTTTTTTTTCATGGAATAGTGTTCCACTGTGTGGCTATACCCTGATTTAGTTACCCATGCACCAGCTGATGGATATTTGGGTCTTTTCCAGTTTGGGACAATTTTTAATAAAGCTGCCATAAACATTCATGTGCAGATCTTTGTGTGGACATATGTTTTATTTTCTCTTGAGTAAATACCTAGGCATGGGATTGCTGGGTTATATGGTAAATGTAAAATATAACTTTATAAGAAGATACCTCTGGTAGACAGACTCTAAGATAGCGGCAATTATTCCAGCCTCCTAGTATTTATGCCCTGTGTAATACGATTCCCTTGAGTGTAGGTGGAACCTGCTTCTAACCAACAGAATATGGCAAAAGTGAAAGGATGTCACTTCCATGATTATATTACATAAAATTTTAACTTTCGTCTTGCTAGCAGACTTCCTCTATTTATTCTCTTTCTTCTTGGTTCTGATGAAGTAAGATGTCACATGAATTAGCCCATTAGCAAGAAACTGAGGGCAACCAACAGCCAACAATGAACTGAGGCTCTCAATCTGATGGCTCACAAGGAATTAAATCCTGCCAACAACCACATGAGCTTGAAATCAGATCTTTCCCCATTTGAGCCTCAGATGAGACTCCAAGCATGACTGACACCTTGACTGCAGTCTTGTTAGAGACCCTAAACAGAGGACTCAGTAAAGCTCAGCCCAGAATCTTGAGTCATAGAAACTCTGATATCACACGTGTGTTGTTTTAAACAGCTAAGTGTATATAATTTATGTGGCAATTGATAATTAATACACTGCCGGTTTTCTAAAATGATAATACCAATTTACATTCCCATCAGCAATGGGAGTTCCACTTGCTTTGCACACTCACTAGTACTTGGTAGTGTCAGTTTTTCTAAATTACAACCATTCTAAAATGTGTGAACTGGTATCTCACTGCAATTTTGTGTTTCCCTTATGACTAATAACTTGGACTGTCTATTCATGTGCTTATTTGCCATCCATCTTTTTATTTTACTAACATTGTATTTTGAAGACCAGAGCTTTAAATTTCAAGACAATTTGTCAGTTTTTCTTCTGTGGTATGTACTTTCTGTGATCCAAGAAATCTGTGCTAATCTAAGGTCACTTTAGACTTTTAAAGACTTTCTCCTACATCTTCTTTTAGAAGTCTTAGAATTTTAGATTTTACATTTAAATCTATGATTCATTCTGAGTTATTATTTTTGTATAGTATGTGAAGCATGGGTTTTGGGGTTCTATTTTTTTTTTTTTTTTTTTGCATATAGATGTCGAATTGTTCCAGTACCATTTGTTGGAAAGACTATCATTCCTCCATTGAATTACCTTTGCATCTTTGTTGAAAATCAATTAACCATATATGTGTGGTACTATTTCTGGACTCTATTCTGTATCACTGATCTCTATACCTATCCAAATCAACACTGCATTGTCTTGATTATTATAGCTTCTTAGTAAGTCTTGAGATCAGGTACTGTAAGTCCTCTAACTTTGTTCTTCTTTATCAAAATTGTCAATTCCCTCTAATTTGATGTATATGGTTCAATATCATACCCATCAAAAACTCAATAGGCTGTACTGTAGCCAATTCAATAAGCTAATTCTAAAATTTATGTTGTGTTATGGTCTAAATCTTTGTCTCCCCCCAAAATTCATAAGTGGAAAACCTAATGTCCAAGGTGGTGGTATTAGTCAGTGGGGGTCTTTGGGAAGCGATTAGGTCATAAGAGCAGAGCCCTCATGAATCGTATTAGTACCCTTATAAAAGAGGCCCCAGAGGGCTAGTTCACTCATTTGCCACATGTGGATACAACAAGAAGTCTGCAACCTGGAAGAGGGCCCTCACCTGACCGTGGTGGCCTCCTGATCTTGGACTTGTAGCATCCAGAACTGGGAGAAATAAATTTCTGTTTGTAAGTTACCCAGTCTGTGGAATTTTTTTATAGCAGCCTGAACAGTGTAAGACATGGAAATACAAAAGACCAAAAAGAACCATAACACTCTTGAAGAATAAACACGTAGAATATCTTGTTCTATCAGATATAAAGGCTTGTAATATAGTAATTAAAACAGTGTGAATAGATGCATAGATGGACAAATAGAACATAGAATAGAGAGCCCAGAAATAGACCCACACATATATGGATACTTAACTTATGACAACATTCAGAGCAGTAGGGTAACAATGGTCCTTTCAATAAAAGATACTAGAAAAACTGGGTATCCATGGGTGAAAAAATATGAATCTGGACCCCTCTGTAGCATCATTTTCTACAGATGGATTATAGACCTAAAATCTCTTTCAGCAAAACAATATAAAATTTTTAGAGGATAATATAGAAGAATATTTTCATGAACTTAGGGTAGAGATTTCTTTTTAAAAAATCATTTATGAGAAAGGGAGATGCTGTTAAATTTGACTGTATTAAGAACTTCTTCAGCATATCAAAAGACACTAGGTAGAATATGAAATGTAAGCCACAGAGGAGGAGAAAGCCTTTGCAACATGTGTAACTAAACAAAGTACTAGTATTCCCGTATACAAAGAACTCCTACTAAAGTCATTAAGAAAACAACAGACAAGTGGATAAATGGGCAGAAAACCTCAACAGGCACTTCACAAAAGAAGAAATTCAAAAGGCCGATTAACATCTGAAAAGATAATCTCATCAGTAATCAGGGGAATACAGATTAAAAGCACAACGTGATACTATTACATATCCACAAGATTAGCTAAAAATCTGACAATACCAAGTGTTGATATTGATTTTGAAAACTCTTAAAAACTAATGTGGGCTGTAAATTGGACAACACTCTGGCATTATACAGTAAAGACAGAGATATGCATGACATATGACACAGCAATTCCACTCCTATTTGTATACCCTAAAGAAACTCACCAACAGGTACTCGCTTGTGGTACAAAAACATTATTCTAGCAGCCCTTTTTGGAAAGACCCCATACCGGAAACTCTTTTATTCATAGATCAAGACTTACAAAGTAAAACTTTAAAGAAAAGCAAGAATGTAATTTCCATGAAAGCCAGGACAGTGGTTATCTCTACTAAAGGTGGTGATGAGAAAGGGGCATGTGGAAACAGGAAGGTGTTTCTGGAGTTCTGGGGTTCTATTTCTTAACCTGGGTGATAAGTTTTTCCTTTATATGATTTGGTTAAACTGTACTTTTAAGTATTTTAAGCCCTTCTCTGTAATATGTGTATGTTTTCCACAGTAAAATGGATTTTTATATATACAAGATGCAATACAGGTTGCATAATAGAGTTTATATATAGAAATAAATAACAAATATATTTATTTTATACATATAAATGTATAACAGTGTGTGTGTGTGCAATGAGTATCTCTGATGGATTCAAAAGATACTAGTAACAGTGGTTGCTTTTGAGGAACTGGGGGGTCAAAGATGGGAGAGACTTAATTTTCATTTTATTTCCTTTTTACTGTTTGAATTTTATACAAAGTATATTACTTTTACAAAATGTGTTTTAAGTGTTATTTAAAACACAATGAACAACAAAAGAAAAATTACATCTTATACTAAATGAGCCTAATATTACAGTGGGCCAAGAAAGTGGGTTCATCTCAGGTTTACTCCAGTGAAGAAGAGATTTAGATGCAAATGCTGCTTCTTTTGTAGCCACTGTTTACCTCTTTGGGATGTGCAGTACCAGCTCACATCCCTGGTTTTAAGTATTTTGGTACGGTGACACCATAATGAGTTTCATCACAAACTAGTGATGAAAAAGTCACTATGGTTCTGGGAAAAACAGAACCTAAACAGGTGACTTGATGCGGCTTAAAAGTGTGTCACTGACCTACTTTGGGTTTGATCTTGATGTTTATTGGTGATGAAGGCATCTCTCTCCCATAAACCTGACAATTTACTCCCACCCATATCACTTGGATATAATGGCAAAGTAAATCCACTGACAAGTGCCCAGAATCATGAGGTGGCTGCCACACTTATAGAACTTAAAAACAGTTCCAAGGTTTTTCTTAAAGTGTTTTGTTCTTTCAGATTGCTATAAGTGACTTACAATGTGCTTTTTAGAAAACACTCAGAAAATCTTTTCTGGATGGCAATACTCATAGGAGGAAAAATTGAGACAATCAGAAGGAAGCTCCTATTTAGTAATATGTTTAGTAATTTAGTAAAAATTTAATAATTTCAGTAATGTTTTAATGCTAGGAATATGAAGGAAAGAACATTTTATACAATAGTTAAAACCGATATAGCTGAGAATACTTCACTTAATCCTCTTTCCTAAAGGCCCGTTATGATATCTTTTGTTTTCATCCAGTTCCAATCTCTTGCCTACTCCTCAGCTTGCTGTATCAAATCCTTTTATGATGAGGACTACACGTACACACTCCTCAGCTTGCTTGCTTGTTTTTTTTTCTTTTCTTTCTTCTCCTCTCCCCTCCCTCTCTCCCCTTACCCCCTCCATCTTCTCTTTCTCTCCCTCCCTCCCTTTCTTCCTTCTTTCCTTCCTCCCTTCCTTCCAAGTATGTGGTTTGGGATCCCATTTCCAGTGACTGGTTATAAATACCCTTCCTTACAATACACTGAGGAATATACTTTTCTTCTTCTATATATTTTTACAGTTAAAAGTTCAAGTAAGGTAGTCATGCTGCTCAAGCCTTTTGGTAGACGTTCTTTTGGTAAAACATATCATAGCATAGTGTGATAAAGATAAATGAAAGAAATCTACTGAAGGAAATATTTTCTGAAACTTCACTTCTTAACTTTCTTTTTAAAGAGTAATTTATGTCCTAGTTTGTTTTTTTTTTTAATTTAAAGGTCCATTAGATATAAAGACTGCCTATATTAACATACAAGAAACTGTGATTCTCTAGCAAGAATTTACAAATGATTTCCTACATTTTGGTATCTAATTATAACCATTACAGCTAAAATTTATAAAGATAAGCACACAGATCAAAGCACCCCGATTTATTCAGTTTTAGGTTTGGACTCAGCACTTTAAAGCCATGTTCTTATTTACCGAATGCCGAGAAGTGAATCACTGCAGATTCTTGACTAATACGGTTTGTGAATTCCATCAGAGGTCGTTCCTTGTTTAGATACAAGTGAAATTCAAAGGTCAAGTGTAAATTTTTTAAGTAACCACCATGTTCTTGTCTTTTCTACCATAACTGTAAGAAATTATGAACAGTGTCAATCTAGAATATGGCCTCCTCTGATTGCCCAAGAAGAGAATGTAAACCCCAGTGCTAATATGATATTCTAATCTATAAAGCAACAGATCTTTCAGGACTCTAGGAAATAGCCGGAGGGCTGTCGATAGGAGCACCAAACCCAGGCAAGATATCTAGGACATCCACTCTGGGTTAATCTCTTAGCTTTCACAATAGGAGAACATACCAAAAAAAGAAAAAAGGAAGCCAGCAGGTATACTAGGGACAATGGAATATCATGTCTAATTACAGGAGAGCTTTACTTATCCAGTGGCCCCTTCAGATAAAATCTCCTTGAGTTTTTAACGTGTTTTGACAGGACACCTGCCTGAAGTCTTGCAGGACATCACTGAAAAGGATCTTCCTTGGTCTTTATTAGCAAATAATTTTCATAGTTGCCAAATACAAATGGAAAATGACTAGCTTAGACCATTGCTGCCCTTTATTTACTTCTTATTTGCCTGGGGCATTTCTGGACCCTCTCCAGGATATAGCAACTGCTCCACACCTTCTAGTTCGTGCAAAGATGAGGCCTAGGGCAACAGAGGAGATCCTCCTTATAAGACATATTTCTTCCCAGAGAAGTCTGTGTGTTTCTTTATGTTTATAACTGTATGCAAAGGAGCTTGGAATTTGAGAGATTGTAAAACATGAAGAAGAGTTTGCAATCTGCCACATTCTAGTACTTAAGGCTCCCAAAGAAGCCATGTAGTGCATCTGACTATCCTCCAACAAGAACTGTCCTCTGATGTGTCTGAAAGAAAGCTGACCATCATGTGCAGACTCTTCATGGACTGGCTCTCTATTTGGACAGCTGCATAATATCGAGATCTCTGATACCCTGTCTGGGGACAAAATTTTCTCAGCTGTGCAGGTACCAGGTTATCCTGGAATACAGTGAAATAAAAATAAAACCTTTCTTTTTGTCTGTCGGGCAGAAAAATGATATTGCTTTGTTAAAATCTGGTTTGTTTCCCTTTTCTGTTACCTAACCAGTTCTTCAACCTGGAGCTGGAAGTGATTGAGACTTTAAAACGCTTTGTTACTGGTTGTTTTTTCTAATAAGCACAATGGTTTACTCCCTTTGGAGGCAGGGGCCCCATGTAATGAGTTGATGCTTCTGTTAACTCTAAGAACCCTTAATTATTTCCACCATTTTCTCCATGTGTTTCCTTCGCCGACTGTGTGAATCAGAGGCAGGCTGCTGGTTGTCAGAGACTGCAAATTCACTGGCCTTCCTTGTTGGCAAGGAACTGAATTCTGTAGCGTCTGAATTCATGGACAGAGTATCCTGTCTCAGAGTTAGTGCAGCACCTTCTGTTTTTAGTTTACTGGTGATCGGGGCACATCACAAGAACTTGGAGTGCAGCTAAAGCCAAATCAGACTTGACAGAAAATTATTAGCAGGGTACAGAAGGAAAAAGGATCCCCCTTCCTTTCTGTAATCAGGTTAATATGTGCATGGAATGTTTCACTTTAAAAGGTAGTGTGTTTTGGCAAAGCTGGTTTCTTCAGCAGAATTTCAGTTCCCATTATTCGAGGCTATCCATTGCTGCTCTGGCAGGGCCTTTGATCAGTAAACTCGGCGGGGGAGAAGGGCATAGGCATATTAATAACTTCAACATGTGGCCCTTCGGCCCAGCTGTACCCTTGTCTTGGAAAAAGGCCAACTGGAAAGGGTTTTCTTAACGTGACCTATGTATGCATATTTTGGAAAGGGGTAAAGGGAAGATAGGGGTTCAAAGAAGAAATAAAATCTGGTTTTATGGTAGTTCTTTCTTTTGTCCCGGTTCCCTACTTCGGGCATTCTGCTACTACATATTTGGATCCTACGGACTCTGGCTCCATCCTAGACTTTTACTATCTTCATTCCTTCTGCTATAATGTTATAAAGATTAAAGCTGTTGGTTTAATTTACATACTGGCTCAGGCAAGGTTAGGGAGAGGCAGGAGGCTCTGTAAGAGTCTGTTGGGATAAGAGATTAATGGGAACCAGGTGCCTGAAATGGGAGTCCAGGGTCCATTTTGCCAGGACTGTGTCTTTTGCCCTTTCCCCCCTGCATTGGTATTTTTGACTGTTTTATTTTAACAATCATAGGCTTTAGGCCTCATTAAATTACTGCCACAGACTAGAGCCCAGCCTTCTCTTTCAGTGTGTGTTTCCTTGTATTATTTCATACCATCTTCCTTTCATTTTCTTCTTCTGGGATGTTCATTTGCCATGTATCCCTGTCTGGTCCTCAAAAGGTTCCTGAGTGACTCTATACCATAGTCATGGAGAGCAGGCTTAGCTCATCACAAGTGGCTTTTCAAAAATGAACTCAGCTGACATTTATCTCTTGTTCCTCTCTCTCCTCCTCTTCCTCCTTCAATTTTATTATATCCTTACCATTTCCTTGATCCAAATTTTCCACATTTCTAATTCCCTAACCGTCTGATACCAACTTGTCACAGAAGATTAGCAGGGAATGATCCCAGGGATGGGATGTGATACCCCAGGGCACTGTATTACCTAGGATACAAATATGATGTCTGTAAAAAAGGCCAAAATAACAATGGTTTAAACAAGGTAGCAGTTACTTTTTGTGTCACGTAACAGTTCAAGCACGAGCAGCAGTGGGGCTGAGAAGGTGGGGCCATCGTCTCAGATACCCTGACTCCTTCTCCCCTGTTGCTTTCTTATTCTCAACACACAGCTTCCATCATATAGTGTAGGATTGCTTCTCCAGTTCCTGTCCTCACAGCAGGAAAGGAGAAAAGTGGGGGAGGGCATGCTCCTTCCATTTTAAAAGTATTAAGTTGTACTTACTACCTCTTATATTCTACTGTCCAGAACCTAACCACCTGGCCACACTTAGCTGTCAGGGAGATTGGGACATGAATTCTTCAGCTGCTGGTTTTCTTTGCCACAGAAACCTGCTTAGCATTTTGTTTCAGATAACTATGGGCATTGTGAAAGTTATAAACTGTACTAGCACACTATGCTGTCTTCTTGGAAAACGTGAAAATTAGAAGAACAGAACAGGTAATAGTATGATGGTTATGTTTTGCTTGTTTTTGAACTACTGTTCTCTGGTCACCTCAATCATTTATTCAATCAACAAAGTAAGCATGTCAGATACTGTACAAGACCCTGGGCTTACAAAATTGCCTTTAACAGAGGACTTGCCTTTATGTATCTGCCCAGGTAAAGCAGTCAGACAAAAATGCTGATGTGCATGAACATGGAACTTCAGGGGGACTTTCAAAAGGAGTTTGTTCAGCAGATAAAAGGAAAAAAGTTAAGTAGGAGTGGGATAATTAAAAAATCTTATACGCCAGAATAAGAAGATTCAAATTTATCCAGTAAAAGGCGATAGTGAAATACCAAAGATAAATTACCAAGAAATAACATGAATAGATTTCACTTTCAAGGGTATGATTCTACTAAAACAGAGTTACTTTATCGATTTGATTACATGAAAATTAAAAAAAAATCTACTTGGCAAATAGATTAGATCAAGATGGCAGAGGAGCAAGACATGGAGCTAACCTTCTCCCACAAATACATCAAAAATACATCAACATGTGGATCGATTCTCAAGGAGCATCTACTGAACGCTGGCAGAAGACCTCAGATTTCCAAAGGGTAAGAAAATCTCCACGTAACTGGGTAGGACAAAAGAAAAAAGGGAAAAAAAAGAGAGGAATCGGGATGGGACCTATGCCCCTGGGAGGGAGCTATGAAAGAGGAAAGCTTTCCACACCCTGAGAAGTCCACTCACTGGCAGGGAAATCAACCAGGACAGAGGAGGAGCTTCGGAGCCTCAGAGGAGAGTGCAGCAACCAGTCTGCAGAGGGCAAAGCAGAGAAAGACCTGCGCAGATGGTTGGTGCTGCTGCCTGGCACCCCCCAGCCTGAGCCGCTCCTCGGCTGAGGCGGACGGGGGCTGGGTGCTGAGGCTTGGGATTCGGAGGTCAGACCCAGTGAGAGGACTGGGGTTGGTTGCCTGGAGACAGCCTGAGGGGGTGAGGGTGAGGTGTGGCACAACTGAGGAGTAAGGGAAGAGGCTGGGCCCACCAGAGAGGCAAGGCGCCATTGTGGGGGGTCGTGGGAGGAGAGGAGCGGGACCACCATAGGAGCTTCTTTCTCTGTGCCCTCTCTCAGGCAGCAGGGCACCGCCTACATGAGTTCCAGGGGCAGGCATGAGGCACTGATGCCATCTCAGACTCCACAGGTGGGTGCAGAATGCTTCCACCACCGAGGGTCCTGTGACAGGGTGGCAACCACTGCCCCTGCCTCCCCAGGAGCATGCATGCGCCGTGCACCTGCTCATTCCTATCAAGGGGATAACAGCCAGCATAAGCTGAGGAAAGAGATGGCAAGCATCCAAACCAAAAACAGCTCACAAACCAAAAGAATACTAAACCCACACAAGCTACACAGAGACATTCCCACGTATAAATAGCCCTCCAAAAACTACAGTAGATAATTATTTCTCCTAAACTCACAGAGGAAGAGAAATAAAACCAAAATGAAGAAGCAAAGGAACCACTCCCAGTTAAAAGAACAAGAAAGGGACTTCCCTGGTGGCGCAGTGGTTAAGAATCCGCCGGCCAATGCAGGGGACGTGGGTTCGAGCCTGGTCCAGGAGATCCCACATGCTGTGGAGCAACTAAGCCAGTGTGCCACAACTACTGAGCCCACGTGCCACAACTACTGAAGCCCGCGTGCCTAGAGCCCATGCTCCGCAACAAGAGAAGCCACTGCAAGGAGAAGCCTGCACACCACAACAAAGGATAGCCCCCACTCATTGCAACTAGAGAGCCTACGTGCAGCAACAAAGATCCAACATGGCCAAAAAAAAAAAAAAAGACCAAGAGAATTCCACTGAAGGAACAGTGAAACAGACCTCTTCAGTCTAATAAACACCAAAGTTCAAAACGGAGGTAATGAAGATACTGAAGGAATTAAGAAAGGCTATTGAAAGAAATGCAAATTAGTGTGAAAAGGAACTAGAAACTATAAGGAGGAGCCAAGAAAACTTAGAAAATTCATTTGCCAAGATGAAAGCTGAGCTAAAGGCAATAAATAGCAGAATGAATAATACATAAGAAAGTATAAGTGATCTGGAAGATAAAATAATGGAAATTACCCAATCAAAAAAGCAGACAGGGCTTCCCTGGTGGCACAATGGTTGAGGGTCCGCCTGCCGATGCAGGGGACACGGGTTTGTGCCCCGGTCCGGGAGGATCCCACATGCCACAGAGCGGCTGGGCCCATGAGCCATGGCCACTGAGCCTGCGCATCCGGAGCCGGTGCTCCACAACGGAACAGGCCACAGAAGTGAGAGGCCCATGTACCACAAAAAAAAAAAAAAAAAAAAAGCAGAAAATCAAATAAAAAAATGAAACCAATGTAAGAGACTTATGGGGTAATATAAAGCATGCCAATATACACATAATAGGGGTTCCAGAAGGAGAAGAAAGAGAAAAGGGGATTGAAAATATATTTGAAGAAATTACGGCTGAAAACTTCCCAAACCTAAAGAAGGAAACAGATATCCAGATACAGGAAGCACAGAGTGTCCCAAACAAGGTGAACCCAAACGGAACTATAACAAGACATATTATAATAAAAATGGCAAAAGTTAAAGAGAGGATTCTAAAAGCAGCAAGAGAAAAACAAAGAGTTAATTACAAGGGAACCCCCCATAAGGTTGTCATCTGATTTCTCTACAGAAGTGCTGCAGGCCAGAAGGGCGTGGCAAAACATATTCTAAATCTTGAAAGGGAAAAATCTGCAACACAGAATACTCTACCAAGCAAGATTATCACTTAGAATAGGAGGAGAAATAAAGAATTTCTCAGACAAGCAAAAAGTAAACGAATACAGCAATACTAAAACTACCCTAAAAGAAATATTGAAAGAAATATTTCTCCTCTAAATAGAAAAGAAGCAAGAAGATATAGGAAGCAGGAAATCACAACTGGAAAGTAAATCACTTAAATTAGCCAGTATACAGATCAAAAAGAAAAAAAAACCTATTTGTGAAAGCGATGAAGAACACAAAGAACTGCAAAAGGATAAACATGAAGATGTGAAAGGACATGAAAATCATAAAATATGGGGAAGGAGAGTAAGAAACTGTAGATTCCTTTGTTTTTTTTAGAGTGTGTTTGACCCTATCAGTCCAAAGCAAGCAGATATAGGAAGGGGTTAATATACTTGAAAAACAGAGAAACCACAAATCAAAAACATACAACAGATCCACAAAAGCCAAAAAGAAGACAACACAAGCATCAAATAAAAGAAAATCATCAAACCACAAAAAGAAAAGCAAAAAGAAAAAGGAACAAAGAAACATAGATTCAACTACAAAACGTTTAAATGGCAATAAATACAGATGCATCAATAATTACCTTAAATGTCAATGGACAGAATGTTCCAATCAAATGACACAGAGTAGCAGATTGGATAAAAAAACAAAATCCTAGGACACACACAGATTCAAAGTGAGGGGATGGAAAAAGATATCTCATGCAAACGGAAATGACAAGAAAGTGGGAGTTGCAATACTCATATCAGACAAAATAGGCTTTAAAATGAAGGGCTTCTCCTTCTTGTGAGGGCACTGGAATCACAACGAACTGCTGAACAATCATCAACAGGAAGACCCTGGAACTCACCAAATAAGATACCCCACATCCAAAGACAAAGGAGAAGCCACAATGAGATGGTAGGAGGGGCGCAATCATGATAAAATCAAATCCCATAACCACTGGGTGGGCGACTCACAAACTGGAGAACACTTATACCACAGAAGTCCACCCAATGGAGTGAAGGTTCTGAGCCCCACGTCAGGCTTCCCAATCTGGGGTCCAGCAACGGGAGGAGGAATCCCCAGAGAATCGGACTTTGAAGGCCAGTGGGATTTGATTGCACGACTTCAACAGGACTGGGAGAAACAGAGACTTCACTCTTAGAGGACACACAAAAAGTCTTGTGTGCACCAGGATCCAGTGGGAAGGAGCACTGACCCCATAGGAGACTGAACCAGACTAACCTGCTAGTGTTGGAGGATCTCCTGCAGAGGCGGGGGGTGGCTGTGCCTCACCGGGAGGACGAGCACACTGGCAGCAGAAGTTCTGGGAAGTACTCATTGGCATGAGCCCTTCTGGAGTCTGGAATTAGCCCCACCAAAGAGCCTGTAGGCTCCAGTGCTGGGTTGGCTCAGACCAAACAACCAACAGGGAGGGAACACAGCCCAACCCATCAGCAGACAAGCAGATTAAAGTTTTACTGAGCTCTGCCCACCAGAGCAACAGCCAACTCTACCCACCACCAGTCCCTCCCATCAGGAAGCTTGCACAAGCCTCTTAGATAGCCTCATCCACCAGAGGGCAGACAGCAGAAGCAAGAAGAACTACAATCCTGCAGCCTGCAGAATGAAAACCACAATCACAGAAAGATAGACAAGGTGAAAAGGCAGAGGATTATGTCCCAGATGAAGTAACAAAACTGCAGAAAACCAACTAAATGAAGTGGAAATAGAAAACCTTCCAGAAAAAGAATTTAGAATAATGATAGTGAAGATGATCCAGGACCTTGGAAAAAGAATGGAGGCAAGGATCGAAAAGATGCAAGAAATGTTTAACAAAGACCTAGAAGAATTAAGAACAGAGATGAACAATACAATAACTACAATTAAAAATACATTAGAAGGAATCAATACCAGAATAACTGAGGCAGAAGAACGGATAAGTGACCTGGAAGACAGAATAGTGGAAATCACTGCCATTGAACAGAATAAAGAAAAAAAAAATTGAAAAGAAATGAAGACAGCCTAAGAGACCTCTAGGACAACATTAAACGCACCAACATTCGCATTATAGGGGTCCCAGAAGAAGAGAGAGAAAGGACCGACCCGAGAGAATATTTGAAGATGTTATAGTTGAAAACTTCCCTAACATGGGAAAGGAAATAGGCACCCAAGTCCAGGAAGTGCAGAGAGTCCCAGGCAGGATAAACTCAAGGAGAAACACGCCAAGACACATAGTAATCAAATTGACAAAAATTAAAGACAAAGAATAATTATTAAAAGCGACAAGGGAAAAACGACAAATAACATACAAGGGAACTCCCATAAGGTTAAGAGCTGATTTCTCAGCAGAAACTCTGTAAGCCAGAAGGGAGTGTCACGATATATTTAAAGTGATGAAAGGGAAGAACTTACAACCAACAATATTCTACCCAGCAAGAATCCCATTCGGATTCGACAGAGAAATCAAAAGCTTTCCAGACAAGCAAAAGCTAAGAGAATTCACCACCACCAGACCAGCTTTGCAACAAATGCTAAAGGAACTCCTCTAAGCAGGAAAGAGATTAGCAACTTAAAACAACCTTGTACATATATAGACTGCTATATCAAAACCTCCTGGGAAATTCGGTGACCTTGTGGGGCAGCCGCAACACCAGAAGCAGATATTCTCACCCCAGCTAAAGCTCCCATCCGGGCTCCAGCTCCGGCTCCGGCTCCAGCTCCAGCTCCCACTCCTGCTCCTCCTCCAGCTCCAGCTCCAGCTCCTGCTCAGCGCAAACAGCCTCCACCAGCCTCTGCTTTAGGAAATTCACCCCCTCCTTATGCTTCAGCCTTCAAGGGACCAGAAGACATAAAGGTTTAGGAATAAAAAGGGAACCTAACACCCACAGCAGTAAAAGTCTCAATGTCCATCCAGTCATAAAACACAGCCGTGTGGCTCACAGGGTCTTGGTGCTCCAACCAGGTGCCAGGCCTGAGCCTCTTAGATGGGAAAGCCAAGTTCAGGACACTGGACCACCAGAGACGTCCCGGCCCCACATAATAGCAAATGGCAAAAGCTCTCCCAGAGATCTCCATCTCAACGCTAAGACCCAGCTCCACTCAATGACCAGCGAGTTACAGTGCTGGACACCCCATAACAAACAACAAGCAATACAGGAACACAACCCCGCCCATTAGCAGAGAGACTGCCTAAAATCATAATAAGTTCACAGACACCCCAAAACACACCACTGGAAGCGGTCTGGCCCAACAGAAAGACAAGTTCCAGCCTCAGCCACCAGAACACAGACGTCAGTCCCCTCCACCAAGAAGCCTACACAACCTACTGAACCAACCTTACCCACTGGGGGCAGACACCAAAAACAACAGGAACTACGAAACTGCAGCCTGCGAAAAGGAGACCCCAAATGCAGTAAGTTAAGCAAAATGAGAAAACAGGGAAATACACAGCAGATGAAGGAGCAAGGTAAGAACCCACCAGACCAAACAAATGAAGAGGAAACAGGCAGTCGAGCTGAAAAAGAATTCAGAGTAATGACAGTAAAGATGATCCAAAATCCTGGAAATAGAATAGAGAAAATACAAGAAACGTTTAACAAGGACTTAGAAGAATTAAAGAACAAACAAACAATGATGAACAACACAATAAATGAAATTAAACTTTTCTAGAAGGAATCAATAGCAGAATAACTGAGGCAGAAGAATGGATAAGTGACCTGGAAGATAAAATAGTGGAAATAACTACCGCAGAGCAGAATACAAAAAAAAGAATGAAAAGAATTGAGTTTCCATGAAAATTCGGAAATTTTTTGTCTTAGTTCCATGAAAAATGCCATTGGTATTTTGATAGGGATTGCAGTGAATCTGAAGATTGCTTTGGGTAGTACAGTCATTTTCACAAGGTTGATTCTTCCAATCCAAGAACATGCTATATCTCTCCATTTGTTTGTATCATCTTTAGTTTCTTTAATCAGTGTCTTACAGTTTTCTGCATACAGGTCTATTGTCTCCTTAGGTGGGTTTATTCCTAGGTATTTTATTCTTTTTGTTGCAATGGTAAATGGCACTGTTTCAGAAAGAGAAAAACTAATACCATATGCTAACACATATATATGGAATAAAAAAAATGGTTCTGAAGAACCTAGGGGCAAGACATGATAAAGATGCAGATGTACAGAATGGACTTGAGGACACGGAGAGGGGTAAGGGAAAGCTGGGTCAAAGTGAGAGAGTGGCATGGACATATATACACTACCAAATGTAAAATAAATAGTTAGGGGGAAGCAGCCACATAGCACACGGAGATCAGCTTGGTGCTTTGTGACCACCTGTGGTATAGGGAGGGGTGGTATAGGGACGGTGGGAGGGAGACGCTAGAGGGAGGAGATATAGGGATATATGTATATGTATAGTTGAATCACTGTTACACAGTAGAAACTAACGCACCATTGCAAAGCAATTATACTTCAATAAGATGTTAAAAAAAAAAAAAGAATTGAGGACAGTCTCAGAGACCTCTGGGACAACATTAAATGCACCAACATTCAAATTATAGGGGTCCCAGAAGAAGAAGAGAAAAGGAAAGGGACTGAGAAAATATTTGAAGAGATTGTAGTTGAAAACTTCCCTATTATGGGAAAGGAAATAGTCAATCAAGTGCAGGAAGCACAGAGAACCCCATAAAAGATAAATACAAGGAGAAAGACGCCAAGACACATATTAATCAAACTATCAAAAATTAAATACAAAGAAAAATATTAAAAGAAGCAAGGGAAAAGCAACAAATAACATACAAGGAAATCCCCATAAGAGTAACAGGTGATTTGTCAGCAGAAACTCTGCAAGCCAGAAGGGTGTGGCAGGACATTTTTAAAGTGATCAAAGGGAAAAATCTACAACAAAGATTATGATACCGGGCTTCCCTGGTGGCGCAGTGGTTGAGGGTCCGCCTGCCGATGCAGGGGACACGGGTTCGTGCCCCGGTCCGGGAGGATCCCACGTGCCGCGGAGCGGCTGGGCCCGTGAGCCATGGCCGCTGAGCCTGTGCTTCCGGAGCCTGTGCTCCGCAACGGGAGGGGCCACAACAGTGAGAGGCCCGCGTACCGCAAAAAAAAAAAAAAAAAAAAAAAAAGATTACGATACCCAGCAAGCATCTTATTCAGATTTAATGGAGAAATTAAAACGTTCACAGACAAGCAAAAGCTAACAGAATTCAGCACCACCAAACCAGCTTTTCAACAAATGCCAAAGGAACTTCACTAGCCATGAAACACAAGAGAAGGAAAAGACCTACGATAAAAAACACAAAACAATTAAGAAAATGGTAATAGGAACATATATATCAATAACTACTTAAATGTAAATGGATTAAATGCTCCAACCGAAAGACACAGACTGGCTGAATGGATACAAAAACAAGACCCGTATCTTTGCTGTCTACAACAGACCCACTTCAAACCTACAGACATATACAGACTGAAAGTGAGGGGATGGAAAAAGATATTCCATGCAAATGGAAATCAAGAGAAAGCTGGAGTAGCATTTCTCATAGACTTTAAAATAAAGACGATTATAAGAGACAAAGAAAGACGCCACATAATGATCAAGGGATCAATCCAAGAAGAAGATATAACAATTGTAAAGCTTATGCAGCCAACATAGGAACACCTGAATACATAAGGCAAATGCTAACAACCATAAAAGGGGAAATTGACAGTAACACAATCATAGTAGGGGACTTTAACACACCACTTTCACCAATGGACAGATAATCCAAAATGAAAATAAGGAAACACAAGCTTTAAATGATATAGTAAACAAAATAGACTTAACTGATATTTAAAGGACATTCCATCCAAAAAAACAGAATAGACTTTCTTCTCAAGTTCTCATGGAACAGTCTCCAGAATAGATCATATCTTGGGTCACAAATAAAACCTCGGTAAATTTAAGAAAAATGAAATCGTATCAAGTATCTTTTCTGGCGACAATGCTATGAGACTAGATATCAATTATAGGAAAAAAGCTATAAACAATAAAAAAACATGGAGGGTAAACAATACACTACTAAATAACCAAGAGATCACTGAAAAAATCAAACAGGAAATCAAAATATACCTAGAAATAAATAACAACAAAATGTGATGACCCAAAACCTGTGGGATGCAGCAAAAGCAGTACTAAGAGGGAAGTTTATAGCAATAAAATCCTATGTCAAGAAACCAAAAACATCTCAAATAAACAACCTAACCTTACAGCTAAAGTAATTAGAGAAAGAAGAACAAAAAACCCACAAAGTTAGCAGAAGGAAAGAAATCATACAGATAAGATCAGAAATAAAAAGAAATGAAGGAAATGATATCAAAGATCAATAAATAAAATTGATAAACCATTAGCCAGACTCATCAAGAAAGAAAGAGAGAAGACTCAAATCAACAGAATTAGAAATGAAAAAGGAGAAGTAACAAATGACACTGCAGAAATACAAAGGATCATGAGAGATTACTACAAGCAACTATATGCCAATAAAATGGACAATCTGGAAGAGATGGACAAATTCTTAGAAAAGCATAACCTTCCGAGAATGAACCAGGAAGAAATAGAAAATATAAACAGACCAATCACAAGCACTGAAATTGAAACTGTGATTAAACATCTTCCAAAAAACAAAAGCCCAGGACCAGATGGCTTCACAGGTGAATTCTATCAAACATTTAGAGAAGAGCTAACACCTATGCTTCTCACTCTTCCAAAATATAGTGGAGGGAGGAACACTCCCAAACTCATTCTACGAGGCCACCATCACCCTGATACTGAAACCAGACAAAGATGTCACAAAAAAAGAAAACTACAGACCAATATTAATAATGAACATAGATGCAAAAATCCTCAACAAAATAATAGCCAACAGAATCCAACAGCACATTAAAAGGATCATACACCATCATCAATGGGTTTTATCCCAGGAATGCAAGAATTTTTATTGTATGCAAATCAATCAATGTGATACATCATATTAACAAAGTGAAGGAGAAAAACCATATCATCATGTCAATAGATGCAGAAAAAGCATTTGAAAAAATTCAACATCCGTTTATGATAAAAACCGTCCAGGGAGCTTCCCTGGTGGCGCAGTGGTTGAGAGTCCACCTGTCGATGCAGGGGACGTGGGTTCGTGCCCCGGTCTGGGATGATCCCACGTGCCGCAGAGTGGCTGGGCCTGTGAGCCATGGCCGCTGAGCCTGCACGTCCAGAGCCTGTGCTCCGCAACGGGAGAGGCCACAACAGTGAGAGGCCCACGTACCGCAAAAACAAGCAAACAAAAAAATCCCTCCAGGAAGTAGGCATAGAGGAAACTTACCTCAACATAATAAAGGCCATATATGACAAACCCACAGTCAACATCGTTCTCAATGGTGAAAAACTGAAACCATTTCCACTAAGATCAGGAAAAAGACAAGGTTGCCCACTCTCACCACTATTATTCAACATAGTTTTGGAAGTTTTAGCCACAGCAATCAGAGAAGAAAAAGGAATAAAAGGAATCCATATCGGAAAAGAAGAAGTAAAACCATCACTGTTTGCAGATGACATGATACTATACATAGAGAATCCTAAAGATGTTACCAGAAAACTACTAGAGCTAATCAATGAAGTTGGTAAAGGAGCAGGATACAAAATTAATGCACAGTAATCTCTTGCATTCCTATATGCTAATGATGATAAATCTGAAAGAGAAATTAAGGAAAGACTCTCATTTACCATAGCAACAAAAAGAATAAAATACCTAGGAATAAATCTACCTAAGAAGACAAAAGTCCTGTATGCAGAAAACTAAAAGACACTGATGAAAGAAATTAAATATGATAGAAAGAGATGGAGAGATACGCCACGTTCTTGGATTGGAAGAATCAACGTTGTGAAAATGACTCTACTACCCAAAGCAATCTATAGATTCAATGCAATCTCTATCAAACTACCAGTGGCATTTTTCACAGAACTAGAACAAAAAATTTCACAATTGGTATGGAAACACAAAAGACACTGAATAGCCAAAGCAACCTTGAGAAAGAAAAATGGAGCTGGAGGAATCAGGCTCCCTGACTTCAGACTATACTACAAAGCTATAGTCATCAAGACAGTATGGTACTGGCACAAAGACAGAAATATAGATTAATGCAATGGAACAGGATAGAAAGCCCAGAGATAAACCCATGCACATATAGTCACCTTATCCTTGATAAAGGAGGCAAGAATACACAAAGGAAAAAGGACAGCCTCTTCCATAAGTGGTGTTGTGAAAACTGGACAGCTACATGTAAAAGAATGAAATTAGAACACTGCCTAACACCATACACAAAAATAAACTCAAAATAGATTAGAGACTTAAATGTAAGGTCAGACACTATCAAACTCTTAGAGGAAAACAGGGAGAACACTGCATGACGTAAATCACAGCAAGATCCTTTTTGACCCACCTCCTAGAGAAATGGAAATAAAAACAAAAATAAACAAATGGGACCTAACAAATTCTAAAGCTTTGGAACAGCAAAGGAAACCATAAACAAGACCAAAAGACAACCCTCAGAATGGGAGAAAATATTTGCAAATGAAGCAACTGACAAAGGATTAATTTCCAAAATTTACAAGCAGCTCATGCAGCTCAATATCAAAAAACAAACAACCCAATCACAAAATAGGCAGAAGACCTAAATAGACATTTCTCCAAAGAAGATATACAGACTGCCAACAAACACATGAAAGAATGTTCAACATCATTAATCATTAGAGAAATGCAAATCAAAAGTACAATGAGGTATCACCTCACACCAGTCAGAATGGCCACCATCAAAAAATCTACAAACAAGAAATGCTGGAAAGGGTGTGGAGAAAAGGGAACCGCCTTGCACTGTTGGTGGGAATGTCAATTGATACAGCCACTATGGAGAACAGTATGGAGGTTCCTTAAGAAACTAAAAATGGAACTACCATACGACCCAGCAATCCCACTACTGGGCATATACCCTGAGAAAACCATAATTCAAAAAGAGTCATGTACCACAATGTTCGTTGCAGCTCTATTTACAATAGCCAGGACATGGAAACAACCAAAGCATCCATCAACAGATGAATGG
Organism: Grampus griseus; assembly: GCF_964374135.1. Taxonomy (NCBI): domain Eukaryota; kingdom Metazoa; phylum Chordata; class Mammalia; order Artiodactyla; family Delphinidae; genus Grampus; species Grampus griseus. The sequence goes on from NC_139013.1 coordinate 43,196,000, forward strand.
ATAAAGATGTGGCACATATATACAATGGAGTATTACTCAGCCATAAAAAGAATCAGAATTGAGTTATTTGTAGTGAGGTGGATGGACCTAGAAACTGTTATACAGAGTGAAGTAAGTCAGAAAGGGAAAAACAAATACCATATGCTAACACATATATATAGAATAAAAAGAAAAAATGGCTCTGAAGACCTAGGGGCAGGACAGGAATTAGAGGCAGATGTGGAGAATGAACTTGAGGACACGGGGAGGGGGAAGGGTAAGCTGGGTCGAAGTGAGAGAGACGCACGGACATATATACACTACCAAATATGTAACAGCTAGTGGGAAGCAGCTGCATAGCACAGGAAGATCAGCTTGGTGGTTATTGTCCTCCTAGCGGGTGGGATAGGGAGGATGCGACGGAGATGCAAAAGGGAGGGGATATGGGGATATATGTATATGTATAGCTGATTCACTTTGTTATACAGCAGAAACTAACATACCATTGTAAAGGAATTATATTTTAATAAAAATGTTAAAAAATAAAAAGTAAAAGCCTCATGGGAACAGCAAACCCAAAAACTACAATAGATACACACAAAAAGAAAAAACAACCCAAACACAACACTAACGATGGTCATCGAACCACAAGAGAACAAAAGAGGAAGGAAAGAAAAAAGACCTACAAAAACAAACCCAAAACAAATAAGAAAATGGCAATAGGAACACACATATCAATAATTACCTTAAATGTAAATGGATTAAATGCACTAACCAAAAGACATAGAATGGCTGAATGTATACGAAAACAAGACCTGTATATATGCTGTCTACAAGAGACCCACCTCAGACCTAGGAACACATACAGACTGAAAGTGAGGGGATAGAAGAAGGTATTCCATGCAAATGGAAATTAAAAGAAAGCTGGAGTAGCAATATTCATATCAGACAAAATAGACTTAAAAATAAAGACTGTTACAATAGACTAATAAGGACACTACATAATGATCAAGGAATCAATTCAAGAACATGATATAACAATTGTAAACATATATGCACCGAACATGGGAGCACCTCAATATATAAGGCAAATACTAACAATCATAAAGGGAGAAGTCGATAGTAACACAATAATAGTGGGGGACCTTAACACCCCACTTGCAACAATGGACACACCATCCAGACAGAAAATCAGTAAGGAAACACTGGCCTTAAATGACACATTCGACCAGATGGATTTAATTGATATTTATAGAGCACTCCATCCAAAAGCAGAAGAATACACTTTCTTCTCAACAGCACACGGAATATTCTCCAAGACTGACCACATCCTGGGCCACAAAGTGAGCCTCAGAAAATTTAAGAAAATTGAAATCATATCAAGCATCTTTTCCAAACACAATATGATGAGATTAGAAATAAACTAGAAGAAAGAAAAACTACAAAAAATACAAAGACGTGGAAGCTAAACAATAAGCTACTAAACAACCAATGGATCACTGAAGACACCAAAGAGGAAATCGAAAAGTTCCTAGAGACAAATGAAAATGGAAGCATCTATGGACTACAACAAAAGCAGTTCTAAGAGAGAAGTTTACAGCAATACAATCTTACACCAGGAAATAAAAATGTCAAATAAACAACCTAACCTTACACCTAAACCAACTAGAGAAAGAAGAACAAACAAAACCCAAAGTTAGCAGAAGGAAACAAGTCATAAAGATCAGAGCAGAAATAAATGAAATAGAGACAAAGAAGACAATAGCAAAGATCAATCAAACTAAAAGCTGGTTCTTTGAAAAGATAAACGAAATTGATAAACCTTTAGCCAGACTCATAAAGAAAAAAAGGTAAGGGACTCAAATCAATAAAATTAGAAATGAAAAAGGAGAAGTTATAACTGACACCACAGAAATACAAAGGATCATAAGAGACTACTATATGCAACGATATGCCAATAAAATGGACAACCTGGAAGAAATGGACAAATTCTTAGAAAAATACAGTCTCACAAGACTGAACCAGGAAGAATTAGAAAATATGAATAGACCAATCACAAGCACTGAAATTGAAACTGTAATTAAAAAACTCCCAACAAACAAAACTCCAGGACCTGATGGCTTCACAGGTGAATTCTATCAAACAGGGAAGAGCTAACAGCTATTCTTCTGAAACTGTTCCAAAAAATTGCAGAGGAAGGAAAACTCCCAAACTCACTCTATGAGGCCATGATCACCCTGATACCATAGATATCATACCATACCATAGACACCACAAAGATATTACAAAAAAAGAAAATTACAGACCAATATCACCGATGAGCATAGATGCAAAAATCCTCAACAAGATACTAGCAATTCGAATCCAACAATACATTAAAAGGATCATACACCATGATCAAGTGGGGCTTATCCCAAGGATGCAAGGGTTTTTCAGTATCCTCAAATCAATCAGTGTGATAAACCACATGGACAAACTGAAGAAGAAAAACCATATAATCATCTCAATAGATGCAGAAAAAGCTTTGACAAAATGCAACACCCATTTATAATAAAAACTCTCCAGAAAGTGGGCATAGAGGGAATCTACCTCAACATAATAAAGGCCATATATGACAAACCTACAGTTAGCTTCATATTCAATGGTGGAAAGCTGAAAGCATTTCCTCTAAGATCAGGAATAAGACAAGGATGCCCACTATCACCACTTTTATTCAACATAGTTTTGGAAGTCCTAGCTATGGCAATTAGAGAAGAAAAAGAATGAAAAGGAATTGGAAAAGAAGAAGTTAAACCGTCACTGTTTGCAGATGACATGATACTATACATAGAAAATCCTAAAGATGCTACCAGAAAACTACTGGAGCTCATCAATGAATCTGGTAAAGTTGCAGGCTACAAAATTAATACACAGAAATCTGTTGCATTTCTATACACTAACAATGAAAGATCAGAAAGAGAAGTTAAAGAAACAATCCCATTTACCATTGCATCAAAAAGAATAAAATGCCTAGGAATAAACCTACCTATGGAGACAAAAGAACTGTACTCCGAAAAGCATAAGATGCTAATGGAAGAAACTGAAGATGACACAAACAGATGGAATGATATACCATGTTCCTGGATTGAAAGAATCAATATTGTCAAACTGAGTATACTACCCAAGGCAATCTACAGATTCAATGCAATCCCTATAAAATTACCAATGGCATTTTTCATGGAACTAGAACAAAAAATCTTAAAATTGTATGGAGACACAAAAGACCCCGAAGAGCCAAAGTAATCTTGAGAAAGAAAAATGGAGCTGGAATAATCAGGCTCGCTGGCCTCAGACTATACTACAAAGCTACAGTCATCAAAATAGTATGGTGCTCACACAAAAATAGAACTATAGATCAATGGAAAAGGATAGAAAGCCCAGAAATAAACCCACGCACCTATGGTCAATTAATCTATGACAAACGAGGCAAGACTATACAATGGTGGAAAGACAGTCTTTTCAACAAATGGTGCTCAGAAAACTGGACAGCTACATGTAAAAAAAAATGAAATTAGACCATCTTTTTTTTTTTTTTTTTGCGGTATGCGGGCCTCTCACCGTTGTGGCCCCTCCTGTTGCAGAGCATAGGCTCCAGACTCACAGGCTTAGTGGCCATGGCTCATGAGCCCAGCCGCTCCGCGGCACGTGGGATCCTTGCGGACTGGGGCACGAACCCACGTCCCCTGCATTGGCAGGCGGACTCTCAACCATTGCACCACCAGGGAAGCCCTTTATTTATTTTTAGTTTTTGAAATTAGACTATCTTTAACACCATACACAAAAATAACCTCAAGATGGGTTAAAGTCCTAAGTGTTAGACTGGACACTATAAAACTCCTAGAGGAAAACATAGGCAGAACACTCTGACACAAATCACAGCCATATCTTTTCTGATCCGTCTCCCAGATTAATGGAAATAAAAAGAAAAATAAACAAATGGGACCTAATAAAACTCAAAAGCTTTTGCACAGCAAAGAAACCATAAATAAAAGGAAAAGACAACCCACAGATAGGGAGAAAATATTTGCAAATGATGTGACCAACAAGGGATTAGTCTCCAAAATTTACAAACAGCTCATGCAGCTTAATATCATCAAAACAAAAAGCCCAATCGAAAAATTGGCAAAAGACCTAAATAGACATTTCTCCAAAGACATACAGATGGCCAAGAAGCTCATGAAAAGATGCTCAACATCACTAATGATTAGAGAAATGCAAATCAAAACTACAGTGAGATACCACATCACACCAGTCAAAATAGCTATCATCAAAAAATCCAAAAACCATAAATGCTGGAGAGGGAGTGGAGAGAAGGGACTCCTCCTACACTGCTGGTGGGAATGTAAATTGGTACAGCCACTATGGAGAACAGTATGGAGGTTCCTTTAAAAACTAAAAATAGAGTTATCATATGGCCCTGCAATCCCACTCCTGGGCATATATCCGGAGAAAAACATGGTCCGAAAGGATACATGCACCCCAAAGTTCATTGCAGTGCTGTTTACAACCACCAAGACATGAAAGTAACCTAAATGCCCATCTACAAAGGAATGCAGAAAGATGTGGTAAATATATACAAGGGAATATTACTCAGCCTTAAAAAAAGAATGAAATAATGCCATTTGCAGCAACATGGATGAACCTAGAGATTATCATACTGAGTTAAGTAATTCAGACAGAGAAAGAGAAATATCAAATGACATCACTTATATGTAGAATCCAAAAAGAAATTATACAAATGAACGTATTTACAAAACAGAAATGGACACACAGAATTAGAGAATGAACTTACGGTTACTGGCAGAGGTGGGGAAGGGTGAATGGAAGGGATAGTTAGGGAGTTTGGGATTGACATGTACACACCGCTAGAGTTAAAAAGGATAACCAACAAGGAACTACTGTATAGTACAGGGAACACTGCTCAATGTTATGTGGCAGCCTGGATGGGAGGGGAGTCTGGGGGAGAATGGATACATGTATATGTATGGCTGAGTCACTTTGCTGTGCACCTGAAACTATCACAACATTGTTAATCAGCTATACTCCAGTATAAAATAAAAAGTTTTAAAAATTTTTAAAGTTAAAAAAAATGACAAATACTGAATCAAAACAATAAAATAAGACAAAGGCCTTAAAGAAAGATAAAGAAGGACACTATATAATGGTAAAAGAATCAATACAAGAAGACTGTTTTACACTTGTAAACATATATGCACCTAATATAGGAGCACCCAAATACATAAAACAAATACTAACAGACATAAAGGGAGAAACTGATGGGAATACAATAATACTAGGAGATGTTAACACCCCACTCACATCAGTGGACAGATTTTCTAGACTGAAAATCAATAAGGCAACAGAGATCCTAAGTGATACAATAGAACTGTATATTTTCAGGACATCACATCCAAAATAAAAACCAGAATACACATTCTTTTCATGGAACATTCTCTAGGATTGATCACATCCTAGGGCACAAAACTAACCTCAACAAATTTAAGAGTGTAGAAATTATTTCAAGCATCTTCTCTGATCACAGTGGCATGAAAGTAGAAATCAACCATACAAAAAGAAATGAGAAAAAAAAAAAAGATTACATGGAGACTAAACAATGCTACTAAAAAACCAGTAAGTCAAAAAGGAAATTTAGAAGTACCTTGGGACAACAGACAATGATAACACAACCATACAAAATCTATGGGATGCAGCAAAAGCAGTTCTTAAGAGGGAAGTTCACAGCAATACAGGCCTTCCTCAAAAACAAGAAAAATCTCAAATAAACAACCTAACATACCACCTAAAAGAATTACATAGTTAGGGAGTTTGGGATTGACATGTACATACTGCTATGTTTAAGGTGGATAACCAACAGGGACCTACTGTATAACACAGGGAACTCTGCTCAATATTATGTGATGACCTAAATGGGAGGGCAGTTTGAAAAGGAGTGGATACATGTGTATGTGTGGCTGAATCAGTTTGCTGTGTGTCTGAAACTAATACAACACTGTTAATCAACTGTACTCCAATATTAAATAAAAACTTTAAAAAAATAAAATAACGTTTAGCTTTTGGCCAACTCTATAAATAAAGTAAAAATCATTGAATTATATTTAAAAAAGAATTAGGAAAAGAAGAACAAACAAAACCTAAAGTCAGCAGAAAGAAGGAAATAATAAAAATCAGGGAGGAAAAAAATTATAAAGAGATTTTGAAAAATAGGGAAAAAATCAATAAAACCAAGAGCTGGTTCTTTGAAAGGGTAAATGAATTTGACAAACCTCTGGCCAAAGTCACCAAGAAGAATAGAAAGACAACCCAATAAATAAAATAAGAAATGAAAAAGGAGAAATCTCAACTGATACCATAGAAATTTAAAAAAATCATAAGAGGATACTATGAACAATTATATGCCAACAAATTTGATAACCTCAAAGAAATGGACAACTTTCTATAAACATAAGCCCACCAAAATTGAATCAAGAAGAAATAGATAATTTGAACAGATCAATCACTAGAAATGAAATAGAATCTGTAATAAAAAATAAATAAAAAAAGAACTCCCTACAAACAAAAATCCAGGACCAGATGGCTTCACAGGCAAATTCTACCAAATACACAAAGAAGAACTCATATCAATCCTTTTCAAACTCTTCCAAAAGATCAAAGAGGAGGGAACACTCCCAAAGACATTCTATAAAACCACTATCACTCTGATACCAAAACCAGACAAAGATACCACCAAAAAAGAAAATTACAGGCCAATATCTTTGATGAATATAGATGCAAAAATTCTCAAGAAAATATAAGCAAACCAAATCCAACAACACATAAAAACGATCATACACCATGACCAAGTGGGATTCATCCCAAGTTCATAAGGATGGTTCAATGTACACAAATCAATGTAATACACCACATTAACAAAGTCAAAAATCACATGATCATCTCAATAAATGTAGAAAAAGCATTTGACAACATTCAACATCCATTCATGATAAAAACTCTTACCAAAGTGGGTATAGAGGGAACATATCTCAACATAATAAAAGCCATTTATGACAAACCCACAGCCAATATAATACTCAATGGTGAAAAGCTGAAAGCCTTCCCACTAAAATCTGGAACAAGACAAGAATGCCCACTCTCACCACGTCTATTCAACATAGTATTGGAAGTCCTAGCCACAGCAATCAGACAAGAAAAGGAAATCAGACAGGAAAAGGTATCCAAATTGGAAGAGAAGAGGTAAAACTGTCACTATATGCAGATGACATAATACTATACACAGAAAACCCTAAGGACTCCACACAAAAACTACTAGATATAATAAATGAATTTATCAAAGTAGCAGGACACAAAATTAACATTCAGAAATCAGATGCATTTCTTTACACTAACGAAGAAATATCAGAAAGCAAATGTAAAAACAACTATACCTTTTAAAATTGCAACAACGGGGCTTCCCTGGTGGCACAGTGGTTGAGAGTCCGCCTGCCGACGCAGGGGACGCGGGTTCATGCCCCCATCCGGGATGATCCCACATGCCGCGGAGTGGCTGGGCCCGTGAGCCACAGCCGCTGGGCCTGCGCGTCCGGAACCTGTGCTCTGCAGTGGGAGAGGCCGCGGTGGTGAGAGGTCCGTGTACTGCAAAAAAAAAAAAAAAAAAGAAAAAAAATTGCAACAAGAACAAAATACTTAAGAATAAACCTGAGTAAGGAGGTGAAAGACTTATACATTGAGAACTATAAAACATTAATAAAGGAAATTAAAGAGGATTCAAATAAATGGAAAGATATCCCATGTTCTTGGATTAGAAGAATTAATATTATTAATATAGAAATACTACCTAAAGCAGTCTACAGGTTTAATGCAATCCCAATCAGATCACCCATGACATTTTTCACAAAACTAGAACAAATAATCCAAAAATTTATATGGAACCATAAAAGACCCAGAATTGCCAAAGCAATACTGAGGGGGAAAAAAACAAAGCAGGAGGCATAACACTCCCAGAGTTCAGACAATACTATACAGCTACAGTAATCAAAACATTATGGTACTGGCACAAAAACAGACATACAGATCAACAGAAAACAATAGAGAGCCCAGAAATAACCCAACACACCTATGGTCAATTAATCTTCAACAAAGGAGGTAAGAATATAAAATGGGAAAAAGACAGTCTCTTCAGCAAGTGGTGCTGGGAAAATTGGACAGCTGCATGTAAGTCAATGAAGTTAAAACACACCCTCACACCATGCACAAAAATAAACTCAAAATGGCTTAAAGACTTAAACATAAGACATGACACCATAAAATTCCTAGAAGAGAACACAGGCAAAACATTCTCTGACATAAATTGAAACGTTTTCTTAGGTCAGTCTCCCAAGGCAATAGAAATAAAAACAAAAATAAACAAGTGGGACTTAATCAAACTTACAAGCTTTTGCACAGCAAAGCAAACCATAAAAAACAAATGTACAAACAAAAAAACCCCAAAATACAACCTACAGGATGGGAGAAAATATTTGCAAATGATGTCACAAACAAGGGCTTAATCTCCAAAATATACAAATATCTCATACAACTCAACAAAAAACCACAAACAACCCAATCAAAAAATGGGCAGAAGACCTAAACAGACATTGCTCCAAAGAAGACATACAGATGGCCAGGAGCCACATGAAAAGATGCTCAACAACACTAATTATTAGAGAAATGCAAATCAAAACAACAATGAGGTACCACCTCACACTGGTCAGAACAGCCATCATTAAAAAGTCTACAAATGACAAATGCTGGAGAGGGTGTGGAGAAAAGGAAACCCTCTTATACTGTTGGTGGTAATGTAAGTTGGTGCAGCCACTATGAAAAACAGTATGGAGGTTCCTCAGAAAACTAAAAATAGAACTACCATATGATCCAGCAATCCCATTCCTGGGCATATACCTGGACAAACTATAATTCAAAAAGATATGTGCACCCCTATGTTCATAGCAGCACTATTCACAATAGCCAAGACATGGAAACAACCTAAACGTCCATCGACAGATGAATGGATAAAGAAGATATGGTACATGTATACAATGGAATACTACTCAGCCATAAAAAAACAAAATAATGCCATTTGCAGCAACATGGATGCAACTAGAGATTATCATATTAAGTGAAGGAAATCATAAAGAGAAAGACAAATACCATATGATATCACTTATATGCGGAATCTAAAATATGGCACAAATGACCCTATCTACAAAACAGAAACAGACTCACAGACATAGAGAACACAGTTGTGGTTGCCGAGGGGGAGGGGGAGACGGAGAGGAATGGACTGGCAGTTTGGGGTTAGTAGATGCAAACCATTACATTTAGAATGGATAAACAACAAGGTCCTACTGTACAGCACATGGAACTATATCCAATTCCTGAAATAAAACCATAATGGAAAAGAATATGTTAAAAAAAAAGGTATATATGTGTATAACTGAGTCACTGTGCTGTACAACAGAGACTGTCACAACATTGTAAATCAACTATACTTAAAAAAAAATCTACTTGGCACTAACCTCATGAACAAAATCAAAAGATGAATGACAACATGAGAAAGATATTAACCACACGCAAGACAGACAAGGGGCTAATTTCCTCATATAATAATAATAATAATAATGATAATAATAATAAAACAATCTAAAAAACAATAACACAAGAGAAAATTACCCAAAGATATGAACAGAAAAAATAAATTACTAATGGTATTTATTCATTAGTAGTATGCTACACGAAATATGCACAACCTCTCCTAAAAGAAATTAAACTAAAAACTTGACATATTACAGCCAAAGTTGCTTATACACCTTACTGGTGAAGATCGTGGGGAACAAGCACTCAGAGCAAAAAAGGATTAAAGTAAAAGGAATACTTTATAATAAAAAAAGGTAACTAGACTCTAAAATAGCTCCCAATAATCCCTGCTTCCTGGTATTGATGCCCCTGTGTAATCCTCTCCACTTAAGTGTGTGCTGGACCTAGTGACTCTCTTCTAACCAAAAGAATATGGCAAAAGTGATGAGATATTATTTCCAAGATTTAATTACAAATAATTCTAGCTTCCATCATATTCACTCTCTTGCTTTCTCCCTCACTTACTCTGAGGGACACCAACTGCTGCACTGTAAGCTGATTTTTGCAGAGGCCCACATGGCAAGGAGCTGATTATTTCTAGCCAATAGCCAGTGAGAGAACCTGAGGCCTGCCAACAGCATGTGAGTGAGTTTGGAAGTGGATCTTCCCACATTTGAGCCTTAAGATGACTGCAGCAGCAGCCAATAATTTGATTGCAGCCTTATAAGAGTTTCTGAGCCTGAGGAGTTAGCTCAGCCACACCAGATTCCTCACCCACAAAAACTGCATGATAAATGATTGTTAAAAAGACACAGCTTTGGGACAATCTGTTACATAGCAATAGATAAATAATACAGATTTTCATAACTGTGGAACTGGGGTGCTGCCTTGGCTTTGGAAGCAGACAGTGGGCAGAGGCTGGAAAGGTTTTGAGGAGCATGTTAGCGAAAGCTTAAATTGCCTTGAATAGACTCTTAGTAGAAATATGGACTTTGAGGATGCTGCCATTAAGGGCACAAAAGAAGTGAAGAACATGTTAGTGGTTATATAGAAAAAGAGGGATCCTTGTTAATGAGTGGCAGAAAGCTTAGCAACACTGTTGCCTTCATTAACATGGAAAGCAGGATATGTGTTGAATGAACTGGGTGACCTACCTGAGATTTCCAAACAATCTGCTGAGATTACTACTTAATTTTTTCTTGCTGTTTATAATAAAAATGAGAGAATAGAGAGATATATGGAAAGAAGAATGGTTAAACAAAAATGAATCAGAACTGGAGAGTTATGGTAAGATGGTGGAGTAGGAAGCACCAGGAATTAATCTCCATACCTAGACAACATTTGTCCTGGAAGAATCTGCTTGATATAAGTTTTGGAACTCTGGAGTCAATTAAAAGGCTTGCAGCTTCCATGGGAAGACTTGGACAGTAAATTACAATAATTTAGGCCAATTTCAGCACTTAGCTCAGTAGCAGCTACCCATTGCCCACTCCCTAAACCAGTGGCAGGCAGCCATGTACATGTTCAAGGAACAGCTTGCAGGTAACTTGCCAGAGCCAATGTAGGCAATAAAAACCCTGTCCTCCAGTATCAAGGATCTATGCTCCGATTGCTGATTTCTGCCTCTGATTGCCAAGGTATAGACAAAGAGATGGGGAGCCACTGTTGCAACCCTCACCACCACTGCTGCAAGCCCATCCCTTTCAGCTAAGTGGCTTCTAGGAGATTTAAAGGGTGGGTCCATTTCCCCCCTTTCATTTTTGTCTCTCCCACCTTGTGGAGCCAGACATTTAAAGACTAGAATATTCAGAAGCAACCACATATAAAGGGGAATTTAGAAAGTCACTGTACAGACCAAGGGAAAGGTACAGACTCAGAAAACCCTTGAGAGGACTTTATGAAGTTTCTAATTCAGGATGATTGCTGACACAGAGGTAGGAAAGAAAGAAAACTACAGGCCAATATCATTGATGAACATAGATGCAAAAATCCTCAACAAAATACTAGCAAACAGAATCCCACAGCACATTAAAAGGATCATACACCATGATCAAGTGGGGTTTATTCCAGGAATGCAAGGATTCTTCAATATACACAAATCTATCAATGTGATAAACCATATTAACAAATTGAAGGAGAAAAACCATATGATCATCTCAATAGATGCAGAGAAAGCTTTTGACAAAATTCAACACCAATTTATGATAAAAACCCTGCAGAAAGTAGGCATAGAGGGAACTTTCCTTAACATAATAAAGGCCATATATGACAAGCCCACAGCCAACATCATCCTCAATGGTGAAAAACTGAAAGCATTTCCACTAAGATCAGGAACAAGACAAGGTTGCCCACTCTCACCACTCTTATTCAACATAGTTTTGGAAGTTTTATCCACAGCAATCAGACAAGAAAAGGAAATAAAAGGAATCCAAGTTGGAAAAGAAGAAGTAAAGCTGTCACTGTTTGCAGATGACATGATCCTATACATAGAGAATCCTAAAGATGCTACCAGAAAACTACTAGAGCTAATCAATGAATTTGGTAAAGTAGCAGGATACAAAATTAATGCACAGAAATCTCTGGCATTCTTATACACTAATGATGAAAAATCTGAAAGTGAAATCAAGAAGACACTCCCATTTACCACTGCAACAAAAAGAATAAAATATCTATGAATAAACCTACCTAAGGAGACAAAAGACCTGTATGCAGAAAATTATAAGACACTGATGAAAGAAATTAAAGATGACACAAATAGATGGAGAGATATACCATGTTCTTGGATTGGAAGAATCAACACTGTAAAAATGACTCTACTACCCAAAGCAATCTATAGATTCAATGCAATCCCCATCAAACTACCACTGGCATTTTTCACAGAACTAGAACAAAAAATTTCACAATTTGTATGGAAACACAAAAGACCCTGAATAGCCAAAGCAATCTTGAGAACGAAAAACAGAGCTGGAGGAATCAGGCTCCCTGACTTCAGACTATACTACAAAGCTACAGTAATCAAGACAGTGTGGTACTGGCACAAAAACATAAAGACAGATCAATGGAACAGGATAGAAAGCTCAGAGATAAACCCATGCACATATGGTCACCTTATCTTTGATAAAGGAGGCAGGAATGTATAGTGGAGAAAGGACAGCCTCTTCAATAAATGGTGCTGGGAAAACTGGACAGGTACATGTAAAAGTATGAGATTAGATCACTCCCTAACACCATACACAAAAATAAGCTCAAAATGGATTCAAGACCTAAATGTAAGGCCAGAAACTATCAAACTCTTAGAGGAAAACATAGGCAGAACACTCTATGACACAAATCACAGCAAGATCCTTTTTGACCCACCTCCTAGAGAAATGGAAATAAAAACAAAAATAAACAAATGGGACCTAATGAAACTTCAAAGCTTTTGCACAGCAAAGGAAACCATAAACAAGACCAAAAGACAACCCTCAGAATGGGAGAAAATATTTGCAAATGAAGCAACTGACAAAGGATTAATTTCCAAAATTTACAAGCAGCTCATGCAGCTCAATAACAAAAAACCAAACAACCTAATCCAAAAATGGGCAGAAGACCTAAATAGACATTTCTCCAAAGAAGATATACAGACTGCCAACAAACACATGAAAGAATGTTCAACATCATTAATCATTAGAGAAATGCAAATCAAAACTACAATGAGATATCATCTCACACCAGTCAGAATGGCCATCATCAAAAAATCTAGAAACAATAAATGCTGGAGAGGGTGTGGAGAAAAGGGAACACTCTTGCACTGCTGGTGGGAATGTGAATTGGTTCAGCCACTATGGAGAACAGTATGGAGGTTCCTTAAAAAACTACAAATAGAACTACCATATGACCCAGCAATCCCACTACTGGGCATATACCCTGAGAAAACCAAAATTCAGAAAGAGTCATGTACCAAAATGTTCATTGCAGCTCTATTTACAATAGCCCGGAGATGGAAACAACCTAAGTGCCCATCATCGGATGAATGGATAAAGAAGATGTGGCACATACATACAATGGAATATTACTCAGCCATAAAAAGAAACGAAATTGGGCTATTTGTAATGAGGTGGATAGACCTAGAGTCTGTCATACAGAGTGAAGTAAGTCAGAAAGAGAAAGACAAATACCGTATGCTAACACATATATATGGAAGTTAAGAAAAAAAAATGTCATGAAGAACCTAGGAGTAAGACAGGAATAAAGACACAGGCCTACTGGAGAACGGACTTGAGGATATGGGGAGGGGGAAGGGTGAGCTGTGACAGGGCGAGAGAGAGGCATGGACATATATACACTAACAAACGTAAGGTAGATAGCTAGTAGGAAGCAGCCGCATGGCACAGGGATATCGGCTCGGTGCTTTGTGACCGCCTGGAGGAGTGGGATAGGGAGGGTGGGAGGGAGGGAGATGCAAGAGGGAAGACATATGGGAACATATGTTTATGTATGACTGATTCACTTTGTTATAAAGCAGAAACTAACACACCATTGTAATGCAATTATACCCCAATAAAGATGTTAAAAAAAAAAAAAAAAAGCAGAAACAGACTCACAGACTGAAAAAACGATATTATGGTTACCAGGGGGTACGGGTTGGTGGGTGGGATGGTTAGGGAGTTTGGAATTGACATGTACACACTGCTATATTTCAAATGGATAACCAACAAGGACCTGCTGTATAGTACAGGGAACTCTGCCCAATATTATGTAACAACCTAAATGGGAAAAGAATTTGAAAAAGAATAGGTACATGTATATGTATGACTGAATCACTTTGCTGTACGTGTGAAACTAACATAACATTCTTAATCAGCTATACCCCAATATAAAATAAAAAGTTTAAAAAAAAAAATGAAATTAGGGGGCACCAACACACCATTTAGCTAATAAGTTGTCTAAACAAGAAAAAAGGTAGAAATCATAAATATAAAAATTAGGATGGGGAAATAATATTTTATAATGAATATTAGTCATTATGCTATACACCTTAAAATATGCAGTACTGTATGTCAATTGTATCTCAATAAAACTGAAAGAACAACAATGGGGAAATAACAGATTCAGAGGAAATATAAAGCAAATTACTTTGTTTAACTCTATATATTTAAAATATTATTGAAATGGATGAATTTTTAGGAAAAAATCATGAAAATGTACCTCCAGAGGAGAGAGCAAATCTAAATGGATTAAGTACCACAGAAAAAGAAAAAAATTTTTTAATTATCAAAGAGCCACTCTTCCCCCTAAAAATGTACCAAGCCAAGAAGTTTTCAGCAGTTCACTTTTCACCACTATTATTTTGCAGTATTATAGAGTAGCTGATGCAATTAGGTGAGAGAAAGAAATAGGTCTTAAAAGCTGGAAAGGAAAAGGAAAAGCTGTCATTCTTTGTAGGAAGTACAATGCCTATTAGACCTTTTCAGGTTCTATAGGTAACATATTCTATGACTAGAAATAGTGCTCTGGCCCACACATTAGGTAATAAAGAAGGCTGCCAGTTTTGAATGAGTCCAGGAACAGGAAAGAGCTCTGTAGAAGGTACAGGCTGTAGTGCAAGTGGCTCAGCCACTTGAGTCATACAGTCCAGTAGACCATAGGGTGTTGTAGGTATCAGTTGTGATAAAGGGTGCAGTGTGTTTGTAGCAAGATCTAGGGGAAGAATCACAACGTAGACCCTGAGGTCCTAGAGCAACCATGACTGCTGTAGCATAAAATTACATGATTTTTAAAAAACACCTTCCGGCATGATACTGGAACCTGACAGATCGAATATATGACCACAGGATACCTAGTGACTGTATATCCAGAACTGCTGAACCCAAGTCATAAAGTTAACTTGGCCTACTAGTAATCCATTATAAGATATAAATAGGACATAAAGGATAATCATGAGCAGTACCAAAGGATACACTTAAGTTGCATGAGCAGGTAGACCAGACCCCCATATCATCCACTATAGTTCACCAGCGCCCTCCCTTGCTCATATCTATGGCATATGTACAACCCATGTACAATACACCCATATACAATACACCTATGTAAAGCATGTGAAGGAGGTGGATAAAGCCTGAACTTTGAGGTAATTAATGGCTAAACTCAAGCCCAAAATGGATGGTAGTTGCATTACAGCCTCATTCAAGGGCAAACTTTAAAGACAGTGGAGAGAGACAATCTTCCCAATGGTCAGAGCTTCAGGCAGTGGTCATTCACTCTGTATGGAAGAAGTGGCTTATGGTAAGAATATGTATGGACTAATGGGCAGTGACAAATGGCCTGGCCTATTGGTCAGGGATCTGAAAGGTAAGAATGAAAGACAAGGAGCCCTAGGACAAGGCATATGGATAGGCCTATGAGAGTAGACATGAAGTGTAAAGATCTTTGTATCACACAGTAGCATTCACCAGGAAGCATCAATCATGGAAAGAGCATTAAACCACCAAGTAAACAAAATGACTTGATGAGTTAATATTACTCCATTTTTGTCATAGGCCATGCAGTTCAATGGACCTATGAATAAAGTTACCAGAGTGGCAGAGATGGAGGCTATTCATGGGGCCAGCATCCCAGACTCTAACCAAGGCTGATATAGCTACTGTTGCCTCTAAATGTGCAAGTTGCAAGCAACAGACACCAATACTGAGCCTTCAACATGGTGACCAGCCACTAGATGTAATGTTGAGTACATTTCATCCTGGAAGGGCGGGCTGGTTTTTGTTTTTGTTTTTTCTCATAGGAATTGATGATACCTATTCCACATGTGGGTTTGCTTTTACTTCTCTCAGGGCCTCAGCCAGCACTACTATCTAAGGGCTTAAGGAATACCTATTCCATAGGCATGGAATCCCACACAACATACATCCAGCCAGGGAAGCCACTTTACAATAAAGGGAGTGTAGAAGTAGGTCCATGGGATCCACCTGTTGTATCATTTATTGTACCATCTAGAAGCTGCCAACCTAATATAGATCATTGGAAAAGACTGCTGAATGGTAAAGCTAAAGCAATACCTCAAAGGCAATACCCTTCAAGGATGGGGAGCCACCCTCTAGATCATGGTATACACACTGAATCAGAGACCTTTATGTGGTGCCTGTGTCCTCAGTAGGACACAGCATCCAGGAGACAAAGAGTGGAAGCAGGAGGGGCTCCCACTTACCATCACTTTTCACGAATCCAGGGGAGCTTGTGTTTCCCAGCTCCACAAATCTGGGCTCCACAGAGTTAGAGGTCCTGGTCCTCAAAGAGAGAACACTCTCATCAGGAGATATAGCAAGAATTCCTTCAAATTGGTATTCTGGAGCTACAAGCTACAGCTGCAACATGAGTACTTTAGGCTCCTTGTAAGAGGAGTCACCACCTTGTCAGGGTGATAATGACCCCTTGAACAACAAAAGAAAATAGGGTGTCTGCTACACAGTGGGGCAAAAAGGAACATGTGTGAAATTCAGGTAACACAATTGGGCATCTCTTGGTATTTTCTTGCCCAAATGTGACTTAATTGTCAAGGGCAATCCTTAGCCTGAGATGAGTATGGTTAGCAAGGACCCAGGTCCCTCAGCAATGAGGATCTGTTTGAGGTCACCCTACCAGGCAAGTCAGTGAAACAAGCAGAGCTGGTAGCTGAAGGTGAAAGGAACTTAGAATGAAAGTGGAATTTGGAGACAATGTGTACCCGTTGTAATACTGAGACCAACTTGTAACAGTGAGGTTGTAGTTCATCCTGCTAATTTCCCTATTCTAAGTTTCCCCTTAGGAATAGAGGCCCACTGGAGCCCTGGAGGAGCTGCTTTGTATTATTCATGGGCATAATACAAAAGGTGAACCGTGCCGGGCATGGAGATGCACTGCTTAGATTCTTGTTTATGAAAGAATCTGCTGCCCAGTGAGGTCAGCTGACAACTGCCAGCTGTTAATTTCAGCAGGGTCTGCTGCAGCTTTTGAATCAAGGTCATGCTTTTCCCAGTGCAGTGCCTGGGGAATGACTGAGCAAAGCAGCAGTAGCTGCATGCATATTCTTCTCAGGCACTCCCAGCAATGACTGGACTAGGTGGTGGTACCAGTGCCTAGCCAATGCCCGACAAATGCAGGAATCCTCTAATAGGAGATCTTTGCTCTGGAGCCCCTCATAGGGCTGACAAAGACTCAGTCAGGTCAATATCATAGACTAATCCCCTCTCTCTCCCTGCCCAGTTGAGCTTCTTCCTCTTCCTTTCCAAGGTGTTATTTGCACTCCTAACTCCATCTTAGCAACTGCTTCTCAGGGAACACAACCTAAGTCATTGATGTAAGCCTGATATTTTTTCTCCTTATAAGTGACATAAACTTTATGCCTGACTATCTGAAGGATACGTTCATTATTTTCGTTCATTATTTTTTGGAATCTGATAACTTTACTAGGGTAAAATTCATTTTGGGTCAATTTTGTCCAACATAAAGAGTGTGGCCCTTTCAATACGAAATAGATTAAGAACTTTCATTTTGAGAGTGTTTCTTAAATTATATCTTTAAATATTTGTTCTATTTTCTTTTTGCTTTCTTATCTGGGACTACAGTCATGCATGTGTTAGAACTCCTTTATCTTGTATCTCCCTCTTTCTCCTTCAAACTCTTTTAAACTAATTTTTCATTTTTATTTAATGTTTAATCTTCTCATTTCTATCTTCTATTTGCTTTTATGAATGTTAACTCACTCTGTGTTCCCTTCAATGTTATCTTCATCCAGTTCTTTTCTTCTACTTCTTTAATTATAACCAATATTTTATTTCCTTCTGTTGTTTCACAATCACTTCACTGCATTCTTGCATTTATGCTTTGTGGTCGTCTTCATTCTAGAAGTGATTTCTTCATTCTTCATCTTTTGTTTTTTATTGAAATTATTCCTTATTTACCTCCTTGAGCACCTTAAATATATTTACCTTAAGAAATCAATTCTGTTTAGAGTGAATTCATATTGTGATTGCTAATTTGGTTGGTTTCTTTCAGATGAGTAAACTTGTTCCTCTGTTTGGAATTTTTAGCTATTTTGAGGTTTATTTTCTATCCCACCTCTCTTCTTTCAGTGTTCAATCCAATCCCTAACCAGGTAGGCTTATGTTTACCTCCACCCAAATCCTGATTCCCCAGTTGAGAATGATGTCTGATAACGGCATGTTAGGATTTCTACCCCAGGAAGTTGATATGGGGAATACCCCTGATGCTGTCACAAAGCTCACAAGAAGCTTGGTTCTGCTCTGGTTATGGAATTTATCATCTTCCAAATGTATCCTGAGTTTTCCTGAAAGGCACAGCCCAACATAGTGACCAGAAACTTTTCCCCCCAGACTTCTTTCATGAAAAGATCGCTTACTCCAGCCCCTCAATTCACGTTGTCATCTGGGATTCACATCCCTGGTTCAGAGGGAGCACCTGAAGTACTCCTTATCTCACAGGAGCTACACTCATGGCAAATACTGCTCTTTTGTTTTTTAAATCCACAACACAGAAGGACATTGACTTCAGCTCCACTTACCATTTTGCTTTTCTATTCTATGTTTGGTCCACAGAGATATTGATTTGTTTCGAAGTTTACCTCTGTCTTTTGATGCTTTAATATTTTATTGAACATCGCCAAGTGTTGGAGCGTTTCATATCATAAACTTAAGAAGTCATTGTGACTGGAAATTCCCTAAAGGTGGCATTTAAAATAGGAAGTCTTTAAGAAACGTTTTTGGACAAGTGAAAGAGCATTTGGGAAAAAACTGACTTGGATCCTTACCTCATATCTCTTATTAAAATAAATTTTTGGTGAATTAAAGATAAAAACTTTAAAATAAAGCCACTGAGTTATAAAAGATTTCTTAAAGAGGACACAGAAAGTGCTAAATATAAAGGATAAAACAGACTCACCAGAATGCTGGTGAGGGTGTGGAGGAACTGGAACTCTAAGACATTGCTGGTGGGGGTATAGGATAGTAAAACGGCTTTCGAAAACTGGTGATATCTACTAAAGCTAACTGTAGGTCTATCAAAGGTCGTATCGGTGAAGTCATAGCCCCAGCCAAAGTCACATAGTAAGGAAGCGAAGGAAATGATGTCTATTTGATATCTGAGCCTTTGTTCTTTACTGCTACTCTGCTCTTCCACCATAACCCAGGTCCTTCTAAAAACACAGCAGTGCCTTAAATGAACTTTATTTCTTTTTCCGGTTCAATTTTACTTGAATCTGTTTAAAATGGAAACCCTTATCATAGCCTGGCCCTTGGTTGATTGTGGGGGTTTACTAAGCACCTTAACAGAAGCGTAGAACTCAAGTACTAGATCAAGATCAGAAGCAACAAATAAAATCTTAGAAATTGTTATTTCCTGATGTTAAGTTCACTATTGTCCCTCCCAATATACATCAGAATTATTTTTAAAAACTGTTTTGCCTTGCTACTATTTGTCTTGGTTGTAGCCCTCAGTGTCTAGAATGTCCTCACCTTCTTCCTCTAACCAAAATTCAAGGTCATGGTCTTGCATAGTATTTCTGTTTCTGATGTCATCTGCCTATTATCTCAGAGTCCTTTGTAGTCTCATGTTTGTGAGTCTACTAAACCTAATGGTATTTTATTACTTAAGGATCTCATCTGAAATCAGTTACCTGGAATTCATCATAGTTTTTTCTTCTAGAAAATTCATTTCTAGAGTCAAGATGGTGGAGGTGTAGGAGGACATGGAATTCACTTCTCCCTACAAATGCATCAGGAATACATCTACAAATAGAACAATTCTCACAGAGCACCTGCTGAACACTAACAGAGGACCTTAGG
Source organism: Grampus griseus (assembly GCF_964374135.1). Classification (NCBI taxonomy): domain Eukaryota; kingdom Metazoa; phylum Chordata; class Mammalia; order Artiodactyla; family Delphinidae; genus Grampus; species Grampus griseus. Next base: position 43,216,465 of record NC_139013.1, read on the forward strand.
CACCTAAAAGTACAAGAAAGCTCCCCATGTAACTGGGTAGGATGAAAGAAAGAAGGGAAAAGAGAGAGAGGAAGCAGGACAGGATCTGTGCCCCTGGCGGGGAGCTGAAGGAGAGGTTCCCACACCCAGGGGAGTCCCATCACCAGCATGGAGATCAGCTGGGGGAGAATGGGAGCTTCAGGGGCTCAGACGAGAGTGCAGCAACCAGTCTGTGGCAAGCAGGACAGAGTGAGACCTACACAGAGGGTCTGTGCCACAGCTCTGCATGCCCCAGCCTGAGACATGTGTCCACCATCACGGATGGGAGCTAGGTGCTGGAACGTGGGATTTTGAGAGCAGTCTCAGGGAGAGGACTGCTGTTGGCTGCAAGGAGACAGCCTGACAGGACAGGAGTGAGGAGCTCCACAACTGGGAATTCTCGTGGAGGAAGCCTGGACTGCCATAGAAGTGAAGCGCCATTGTTGAGAGACAAAGGGCAAGGCCACCAATGCAGGCTCTCTCCCCACGCGCCAGCCCCTACCTCTGTGGGCATTAGGAAGGGCTTCCGCTGGGGCAGGGGCGCTCACAAGCCCCCAGCTACTGCCTTCCCCACCCCCACCCTCCTAGGGCAGGCTCACATGCCCCCAGGCGCCACCTACTCTGCCCACTCCTGTTCAGGCAGGCTCATGCACTCTGGAGCACCCTCGGGAGCAGATGCCTGTGGCTGGCCCACAAGCACATGTGGGACTGAAACCACAGCTGAGCCCCAGGGGCGGTGCAACTAAGAAAGAAGAACTGAAATCTCTCTTGTGGCTGAGTGAACTGCGGATTTACACCCCTAAGACGGGCTTTGTAAACTCAGCGCCTGCAGAACATCTGAATGGACAATGAGTGCTCCCACGGCTGAGACGGATCTAGCTTTAGCAGCTGTGGACTTTGTGGGCATGTACACGTGGGGATTGGGCCAGGCCAGAGTCTGAGCTGCCTCCAAAGTGCCCATAGCAGGTCCAGATCCATGATTATTGCAATCCTGGGACCTGACTTCAGTGGATCTACACTGGTGGACTGTTGAGAACTATGCCGGAGAGATGCCAGGGCCAACTGCAGGCATACTCACAGTTAAGATGGGGCTGAGAGCAGCGCCAACAACAGTGTAATCTGAGAGCTCTAACAACGGGTGAAAGGCGACACAACAGAGCACACTTACAGGTAAACACCTCCAGAGGAAGAATACTCAGTGGCTTCTCTCCCAGTGGGAGGGCTCCAATCCCACCTACCTTGTACTGCAGATCAGAAACACAGCTAAGAAACAGATCTGGGGGCTTCTACTCCAGCAACTAGGGAGCACACCCTGTCCCTGACAGGTCAGTGACAACCACAGAGCAAATGGAAGGCCCTGCTCAATATCCAGTACAGGCTCTGGACACCACAACATGTCACACCCCCTTATCAAGGGGATAATGGCCAGCATACACTGAGAAAAGAGGTGGTAGATATCCATACTAAAAACAGCCCTTGCACCAAAAAATGTTAAACCCATGCAAGTTACACAGGGACGTTCTCAAATAAAAATAGCCCTCCAAGACAGTCTGAGTGTCTGGCATTGAGAGGAAGAACCTCCGTAGCATTTAGCCTTGAAGGCCAGCAGGGCTGGAGTGCAGGAGCTCCACAGGGCTTGGGACACAGACTCCACTCTTGAAGGACACACACAAGGTCTCATGTGCATGAAGACCCACCACAGAGGAGTATCTGCATAGAAAACTGGGCTAGACCTACCTAGGGGTCTTGGAGGGTTTCCTGGGGAAGCGAGGGTCAGTTACAGCTCACTTTGGGGGCAAGGACACTGGTAGGAGAGGCTCCAGGGAATACTGATTGACATCAGCTCTTCCACAGGTCCCAATTTTGGCACCAAGACCCAGACCCACCCAACAGCCTGCAGGTTCTAGTGCTGGAATGCCTCAGGCCAAACAACCAACATGATAGGAGCGCAGTCCCATCCATCAGCAGACAGGCTGCCAAAAGTCATACTGAGCTCACAGTCACTGCAAAACACACCCCTTGGCACAGCCTTGCCCACCAGAGGCACAAGACCCAGCTCTACCCACCAGAGGGCAAGCACCAGTGCCTCCCACCAGGAAGACTGCACAGTCCCCTGGACCAACCTCACCCACCAAGAGGTAGACACTGGAAGCAAGAGGAACTACGATCCTGCAGCCTGTGGAAAGGAGACCACAAACACAGAAAGTTAGATAAAATGAGAGGACAGAGAAATATGTTACAGATGAAGAAACAAGATAAAAACACACAAGAACAACTAAATGAAGAGGAGATAAGCAATCTACCTGAAAAAGAATTCAGAGTAATGATAGTAAAGATGATCCAAGATCTCAGAAAAGGAATGGAGGAATAGACCGAGAAGATACAAGAGATGTTTAACAAAGAGCTAGAAGATTTAAATAACAAACAAACAGAGATGACCAACAAAATAACCGAAATGAAACACACACTAGAAGGAATCAATAACAGAATCACTGAGCTAGAAGAACGAATAAGTGAGCTGGAAGACAGATTTATGGAAATCATCCCCACAGAGCAGAATAAAGAAAAAAGAATGAAAGGAAATGAGGACAGTTTAAGAGATCTTTGGGACATTAAACACACCAGCACTCGCATCATAGGGGTCACAGAAGAAGAAGAGAAAGGGAAAGGGCCTGAGAAAATATGTGAAGAGATTAAGCCACAAACTTCCCTAACATGGAAAAGGAGAGAGTCATCCAAGTCCAGGAAGCACAGAGAGTCCCATACACGATAAACCCAAGGAGGAACCTGAGACACATAACTAAAAAAATTAATACATAAAAAATATTAAAAGCAACAAGGGAAAAGCAACAAATAATATATAAGGGAATCCCCATAAGGTTATCAGCTGATTTTTGAGCAGAAGCTCTGCAGGCCAGAAGGGAGTGACACAATATATTTAAAGTGATGAAAGGGAAACCTACAAACAAGACTACTCTACCCAGCAAGGCTATCATCCAGATTTGAAGAAGAAATCAGAAGCTTTACAGACAAGCAAAAGCTAAGAGACTTCAGCACCACCAAACCAGCCTTACAACAAATACTAAAGGAACTTCTCTAGGTGGAGAAAGCTCACTGGTAGAGACAAACATACAGTAAAAGGAGGAAATCATCCACACACAAATATGATATCAAAAGAGGCAACCATCAGAATAGGAGAGCACAAATGCAGGAAATGGCAACTGCATTTGAACTTAAGAGAACAGCAACTTAAAGCAACATTGTACATATACAGACTGCTATATCTAAACTCAAGGGAACTGCAAACCAAAAACTTAAATAGATACACAAACAAAAAAGAAAAAGCAACTCAAACACAACCCTAAAGAGAGTCAAACCATAACAGAACAAAAGAAGAAGGGAAGAAAAAAAAAAGACCAGAAAAAGCTCATCCGAAACAATTAAGAAAATGGCAACAGGAACATACACATCAATAATTACCTAGAATGTAAATGAATTAAATGCTCCAAACAAAAGACATAGACTGAGTGCATGAATACAAAAACAAGACCTGTATGTATGTTATCTACAAGAGACCCACTTCAGACTCAGGGACACATACAGACTGAAAGTGAGGGGAGAGAAAAAGATATTCCATGCAAATGGAAATCAAAAGAAAGCTAGAGTAGCAATACTTATATCAGACAAAATAGACTTTAAAATAAAGACTGTTACAAGAGAGGAGGAAGGACACTTGGATCAATCCAAGAAGAAGATATAACAATTGTAAATATATATGCACCCAACATAAGAGCACTTCAATATATAAAGCAAATGCTAACAGCCATAAAAGGGGAAATCGACAGTGGGGGACAATAATGGTGGGGGATTTTAACACCCCACTTACACCAATGGACAGATCATCCAGACAGAAAATCAATAAGGAAACACAGGCCTTAAATGACACATTAGAAGAGATGGACTTGATATTTATAGGGCATTCCATCCGAAAGCAGCAGAATACACTTTCTTCTCAAGTGCACACGGAACATTCTCCAGGACAGATTACATCTTGGGCCTCAAAACAAGCCTCGGTAAATGTAAGAAAACTGAAATCATATCAAGCACTTTTTCCAACATCAATGCTACTAGATTAGAAATCAACTACAAAAAAAAAAAAACTGTAAAAAACAAACACATACAGGCTAAATAATATGTTACTAAATAGTCAATGGATCACTGAAGATATCAAAGAGGAAATCAAAAAATACCTAGATACAAGTGACAACAAAAACACAATGGTCCAAAACCTATGGGAGACAGCAAAAGCAGTTCTAAGAGGGACGTTGACAGCAATACAATCTTACCTCGGGAACCAAGAAAAATCTCAAATAAACAACGTAACCTTCCACCTAAAGCACAGAGGTGGGGCCAAAACCAAAGCTGAGCTCCAGGGGCAGTGCAAACAAAGAGGAGAAAGGGAAATCTCTGTGGAGCCTCAGGAGCAGCCTATTAAGTCTACAATCGGCTTGGTAAACCGTGCATCTGTGAAATATCTGAACGGACAACGAGTGTTCCCACAACTGAGGCTGTGGACTTTGGAGGCAAGTACATGCTGCGGTAAGGCCAGATCAGAGTCTGAGCTGGCCCCAGAGTGCCCACAGCAGATCCAGGGACCTGCCTAGAAGTACTGGAGGACTTCCTGGGGAGGCAGGGATTGGCTGTGACTCCCTGTGGGGGCAAGGACACTGACAGCTGAGGCCACAGGAAAACATTATTACTACTAATATTCTTTTTTCATTTTGTTCTGTTGTTGTCTTTTTTAAATTATTCTTTCTTCTTAATACATCTTTATTGGAGTATAATTGCTTCAGAATACTGTATTAGTTTCTGTTGTACACCAAAGAGAATCAGCCATATGTATACACATGTCCTCATATCCCCTCCCTCTTGAGCCTCCCTCCCATCCTCCCTATCCCACCGCTCTAGGTCATCAAAAAGCACCGAGCTGATCTCCCTGTGCTATGATGCTGCTTCCCACTACCTATTTTACATTCAGTAGTGTATATATGTTCATGATACTCTCACTTCGCGCCAGCTTCCCCTTCCCACCCTGTGTCCTCAAGTCCATTCTTTATGTCTACATCTTTATCCCTGCCATGCAACTAGGTTCATCAGTACCATTTTTTTTTTTTTTAGATTCCATATATATGTGTTAACATACGGTATTCGTTTTTCTCTTTCTGACTTACTTCACTCTGTATGACAGACTCTAGGTCCATCCATATCACTACAAATAACTCAATTTCATTTCTTTTTATGGCTGAGTAATATTCCATTGTATATATGTGCAACATCTTCTTTGTCCATTCATCTGTCGATGGACATTTAGGTTGATTCCATGTCCTGGCTATTGTGAATAGAGCTGCAATGAACATTGTGGTATATGTCTCTTTTTGAATTATGGTTTTCTTAGAGTATATGCCCAGTAGTGGGATTGCTGGGTCATATGGTAGTTCTATTTTTAGTTTTTTAAGGAAACTCCATACTGTTCTCCATAGTGGCTGTATCAATTTACATTCCCACCAACAGTGCAGGAGGGTTCCCTTTTCAACACACCCTTTCCGGCATTTTTTGTTTCTATATTTTCTGATATGGCCATTCTGACAGGCGTGAGGTTATACCTCATTGTAGTTTTGATTTGCATTTCTCTAATAATCAGTGATGTTGAGCATTTTTTCATGTGGCTCTTGGCCATCTGTATGTCTTCCTTGGTGAAATGTCTATTTAGGTCTTCCACTCATTTTTTAATTAGATTGTTGTTTTTTTTGATATTGAGCTCCATGAGCTGTTTGTATATTTTAGAGATTAATCCTTTGTCTGTTGTTTCATTTGCAAATATTTTCTCCCATTTTGAGGGTTGTCTTTTTTGTCTTCTTTATGGTTTCCTTTGCTGTGCAAAAGCTTTTAAGTTTCATTAAGTCCCATTTGTTTATTTTTCTTTTATTTCCGTTACTCTAGGAGGTGGGTCAAAAAAGATCCTGCTGTGGTTTATGTCAAAGAGTGTTTTTCCTATGTTATCCTCCAAGAGTTTTATAGTGTCCAGTCTTACATTTAGGTCTTTAATCCATCTGGAGTTTACTTTTGTGTATGGTGTTAGGTAGTGTTCTAATTTCATTCTTTTACATGTACCTGTCCAGTTTTCCCACCACCACTTATTGAAGAGGCTGTCTATTCTCCATTGTATGTTCTTGCCTCCTCTGTTGTAAATTAGGTGACCATATGTGTGTGGGTTTATCTCTGGGCATTCTATCCTGTACCACTGATCCACATTTCTGTTTTTGTGCCAGTACCATACTGTTTTGATTACTGCAGCTTTCTGGTATAGTTTGAAGTTGAGGAGACTGATTCCTCCAAATCCATTTTTCTTTCTCAAGATTGCTTTGGCTATTTGGGGTCTTTTGTGTCTCCATACAAGTTTTAAGATTTTTTTGTTCCAGTTCTGTGGAAAATGCCATTGGTAATTTGATAGGGATTGCAGTCAATCTGCAGATTGCTTTCGGTAGTATAGTCATTTTAACAGTATTGATTCTTCCAATCCAAGAATGTGGTATATTTCTCCATCTATTTATGTCATCTTTGACTTCTTTCATCAGTGTTTTATAGTTTTCTGACTACAGGTCTTTTACTTCCTTAGGTAGGTTTATTCCTAGGTATTTTATTCTTTTTGTTGTAATGCTGAATGGGATTGTTTCTTTAATTGCTCTGTCTGATCTTTTGTTGTTAGTGTGTAGGAATGCAAGTGATTTCTGTGCATTAATTTTGTATCCTGTAACTTTACCAAAGTCATTGTTTAGCTCTAGTAGTTTTCTGGTGGCATCTTTAGGATTTTCTATGTATAGTATCATGTCTTCTGCAAACAGTGACAGTTTTACTTATTCTTTTCCAATTTGTATTCTTTTTACTTCTTTTTCTTCTCTGACTGCTGTGGCTAGGACTTCCAACACTATGTCAAATAATAGTGGAGAGAGTGGACATTCTTGTCTTTTTTCTGATCTTAGTGGAAATGCTTTCAATTTTTCACCATTGTGTATGATGCTTGCTGTGGGTTTGTCATATATGGCCTTTATTATGTTGAGGTAAGTTCCCTCTGTGCCCACTTTCTGGAGAGTTTTTATCATAAATGGGTGTTGTATTTTCTTAAAAGCTTTTTCTGCATCTATGTAGATGATCATATGGTTTTTATTCCTTAATTTCTTAATGTGATGTATCACATTGATTGATTTGCGTATGCTGAAGAATCCTTGCATCCCTATGATAAATCCCACTTAATCATGGTGTATGACACTTTTAACATGTTGTCAGATTCTGTTTGCTAGTATTTTGTTCAGGACTTTTGCATCTATGTTCATCACTGATATTGGTCTATAATTTTCTTTTTTTGTGATGTCCTTTTTGGATTTTGGTATCAGGGTGATGGTGGCTTCATAGAATACATTTGGGAGTTTTCTCCCTCTGCAATATTTTGGAAGAGTTTGAGAAGGACTGGTGTCATCTCATCTGGTCCTGGATTTGTTAGTTGGAAGATTTTTAATTATGATTTCAATTTCATTACTTGTGATGGGTCTGTTTACATTTGTTAATTCTTCCTGGTTCAGTCTTGGAAAATTGTACCTTTCCAAGAATTTGCCCATTTCTTCGTGGTTGTCCATTTTATTGGCATATAGTTGCTTGTAGTAGTCTCTTATAATCTTTTTTATTTCTGCAGTGTCAGTTGTGATTTCTCCTTTTTCATTTCTAATTTTATTGATTGTGTCTTCTCCCTTTTTTTCTTGAAGAGTCTGGCTAAGGGTTTATCAATTTTATCTTCTCAAAGAACCAGCTTTTAGTTTTATTGATCTTTGCTATTGTTTTCTTCGTTTCTATTTCATTTATTTCTGCTCTGATATTTATGATTTCTTTCCTTCTACTGACTTTGGGTTTTCTTTGTTCTTTCGTTAGTTGTTCTAAGCGTAGGGTTAGATTGTTAATTTGAAAATTTTCTTGTTTCTTGAAGTGAGATTGAATTGCTGTAAACTTCCCTCTTAGAACTGCTTTTGCTGTGTCCCATAGGTTTTGGGTCATCGTGCTTTCGTTGTCATTTGTTTCTATGCATTTTTTAAATTTCTTCTATGACTTCCTTAGTGATCTCTTGGTTATTTAGTAGTGCACTGTTTAGCCTCCATGTATTTGTATGTTTTGCAGTTTTTTTTTCTTCCTGTAATTGATTTCCAATCTCATAGCGTTGTGGTCAGAAAAGATGCTTGATACGATTTCAATTTTCTTAAATTTTCTGAGGCTTCATTTGTGACCCAAGATGTGATCTATCCTGAAGAATGTTCCATGTGCACTTCAGAAGAAACTGTATTCTGCCACTTTTGGGTGGAATGTTTTATAAATATCAATTATATCTATATGGTCTATTGTTTCATTTAAATCTTGTGTTTTCTTATTTGTTTTCAATTTGGATAATCTCTTCACTGGTGTAAGTGGGCTGTTAAAGTCCCCAACTATTATTGTGTTACTGTCAATTTCTCCTTTCATGGTTGTTAGCATTTGCCTTATGAACTGAAGTGCTCCTATGTTGGGTGCATAAATATTTATAATTGTTTTATCTTCTTCTTGGATTGATCCTTTGATTATTATGTACTGTCCCTCCTTATCTCTTGTAACAGACTTCATTTTAAAGTCTATTTTATCTGATACGAGTACTGCTAATCCAGCTTTCTTTTGATTGCCATTTGCAAGGAATATCTTATCCCTTCACTTTCAGTCTGTATGTGTTCCTAAGTCTTGTAGACAGCATATATATGGGTCTTGTTTTTGTATCCATTCAGCCAGTGTGTTTTGGTTGGGGCATTTAATGTATTTACATTCAAGGTTATAATCAACATGTATGTTCCTATTACCATTTTCTTAATGGTTTTCGGCTTTTTTTTGTGGATCTTTTTCTTCTCTTGTGTTTCCCAGCTAGAGAAGATTCTTTTGCATTTGTTGTAAAGCTGGTTTGGTGTGGCTGACTTCTCTTAACTTTTTCTTGTGCGAAAAGCTTTTGATTTCTCTGTTGAATCTGAATGAGATCCTTGCTGGGTAGAGTAATGTCGCTTGTAGGTTTTTCTCTTTCAGCACTTTAAGTATATCCTGCCACACCCTCCTGGCCTGCAGAATTTCTGCTGAAAAATCAGCTAATAACCTTATGGTGATTCCCTTGTATGTCATTTGTTGCTTTTCCATTGCTGCTCTTAATACTGTTTCTTTGTAATTAATTTTTTTTGTATTTAATTTTTAATAGTTTGATTAATATGTGTCTCAGAGTGTTTCTCCTTGGGTTTATCCTGTATGGGACTCTCTCTGCTTCCTGGGCTTGATTGACTCTTTCCTTTCCCATGTTAGGGAAGTTTCCGACTGTAATCTCTTCAAATATTTTCTCAGACCCTTTCTGTTTCTCTTCTTCTTCTGTGACTCCTATAATTCGAATGTTTGTGCGTTTAGTGTTGTCCCAGAGGTCTCTGAGACTGTCCTCAATGTTTTTTTTTTTTTTTTTTTTTTGCGGTACACGAGCCTCTCACTGTTGTGGCCTCTCCTGTTGTGGAGAACAGGCTCCAGATGCGCAAGCTCAGCGGCCATGGCTCACGGGCCCAGCCGCTCTGCGGCATGTGGGATCTTCCCAGACCGGGGCACGAACCTGTGTCCCCTGCATCGGCAGGTGGACTCTCAACCACTGCGCCACCAGGGAAGCCCTGTCCTCAATGTTTTTCATTGTTCTTTCTTTATTCTGCTCCTTGGCAGTTTTTTCCACCATTTTTTCTTCCAGCTCACTTATTAATTCTTCTGCCTCAGTTATTGTTATTGATTCCTCCTAGTGTATTTTTCATTTCAGTTATTGTGTTGCTCATCTCTGTTTGTTCTTTAGTTCTTTTGATCTTTGTTAAACATTTCTTATATTTTGTCAATCCATGCCTCCATTGTATTTCCGAGATTCTGGATCATCTTCACTATCATTACTTTGAATTATTTTTCAGGTAGATTGCCTATTTCCTCTTCATTTATATGGTCTTGTAGGTTTTTACCTTGCTCCTTCATCTGTGACATATTTTTTTGCGGTGTCATTTTTTTTTTCAGTTTTATGAATGGGATTGTGTTCCTGTCTTACTGCTTGTTGGCCTGAGGCTTACAACACTGGAGTTTGTAGGCTTTTGGGTAAAGCTGGGTCTTGGTGCTGAGATGAGGACCTCCATGAGACCTCACTCCAATGAATATTCCCTGGGGTCTGAGGTTCTCTGTTAGTCTAGTGGTTCAGACTCAGAGCTCCAAAGGCAGGAACTTCGCCCCAACCCCCGGCTCGTAAACCAAGATCCCTCAAGCTGCGTGGGGCAGCGGTTCACTTGGGGGTTCTTACCATCTCCTTGGGCATCTGGGTCTGCACCAGAGGCCTGCAAGCGCCCCAGTTGTGGGGAGACGTGAACTCAGCATCTTCCCGCAGCACTATCTTCTGTATGCTCTTCTATTATTCTTTGAATTTTTATTTTTTATTTACTTTTATTTTTATGCTTTTATTTTTAATACTTTTTTCTATTTTTACAGCACTTTTTTGTTATATTGCATTTTCTCCTTTTTGTTCTTTTCCTTTCTTTCGCTTATGTTTTATCTTCTTTTTAACTATATTTTCCATTTTTCTGTTTTTACTTTACTTCTTTGTTTTGTATTTTTCCCTTTTGTTTTCAACTTTCGTTTTGACTTTTTATCATTTTTGTGTTTCTTGTATGCTTTCTTTACCTGTTTTTAGTATGCTTCCTCTGTTTGCTTTGGTTTTGGTTTTTTATTTTTGTTAGTCTAGTTTTTAGTGTTTGTTTTCATTTTGGGGTTTGTTTATTGGTTCGGTCGCTCTCTTTTTTGTTTTCCAAATTTTTTTCTTTTTGTGAGTGTGTGTGTTTGTGTTTTTGTCTGTTTAGTTTTGCTTTTACCATTTGTCTTGGGATCTTGTATGTTCATTTTCTTTTCTTTTCTTTCCGTTTCTTCTGTGCCATGCACCTTGCAGGGTCTTGGTGCTCTGGCCAGGGATCGGGCCTGAGCCTCTGAGGTGGGAGAGCCGAGTCCAGGACACTGGACCACCAGAGAACTCGCAGCTTCAGGGAATATTAATCAGCAAGAGTTCTCCCAGAGGGCTCCATTTCAACACTAATACCCAGCTACACCCAAAGGCCAGCAAGCTCCAGTGCTGGATGCCTCATGCCAAACAACTAGCAAGACAGGAACACAACACCACCCATTAGCAGACAGGCTGCCTAAGGTCATTCTAAGCTCACACGGGACCCCAAAACACACCCCTTGCCACAGCCCTGCCCACCAGAGGGACGAAACCAAGCTGCACCCACCAGAACACAGACACCAGTCCCCCCACCAGGAAGCCTACACAGGCCAGTGGACCAACCTCACCCACTGGGGGCAGACACCAGAAGTAAGAGGGACTATGAACCTACAGCCTGCGGAATGGAGACCCCAAACACAGTAAGTTAAACAAAATGAGAAGACAGAGAAATATGCTGCAGATGAAGGAGCAAGGTAAAAACCCACAACACCAAACAAATGAACAGGAAATAGGCAGTCTACCTGAAAAAGAATTCAGAGTAATGATACTAAGGATGATGCAAAACCTCGGAAATAGAATGGAGAAAAGAAACGTTTAGCATGGACCTAGAAGAACTAAAGAGCAAACAAACAGTAATGAACAGCACAATAACTGAAATTAAAAACACTCTAGAAGGAATCAATAGCAGAATAACTGAGACAGAAGAATGGATAAGTGTGCTGGAAGATAGAATGGTGGAATAACTGCTGTGGAGTAGAATAAAGGAAAAAGAATGAAAAAAATTGAGGACAGTCTCAGAGAGCTCTGTGACACATTAAACACACCAACGTTCAAATTATAGGGGTCCCAGAAGAAGAAGAGAAACAGAAAGGGTCTGAGAAAATATTTGAAAACATTACAGTCGATAACTTCCCTAACACAGGAAAGGAAACAGTCAATCAAGTTTGGGAAGTGGAGAGAGTCCCATATAGGATAAACACAAGGAGAAACACTCCGAGACACATACTAATCAAACTACTAAAAATTAAATTCAAAGAAAAAATATTAAAAGCAGCAAGGGAAAAGCAACAAATGACATTTAAGGGAATCCCCATAAGGTTATTAGCTGATTTTTCAGCAGAAACTCTGCAGGCCAGAGGCGAGTGGCATGATATATTTACAGTGATGAAAGGAAAAAACGTAAAACCGAGATTACTCTACCCAGCAAGGATCTCATTCAGATTCGACAGAGAAATCAAAAACTTTACAGACAAGCAAAAGCTAAGAGAATTCAGCACCACCAAACCAGCTCTACAACAAATGCTAAAGGAACTTCTCTAAGCAGGAAACACTGGAGAAGAAAAGGACCTAAAAGAAAAAAACCCCAAAATAATTAGGAAAATGGTAATAGGAGCATACATATCAAGAATTACCTTAAATGTGAATGGATTAAATGCTCCAACCAAAAGACAGAGACTGGCTGAATAGATAGAAAAACAAGATCATACATATGCTGTCTACAAGAGACCCAATTCAGACCTAGGGACACATACAGACTGAAGGTGAGGGGATGGAAAAAGATATTCCCTGCAAATGGAAATCAAAAGAAAACTGGAGAAGCAATAGTCATTTAAGGTAAAATAGACTTCGAAATAAAGAATGTTACAAGAGATAAGGAAGGACACTAAATAATGATCAAGGGATCAATCCAAAAAGAAGATATAATAATTATAAATATATATACGCAACCAACATAAGAGCACCTCGATACATAAGGCAAATGCTAACAGCTACAAAAGGGGAAATAGACAGTAAAAAAATAATAGTGGGGGACTTTAACACCTCACTTACACCAAAGAACAGATCATCCAGACAGAAAATTAATAACGAAATACAAGCTTTAAATGACACAACAGACCAGATAGATTTAATTATATTTATAGGAAATTCTACCTGAAAACAGCAGATTACACTTTCTTCTCAAGTGCACACAAAACATTCTCCAGGATAGACTACATCTTGGGTCACAAATCAAGCCTTGGAGAATTTAAGAAAATTGAAATCATATCAAGCATCTTTTCTGACCACAACACTATGAGATTAGAAAGTAATTACAGGAAAAAAACTGTAAAAACCACAAACACATGGAGGCTAAACAATATGCTACTAAATAACCAAGAGATCACTGAAGAAACCAAAGAAGAAATAAAAAATACCTAGAGACAAATGACAATAAAAACACAACGACCCAAAAATTATGGGATGCAGCAAAAGCAGTTCTAAGACAGAAGTTTATACCAATAAAATCCTACCTCAAGAAACAAGAAAAATCTCAAATAAACAACCTAACCCTACACTTAGAACAACTAGCGAAAGAAAAAAGAAAACCCAAAGTCAGAAGAAATCATAAAGATCAGAGCAGAAGCAAATTAAATAGAAACAAAGAAAACAACAGCATAGATCAATAAAACTAAAAGCTGATTCTTTGAGAAGATAAACAAAATTGATAAACCTTTAGCCAGACTTATCAAGAAAAAAAGGGAGAAGACTCAAAGCAATAAAATTAGAAATGAAAACCTATAAGTTACAACTGACACCTGAGAAATACAAAGTGTCATTAAGAGACTACTATATGCAACAATATGCCAATAAAATGGAGAACCTGAAAGAAATGGCCAAATTCTTAGAAAGGTATAAACTTCCAAGACTAAATCAAGAATAAGTAGAAAATATGAACAGACATATCACAAGTAATGAAATTGAAACTGTGATTAAAAATCTTGCAACAACAATAGTCCAGGACTAGATGGCTTCACAGGTAAATTCTATCAGACATTTAGAGAAGAGCTAACACCAATCCTTCTCAAACTCTTCCAAAATTGCAGAGGAAGGAACACTCCCAAACTCATTCTACAAGGCCAGCATCACCCTGATACCAAAACCAGGCAAAGATATTACAAAAAAAGAAAATTACAGACGAATATCACTGATGAATATAGATGCAAAAGTCCTGAACAAAATACTAGCAAACAGAATCCAACAACTCATTAAAAGGATTATATACCATGATCAAGTGGGATTTATCCCAGGGATGCAAGGATTCTTCAATATATGCAAATCAACCAATGTGATACACCATATTAATAAATTGATGAATAAAAACCATATGATTATCTCAATAGATGCAGAAAAAACTTTTGACAAAATTCAACACCATTTATGATAAAAAAAACTCTCCACAAAGGGGGCATAGAGGGAATTTACCTCTACTTAATAAAGGCCATATATGACAAACCCACAGCAAACATCATACTCAATGGTGAAAAAATGAAAGCATTTCCTCTAAGATCAGGAATAAGAGCAGGATGTTCACTCTTGCCACTATTATTCAAGATAGTTTTTGAAGCCCTAGCCATGGCAATGAGAAGAGAAAAAGAAACAAAAGGAATACAAATTGGAAAAGAATAAGTAAAACTGTCACTGTTTGCAGATGACATGATACTATACATAGAAATGACACCAGAAAATTACTAGAGCTAAACAATGACTTTGGTAAAGTTACAGGATACAAAATTAATGCACAGAAATCTCTTGCATTCCTATACACTAACAACAAAAGATCAGACAGAGCAATTAAAGAAACAATCCCATTCAGCATTACAACAAAAAGAATAAAATACCTAGGAATAAACCTACCTAAGGAAGTAAAAGACCTGTAGTCAGAAAACTATAAAACACTGATGAAAGAAGTCAAAGATGACATAAATAGATGGAGAAATATACCACGTTCTTGGACTGGAAGAATCAATACTGTGAAAATGACTATACTACCAAAATCAATCTACAGATTCAATGCAATCCCTATTACATTACCAATGGTATTTTTCACAGAACTAGAACAAAAAATCTTAAAACTTGTATGGAGACACAAAAGACCCCTAACAGCCAAAGCAATCTTGAGAGAAAAAAATGGAGCTGGAGGAATCAGACTCCCTGATTTCAGACTATCCTACAAAGCTGCAGTAATCAAGACAGTATGGTACTGGCACAAAAACAGAAATACAGATCAATGGAACAGGATAAAAACCCCAGAAATAAATCCACGCATCTATGGTCAACTAATCTATGAAAAAGGAGGCAAGGATATACAATAGAGAAAAGACAGTCTCTTCAATACGTGCTGCTGGGAAAAATAGACAGCTACATGTAAAACAATGAAATTAGAACACTCCCTAACACCATACACAAAATAAACTCAAAATGTATTAAAGATCTAAATGTAAGATTGGACACTATAAAACTCTTAGAGGATATCCAAGGCAAAACACTCTTTGACATAAATCACAGCAAGATCTTTTTTGACCCGCCTCCCAGAGTAATGGAAATAAAAACAAAACTAAACAAATGGGACTTAATTAAACTTAAAAGCTTCTGCACAGCAAAGAAACAACAGGAAAAGACAACCCTCAGAATGGGAGAAAATATTTGCAAACAAATCAACGGACAAAGGATTAATTTCCAAAGTACACAAACAGCTCATGGATCTCAATATCAAAATAACAAACAAACCAATCAAAAAATGGGCAGAAGACCTAAATAGACATTTCTCCATAGAAGACATACAGATGGCTAAGAGACACATGAAAAGATGCTCAACATCACTAATAATTAGAGAAATGCAAATCAAAACTACAATGAGGTATTACCTCACACTGGTCAAAATGGCCATCATCAAAAAATCTACAAACAGTAAATGCTGGAGAGGGTGTGGAGAAAAGGGAACACGTTTACACTGTTTCTGGGAATGTAAATTGATACAGGCACTATGGAGAACAGTATGGAGGTTCCTTAAAAAACTAAAAATAGGACTACCAAATGACCCAGTAATCCCACTACTGGGCATATACCCCAAGAAAACCATAATTCAAAAAGACACATGCACCCCAATGTTCTCTGCAGCACTGTTTACAATAGCCAAGACATGGAAGAAACCTATATGTCCATCTAAAGAGGAACTGATAAAGAAGATGTGGTACATATATACGATGAAATATTACTCAGCCATAAAAAAGGAACGAAATTGGGTCATTTTTAGAGACGTGGATGTACCTAGAGACTGTCATACAGAGTGAAGTAAGTCAGAAAGAGAAAAATAAATATTGTACATTAATGCATATATTGTGGAATCTAGAAAAATGGTACAGATGAACCGGTTTGCAAGGCAGAAATAGAGACACAGATGTAGAGAACAAACGCATTGACACCAAGTGGGGAAGGAGGTGGTGGGATGAATTGGGAGATTGCAATTGACATATATATATATATATTAATATGCATAAAATAGATAACTAAGGAGAACCTGCTGTATAGCACAGGGAACTGCACTTTGCTGTCCAGTAGAAACTAACATAACATTGTAAAACAACTACACCCCAATTAAAATTTAAAAAATAAATGAAATAGAGATTAAGAATACAATAGAAAAGATCAAAGAAACTAAAAGCTGGTTCTCTGAGAAGCTAAACAACTTGATAAACCTTTAGCCAGATTCATCAAAAAAAAAGATAGAGGACTCAAATCAATAAAATTAGAAATGAGAAAGAAGTTACAACTGACACCCGAGAAATACAAAGGGTCATAAGAGACTTCTATAAGCAACTATACGCCAATAAGATGGACAACCTTAAAGAAATGGACAAATTCTTAGAAAGATACAACCTCCCAAGACTGAACCAGGAGGAAATAGAAAACATGAAGAGACCAATCACAAGCACTGAAACTGAAACAGTGATTTAAAAACTTCCACCAAACAAAAGTACAGGACCAGATGGCTTCACAGACGAATTCCATCAAACATTTAGAGAAGAGCTAACACCAATCCCTCTCAAACTCTTCCAAAAAATTGCAGAGGAAGGAACACTCCCAAGCTCACTCTATGAGGCCACCATCACCCTGATATCCAAACCGGACGAAAATATCACAAAAAGATTACAGGCCAGTATCACTGATAAACACAGACGCAAAAACCCTCAACAAAATACCAGCAACCAAATCGAACAACACATTAAAAGGATCATACACCATGATCAAGTGGGATTTATCCCAGGGATGCAAGGATTCTTCAATATCTGCAAATCAATCAGTGTGACACACTACATTAACAAACTGAAGAAGAAAAACCATATAATTATTTCAATAGATGCAGAAAAAGCTTTTGACAAAATTTAACACCCATTTATGATAAACAAACTTCCCAGAAAGTGGGATAGAGGGAACCTACCTCAACATAATAAAGGCCATATACGACAAACCACAGCTAACATCATTCTCAATGGTGAAAAACTGAAAGTGTTTCCTGTAAGATCAGGAACAAGACAAGTATGTCCACTCTCAGCACTTTTATTCAATATAATTGTGGAAGTTCTAGCCATGGCAATCAGAGAAGAAAAAGAAATAGAAGGAATCCAAATTGGAAAAGTATAAGTAAAATTATCACTGTTTGCACATGGCATGATACTACACATAGGAAGTCATAAGACGCTACCAGAAGACTACTAGAGCTCATCAATGAATCTGTTAAAGTTGCAGGATACAAAATTAATACACAGAAATCTCTTGCATTCCTATACGCTAACAACGAAAGGTCAGTAAGAGAAATCAGGAAACAATATCATTTACCACTGCATAAAAAGAATAAAATACTAGCAATCAACCTACCTAAGGAGGCAAAAGACCTGTACTCAGAACACTATAAGACACCAATGTAAGAAATCAAAGGTGACAAAAACAGATGGAGAGATACACCATGTTCTTGGATTGGAAGAATAAATAGTGTCAGAATGACTATACCCAAAGCAATTTACAGATTCAATCCATACCTATGAAATTAACAGTGGCATTTTTCACAGAATTAGAACAAAAAATTTTACAATTCATATGGAAACATAAAAGACAGTGAATACCCAATGCAGTTTTAAGAAAGAAAAACAAAGCTGGAGGAATGAGTCTCCCTGACTTCAGACTGTACTACAAAGCTTCAGTCATGAAAACAGTATGGTACTGACTCAAAAACAGAAATATAGATCAATGCAACAGGATAGAAAGCCAGAAGTAAACCCACAAACCTATGGTCAATTAATCAATGACAAAGGTGGCAAGACAATACAACAGAGAAAAGACAGTCTCTTTAATATATGTTGCTGGGAAAACTGGACAGCTACATGTAAAAAATATAATTAGAACAGTCTTTAACACCATACACAAAAATAAAATCAAGATGGATTAAAGACCAAAATGTAATACTGGATACTATACAACTCTTTGAGGAAAACACAGGCAAAACTCTCTTTGACATAAATCGCAGAAAGATCTCTTTCGATCCATCTCCTAGAGTAATGGAAATAAAAACAAAAATAAACAAATGGGACCTAATTTAACTCAAATTTCTGCACAGGAAAGAAAACCGTAAGCAAAATGAAAAGAGAAGCCACAGAATGGGAGAAAATATTTGCAAACGAAGCAACCAAGAAGAAATTAATCTCCAAAATTTACAAACAGCTCATGCACCTCAAAAGAACAAAATACCCAGTCAAAAAATGGGCAGGAGATCTAAACAGATATTATTCCAAAGAAGACATACAGATGGCCAAGAGGCATATGAAAGTATGCTCAACATCACTAATTATTAGAGAAATGCGAATCAAAACTACAATGAGGTATCACCTCACACCAGTCAGAATGGCCATCTTCAAAAAGTCTACAAACAATAATTGCTGGAGAGGGTGTGGAGAAAAGGGAACTCTCCTACACTGTTGGTTTACCAATGTAAATTGGTACAGCCACTATGGAGAAAAGTATGAACGTTCCTTAGAAAACTAAAAATAGAGCTACCATATGATCCAGCAATCCCTCTCTAGGGCATATATATGAAGAAAACATGTTTCAAAAGGATACATACACCCCAGTGTTCATTGTGCTGTTTACAATAGCCAAGACATGGAAGAAACCTAAATGTCCATCTACAGAGGAATGAATAAAGAAGATGTGGTACATATATACAATGGAATATTACTCAGCCATTAAAAAGAATAAAATAATGCCATTTGCAGTAACATGGATGGACCTGGAGATTACTATACTAAGTGAAGGAAGTCAGACGGAGAAAGAGAAATATCATATGATACTGCTTATATGTGGAATCTAAAAAAAAAATGATACAAATGAACTTATTTACAAAACAGAAACAGACTCACAGACTTAGAGAACGAACTTATGGTAACGGGGAGAGAGGGGAGGGGAGGATAAATTGGGAGATTGGGATTGACATATACATGCTACTATATATAAAATAGATAACTAATATGGACCTACTGTATAGCACAGGAAACTCTGCTCAACATTCTGTAATAACCTAAATGGGAAAAGAATTTGAGAAAAATAGATATATGTATACGTATGACTGAATCCCTTTGCTGTACACCTGAAAGTAACACAACACTGTAAATCAACTATAGTCCAATATAAAATAAAAATTTTTTTAAAATTCATTTCTGTTGCTTATCAGGATCCAGGAAATCTGCATCACTGTAATCCTAAAATTTGTAATCCTTGTGGTCAAAACTTTTTAAAACTTTCCAAATATTTGTCATTTGGACAATGTTAAACTTCTGCTTTCCTTTCCAGTTGATGTATGTCCAATCATACAGAAGCACCAGACCTGGGCATCTAAATATTCCTGTGATAATTAATATCACCACACTGATCTGATGAGTTAACATATCAATGTCATATTGGAGCCTAAAAGGCACACATGGAATGTTCCATTAAAAAGCAGTAGCTTAGAAAACTATAGAAGCTTACTTTGTTTTATTTAATAATGGTAATATTCACCCTGGAGGTCCCTCAACTACTTAGGAATCCTTTTTAAAACATTTTAGGTGAAAACAAAAATGGGACCTAATGAAACATCAAAGCTTTTGCACAGCAAAGGAAACCATAAACAAGACCAAAAGACAACCCTCAGAATGGGAGAAAATATTTGCAAATGAAGCAACTGACAAAGGATTAATCTCCAAAATTTACAAGCAGCTCATGCAGCTCAATAACAAAAAAACAAACAACCCAATCCAAAAATGGGCGGAAGACCTAAATAGACATTTCTCCAAAGAAGATATTCAGACTGCCAACAAACACATGAAAGAATGCTCAACATCATTAATCATTAGAGAAATGTAAATCAAAACTATAATGAGATATCATCTCACACCAGTCAGAATGGCCATCATCAAAAAATCTAGAAACAATAAATGCTGGAGAGGGTGTGGAGAAAAGGGAACACTCTTGCACTGCTGGTGGGAATGTGAATTGGTTCAGCCACTATGGAGAACAGTATGGAGGTTCCTTGAAAAACTACAAATAGAACTACCATATGACCCAGCAATCCCACTACTGGGCATATACCCTGAGAAAACCAAAATTCAAAAAGAGTCATATACCAAAATGTTCACTGCAGCTCTATTTACAATAGCCCAGAGACGGAAACAACCTAAGTGCCCATCATCGGATGAATGGATAAAGAAGATGTGGCACATATATACAATGGAATATTACTCAGCCATAAAAAGAAACGAAATTGAGCTATTTGTAATGAGGTGGATAGACCTAGAGTCTGTCATACAGGGCGAAGTAAGTCAGAAAGAAAAAGACAAATACCGTATGCTAACATATATATATGGAAGTTAAGAAAAAAAAATGTCATGAAGAACCTAGGGGTAAGACAGGAATAAAGACACAGGCCTACTGGAGAACGGACTTGAGGATATGGGGAGGGGGAAGGGTGAGCTGTGACAGGGCGAGAGAGAGGCATGGACATATATACACTAACAAACGTAAGGTAGATAGCTAGTGGGAAGCAGCCGCATGGCACAGGGATATCGGCTCGGTGCTTTGTGACCGCCTGGAGGAGTGGGATAGGGAGGGTGGGAGGGAGGGAGACGCAAGAGGGAAGAGATATAGGAACATATGTATACGTATAATTGATTCACTTTGTTATAAACCAGAAACTAACACACCACTGTAAAGCAATTATACCTCAATAAAGATGTTAAAAAAAAAAAACATTTTAGGAATACTTTTTAAACCACTGAAAAATTTTAGATAGCACCTAAGAGAGAAAGAAGACTCTGAAATTCCAGTAAAAGGCCTGAATATTTCAAACAGTTTGCTGGAACAAAGTGAAACAAAGAAATCTCCCCAGATGTCAACCTCTTCCCTGGAGATAAAGAGGCTTGGACATGGACAGGAGCAAGGAGGAGTGTTCCTCTAAGTTCTGAATCTGCAGGAGAGCTTTTTCTTAATTGATTAAAGCAGCAAAAATGGCTAAGAATTAAAGCAATCTGGCCAAATGAGAGAACAGGTTCATAATGACTTTTTCCTCCTCCCTAAGACATTTTATGACTATTTCGCACATGTGGGAATACACTGGCTTCTTCAGCACAATCTTCATTTCAGACTTTAAATCTGTGAATAGGTCTTCCATATGAACAACATGCAATGAAGACTAAATATTTTAAACAGAAGTTAATGCTGCATTATGATAAATCACAAATAATTTCAAATATTCAATAATATACATTTATATAAATGCATATTATCACACTGCTTTTTATCAAAGTTTGGTTCACATTGTGCTATATACCCCAGTGCTCATAATGATTTAAAAAAAACTATTTCCTTTGTTCCTCTTTATTGTCTTAGTTTGCACAGTCTGATACAACAAAATACCATAGACTAGGTGGCTTATAAACAACAGAAATTTATTTCTCACAATTCTGAAGGCTGAGAAGTCCAAGATGAAGGCACCAGAAGATTTGGTGTCTGGTGAGGACCCCAATTCCTGACTCACAGACAGCCGTCTTTTTACTGTGTCCTCACATGGCAAAAGAGATAAGGAATCTCTCTGGGGTCTCAATTATAAGAGCACTAATCCCATTCATGAGGGCTCTACCCTCATTACTAATCACCTCCCAAAGGTCTCATCTCCAAACACCATCACACTGGGGATTAAGTTCCAGCACATGAATTTTGGGGGGCCATAAACCTTCAGTCTATGGCAATTAAAAACAATTGTCCTGAAGCTCAAGTCTCTTGCATTTTCCTATGTTTCTGAGACCTCTGACTCACCTGAGGGTTCTTCTTTTTGTCTCTGAGCCTGGTGCTAAAGGGTTCACAGCAATAAAATTCTGAGTCAAGGGCTGTAGAATGGAACCAGCCTGAAGGGTCTGACTGAAGGCAGTGGATATCAGGTTCTGAGGTAGGACAGCAGTACCCAGGGATATCCTTCCTGGAACACACCTTCCTCTACCTTTGGCCACTTTGGAGATCAAACTTCCAGGTGGACCATTACTAGTTTTGTCCTCATTCATTCTTACAGGATAATAGATGTTACATATATTTTATTTTAAAAATAAAAGGAAGAGGAAAAGGATATTTCTTAGAAGTATCACTTGTGCTGTATGCTATTCCCTTTGCTCTCTTGATCCTCATCACAGCCAGAATTCATTTCTACCCTTCTGTGACGGGCAAGTTTCCTGCAGAGCCTTCTCATACCTCCCTGGAATTCTATTTGCCCCCAAAGGTAATTAGGTCAGCTCTTTTTCTTTTTTTTATAAAAAGTAGAAAAGTGAATGCCAAAAATTTATAAGAAGCACTAGATAATTATTAGAAACATCAGTTTCCGCCTCTGACCTACTGAATTAGAATCCATCAGAGGGACCCAGGAATCTTTACTTTTAATAGGAACCCCAAGTGATATTTTCATTAGGTAACTTTAGGACACACTGAAGAAAGTCATAGTACTTCTGGTTTTATATATGTGATGACCATATAATTTACCATCTAAACAGGACAGTTTTGAAAGGAAAAGCAGGGCTGTTAATAATTCATGGGCCCAACTGGCAAAAACTGGGACAATTCTGGGCAAATCAGGACACATGGTCATCCTAGTTATAGATCACTATCTTCAGCTCCACCTAGATCCTTTATTTCTGTAACAGTTTTATGGAGATATATTTCATATATCATGCAATTCACCTATTTAAAATGTCCAGTGCAATGTTTTCTTAGAGTATATTCAGAAAGTTTTACGACCATCACCACAATTTTAGAACATTTTCATCATCCCTGAAAGGAACCCTGTAACCTTTAGCAGTCACCCTCACCTCCCCATGCCCCTTTCCAAACCCTAAGCAACTACTCTTCTCCTTTCTGTCTCTATAGATCTGCCTGTTCTTGAAATGTTCTAGAAATGGAATATGATAGGTGGTCTTTTATGACTCGCTTATTTCACTTGGTATAATGTTTTCAACGTTCCATGTTGTAGCATGTATCAGTACTTCCTTCCTTTTCAGTGCTGAATAATATTCCACTGTATGGATATACCACATATAGTCATCTA
This sequence comes from Grampus griseus, assembly GCF_964374135.1. NCBI lineage: Eukaryota > Metazoa > Chordata > Mammalia > Artiodactyla > Delphinidae > Grampus > Grampus griseus. The sequence continues at coordinate 43,240,023 of NC_139013.1, forward strand.
TTCATCAGCTGATAGACATTTAGGCTGTTTTCACTTTTTGGCTATGAACATTTGTGTAGAAGTTTTTGTGTGGAGATATATTTTGATTCCTCTCGGGTATATACCAACACCACCCCCCTTCTTTTGTCACCTCTACCTTGGAAGAGTCTAATGAAGAGTTTTCACAAGTCTTGTACAAGAGCAAGAAATCAGTAGGAAGGACTGAAAGGCAGAAAACTGTGTTACTTAGATTAAATGAAATAGCTATTTTGTTTCAAAAATACATTTATTCCCTTTCTAGCAATGACCCAAATACCTGTTCAGAAGTTAAAGTGGTTGAGAAAGAGACACAGGCAGGGAAGGAACTAACCTTAAGGATCAGCAAACATCCCTGCTGGGCTACCAAAGATCCTTCTTTCAGAGTTTAAACTCATTCATTTAAAGGCAGATGGAGTAATACATCAAAGCTAATATAATAGTTGCAAAAAGCTCCTGGGTCTTTGTTCTCTGACCAAATATTTGCATTCTGTGTCTTGAATCAAAACTTTTTATTTCTCGTGTTAATGGTTTACTCACTGATGACTTCTTTAATTTGGTCTTTTTCATGACACAGACAGGCTGAGCTTTCAGGAGATGTGTTTAACCTTATAAAGATCTACACATAGGTGTAATGGTCTTATGTGAGGAGACACAGTAAAGTTAGTTGTGTTAAAGTAAAATCAATACCTACAGAAGAGAAAATTAGAAAGAAACTGCTGGTTTTCCTTTCCTCTTTTTTTTTCTTTTTTCCTGTCACTAGTCCATACAAGGCTGGAACTCTAAGAACCATTATATTTCAAAAGTCTCCAGGTTTCCATTCTAATGGGTTCCAGGTTTTCCTGCTATGGGGATGAAACTAGCAGACTTGAGTAAATCCTTATTTATTTGTCCCAAAGGCCAGGCAGTACTCTTTCTTCTCTGGTGCTGGTTTCTATTCACTCTCTGCCTCTTCTCAGGTTCTTTTGCTGCCCAACATTAATCTTTCAAGCTACAGCTGGTGGGTTCAGAACAAAACCATCAGAGGAACTGAAAAATGAAATATTTACCTGCAGCAATGGGGAAAAAGGCCTATCAACCTTGTCCCTTCAATGCGATCACATTTTTATTTTATTCACTTTCTAGATAGAAAACACAATACATGCATACACACACACACACACACATATATATTCCCTCTTTGTGTTAATATATTATTTTTTTTACTATCTATCCTCATTTGTAATGAGGTGTAATATATAGAGCTCAGTTAGTTACCATGGAGACGCTAGTCCTCTGTTTCTTATCACAGAGCCACACTATCGTCTGGTGTCAGCCAAGGAGGGATGACAAAGTCCTCCCCAAGATCCTAGCCCTGCAATTACTGAGCAATCAAGCACCTCTTTTAATAGCGCACATCCAGGTATACATGGCACCTCACTCAGCACTGTCTTCACTTCTTCCTTTCTAAACTTACACCGCAGGATGCAGTTACCAAGAAGAGATATCTTCCTCTGTTTATTCAGGATTTCAATGATATTCTTTGGTTTATCTAATAAAGCTTACTAGCTACCATCCTCTTTATTTTAAAATCTCCCATATTTTTTAACTTCAACAAGTATTATTTCCTTCTGAAGATATACAGTGATCTTCCTTTTAAGTGTTAATCTGTTTTTATGGTTTGTCATTAACTGATGAAATGAAGGAATGGATAAATGAGAATCAAAGTCTCTAAATTTCTTCTTACTCCAGACTTTTCCCTATCTTCTCTAGCCAAATCACTAAACCTATCAACAAAAAATTTAAAACGTGAATGACTGGTGTTCATTCTTTAGCTTCTGGTGGTGGTATAAATGAGAAGATAAATGGATCAAACACATATAATAGGAGAAACAAAAAAAAAACTAGTTTTTCTTCAAGGATTTTTAATTTATTTGGGGGTTGGCATGACTTCTCCAGAGATGACTGACTCTGGAGATGCTCTGACTCAGATGTTCTAAACTCACTTGAAAATCTGGGGTGAAACAGGGTATAGAGGTATGCCCTGAGGCATTCTAATTGAACTCAGTCTGTTATTGTATTATAGATAGGTTTCTTACAAGAACAGCTAAGTTTTGCCTTGTGTAGTATCTATGATGCTATAAAATATACAGTTGTCTTTGATTCAGTTCAAAAGGTCTGCAACTTTGCTAACATGGCCTTTTCCTTGGAAGGAGGAATGTTCAGGTGTTTTAAAAAGCATGATCAGAACTTCCCTGGTGGCGCAGTGGTTAAGAATCCGCCTGCCAATGCAGGGGACACGGGTTGGAGCCCTGGTTCGGGAAGATCCTACATGCTGCGGAGCAACTAAGCCTGTGCGCCACAACTACTGAGCCTGCGCGCCACAGCTACTGAAGCCCAAGTGCCTAGAGCCCGTGCTCCACAAGAGAAGCCACTGCAATGAAAAGGCCGCGCACCACAATGAAGAGTAGCCCCTGCTCACCGCAACTAGAGAAAGCCCGTACGCAGCAATGAAGACCCAACGCAGCCAAAAATAAAAATAAAATAAATTTAAAAAAAAAGCATGATCATTGTTGGGTGGGGAGAAATGGAAACAATGAGAAACTAAAAATGTCTATGATATGATCACTGCTCTAAAAAAAACTTAAACTGGGGAAACAAGCCTTTAAACTTATATGCAAGGCTCAATAGTATGAATTAAATAGCAAAAAGTATCTAACAGCATAGTGGGGGGAAGAACAAAGATGAATCAAGTCCAGAGTTAGTAAGATTTACTGGAAGGGTGAGATTTAAGATTGGTCTTGCAGGATGAAAGAAGAGAAGAGAAAAAAGCATCTAGGCAAGGAAAATAGCAGATGCTAAAATGTGACAGTGGGAATGGTCATGGTATTCTCAGAGGACCATGGTAACATTAGCGTTACTGAAACAAACTTATTCTTGAGTTTCAAGAAAACTTCTAGAATCAGTTCAGATGATGATGTTAGTTTTCTCCTATTATATGACTACCTCCAACCCCACAAAGGTTCTTCTATTCTCCCTTTACTAGAAAAGCAAGAGAGCGAGAAAGAGGGAAAAGGGAGGGAGGGAGGAAGGGAGAAAAGGACAGGGAAGGATGGAAGAGGTGGGCAAAGAGGAGGGAGTCAGGGGAGAGTAGGAGAAGAGGGAGGGGGAAAAAAGAAAAGAAAAAGGGAGAGGGAGAGAGGGAGGGAAAGAAGAGAAAGATAGAACAACTGTACTCAAAATTACACAATAAAGAAACAAAAAGCAGAGGTTGCCAATTTTTTTTCTTCAGGTAGAGAACAAAGTGGGTTTCTGCAGGTGGAGTATGAACACATTCTGTGTTATATGATCTCCATATGCCAGGAATGTCATTAACTAGACAGAAATGAATGAATGACCAGAGACTTGCCAAATGCAGCTCAGGAGATCAAGGGCTACATGCTCACACATTTTCACCTATGCTCTGGAATCCTTGGCATAGCTATACCGTGTGTATAGGCTTTGTCAGGAGCTTGACAGGAGCCTGAATTTATACTAGGTTTTTAGTAGACCACTGGCTCCTGGCATTTTTGTTACCAAAAGATGGTCTCATAAATATACAATTTCTTTCAGCTGGACACTGAAGAGAAAGATATTTGATCAGTGGCATGAACTGAGGGAAAAGCCAACATAAAAGTTTATTGGGGCTCCTTGAAAAGTTTGCAGAAAAGGTTTACTGGGAGGTGACTGGAAGGAATGAAGATGTTCATGATAACAGTAAGTGCTCCATAAACATGATCTATTCTATGTGCCTAGTATTATGCTAAACACGCTGTGTGCATGATCTCATGTAATCCTTACAACCCTATGAGATCAACCTCCACATGTTATAGATGAGGAAACTGGGGTTCAAGAGAGGTTACATAACCTACCCAAATTCACATGTGACATTGACCTAATGGAACATAATGGCCTGAATCTATTATAACAAAGGCAGAATTTGTTTCAAAAGATACAATTACTATAGTATGTATTTCTTCAGCATTTTCCTCTCCACCATTTTCTTTGATAAGATTATAATGAAAAGGCATAAAAGAAATAATCTCTATTTTCTCTGTAAATTTTATCAAATGTAATCATTGGGGAGAATATTTCTGAATAGTCAAAGAAGGAGGAATGGAGGCATGGTATTCGAAGGCAAAGATTTCTAAGGACACTAAGGGAAAGTGGTAAAACAGTCAAGATAATTCTGTTCTTTAAAATGGTTCATCTTGTCTTTTTAGCTATGAAAGGACATATGCAAAAATAAAAATTTATAAGTAAAGAGATTTTAGCTTTTCCTATCTTCTCTCATTCATTTGTCATGCTGTGGCTATAAGATTACAAGTTCCAAGGATCTTTACTTACTATATGACTTGGCCTTCTTGTCATTCCTTGAATAAGCCAAGTTTGTTCCTGTCACAGAGTCTTCACAATGCTTGTTCCCTCCACCTGGAATTTATGGCAGACTTCTCAACACCCATGGCTCTGGTTCAGCTATCAGATCCTCAGACTGACCTTTCCTGACTAACCTATTTAAAATGTTTCTCCTTGTTCCCTGCCCACAACTCACAATCTTCCTCACACTCTATTTCAATAGCCTGCTTTTTCTCTTCACAGCACTTAACACTTTCTCAACTTCTTTATTAATTCATTTTTGTTACATATTTTTGTTTTATTTACATATTTATGCATAAAATTTTATGTTTTAGTCATTACTATTTATCTACTACTTATAAAAAGTAGTTGGGACATAGTATGCACTTGGTAAACATTTGTTGAGTGAATGAATGACCACTATATCCGTCAATGGGAAGGGGACAATCCTAAAGGAGATACGTTTGGTGATGCTTCACAGTGTAGCAAGTGCTTACATATACTTCAGTAATCAGTATCCCACAGGAGGTTATTCTGCATAACAACTAGTTATATTAAAACACCTATAAACCAGGGAATTCTGTTTGCTATCAGGAGTCTTGTTTGCTTGAAGGCCCTGAGCTCAATTTAAATTCTTGGCATGGTTTTGTGCCCAGTTACTGCTCAAATTCCTTTCAAAGCACTGGTAAGAAGGACAGTCAGTAGAATGTAGAAGAGTAACAACATGTGTTATTTCAAAGAGTTTTGGAGTTTTTATTGCCATTTCTAACAGACAGTAAAGTTCTTACTTTCATTGGCCAGAAATGTCCCTGAAAAAAGTGAAGTTTTTATTTCTGCTTTTCAGACTAGTACAAGTTTGCTGCCCTGAATAGCTACAAGATAACATCCTGTGCTAGAGACTGAATATATGTGTTCCCCCAAAATTTGTATGCTGAAACCTATTCCCTCAATGTGGTAGTGTTAGAAGCTGAGGCCTTTGGGAGATGTTTAGGTCATAAAGGCAGAGCTCTCATGAATGGGATTAGTACCCTTATAAAGGAAACCCCAGAAAAATCCCTCACACCTCTTGCCCATGTGAAGACCGAGAAAAGACAGCCATCTATAGGCCGACAAGCAGGTTCTCACCAGACACCAAATCTGCTGATAACTTGACCTTGGACTTCCCAGTCTCTAGAACTGTGAGAAATAAATTTCTGCTGTTTATAAGCCACCTAGTCTATGGTGTTTTGTTTTAGCAGCCCAAACAGACTAAGACACCATAGCTAACAAATGAAAACCAGTCAGTCAGAGCAGGTAATTTTTTTTGTTTATAACCAAGAGTTAATTTTGAATTTTCTGAGTACTCAAGGAGAGAATGGCATCCAGGGCTGAGAATTCAATCTCACACTCTTGGATGTTCATATGTTTCCTTTGCTGATTTACCTAGGAATTTGGAATGTGCCCATCATGGGTTCCATCCCATTCCAGTTTCACCGGCCTGATGTTATACTGAAGAATCAGCAGCCTGAATCTGTCTCTTGCCGCTCAATCTCCCACTACTGGGCTTGGCAAACCCATTATATTTGGATTTGGCAGAAGATACAGGTAGCAAATGGTTAACCTTAAGCTGAGAAGCAATTATGTTTCAAAAATAATTACTGGCATTTTTGCTGCCAAATGATTTTTTTTTATGTTTTCATTTGCAAAATAAGGCTTAGGTAACAAATATCAATAAGAAAATCCTATGTTGGAATTGACAAAGAGAACCCAGTTCCTTCCAGTATCTCCAATGGCAGTCTTGACGTTTTTGGTTAAATTGATGACTGAAGGATTTTCCTACTGTCTTTTCTTTTCAACCAGAGGCAGAGATTACAGTTCACAATGACTTCCATCCAGATTTCTGCTCTTAATTCATCAAGGAGTTCTGTTTCTTTTTTAGGATATCACACATTGTTTCAAACCTTTTTTCACTATGGGAAATGAAAACAGATGTCGAGTTCCTTGGACATATCTGGTGGAAAAGAACCCCGCTCTTGGTGTAGTCTCCAGTCACAAGAGCCCTTCCTGACTGCTCATTATTAATCATTGTATTTTGTGGATTATCATGCAAATGTATATCCCATTATGTATTCATTAATTGATAATTTTTAAAGATTTATAAGTTGTATGTTTATCTTGGAAACACTTGTGGCAATTTAACTTTAAAAACTTGCATTGTGGTTCATTTACCTGAAAAGGATGTCTTAAGTAAAACATAGTGTTCAATGTTTCATATGAAATTCTTTCAGGGAAACTTTCGGCCCTCTATCATCATTCCAGGGCAGGTGTAAAGTGAGAAAGCTGATAGAATCAGCACAGAGGACAACATTTAGTGAACTGCACAAAGGCAAATAATATGGTAAAGAGACCCTTAATAAACCCAATGTTATCAGGACTGCAATAGAATATAGAAAATGGCAGTGCAAGAATGCATCTTTGAACAGCTATGCAAAGCCTTTCAGATCACCCAAGTGTAACAGAAGTCTCATCTCCAGCTTCCGTCGTTACTAAAGTTGACAAATCCTGGCTTGCCCACCCTCCCTTCCTTTTTCTATTTTAAGTAGCTGGTATTTTTTTAATAGAATATAAAAACAAATACTAACAGAAAGAAAGAATATCAACAAGATGTGGTAACATCCAAGAGGTACATATATTAGCAGAAAATGGTAAGTAAAATGAATAAAAGGCCAGATTATGGTCCTTATCCTTTAAGTATTTTTATCCTCATTCTATAAGAATGTATGCAAGAAATTATCATAATAAATTATGACTTATTTTTAAACTTTATTAAATGTTTTCATTAAAAAATTATGTACAATATTACTGATGATTAAATAAGTACACTAACATTCATACAACCAAGTGAGGATTTTCCCTTACAGTGGGGAAAATTACATATCTATTCCATTGATAAATGTACTATACACTTTTTGTTTTCTAGCAAATTTCTTCTGGAATTGCCTTGAGTATCAGTTTCAGAAGCCATAGACAAAATCCACCTAACTACTATTAAAATTCATCTTTTTTGTTATATAACTAAAAATCTCCCACCTTTATCACTAGAGTTATTTCCAAATGACTCTTGATTGTTTCAAAAACAAAGATACTCTCAATTCAAAAGCTTTAGAAGTTAGTATGCATGTGTCGTTAGGGACCTTATGATTCTCTTGCATCCATCTTTTCTCTTTCATTCCCTCAGTCAGTGTCCCAGTCCAAGCCCTCATTTCTCCTTCCAAGACCCTTCTCTTTTAACTAATGTATTTCTGATGATCAATTATGCACAGTACCACCAAGATCATCTTCTCAAAGCATAACTCCTATCTTTTTGCCCTCTTGCTCAAAAACTTTCAGTGGCTTCCAGGGAAGATTCTCCACTCTCTCATCTTCTAACACTTACATAGTACTTGCTATGTGCCCAGCACTATTCTAGGTGGTTACACATATTATTCTTCAGATCAACCCTGTCAGGTAGGTAAAAATATTATCCCCATTTTACAGATGAGGAACCAAGACACAGAGTTCAAGTCACCTGTCAAAGAACGCAGATAATATGTTTCACTACTGAGATTTTTACCCAGGGATTCTGGCTCCAGAGATCTACCTCCCTGTTTTTTTTCCTAGCTTAACTACTATTCATCATTCTCTGACCAAACTAAATGCTTTTCTGCTTTTGGGTCTTGCTTACAATTTTCACTGTGCCTGCTGTCCACATCCATCAAGTTCCAGCTGAGATGCTATCTCTTTCGTGAAACTCACTCAGATACTTCTACAAATAGAATTTGTACATACATTTTAATTTGTACATACATTGCTAAATTATAACTCTTGGAGGAGTGGAACCATTTCTTATTTTTCATTGTCCCCTTTCAGCACTCAGTTACTAACAGATGGAAGATTGGCAGTCAATTGCTATAATTAAAAATAAATGGAGGGAGCGAGGGGGAAGATGGCGGAAGAGTAAGACGCGGAGATCACCTCCCTCCCCACAGATACACCAGAAATACATCCACACGTGGAACAACTCCTACAGAACACCTACTGAAGGCTGGCAGAAGACCTCAGACCTCCCAAAAGGCAAGAAACTCCCCACGTACCTCGGTAGGGCAAAAGAAAAAAGAATAAACAGAGACAAAAGAATAGGGACGGGACCTGCACCTCTGGGAGGGAGCTGTGAAGGAGGAACGGATTCCACACACTAAGAAGCCCCTTCGCAGGCAGAGACTGCGGGTGGCGGAGCGGGAAAGCTTCAGAGTCACGGAGGAGAGCACAGCAACAGGGGTGTGGAAGGCAAAGCGGAGAGATTCCCGCACAGAGATTCGGTGCCGACGGGCACTCACCAGCCTGAGAGGCTTGTCTGCTCACTGCCGGGGCGGGCGGGGGCTGGGAGCTGAGGCGCGGGCTTCGGTCGGAGCGCTGGGAGAGGACTGGGGTTAGCGGCGTGAACACAGCCTGCAGGGGGTCAGTGCACCACAGCTAGCCGGGAGGGAGTCCGGAGAAAAGTCTGGACCTGCCGAAGAGGCAAGAGACTTTTTCTTCCCTCTTTTGTTTCCTGGTGCGCGAGGAGAGGGGATTAAGAGCGCTGCTTAAAGGAGCTCCAGAGACGGGCGCAAGCCGCGGCTAACAGCATGGACCCGAAAGACGGGCGTGAGACGCTAAGGCTGCTGCTGCCACCACCAAAAAGCCTGTGTGTGAGCACAGGTCACTATCCACACCTCCCTTCCAGGGAGCCTGTGCAGCCTGCCACTGCCAGGGTCCCGGGATCCAGCTGCTCCTTTAACCCCATCCTGTCAGAGTGAAGAACAGACGCCCTCCCGCAACCTGCACGCAGAGGCGGGGTCAAATCCAAAGCTGAGCTCCGGGAGCTGTGCAAAAAAAGAGAAAGGGAAATCTCTCCCAGCAGCCTCAGAAGCAGCGGATTAAAGCTCCACAATCAACTTGATGTACCCTGCATCTGTGGAATACCTGAATAGACAACGAATCATCCCAAATTGAGGAGGTGGACTTTGAGAGCAAGATATATGATTTTTTCCCCTTTTCTTCTTTTTGTGAGTGTGTATGTGTATGCTTCTGTGTGAAATTTTGTCTGTATAGCTTTGCTTTCACCATTTGTCCTCGGGTTCTATCCGTCCCCTTTTTTTTTCTTTAAAAAAAATTTTTTTTCTTAATAATTATTTTTTATTTTAATAACTTTATTTTATTTTATCTTTATTTTATTTTACTTCTTCCTTCCTACCTCTCTCTCTCTCTCTTTCTTTCCTTCTATCTTTCTTTCCTTCTACTTTTTCTCCCTTTTATTCTGAGCCGTGTGGATGAAAGGCTCTTGGTGCTCCAGCCAGGAGGCAGGGCTCTGCCTCTGAGGTGGGAGAGCCAACTTCAGGACACTGGCCCACAAGAGACCTCCCAGCTCCACATAATATCAAACGGCGAAAATCTCCCAGAGATCTCCATCTCAACACCAGCACCCAGCTTCACTCAACGACCAGCAAGCGACAGTGCTGGACACCCTATGCCAAACAACTAGCAAGACAGGAACACAACCCCACCCATCATCAGAGAGGTTGCCTAAAATCATAATAAGTCCACAGACACCCCAAAACACACCACCAGACGTGGACCTGCCCACCAGAAAGACAAGATCCAGCCTCATCCACCAGAACACAGGCACTAGTCCCCTCCACCAGGAAGCCTACACAACCCACTGAACCAACTTTAGCCAGTGGGGACAGACACCAAAAACAACGGTAACAACGAACCTGCAGCCTGAAAAAAGGAGACCCCAAACACAGTAAGATAAGCAAAATGAGAAGACAGAAAAACAGACAGCAGATGAAGGAGTGGATAAAAACCCACCAGACCTAACAAATGAAGAGGAAATAGGCAGTCTACCTGAAAAAGAATTCAGAATAATGATAGTAAAGATGATCCAAAATCTTGGAAATAGAATAAAGTGCAAGAAACATTTAACAAGGACCTAGAGGAACTAAAGATGAAACAAGCAACGATGAACAACACAATAAATGAAACGAAAAGTACTCTAGATGGGATCAATAGCAGAATAACTGAGGCAGAAGAACGGATAAGTGACCTGGAAGATAAAATAGTGGAAATAACTACTGCAGAACAGAATAAAGAAAAAAGAATGAAAAGAACTGAGGACAGTCTCAGACACCTCTGGGACAACATTAAACGCACCAACATTTGAATTATAGGGGTTCCAGAAGAAGAAGAGAAAAAGAAAGGGACTGAGAAAATATTTGAAGAGATTATAGTTGAAAACTTCCCTAATATGGGAAAGGAAATAGTTTAATCAAGTCCAGGAGGTACAGAGAGTCCCATACAGGATAAATCCAAGGAGACACATGCCAACACACATATTAATAAAACTGTCAAAAATTAAATACAAAGAAAACATATTAAAAGCAGCAAGGGAAAAACAACAAATAACACACAAGTGAATCCCCATAAGGTTAACAGCTGATCTTTCAGCAGAAACTCTGCAAGCCAGAAGGGAGTGGCAGGACATATTTAAAGTGATGAAGGAGAGAAACCTACAACCAAGACTACTCTACCCAGCAAGGATCTCATTCAGATTTGATGGAGAAATTAAAACCTTTACAGACAAGCAAAAGCTAAGAGAGTTCAGCACCACCAAACCAGCTTTACAACAAATCCTAAAGGAACTTCTCTAGGCAAGAACACAAGAGAAGGAAAAGACCTACAATAGCAAACCCAAAACAATTAAGAAAATGGGAATAGGAACATACATATTGATAATTACCTTAAATGTAAATGGATTAAATGCTCCCACCAAAAGACACAGACTGGTTGAACGGATACAAAAACAAGACCCATATATATGCTGTCTACAAGAGACCCACTTCAGACCTAGAGACACATACAGACTGAAAGTAAGGGGATGAAAAAAGATATTCCATGCAAATGGAAACCAAAAGAAAGCTGGAGTAGCAATTCTCATATGAGACAAAATAGACTTTAAAATAAAGACTATTAGAAGAGACAAAGAAGGACACTACATAATGATCAAGGGATCGATCCAAGAAGAAGATATAACAATTGTAAATATTTATGCACCCAACATAGCAGCACCTCAATACATAAGGCAAATACTAACAGCCATAAAAGGGGAATTCGACAGTAAAACATTCATAGTAGGGGACTTTAACACTCCACTTTCACCAATGGACAGATCATCCAAAATGAAAATAAATAAGGAAACACAAGCTTTAAATGATATATTAAACAAGATGATATTTATATCATATATATATATATATAATTGATATTTATAGGACATTCCATCCAAAAACAACAGAATACACATTTTTCTCAAGTTCTCATGGAACATTCTCCAGGATAGATCATATCTTGGGTCACAAATCAAGCCTTGGTAAATTTAAGAAAATTGACATTGTATCAAGTATCTTTTCCAACCACAACGCTATGAGACTAGATATCAATTACAGGAAAAGATCTGCAAAAAATACAAACACATGGAGGCTAAACAATACACTACTTAATAACGAAGTGATCACTGAAGAAATCAAGGAGGATATCAAAAAATACCTAGAAACAAATGACAATGGAGACACGACGACCCAAAACCTATGGGATGCAGCAAAAGCAGTTCTAAGAGGGAAGTTTATAACAATAAAATCCTACCTTAAGAAACAAGAAACATCTCGAATACACAACCTAACCTTGCACCTAAAGCAATTACAGAAAGAAGAACAAAAAAACCCAAAGTTAGCAGTAGGAAAGAAATCATAAAGATCAGATCAGAAATAAATGAAAAAGAAATGAAGGAAATGATAGCAAAGATAAATAAAACTAAAAGCTGGTTCTTTGAGAAGATAAATAAAATTGATAAACCATTAGCCAGACTCATCAAGAAAAAAAGGAAGAAGACTCAAATCAATAGAATTAGAAATGAAAAAGGAGAAGTAACAACTGACACTGCAGAAATACAAAAGATTGTGAGAGATTACTACAAGCAACTCTATGCCAATAAAATGGACAACCTGGAAGAAATGGACAAATTCTTAGAAATGCACAACTTGCCAAGACTGAATCAGGAAGAAATAGAAAATATGAACAGACCAATCACAAGCACTGAAATAGAAAATGTGATTAAAAATCTTCCAACAAACAAAAGCCGAAGACCAGATGGATTCACAGGCGAATTCTATCAAACATTTAGAGAAGAGCTAATAACTCTTCTTCTCAAACTCTTCCAAAATACAGCAGAGAAAGGAACTCTCCCATACTCATTCTATGAGGCCACCATCACCCTGATACCAAAACCAGACAAGGATATCACAAAGAAAGAAAACTACAGGCCAATATCACTGATGAACATAGATGCAAAAATCCTCAACAAAATACTAGCAAACAGAATCCAACAGCACATTAAAAGGATCATACACCATGATCAAGGGGGTTTATTCCAGGAATGCAAGGATTCTTCAATATACACAAATCAATCAACGTGATACACCATATTAACAAATTGAAGGAAAAAAACCATATGATCATCCCAATAGATGCAGAGAAAGCTTTCGACAAAATTCAACACCCATTTATGATAAAAACCCTGCAGAAAGTAGGCATAGAGGGAACTTTCCTCAACATAATAAAGGCCATATATGACAAACCCACAGCCAACATCGTCCTCGATGGTGAAAAACTGAAAGCATTTCCACTAAGATCAGGAACAAGACAAGGTTGCCCACTCTCACCACTCTTATTCAACATAGTTTTGGAAGTTTTAGCCACAGCAATCAGAGAAGAACAGGAAATAAAAGGAATCCAAATCGGAAAAGAAGAAGTAAAGCTGTCACTGTTTACAGATGACATGATACTATACACAGAGAATCCTAAAGATGCTACCAGAAAACTACTAGAGCTAATCAATGAATTTGGTAAAGTAGCAGGATACAAAATTAATGCACAGAAATCTCTGGCATTCCTACACACTAATGATGAAAAATCTGAAAGTGAAATCAAGAAAACACTCCCATTTACCACTGCAATAAAAAGAATAAAATATCTAGGAAGAAACCTACCGAAGGAGACAAAAAACCTGTATGCAGAAAATTATAAGACACTGATGAAAGAAATTAAAGATGATAGAAACAGATGGAGAGATGTGCCATGTTCTTGGATTGGAAGAATCAACATTGTAAAAATGACTCTACTACCCAAAGCAATCTACAGATTGAATGCAATCCCTATCAAACTACCACTGGCATTTCTCACAGAGCTAGAACAAAAAACTTCACAATTTGTATGGAAACACAAAAGACCCCGAATAGCCAAAGCAATCTTGAGAAAGAAAAACGGAGCTGGAGGAATCAGGCTCCCTGACTTCAGACTATACTACAAAGCTACAGTAATCAAGACAGTATGGTAGTGGCACAAAAACAGAAAGATAGATCAATGGAATAGGAGGATAGAAAGCCCAGAGATAAAGCCACGCACATATGGTCACCTTATCTTTGATAAAGGAGGCAGGAATGTATAGTGGAGAAAGGACAGCCTCTTCAATAAGTGCTGCTGGGAAAACTGGACAGCTACATGTAAATGTATGAGATTAGAACACTCCCTAACACCATACACAAAAATAAGCTCAAAATGGATTCAAGACCTAAATGTAAGGCCAGAAACTATCAAACTCTTAGAGGAAAACATAGGCAGAACACTCTCTGACATAAATCACAGCAAGATCCTTTTTGACCCACCTCCTAGAGAAATGGACATAAAAACGAAAATAACAAATGGGACCTAATGAAACTTCAAAGCTTTTGCACAGCAAAGGAAACCAGAAACAAGACCAAAAGACAACCCTCAGAATGGGAGAAAATATTTGCTAATGAAGCAACTGACAAAGGATTAATCTCCAAAATTTACAAGCAGCTCAATAACAAAAAAACAAACAACCCAATCCAAAAATGGGCAGCAGACTTAAATAGACATTTTTCCAAATAAGATATACAGATTGCCAACAAACACATGAAAGAATGCTCAACATCATTAATCATTAGAGAAATGCAAATCAAAACTACAATGAGATATCATCTCACACCAGTCAGAATGGCCATCATTAAAAAATCTAGAAACAATAAATGCTGGAAAGGGTGTGGTGAAAAGGGAATACTCTTTCACTGCTGGTGGGAACGTGAATTGGTACAGCCACTATGGAGAACAGTATGGAGGTTCCTTTAAAAATTACAAATAGAACTACCATATGACCCAGCAATCCCACTACTGGGCATATACCCTGAGAAAACCAAAATTCAAAAAGAGTCATGAACCACAATGTTCATTGCAGTTCTATTTACAATAGTCAGGACATGGAAGCAACCTAAGTGTCCATAATTGGATGAATGGATAAAGAAGATGTGGCACATACATACAATGGAATATCACTCAGCCATAAAAAGAAACGAAATTGAGTTATTTGTAGTGAGGTGGATGGACCTAGAGTCTGTCATACAGAGTGAAGTAAGTCAGAAAGAGAAAGACAAATACCGTATGCTAACACATGTATATGGAATATAAGAAAAAAAAATGTCATGAAGAACCAAGGAGTAAGACGGGAATAAAGACACAGACCTACTAGAGAATGGACTTGAGGATATGGGGAGGGGGAAGGGTAAGCTGTGACAAAGTGAGAGAGTGGCATGGACATATATACACTACCAAACGTAAAATACATAGCTAGTGGGAAGCAGCCGCATAGCACAGGGAGATTAGCTCTGTGCTTTGTGACCACCTGGATGGGTGGGATAGGGAGGGTGGTAGGGAGGGAGACGCAAGAGGAAGGAGATATGGGAACATATGTATATGTATAACTGATTCACTTTGTTATAAAGCAGAAACTAACATACCATTGTAAAGCAATTATACTCCAATAAAGATGTAAAAAAATATATATATTAACAACAGAAACTTCCCAGTATCAAGTAAATAAATAAATAAATAAATGAACTACTGATGGGTGAAATCATGATGATAAATAAATTAATAAATAAACACACACACATCATAGGCACTCAGTTCATGTTAACTGATATGAAAAGAGTGCATTCAAAAGACTGTACTGCAGGGTCTGAAGGCAATTCCAGAACTCTTTTGGACATTGATGTAATAAAAATACAGCATTTCAAAAGAATAACTGTAAAAAAACAACTTATGTTTATGGACTCACTCAACTATTATTATTTATTGAGCACCAACTACATGCCAAGCACAAGAGATATGAAGAAAATAAACTTTTCGTGCGTTACACACACACACTCACATCCACAATCCATCTAGCTTCCTCAAATTCTTGAGGAATGATGTCTTCATGACAAAATATAATTGAGAATATTCCTGTGCCATGAAGTCTCTAAAAAACTTACCAACAGGGCACAGGTCTCTCTTCAGTGGAGATAATCAGGAGGAACCCAAGGAAAAAGTTCTAAAAACAATGAGATATAATTCGTACACTCCCAGGGACTTGCATGAAGAAAAGGTCTATGATTCATACAATTTAACATGTAATAACTATTATGTATAGAATTTCTGGGAATTTGAGATTCCTGGGTAGGAGATGCTACAGTAGTTCAAAGTATGACGAAGATGATAGCTTTGCCATCAAAATACAGCTTTTATATATACATACCCATATATATATATATATATATATATATATATATATATGGATATGTTTGAAGATGTGTATTTCCTAGATCTTTACATGATAATATCCTCAAAAGAGAAGTCTAGGATTTTGAGAATTGCAGATTTTTCTCCTTTATTTCCACAGATGTCTGCTTCTATTTTGTGCCACTCTTCCTCTTATTCCTATGGAATAAACTCAAGCAAAATGTTCCTTTTCCTTAAGTTTTTGTTTATTTAATTAAGATGATTTTCTACATGATTGATTGTAAAGGCCATAATCATACTATCAAATTCCTGTCAACATAACAATTTAATGTAAAATGTTAACACTTGGCAGTGTTTAAACATAATTAAAAAAAACCTCTGTGTATAAATAAGGTGAATTTATTCAGGCTATTTATTTCTGCTGGAGTGCAAAAGAAAGTTATGGCTCCCTTATTATTTACTATCACACACTACTGTAAAGAGAAAACGTTTATAAGTTGTTAGAAATAGCAGATGGCTGTGCCAAACTGAGATCCTTTCTGACATGTTTATAAAGGGCATCAGCTATTATGAAACCAGGAAGGACAGTATGACAACAGAATATAGCCCAAGCAAGGTACACACTAGCAGGTAATATTTATAGTTAAAATGTTTGGGAAAAACAGAATCAAATGATTGTGGGGCTAGAAGGAGATTCATTAGAATCTTCCCAAGGGGTTAGAGACACAATGGCAGAGCACAAGGACTTGAGCTCACCCCCTCTCACGAAAACACCAAAATCACAACTAACTGCTGAAGAACCATTGACAAAAAAGACTGAAACCTACCAAAAAAAACATATTCTACATCTAAAGACAAAGAAGAAGCCACAACAAGATGGTAGGAGGGGTGCTTTCACAATATAATCAAAACCCATACCTGCCAGCTGGGTGACCCACAAACTGGAAAATAATTATATCACAGAGGATGTCCCACAAGACTGAGAGTTCTGAGACCCATGTGAGGCTACCCAGCCTGGGGGTCTGGCATTGAGAAGAGGAGTGCCCAGAGCATTTGGCTTTGAGGCCAGTAGGGCTCGAGTGCAAGAGCTCCACAGGACTGGGGAAAACAGAGACTCCAGGGTGTGCACAAGGTTTCACGTACACTGAGAGGGTGTGGAGAAAAGGGAACCCTCCTACACTGTCCGCGGGAATGTAAACTGGTACAGCCACTATACAGAACAGTATGGAGGTTCCTTAAGAAACTAAAATAGAGCTACCATATGACCCAACAATCCCACTCCTGGGCATATGGCTGGAAAAAAAACATGGTTCAAAAGGATATATGCACCCCAAAGTTCACTGCAGTGCTGTTTACAATAGCCAAGACATGAAAGCAACCTAAATGTTCACCTACAGAGTAATGGATAAAGAAGATGAGGTAAATATATACAAGGGAATATTACTCAGCCATAAAAAATGAAATAATGCCATTTGCAGCAACATGGATGGACCTAGAGATTATCATACTAAGTGAAGTCAGACAGAGAAAGACAAATAACATAAGATATCACTTATATGTGGAATCTTAAAAAATGATACAAAGGAATTTACAGAACAGAACAGACTCACAGACTTCAAAAACAAATTTATGGTTACCAAAGGGGAAAGGTTGGGGGGAGGGATAAATTAGGAGCTTGGGATTAACATATACACATGACTGTATATAAAATAGATCATCTACAACGACCTACTGTATAGCACAGGGAACTCTACTCAATATTCTGTAATAACTTATATGGGAAAAGAATCTGAAAAAGAATGTATATATGTATATGTATAACTGAATCACTTTGCTGTACACCAGTAACTAACACAACATTGTAAATCAACTATACTCCAATATGAAATAAAAATTAAATTAAAAATTTAAAAAATAACCTTTTCATTATGCATAGGAAAAAAAGAATCTTCTCTTTTCTTTGGGAACACATGTACACAGCTATTCTAGGTAAATTGAGAATATTCTTTGTGTCTAGCCTCTCTTAGGGTTGGAGATTCTATCATTCTCTTTGTTCATCCATATTGTATTTATGCAACATTTAAGTCTATTTCTCTTCTTCTGTCCTGAAGATGCACAAGGAAGGGCAACCATCCCTTCTGTAGCAAGAGCCTTCCTGTACCTGAAGATAATGTTTAATCACTCATCAGCTTTATTGTCTCAAGAACAAAAAATTTAACTTTTTTAAAGTTGTTAGAGGATATGGTTCAATGTTGACCCACATATAACATCCAAAAACCTTAAGGAAGTGAGGGAAGAGGAAAGGAATAATCAAAAAGAAAGGCACAGCAGGCCAGATGAAATAGGAAATAAAGGCTAAAAGGAGAGAAGAAAGAAAACATCCTTGACAGACTTCAAAAATAATATCTGAGTGCTTATCATATGCAAGGCACTATGTAGAGGGGTTTATACAGTTGTCATATACCTAACACTTAACTGAATGTGTACCTCGTGTCAGGCATCATTCTACGTGCTTTTCATATATGAGCTCACATAATCTTCACAATATCCCAAGGGTAAGATATTCCCATATTTCGGATAAGGAACTGAAGCACAGGCTCGTAATTCCTTCATATTCTTGGTGCATTCTATGAAGGACATCATTATTTCTATTTTATAGATGTGAAAACTGAGTATCACATTAAATAACATGCCCATGATCAAAACAGCTGGTAAGTGATAGAGCTGGGTTTTTTACCAAGAATTCTCTGATTCCAAAGTACCTACATGTCTAACTTAAGAGAAGAAAGAAAATAGTAATAACAATAAGCACAAGAGCGTATATCACATGCCTGGCACTATTCAAAGAGTTGGGGAAATGGGACTCAAACCCAGAATTCCAGTTCCAGAGCTATGCTCTTCCCACAACACTATACTGCCTCTTGTAATTAAAATATATAATGGGAGCAAGCGTTTGGGATCATGAAAAATAAGAATGGTCTAGTAGGTAAATATACACTGTTACTACTACATAACTAATATTTCTTGAACACTTACTAAATACTTCTGGTAGACACTGTAACATGCCACCCAGACCCCCCTCAGGAATGAAGGACTTATTTCACCAGTTGATGGGAGTCCTAAAAGAAGACAGCCCTCAATTGTCAGCTCTCACTGAGAAAACTTACCTATGGGGTTGGCTGAGGTCTTTGTTGGGATGCAGTACAGCTCATTACCCACAGGTGTTGATCCAAAATGCACTTCCTAATAAATAATAAACAACCTGAATGTTAAGTTTGACCTGAGAGTTTGCTTCCCTAGGAACCCAACCTGAAACAACATTTTACAGAATCTCTTTTAAGTCTCACCATCCTATGAATTAGGTGCTATTATCTTCGTATACTCATTTTACAAATGAAGACACTAAGGCCTAAATTTCCCAAGGTCATAGAGCTGGTCAAGGATGGAAAAGAATTGGAATAGAGAATGTATAATTCTGGAGGCTGTACCCTCAACTTTTACATGACTGTATATATAGAGACAGGCTCTATATACAGGCTACCTATATAAAATCTCTTTATATATATACACACACAGACTGTATATATTGGGACTAGTCATTAGTTCAACATGGATTTAATACCGAGGGGAAAGAGGCACTCTGAGGACTCTCAAATCTTGAGGGAAAAGAAATCTAACATTTATGTGTAAAGCATAGGTAAGAATAATGTTCGTAGTTGGAATGACCTGAAATGTAAACCAGGTGCCCTGAAAAGGAAGACTAGTCAAGAAAATAGTCAAAAAATTTTTACCTCTGTGCCTTCTACAATTTATTTCTTAAGGAGAGAGAGCTAAGGACCAAAAAAAGTTCCCATATGAAAGAGGAGAGGAAAATGTTCAATTAAAGATACACCTTAGGGCTTCCCTGGTGGCACGGTGGTTGAGAGTCCGCCTGCCAGTGCAGGGGACATGGGTTCGTGCCCCGGTCTGGGAGGATCCCACATGCCGCGGAGCAGCTGGGCCCGTGAGCCATGGCCGCTGGGCCTGCGCATCCGGAGCCTGTGCTCCGCAGCGGGAGAGGCCACAACAGTGAGAGGCCTGCGTACCACAAAAAAAAAAAAAAAAAAAAGATACACCTTATATATTAAATTATCTTAAATTCAAAGAGAAAAGGCTTCACTCTCCAATATGCAATGTTTATCATCTGATACATCTATCTAGCATCTTTCCTCATGAGAGAAGTTGAAAACATAAAATGCCAGCATATGACCCGGACTTTAATGAAAAGTTACAGGGTATAATATCTGTTCACAGTATTCTAAAAGATATGGGGCAGTGTTAAAAGATGGGGTGGAGAGAGAGGAGTTGAGGTGGCATACAGCCATATCTTTTGCCTGAGTTATGCTATTCAATCACAGATTTTCTCCAATGTTTTAAATTCCAAGTACTATTAGCCATCTTAATTTTTTCACTTTTTCCAGGACAGATAAGATTGGAGACATAAATCCCCTGACTCATATGTAAGCTTAAATTGTGTAGAATCCACTTTTTAAAATTACACTTTTTTATGGGCATGGATAATTCCCTGTATTTCCAATGGAGGGAAGGGAAAAATTACAACTAAAAAAAATTCAATATTAAATTTATCCTCTCAGTGCTCGTGTGTCCTGGGTGCATCTTTGATTTCACTTAAAACCTAAAGTAAATCTAAAACACACCCAGAACATAAGAGGGCCTGAAAAACCAAGTTCAGAGAAAATGGGATGCAGTTAGCAAAGATTACATGCATCAGTGAACTGTAGTAAATTGAAGACTTTTAAATGCCAGAGTTTTTCTCTGTGAAACTGGGGGGTTTGAAAGGAAAATCAATAATGTTGGGAAAGAGAAACCCTCTTTACACATCTCTAATTAGTCATAGCAGAATCTGGTAGATTTCCATATTACAACTGGATCAAACTTGTGAAATTGGTTTTGATCCCAGACTCATTCAGTACATCTTCCAGAAGAAGCTCCACTCAAGACAATCAAAAGCTTTTCAACCTTGAATGATCCCCAAGATCACTCTTAGTGTGCATCCATGCTATATTATATTCAGTGTCTGTCTAATGTTGCCTCCAGCAAATCTCCCTGGAATTACCCTAAAAAAGATCCATTTATAAGAACAGGCAGAGAATCTTCAAACTGGTCGGCTTCAACTTTAGCTTGAGCCTTTAAAAATCTATATTGTAAGTGAAACCAGGCATAAAGAGGCACAGTTCTTCAGATCTTTCATTTTTTTAATAAATCGAATAAATATTGGCCATATTGTTTATATTAGGGCACGAACCCCTCTGTAAAGCCATTGCTTAAGTCTAATAATGAAATAGGTAAAGGGTTTCTGTATTTTTCTGAATAATCAATATCAAAGCTGCTGATGCAAATTTATTTGAACCCCAGGGAGCACATCCTTTGAAGTCCTGGGAAATTTTTAAATATAGTGTGCAAATCAATAAGTGGACAAAAACATCTCTGTCAATGTGTTCATTTTTATTTGGAGAGGAAATATATATTTAAATGTAATCTCTTTCTCACTCCCTCTATGAACCCTTTCCCCAAATCATTTCTTTTACAAAAGAAACTCATGGCTGTCAGCTGAACATAAAACATTCTTTTTGGCCATAATTAGAAGTGGTGTAGTGTCACCTCTCTGAAAAGGATGACTCCTCAAGCCTGAAAGACAGTCTGCCTGTTTCTACTCTTTTGTAATACTCTGATGCTTTTCTCTTTTCCCATCATTTCACATCCAGTTTTGGAGCCTTAGCTAACTGGTATGGTTTGAGGGCATTTTCAGAAGGGATTCTACCAGCCTGGTTTGGTGGTATGTGCTGTTTTGAATGGGATGCATCTATGAGATTAAAAATATATTTTTTCATTACTGCCTATTTTCACAGTCCACTAAGCAAAAACACAGAACAATCCCCCCCCCCCCCCCGCATTCTCCCTTTCTCCCTTCCTCCTCTTTTTTCCCCTGTGGAGTTCAAATTAAAGAAAGGTGAAAATTGAAGCTGCTGTAGGCAAGGCAATTGCAACATGCATATTTGATTTTTATGATGGATCTAAATTGCTGAATAAGGCCATGGAACAAAGGGAGACTGCAGCTTCCTGCCCATCACATGCAGCCACTGAATGCAGAACAAAAGCTTCGGCCATTAGGGGCTCAGCAGGGAGACACATTATATAAATGACTTTGTCTTTTTTGCCACCTCCCCCCACAACTGGGTGCACTGGACAGGGATGGGGTGTGTGTGTGTGTGTGTGTCATGATTTACAGGGATGGGGTGTGTGTGTGTGTGTTATGATTTGCCAGGGCAGGAGATAAATCCTGGAAGCAGCAATGGGAATAGAAAAGGTATAGCATATTATGACTCAAAAAAGCCATGCTTTACTCACTGGACCAGTGTGGCTCTCAGCACTGTTGGTCAGAGCACCACCAAAGATAACCACTTCTCTGAGAAACTTGGTATCTTTTCAGAACAACCTGTAGCTTTTCTCTTAACTATTTCATTCCTTTCATCAGGAATGATGAAGCATAAAGAAAAACACTTGGAAAAAATATGAAGGCCTAGAATTCCAGGGTAATTGCCAGACCTGCTTAAAGAACAAACTGTCATAGTTCATTGCAGCACTAATTTCCTAAGAAGCTACTACTTTTAATTCTTCCTTCCAGACTCACAGTTTTTCTTTTGTCAGTAACAGAGAACTATGTATCAATAAAAATCATAAGCCATCACATAGCTGAGTCAACCTGTTTTTAAGAGGCCTCCTGTGGTGGTGACCTGAGTAGGTGCTACTGTTTTTCCTGGCTCGAAACACCAGCAATCCTATACATACACATTTAACAATCTTTGCATAGAATTGGTTTTGTAGGATTTTAGTGTGCTTCACAGAGGTGAATTATTTTATTATTTCTAATATCACTGTGAAAGGTAGGGATTAGGACAGATTCTCTTTGCAGGTTCTAGGTTGAAGAACAGAGTGATTAAGTACATTGAAGGTGACACACTGAGTTGGAGGCAGGCTAAGAGTGAAACCCAGGTCACTGGTTGCTCACTTCAGGCCTAAGTATCACTGTATGTTTCATGAGAGGAAATAGCTCAATGGTAAGTTTCTATTTCTTAGTACAATTCAGAAGTTATACTAAGATGTTCCGACAGTCCTCCAACTCTCTTATATAGTACAGAAAACAGTCCCACTGCGGACCAAAGTAACTGAAAGTCAGTGTCAGGTGCTGCAGAACTAGAACTGAGGGTTCTTGGTAAGACTGAATCCCAAAGACAACCTCAACAGAAGGGCATATACATCCTTAAGTAACCTAATGATGATGGAATTGTGTAAAGCTAGCTAAGCGAAAGGCCATGAGACAACTGCCATTTGTCATATACATTACTACTCTGTCTCAAAATGGGCAATTCATTTAAAATAGACTCTTATCATTTATATGAAAGCTGAGGGACAGACAGTGGGTTATTACTGTAGAGTAATTCAGTTCTGAGCTACAGAGGTCACCAAGCTACCTTTTTACAAATTCTTTTGGGTCTTACTCTAAGATGGTTAAATTCCTTATTATTGGGTAGGAAAAGGTCTCTCAATAAAGACTGCTTAATGGATTAGGATAGTATTGAAACTTACACTTATCGATAGTTTTAAGGGATGAATAAACGGTTAAGGGGAGTCCCTAACACTACATGGCCAGAGGTGGGGGGTGATAGTATGGATAAATAAGCAGATGGATCAGTTTAGTAGAGAAAAGACTGCTGAATAGTTATCCATTTCTTTATTCAGTTATCAAATATTCATTAAGGGCCTACTATGATTTTATGTGCTGTGGAATCAGTGTGAATAAGACACAGTTCCTGCCCTAAATAATAATCTTATATGTGGTTAGGAGTTGTGGTAAAGATATTAAATATTTATACAAATATCTACATAGATTAACATATGGCAAGATATGAAGAGGAAGAGCAGTGCTCTATGAGAATGTTAACTGGGAGGACCTACCTCATCGGCAGAGGGTCAGGGATGGCTTTAATGACAATGAGACATTTAAGCTGAGGCAGGAAAGAAGAAGTTAGATATGCTCTAATTACGTACATTTCACCTTCTGAGGTACAATACATCTCAAGATATCAATTTAAAATGAGAGCCAAGGAAATGATGTATTTCTTTAGGTTTTCATAAACCTTCACTTCTCATTTATCCTATCAAAAAAGAAAACTTCATTACTTTGCTTAAAAGTAAAACAAAATACAAATTTGGCTATAGGCCTCTGGCAATTTAAATTTATTTCAGAGTAAAACCCAAAGGCCAGAAGGCTTTAGCTGCACTATAGAATATGGTAGCCACACATGACTATTTCAATTTAATTTAATTTAATTTAATTTAAAATTAACTTCTCCAGCTACATTAGCCACACTTCCAGTGTTCAACAGCCACTATACTGGACATCATTGCAGCTAGAGGCTATTAAAATTAAAATTAAACTAAACTAAGCACTGAGTTCCTCAATTGTACTAGCTATATTTTGAGTGCTCAATTTCAAGTGAATAGTGGCTATCAGCGGACAGCAGATACAGAACATTTCTATCACGGCAGAAACTGCTATTGAGCAGCATTACAAGACTATCTGGCACCTTGTTGACTCTCCAGTCTCATTTTCTACCATCCTTGTTTATGCTACCCTAGCCATGCTGGAATCCTTGCTGATCCTTCAGTATACCAGGTATGATCCTGCCTCAGGACTTTTGCATAGCTTAGAAGGTCCTACCTTCCACTCCAGCCACATCTTATATAACAGTCTCCAGCTGCTTTCTGTATCCTTAGCCATGCCAGTTTTCTTTCTATATTCCTCATTTTCCAGGTCTCCTTTTTCTCAGGGCTTTGCAAATATTATAACCTTTCCTTGGAAGGCTCCTCCTTCCTTACTTTACCTTTCCTTCAAATATCAGCTTACTTATTTCATCAAGAAAGCCTTTCTTGACTAGGTCAAATTCTCTTCTTACAAACTCACATCCTTCTCTTGCATAGTGCTTATTACAGTTGCAGGTTTACTTTTATTTATGTCATTTTTAATTCATGTCACACACTTCATATCCACTGAGAGTTCCATGAGAGCAGGGACCATGTCTGTTTTTGATCACTGTTGTATTCTCAAAAGGTAGCAGAATGTATGGAACAAAACAGGAGTGTAATAAAAATCTATGATTGAATTATCAATGAATGAATGCTTGGGGAAGAAATAGCCAATGGTCAGTTTAAAATATATATGCTGTCCTGCTTCTTCCATGCATGTCAAGTACCCAAATTTCAAAGTAAGATTATAGACAGTGAACAAAAATGAATGATGGGGAATGTAATAATTTCAGAAGTGTGAAGTACTTCTTTCAGATTGATAAAAAGGACTGCCCCCCCAAAGGATAACAGAATTAGTTTAGGTATAATTTGTATTCTTTTTGCTTATCTGAATTTTCTAATATTTCTCCGTCATCATGTATTAGTGTTGTAAGGATGTTATTTTTTATTGCAACACCAAAAATTATTATACTCCAACGCATCAGAAAGCCAAAATACCTAGGAGGTACAGTGGTTAAAAAGAAGAGTACTTTTTTTTCCTGCCAGACAAACCAGAGATGAATTCCTCGTTCTGAATTTTGCTGGTTCTGTGACCTAAAGTATATCACCTCACCTCTCTGAACCTCGCCTTTCAAATGAAGATAATAATAGTATTCACTATACAGGGTGATTGGGAAGATTAAATAAGATAATGGATATAAAACATTCAATAAATGGTAGCTTAAAATGTACATGCTGAAATGGCCGTATTTAAAGTGTCATGGCTAACTAAGCAAAGATCTCAATAACTATTTTGTTTCTTACTTATTAATTAGAAAGTAAAAGATTTTAGGTCACAGATTCCAAGTTTGGCATTGCATACTGGATTTGCTCCCAAGTTATCTTTCTTTTGAATGTGACTGGTCCACATACTCTAGGAATTCGAGGTAACTCCAAGGAATTAAATTTATTCACTTGTTCAACAAATATTTTTGTGTGCCTCCTGTATATCAGGCACTGGGTTACAGATGATATAGTTAGTATGATAAAGATATTACATCTCTTTCAACGGAAATAACCTACATGATGCCTGGGTGAGCATCTAAGATGAAAATTTAGTTACCAACTGTCACAAATTATTTGCATTATACTGGTACGAAAGTATCTGAATAAATGATTTTTTAACGAGTGTTTTTTATAGATGTGTGAAAAGCACTTTTATAAGGATATTCTCTTAGCACTGTGTTTATACTATTGAATATTTAAATGCCCAATAACTGTGGATTAGTTACATTAGTGATAATAAATCCATATAATGGAATACTATGTAACTATTAAAAATGCAGTGGTAGAAATATATTCACTGGTATGGAAAGATATTTATGACATGTTGGTAAATCTAAATGATTTAGATTTTAAACTTTAAAAGGTTTCAAAGTTGCATGCTTAGTAAGAACCTATTTATATAAAAATTCCATAGTATATGTCTATGTAAGCAAAAAGACTGAAAGGACATCATCAAAATGTTATCATTTTCTATATCAGTTGTTCACAAATGTGACTGCATATTAAAATCAATAGGGGAATTTAAAAAATAAACTGATGTAGGGACACAATTAGAAATTCTGATTTAATTGGTCCTCTAAGGGGCCGAGGTGTTGATATTTAAATTATGCATTCTAGGTGATTCCAATGTGCATCTAGGATTGAAAACACTTTTTCCTAAGTAGTGGGACTATATTTTATTTTGTTATCTTTTTTTCTAAATTATATACATGAGCATTATAGATTATTTATGCAATGAAAAGTGATGTCACAAGGAGAACACTGTTAATATTACTATAGGTTGCCAAATAGTGAATTAGAATATATAGTAAGGTTCCTCATTTTTAATTCCTGAATTTGGTTAGTTATGCCCTTTTCAAAGAAACGATGAGTTTATGATGAGTCTTGCCTGGGAATAAAGATCAATTTTAATTATATCAAGAAACAACTTTTGCCTTTGTTGAATGTTTGTTCATTATCTTTATTTTTTTTCTTGTAGCTTCTTTTGGTTTTAAGTTGTTCTTGTTTTTGCCTTCTTCAGATGGATGCTTAGGTCATGAGTTTTCAGTTTTTCTTCTTTTCTAATATATGCATCTAAAGCCAAAATTTTTCTTCTAAGAATGCTTTAGCTATACTCCTACAAGTTTTGATATGTAATATTTTCATATTCTCTATTTTTCCACTAAAAATATTCTCTATTTTTCCATTGTGATTTTTTTCCCTTGAGACATGGGATATTTAACAGTATATTTTAAAATCTCCAAACATATGAGACTTTTCTAATTACCTTTATGATATTCTTTTCTAGTCTAATTCCATAGTGATCTGAGAAAATCTGTACTGTTTCAACATTTTGACATTTTTTGATAATATCTGTGTGGCAGGACTATTCTGTGTGTACTTAAAAATAATGGGTATTATAAGTCAGACAGAGGAATACAAATATCATATGATATCACTTATATGTAGAATCTAAAAAAATATACAAATGAACTTATTTACAAAACAGAAATAGACTCACAGAAACAGAAAACAAACTTATGGTTACCAAAGGGGAAAGGGAGTGAGAGGGATAAATTAGGAGTTTGGAATTAACAGATAGACACTACTATACATAAAACAGATAAACAACAAGGGCCTACTGTATAGCACAGGAAACTAATATTCAGTATCTTGTAATAACCTATGATAGAAAAGTATCTGAAAAAGAATATATATCTATATATACCTGAGTCACTTTGCTATATACCTGAAACTAATAAAACATTGTGAATCAACTATACTTCAACAAAAAATATTTAATAATGGGTATTATGTAACTGTCATATGCATTCTGAAGTTTTACATACAAGATAAATAAATCAAGTTTGTTAACTGAGTTGTTCAAATTTTCCTTCTATTAATTTTTGTCTGCATATTCTAAAAGTCATTGAGAATGGTGTGTTAAAATCTCCCACTGTGATAATGAATTTCCATATTTCTCCTTCTGTCTTATAAATTTTTGTGTTCTATATTTTGAGGCTATGTTATTAGGTACATACCTATTTAGAATTATTTTAGCTTCCAGGTGAATTATTTTGTCAAGAAATGTCACTGTTTATAACTAATATTTTTAAATGACTTTATATGATCTTAATATAGCATTCATATATTTCTTTCAATTAGTATTTAAATTATTTGGTACACTGTATTACTGATCCTAGTTCTTCACCCCTTCCAGTATCTACATCCTTTGTCATGTGACTGCTCTTCCTTCCACTAGAGGCAGAGTACCTCCCTGAACTTTGCCTTTGGGCTCAGTCATAGGACTCTTTTTGGCCTTGAGATGTTAGTAGCTATACTGCATACAAAGACTTAAAATGTGCTTGTTCAGTTTAACTTTCCCATGCTTCTACCATCATCCTAAGAACATCCCCTGACTATAATGGTGGTCCAAGGAAGAAAACCTGACCTTTACTCAAATTCCAGTTTGGAGCCAAGCTAAGCCTATCAACTCTTCCCAAGATGTCTGAGAAGAAATAAATTATTTTTGTTTTAAACCACTGAATCAGGGGCATTATTGTGGCAAAAGTGAACAGATACAGAAGATGGTTAAGATATAAGTGGGGTGCTCCAGTAGTAAAAACCTAAAATATATAAGAGTAGATTTGAAACCAGGAAGCAGGTAGTGCGGAAACTGTAATAAGAAGCTATAAAAACGGCAAGGAAATGATTAAGGAAGACTAGGAAAATAATGACTCATGTAATGGCAAAACATTTTGTAAAAATGTTGCATGGGATTTTCTGACAAAAAATTATTTAATAAACTTGGGGGAGCTAATAAAAGGTTTGGGGAGTAGAATTTGAGGGAAAATGTTAAACGTACAAAATGTTTGTTTCTAGCTGTACCTGGTCAGATTATACAAGAAAGAGATTACTTCAGGAAAAAAAGTGGTCTGTTTGCAAGCAGAATTAAAGAGACTACAAAGTGCCCTGACATTTCAGGATTGGAAAATAAAATTTTCTTATCAAATAAAAGCTGTAGCCATTAAGAAACAGCTTCAGGGAGAAGACCAAACCCAGGGTATCAAGTAAAGAGCAAATCAAGGGCATGGCTATTAGACTTTTTCTTAAGACCTCTGGAAGAACTGAAGAGGTGCCCTGCAGATCATCTCTATGGGAGGAAAACAGTGACTTTAAGAAATATAAAAGGCATAGTCCCGTAAGAATGTGATGCACACCCGAGTATCTTTAATTCAAGTGTGGAGAGAAGAACATGTCTCAAAAAGAATTGTTGGGGTGGGAGAGGATCAAGATGGCAAAGCAGTAGGACAGGGAGCTCACATTCTCCCACAAAAACATTAAAAATACACCTACAGGGCTTCCCTGGTGGTGCAGTGGATAAGACTCTGCCTGCCAATGCTGGGGACACAGGTTCCATCCCTGGTCCGGGAAGATCCCCCATGCCATGGAGCAAATAAGCCCGTGCGCCACAACTACTGAGCCTGCAATCTAGAGCCCGCGACCCACAACTACTGAAGCCTGAGCACCTAGAGACCGTGTTCTGCAACAAGAGAAGCCACTGAAATGAGAAGCTCATGTATCACAACGAAGAGTAGCCACCGCTCACCACAGCTAGAGAAAGCCTGTGTGCAGCAATGAAGACCCAAAACGGCCAAAAATAAATAAATTAATTAGTTTTTAAAAATATATCTACAAGTGGAACAATTCACACAGAACATCTACTGAACACTGAAGGAAGACCTCAGACTTCCAAAAAAGCCAAGAAAACCTCCATGTAACTGGATACAAAAAGAGGACAAAGAAAAAGAAGGAATTGGGACAGGGCCTGCACCCCAGGGAGGAAGCTGTGAAGGAGAAATGGTTCCCATACCCAGGAAAGTCTCCTTATCTGTGGGAAGATCAACCTGGACAGAGGGGTGCTTTGGAGCCTAGCAGTAGAGTGCAGCAACTGGGTTGTGGAAGGAAAAATGGAGAGTAAACTGCACAGAAGGTCAGCACCACTGCCCTGCACTCCCCAGCCTGACACAGTCATCTGTCGGTAGGGTTAGGGGCTGGGTCCTATCCCAGTGCACAGAGAGGACTGGAGATGGCTGCACAGAGACAGCCTGAAGAGGCTGGACTGTGGCAACTGAGGGTGTACCCACCAGAGAGGCAAGGCACCATTACTGTGGGGCACATGAGGAGAGGAGAGACCACCATAAGAGCTCCCTGTGAGCGCTCTCAGGCAACAATACCGCCCAAAGCAGCACCGGGGGCAGGTGAGTTGCTGCCACCATCATGGGCTCCAGGGGCAGGCACAGGCCGCCGCTACAAGACCCACGAGCAGGTGTCAAGCGCTGCCCCTGCTGTCCCAGGTGTGCACAAGGGCCACTGTACCTGCACACCCCGTACACTTGTTCATCATCATCGGACAACCTGTATCTATTTTATACTTTCTTTCAATTTTAGTGCTAATACCAGTAACTAGCATTATTGAAAACAAGTTCCCAAAATGAAGAGACTTTGTAATATAACACATTACCGTGGTCTTGTAAACCAGAAAAGGAGAACGACACACTTCTCTAAGACTCAAGGAAGAAGCCCTAAACTTCACCGCTAGCACCCAAAGCTGAAATTCTATTTAAACTATTCCCTGGAATTATAAGACATTCACAAAATTACAGTACTATGTCATCCATTTTATCACGCACCACTATGTACATCGTTCATGTCTGTACCACTCAAGGGGATAACGGCCAGCACACACTGAGGAAAGAGGCAGCAAGCATCCAAGCTAAAAGGAGCCCCTCAATTCCAGAAGACATGGTGGAACAGAAGGATTTGAGCTCACCTCCTCTCACAAAAACACCAAAATCACAACGAACTGTTGAATAGCCATCAACAAAAAAGACTGGAACTGGACTTCCCTGGTGGCACAGTGGTTAAGAACCCTCCTGCCAATGCAGGGGACACGGGTTCGAGCTCTGGTCCGGGGAGATCCCACATGCTGAGGAGCGACTAAGCCCGTGAGCCACAACTACTAAGCCTGCGCTCTAGAGCTCGCGAGCCACAACTACTGAGCCCGTGTGCCACAACTACTGAAGCCCGCGCACCTAGAGCCCATGCTCTGCCACAAGAGAAGCCATCGCAATGAGAACCCCGTGCACTGCAACGAAGAGTAGCCCCTGCTCGCTGCAACTAGAGAAAGCCCACGTGCAGCAATAAAGACCCAACACAGCCATAAATAAATAATTAAAAAAAAAAGACTGGAACCTACCAAAAAACATATTTTACATTCAAAGACAAAAAAGAAACCACAGGGAGAGAGTGGGAGGGGTTCTTTCACAACATAATCAGTCCTATAACCACCAGGTGGGTGACCCACAAACAAGGAAAGAATTATATTGCAGAGATTATCCCATGAGAGAGAGTCCTGAGCCCCACGTCAGGTGTCAGCATGAGGATCTGGCATGGAGAGGAGGAACCCGCAGGGCAATTGGATTTGAAGGCCAGCAGGGCTTGAGTGCAGAAGCTACACAGGACTGGGGAAAACAGGGACTCCACTCTTGGAGGGCACACACAAGATTTCACATATACTGGGACTGAGCACAAATCAATAATTCTACAGGAGCCAGGGCTGGACTTCCCAATGAATCTTGAAGGGTCTCCTGGGGAGGCAGGGGTCAGCCATGGCTCACTGTGGGGGCACGAACACTGGTGGCAGAGGCCCCAGAGAATACTGATCAGTGTGAGCTCTCCCAGAGGTCACCATTTTGGCATCAAGATGTTGCCAGACCAAAGAGCCTACAGACTCCAGTGCTAGAATGCCTCAGGCCAAACAACCAGCAGGATAGGAACACAGCCCCACCCACCAGCAGGCAGGGTGCCTAAAGCCATACAGAGTTCACAGCCACCTCTAAACACACCCTGTGACACAGGCCTGCCCACCAGAGGGACAACCCCATTTCTATCCACAAGTGGGCAGGCATCAGTCTCTCCCACCAGGAAGCCTTCACAAGCCTCAGGACTACTTGACCGAGCAGAGGGCAGACACCAGAAGCAAGAGGGGCGATGATCCAAGAGCCAGTGGAAAGGAGACCACAACACAGAAAGTGAGACAAAATGAGACAGCAGAGAAATATATTCCAGACGATGGAACAAGATAAAACCCCACTAGAACAACTAAATGAAGTGGAAATAGGCAACTTACCTGAAAAAGAGTTCAGAGTAATGACAGTAAAGATGATCCAAGATCTTGGAAAAAGAACACAGGCACAGATCGAGAATTACAAGAGATGTTTAACAAAAAGCTAGAAGATTTAAAGAACAAACAAACAGAAATGAACAATACACAACAACTGGAGAGAAAAATACTTTAGAATGAATCAATAGCAGAATGACTGAGGCAGAAGAACAGATAAGTGAGCTGGAAGACAGAATCATGGAAATCACAGCTGCAAAACAGAATAAAGAAAAAAAGGACGAAAAGAAATGACAACAGTATAAGAGATCTATGGGACAACATTAAATGCACCAACATTCACATAATAGAGGTCCCAGGGGGAGAAGAGAGAAAATATTTGAAGAGATTATAGCGGAAAACTTCCCTAACGTAAGAAACACTTGCTCAAGTCCAGGAAGTCCCAAACAAGATAAATCCAAGGGTAAATATGCTGAGAAATGTATTAATCAAACTGACAAAAATTCAAGACAGAAAAAATATAAAAAGGACCAAGGGAAAAGCAACACATAACACACAAGGGAATCCTGATAAGGTTATCAGCTGATTTTTCAGCAAAAACTATGCAGGCCAGAAGGGAGTGACACAATATATTTAAAATGATGAAAGGAAAAAACCTACAACACTCTACCTAGCAAAGCTTTCATTCAGATTCAACGGAGACATCACAAGATTTATAGACAAGCAAAAGCTAAGAGAATTCAGCACCACAAAACCGTCTTTACTTCAAATCCTAAGGGATTTGGCACAACTAAAATCAAGAAAATTATGAATGGGAAAGCACACCAGTAAAGGCAAACATAAAATAAAGGTAGGAAATCATCGACACACAAATATGATATCAAACCCAGCAACCATGAGGAGAGTACAAATGCAAGATATTGGAAATGCATTTGAAAATATGACACCAGAAGCTTGAGACAATCTTTACATATATAGCCAGCTATATCAAAATCTCATGGAGGGCTTCCCTGGTGGCGCAGTGGTTGAGAGTCCGCCTGCCGATGCAGGGGACACAGGTTCGTGCTCTGGTCCGGGAAGATCCCACATGCCATGTAGCAGCTAGGCCCATGAGCCATGGCCGCTGAGCCTGCACGTCCGGAGCCTGTGCTCCGCAACGGGAGAGGCCACAACAGTGAGAGGCCCGCGTACCGAAAAAAAAAAAATCTCATGGAAATCACAAACTAAAAATCTACACTGGATACACACGCAAAAAAGAAAAAGCAATCCAAACACAATACTAAAGGTAGACATCAAATCACAAGAGAAGAGAACAAAAGAGGAAGAAAAAAGACCTTCAAAAACAAATCCAAAACAATTAACAAAATAGCAATAAGAATATTTGTATTGGACTTATGATTACCATGGGGGAAGGGTGGGGGACAGGGATCAGGGATGGATTGGGAGCTTGCAATTGACATGTACATACTGCTATATTTAAAACACATAACCAACAAGGACCTACTGTATAGCACAGGGAACTCTGTTCATTATTCTATAATAACATGAATGAGAAAACAATTTGAAAAAGAATAAAAAATTTGAAAAAAGAATATTCATATCAATAATTACCTTAAATGTAAATGGATTAAACTCTCCAACCAAAAGATATAGAATGGCTGAATGGATACAAAAACAAGACATGTATATATGCTATGTATAAGAGACCCACTTCACATCTAGCGACACATACAGAATGAAAGTGAGGAGATGGAAAAAGGTATTAATCCATGCATATGGAAATCAAAAGAACCTGGAGTAACAATACTCATATCAGACAAAATAGACTTTAAAATAAAGACTGTTATAAGAAACAAAGAAGGACACTACATAATGATCAAGGGATCAATCCAAGAAGACGATATAACAATTGTAAACATATATGCACCCAACATGGGAGCACCTCAATATATAAGGCTAATACTAACAGCCATAAGGGAGAAATCAACAGTAACACAATAATAGTGGGGGACATTAACACCCCACTTTCATCAACAGAGATATCATCCAGAGAGAAAATCAATAAGGAAACACAGGCCTTAAGTGACACATTAGACCAGATAGACTTAATTGATATTTATAAGAGTATTCCATTCAAAAGCAGCAGAATACACTTTCTTCTCAAGTGCACATGGAACATTCTCCAGGACTGATCACATG
This sequence comes from Grampus griseus, assembly GCF_964374135.1. NCBI lineage: Eukaryota > Metazoa > Chordata > Mammalia > Artiodactyla > Delphinidae > Grampus > Grampus griseus. The sequence goes on from NC_139013.1 coordinate 43,274,593, forward strand.
CTGTGCTACAAAGCAAGCCTCAATAAATTTAAGAAAACTGAAATCATATCAAGCATCTTTCCTGACCACACTGCATGAAATTAGATAGCAATTACAAGGAAAAAACTGGAAAAAGCACAGACACCTGGAGGCTAAACAACATGCTACTAAACAACCGATGGATAACTCAAGAAATCGAAGAGGAAATTAAAAAACACCTAGAGACAAATGACAATGAAAATATGATGGTCCGAAATCTATGGGACACAGCAAAAGCAGTTCTAAGAGGGAAGTTTATAGCAATACAATCTTACCACAGGAAACAAGAAAAATCTCAAATAACCTAACCTTACATCTAAAGCAACTAGAGAAAAAAGAACAAACAAAACCCAAAGTTAAAGGAAAACTAACCCTAAAACCCTAACTCTAACCCTAACCCTTTGAAAGAAATCATAAAGATCAGAGCAGAAATAAATGAAACAGAGACAAAGGAAACATTAGAAAAGATCAATGAAACTAAAAGCTAGTTTTTTGAGAAGATAAACAAACTTGATAAACCTTTAGCCAGACTAATCAAGAAAAAAAAGGGAGAGGACTCAAATCATTAAAATCAGAAATAAAAAAGAAGTTACAATGGCCACCACAGAAATACAAAGGATCATAAGTGACTACTACAAAAAACTATATGCCAATAAAATGGACAATCTAGAAAAAAATGGACAAATTCCTAGAAAGGTACAACCTTCCAAGAATGAACTAGGAAGAAACAGAAAATATGAACGATTTCACAATTACTGAAATTGAAACAGTGATTTAAAAACTTCCACGAAACAGAAGTCCAGGACCAGATGACTTCACAGGTGAATTCTATCAAACATTTAGAGAAGGGTTAACACCTATCCTTCAGAAACGTTTCCAAAAAATTTCAGAAGAAGGGCCTTCCCTGGTGGTCCAGTAGGTTAGGACTTTGCCTTCCAATGCAGGGGGTGCGGGTTTGATCCCTGGTTGGGGAGCTAAGATCCCATGTGCCTCAGGGCCAAAAACCAAAATGTAAAACAGAAGCAATACTGTAACAAACTAAATAAAGACTTTAAAAATGGTCCACATCAAAACAATCTTACCAAAAAAAAAAAAAAAGTACCGCCAAAACTGCAGAAGAAGGAACACTCCCAAGTTCTTTCTATGAGGCCACCAACATTCTGACACCAAATCAAAGATACCACAAAAAAAGAAAATTACAGGCCGATATCACTGATGAAAATGGATGCAAAAATATTCAAAAAAATATCAGCAAGCTGAATCCAACAATACATTAAAAGGATCATTCACCATGATCAAGTGGGATTTATCCCAGGGATGCAAGGATTTTCAATATACTCAAATCAATCAGTGTGACATACCATGTTAACAAACTGAAGAATAAAAACCATATGATCATCTGCATAGATGCAGAAAAAGCTTTAGACAAAATTCAATACCCATTTATGATAAAAACTCTCCAGAAAGTGGCCATAGAGGGAACCTACCTCAACAAATAAAGGCCATATATGACAAACTCACAGCTAACATCATTCTCAAAGGTAAAAAGCTGAAAGCATTCCCTTTAAGGTCAGAAACAAGACAAGGATGTCCACTCTCAGTACTTTTATTCAACATAGTTTTGGAAGTCCTAGCCATGGCAGTCAGCGAAAAAAAGAAATAAAAGGAATCCAAATTGGAAAAGAAGTAAAACTACCACTTACTGCAGATGACATGATACTATACATAGAAAATCCTGAAGATGATACCAGAACACTACTAGAGCTCATCAAAGAATTTGGGAAGGTTGCAGGATACAAAATTAATATACAGAAATCTCTTGTATTCCTATTTCCTAATTTCTCAGAAAGAGAAATTAAGGAAACAATCCCATTTGCCATCACATCAAAAAGAATAAAATACCTAGGAATAAACCTACCTAAAAAGGCAAAAGACCTGTACTCTGAGGAGTATAAGACACTGATGAAAGAAATCGAAGATGACACAAACAGATGAAAAGATATACCATGTTCTTGGGTGGGAAGAATCAATACTGTCAAAATGAGTATACTACCCAATGCAATCTGAAGATTGAATGCAATCGCTATCAAATTACCAATGGAATTTTTCACAGAACTAGAACAAAAAATTTTTAAATTTGTATGGAAACAAAAAAGACCCTAAATAGCCAAAGCAAACCTGAGAAAGAAAAACAGAGTTGGGACTTCCCTGGTGTCCAGGGGCTAAGACTCCGCACTCCCAATGCAGGGGGAACAGGTTCGATCCCTGGTCAGGGAACTAGATCCACATGCTGCAACTAAAGATACCGTGTGTTGCAACTAAAAGATCCCACATGCCACAACTAAAGAGCTCACATACTGCAATGAAGATAGTGCATGTGGCAACGAAGATCCCACGTGCTGCAACTAAGACCCAGAGCAGCCAAAAAAATAAATAAATATTAAAAGAAAGAAAGAAAAAAAAAACAGAGCTGGAGGAATAAGGCTCCCTGGCTTCAGACTATACTACAAAGCTACAGTCATTAAAACAGTATGCTACCAACACAAAAACAGAAATATAGATCAATGGAACAGGATAGAAAGCCCAGAGATAAACCCACAAACCTACAGTCAATTAATCTATGATAAAGGAGGCAAGAATATACAATGGGGAAAAGACAGTCTCTTCAGTAAGTGGTGCTGGGAAAACTGAATAGCTACATGTAAAAGAACGAAATTAGAACATTCTCTAACACAATACACAAAAATAAACTCAAAATGGACCAAAGACCATGAATGTAAGGCCAGACACTATAAAACTCTTACATGAAAACATAGGCAGAACACTCACTGACATAAATCTCAGCAATCTCTTTTTTGATCCACCTCCTAGAGTAATGAAAATGAAAACAAATATAAACAAATGTGACCTAATTAAACTAAAAAGCTTCTTCACAGCTAAAGAAACCATAAACAAAACAAAAAAACAACCCTCAGAATGGGAGAAAATATTTGCAAATGAAGTAACCAACAAAGGATTTTTTTTTTTTTTTTTTTTTTTTTGCGGTACACGGGCCTCACACTGTTGTGGCCTCTCCCGTTGTGGAGCACAGATTTCGGACGCGCAGGCTCAGCGGCCATGGCTCATGGGCCCAGCTGCTCCGTGGCATATGGGATCTTCCCGGACCGGGGCACGAACCTGTGTCCCCTGCATCGGCAGGCGGACTCTCAACCACTGCGCCACCAGGGAAGCCCCCAACAAGGGATTAATCTCCAAAATAAACAAACAGCTCATGTGGCTCTATGTCAAAAAAAACAACCCAATCAAAAAATGGGCCGGAGATCTAAAAAGACATTTCCCCAAAGAAGACATACAGATGGCCAAAAAGCAGATGAAAAGATGCTCAACATCACTAATTATCAAAGAAATGCAAATCAAAACTACAATGAGGTACCATCTCACACTGGTCCAAATGGCTATCATCAAAAAGTCTACAAATAGGGCTTCCCTGGTGGCGCAGTGGTTGAGAGTCTGCCTGCCGATGCTGGGGACACAGGTTCGTGTCCTGGTCCGGTAAGATCCCACATGCTGCGGAGCGGCTGGGCCCGTGAGCTATGGCCGCTGAGCCTGCGCGTCCGGAGCCTGTGCTCTGCAACGGGAGAGGCCACAACAGTGAGAGGCCCGCGTACCGCAAAAAAAAAAAAAAGTCTACAAATAGTAAATGCTGGAGAGGGCGCGGAGAAAAGGGAACCCTCCTAGACTGTTGGTGGGAATGTAAATTCATACAACCACTATGGAGAACAGCATGGAGGCTCCTTAAAAATCTAAAAGTAGAGCTACCTTATGATCCAGCAATCCCACTCCAGGGCATATATCTGGAGAAAAGCATAATTCAAAAAGATACATGCACCCCAATGTTCAGTGTAGCACTATTTATAATAGTCAAGACATGAAAGCAACCTAAATGTCCATCTTCAGGGGAATGAACAAAGAAGATGTGGTACTTATATACAATGGAATATTACTCAGCCATAAGAAAGGATGAAATAATGCCATTTGCAGCAACATGGATGAACCTAGAGAGTATCATACTAAGTGAAGTAAGTCAGACAGAGAAAGACAAATATCATATGATATCACTTATATGTGGAATCTAAGTTAAAAAATTATACAAATGGAGTTATTTAAAAAAGAGAAACAGACTTACAGATATCAAAAACTAACTTATGGTTATCAAGAAGAAACGTGGCAAGGAGGGATAAATCAGGAGTTTGGGATTAACATACACACACTACTATATATAAGATAGATAACCAACAATTACCTACTGTATAGCACAAGGAACTCTACTCAATATTCTGTTATAACCTACATGAAAAAAGAATCTGAAAAAGAATGAATCACTTTGCTGTACGCCTGAAACTAACACAACATTGTAAATCAACTATAATCCAAGAAATTTTTTTTAAAAAGAATTTTGGGTGTTGTTTTTCAAATATAGAGTTGATCAGAATCTAATATGAAATCCCAGGCAGTTTTTGAGAGAGGTGAATCAGTAGAAAGGCTGCCATCCTGAAATAAAAGGAATTACTATATACTGAGGTGTAAAAAGACTTCTGGATACCACTACACACCTATTAGAATGACAGAAATCCAGAATAGTGACAACACCAAATGCTGGGAAGAATGTGGAGCAACAGGAATTCTCATTATTGCTAGTGGGAATGCAAAATGGTACAGCCACCTTGGAAGGCAGTTTGGCAGACTCTTACAAAACTAAACACACTCTTATCATATGACCCCTCAATTGTATTCACTGGTATTTACTCAAAGGAGTTGAAAACTCATGTCTACAGAAAAATTTGTAATACAGATGCTTATAGCAGCTTTATTCATAATTGCCAAAACTTGGAGTAACCAAGAGCCAGTCTTTGGCAAATGGATAAAGTGTGGTACAGCCAGACAATGGAATATTCAGTGCTAAAAAGAAATCAGCTGTCAAGCCATGAAAAGATATGGAGAACCTCAAATGGATAATCACTAAATGAAAGAAGTCAATCTGAAAAGGCTTTATACACACTGCATGATTCCAATTATATGATATTCTAGAAGAGGCAAAACTACAGAGACAGTAAAAAGATCAGAGGTTGCCAGGGGAAGGAGAGGGAGGAATGAATAGGTGGAACACAGAGGATTTTTAGGGCAGTGAAAATACTCTGTATGACACTATAATGGTGGATACATATCATTATACTTTTGACCAAACCCATAAAATAGACAACAGCAAGAGTGAACCCTAGTGTAAACTATGGACTTTGTGATAATGCTGTAGCAATGTAGGTTCATCAGATGTAACAAATGTACCACTCTGGTGGGGGATAGTGATAATGGGGTAGGGCTATACACGTGGGGAGAGGGTATATGAGAAATCTCTGTACCTTCCTCTCAATTTTACTAGGAACCTAAAACTGTTCTAAAAAATATAAGGTCTTAAAAAAAGAATTCTGTGGCAAGAGGATTCTGGGAAGATAGTGAGTAAAAAATACTCTACCAGGAATCTTTCTCCCCACCTAGGAAACAACTGCAGTGACAGAATATGTCTGATGTTAACTATTTTGGAACTATGGAATCTATTTGAAGGCTTATAACTTCCAAATCAATGCTTGAACAATAAACAGCAGTTAATTTTGGCCAGGTCTTATTACAGTCGCAGTACCCATCCCCCACTCCCCAGTCCCATGGCAAGCAGCCTTGCACATGTCCCAGAGAGAAGCTTGTACGTAGTTTGTGAGAGTCATGGTGGGCAATAAGGAACCTGTCCTCCAAATATTGGGGACATGAGCTCTGATTGCTGCTCCTGACAGTGGAAGGACAGATGCAGATTCAGGCAGCCATTGCTGTAAGCCCCTCTACCTCCATGTGAATTGACTGCCAGTGATTTAAAGGGCTCACATACTTTTCTTCCCCTTCATTTCTGTATTTTTCTCCCTTTGGAAGCCACATATTTAAGGAGTAGGAAATTCAAAATGAACTGTATATACAGAATTTAGAAAGTCATGGCATAGGCCCAGAGAAAGGTGCAGGGGAAAAGACCTAAGAAGAAGACCTTAAGTTTACATCTCAGTCTGACCCCAACACAGAATCAGCCTACAACAACAAAAACAGACAAACAGCAAACCCTGGGGAAGAGGGGGAATTTGACTTCCAGAGTTACTACATTATAGGATTCAGTTTTTGTCCAGTTTTCAACAACAACAACAAATCATAAGGAATACAAAGAAATAGGAAACTATGGCCCATTCAAAGGAAAAAATTGACAGAATATACTACTGATATATGATGTCAAAAGAACAAAGGGGAAAAAATCCACATGACCATCTCGATTGATTCCGAAAAAGCATTTGACAAAATTCAACATACTTTCATGATAAAAAAAAAACAAACACTCAATAAACTAGGAATAGAAGGAAACTACCTCAATGTAATCAAAGCCATATATGAAAAACTCACAGCTAACCTTATCCTCAATGGTGAAAGACTATTAGCTTTTCCTCTAAGACCAGGAGCAAGGCTAGCATGCCCATTTTAGCCAGTTCTATTCAACATAATACTGGAAGTTCTAGTCAGAGCAATTAGGCAAGATAAAGAAATGGAAACAGAGAAGTGAATTTATCTGTTTGCAGATGATATGCTCTTAAATGTAGAAAATGCTAGAGATTCCACAAAAAAAAAGATAGAATAAACAAATTGAGCAAAATAGCAGGATATATAATCAACAAACAAACATTAGTGGCATTTCTATACACTAATGGTGAACAACCTGAAAACGGATTTAAGATAATTTCATTGGCAATACCATCCAAAATGCTTATGAATTTTAACCAAGGAGGTGAAAGATTTGTAAAAGCAAAAACACAAAACACTCCTGAAAGAAATCAAAAATGACATAAGTAAAAAGAAAGGCATCCCATGTTCATGGACTGGCTAGTTAATATCATTAAGATGTCAACACTACCCACAGTGATCTACAGATTCAATGTAATACCTATCAAAATTCCAATGTTGTTTTCTGTAGAAATAGAAAAATCCATGCTAAAATTCATATGGAATCTCATGGGACCCCTAATAGCCAAAACAATCTTGAAAAAGAACAAAGTTGGAGGACTCACACTAATGATTTCAAAACTTACTAAAGCTATAGTAATCCTAACAGTGTAGTACAGGCTAAAATACAGACATATAGACCAACGGAATAAAGTAGAGGGCACAGAAATAAACCCTCACATATATGCTTGCTATGGACTGAACTGTATGCCCCTGAAATTCATATGTTGAAGCCCTAACTTCTCATGTGACTGTTGGACATAGGGCTTTAAGGAGTGACTTAGGTTAAATGAAGCCGTAAGGGTAGATCCCTGATCTCACAGACTCAGTGCCTTATAAGAAGAAACACTACAACTCTCTATCATATGAGGACACAGCAAGAATATAGCCACTTGCAAGCCTGGAAAAAAGCTCTCACCAGAACCCAACCAGGCTACACCTTGATCTTGGACTTCCAGCCTCCAGAACTCTGAGAAAATTTCTGTTGTTTAAGCCACTGGCATCCTGAGCTCACTAATACAATGGTCAAAGATGCCAAGACCATTCAGTGGGAGAAAGGACAATCTTTTCAACAAACAGTGCTAGGAAAACTGTATATCCACATGCAAAAGAATGAAGTTAGACCCTTACCTAACACCATATCCCAAAATTTTGAGTTCAAAATGGATCAAAGACTGAAACATAAAAGCTAAAACTATAACACTCTTACAAGAAATATGGGACAAAAGTGTCATGACCCTGGATTTGGCAATGATTTCTTGGATATGACACTACAGGTACAGGCAATAAAATTATAAATAAACAAGCTGGACTTCATGAAGATTAAAAACTTTTGTGTATCAACGGATACTATCAACAGAGTAAAAATGCAGCCTACAGAAAAGGATAAAATATTTGGAAATCACATATCTAATAAGGGATTAATATTAGAATACATGGAAAGCTCCTATATTAAGCATATTCATTATGACATCTCTGTCTAAAAACTATTATCTGACTCATCTGTATAAGTCTCTTTCTATTAGGTGTTTTTTCTCTTGATTTTCCATCAGGTGGTTTTACCTTTTCCTGTGCCTATTTTTTATGTTGACTGAGCACCAATAAGTGTATGTAAACAATTGCAGAGAGACAGTTGACAGACTAGGATAATTTTATCTTCCACTATAAAAGACTTAACTTTATTTCTTGGAGTGGGTAAGGGCACTAGCAATTTTGTGCCATCTAAATCAGATCAAGATTTGAAGTAATGTGAAGCCTGTTTTCAGTCCCTGGGTAGGCTGGTCTATTTCAGGTTCATCCTTCCTCTTAGAGCTAATCAGGTATTACTCCCCTCTGTGTAGGCTTGAACTCCAGGTTTTCCCACAGGCTTCATGATTCTGAGTATCTCTACTTAGCTTCTCAGCCTTTTAGCCATCTTTATTAGAAATGACAGATATTTGGGTCTGCAGGAAATGGCAGACACCTCTGGGGGAAAAGCACTTCTAAATGCCAGATTCATCTCTCCTGAATGAACTCTGAGTTGGTCTCATACGTTTCCACTATATTGTTAGTATTACAAGGTCTTAAACAGATTTTTTGTTTCAATTTCACCCAGCTTTTCTAATTGTTCTCAGTAGGGGAGATGGTCCAAACTACTTGGTCTACCATTACTACTAGAAGCCAAACTCCATATCTTACTTTTTAAAAGCATATTTAACTGTCAAAGTAAATTTTCACAAACTGGTCTGCAGATCATTTATATAAGTATCAACTATGATGCTGGTTTAAAATGTAAATTCCTGAATTCTCTCTCTAATTTAGCTGAGTCAGAAATGCATTTCTAATTAGCATCCCAGTTCACTGAGTACCTGTTGAATATATGTATATTAAAAATGAATAACTGGAGAGATACCTTTATTTATATAATGACAATTGACCAGCTAGTCATAAAGTAACTACTACTTAACAGAAGAGTTAAGGGAAGTATTTGTCTTCTAAACAAAAGTTACCAGTATAATTTGCATCTTTAAAATGTTATTAGGTAAAAGTAAGGAGAAATGCAAAGCAAACTTTCATAGTTTCAAAATGATCTTTCTTAAATGGGTAAGCAAATATAGCGGCAAACTTTGCACATAAAAAAATATGTTCCCTTTCTAATCTTCTATTTAAATGTAAACTTATTTTAAAACATGATTAGGAGATCTGTATCTATATGTGTAAAATATGAAATGTAAAGATACAAATCAAGACAATCTCACCTCATTAATAAGATAAAGATATGTTATAATGAGAAACTATCCAATAACAGAAACCATTTTATCTTTTCTGTACTAATTAGGGCTTTTTATTCAGTGAATTGTGAGATCAAAGATTATAAGATGAAGATAAATGGTAAGGGTAAACATTATAGAACATAGTTAAAACTTAGCCTAATGAATCTTAGTTAAAATTTCCTAATGGTGAGCTTAAAATTTAATGTTTAGGAAGAAATGATAAACAATTTTATTCTTACATATATAACCCTCAGTGGCATGTTAGACACCTTATATTTCTTCTTGAAATTTTAAATGTTTATGGCCAGTTCTCATTTAGCTTTTGCTTAGCCAAGCCTCACACAGTAACTTCTATTAAACCTGACTGAAATATTAGTTTCTTTTAACTCTTCATTGTCTGAAAATATAGTTTCATTAATTTCCTTTATGAGAATCTTCAAAATGCAACACAGTTTTCTTGTATAGTCATGCTGAAAGAAACAGAAGCACATAACTATATTCCTTCCAGTTATATGCCATATAATTTTTCATATAATTACTACTTTGCCAGGTAGGAACATTTTAATCAATTTTTATTTCCTTAATATCTGTTTCTACCTATTACTTAGTCATTTTCATAAAAGTTCTGCACAGTCTTTCATCTTTTAACCCAGTCTAACCATAATACTTCCCAGCACTCTACTCATCCTCTCAGAATCTTCGTCGCTGGTTAAAAAAAAAAAAAAAAAAAGATGACTTTCAATTGTGCTGCCCAGTCCTCATGGGATTCTGCCTCTTTAAACCAATGTGTTTTTTCTTCCCGCTCTGTAACTGCCCTCTTTATAAAACTTTCTATGAAACATTTTACAAACACCAAATCCAAACTATTGTGTTACTAGGGAAAAAGAGAAAGCCAGTAAGATTAAAAGAGAACAACCCAGCTACCTGATGGTCAATTCAAGTTATTCAGGCCAAGCGTATTTTGCTTTGGGATGAATTGTATGAATTGGCTGTTTATTTGATTCTGAATTCTACATATAATTGTATCATGCATGATCTGCTCTCTATCCCCCAAATACTACTCTTGAGTCCATAAATTAATCCTCAATAAGAAGCTTCTGGGCATCTACAACATTGAGTTTGATAATTACAATGTGGGTTTTAAAAAAAAATTGTGTTGCTTAACACATTTTAATTTATGTGCTCAATTTTCTTGTACTTCCTGGTACTCCCATTCTCATTCCAACCCAATTTATGCTTCTCAATATTAAAGTCAGAGAATCTATTATTTCCTCTCATACAGACAAAGATTGTGTCACTCAACCATACCTGAAGGGCTGTATTTACCAAGATTTCCAGTAATAGTCTCTACTTGTCCTCATGAAAATAACCTACATTGGGGAGAACACTACAGTGTAGAGAACATTAACAGAATAATCTTTCCTAGTTACGATGTGAATTAGGTGAGAAGACAATGCTGGGGTGAAGGCTAGGAGACAATAAATGAAATCATTATTATTAAGTAAAAATTAGTTAATATTTACTTTGGTAAAATTTCATGCCTGAGGGGAAGTTAATTTTAATGGATGTGGTTCACACTTTTTATGGAAATAGTATTAAGAGAAAAATCTCACGGGAATAATGTCAAAATCAATGAAATTAAAATGTTGAGAAAACTTGCTAGGTTAGAAACCCATTGCTATGGCCATAAAATTTCATATGTCTCTCACATTTCCTTTCTTAGGCTCAAAAAAGAGCCTAAGACTTGAATTAAAGGCTTAGATGTTTTTCTTTTCTCCACTCTGTAAAAATGAGATAAAGGAGGTTGAGAGGAATAGGACTGTCCCCTCCCTTGCCTCTATGATGCCACCTCCAACATAAAAAAATGAGATGGTGGCTCACCAAGGAATATTTAAATAAAAAGAATCAAAACAAGTCTGTAAAACACTTGAGGCATTTTGATTACACTTTTTGTTTGCTGTGTATTTTTCCTTTTCTCAGGGACTTGCAGTGGGAAAGGAAGCTGTGCCCCTGAGAAAGAATTCTCAGTATGCACCATGATTTGTGCTACCTTTGAGGCCTCTGCTCATTAAGAACACCTATGAGTTTCTTCTTTGTTTTTTAAGACGGCAGAATCCAGTAATAACTCAAGCACCCAGACCTCTCCCCAGACATCATTTTTAACAGTCCAAGAGGAGCTGATTCAAGGTCAGAGGTCATAGACTGTGCTCCATTTGCCAGCTGGCAGTAAGCTCCAAGGACAGAGGGTGCAAGAAGCGTGACGATTCCTCAAGATGCTCATTCACAGAGCACTGAGAATATCCCCACGGATACCTCAGAAATACTCATTTTATCTCAGTTTGGTGGGCTGGGAGAAAAGGGGGTCAATTTTCTGGGGTAGCTTTGCAGATCTTCACATGCTATGATCCCACCTCACTGAAACTGACTTTATTTTACACTAGCACAATAAAGCTTAAGAGAGGATACAAAGTTTCTATTATAGATAAACATTATCTGCCCTGTGACTCAGAACAGAGCAACACTAACTAAAAGGCAAACATCTGGAACCTCAGTTAAGGCAGAAACAGTGGCTAGTGTAAATACTCTATCTAGAATGATAAGGAAATTTGCAAACAGAAGGAAATGGTGATATTAAAACGTTGATCTACAATTATTTTGGATGAATTCTTTTCTCTCTCAAACTTATTCCCCTGTTTTTGCACTGGCTCTGTATCACATTCAGAATTTGACTGTTTTTCCTTTCCTAAATGGCTAAACTGAGATGTTGTGTGTAAGAAATGGAAAGTGACAAGATATGACTGAAGCATTGGAAATCAATCCAAACTAAATGTGCTTCTTAACTATAAGTGAACAGTTGAAAACAATCCTCTTTTATAGCCATGGAGATAAATACTCTGTTTTTATTAGGAAAAAATTGCTTTGGACTGAATAAAGTCTTTTGATTAACAAGTCAAAGCAGATGGTTTATTGATATTTCAGAAAGGAGTTTACAAGGTCTAGTGAAAAAAGAGACGCAGCTCTGAATTAACAAATTACCCTGGTATATAGGACATTGACAGTTCACTGCTAATAGATTTATGGGCTACTGCTGGATGTTTCATCCCTATTTGGTTTATTATGATACAATATTGGGGCATGGGTAACCTATAGCCTTATTGCAATATACTATATTGACCTTTGACCTTTAGGACCTGACAGCAAAACTATGTATTAGATTTTTAATTTGTCTTAATCTAACAGGATCAACATCACTGTTGTGTGGTTTACTTTGAAGAGGCTATTCAGTGTAACTAACACAAGGCATGCCGGCTTGGGATTTGCTAGAACTCAGTAAGTTAGCTCTCAGAGGTTATGAGAGTCCCATGGATAAGATCCAGAAGTCATTGGCAAAATGGCATGTGGTTTGAGTAAAAAAAAAAGTGTCTATTAGGAATCTCACTGTTCAACACAGAAGGAAATTATTTTTGTCTCTGAAGTTTCAGACTCTTTGTATTTGAACATAAATCTTTTGATTTCAATGAACTTAATCTTTTAAAAAAATCAATTTAATTTTTTATCTCTATAAGTTCTTTTTTTAAAAATCTGCCTGGATATTTGATACTATCTGTTCTTTTCTCATGTTTTCCATTATTTCTGTCTTTAAGTATTTAGAACAGTTATTTTATATTCTCTAATAATGCTATTATTGGAAATTCTTGAGCATCTGCTACTGCTATGTTGTGTCTGTTGATTCTTAAGATGGACTACTTTCTTTATTTTCTAAGCTTGGGTTATGCGCTCATTTTTAATGGGGTTCTGTTTTTGGGAATCCCTGGATGAGGGTATGTCTCTCCAAAATTTTTGCTTTTGATTTTTATAGGTGCTACAGGGATCTTTCCAGCCTAGGTTGACTTTTTATGACAGTTTCTTAGTTTGGGAATTCCTGAACAATGCAAGCAAGGTAAATTTGATCCCAAATCAAAATGAGGGTAGGTCTGTGGCAATGGATACTAAGGAGAAACTAGATATTTATTTTCTCTCTGTTTCTTTCTCTCTCCCCTCATCCTCTTAATCCAGAGCCCAGGGCTAGTTGGACAACTTTTCTTCAGCTCTTACTGTCCCCAAAAGAAGATTTTTTTTAATGTCCTCCCTCTCACCTGAGATGTCTTAGAGGATTTCACTTTTATATATGGTGATCTTAGCTACAATTCTGTGCCATTCACAGCTCCCAGTCCTACATGGCACTTAAAACTTTAAACTCTTGGGTACTGAGACTGGCAAACTGCTCCAGGCAGCTACATGTTGGCTCATGCTTACTCAATTTCTTTATAATCTTTGTTTTGGGCCCCTGGAATATAATTTTTCTTACTTTCATATTAACCCATTTAGGCATTCAAAAGGATTTTTTAAATAGTTTACCCAGAAATATTTGATAGTAGTTTTCAGGTTAACACATCCACCAAATTGTCAGGATTGGAAGTCAGAATCTTGTTTTAGAAATGTCCCTTTTCACATAAATAAATAAGGTAAAAGCAGGTAGGAAACTTAAGGCTCAGAAAATTTGTCCTACCAACTTTACTCACTTTATAATATACTTGTGAATAACCTGATTTATTGCATTAGCCTACGTATCTCAAAATTGCATGTTTCTTCTATTCAGTCTTTTTAAAAATATCCTAGATATTGTGTTCAATATTTTGGGACAGCATATAGAATGACACACTAACGACAGTATACAGCACTTTCTAAAACTCCCACGCAAGGCAACCTACTGAATGGGAGAAAATATTTAAATCATATATCTGATAAGGGTTTAATATTCAAAATATATTAAAAAACTCATACAACTCAATCACAAAAATAAACAATATGATTGAAAAATGGATAGAGGATCTGAATAGACATTTTTCCAAAGAAGATATACAGATGGCCAACAGGTACATGAAAAGATGCTCAACATCACTAACCATCAGGGAAATGCAAATCAAAACCACAAGGAGATATAACCTCATACCCATTAGAACAGCTATCATCAAAAAGACAAATAACAAGTATTGACAAGGATGCAGAGACAAGGGAACACTTGTGCACTGTTGGTGGGAATTTAGATTGGTGCAACCACTCTGGAAGAGTATGGATGTTCCTCAAAAAACAAATAATAGAAATATGATATAATGTAGTGATTACTCTTCTGGGTATGTATCTAAAGGAAATGAAAACACTAACTCAAATGGATATACGCACCCCAGTGTTCACTGAAGCATTATTTACAATAGCAAAGATGTGGAAAGAACCTAAGTGTTCATCATCAGATGAAAGGATAAAGAAAATGTGATATATATATAATATATATATATTTATATATATATTATATATATATAGACATTATTCAGCCATCAAAAATTAGGAAATATTGACATTTACAACAATATGGATGTACATTGAGGGCATTACGCTAAGTGAAGTAATTCAGACAGAGAAAGACAAATACAACGTAATTCAACTTATACAAAGAAACTTAAAAAAAAAACTCATAGATACAGAGAACAGATTGGTAGTCGCCAGATTTGGGGAAAATGGGGGGGGGGGCAAAATGGGTGAAGGAGGTCAAAGGTACAAATTTCCAGATATAAAATAAATAAGTCCTGGGGATGTAATATACAGCATGGTGACTAGAGCTAATAATACTCTATTGTATATTTGAAAGTTGTTAAGAGAGTAGATCTTAAGATTTTTCATCACAAGAAAAAAATACTGTACTACGTGTGATGGTTGTTAACTACACTTATCATAGTGATCATTTTGCAATATATACAAATGTCAAATCATTATGTTGTACAGCTAAAACTAATGTTATATGTCAATTATTTCTCAATAGTAATAAAAACAACCCCTCCTATCCTTGAAATACAAGATCTTCTTTAAGTGGGCCATTTTATGTAAATTATCAAATCATCGAATTTTCATGGTATAGTAAACATTTAGCTTGGCATGGTATTTTCAAAGGGATTTTACATGGAGCATTCCAAATATGGAAATCATTGTATTTAATGAGCTCACAGATGTATTTTAGAAATCTGCAAGCCTTTAAACATTTCTGCTTTTCCATAGGAGCAATGACCAACGAATAAATACAATTAATGCTTCGATCTTTGTGACTCCCATATTCCTTACTGCCATAATACTGGATACAACAATTTCCTTGTGGCATAACGTATAGATTACTAACCAAAAGATAATTAAAAAGAAGTGATAGAAGGTAAGATTGAGAATTAAAGTTTTGATAGACATCCATACTCCTACCAGACGGAATAAAGATTGAAATGTGGATAAAAGGAAGAAGCCAACAAGGAATAAAATTAGAAAAAAAAAATGATGAACTAATACATTTATCATAGGTTTTCTTCCAGGAGATCACAGACATGTTTCAGAAAATGTTAATTTTATGGCATGTTCTTTAGTATAAAATATTTAAATTATTTTTCCTACTCTGTGCTTTTGGAATAGAACTTATTACAAAAATGAGAGAGAAACCACTTACTAATAAAGTAATTCAAGGGCTCTATAAAAACTGTTTTTGAAGTACAAGCAGTGAAGTTATTGTTGCCTTAACCATGTGATGAGTGAGACTATATCAATGACATTTTTCTGACCTCTCCTCTCAAAATTTTGCTTTGAGCATTCCTTGGATAGTAAGGGAAAAGCATTCATTTAGCAAAAATGTCATTTCAAGTTTTAGTTTTGTAAATATGAAAGCAATATTATTGAATTGAATGGGAAAATTGGTACATAGATAATTCTATTCTTGCCCATTAGACTATCCCAAATAGCTCTTGCTTAGTAACTCAACTTGTTACTTGGGTATAGGGTTCTTATTCAACTTTGACATTTATACTCATCATCTGATGATTTTTGCTTATGGTTCAGTCTCTGGTTCAAAACACACACACACACACACACCTTACATACTTTATACTGAAGCTTACACTCAATTCTGCCATTAGTTTATTGCTTTCTGCTTGGTCCCCTCAAAATACTAAGAATGAAAGTAGGGCAGTTTAAAGAACATGTCCAAGAAGTTGTGACATTTTATTACTAAAGCTAGAGGAAGCAATGGAATAGAAGAACAGGTGTTGCCTTTCAAAAATTATACCACAAACTCAATATTAACTCTGGTGCAAGAACAAAAACTCACTCCTACATTTTGAAAATTTGTCTAAAAGAAAATGTATCAGATGATGTTTTCCTTAGGAAAATAAGAGGAAAAGCCTGAGTTATTCTGAATTGGTGGAAGGGAAAATATCAGAAATCCAGAAGTACATGCTAATTTGTATCAAATTTTAGCTCTGCAGTGCGGCTAAACATCATCTGCATCTGATGGTGACATAGTGATGAATGGGACGTGAATACATCTTTTATTGCCTCTCCCAGTTTTCTTTAGTGGTTGGTGGACAGCTGGATACAGGAATTCTTATGATTTGTTCTGTAGGCTTTTTTCAACCCTCTACTGTAATAGGATCTGCAGAAATAATTTAAAATGCTGAAAGATAATTTAGTGTTTTCTCTATGCCTTCTCTCTTCCACCTCCTTTACACTTTCCACAAGCACTAGGTACCCTCCAAGTGAACTAATCCTACTGTAAAATATTATTTCTGTTCTTTATTCTTCTAATCTATCAACTGTCCTCAGTTTTATTTACAAGGCTTTAGATTAACTGTGACAGAAATAACTGTTCTTGATTTCTGTCTTTTCTTCAGACTTTACTCTTCTCATTTATTCTTTTAAAAGCTGCTATTTTTTCTCTCTCTCTCTCTCCACTTTTCTGTTTGTCCATGAGAGTGGTATTATATAAATATAGAATTGTAGAATTTCAGTTTTCATTCTCTCAAAATTTTATTCAAGAATTCTTACTCTTTGGAAAAATAAACCCCAATTATCAGTATGGTTTTAAATATCTGGGTAAATACATTTTTTGTAAACGAAAATGTTTATTTTATAATTGCAAATTGAAAGTGAACCTATAAAGTAATAATAAACAAGACTTGTTAAATGATATAGCCCACCTGAAATAAAATGTAGGATAAGAGGAGACGTGAACAGCTAAGAAGCTGAACATATTGCTAGGTGACTCTGGAGCACAATCTGCTATGGTTCAAGGACAGAACACTGATAATGTGATACCAAGTCTACAGAGTTAGCCTTAAACAATGGAGAGATGCAAACCTAAGCATTTTTGCTTCAGTGAAACCACTTCTAATGAGATCATAAATGTGTTTTAGAAAGGAAGTGAAGCATTTCGAATTGTGTGTATCTTTCAGATCTGAACCACTTGTCATGACTAGGGTACCTCTAGTCCTTCCTCCTTTTAAGCAATCTTTAGGAGTTGAGATATGCTTATGGAGGAATATACAATGAGCCTCCAAGTCAAAGCAACTCAGTTTTAAGAGCAAGAGTTGTGATAAAAGGCACAGGCAGATATAAGTGCCAGTATAAGTGATGCACTGAATAACTGTTTGGGTTAACGAAGTCCACCAAGTAGCTCTAGGAGGAACCATAATGCTAGCCCAATTTTCACCACTCCCAAATTGGCATAAATTCCCTTTTATCAGTTGCCCATGGCTTGTCTTTAATCTTGAGTTTTTAACCTCTAAAGATAAATGAAAGCATATTTAAAGGCAGGAAAAAACTTGGAGGTTGTAGTCACAAATTAATCAAATTTATGATGTAAAGGAGGGTTGCAGTTACAACTGTATACTTTTTGAAAAGCATACAGTTAAAATGAAGAATATTATAAATGAAATGAATAAATGAGAAATGAATTTAAGAAACTGTATAGGAAATAGAAAAGGGGAGAATGAAAGGACATAATATGCTAATCATCAAGGAAAGCAGACTTAAAATAGGAGACAAAAAACCAAAACAAAATAATGCTCAATATGGCAGTTAAAGGAAATCAAAAGGAATTAAAAATAGATTCAGAAGAGAGTGGGATAGGACACTACAAAGCACAAAAAGTGAGATCTGGTAGGAATGTTAAATAGCTCTTTTGCTTAACTTTCTGTAAAAAGGTTAATAATAAGAAAATTAAGAACATTATACAAGACACCAGCAATTGCACCCAAAAGTTGAAAAAAACTATAAACCTAAAGGGTTAATAAGGAGATTGTAAAGAACAATTTATGTAATTATATTTAAATCTACAGTTTTGTATGAAGTAGTCTCAAGAATGAAACTATGGAACACCCATAATTAATCTTGGAGTCCAGTGTTAAACCCATTATGAAAGGACAAACAAAAAACTGACAGACAAAAAGATTCTACTTCCACATTCTCAAGGTAACAGAATTTGAAACCTTGTGTTACATAGCCTGGCATAAGTTCCATGAAAACTATAAACTCATTGCTAATTCATATGTAAAGAGCGAAGAGAAAGATGACTAACTGATTACTAGCAACCCGAATTTTTCCTAAATAATCCTTATCAAATAAACCATATAGGCTTTTCATAAAACTTGGAATTTACTTAATGACAATTTAGAATGGAGAGAGCAAGAATATTTGGACATCATGAGGTATTTTGCAATACTGACTTATTATTTTAAAAACCTCTTGTGATAATGAATAGATTCCAAGAAAATAAAAGTATCATGGGCTGATTTCTACATGACAGAGTCTGTAAAGGTGACACTGAAGTCCCAGTATTTCATTTCGGTCACATATTGCCTGATTACATGCAGTTGTAATGAACTGAGCGCAAAAGAAAGTGAACTGAAAGCTCATCATACCGTATGTTAGAGTTTGATTAATAAGCCAAGAATAAGGAATCGTCATCTACGGTGAAAGGAATAATAATAGAAAAACTATGAGAAATGGAGTTAAACCCTACATTACTTTCCCTTTTTATCAGTGTCTAAACTAAGCATTGACTCTTTTTTTTTAAGTTAATGGAACACATATCCTACTCCTAGATTTTATGCACAAGGAAAAGATGCGACTCTTTTGAAATTTCTCATCAAAATTTTGCGGAAAAGATAGAGTAGTATGGGAGTAAATGAGTTGGGAAGAAAAAAGAAAACATTTTAAACTGGCATTTAGAGATATTTGTAGAACTCAGGGATGCTTCAGAAATCTAAATGGGAACACCAATTTGAAAGATATTATAGATTCTATTATGAATACCTTTAATAAATGTCAACATCCCTATAAAGTAACAATAACTCAGTGAATTCAAATTATGATGAAAAGATTAGAAGATAAATAGTAGATGAAGTTTTCCAAATGATCTAAATGGTGTTACATTTTGTAACTCAAAGTTTGGAATACTTGCTTGCTTTTTTTCTACATAGTATAGGAAGTAGATTACAATAATACAAAAAGAGTGCAGAGATCTCATTTAATGATTAGAATATGTGAATGACAATAATAATAGAATGGAAATCTAATGTCATAATTAGGACAATTCCATAATTATTTTAATATTTGGTTCTAAATAAAAGTATGAAAAATAAGCAGCAATAATCTGTAGTTAGGAAAAAATTCTTAGGGAGATTCTCTGAAGAGACAGAACAACTGAGTAACATAAAAGATGAAGACAAAAATGGAAGAGCCAGACTCAAAACAAATTACCTATTTGTTAAAGTGAAATAGTAATCATATCTTTAAAATGATGAATTTCTGAAATAACTAGACAAAATGAGGCAATCAGTAATTCTAATCTTAATTTTCATAGAAGTAGCAAGAAAATATCCCCCATCATCTTCCAAATGTTCCCTAAAAATACTTTTCAGAATCTAGGACAAACCCATATAGTAAGGTAAAGTAAATTTATGTAATAACTATGGTTCCTAAACTTAATTCATTACCCAAAAGCAGTAGTAGGACCTGATAAATTAGAAAAAAAATTTACAGGTCATGAACGTCAGATCCATAGTAAGTTATAAGGGCTCCTAGAAATCTCTAACTTTCTGAGATTTGAAGGGTGGTGAACAACTAGTGACTCCCACAAATATACTTTGGCATTACTTCTGGAAACTGAGTACCATGCTGGTTCAGCTATAGGTATGACAAAGTATGGCAAGTCACATGTTATACTTATATCATAAAGCCTGTTTATACATTATGACTATATTGATTATATTCAGAATGGAATGTTGGAACATATTCTACCAAAATCTACATGAAAAACCAACATCAGAATCCAAAAAATCCAGGTCTAGCAGCAAATTTCTTGACCTATATCATACCAACTCCTTTTCCTCTTAGGTCTTTATTTCTAAATCAGAGATGTACATATAAGTGTTTGTGTATTTTAACTGTTGTCAGGACTGAAGTTTTACAACTTCAGAATTACTGTAGTAGCAAAAAGAGAGTATTTCTCATCTTTGTGCACATTATAAAGAATCCAGAGCTTGTGTTATACTTGGCAGTAGTAAGGATGTTGGAAATAAACATATTCTACATTTAACCAAAACCTATCTTGAAGTTTACAAATATAAAATACATTTTAACAATATAGAGTTTATTTAAAGATGCCAGTTACATGAGATTATCCCAATCCATGCCTATATAAAGATCAATACATCACAGGTGCTGACAGCTCAAGTAAAGCAAGAAGGATGATGAAAACGAACAATGATAGCTAAGCTTCAGAGTGAATGAAAGACACAGAGAAATCTTAAGACTTCTTAGAGGGTGGATATGGATTTTGACTGGTTTATTATGGAGAGGATCAAAAGTCATAGGCTAAATGGGTCTTAGGATGAAATCTGAAGAGTCAGGAAGGCTACTCAATACTTCTTTTCAAAGGTGCTTCCAGGTGGTGGAACAAATAAGAGAAATCTATCACCTACCATGATACAAAGATTAAAGGAAAATCCAGAGAAATCTGGAAATTTGCAAAATGAAATGGACTAATAAACTCTTCCTCCTGTAAAAAGCAAAGGAAACAGTTCAACAATTTAATTTCACTACTGTTTAACCAAGTTTGCATTCAATTGTAACAAACATCTTGCTGCTCAGTTTTTGTTTAACAATCCATCATAAAAGTTATTTGATGGAAATACAGGAAGCTGGTAAAGGCCAGAATTCACAGCTGTCATTTTAATGAAGAATAATAGGGAAATGATTAAAATGAAAGATAACTGACCCTACCTAAGATCAGGAGCCCTTCTCAACTATAAGTAGTCAAAATGGCTCCTAATATTTTGACTATAACATGGTGAAAGATTTCAAGATAAAAAGACATGCTAGGCAGCAAAGAACTCATGGTCAAGGGAACAGTCTTAGTTTCTAAGGAAGCGATACAGACTAAATAAAAATTTTAAAATAGTAACTAATGGCATCTAGGATGACAAGGATATTGAGGAATATGAAGCTTTCTAAAGAAACTAATTACATTCTAGATGAGCAAAACTAGTAAACCAGATTCTTCTATGCTTTAAATTGGTGGATATGATCAGTTTACTATCTATTGTTGAAGTGACTGTAGAAATGACAACTATGCCTCTGACAGATGGGTGAGAATAAAATTATGACAGAGTTACCTCAGGAATATAAAGAAGGTATCTTCTTGGAGTTTGCTATAAAAATATCTAAGACAATAATGAATAGTGTGAACAGTTCAGGTATAGAAGCATCATGCCCCTTTTTTATTTCTTATCATGAAGTTTTTCAAAGAATTAATGATAAAGGTGCTTATGTCTAACCTTTTAACCTCACCATCCTTCTGATATTTGGAATTCTGAATTTAATTAGAGTTAAGATTAGGCTTTCTAATAATGAATAATGTAATACCAAGCATACCACCAAGGCAACTAGAGCCCAAATTAAGGGAGTTCTTATTGTACTTTATATATTCTTGCTGTATATTATATGTGATATTTGCTATATTTTATTTTGAAGAGCTGTTCTCTAACAGTGGGGAGGTTTACTGAAATAAGTGAATGAGTGATATTCTATTTTGTTTTGTAAAGATTTCAAAACAAGCAAATTGTGTTTATACTTACAGGTATTCAAGTAGCCAAACGATTAACACAAAATATCCTCAAAGCATGAGAAGGGACCTTAGAAATGATTTGGTCCAGTCTTCCATCCAGTGTAGGATTCTCCTCAGTTTCTCAAAAACCAAAAAATCAATTTATTTTATGGTCTAACACCCTTTCACCAACCATGTGGGGGTGGTCTTTCCTTCAACTCTGTGCTGTCCACGATGTTAGGTATAAAAGGAGGAGTTTGAGACAAGATCTCAAATATTCCTTTACACTCATTGATTCTCATATATTTGCTGCCACCTGCAACTTACTGAGCTTAAACATTATGTGTGCTCTCATTATTATGAATATTTTTAAGTGAAAAGGTTAAAAGAGTATTCTTATTCTAAAACCATAAAAAATGAAGGCTCGGGCTTCCCTGGTGGCACAGTGGTTGAGAGTCCGCCTGCCGATGCAGGGGACACGGGTTTGTGCCCCGGTCCAGGAAGATCCCACATGCCGCGGAGCGGCTGGGTCCGTGGGCAATGGCCGCTGAGCCTGCGCGTCCGGAGCCTGTGCTCCGCAACGGGAGAGGCCACAACAGTGAGAGGCCCACGTACCATAAAAAAAAAAAAAAAAAGAAGGCTCATACAGACTTTTTCATGTTGAGAAAACTTTTAAAAAGCATCAAGACTTTCCAAGATGGTGGAGGAGGAGGAGGACGTGGAGTTCATATCTCCCCACAAACGCATCAAGAATACATCTACATATGGAACAATTCTAACAGAGCACCTGCTGATCGCTAGCAGAGGACACCTAAAAGGACAAGAAAGATCCACACGTAACTGGGTAGGATGAAAGAAAGAAGAAGAGAAGAGGAAGAGGAGAGGAAACGGAACAGGACTTGCACCCCTGGCGGGGAGCTGGAAGTGAGCAGAGGTTCCCGCATCTCAGGAAGCTCCCTCCCTGGCAGGGAGATCAGCGGGGACAGAAGAGGAGCTTCAGAGGCTCGAAGGAGAGACCAGCAACCGGCCTGTGGCAGACAGGACAAGCTGAGACTTACACAGATCGTCAGTGCCACAGTCCTGCACACCCCAGCCTGAGAAGGGTGTCTGCCAGTGCACACAGGGGTGGGGTGCTGGAACATGGGACTTGGAGAGCAGACCCGGGGAGGGGACCATTGTTGGCTGGGAGGAGACAGCCTAAGGGGATGGGAGTGAGGAGTTCTGCAACTGGAAATGCTCGTGGAGGAAGCCCGGATGGCCACAGAAGAAAAGTGCCATTATTGAGTGACGTGCAAAGGTGGGGGGGGGGGCGCCACTGCAGCTTCTCTCCTCACATGCTGGCCCCTGCCTCCATGGGCAATCAGGGAGGGCTCCCACAGTAGCCGGCTCACATGCCACTGGCATCGCCTCCTCTGCACCGCCCCCCTCCCCCACCGCTCGCTACCCCAGCACCATCCTGCCTGGGCAGTCCACTCACCCCGACTGCCGCCTGATGGGCTCGTGCATTCCAATCGCTACCCTAGCACCCTCCAGCCCGGGTGGCCCACTCACCCTAATTGCCTCCTTGGCTCTTTCCTGCCTGATGGGCTCCTCCTGTGCTCTAGCAACCTCTGGAGCAGACTCCAGTGTAAGGAATACAAGCAGAGGTGGGGCTGAAATCAGAGCTGAGCCCCAGGAGCCCTGTGACTAAGGAGGAAGAGCTGAAATCTCTCCTCACAGCTGCACAAACCACAGAGCTACACCTCCCCAGACGGTCTCCTAAATTCACCACCTGTGAAACAGCCAAAAGGACAAGTGCTCCTGCTGCTGGGACAGGTCTGGCTTTAGCAGCTGTGAGCTTTGTGGGCACGAACACATGGAGGTTTGGCAAAGCCAGAGTCTGAGCTGCCTCCATAGCTCCCACTGTGGGTCCAAGTGCACAACTACTGCAGTCCTGGGACCTGACCTCAGTGGATATGCACTGGTGGCTTGGTGAAAACAATGCCTGAGAGTCACCAGGGCCAACTGCCAGCATACCCACAGATAAGGTGGGACGGAGAGCAGTGTCAACAACAGTGTACTTTGTGAGCCCACACAATGGGTGAAAGGGGACACAACAGAGCACATTCACAAGTGAAGAGCTCCAAAGGAGAATACCCAGTGGTTTCTCTCCCAGTGGGAGGGCTCCAATCCCACCTTCCGTGCACTGCAGATCAGAAAGAAAGCTAAGAAACAGATATGGGGTCTCTACTCCAACAACTAGAGAACAGACCCTGCCCCTGACAGGGCAGTGACAACCACAGAGCAAAGTGGGTGCCCTGCTCAATATCCAGGGTAGGCTCTGGTCACCAAAACATCAGTCAAACCCCCTATGAAAGGTATAATGGTACAAGCCTCTGGACCAACCTCACCCACTAGGGGGGAAGACACCAGAAGAAAGAGGAACTACAATCCTGCAGCCTGTAGAAAGGAGACCAAAAACACAGTAAGTTAAACAAAATGAGATGACAAAGAAATATGTTGCAGACAAAGGAAAAAGATAAAAACCTTCAAGAATTACTAAATTAAGGATGATATAGGGGGCCTTCCCTGGTGGCACAGTGCTTAAGAATCTGCCTGCCAATGCAGGGGACATGGGTTCAAGCTCTGGCCTGGGAAGATCCCACATGCCATGGAGCAACTAAGCCAGTGTGCCACAACTACTGAGCTGCACTCTACAGTCCGCAAGCCACAACTGCTGAAGTCCGCGCAACTAAAGCCCATGCTCCGCAACAAGAGAAGTCACTGCAATGAGGAGCCCGTGCACCACAATGAAGAGTAGCCCCTGCTTGCTGCAACTAGAGGAAGCCCGTGCACAGCAACAAAGACCCAACACAGCTAAAAATAAATAAATAAATAAATTCAAAAATAAAGAGAGGATATAGGCAATCTACCTGAAAAAGAATTCAGAGTAATGACAGTAAACATGATTCAAGGTCTCAGAAAGAGAATAGAGGCACGAATTGAGAAGATACAAGAAATGTTTAAAAAAGACACAGAGAAACTAAAGAACAAAGGAACAGAGATGAACACTACAATAACTGAAATGAAAAATACACTAGAAGGAATCAATAGCAGAATAACTGAGGCAGAGGAACGGATAAGTGAGCTGGAAGACAGAATGGTGGAAATCACTGCTGTGGAACTGAGTAAAGAAAAAAGAATGGAAAGAAATGAGGACACTCTCAAAGATCTCTGGGAGAACATTAAAAGCACAAACAATCGAATTATACAGGTCCTAGGAGAAGAAGAAAAAGAGAAAGGGCCTGAGAAAATATTTGAAGAGATTACAGTGAAAAAATTCCCTAACACGGGGAAAAAAATATTCACTCAAATCCAGGAAGTGCAGGGAGTCCCATACAGGATAAACCCAAGGAGGAACATGCCAAGACACATATTACTCAAACTAACAAAAATTAAATACAAAAAAAAAATTAAAAGCAACAAGGGAAAAGCAGCAAATAACATACAAGAGAATCCCCATAAAGTCATTAGCTAATTTTTCAGCAGAAACTCTGCATGCCAGAAAGAAGTGGCATGATATATTTAAAGTGATGAAAGGGAAAAACCTACAACCAAGAATACTCTACCCAGCAAGGCTCTCATTCATATTCTATGGAGAAATCAAAAGCTTTAAGGATAAGCAAAAGCTAAGAGAACTCAGCACCACCAAACCAGCTTTACAACAAATACTAAAGGAACTTCTCTATGCAGGGGAAAAAAACATAAGGAGGCCACAACTAGGAACAAGAAAATCACAAGTGGGAAAGCTCACGCATAAAGGCAAAGATATAGCAAAAGCAGGAAATCAGCCATACACAAATATGATAACAAAACAAGCAACCATGAGATGAGGAGAGAACAAAGGCAGGAAATGGAAATTGCATTTGAAAATAAGAGACCAGCAACTTAAAACAACCTTGTATGTAGACTGCTTTATCAAAACCTCATAGGAAATGCAAACCAAAAAACTACAATAGATGCACACACAAAAAGCAACCCAAACACAAAACTAAAGATGGTTATCAAACCACGAGAGACGAGAACAAAAGAGGACGGGAAAAAAAAAGACCTATAAAAACAAGCCCAAAACAATTACGTAAATGGCAATAGGTACATATGTATCGAGAATTACCTTAAATGTAAATGCATTAAATGCTCCAACCAAAAGACACAGAATGGCTGAATGGATACAAAAACAAGACTCATATGCATTCTGTCCACAAAAAACCCACTTAAGATCTAGGGACACATACAGACTGAAAGTTAGGGCATAAAAAAATATATTCCATGCAAATGGAAATCAAAAGAAAGTGAGAGTAGCAATACTCATATCAGACAAAACAGACTTTAAAATAAAGACTGTTACAAGAGACAAGGAAGGACACTACACAAGGAATAAATCCAAGAAGATATAACAATTGTATATATATATATATATGCACCCAACATAGAAACACCACAAAATATAAGGCAAATGCCAACAGCCATAAAAGGGGAAACTGACAGTAATACAATAATAGTGGGGGAATTTAACACCCCACTTTCATCAATGGACAGATCATTCAAACAGAAAATTAATAAGGAAACACAAGCCTTAAATGACACATTAGACCAGATAGACTTCATTCATATTTATAAGACACTCCATCCAAAAGCAGCAGAGTATATTTTTACTCGAGTGCAAATGAACTTTCTTCAGGATCGATCACATCTTAGGTCAAAAATCAAGCCTCGGTAAATTTTAGAAAATTGAAAACATATCAAGCATCTTTTCCAACCACAACGGTATGAGATTAGAAATCAATTACAGAGGGAAAAAAACTGTAAAAAACACAAACACATGGTAGCTAAACAATATGTTACTAAATAACCAATGGATCACTCAAGAAATCAAAGAAGACATCAAAAAATACCTAGAGACAACTGACAAGAAAAACATGACAATCCAAAACCTACGGGACACAGCAAAAACAGTTCTAAGAGGGAATTTTATAGCAATACAATCTTACCTCAGAAAACAAGAAAAATCTCAAATAAAAAACCTAACCTTACAACTAAAGCAACTATAGAAAGAACAAACAAAACACAAAGTTAGTAGAAAGAAAGAAATCATAAAGATCAGAGCAGAAATAAATGAAATAGAGACAAAGAAGACAAAAGTAAATACCAATCAAACTAAAAGCTGGGGGCTTCCCTGGTGGCGCAGTGGTTGAGAGTCCGCCTGCCGATGCAGGGGACGTGGGTTCATGACCCGGTCCAGGAAGATCCCACATGCCGCGGATCAGCTAGGCCTGTAAGCCATGGCCGCTGAGCCTGCGCATCCGGAGGCTGTGCTCCGCAACGGGAGAGGCCACAACAGTGAGAGGCCCGTGTACCGCAAAAAACAAAAACAAAAACAGAAACAAAAAAAACTAAAAGCAGGTTCTTTGAAAAGATAAACAAAATTGATAAAACTTTAGCCAGACTCATCAAGGAAAAAAGGGAGGACTCAAATCAATAAAATTAGAAATGAAAAAGAAGTTATAATGGACACAACAAAAATACAAAA
Organism: Grampus griseus; assembly: GCF_964374135.1. NCBI lineage: Eukaryota > Metazoa > Chordata > Mammalia > Artiodactyla > Delphinidae > Grampus > Grampus griseus. Next base: position 43,302,467 of record NC_139013.1, read on the forward strand.
GATCAAAAGAGATTGCTACAAGCAGCTATATGCCAATAAAATGGACAACCTAGAAGAAATGGACAAATTCTTAGAAAGGTATAACCTTCCAAGACTGAACCAGGTAGAAATAAAAAAAGTGAACAGACCAATCACAAGTACTGAAATTGAAACTGTGATTAAAAATCTTCCAGCAAACAAAAGCCCAGGACCAGATGGATTCACAGGTGAAATCTATCAAACATTCAGAGAAGAGTTAACACCTACACTTCTGAAACTATTCTAAAAAATAGTACAGGAAGGAACACTCCAAAGCTCATTCTATGAGGTCACCATCACCCTGATACCAAAGAAAAGAAAATTACAGGACAATATCACTGATGAACATAGACAAAAAAATCCTCAACAAAAAACTAGCAAACCAAATCGAACAACACATTAAAAGGATCATACACCATGATCAAGTGGGATTTATCCCAGGGATGCAAGGAGTTTTCAGTATCTGCCAATCAATCAGTGTGATACACCAAATCAACAAATTGAGGAAAAAAATCCATACGATCATCTCAATAGATGCAGAAAAAGCTTTTGACAAAATTCAACACCCATTTATGAGAAAAACTCTCCAGAAAGTGGGCATAGAAGGAACTTACCTCAATAAAGGCCATGTATGACAAATACACAGTAAAAATCATTCTCAGTAGTGAAAAACTAAAAGCATTTCCTCTAAGATCAGGAACAAGGATGTCCCCACTCGCCACTATTATTCAACATAGTTTTGGAAGTCCTAGCCATGGCAATCAGAGAAGAAAAAGAAATAAAGGGAACCCAAATTGGAAAAGAAGAAGTAAAACTGTCACTGTTTGCACTTGACATGATTCTATACATAGAAAATCCTAAAGATGCTACCAAAAAACTACTAGAGCTCATCAATGAATTTGGTAAAGTTGCAGGATACAAAATTAACACACAGAAATCTCTTGCATTCCTATACACTAATAAAAGATCAGAAAAAGAAATTAAGAAAAAATCCCATTTATCATCACATCAAAAAGAATAAAATCCCGAGGATATTCTACCTAAAAGGGCAAAAGACCTGTACTCAGGAAAATATAAGATACTGATGAAAGAAATAAAAGATAACACAAACAGATGGAGATATACCATGTTCTTGGATTGGAAGAATCAATATTGAGAAAATGACTACCCAAGGCAATCTACAGATTGAACGCAATCCCTATCAAATTACCAGTGGCATTTTTCACAGAATTAGAACAAAAAATTTTACAATTTGTATGGAAACACAAAAGACCCCGAATAGCCAAAGCAATCCTGAGAAAGAAAAGCGGAGCTGGAGGAATCAGACTCCCTGACTTCAGACTATACTACAAAGCTAGTCATTAAAACAGTATGGTGCTGGCACAATAACAGAAATATAGATCAATGGAAAGGGATAGAAAGCCCAGAAATAAAACCACACACCTATGGTCAATTAACATACAACAAAGGAGGCAAGAATATACAATGGAGAAGAGACAGTCTCTTCAGTAAGTGGTGCTGGGAAAACTGGACAGCTACATGTAAATGAATGAAATTAGAACATTCTCTAACCATACACAAAAATAAATTCAAAATGGATTAAATACCTAAATGTAAGACTGGATACTATAAAATTCTTAGAGGAAAACATAGGCAAAACACTCTTTGAAATAAATCAGAGCAATATCATTCTGGATTCACCTACTACGGTAATGAAAATAAAAACAAAAATAAACAAATGGGATCTAATTACACTTAAAAGCTTCTGCAAAGCAAAGCATACCATAAAGAAAATGGAAAGACAACCCACAGAATGGGAGAAAAATATTTGCAAATGAAGTGACCGACAAGGGATTAATCTCCAAAATATACAAACAGCTCCTGCAGCTCTATTTCAAAAAAACCCCAAAGGACCCAATCAAAAAATGGGCAGAAGATCTAAAGAGACATCTCCTCAAAGAAGACATACAGATGCCCAAGAGACTCATGAAAAGATACTCAACATCACTAATTATTAGAGAAGTGCAAATCAAAACTACAATGAGGTATCACCTCACATTGGTCAGAATGGCCATCATCAAGAAGTCTACAAAAACTAAAGGCTGGAGAGGGTGTGGAGAAAAGGGAACCCTCCTACACTGTTGGTGGGAATGTAAATTGGTACAGCCACTATACAGAACAGTATGGAGGTTCCTTAAGAACCTAAAAACAGAGCTACCACATGACCCAGCAAACCCACTCCTGGGCATATATCTGGAAAAAAACATGACTCGAAAGCATACATGCACCCCAAAGTTCATTGCAGTGCTGCTTACAGTAGACAAGACATGAAAGCAACCTAAATGTCCATCTACAGAGGAATGGATAAAGAAGATGTGGTAAATGTGTACAAGGGAATATTACTCAGCCTTAAAAAAAGAATGAAATAATGACATTTGCAGCAACAGGGATGGACTAGAGATTATCATACTAAGTGAAGAAAGTCAGACAGAGAAAGACAAATATCATATGATATCACTCATATGTGGAATCTTAAAAAATGATACAAATGAATTTATTTACAGAACAGAAACAGACTCAGAAACTTCAAAAAGAAACTTATGGTTATCAAAGGGAAAAGGTGGGGGTGGGGAGGGATAAATTAGGAGTTTGGGATTAACATATACACACGACTATATATAAAACAGATAATCAACAAGGACCTACTGTATAACACAGGGAACTGTACTCAATACTCTGTAATGGCCTATATGGGAAAAGAATCTTAAAAACAGTATATATATATATATATATATATATATATATATATATATATATATATATATATATATATATATGTATGTGTAACTGATTCATTTTGCTGTACACCTAAACTAATACTACACTGTAAATCAACTATACTCGAATAAAAATGTTTAAAAAAGACACCAAAATTTTAAAAAAGCATCTATTTTATAACACTTAATAAGCATATGTAGTCATCCTGAAAAAGAGATTTCTTTATTTATTATTCTGAAACACTCCTTGCCAATGGGTGATAACATCTTGGGGCTACCTGATTTATGCTGTGACCATTAGAATATTGCCTTGCTAATGGAATTCTGATCTGTATTTATTTAGGTTGTTATTTACTCAGATATCAATTCCAATACTCTCCTCAGATGTTACTCTTGCTTATGCTCTTTGTACTATGGCTGCTGGTGGGGGGACAAGCATGTATTTGCAAATAAGGCTTGCAGCACTGAGATGTAGATGTGACAGAGGCATAAGTCAGTTTTGAAAAGCAATCAAGGAAGCTTTTATTTTAATATAAATTTAAATAAGAACATATTAGAAAGAAGCAATTTGTAAATTTAATTTGGGAGAGAAGGGAGAAGATTAAAAAGAGTTAGGGAAGCTGCTCTGAGGCTTAGTATAAGTTATATATCTAAGCAAGGGTCACCTACATGGGACATGAAGTAGATCAGCAGTTATCAATGGAAAGACTAGTAAAACAGCTCAGTACAATTTGCTGAAGATCAATATACTTGTCTGCAGTGTTCTAAGGCTTAATCATTTTTATTACTACTTCTACTTTGTCAACAGCAGTTAAGTACCAACTTGACACACAATGAGTTCTGTCTACCTGATGTCATTTTACTAGAAGTACGAAGAACGGACTATTTTATTCTTTCTCTGTGGCATGCAGTATATGTAGTCATAATCTTCAAAATCACTATGTCATAAATTCATATCTACTTTGTTATTCATTTTCACCCTTAGGTCTTTTTGACCGTTTGACGACTTTCAGATTTCGCTCCCTTTGAATAGCTATTTTTATTGTTTTTCTCCTAAAGCACTTGTAGTTTGTATTCTGAAGAGACAGAATCTCATTTTGTTGTTTTCACTCCATATTTCTAAGCTCTCTGGGTACCTTTATATTGCTTTGCTGTCCTTACTGTTGTTTGCATCACCTCCCAATTTAATATCATCTGTGGATTCCATTAACATTCATTTTACTCCCTATTCTACATCATTAATGCAGCAGCTATATAAGATAGGACAAAACACTGATCTCTGCAGCACCTAGACGTATTCCCCAACTTGATACATTTTCCATTTATGGTTTGTCAATATTTTTTATGGTTCTCCAGCTAGTTTTGAATACATGTGACTCTGCTTATATCCAGGACCATCTGAGTTAATTGTGCATAGATGTCATGAGATACTGCATCATAGGCTCACGAAATTTCATAAATACTATATCTACCATATTTTTTCATTTACTAATATTATATATAGAAAACTCACATTCTCAGAGTACTAGCTCAATGTTTATATTCTAGTAATCTCTACATATTTATTTCTCTTTTAATATTTGCACCATTACTTTCATGTAATGACTACAAATGACACAATGATTTTTAATTTTTTAACGCTCTTTAACTTTTAATTTTGGAATAATTTTAGACTTACAAAAAAGTTACAAAGACAGCAGAGTGAGCTCCCTTATACGATCTAGGACACCACATTGCAATTAGTGGTCATGTCTCCTTAGTCTCAATGATCTGTGACAATTTCTCAGTCTTTCCTTGTTTTTCATTACCTTGACATTTCTGAAGAGTGCTGGTCAGTTATTTTATAGAATGCCCCTCATTTTCGGTTTGTCTAATGTTGTCTCACAATAAGACTGGGGTTACAACTTTTTGGGTAGACTATCACAGAGGCTAAATACTCTTTACATTTCATCATGCTGGGGGTATACGGCATTAATATGACTTATCACCACTGGTGATGTTAACTTTGATCACTTGTTTAAGATGGCGTCTGCCAGCTTCCTCCAGAGTAAGTTAGAAATTTTCCCTATCCACACTCCGTCCCATGCATTCTCTGTGAGGGTTATTATAATACACCCAAATGAATAAAAGTTCTTGGGGGGAAAATTTACTTTTTCATGCATAAAACATGGATATACATATAACACATAAACAGATATAAAGTATATTTGTGGTATTAAAAATTTCATCAGGAGTGTGGGGGAGGGTGTTAAGCAAAAATGTCTAAAAAGGCTCATGTGTGTGTCTGTGTGTGTGTTTGATGGGGGCGGGGTGATAAAAAAGAAGAAGGAAAAAAAGGACTAACAGATTCTTCTCTATTCACTGGAATCAAGTTACTAAGCCCAGCCTACATCCAAGCAGAGGGAAATTAAGTTCTACCTCCTAGAGAAGGGAGTATCTACATATGCTCTTTGGAATTTTTCTCTAAAACTATTCTTTTTTTAAAAGTCAATTTTGGTCAATTTTCCGTCAATAGTTTGGGTCTGTGTATTAATTTGGGTCTCCCAAAAAGTAGATGCAAAGATGGTATTAAACATGCAAGAGACTTACCTTTGAAAGACAACAAAGTGGGAGCAAGGGAAGGCAAGAGAGCCTTAGGATACGTGTGATGGAAAAATGGAAGGATGGAAGACTGGGTAGGAAGAATCGCAGACTGCAACACAGTTCTAAGAAGGTTTTGGCCCAGTCAATTGGGAGTCCTTTGCAAAAATATTCCATTAAAGGAGTCCTGTATCTCATAGAAAAGAACCTGGATTACAACCTCCACCATATGGACTCATGGCTTGGAAGGATCACTTAGGAATCATGGCCTTGGCATGAACTTGGGAATGGGTTCTAAAAGACAGCAGTACCTGCAGCCATCAATCAATTATGTTCCCTACAGCAGGAGGTCGAAGTAGTACATCTTCATGGCCACTGCAGTCAATATTTTACACAGTCTTATTAAAACACCAGAAATTATTTTTGAAATAATATTACCTAATTCTTTCCCCATTCTAGCAGGTATCTTTTTACTTCTCTAAATATAGCTGCATATAATACAATAACCAACAATTTCTTAGAAACCACACTTTTGTTTTTCCATTTAAAAATACTGCTTTAATGATTTCTGGCACTTATAAGTAGTTAAGTATCTTAAACTAGATAACTCTCCTGACAATGACAATTATAAATTCTGACTAAAAGTAAACAACTATTTGAAGGCACTGTGGAGCAATCAATAGCAGGTAGAAACTGAAGGGGATATGACCCTTGAAAGAAAGGAAGCTAATAAAACAATATCTACATTTTTCTGATTTTTCTGGTAAGATTATTTCCTTCTCTGCATGGTACATGTGGAATAGAGCTTAATCAGAAAGCAGCAGTTTTGGGGGCTGAGGAATCAGAAGTTAGAGTTTGAGGCTGCTGGAGCACCTGGAAGTTGAAAGAGGAAGTCTCCAAAAAAGGGAAGCCACCGGGGATTGAGTGAGGGGGAAGGGTAGCTCCAAAATCTGTATAATACCTCTCCTCAAATGCTTGGCTGACTCCTGAACTGTGCATGTACAAAGTGATAGCCAAGAAACCTAGAAGAAAGCAACAGCTAAAAGACTAAAATAACTAAGCAGAAATTTCAGCAGTTTGCAAGTGATGATGAGTCAGAGTTTGGAAAGTGAATCCCTAAAGGTAGAGGGTCTTGGTAAACACCTCAGACTTTCTAGAAACCCCAGAAGGGGCAGAGCTTAAAAGTAAGGTCCATGCCTAAGGCTAGGAGAAAAACTGAAATAGATAAATTTGAACCAAGTCTAAAACCAAGCATCAATAAATTCTACCAGTAATTTAACCACCTCCTAAACAATATTCAAAACACTCTTCAGAGGAAGGTAACATAATCAAGTTGTTAAACATATTATCCACAATGGTAACATACTATCAAAAAAATCACAAGCTAAGAGAGAACTTGGGAAAATACAACCCATAGTCAAAAGAAAAAAGTCAACAGAAATGGACTCAATATCCCAGATATTGGGATTAACAGACAAATATTTTAACGTAGTTATGATATATGTTAAAGAATGTACTGGAAAAACAGGACATAATAAGTAAAAGCATGAAGAATTCCAGTAGATATAGGAAAACCAAAAATAAAAATCAAATGGAAATACTAGAACTGAAAAATATCTGAAATGATTAAAGAAAATCACTGAGGGCTTCCCTGGTGGCGCAGTGGTTGAGAGTCCGCCTGCCGATGCAGGGGACACGGGTTCGTGCCCCGGTCCAGGAAGATCCCACATGCCGCGGAGCGGCTGGGCCCGTGAGCCATGGCCGCTGAGCCTGCGTGTCCGGAGCCTGTGCTCCGCAACGGGAGAGGCCACAACAGTGAGAGGCCTGCGTACCACAAAACAAAAAAAAAACAAAACAACAACAACAACAACAAAAAGAAAATCACTGAATGGAATGGCAGAATGGATAGTGTAGAAGAAAGGCTCAATGACCTTGAAGGTAACTCAATAGAAATAATCTAAACTGAAGCACAGAGAGAAAAAAAGTATGAAAAAAAATAGCAGATCATCAATAATGTGTGTGTTCAAAATTAAACAATCTAGCACGCTTATAATTGGAGTCCCAGAGGGAAAGGAGAAACAGAAAAGTGCAGAAAAAATATCTGATAAAATATTGGACAAACTTTCCAAAATTGATTAAAACATAAGCCTATAGATCCAAGATGCACAGCAAACCCCAGGCAGAATACATAAACATAAAACCACAACTAGGCATATCACAGTCAAACTGCTTAAAACCAAAGATAAAGAAAAAAAAATTTTTAGTAGCCAGAGCGGGGTGGGATGGGGGAGTCTATCCAGGGTAACAACGATAAAAATGGTGATTGACTTCTCATTACAGATTACACAAGACAATAGAACCACATCTTTAAAATGATGAAGAAAAAAAATATCAGCCTAAAATTCTATTGTTAGTGAAAATATCCTTCAAAAATGAAGGTGAAATAGATATTTGCTGATAAATGAATAATGAGATAATACATTGTCAACAGACCTGCTGTACAAAAAATACTACAGGGAATACTATATTAAAATTCAGTCCTACAGGAAGAATAAAAAGTAGTAGAATAGTAAATATATGGTAAATATAAAATGCTCTTTCTTACTTTTCTTAAATTCTCTAAAAGTCAATTGACCTTTTAACAAATGGTGCTGGGAAAAAATGTATATTCACAAGCAAAAGACTGAAGTTGGACACTTACCTTACACTACATATAAAAATTAGCTCAAAATGGCTCAAAGACTTAAACATAAGGCTAAAACTATAACTCTTTTAGAAGAAAACACAGTGGAAACCTTCATGATATTGTATTTGACAACAATTTCTTTGGTATGATACAAAAGTACAGGTAACAAAAGTAAAAACAGATAAATTGGATTATATCAAAATTTAAAACATATGCACATGAAAGGCCACTATCAAGTGACTGAAAAGGCAATATATATGGAATCCAAGAAAATATTTGCAAATCATATATCTAATAAAGAGTTAATATTCAGAATATACAAAGAACTTCGACAACTTAACAACAACAAAAATCAAACATCCTGAATAAAAATGGGCAAAGTACTTGAATATACATTTTTTCAAAGAAGATATACAAATGGCCGATAAGCACATGAAAAGAGGCTCAACATCACTTATCATTAGGGACATACAAATCAAAACCACAATGAGATACCACATCATATCCACTAGGATAACTACTATGACAACAACAAACAAACAGAAACAGCAGTCCTAGAACGGAAATCCTCACACACACTACAACATGGATTAACCTTGAGAACGTTATACTAAATGATATAAGCCAGTCACAAAATGACAAATACCATTATGATTCCACTTATATGAGGTGTTTAAAGCAATCAAATTCATAGAGACAGAAAGCAGAATGGTGGTGGCCAGGGACTTGAGGGAAAGGGATGGGAAAGTTGTTATTTAATAGGCATAGAGTTGCATTATTGCAAGATGAAAAGAGCTCTAGAGAATATCTGTACAACAATGCAAATGTACTTAACACTGATCTGTACATTTAAAAATGGTGAAGATAAATTTTCTGTTATTGTACCAAAATCTTTTAAAGTCGATCAACTGCTTAAAGCAAAAATAATAATATATTGTGGAGTTTATAATGTATGATTTAAAATACAAGAGAAAATAGTACAAAGGATGGGAGGGAAGTAAATAGTATTACACCACTGTAAGGTTTTTACCTTGTGAGTGAAGTAGTATATTAATTTGAGGTAGGCTGTTACAACTTAAGTACAGGCATATTTTGGAGATATTACAGGTTCAGTTCCAGACCACCAGAAATAAGGAGACTATGGCAATAAAGCAAGTCACATGATTTTTTTTGTTTCCCAGGGCATACAAAATTTAGGTTTACAGTAAGTCCCCTACACACGAACAAGTTCCATTCTGAGAGTGCATTCGTAAGTCCTATTTGTTTGTAAGTCCAATAAAGTTAGCTGACTAACACAATCGACTCTATGGTACTCTACTGTAATAGGTTTATAATACTTTTCACAAAAATAATACATAAAAAATAAACACAAAAAATAAAGAAAATATTTATAATTTTACAGTACAGTACCTTGAAAAGTACAGTACAGTAGTACAGTACAATAGCTAGCATACAAGGGCTGGCATCGAGTGAACAGGCAACAAGTTACTGACTGGAGGAGGGAGAGTAGGTGGGAGATGGTAGAGCTGAAAAATCATCAGCAACGGAGATGGAGGGCAAGCTGCAATTTCACTCACGCCTGACAACAACGGAACGCACACTCACATCTTTGAAAGTTTGCAACTTGAAGGTTTGTATGTAGGGGACTTACTGTACACTATAGTGTAGTCTATCAAGCGTGCAAGAGCACTGTGTATAAAAAAAATGTACATACATACCTTAATTTAAAAATACTTTATTGCTAAAAAATGCTAACCATCATCTGACAATGCAGGGTTGCCAAAAAACTTCAATTTGTAAAAAACACAGTATTTGTAAAGTACAATAAAACTAAGTGTGATAAAACGAGGTATGCCTGTACATGTTGATATACTGTAATCTCTAAAGCAGCCAATAAAATAACAACACAAGAAAGTATGACTGAGGATCGAGACAGGATGGTGGAGTAGGACATGAGCTTACCTCTTCTGATGGAAATACTAGGGTCACAACTAAATGCTGAACAACCACCGATGAAGAAATGCTGGAACCTACCAAAAAAGATACAATACATTCAGGGTCAGAGAGGAGGCCACAGCAAGATGGTAGGAGGGGCATAATCGCGATAGAAACAAATCTCAAGCATGCTGGGTGGGCAACCCACAAACTGGAAAATTATACCACAGAAGTTCTCCCAAAGGAGTGAAAGTTCTGAGCCCAACATAAGGCTTGGCAGCCTGAGGGTCTGGCAACTGGAGGAGGAGCCCCCAGAGAATCTGACTTGGAAGGCCAGTGGGGTTTAATCGTAGGAATTTCACAGGACTAAGGGAAACAGCAACTCAATGGTTGCAGGGCACACAAAGTGTCTCAAGTGCACCAGGACCCGGGAAAAAAAGTAGTGACATCATAAGATACTGGGCCAGAAAAAACTGCTAGTAATGGAGGTCTCCTGCAGAGGTGGGGGTGGGGGACAGCTGGGGCTCACTGCATAGACAAGGACATGGGCGGTGGCAGTTCTGGGGAGTACCCACTGGCATGAGCCCTCTTGGAGGCCACAATTTTCTCACCAAGACCTGGCCCCATCCAACAGCCCGTAGGTGCCAGTGCTAAGATGCTTCAAGGCAAACAATCAACAGGGCAGGAGCACAGCACCAACCATTAGCAGAAAAGCTGTGTAAAGTCTTCCTGAGTAAACAGCTGCCAGACAAATACACCCCCTGACACAGCCCTGTCCACCAGAGGACAAGTCCCAGCTCCACCCACCAGTGGGTAGGTAACAGTCCCTCCCACCAGAAAACCTGCACAAGTCTCTTAGACAATGTCATCCACCAGGGAGCCGACAGCAAAAGCAAGAGGAACTACGACCCTGCAGCCTAAGGAACAGAAACCGCAATCACACAACGTTAGACAAAATGAGATGGCAGAGGAATATACCCAAGATGAAGGAACAAGATAAAACCACAGAAGAACAACTAAGTGAAGTTGAAATAGGCAATCTACCTGAAAAAGAATACAGAGAAATGATAGTAAAGGTGATCCAAGATCTTGGAAAAACAATGGAGGCACAGATTGAGAAGATACAAGAAATGATTATCAAAGACATAAAAGAACTAAAGAACAAACAAACAGAGATGAACAATAGAAAAACTGAAATAAATAATACACTAGAAGGAATCAATAGCAGAGTAACTGAGGCAAAAGAATGAATAAGTGAGCTAGAAGATACAGTGGTGGAAATCACTGCCACAGAACAGAATAAAGAAAAAAGAATGAAAAGAAATGAGGTCAGCCTAAGAGACTTCTGGGACAATATTAAACACATCAATATTTGCATTATTGGTCCCAGAAGGAGAAAAGACAGAGAAAGGGACTGAGAATATATTTGAAGAAACAATAGCTGGCAACTTCCCTAACATGGGAAGAAAACATTCCCCAAAGTCCAGGAAGTGCAGAGAGTCCCAGGCAGGATAAACCTAAGAAAAAGCAAGCAAAGACACATAGAAATCAAATGACAAAAATTAGACAAAGAAATAATATTAAAAGCAGCAAGGGAAAAACAAGAAAACTCCTGTAAGGGTCTCAGCTGACTTTTCAGCAAAAAGTCTGCAAGCCAGCAGGGAGTGGAATGATATATTTAAAGTGATCAAAAGGGAAGAACCTACAACCAAGAATACTCTACACAGCGAGACTCTCATTCAGATTCGATGGAGAAATCAAAAGCTTTACAGACAAGCACAAGCTAAAAGAATTTAGCACCACCAGACCAGCTTTACAACAAATGCTAAAGGAACTTCTCTAGATGGGAAACACAAGAAAAGAGAACAAAAGAGAAAGGGAGAAAGAAGACCTATAAAAACGAACCCAGGGCTTCCCTGGTGGCGCAGTGGTTGGGAGTCCGCCTGCCGATGCAGGGCACATGGGTTCGTGCCCCGATCCGGGAGGATCCCGCGTGCCGCGGAGCGGCTGGACCCGTGAGCCATGGCCGCTGAGCCTGCGCTCCGCAACGGGAGAGGCCACAGCACTGAGAGGACCGCGTACCGCAAAAAAAAAAAAAAAAAAAAAAAAAAAACGAACCCAAAACATTAAGAAAATGGCAATAGGAACATACATATTGATAATTACCTTAAATGTAAATGGATTAAATGCTCCAACCAAGAGACAGACCAGCTGAATGGATACAAAAACAAGACCCGGGGCTTCCCTGGTGACGCAGTGGTTGAGAGTCTGCCTGCCGATGCAGGGGACACGGGTTTGTGCCCCAGTCCGGGAAGATCCCACATGCCGCGGAGTGGCTGGGCCCGTGAGCCATGGCCAATGAGCCTGCGCGTCCGGAGCCTGTGCTCCGCAAAGGGAAAAGCCACAACAGTGAGAGGCCCGTGTACAGGGAAAAAAAAAAAAAAAAAAAAGGAGAGGACTCAAATACTAGCAATCCCACTCCTGGGCATATATTGGAGAAAACCATAATTCGAAAAGACATGCACCCCAATATTCACTGCAGCACTATTTACAATAGCCAGAACATGGAAGCCACCTATACATCCATCAACAGAGGAATGGATAAAGAAGATGTGGTATGTATACACAATGGAATATTATTACTCAGCCATAAAAAAGAACAAAATAATGCCATTGCAGCAACATGGATTGACCTAGACATTGTCATACTGAGTGAAGTAAGCCAAAGACAAATATCATAGGATATGGCTTATATGTGGAATTTTTAAAAAGGGTACAAGTGAACTTATCTACAAAACAGAAATAGTTACAGATGTAGAAAACAAACTTATGGTTACCAGGTAGAAAGGGTGGGAGAGGGATAAACTGGAAGATTGGGAATGATATATACACACTACTATATATAAAACAGATAACTGATAAGGACCTACTATATAGCACAGGGAACTCTACTCAATACTCTGTAATGGCCTATATGGGAAAAGAATCTTAATAACAGTAGATATATGTATAACAGATTGACTTTGCTGTACACCTGAAGCTAATATAACATTGTAAATCAACCATACTCCAATATAAAATTTTTTTTTAAATTGCCGCCTTTAGAAAATATATTGACAAATATTAACAGTCCCGCTGGAGAACTTTCTAGATATAAGGTTTTAATATGAAAATTTTCATTATAGATATGATGCCTCATTCTTCAGATAGTTCTAATTTTACCATATGTCATGGTTATGTACAACAGAAATCCATACTAATATCTGTTCTATTAGTTATCTATATTACAGATGTTTTAAAAATGCTTCCAATGAGACCAACTATCAGTAGCACTTCTCCATGAAAAAAGGAAGATGATGGTACAAAACCAAGAAAATTTCTTATAATTGATTTGTTTTGTAGGGGGATTTTTCTTAATGAATTTTTACCCTCGTCTTCTAAATCAGGTCTCATTCTTTTCTCCAGTTGTTTCCATGGGCTATATTTTTTCAATTTATAGACTTTACGGAAATAGAGGGTAAAAAGACAGATTATGTAAATTTCTTGTTTCTTTTGAAAATTATTTATATATCAAGCCAAGTCCATAGTAGCAAACAGATTTTTAAATGGAGTTATAGAGGAATAAAATGGAAAGTAAAGCATTTCCAGTATATACTTCTATGTAATTATACCCCTTCCCTTTTATAAACACTTGGTATAATGAAAAATGCTTGTGGACCATTTCTTGTTTTCCTTCACAAACATGTTATAATTTCTTATTTGGTTCTCATCTTGGTGCTAATAAAATAGATTACCTAATCTAAATGGGAAGTAAATTCTTTTTAACGTTTTTTTTTTTTTAGCTTGGAAAGCAAGATTTTGTATTTATAAGTCACGTATAGTAATGCCATAAATTTGCTTCTGTCCTAAGATGAAATTCACCCTAAGAAAGTAGCTATAGTTAGCATGTCATTTATATTTATGATCTATTTCAGGTAAACCTGATATTCCTAGGCATTTGACATTTTTAGCTGTGACACTTCAGTAACCTTCTGTAGCAGCAACATAACAATGAAAAGATTAAAAAAGAATGAAATTGGCATTAGTTTGTCTAATATGCTGATGAGAGTGATGTAACTGATGGATGATGAGGGCAAGTAACTGAGCAGTGATTCAGATACCCGAATCTCCTTCATGTGAGGATAAAAAAAAGAATGGCAAATATTCTATTATGCGGACTAATAGCTATAGTATACAGCCATCTCCCCCTAGTTAACAGGTTTTGTTTAGGCATCCACCCTTTAAAAAAGTGACAGAATCAAAAACTTGGGGATAAATCTTGATTTGTCTAAGCCTGTTCCTAGGTAATTCATAATTCCTTTTTCCTTGCCAGTGATCACATAGGAGGTGAGGATATAGCCCAGCCAATGAGTCATGAAGGCAAGTGTGCTGGAAAGTTTTGGAGAAAGATTTTGTTGTTTTTAAAAAGAAACACAGATGAAGAGATGGTGTTTTTTCTTTCGTCGAATGCTGTTTTGACTTGATTAGAATGAAACTGCAGTGGTCATCTTCTGACCATGAGGAAACCTGGTCTGAAGACAAGGGCTAACACTTTGAGGATACCAGAATGAAACAATGGAGAAGATGTGGATCCTGATGACGCCACTGAGGAGCTGAAATAACCAACCTCGGAGCTATCTTATCTTGAAACTTCTTACTTGAGAATACATTTTAGAAAATTTTGAGGTTTAAAATTTTTTTTATTGCAGTTGAAATTACTCTGAAATGTATACTTACTAGGTATCTAGTATTATGCTAAGTGCTATACCTGGATTATCTCATTTAATACAATAAACCTATGAGCTAGCTATTGTAATGCCCATTTAACAGAAAAGGAGATTTTGTCTCATATACTTAAATCACATTACCCACAGTCACTTAGCTAATAAATGGCATAGTTGAGAATTCAAAACATTTTTACTTCAAAGTTAGACTCTTAGATACAGTATCTCTTGAGCTACTGACTCAATGTTTTTTATCAATATAATTCCACAAAAAATTATTGACAACATATTTTGGGGTATGTACTGTGCTAATCTCCTGAAATTTGTATTCAGATAAAAAGTTTTTTTGAGGAAGTATTATCTAAGATTGTACACGAGAACAAATATTAAGCCAACTCTACCAACAAGCCTGGTAATAGTGTTTTCTATTTGGTAAGTAACAGCCTCACTAAATAAGTAATATGCTTTATTTATTTCTGTAGCTTTAGTTTTAGAGTGGCTTGGAAAGCAGGGCAGACTGCAAAGATCTGTGTTGTGGTTTGGAGAGGTATGAATCACTTCTGTCAGGTCTGCATCTGTTGGGATATATAGGAAGGTCACCTTTGACCAATGGGAATTCTCAAGAGTGTAGCAGCAATCACGTGTTCCAAGTGACTTAATTCTAATTGCAATCATGATATCCTTACGGGCCTACTCAGAAATCATCAATTACTAAAAGTAAACAAATGTTTACTGAGTATTTTACTAAAGAACACAGAACTGCTAGATGTAGAAGACACAAGAGAAACATGAGTTATGAAATACTAGCTCTCTTCAAGCAGTATACACATTCTTGTTTGGGAGATGAGATTAACCCCCACAAAATAGAGAAAGATGCAAGGAAGTATCTATCATCAAACTTTTATTTATATGATAGTGAAAATAAGTTCAGAAAAGAGAAGGGATCTATAATCACTTGCCAAACGTATATCTATATACCACCTTGCAAATTTCAAAAAGACTTCATGTTTCCTCATGTGATATTCACAAAATTGTATAAAGGTAGAAAAGTCAAATAATATTTAATTAATAATGACAACTACCATTAATGCTAATCTCCAATGGATCAGACATTGTGTAAGGCACTTTTCACTCGCTTTTTCTCATTTTATCCTCATAAGAATCTCATTTGATAGGGACTACTGCCCCCATCTTCAGATGCTGAAACTGAATTAAATGAACTGACTTAAAATATACAACTAATAATTCACGTAGTTTGTACTTAACACTAACAATGCAAATTGATGAGTTCTACTACTGAATTTTGCCAACACTATGAAATCATGAATCTCCAAAACCTATACATATCTTGTCTATAAAGAAAAATTTTCCTTATTTTGTCTGAAATAGCCTGAAACAAAACTTCAGTAAGTCTAACCTTACTTTAAACATCACTTAGATCACTGTGAAGAAATTTTTAAAATGTAGGTCAGTCTGGAAGAGCCAGTGCTATATCCTCATCACACCAAATCTACAACAGCCTCCAAGGCAGTTAGGTTGGGACTAAATACATGGGGATTTTTCCAGCCTTTCTTACAGTTAGTTGTTGATGAGAAGGTGATGGCAGACAAATATAGGGGTTCGTTACTGTAGCACAGCCTATCCTATCCTATTAAAGAGGCAATATTAATTATGTTTTTAGAGTTATTATTTCAATAGATAATGTTAAATAGGTCATTTGAATCACGCTGTTTGTATAACAAAAGTCAGGTACTCTGTTCTTACTGGGCTTCCAGATTTACTATTACTTAGATACTCTATATTCTGGACTCTTAGCCTCACAACCCCAGCTCAGTTAAGCCTAATTGACCCATAATAACTAGGCCAGTGTATCAAATTCTTCTGAGAATGATTTGTATTTGAAAAGTATCTCATTAATTCATAAAATGAATACCAGAATAGTACTGATGCATGTTCACTATGTTTTATCCTCAAAAAAAAAATCTATTTAGAAAACCTAAATAAGATTAAAATAGGAACAAAGACTCAGAACAAAGAAAACTAAAGGCTTTTCTCATTAACTTCTAAGTTAGAGCAGTGATTCTCAAAAACAATACTTACATTGAATCCTTATATATATTATACATAAATTTTAATTGTGTTAAAATACATATAAACATAAATTTTACCACTATAACCATTTTTAAGTGTATGATTCAGTGGCATTAAGTACATTTACAATGTTGTGTGATCATCACCACTATTTCCAGAATGTTTTAATCATCACTCCAAACAGAAATTTTGTATCCATTAAGCACTAACTTCTCATTTGCTCCCTCTACTCCACCTCTGGTAACCTCTAACCTACTTCCTGTCTTTGTGAATCATACAACTTTTGGAATCAATAAAATATAGGCCTTTCATATATGGCTTATTTCACTTAGCATAATATTTTCCAAGCCCATCCATCCTGCAGCATTTTTCAAAACTGCATTCCTTTGTATGGCATAATAATATTCCATTGTATGGATATACCACATTTGTTTAACCATTCATTTGTTGATGGACACTTGTGTTGTTTCCACCTTTTGATAACTGTGAATAACACTTTTATGAACATTGGTGTACATGAATCTGTTTACGTTCCTGTTTGGTTACACACTTTGAAGTGGAATTTCTATGTTTAACTCTTTGAAGAACTGCCAAACTGTTTTCCACAACCACTGTACTATTTTACAGTTCCACCAGCAACATAAGAATGTTCCAATTTCTCTATATACTTGCCAACACTTTCTTTCTCCCTCTCTCTTGCACTTTCTTTCCTTTTCTTTTCAATAACAGCTATCCTACTGAGTGTGAAGAGGTATCTTATTGTAATTTTTTCATGGTCTATCACTCTATTTTATATATTATATATGTATTGATAGTTTCAAAGTTTTTAGAATACAGTTATTTCACATCTTATATTTATTCCCACTTATTTGATGTTTTTAGTGCTATTCCTAATTGTTTTCAAAATTTATTTTTCTTCTTGATGCTTGTATATAAAAATACAATTAATTTTTGAATATTAAACTTATTTCAGTTGACTTTGCTATTACTTTTAACAGTTTATCTGTAGTGGTTTTTAAAATTTTTCTGTGAATAGAATTTTATTATTTGTGAATAAGAACAGTTTTTCCTTCAAGCCCTCTCCAGTTTATAGGCCTTTTATTTATTTTTTCTTACCTTATTGCACTGACCAATTCTTGTTCAATAAGAAATGAAAGTACTAATAGTGGGCATTCTTATTGTGTTCCCATTATTTAATATGTTTGTTCATGTGTTTTTATACATTTATCCTTATCAGATTAAAATAAGTCCACTGTACTCCTAGTTTGCTGTGAGTTTTTTCATCAATGGCTGTTGGATTTTATCAAATGCTTTACCAGACACTATTGAGAAGATAGTAACTTACTCTTTTTCCTATTAATGTAATAAATGTATTATATTTTTTCTGCTAATGTAAGGAATTATAAAGATTGATTTTTTTAAACTTTTTTATTGAAATATAGTTGAACTACAATGTTGTGTTAGTTTCAGGTGTACAGTAAAGTGATTCAGTTAGGAAACAAAAAAGACCTCAAATAGCCAAAGTAATCTTTTGAAAGGAGAATGGAGCTGGAAGAATCAGGCTCCTTGACTTCACACCATACTACAAAGCTACAGTCATCAAAACAGTATGGTACCAGCACAAGAACAGAATATTGATCAATGGAACAGGATAGAAAGCCCAGAAATAAACCCATGCACCTGTGGTCAATTAATCTAGGACAATGATGGCAAGACTATACAATAGAGGAAAGACAGTCTCTTCAATAAATGGTACTGGGAAAACTGAACAGCTACATGTAAAAAAAAATGAATTTAGAACATTCTTTAACACTGGATGCAAAAGTAAACTCTAAATGGATTAAAGACCTTAATGTAAGATACTATAAAACTCTTAGAGGAAAACATAGGCAGAACACTCTTTGACATAAATTGCAGCAGTATCTTTTTCAATCCGTCTCCTAGAGTAATGGAAATAAAAACAAAAATAAACAAATGGGACCTAATTAAACAAAATCTTCTGCACAGCAAAGGAAACCATAAACAAAACAAAAAGACAACCCACAGAATGAGAGCAAATATTTGGAAACAAAGTAACTGACTAGGGAATAATCTCCAAAATTTACAAAAAGCTCATGAAGCGCAATATCAAACAAGCAAACAAACAACCCAATCAAAAAATAGGCAGAGAAAGCTCCTCAGGCAGAAGCCGCGGAGGCTCCTCGAGCGACCGACCCAGCACCTCCTGAGGCGGCGAGAAGGACTCGGGCTCAGGGCTCAGCAGGATATCGAATCCCTAACAGGAGGGCTGACTGGTTCTACGGGGGCTGATCCACCAATTAAAATGAGTAATCCACATGAGTGACTCTTTTTCTTCTATGGACAAGCTTTTTGAAAAAAAAAAATTAAAAATCTTGGTATTCATATCCAGAAACACTGGGTTTCATTTAATTTACATTACCATTCTCTAAAAGGCCAGGAAATTCACTAAAATTCGATATTACAACCAACATCATTATTTTAACTTTTAAATAAGTGCATATAGACAAACTTTGAGAAGAATCATCTCCTGCTTCAATCTGCTGCTGGATAGGAACTAATCAGAGAGAGAGAGGCGGAAGACGGAGAAGGAGGGCGTCCAGGGCTTTCCCGATCACAAATTTCACCTCCACTCCAACTCTCTTTATACTTTTCTTGCAAAAATAATAATAGAAATAAGGAGGTGGTGGGGTTTCCAAAAGCAAAAATCGTAACCTTGAACCATCTGGGGAAGGCAAAAATCCCATCAACCGCAACTCTCAGTTCGAAAGTAAAGATACCTGAACTAAGACTATTTGAGGATAGAATAAAAAAGGTGAGGAGGGAGAAGGCGGAAGATGGCGGAAGAGTAAGACGCGGAGATCACCTTCCTCCCCACAGATACACCAGAAATACATCTACACGTGGAACAACTCCTACAGAACACCTACTAAAGGCTGGCAGAAGACCTCAGACCTCCCAAAAGGCAAGAAACTCCCCACGTACCTGGGTAGGGCAAAAGAAAAAAAGAAAAAACAGAGACAAAAGAATAGGGACGGCACCTGCACCAGTGGGAGGGAGCTGTGAAGGAGGAAAAGTTTCCACACACTAGGAAGCCCCTTCGCGGGCGGAGACTGCGGGAGGCGGAGGGGGGAGCTTCGAAGCCGCGGAGGAGTGCACAGCAACGGGTGCGGAGGGCAAAGCGGGGAGATTCCCGCACAGAGGATCGGTGCCGACCGGCACTCACCAGCCCGAGAGGCTTGTCTGCTCACCCGCCGGGGCGGGCGGGGCTGCGAGCTGAGGCTCTGAGGCTCGGGTTTCCGTTTCGGACGGAGCGCAGGGAGAGGACTGGGGTTGGCGGCTTGAACATAGCCTGAAGGGGTTAGTGCACCACAGCTAGCCGGGAGGGAGTCCGGGGAAAAGTCTGCACCTGCCGAAGAGGCAGGAGACTTTTCCTTCCCTCTTTGTATCCTGGGGCGTGAGGAGAGGGGTTTAAGAACGCTGCTTAAAGGAACTCCAGAGGCGGGAGCGAGCCGCGGCTAAAAGCGGGAACCCCAGAGACGGGCGCGAGCCGCGGCTGAAAGCGCGGACCCCAGAGACGGGCGCGAGCTGCGGCTGAAAGCGCGGACCCCAGAGACGGGCGCGAGCCGCGGAGCGCGGAATCCAGAGACGGGCGCAAGCCGCGGCTAAAAGCGCGGACCCCAGAGGCGGGCAGGAGACGTTAAGGCTGCTGCTGCCGCCACCAAGGGGCCTGTGTGCGAGCACAGGTCACTCTCCAGACCCCTCTTCAGCGGAGCCTGTGCAGCCCGCCACTGCCAGGTTCCCGGGATCCAGGGACAACTTCCCCGGGAGAACGCACAGCGCGCCTCAGGCTGGTGCAAAGTCACGCCGGCCTTTGCCACCGCAGGGCCGCCCCGCACTCCGTGCCCCTCCCTCCCCGCCGGGCTGAGTGCGCCAGAGCCCCCGAATCAGCGGCTCTTTTAACCCCATCCTGTCTGAGCAAAAAACAGACGCCCTCCAGCGACCTACACGCAGTGGCAGGGCCAAATCCAAAGCTGAGCCCTGGGAGCTGTGAGAACAAAGAAGAGAAAGGGAAATCCCTCCCAGCAGCCTCAGAAGCAGCGGATTAAAGCTCCACAATCAACTTGATATACCCTGCATCTGTGGAATACCTGAATAGACAACTAATCATCCCAAATTAAGGAAGTGGACTTTAGGAGCAAGATCTATGATTTTTTCCCTTTTCCTCTTTTTGTGAATGTGTATGTGTATGCTTCTGTGTGAGATCTTGTCTGTATAGCTTTGCTTCCACCATTTGTCCTAGGGTTCTATCCGTCCATTTATTTTTTTTAATTTTTTTTTCTTAATAATTAATTTTAATAACGTTATTATACTTTACCTTCGTTCTTTCTTTCTTTCTTTCTTTCCTTCCTTCCTTCCCTCCTTTAGACAACAAATCATCCCAAATTGAGGCGGTGGTCTCTGACAGCAAGATTTATGATTTTTCCCCATTTACCTCTTTTAGTGAGGGTGTATGTGTATGCTTCTGTGTAAGATTTTGTCTGTATAGCTTTGCTTCCAACATTTGTCCTAAGGTTCTATCCGTCCCTTTTTTTTTTTTCTAAATAAGAATTTTTTAATTCAATAAATTTATTATACTTTATTTTATTTTTACTGTATCTTCTTTCTTTCTGTCTTTTTTCCTTCTTTCCCTCCTTCCTTCCTTCCTCCCTCCCTCCCTCCTTTCTTTCCTTCCTGCCTTCTTTGCTTCTTTCTTTCTTCCTTCCTTCCTACCCTCCTTTCCTTCTTTCTTTCCTCATACTTCTACTAATTCCCTCTACTTTTTCTCCCTTTTATCCTGAGCCGTGTGGATGAAAAGCTCTTGGTGCTCCAGCCAGGAGGCAGGGCTCTGCCTCTGAGGTAGGAGAGCCAACTTCAGGACACTGGTCAACAAGAGACCTCCCAGCTCCACATAATATCAAACGGCGAAAATCTCCCAGAGACCTCCATCTTAAAACCAGCACCCAGCTTCACTCAACGACCAGCAAGCCACAGTGCTGGAAAACCTATGCCAAACAACTAGCAAAACAGGAACACAACCCCACCCATTAGCAGAGAGGCTGCCTAA
Organism: Grampus griseus; assembly: GCF_964374135.1. Lineage (NCBI taxonomy): Eukaryota > Metazoa > Chordata > Mammalia > Artiodactyla > Delphinidae > Grampus > Grampus griseus. Next base: position 43,324,442 of record NC_139013.1, read on the forward strand.
AATCATAAGGCCACAGACACCCCAAAACACACCACCAGACGTGAACCTGCCCACTAGAGAGACAAGATCCAGCCTCATCCACCACAACACAGGCACTAGTCCCCTCCACCAGGAAGCCTACACAACCCACTGAACCAACCTTAGCCACTGGGGACAGACATCAAAAACAGGAGGAATTACGAACCTGCAGCCTGCAAAAAGGAGACCCCAAACACAGTAAGATAAGCAAAATGAGAAGACAGAAAAACACACAGCAGATAAAGGAGCAAGATAAAAATGCACCAGATCTAACAAATGAAGAGGAAATAGGCAGTCTACCTGAAAAAGAATTCAGAATAATGATAGTAAGGTTGATCCGAAATCTTGGAGATAGAATGGACAATAGAATGGACAAAATGCAAGAATCAGTTAACAAGGACCTAGAAGAACTAAAGATGAAACAAGCAACGATGAACAACACAATAAATGAAATTAAAAGTACTCTAGATGGGATCAATAGCAGAATAACTGAGGCAGAAGAACGGATAAGTGACCTGGAAGATAAAATAGTGGAAATAAGTACTGCAGAGCAGAATAAAGAAAAAAGAATGAAAAGAACTGAGGACAGTCTCAGAGACCTCTGGGACAACATTAAATGCACCACCATTCGAATTATAGGGGTTCCAGAAGAAGAAGAGAAAAAGAAAGGGACTGAGAAGATATTTGAAGAGATTATAGTTGAAAACTTCCCTAATATGGGAAAGGAAATAGTTAATCAAGTCCAGGAAGCACAGAGAGTCCCATACAGGATAAATACAAGGAGAAATACGCCAAGACACATATTAATCAAACTGTCAAAAATTAAATACAAAGAAAGCATATTAAAAGCAGCAAGGGAAAAACAACAAATAACACATAAGGGAATCCCCATAAGGTTAACAGCTGATCTCTCAGCAGAAACCCTACAAGGCAGAAGGGAGTGGCAGGACATATTTAAAGTGATGAAGGAGAGGAACCTGCAGCCAAGACTACTCTACCCAGCAAGGATCTCATTCAGATTTGATGGAGAAATTAAAACCTTTACAGACAAGCAAAAGCTGAGAGAGTTCAGCACCACAAAACCAGCTTTACAACAAATGCTAAAGGATCTTCTCTAGGCAAGAAACACAAGAGAAGGAAAAGACCTATAATAACGAACCCAAAACAATTTAGAAAATGGGAATAGGAACATACATATCGATAACTACCTTAAATGTAAATGGACTAAATGCTCCCACCAAAAGACACAGATTAGCTGAATGGATACAAAAACAAGACCCTTATATATGCTGTCTACAAGAGACCCACTTCAGACCTAGAGACCCATACAGACTGAAAGTAAGGGGATGGAAAAAGATATTCCATGCAAATGGAAACCAAAAGAAAGCTGGAGTAGCAATTCTCATATGAGACAAAATAGACTTTAAAATAAGGACTATTAAAAGAGACAAAGAAGGACACTACATAATGATCAAGGGATCGATCCAGAAGAAGATATAACAATTGTAAATATTTATGCACCCAACATAGGAGCACCTCAATACCTAAGGCAAATACTAACAGCCATAAAAGGGGAGATCGACAGTAACACATTCATAGTAGGGGACTTAAACACCCCACTTTCACCCATGGACAGATCATCCAAAATGAAAATAAATAAGGAAACACAAGCTTTAAATGATACATTAAACAAGATGGACTTAATTGATATTTATAGGACACTCCATCCAAAAACAACAGAATACACATTTTTCTCAAGTGCTCATGGAACATTCTCCAGGATAGATCATATCTTAGGTCACAAATCAAGCCTTGGTAAATTTAAGAAAATTGAAATTGTATCAAGTATCTTTTCTGACCACAATGCCATGAGACTAGATATCAATTACAGGAAAAGATCTGTAAAAAATACAAACACATGGAGGCTAAACAATACACTACTTAATAATGAAGTGATCACTGAAGAAATCAAAGAGGAAATCAAAAAATACCTAGAAACAAATGACAATGGAGACACAACGACCCAAAACCTGTGGGATGCAGCAAAAGCAGTTCTAAGGGGGAAGTTTATAGCAATACAAGCCCACCTTAAGAAGCAGGAAACATCTCGAATAAACAACCTAACCTTGCACATCGAGCAATTAGAGAAAGAAGAACAAAAAAACCCCAAAGCTAGCAGAAGGAAAGAAATCATAAAAATCAGATCAGAAATAAATGAAAAAGAAATGAAGGAAACAATAGCAAAGATCAATAAAACTAAAAGCTGGTTCTTTGAGAAGATAAACAAAATAAACCACTAGCCAGACTCATCAAGAAAAAAAGGGAGAAGACTCAAATCAACAGAATTAGAAATGAAAAAGGAGAGGTAACAACTGACACTGCAGAAATAAAAGAGATCATGAGAGATTACTACAAGCAACTCTATGCCAATAAAATGGACAACCTGGAAGAAATGGACAAATTCTTAGAAATGCACAACCTGCCAAGACTGAATCAGGAAGAAATAGAAAATATGAACAGACCAATCACAAGCACTGAAATTGAAACTGTGATTAAACATCTTCCAACAAAGAAAAGCCCAGGACCAGATGGCTTCACAGGCGAATTCTATCAAACATTTAGAGAAGAGCTAACACCTATCCTTCTCAAACTCTTCCAAAATATAGCAGAGGGAGGAACACTCCCAAACTCCTTCTACGAGGCCACCATCACCTTGATACCAAAACCAGACAAGGATGTCACAAAGAAAGAAAACTACAGGCCAATATCATTGATGAACATAGATGCAAAAATCCTCAACAAAATACTAGCAAACAGAATCCGACAGCACATTAAAAGGATCATACACCATGATTAAGTGGGGTTTATTCCAGGAATGCAAGGATTCTTCAATATACGCAAATCCATCAATGTGATAAACCATATTAACAAATTGAAGGAGAAAAACCATATGATCATCTCAATAGATGCAGAGAAAGCTTTTGACAAAATTCAACACCCATTTATGATAAAAACCCTGCAGAAAGTAGGCATAGAGGGAACTTTCCTCAACATAATAAAGGCCATATATGACAAGCCCACAGCAAACATCATCCTCAATGGTGAAAAACTGAAAGCATTTCCACTAAGATCAGGAACAAGACAAGGTTGCCCACTCTCACCACTCTTATTCAACATAGTTTTGGAAGTTTTAGCCACAGCAATCAGAGAAGAAAAGGAAATAAAAGGAATCCAAATTGGAAAAGAAGAAGTAAAGCTGTCACTGTTTGCAGATGACATGATCCTATACATAGAGAACCCTAAAGATGCTACCAGAAAACTACTAGAGCTAATCAATGAATTTGGTAAAGTGGCAGGATACAAAATTAATGCACAGAAATCTCTGGCATTCCTATATACTAATGATGAAAAATCTGAAAGTGAAATCAAGAAAACACTCCCATTTACCACTGCAACAAAAAGAATAAAATATCTAGGAATAAACCTACCTAAGGAGACAAAAGACCTGTATGCAGAATATTATAAGACACTGATGAAAGAAATTAAAGATGATACAAATAGATGGAGAGATATACCATGTTCTTGGATTGGAAGAATCAACATTGTGAAAATGACTCTACTACCCAAAGCAATCTATAGATTCAATGCAATCCCTATCAAACTACCACTGGCATTTTTCACAGAACTAGAACAAAAAATTTCGCAATTTGTATGGAAACACAAAAGACCCCGAATAGCCAAAGCAATCTTGAGAACGAAAGAAGGAACTGGAGGAATCAGGCTCCCTGACTTCAGACTATACTACAAAGCTACAGTTATCAAGACGGTATGGTACTGGCACAAAAACAGAAAGATAGATCAATGGAACAGGACAGAAAGCCCAGAGATAAACCCAAGCACATATGGACAGCTTATCTTTGATACAGGTGGCAGGAATGTACAGTGGAGAAAGGACAGCCTCTTCAATAAGTGGTGCTGGGAAAACTGGACAGGTACATGTAAAAGTATGAGATTAGATCACTCCCTAACACCGTACACAAAAATAAGCTCAAAATGGATTAAAGACCTAAATGTAAGGCCAGAAACTATCAAACTCTTAGAGGAAAACATAGGCAGAACACTCTATGACATAAATCACAGCAAGATCCTTTCTGACCCACCTCCTAGAGTAATGGAAATAAAAACAAAAATAAACAAATGGGACCTAATGAAATTTCAAAGCTTTTGCACAGCAAAGGAAACCATAAACAAGACCAAAAGACAACCCTCAGAATGGGAGAAAATATTTGCAAATGAAGCAACCGACAAAGGATTAATCTCCAAAATTTACAAGCAGCTCATGCAGCTCAATAACAAGAAAACAAATAACCCAATCCAAAAATGGGCAGAAGAACTAAATAGACATTTCTCCAAAGAAGATATACAGACTGCCAACAAACACATGAAAGAATGCTCAACATCATTAATCATTAGAGAAATGCAAATCAAAACTACAATGAGATATCATCTCACACCAGTCAGAATGGCCATCATCAATCTAGAAACAATAAATGCTGGAGAGGGTGTGGAGAAAAGGGAACACTCTTGCACTGCTGGTGGGAATGTGAATTGGTTCAGCCATTATGGAGAACAGTATGGAGGTTCCTTAAAAAACTACAAATAGAACTACCATATGACCCAGCAATCCCACTACTGGGCATATACCCTGAGAAAACCAAAATTCAAAAAGAGTCATGTACCAAAATGTTCATTGCAGCTCTATTTACAATAGCCCGGAGATGGAAACAACCTAAGTGCCCATCATCGGATGAATGGATAAAGAAGATGTGGCACATATATACAATGGAATATTACTCAGCCATAAAAAGAAACGAAATTGAGCTATTTGTAATGAGGTGGATAGACCTAGAGTCTGTCATACAGAGTGAAGTAAGTCAGAAAGAAAAAGACAAATACCGTATGCTAACACATATATATGGAATTTAAGAAAAAAAATATCATGAAGAACCTGGGGTAAAGCAGGAATAAAGACGCAGACCTCCTAGAGAACGGACTTGAGGTTATGGGGAGGGGGAAGGGTGAGCTGTGACAGGGCGAGAGAGAGGCATGGGCATATACACACTAACAAACGTAGTAAGGTAGTTAGCTAGTGGGAAGCAACCGCATGGCACAGGGATATTGGCTCGGTGCTTTGTGACAGCCTGGAGGGGTGGGATAGGGAGGGTGGGAGGGAGGGAGACGCAAGAGGGAAGACATATGGGAACATATGTTTATGTATGACTGATTCACTTTGTTATAAACCAGAAACTAACACACCATTGTAAAGCAATTATACCCCAATAAAGGTGTTAAAAAAAAAAAAATAGGCAGAGGACCTAAATAGACATTTCTCCAGAGAAGACATATTGATGGCCAAGAGGCACATGAAAAGATACTCAACATCACTAATTATTAGAGAAATGCAAACCAAAACTGCAATAAGGTATCACTTCACACAGGTCAGAATGGCCATCTTTAAAAAATCTACAAACAATAAATGCTGGAGAGGGTGTGGAGGAAAGAGAACCCTCCTACACTCTTGGTGGGAATGTAAACTGGTACAGCTACTATGCAGAACAGTATGGAGGTTACTTTAAAAAGTAAAAACAGAGCTACCATATGACCCAGCAATCCCACTCCTGGGCACATAGCCAGAAAAAAACATGGTTCGAAAGGATACATGCACCCCAATGTTCATAGCAGCAAGACATGGAAGCAACCTAAATGTTTATTGACAGATGAGTGGATAAAGGAGGTGTGGTACATATGTAAGGGAATGTTACTCAGCCATTAAAAACAATGAAATAATGCCATTTGCAGCAACATGGATAGACGTGGAGATTATCATACTAAGTGAAGTCAGAGAGAGAAAGAGGAATATATGATACTGCTTATATGCAGAATCTAAAAAAAAATGATGGAAATGAACTTATTTCAAAACAGAAACAGGCTCACAGAGTTAGGGAAGGAACTTATGGTTACCAGCAGGGAAGGGTATGGGGAGGGATAGATTGGGAATTTGGGATTGACGTGTACACAGTGCTCTATTTAAAATACATAACCAACAAGGACCTACTGTATAGTACAGTACTGGCTCAATACTCTGTAATAACCTAAATAGGACAAGAATTTGAAAAGTAATAGATACATGTATATGTATAACTGAATCACTTTGTTATACACCTGAAACATTGTTAATCAACTATACTCCAATATAAAATAAATTTTTTAAAAAAATGCAGATTCATGTGCTTCACCTTGGACCAGCCAAACAGGATTTCATACATAGAGTCCAGCAACCTGCTTATTAAATAAACACCTCATGTTAATCTTAGCCACACTGTTTTGGGAACTACTGCAACTATCAAGTTTCATCTAATTCTGTATATTCTATCTTTTCAATGTTTCTCAACCATTTCTCTCCTTTCCTATGGCCTCTACCCTAGTTTAAGCCTGCTTCATTTCTTAGCTGGACATCTGTAATAGGATTTCCTTGCCTCTAGGATATTTTCCACTCTAATTCATCCTGCACACAGGGGCCTTTTTAATCTTACTAAATCACAGCTCCACTCATTTAATGTGACAAGAACTTATTGAGAGCATACTATATACCAGGTGCTCTAGGGCAGAAGGTTCTAAGTGGGGTTGATAATCAGAATCATTAAGTGGGAGAAACCTTTTAAAAACAGAGATTCTCTAGCATTCCTCCAGGCCTACTAAATTAGAATCTATAGAGCCAGAGTTGAGAAAAGTTTATTGTTAAAAAGTTCCCCAGGTGACTCTGATACTTTTGAGCAACACTAGACTGGAGCATATAAAGATTAAAACATTCTTCTATATTTCAGATTGTACTGGGGGAGTTGTGAACATATGCAAATAACTAACATACAACACATTGGTTAGTGTGTACCAAGTGCTACAAGAAAGAGTAATTCTAATTGCATTAAACACTTTTAGTAACTCGCCAACCTGGAAGAAATCTTTTCCTCCTCTAATTTCTCACAGTACTTTATAATTCTCTTACAGTCTCATTTTTATCTTGCACTATAATTATTTTTGTATATGTCTCCTGTCCTTTACACTTGCATTTGAGATCAGAACCTTGGCCTTATCAGAGCACAGAATCTGACAAAGAATTTTTTTTCAGAGTTCTAATTTATTTACAGGATAAAGCTGTATCCCCCAAAATACTAAACTATGCATGGTTATGCATTTAATAAATTATGTCAAAAATTGGATGTCCTTGTAACTCTTGGATATACGTGGCTAAATTTATGGATTTTAATCTCGGCAAGGCACTTAGTACAGTTCCTTCAATAAAGCAGGTACTCAATAAAAAAGTTATGTGTGAACCAATGGGATCTGGGGAAAATGTCTTTGGATATGCAAAAACATACTTAGTATGACCAGTATCTACTTAAGAGGTTATAGATTCCAAATGAAATAATATGCCGGTGGTTTTTGCAAACCAGATCCCTATGAGCCAAAACCAATCAGCTGTTTTTCTTTGTTTGTTTGGATGACCCAGTATTTTGTTGGTGTGCTGGGATGTGTGTGTGTGTGCGTTGTGTTTTTTGTTTTTTGACAAATTTTAATTTGAATGTCTTTGGGCAAATATTCTCTGACTTACCACAGGCTCTCCCACTCCCTATTACCTTATGCTAATCTGATGTACACAATTATGTTATCTATAGGTCTAAAGATGAGAGTTCTAATGATGACAGACAACTGCTCCCAATCATTTCTTCTTTTTGAGTGTTGGTTATTGTTACGGACTGAATTGTGTCCCCCCCCCCCACAAATTCATATGCTGAAGTCCTAATCCCCAGTACTTCAGAATGCAACCATATTTGGAGAGAAGGTCTTTAAAGAGGTAACTAAATTAAAATGAGGTCTTTAGGATGGGCCCTAATCCAATATGTCTGATGTCCTTATAAGAAGAAATATGGACACAGATGTGTATGTCCATGAAGTAAAGACCATGTGAAGACAGAGGCAAAACTACATGCCAAAGAGAGAGGCTTCAGAATGAAATCAACCCTGCTGACACCTTGATATTGGACTTTCTAGCCTCTAGAATTGTGAGAAAATTAATTGCTGCTGTTTATTCCCTCAGTCTGTGGTATTCTGTTACAGCAAACCCAGAAAACTAATACAGCTACCAACTATATTTAATACTAATCTTAACTTAGGCATTTTTACATCAGAATTATGTTTACCATGTTCAAGTCATTCTGCCAGGTACAGTGGTGAATACAACTCTAAGTAGCTTAGAATCTAGCAGATGTGGCAAACTATATGTAAGATACATTCATCAACATAAATGATAATAACTTTACCAGTCCTAAAGAACAAAAAAGCCAAATAAAGAGTATATTTATAATTCTATAGGTGTTCTGGAGGGAGAGAGTTAACTATGGGTTACAGCTCAAAAAAATTCAAAATGTGACCTGGGTCGTGAGAGATTAGTAAGATTCAACCAAGCAGAGAGGAGAGGACATTTAGGTGAGAGGAATGGAGAGTACAAAGTCAAATGCTACTAGAGAACATTGTTTTTCCCAAGTAAATCTACCTTAGATTCAGGTCTCCTTTCTTGGCTTTCTAAACTCTATAACCACTATATATTTCTTAATTAATGTCCTAAATCCTTATAAAATTTAGGCATTTTCCCCCTGCAGATAAATAACAGTATAACTGACTTTGTTCAGTATAATACTGACATGCAAAGGATGGTCTGGTTCATCTCTAAAGCCTCTTGGGCTTCTGCTGAGAGTTGATTTTATTTTCAAATGGTCTATGAGGGCAATAAGCATCTCACAGAACATTCTCTTTTGAAATCTGGCCATTTTTTTGATCTCTTGCTTGTCAAATCTCATCACAGTAGATGGCTCCACAGTGCAGGTGGCCTGTGTTTTCTTAAGTGCCTCTTCTCCTGAAGAATGTGTTACTCTGTTCATTAATGTTTCATACCTAAGTATTCTAATATATTTAATTTTTTATTTAATGAAATTTCTAACCTTCAGGCTGAGTAAGTTATTTGGAATGTTTCATCCAAGCTGCTGGAAAAGTGCTCAATAGCAAGGAGTTTTAAAGATGGAATTTTAAGAAAGGGGTTGGCAGGAACCTAAACACATATAGATCTAAGCTTTCACAAATGCTTCCCTGTCTTAAGTGTAGAGGAAGAAATTCTTCTTGATAAGCAGGTAAGTTCTGCTGAATTTTTCTTTTAGATTTTGGAGACAAGAATTTAACGACTTTTGTTTTGTTAAAAGATGTGTTTCAAAGCTGTAAGTTTTTTTTAAAAGTATTATTTGTCTGTAGAAAGCCTTACTTCTCCTCCATCATTTCAACAATGCTTACGTTCTTCCATAAATGAGAGACTTATGTGAGACCATTATCGCCAAAAGAGATACACGTTGAACCAAAGGAGCCATGCATAGCACCTGGTTTCAATTATTTTAGATTCAAGTGATGATCTAAGAAAAGAGGAGCCTCAGCTTAATTAGTTTGACTCCTGAAATGGTCTGGATTCAAAGCACCTGCCCATCTTACCATCTAACTTCAGACTTACGGGAGATTAAGAACTTAAATTAGAGAAGCTTTTAGACTGTTACATAAAATTTTTAAATTAAGCTCTTTAATACCCGGTTTAGATGAAATTTGACGGATGAAATTTGACGGTCAGAAATAACTAGAATTTTAAATTTAAGCGTAACTCAAGTTGCACCCAATATTTAAAGACTACAAACTGTGTACGATACAGTAAAAATTCACACGGTAAACCATTACTAAATGTTTAGAAATCCAAATTTTCACCTTTTCCTTTTTTTAGTACCCGCTCCCCGGGTGACAAAGTGGACTCAAGTTTCCGTTACCCCTTACCCAACAAGGGGTGATGATACTACACGCTTACCTTGGGGAAACAACTTGCACTTTATAAATGGACAGGAAAATCGTTTGGTGAGAGAGAAGGCTAAAGGAAACGAAGGCCGGTGGCGTGACCGTAGCACAGGCCCGCGGTTACTCTTGAGGAGACGACCTCAGCTCCAAACCACCTTGACCACCTAACACGACCGCTTTTCCCGCGGCGTCTCGCCTTCCGGCTGTAAGTCACCACAGCCCGCCCACCGGAAGCCATCGTCTTGGCAGCGCAGTTTGGTCCCACCCCATCACTTAGCCCCGCCCACCGCCTTGTACGCTTGCGGCCAGCCGGGCTTCGATTGGTCCATCTGTCCTTCACTCTGGGAGACGTTCCGGGCTGCGAGGGTCTGGAACTCTTATTTGAATTTGTGGCGCGGAGAGTTCGTGAGGTAAGGAAGGCAGCTGTGTGTCTTGCTGGAGCCGACAAACTGGGTGGTGAGCGACCCTGACGGGAGAAGGACGAAAAGGGCGGCCGAGGTGCAGGGACGCTGAGTCAAACAAGCCGCCTCGAGATGAGGGGCTTCAGCCGGGCTGCTTCCCTCCCTGAGGCAGCCCCGCTGTTCGTTTCCTCGCAGCCTCTAGGTTCTTCTCTCACGTCGTTTTCCTCGCGTCTCAGAGACAACGCGCCCGCCCCTATTCTGTCGCCCCTGGAGGGAGGCTCCTCCTGACGCTCCCTTTTCCTCTTCTTTCGCCAACGGTGTCTCTCAGTTCCTTCCCTCCCCAGTAGCGACCCTCCGACCCTGCCGTGCTAACACCTCCCCCAAGCGTACTTGACTCCCCCGGACTTCTTTCGTAATTATATCCGGCTCTCCATCACCAACACTGTCAGAAACTTTCTACCTGCCCTTGACAGTGTGGAAAAGACTCCTGAGCAACCTGGGGAGCGCCCCACATCTCACAAACTGAGTCCAGAACGTTCCTTATCAAGGAATAGGATGCTGCTGTCCACTTCTTCCCAACTGGGACGCTTTTCCAGTGGAAAGCGGCAAGTGCAAGCGCTGTATAAAGCGCTACAGAAATGTAAGATCTTGTCCCAGTTGCTGACTCTGAATGATTGGATTCCTGTCGAAAACAGGATTATTTTGTTCTTGGTCTGACCCTGTTAACACATACGTTTCGTTTTGGCGTTATGAATACTTTCCAGACCTTAAAACAGAACAAAGCCAATAGGTCTGTTGGGGTACAGTGAAACTGAGGCTTCATCGGTAACATAAAAAACAAGCAAAAAAACACTGATTGAAAAGTGTTCTCTTCATTAACCTTCTGTGTCTATTATGATCTGACTCCCCCCACTACATCCCTATCGACTGAATTTCAAGTTGAAATTCGGAACCACTTAAAGAGTTTTATAGCATAAATGGACATCTTTTCCTATATCCCCTGTCTATGACTATGAAAATCTTCTATTTTCTTTCTAATCTTATCATTCAACTTGATTTTCTGTATGTCCAGCCTCTGGAACAGAGGTTCCTTTTTTGTGTGTCTGTGTGTGGGGGGGGTCATAGTCCCCTTTAAGAAGCAAGGAAAACCTTGAATCTTTTGTATAGAATATGACACATACACACAAAAATTTTGTATCAATTTCAGGGAGTTTTAAAGTCCACTCTGAAGTACCGATTTCCATAGAACCTAAGTCCAGTTCTAGAAGTGTATTTATATTTCTTAAAAAGTAGAAATAGTTAAACAGCCAAAGCAGCTAAGTGCTTTACTTCTTAAAAATGGCCGTCCCTGGTGGCGCAGTGGTTGAGAGTCCGCCTGCCGATGCAGGAGACGTGGGTTCGTGCCCCGGTCCGGGAGGATCCCGCCCGTGAGCCATGGCCGCTGGGTCTGCGCGTCCGGAGCCTGTGCTCTGCAACGGGAGAGGCCAAAACAGTGAGAGGCCCGCATACCGCAAAAAAAAAAAAAAAAAAAAAAAGGCCGTCATTTAACTTCTGAATTAAGACTTGTTCTGAAGAAAGTTGGGATGGGAAAGCTTGAAGAAGTTGTATTAGTAGCACCACTTTCAATTGAGCACTGGGTTAATAATTTAGAGAAGTCACTGAAATGCTTTCTAAAATTAAAGGAAGGTCATTCACAGATGAGGGTATGGGCACACAGGTATACAAGAAGTAAATTGACAAGATGTTGTATCTTTTTGCATTAACATAAAAATTAGGAGAATACTTGATCAACATCAAGAGTTAAAATATTTTTTGTGCCTTAATGTTTTGGATGTCTTATAGTAAAATGATTTTTATCGTGAAATTCCACTAGCTTGTTCTGAATATAATTTACATCATCAAACATTACTTTTTCACATTAGAACTTTAGTTCACCTGAAACTTAGTTTTGTGTATGATGTGAGAAATGGTTTTAACTAAAACTTTTTTGTTGTTTTGTTGCTGTTTGGAAAACATTGGCCCATGGGCCAAATCTGACCCACTATGTTTATGTAAATAAAATTCTGTGGGAACACAGGTACATCCACTTGTTTACTTGTTATCTGGGTGCTTTTGTGCTACAATGTTGGAGTTGAGTAGTTGTGACAGAGACTATATGGGCTTCAAAGCCTGATATATTACTGTCTGGCCCTTAACAGAAAGAGTTTGCCAACCTCTGGAATAGGACATCCTTTCCTCACTGAATGGATGATGTCATGTTCCCATACAGTTTCTACATATATATGTATATATGTGTATATATATATATATGTATATACATATGTGTGTGTGTGTGTGTGTGTGTGTTTGCCTTTGTTTTTGAGCTTTTCTAGTCTGTTTCATTTGTCTCGCCCTGCACATATAACATAGTGTTTTAAATTACCTTATCTCTAAACTAAGACAATATTCAGTAGGGTAAACTGCTCTCTTTACCCCCTATACCAAGTTGTTCTCTTGTCTTATTTATTCTTGGCCCTTAGATCTTCCATATAAATTTTTATGATCAGTTTATTAAATACCATGAGAAATCTTCTTGGGGTTTTGATAGGAATTGCTTTGAATATACACATTAATTTGGGAAGAACTGTCATCTTTACAATATTCAGTCTTTCCATCCATGAACATAGTATATCCTGATTGTTTTGTCTTTTAATGTGATCTTAAAATTTTTTTCTTTAGAGTGTTCCATAAGGGAAATTGGTCTTCGTTTTGCTTTCTTGTGATTTTCTGATTTTAGCATTAGGGCAGTGCTGTCTGACTTCTTTAAATGGTCTGAGATGTGTTGTATTCTTCTCTATTTCCTGAAAGATTTTGTATAGGATTGGTATTATTTTTTGTTAAAGATTTGATAGAAAACACCAGTGCATCCATCCAGGCCTGGTGCTTTCTTTTTGAGGAGGTTTAATGAAATTCGGAAAATGAGTGTAAATTCTATTGGCCTACATCTTACCATTTCTGGCACTCTATCTCTTCTTGTAGATCCAAGTTTTCATTTGTTTTCTTCAGTCTGAAGAACTTCCTTTAACATTGCTTATGGTATGGCTTGTTGGTAATGGATTCTATTAGGTTGTGTTTTTTTTTTTTACTTGAAAAGGTTTTTAGTTCACTTTCATTTTTGAAACATTTATTTTTAAGCTGGATATATAATTGTGTTTTTTAGTACATTAATATTCTATTTTTTTCTGTCTTGTGTTGTTGTTAGTAAGATATTTGGAGTCATTCTGATCTTTGTTCTCCTGTATGTAATGTGTCTTTTTTCCACCCCCTGGCTGCTGCTTTTTATTAAAGTCAGTTTTATTGAGGCTTAATTTACGTATGGTAAAATTCACTCTTTTTAGGAGTATAGTTCTATGAATTTTGATAAATGTAAGCAATTGTGAACTACTACCATAATCAAGATATGGAGTATTTCTGTAGTCTATAAATTTACCTCATGCTCCTTTATCATCAATTCTCAGATCCCATACCTATACCCTAGCAACCACTGATCTGATATCTGCCACTATACGTTTGTACTTTGAGAACATGATGTTAATGGAGTTCTGTAGTATGCAGCCTTTTATGTCTGGCTTCTTTCACTTGGCATAACGCATTTAAGATTCATTCATGTTGTTGCATGTATCAGTAGTTTATTCCTTTTTGTGTGTGAATAGTACTCCATTATACATATGTACCATAATTTGTTTATCCATTAGCCAGTTAATGGACATTTGGGTTGTTTTAAGGTTTTGGCTGTTAGTAATAAAGCTGCTATAACCATTTGCCTGCAGGTCTTTGTGGGGCCATAGATTTTTATTTTTGCTGGGTGACTACCTAGGAATGAAGCTGCTATGTTATAAGATAAATGTATGATTAACATCCTAAAATACTACCAAACTTTTTCCCAAAGTGGCTTTTCCATTTGTTTTCCTATCGGCAGTGTATAACAGCTCTGGTTATTCACATCAGCTCTTGGTGGTGTTAGTATTTTAAAATTTAACTATTCCATTCAGTGCATATTGATGTTTCATTGTAATTTTAATTGCATTTCTCTGATAACTCATGATGTAGAGCATCTTTCATTTATTTATTTGCTATATGTATATCTTCTATGGTGAAGCATTATTAAAATCTTTTGCCTATTTTTTTGGACAGGTTTATTGAGTTATAATTAACATACAACAAATTGCATATTTTTTTAATTATTATTTTTTTATTGGAGTATAATTGCTTTACAATGTTGTGTTAGTTTCTGCTGTACAATGAAGTAAATCAGCTATATGTATACTTATATGCCCTGCTTCTTGGACCTCCCTCCTACCCCTCACCCCCCATCCCACCCGTCTAGGTCATCACAGAGCACCGAGCTGAGCTCCCTGTGCTATACAGCAGGTTCCCACTACCTGTTTTACACGTGGTAGTGTACTTATGTCAAACAAAGTCTCCCAATTCGTCCCACCCTCCGCTTCCCACTCTGTGTCCACGTCTGTTCTCTTCGTGTGCATCTTTATTCCTGCCCTGCAAATAGGTTCATCTGTGCCATTTTTCTAGATTCCACATATATGCATTAATATACGATATTTGTTTTTCTCTTTCTGGCTTACTTCACTCTGTATGACAGACTTTAGTCTAGGTCCATCCACATCTCTACAAATGACCCAATTTCGTTCCTTTTATGGCTGAGTAATATTCCCTTGTATATATGTACCACATCTTTATCCATTCATCTGTCATTGGACATTTAGCTTGTTTCCTTGTCCTGGCTATTGTAAATAGTGCTGCAGTGAACATTGGGGTACATGTGTCCTTTTGAATTATGGTTTTCTCAGGGTATATGCCCAGTAGTGGGATTGCTGGGTCATATGGTAGTTCTGTTTTTAGTTTCTTAAGGAACCTCCATACTGTTCTCCATAGTGGCTGTATCAATTTACATTCCCACCAACAGTGCAAAAGTTTCCCTTTTCTTCACACCCTCTCCAGCATTTGTTGTTTGTAGATTTTCTGATTATGCCCATTCTAACCGGTATAAGGTGATAACACATTGTAGTTTTGATTTACATTTCTTTAATAATTAGTGATGTTGACTATTTTTTCATGTGCCTCCTGGCCATCTGTGTGTCTTCTTTGGTGAAATGTCTGTTTAGGTCTTCTGCCCATTTTTTAATTGGGTTGTTTGTTTTTTTTAATATTGAGCTCCCTGAGCAGTTTGTATATTTTGGAGATTAATGCTTTGTCCGTTGATTTGTTTGCAAATATTTTCTCCCATTCTGAGGGTTGTGTTTTCATCTTGTTTATGGTTTCCCTTGCTGTACAAATGCTTTTAAGATTAATTAGAGTGGGAAGCAGCCGCATGGCACAGGGATATTGGCTCGGTGCTTTGTGACAGCCTGGAGGGGTGGGATGGGGAGGGTGGGAGGGAGGGAGACGCAACAGGGAAGACATATGGGAACATATGTTTATGTATGACTGATTCACTTTGTTATAAAGCAGAAACTAACACACCATTGTAAAGCAATTATACCTCAATAAAGATGTTAAAAAAAAATACACACACACACACAAAAAAAAGATTAATTAGGTCCCATTTGTTTATTTTTGTTTCTATTTTCATTACTCCAGGAAGTGGGTCAAAAAAGATCTTGCTGTGGTTTATGTCAGAGTGTTCTTCCTATGTTTTCCTCTAAGAGTTTTATAGTGTCCAGTCTTACATTTAGGTCTTTAATCCATTTTGAGTTTATTTTTGTGTTTTGTGTTAGGTAGTGTTCTAATTTCATTCTTTCAAAAGTAGCTGTCCAGTTTTCCCTGCACCACTTATTGAAGAGGCTATCTTTTCTCCATTGTATGTTCTTTCCTCCTTTGTCGTAAATTAGGTGACCATACGTGCATGGGTTTATCTCTGGGCTTTCTATCCTGTAACATTGATCTATATTTCTGTTTTTTGTGCCAGTACCATATTGTCTTGATTACTGTAGCTTTGTAGTATAGTTTGAAGTCAGGCCTGATTCCTCCAGCTCTGTTTTTCTTTCTCAAGATTGCTTTGGCTATTCGGGGTTTTGTGTTTCCATACAAATTGTAAATTTTTTTGTTTTAATTCTGTGAAGGATGCCATTGGTAGTTTGATAGGGATTGCATTGGAACTGTAGATTGGTTTGGGTGGTATAATCTTTTTCACAATGTTGATTCTTCCAATCCAAGAACATGGTATATTTCTCCATCTATTTATGTCATCTTTGATTTCTTTCATCAGTGTTTTATAGTTTTCTGAGTACAAGGCTTTTGCCTCCTTAGGTAGGTTTATTCCTAGGTATTTTATTCTTTTTGTAGTGGTGGTAAATGGGATTGTTTCCTTAATTTCTCTTTCTGATTTTTAGTTGTTAGTGTATAGGAATGCAAGAGATTTCTATGCATTAAGTTTGTATCCTGAAACCTTACCAAATTCGTTGATTAGTTATAGTAGTTTTCTGGTGGCATCTTTAGGATTTTCTATGTATAGTATCATGTCATCTACAAACAATGACAGTTTTAATTCTTTTCCAATTTGTATTCCTTTTATTTTTTTTCCTCTCTAATTGCTGTGGCTAGGACTTCCAAAACTATGTTGAATAACAGTGGCGAGAGTGGACATCCTTGTCTTGTTCCTGATCTTAGTGGAAATGCTTTCAGTTTTTCACCATTGAGAATGATGTTTGCTGTGGGTTTGTCATATATGGCCTTTATTATGTTGAGGTAGATTCCTTCTATGCCCATTTTCTGGTGAGTTTTTATCATAAATGGGTGTTGAGTTTTGTCAAAAGCTTTTTCTGCATCTATTGAAGTGATCATATGGTTTTTATTCCTTAATTTGTTAATATGGTGTATCACATTGATTGATTTGCGAATGTTGAAGAATCCTTGCATCCTTGGCCTTGATCATGGTGTATGATCCTTTTAATGTGTTGTTGGCTTCTGTTTGCTAGTATTTTATTGAGGATTTTTGCATCTATGTTCATCAGTGATATTGGTCTGTAATTTTCTTTTTTCGTGATATATTTGTCTGGTTTTGGTATCAGGGTGATGGTGGCCTCTTAGAACGAGTTTGGGAGTGTTCCTTCCTCTGCAATTTTTTGGAAGAGTTGGAGGAGGATAAGTGTTAGCTCTTCTCTAAATGTTGAGAGAATTCACCTGTGAAGCCATCTGGACCAGGACTTTTGTTTGTTGGAAGATTTTTGATTACAGCTTCAATTTCATTACTTGTGAAAAATCTGTTTATGTTTTCTAATTCTTCCTGGTTCAGTCTTGGAAAATTGTACCTTTCCACGAATTTGTCCATTTCTTCATGGTTGTTGATTTTATTGGTGTATAGTTGTTTGTAGTAGTCTCTTATAATCCTTTGTACTTCTGTGGTGTCAGTTGTGATTTCTCCTTTTTCATTTCTAATTTTATTGATTTGCGTCTTCTCCCTTTTTTTCTTGATGAGTCTGGCTAAAGGCTGATCAATTTGTTTATTTTCTCAAAGAACCAGGTTTTAGTTTTATTGATCTTTGCTATTGTTTTCTTTGTTTCTATTTCATTTATTTCTGCTCTGATATTTATGATTTCTTTCCTTCTACTGACTTTGGGTTTTCTTTGTTCTTCTTTAGTTGCTTTAGGTGTAAGGTTAGATTGTTTATTTGAGATTTTTCTTGTGTCTTGAGGTGAGATTAAATTGTTATAAACTTCCCTCTTAGAAATGCTTTTGCTGTGTCCCATAGGTTTTGGGTTCTCGTGTTTTCATTGTCATCTGTTTCTATGTATTTTTTTATTTCTTCTTTGATTTCTTCAGAGATCTCTTGGTTATTAAGTAGTGCACTGTTTAGCCTCCATGTATTTGTGTTTTTTACAGATTTTTTTCCTCTGTAATTGATTTCTAATCACATAGCATCATGGTCAGAAAAGATGCTTGATGTGATTTCAATTTTCTTAAATTTTCCGAGGCTTGATATATGATGTTATATCATAGATATATCTATGTTATCTATCCTGGAGAATGTTCCATGTGCACTTGTGAAGAAAGTGTATTCTGCCACTTTCGGGTGGAACGTCCTATAAATATCAATTAAATCCATCTAGTCTATTGTGTCATTTAAAGCTTGTGTTTCCTTATTTTCTGTTTGGATGATCTGTCCATTGGTGTAAGTGCTGTGTTAAAGTCCCCTATTATTATTGTGTTACTGTCGATTTCCCCTTTTAGAGCTGTTAGCATTTGCCTTATGTATTGAGGTGCTCCTATGTTGGGTTCATAAATATTTATAATTGTTATATCTTCTTCTTGGATTGATCCCTTGATCATTATGTAGTGTACTTCTTTGTCTCGTAACAATCTTTACTGAGTTATAATTAACATACAACAAATTGCATATATTTAATCATATAGTTTGATAAGTTTTGGCATGCACCTATTAAATCATCACTACAATCAAATTAACATGCGTGCTACAACATGAATGAACCTTGAAAAACATGCTTAGTGAAAGAAGCCAGTTACAAAGGTCATGTATTGTATGAGTCTCTTTATATAACATGTCCAAGATAGGCAATCTATAGAGATAGAATGTAGATTAGTGGTTGCTAGGCACTGGGATGGGGAGAATGGGGAGTGGGTATTGGGTTTTGGGGGAAATGCTAAAAATGCTCTGCAGTTAGATACTTGTGATGGCTGCGTAGTTTGTGAATATTCTAAAAACCTACTGAGTTGTACATTTTAAAGGGCGAATCTTGTGGTATGTGAATTATGTCTCAATAAAGCTGGGGGATGGGGTGGGGGGGTGTGATGAATTGGGCAATTGGGATTGACATGTATACACTGATGTGTATACAATGGATGACTAATAAGGACCTGCTGTATAAAAAAATAAGTTAAATAAAATTCAAAAATTAAAAAAAAAGAAATCAGACCCCTGCAGTTTACCCTTTTTAATTTAATATAATTACTAATGTATTAGTAATTATAAATGTATTAATACTTACCATTTACTCTTTGTTTCATCACTTCATTCTGGTTTTTTTCCTTTCCTTTCTTGCCTTCTGTTGGACTGATTTTTTTTTAATTAATTTCATTTCCCTCCACTGTTCTGTATTCTTGATTTATCAGGTCTATTATTAACTTACATTTGAAAATATTTTCATATTTTGCTATTACTTTGTATTTTAATTTTCTAGATATTTTAAATTCCCTAAGATATGAACATTATTGTAGATTTACCTTTTTGTGACTTTTCATTCCTTCCTGTGTCTCCTAACTTCCATTGGTGGGATCATTTTCCTTCTGCCTGAAGAATGCCCTTCAGTATTTATTGAATGTGGATTTGTTAAGGACACAGTCTCACAATTTTCCGTATATCTGAAAAAAGTCTTTGTTTCACCTTCATTGATGAAGGGTAGTTTTGTCAGTAATAGATCAATAGTTCAGTTTTCCCATCCCTTTGAGTATGTAATTCCATTATCTTCTGGTCTCTACTGTTTTTCCTTAGAAGTTAGCTATCAAACTCATTTTTATGCCTTTAAAAGAAACTGACCTCTCTGAGATTTTCCCTTTTTGATTTTTAGTGATTTTAATATGGTGTGCCTAGATTTATATATTTATCATAATATATACTGTTTACCCTTTTGTAGTGTTGAATCACAGCTTGATAACTTTCACCAGTTTTGTAAAATTCTTGATCAATATCTTCTCAGATACAGCTTCTTCCCCGTTCTCTCCCTTTACCCCAATAAATTCCCTGTCCCATTTTCAATCATTTTCCATCCCTTTCCCTCCAACCTTGGGCAACCACTAATGTGCTTTTTTACTTTATAGATTTGTTTTCATTTTAATGTCATATAAATGAAATTTTACAGTATGTACTGTTTTGTATCTGGTTTCTTTTTCTCAGTATTATATTGTTGACAGTAAGTCATATTTTAATGTATATCTGTATTATAGTATTTGTATATCTATATCTATATATTATAATTTGTTTATCCATTCAGATGTTGATTGACATTTGGGTTGTTTCCAGTTTGAAGCTATTATGAATAAAGCTCCTATGAACATTGTATGCAATTGTTGGGTAAAAACCTAGGAAGTGGAATTGCTGGATCATACAGTAATTGTATGTTCAATTTTATAAGAAATGATCAAACTGTTTTCCAAAGTATTTTTGTGATTTTATGTTAACTTCAGGAATGTATGAAAGTTGCAATTCTCCACTGACAGTTCCATTGATTGGAACTTTCAGTCATTTAAATTTTAGCCTTTCTAGTGGGTATTTATTTATATCTCACTGTGGTTTTAATTTGTACTGTACTGATGTCTAATGACATTGACCATATTTTCCCGTGTTTATTTGGGTGTTCAAATATCCTTCATGATGTGTTTATTTAAATATTTGCTAATTTAATAATTGACTTGTTTGACTTTTTATTGAGTTTTAAAATTTCTTATATATTCTGTATAAAAGTATTTGGTCAATTACATATGTTCAGAGTATCTTCTCCTATGTGAGATTTGCCATTTTATTCTTTAATGATGCCTTTTCAAGAGCAGACATTTTTAAATTTTGATGGTACCCAATTTATCCATTTTTAATTTTTTTTTTTTTTGCGGTACGTGGGCCTCTCACTGCTGTGGCCTCTCCCGTTGTGGAGCACAGGATCCAGACGTGCAGGCTCAGAGGCCATGGCTCACGGGCCCAGCTGCTCCATGGCATGTGGGATCCTCCTGGACCGGGGCACGAACCCGTGTCCCCTGCATCGGCAGGTGGACTCTCAACCACTGCGCTACCAGGGAAGCCCCATTTTTAATTTTATGATTCATGCATTCTATATCCTAAGAAATCTTTGTCTACCTAAAGATCACAAAGATATTCTTCCTGTGATTTGTAGTTTTAGCTTTTACATTTAGGTCTCTGATGTATTTTGTGTTGATTTTTGTGTGAGGGAAGTGTTAGGATTAATTTTTTCCCTATGGATATCCAATTCTTCTAACACCATTTTTACCATTCCCAATTAAATTATTATTGCTTCTGGTAATGAAGGAGTACCACCTTTTTGCACAACCCTTCTGCAGTAACAATTATAATCTGTCAAAAAGATGTAAGTTCAACTACTTGAATACAATGGAGAACAACCAAAAGCCAGCAGAAACTGGAGGAGCATCTGCTTAGAAAAGGAGAATGGCACTGGGTGAATTTCCCATGTTTTTATCACCTTTTTCCCCCCCATGTGCAGGCCAAGGTAAAACTTGAATAGAATATTGACAGGCTTTTAGCTTACACAACCAGACAGCAGGATTTGGGGTAACCTGAGCAGCTGGAAAGTGAGTAGGGAAATGACAGATCCACAAAGGGAAGCTCTAAATTCTGTTTATAAACCCACCCGTATCATCACCTGACCCCTGAACTGGACTTGCACGAGACAGTTTTCAAGCAGTCCAGCTAAACCTAAAAGATCTGAACAGAGATTTCAACTATTATTCATCACTGTATAAACAATTTGGTGGTTGACTTCAGACAGGTTAACTGCCTGTTGCAATAAAAATATCAGTATTCTTCAGAGAACCACAGTATAATTGGGAATCTCTACAACACATCGTTCAGAATGTCCATAATATAGTCAAAAATATCTAGACACACAAAGCAACAGGAAAATGTGATTTTTATTCAAGAGAAAAGGCAGTCAGTGGAATCTGACCTCAACACGATTGAAGTGTTGAATTAGTACACAAAGTCTTTAAAGGAAACATCACAAATATGCTCAGTAGTATAAAGGGAAATTTGCTTGTAATAAATTAAGAAATAGGAAGTCTCACCAGAGAAGTAAAAACTATTTTTTAAAAAGTGGTGGTGGGGCTTCCCTGGTGGTGCAGTGGTTAAGAATCCACCTGCCAATGCAGGGGACATGGGTTCGAGCTCTGGTCCAGGAAGATCCCACATGCCATGGAGCAATTAAGCCCGTGCGCCACAACTACCAAGCCTGCACTCTAGAGCCCATGTGCCACAACTACTGAAGCCCATGCACCTAGAGCCTGTGCTCCACAACAAGAGAAACCACCACAATGAGAAGCCTACACACTGCAACAAAGAGTAACCCCCTCTCGCCACAACTAGAGAAAGCCTGCGTGCAGCAACGAAGACCCAACACAGCCAAAAATAATAAATAAATATATTTTTAAAATAAATAAAATAAAAAGTGGTGGTGGAGGAGAATTCTAGAGTTGAAAATTCGGTACTCACTCCCTCCCCCCCGCCCAAGAAACATCACTAGAAGGGCTTAACAGCAGATTGGAGTAACAAGAGACAGTGAACTTTGAGAACGACTAATAGAAATTATCCAATGTGAAGACAACAGAAAGAAGACTAATCAAAAGTGAACAGAATCTCAGGGACATGTGGAATAATATATCTAATATGCAACTAATTTGAGTCCCAAAAGAAGAGGTAGAGAGAAACAAAATAATGATGTGAAAAGACAATGAATGAAAATTTACTAAATTAGTTGAAAGATATAAATTTACAGATTAAGGAGTACAATGAAAAGCAGGGCAAATACAAAAGGAAGAAAGGTTTAACATAATTAAACTGTTTGAAAAACAAGGTTAAGAGAAAATCTTGAAAGCATCTAGAGTAAAGTGACATGTTACTTATAGAACAAAGCAATATGAATTAGCATTCATTTTTTATCATAAACAATAGAGTCCAGAAACTAAAGGAATGAGGTCTTTAAAGTATTGACAGAGAGGAAAAAAAAGCCTTATTCAACTTTCATTGTCTTCAGCAAAAACATCTTCTGAGAATGAAGGTCAAATAAATCATGTTTTAGATAAATAAAACTTAGAGAATTTTCTGCCTGCAGGTCTTCGCTATAAGGAATGCTAAAGGGAGTTCTGAAATACTTGGCAACTTTGCTGAAAATCAGTCAACCTAATGTGAATTATTCTATTTCTGGACTCATTGTTCTGTTCTGCTGATTGATATGTCTGTCCATTATACTGCTACCATATACTGTTTTGAAATTAGGTATAATAATTCTAAGTCTGTAAGACAATATCTAGTACTGTCACTCTTCCAGCTTTTTGTTTCTCTAAGAAGACACCTTTGTGATTGCTGGCCCTTTCCTATATAAATTTTAGAATCAACTGGTCAGTTTCTACACAAAGTTTGCTAAAAATCTGTTTGGGATTACACTGAATCTATGTTAGACCAACAAGTTGGTAATTATCCTAATAAGAAATATGATTATTCCAATCTATGTGGTATCTCCTTTCATTTATTTGTAATGTCTTTAAATTCTCTCAGCAGTGTTTTGTAGTTTTCCTTGTATAGATCTTGTGCAAATTTTGTTAAATTTATCTGAGAGTAGTTCATGTTTCTTGATAATATTGCAGATTTTGTTTTCCTTTAATTTTTTTGCTAATTGGCAGTATTTAGGAATACAATTGATTTTTTTGTATTAAAATTCTGTGACCTCTCTAAAATTCACTACTAGTTTACATTTACAAAATCTTATCTATGATGTTTTACTTCTTTCAAATATGTATGCCTTTAATTTAATTTAATTTATTTATTTATCATTATTGCATTGTCTAGGACCTCCAGTGTGATGTTTAACAGAAGTGAGGGTACATCTTTGCCTTATTCCTGACCTTGGGGATAAAATGTTTAGTCTGTCTTCATTAAGTATGATGAAAGCTATAGCTTTTTCATAGTTGTCCTTTATCAGGTTGAAGAAATTCCCTTTCATTCCCTATTTTCCTTAGAGTTTTTATCACTAACAGATGTTGAATTTTGCCAAATGGCTTTTCTGTGTCAGTTAAGATGATCATATGATTTTCTTCTTTATACTACTAATATGGAGAATTACATTGATTTTTAACTGTGAAACCTACTTTGCATTGTGGGAATAAACTCCACTTCATTATGAAGTATTATTACTCTAATTATTTTTATGTTGCCGAGTCAGATTTCCTAATGTTTTGATAAGAATGTTTATGTCTAAGTTTGTGAGGATTATGGTTCTCTAATTTTCTTCCCTGTAATGGTTTTGTATGACTTTGGTATTGTTGATTTCATAAAATGAAATTGGAAGTGTTTCTTCCTCTTTATTTTTAAAAAAAGTCTGTGAGAAGTTAATGCTATTTCTTTCTCAGTTGTTTAGTAGTATTAACTGAGTGGAATGTAAAGAGTTCCCATATATCCCGTTTCCACTTATGCACAGCCTCCCTCACTGTCAACATCCTGAATCCAGAGAACATTTGTTACGATTGATGGACCTACATTACATATCATTTTCACTCAAAGTCCATAGTTTACAGTTTGTGTTCACTTTTGGTCTTTTGTATTTCGTGGGTTTTCACACAAGTATAATGACATGTATCCACCATTTTAGCATTGTACAGAATGTTTTCACTGCCCTAAAAATCCTCAGTGCTCTGCTGATTTATCCCTTCTACCCCTAACCCCTGGCAACTTCTGACCTTTTCACTGTCTCCTTAATTTTTTAAATTAATTAATTTATTTATTGACGTAGAGTTGATTTACAATGTTGTGTTAGTTTCAGGTGTACAGAAAAGTGATTCAGTTATACATGCATAGATACCTATTTTTTTTCAGATCCTTTCCTTTATAGGTTGTAACAAACACTGAGTATAGTTCCCTGAACTATACAGTAGGTCCTTGTTGATTATCTATTTTATATATAGTTGTGTGTATATGCTAATCCCAACCTCCTAATTTATCCCTCCCCCCCACAACCTTTCCCCTTTGGTAACCATAAGTTTGTTTTTGAAGTCTGTGAGTCTGTTCTGTTTTGTAAATAAATTCCTTTGTATCATTTTTTTTGTATCATTTTTTTAGATTCCACATATAAGCAATATCATATATTTGCTATTTGTCTTTCTCTGTCTGGCTTACTTCACTCAGTATGACAATCTCTGTGTCCATCCATGTTCCTGAAAATGGCATTATATCATTTTTTATGGCTGAGTAATATTCCACTGTATAAATAAACCACATCTTCTTTATCCATTCATCTATCAGTGGACATTTAGGTTGCTTCCTTGTCTTGGCTATTGTAAATAGTGCTGCAGTGAACATTGAGGTGCTTGTATCTTTTCAAATTGTGGTTTTCTCTGGATATAAGGCCCAGGAGTAGGATTGCTGGATCATATGGTAGCTCTACGTTTAGATTTTTAAGGAACCTCCATATTGTTCTCCATAGTGGCTGCACCAATTCACACTTCCCCCAAAAGTGTAGGAGGGTTCCTTTTTCTCCACACCCTCTCCAGCATTTGTTATTTGTAGACTTTTTGATAATGGCCATATTGTACAGAATGGGAGAAAATATTTGCAAATGATGCAACTGACATGGGATTAATCTCCAAAAATACAAACAGCTCATACAGCTTAATATCAAAAAAATAAACAACTCAATCAAAAAATAGGCAGAAGGTCTAAATAGACATTTCTCCAAAGAAGACACACAGATGGCCAAAAGGCACATGAAAAGGTACTCAATATCGCTAATTATTAGAGAAATGCAAATCAAAACTATAATGAGATATCACCTCACACTGCTCAGAATAGCTGTCATCAAAATGTCTGCATAGTTTTACCCTTGCAAAATATCATATTGTTGGAATCATAGAGTATGTAGCCTTTTCAAATTGGTTTCTTTCAGTTAGTAATATGCATTTAAGGTTTCAACGTGTCTTTTCATAGCACAACAGCATCCACCTACTAAAGGGCATCTTACTTCCAAGTTTGGGCAATTGTAAATAAAGCTGCTCTAAGCATCCATGTGCAGGTTTTTGTGTAGATGTGAGTTTTCAGTTCCTTTGGGTAAATACCAAAGAGCACAGTTGCTGGGGTGTATGGAAAGAGTAGTTTAGTTTTTTTAAAAGAGACAAAACTGCCCAGCTGTCTTCCAACGTTGCTGTACCATTTTACACTTCTACCAGCAACAAATGAGAGTTCCTGTTGGTCCACATCCATATCAGCATTTGGTATTATCAATGTTTTGGATTTTTGGCATTCTTATAGATGTGGTTTCTAATTGTTTTACTTTGCAATTCCTGATGCATTATGATGTTTAGCATCTTTCCATATGCTTTCTTGCCATCTGTATATCTTCTTTGGTGAGATATCTGTTCAGATCTTTTGCCTCTTTATTAATGGGGTTCTTTTTTTATGGTTGACTTTCGGAAGTTATGTTCAACAACTGTCTCTGGTTGGTTTTGACAGAGTCTCTCAGGGGAAAGCACTTTTTGTACTAGTGAGCTCTGAGTAAGTTCACAAATGACAGCCTTACATGTGGAGTCTTTCGTGTCCAATAACGACCTTTCTCTGGGAATGGGGCTTTGAAAGAATTACTTCTTGGACTGCCAGACTTGATTGTGGCTGTTGTTTTTCAAGACTCCAGTGGAGCTGGGGATGGGCAGATGGGCAAAGGGCAAATTAAAATGCCATAAAGCTCATTGTTCTTATTTAGCTCTTTTTCTTGAATAATCATTCCCTAGATTGCTGCATTTCTTTGGTTAATTTCCAGCATTTTGAAAAAGTTGATTCTGACAGTTTTTGCTAGTGTTCTCATTGCTTTTATGGAGGAAAGGTTTTTAGAACTCTTTACTCTGAGATTTTCAGTGATATCCACTGTCCTTTTGTGAACAGTGACATAAAATTTATTAGTTAGAGCTGTGAGATCTGGAAGAAATTCCTTACCTGTAGAACAAGCAGGACAACAAGAGCTCAATTAAATGACCAGGGAAGGTAGTATATCATGTCAGTTTATAATTTTATGGGTGCTGGATCTAGATGAGCCAAATTTTACTCTGCAAATAATGAGTGGTTAAATCTCATCAGCATATAACATATAATGGTTTATGTCCTTTAAAATGAAATGAGGAATTACTATTTATATAAAAACTAATCTAATATCCTCTTCCACCTGAACCTTTTTGCTATCTGGAATGTCTTTGGAAGAATAGGTATGTTTGTTCCTTTCTTTGCCCTGAATATTTTATAAATAGTGTAATATTTAAGGTTACTGTCAGCTTTTCATCTGAATTTTCTAAATGTGTAGCAGGGACTTTTGATTCTTTATTACTAGATTTTTTTTTTCTCACTAGTTGTTGCTATATATGGAGTATTATGTGGAGAGAAGAGGGGATGATTGATTTGTGAATGATAGGTTGACCTGGCTAGACAAGTCATGTGTAGGTCAGATTGAGGGTGACCTGCTAATGTTGTGGAAAGATTTCATTATATTTTTATATTTTACTGGGTTTAATTATATATGTAGGGCAAATGAAAGGTGTAATATAGTTGGTTTTGTGGCATTTCATTCAGTGTGATGGGCATTTATATTATAATTACCTATACTGAAAATATTGAGGAGAGGGTTTTAAAATCTGTCTACTTTTTATCATCTTTGAATTTTACACAAAACTACAAAGTAGTTAGTCATTTAAAATTCTAGATTTCTTTTGCCCTCTGTGTCTGATTAAGTTATATTTGGGATCTAAAAGTTAGAAAGACAGTTTGCTTTTGTTTATGGATATATTGTGAAGTCTAAAATGTTTCATAGTTGTAGTTAAATCTCCTAAGGTGTTTTTTTTTTTTTTTTTTTTTGCGGTATGTGGGGCTCTCACTGTTGTGGCCTCTCGCGTTGCGGAGCACAGGCTCCGGACGCACAGGCTCAGCGGCCATGGCTTACAGGCCCAGCTGCTCCACGGCATGTGGGATCTTCCCGGACCGGAGCACGAACCCGTGTCCCCTGCATCGGCAGGCAGACTCTCAACCACTGCGCTACCAGGGAAGCCCTCTCCTTAGTTTATAGGATATGAATTGGGGAAATGGATGGTGGAGCTGTATTTGAATAGTTTTCTTCCATCTGGTGTTATTCTTGTTATACTATTAGCAACTATTTTAATAAGTGGAACTTAATAAAATGTAGAGCAATCAACTTTTCTGAAGGATAAATTTTATAGGGCACCTAGCTTTTTTTTTTTTAACCATCTATATTTGATGCAGATCATGTACTTAGTAAATTTGTAACTCTAGGACAAGTGGCAGGAAAACAGAATTTCAATATTTTGTGTGTTGGTTGCTGGAGGCTCCATTTAGGAGGCATTACAAGGAAGAAAAGCTCAGATAAGAACTGTCATTTTTTTTAAAAAACAGGCATGAAAGGAAATTTAAAGAGACAGTAATGTTGGGAGGTGTAATTTTTTTTTAATACTAACTTCTAAAATATAAAATTTATAAATGTATCGAGTGACAAAGATCAATTAAAACTTGTCTTTTAGCAAGGATCAAATCAAGGATATGACCTTCACAGCCAGTGATAAAACCTCAAACTTTATCAAGATGTCTCAGAGTGAAGTTCGACTATTGCTATGGTATCTATTCAATTTGTTTCCATTAAACAGAAAATCTTATGAAAAAATCTCTGCCTCTGATCCTTGATAGACCTAAAATTATCATAATTAGGAAGAGAGATGGGAGCCAGAGGGTCAGAAAATAAGAGGTACAGCAACCCTAAAAACGTGTAGAAGAGGGCTTCCCTGGTGGCGCAGTGGTTGAGAGTCCGCCTGCCGATGCAGGGGACACGGTTCGTGCCTCGGTCCGGGAAGATCCCACATGCCGCGGAGCAGCTGGGCCCGTAAGCCATGGCCGCTGAGCCTGTGCGTCCGGAGCCTGTGCGTCCGGAGCCTGTGCTCCGCAACGGGAGAGGCCACAACAGTGAGAGGCCCGCATACCACACAAAAAAAAATCAAAAACAAGAAAAACGTTTAAAAGAGAACTGTAGATGTGGCTGTTACTAAGGAACTGACTAAAACAAAATAGATAAGAAGCCAAACAACTTTCTGAGAGAATTGTGTATTTTGGCTTAGTAGATACATCCCAGTTTTTCAAAATGGTTGCACCAGTTTGCACTCCCACAAATAGTATATTAGTCAGTCTGATCGACTGATAAGTCAAACAGTCAAATAGTGTATTAGCTAATCTTGTGGAGGTTGTAATAGTGGTTTAATTGGCATTTCCTTGATACCTAATGAGGCTGAACATATTTACATATGTTTTCTATTTTGATTTTTTTTTTTTTTTACTGGTCTATAGATAACCATTTCTATTGTTGTTTTGATTGTTCACCATGCAATAAAGTGTATCAGGTACACTAATCTTAAGTGTACAGTAACATTTTTTACATTGTTTTATATATATATGATATGTATATGTGTGTGTATGTCTTCAGATCAAGCTGTAGAACATTTCCAGCATCCCATGATTCCTTGTGTTCATTCTCAGTTACTACCACCCCCTGTCTTCCCATAGATGGCCACAGTTTTAGCTGTTACCAGCATCAATCAGGTTTTTTTCCAATTTTTTTTATTGTGGTAATATATACATAGTATAAAATTTACCATCCTAATCCTAACCATTTTAATTATAGAGTTCAGTGATATTAAATGCATTCATAATCTTCAGCAATAATCTATATTGCTGATATAGTCTTCAGCATAATCATCACCACCATCCATCTCCATAATTCTTTTCACCCTGTAAACTGAAACTCTATACCCGTTAACCAATAACTCCCTCTTTCCCTCTTCTTCCAGCCTCTGGCAACCACTATTCTACTTTCTGCCTCTGATTTTGACTAGTCTAAGTACCTCATATAAGTAGAATCATATAGTATTCGTATTTATGTGACTGGCTTATTTCACTTACCATAGTGTTATCCAGGTCCATCTATGTTGTAGCATATTGCAGAATTGCCTTTTGGCTGAATAATATTCCACTGTATATATATACCACATTTTGCTTATCCATTCTTTAGTGTGTGGACACTTCAATTGCTTCCATCTTTTTTTTTTTTTTGCAGTACACGGGCCTCTCACTGTTGTGGCCTCTCCTGTTGTGGAGCACAGGCTCCAGATGCACAGGCTCAGCAGCCATGGCTCACGGGCCCAGCCGCTCCTCGGCATGTGGGACCCTTCCGGACCGGGGCATGAACCTGTGTCCCCTGCATCAGCAGGCGGACTCTCAACCACTGCGCCACCAGGGAAGCCCTGCTTCCATCTTTTAACTATTGATAATAATGCTGATGAGAATATGGGTGTGTAAATAACTCTTCAAGACTCTGCTTTCAATTCTTTCGGGTGTATACCCAGAAGTGAAATTGCTGATGATATGAGAATTATATTTTTAATTTTTAGGGGAATGGCTGTACTGTCTTCCACAGTGGCTGTACTGTTTTACATTTCTACCAACAGTGCATAAGAATTCTGATTTATCCACACCCTTGGCAACACTTGTTGTTTTCTGAGTTCTTTTTTTTTTTCATAGTAGCCATCCTAATGGGTATGAGGTGGTATCTAATTATAGTTTTGACTTGCATTTCCTGAATGGTAGTGATGTTGAGCATTTTTTTTTTTGTTCTTATTGGCCATTTGTACATCTTCTCTGGAGAAATGTCTTTTCAAGTCCTTTGTCCATTTTTGAATCAGGTTGTTTGTTCTTTTGTTGTTGAATTTTATAAGTTCTCTGTATGTTCTAGATACTAATCTCTTATCAGATATATGATTTGCACAATTTTCTCCCATTTTGTGGATTGCCTTTTTAATCGATGAATAGTGTCTTTTCATGCACAAAATACTTTAATTTTTTTAAATTTTTATTTAAAAAATATTTTAAAGTTCAATTTGTATACTTTTTCTTTTGTTACCTGTGCCTTTGGTGTCATATCCAAGAAATCATTGCCAAATCTAATGTCGTGAAGCTTTTGCCCAATGTTTTCTTTTAAGAGTTTTATATTTTAGGCCTTTGATCCATTTTGAGTTAATTTTGTATCAGGTAAGGGTTCAATTTCATTCTTTTGCATGTGCATATACAGTGGCCACAGTACCATCTGTTGAAAGGACTATCCTTTCCCCATTAAATGGTCTTGGTACCCCTGTCAGATATCATTTGACCACACATTTATGTAAGGGTTTATTTCTTGGCTCTCTATTCTATTTCATTGATCAATATATCTGTCTTTATGCGAGTACCACACTATTTTGATTACTGTAATTTTGTAGTAAGTTTTGAAATCAGGAGGTGTGAATCCTACAGCTTTGTTCCCCCTTTTGAAGACCGTTGTGGCTATTCAAGGTCCCTTAAGATTCCATTTGAATTTTAGGTTGAGTATTTCTATTTTTGCAAAAAATATCATTGGGATTTTCATAGAGATTGCACTGAACCTGTAGATCACTTTGGGGAGTACTGACATCTCAACAATAATAAGTCTTTTATTCCTTGAACATGGAATGTTTTTCCATTTATTTGTATTTTCTTTTAATTTCTTTCAGCATTGTTTTCTAGTTTTCATTGTAGAAGTCTTTCAACATCTTGGTTAAGTTAATTTCTAAGTATTTTATGCTTTTTGATGCTATTGTAAATGGAATTGTTTTCATAATTTCCTTTTCATATTGTTCATTGTTAGTGTATAGAAATGCAATGGATTTTTGAATGTTGAATTTGTAACTTGCTACTCTGCTAAATTCATTTATTTGTTCTAAAAATATTTCTGTGGAATCTTCATCTACTACATGAAAGATAACATCAGGACTTCCCTGGTGGTCCAGTGGTAAAGAATCCACCTTACAATGCAGGGCACATGGGTTCAATCCCTGGTCACAGAATGAAGATCCCACATGCTGTGGGGTGACTAAGGCCGCACGCCATAACTTTGGAGCTTACATGCCTCAACTAGAGAGCCTGTATGCTGCAAACTGCAGAGCCCATGCTCTCTGGAACCCACGTGCCACAACTACAGAGCCCACGTGCCCTGGAGCCTGTGTGCCACAACTGGGGAAGAGAAAACCCACAGACCACAACTAGAGAGAAGCCCACACATCACAGCAAATAGCCTGTACACCACAGCAAAAGATTCCACATGGCTCAACATAAAAGATCCTGTGTGCCACAACTAAGACCTGACGCAGACAAAAATAAATAGAATAAATAAATTAATAATAATAAAAAACTATATCTTCTTAAGAAAAGAAAGATTACATCATCTGTGAACAGATATAATGTTACTTATTTTCCAATTTGGAGGCCTTTTTTTCTTCACTAAATACTCTAACATCCCTTAGTTTTGCTTCGTTGTGAACTTCATTTAAAAGTATGTAATACTTTGTGTCTAGTTTATTTTACTTAAAATACCATGCCTATAGCTCTATTTTATTCTTTCTCATTGCTGTGTAATATTCCATTTTATGACTGTACTACAGTTTGTTTATCTCTTCTTTTGTTCATACACATTGCAGTTGTTTCCAGTGTTTGGCTATCATTATTCAAGAAGCTATGAATGTTCCTGTACATGTCATTTTATAGACATATAGACTCATGTTTTTTGTATGTAAGTGTATGTATATATGTATGTGACTGTCTGTCTGGAGAATTGCTGGGTCATATAGCAGCAATGTCTTTAGCTTTAGTAGAAATTGCCAAACAGCTTTAGTATGTGTATGTGTATATGTATATATATATATGTGACTGTCTGTCTGGAGAATTGCTGGGTCATATAGCAGGAATGTCTTTAGCTTTAGTAGAAATTGCCAAACGGGTTTCTATAGTTTTTTTTTTTTAATTTTAACATCTTTATTGGCGTATAATTGCTTTACAATGTTGTATTAGTTTCTGCTGTATAACAAAGTGAAACAGTTATACGTATACATATATCCCCATAGCCCCTCCCTCTTGCGTCTCCCTCCCAACCTCCCTATCCCTCCCCTCTAGGTGGTCACAAAGCACCGAGCTGATGTCCCTGTGCTATGTAGCGCTTCCCACTTACTATCTACTTTACATTTGGTAGTGTATTTATGTCAATGCCACTCTCTCACTTAGACCCAGCTTACCCTTCCCACTCCCGGTGTCCTCAAGTCCATTCTCTACATCTGCGTCTTTATTCCCATCCTGCCCCTAGGTTCGTCAGAACCTTTTTTTTTTTTTTTAGATTCCATATATGTTTGTTAGCATATGGTATTTGTTTTTCTCTTTCTGCCTTACTTCAGTCTGTATGACACACTCTAGGTCTATCCACCTAGCTACAAATGACTCAATTTCATTTCTTTTCATGGCTGAGTAATATTCCATTGTATATGCCAAACAGTTTTCTAAAGTGGTTGTACCAATTTACAGTCCCACTTATATAAGAGTTTCATTTGCTTCACATCTTTCCCAATGCTTGGTATTGTCATTAATTTTGACTGTTTTGTTTAGTGTGTCAGTTTATATTTACCTTTCACCAAAGACTTTTTTAGAAAGCTTTAAAACTACCTGGTGAAACAATCTTTTTTTTTTTTTTTTTTGGTCTGTGTTGGGTCTTTGTCGCTGCACAGGGGCTTTCTCTAGTTGTGGTGAGTAGGAGCTACTCTTCGTTGAGGTGTTTAGGCTTTTCACTGCAGTGGCTTCTCTTTTTTTTTTTTTGCATTTTATTTAATTTCTTTTTTTATATAGCACGTTCTTATTTGTTATCTATTTTATACATATTAGTGTATACATGTCAATCCCAATCTCCCAATTCATCCCACCACCACCACACCCCCTGCCACTTTCCCCCCTTGGTGTCTATACGTTTCTCTACATCTGTGTCCCTATTTCTGCCTTGCAAACGGTTTATCTATACAATTTTTCTAGATTCCACATATATGCATTAATGTACAGTATTTGTTTTTCTCTTTCTAACTTACTTCACTCTGTATGACAGTCTCTAGGTCCATCCATGTCTCTACAAATGACCCAATTTTGTTCATTTTTATGGCTGAGTAATATTCCATTGTATATATATACCACATCTTTATCTGTTCATCTGTCGATGGGCATTTAGGTGGCTTCCATGACCTGGCTATTGTAAATAGTGCTGCAATGAACATTGTGATGCATGTATCTTTTTTGAATTATGGTTTTCTCTGGGTATATGCCCAGTAGTGGGATTGCTGGATCATATGGTAATTCTATTTTTAGTTTCTTAAGGAACCTCCATACTGTTCTCCATAGTGGCTGTATCAATTTACATTCCCACCAACAGTGCAAGAGGGTTCCCTTTTCTCCACACCCTCTCCAGCATTTGTTGTTTGTAGATTTACTGATGATGCCCATTCTAACCAGTGTGAGATGATACCTCATTTTACTTTTCATCTGCAATTCTCTAATAATTAGTGATGTTGACTGTCTTTTCATGTGCCTCTTGGCCATCTGTACGTCTTCTTTGGAGAAATGTCTATTTAGGTCTTCTGCCCATTTTTTGATTGGGTTGTTTTTTGTTTCTTTGTTTTTTGGGGTTTTTTTGCGGTACGCGGGCCTCTCACTGCTGTGGCCTCTCCCGTTGTGGAGCACAGGCTCCAGACGCGCAGGCTCAGCGGCCATGACTCACGGGCCCAGCCGCTCTGCAGCGTGTGGGATCTTCCCGGACCGGAGCACGAACCCATGTCCCCTGCATCGGCAGGCGGACTCTCAACCACTGCGCCACCAGGGAAGCCCTGATTGGGTGGGTTTTTTTTGTTTTCTTTTTTAATATTGAGCTGCATGAGCTCTTTATATATTTTGGAGATTAATCCTTTGTCTGTTGATTTGTTTGCAAATATTTTCCACCATTCTGAGGGTTGTCTTTTCGTCTTATTTATAGTTTCCTTTGCCGTGCAAAAGCTTTTAAGTTTCATTAGGTCCCATTTGTTTATTTTTGTTTTTATTTCCATTACTCTAGGAGGTGGGTCAAAAAAGATCTTGCTGTGATTTATGTCAAGGAGTGTTCTTCCTATGTTTTCCTCTAAGAGTTTTATAGTATCTGGTCGTACATTTAGGTCTTTAATCCATTTTGAGTTTATTTTTGTGTATGGTGTTAGGGAATGTTCTAATTTCATTCTTTTACATGTAGCTGTCCAGTTTTCCCAGCACCACTTATTAAGGAGACTGTCTTTTCTCCATTGTATATCCTTGCCTCCATTGTCAAAGATTAGTTGATCATAGGTGTGTGGGTTTATCTCTGGGCTTTCTATCCTGTTCCATTGATCTATATTTCTGTTGTTTGTGGCAGTACCATACTGTCTTGATTACTGTAGCTTTGTAGTATAGTATGAAGTCAGGGAGTCTGATTCCTCCAGCTCCATTTTTTTCCCTCAAGATTGCTTTGGCTATTTGGGGTCTTTTGTGTCTCCATACAAATATTAAGATTTTTTGTTCTAGTTGTATAAAAAATGCCATTGATAATTTGATAGGGATTGCAGTGAATCTGTATATTGCTTCTGGTAGTACTGTCATTTTCACAATATTGATTCTTCAAATCCATGAACATGGTATATCTCTCCATCTGTTTGTGTCATCTTTGATTTCTTTCACCAGTGTCTTATAGTTTTCTGAGTGCAGGTCTTTTGTCTCTTTAGGTAGTTTTATTCCTAGATATTTTTTTCTTCTTGTTGCAATGGTGAATGGGATTGTTTCCTTAATTTCTCTTTCTGATCTTTTGTTGTTAGTGTATAGGAATGTAAGAGATTTCTATGCATTAATTTTGTATCCTGCAACTTTAGCAAATTCATTGATTAGCTCTAGTAGTTTTCTGGTAGCATCTTTAGGATATCTATATATAGTATCATGTCATCTGCAAACAGTGACCGCTTTACTTCTTTTCCAATTTGTATTCCATTTATTTCTTTTTCTTCTGTGATTCCCGTTGCTAGGACTTCCAAAGCTATGTGAATAATAGTGGCAAGGGTGGACATACTTGTCTTGTTCCTGACCTTAAAGGAAATGCTTTTAGTTTTTCACCATTGAGAATGATGTTTGCTGTGGGTTTTTTGTATATGGCCTTTATTATGTTGAGGTAGGTTCCCACTGTGCCCTCTTTCTGGAGAGTTTTTCTCATAAGTTGGTGTTGAATTTTGTCAAAAGCTTTTTCTGCATCTATGGAGATGATCATATGGTTTTTATTCCTTAATTTGTTAATAAGGTGTATCACATTTATTGATTTGCATGTATTGAAGAATCCTTATATCCCTGGGATATATCCCACTTGATCATGGTGTATGATCCTTTTAATGTGTTGTTGGATTCTGTTTGCTAGTATTTTGTTGAGGATTTTTGCATCTATATTCATCAGTGATATTAGTATGTATTTTCTTTTTTTGTAGTATCTTTGTCTGGTTTTGGTATCAGGGTGATGGTGGCCTCATAGAATGAGTTTGGAAGTGTTCCTTCCTCGGCAATTTTGGAAAAGTTTGAGAATGATAGGTGTTAGCTCTTCTCTAAATATTTGATAGAATTCACCTGTGAAGCCATCTGAACCAGGACTTTTGTTTGTTGGAAGATTTTTAATCACAGTTTCAATTTCATTACTTGTGATTTGTCTGTTCATATTTTCTGTTTCTTCCTGGTTCAGTCTTGGAAGGTTATACCTTTCTAAGAATTTGTCCATTTCTTCCAGGTTGTCCATTTTATTGGCATAGAGGTAGTAGTAGTAGTAGTAGTCTTTTATGATGCTTTGTATGATGCTTTGTAGTAGTCTTTTATGATGCTTTGTATTTCTGCAGTATCCATTTTAACTTCTTTTTCATTTCTAATTTTATTGAGTCCTTTCCCTCTTTTTCTTGATGAGTCTGGATCAAGGTTTATCAATTTGGTTTATCTTCTCAAAGAAGCAGCTTTTACTTTTACTGATATTTGCTATTGTTTTCTTTGTTTCTATTTCTTTTATTTTTGCTCTGCTCTTTCTACTAACTTTGGGTTTTGTTTGTTCTTCTTTCTCTAGTTCCTTTATGTGTAAGGTTAGATTGTTTATTTGAGATTTTTTTTCCTTCTTGAAGTAGGACTGTATTGCTATAAACTTCCCTCTTAGAACTACTTTTGCTACATCCCATAGGTTTTGGATCATCGTTTTTTCGTTGTCATTTTTCTCTAGGTATTTTTTGATTTCCTCTTTGATTTCTTCAGTGATCTCTTGGCTGTTTACTAACGTATTGTTTAGCCTCCATGTGTTTGTGTTTTTTACGTTTTTTCCCCTGTAATTTATTTCTAATCTCATAGTGTTGTGGTCAGAAAAGATGCTTGATATGATTTCAGTTTGCTTAAATTTACTGACGCTTTATTTGTGACCCAAGATGTGATCTATCCTGGAGAATGATTTGTGTGCACTTGAGAAGAAAGTGTAATCTGCTGTTTTCAGATGGAACGTCCTATAAATATCAATGAAATCTATCTGGTCTATGCTGTCATTTAAAGCTTGTGTTTCCTGATTAATTTTCTGTCTGGATGATCTGTCCATTGATGTAAGTGAGCTGTGAGGTCCCCCATATTATTGTGTTACCATTGATTTCCTATTTTATAGCTGTTAGCATTTGCCTTATGTATTGAGGTGCTGCTATTTTGGGTGCACATATATTTATAATTGTTATATCTTCTTCTTGGATTGATCCCTTGATCACTATGTAGTGTCCTTCCTTGTGTCTTTTTAACATTCTTTATTTTACAGTGTATTTTCTCTGATATGAATATTGCTACTCCAGCTTTGTTTTGATTTCCATTTGCATGGAATATCTTTTCCCATCTCCTTACTTTCAGTCTGTATGTTTCCCTAGGTCTGAAGTGAGTCTCTTGTAGACAGCATATATATGTGTCTTGTTTTTGTATCCGTTCAGCAAGCCTGGGTCTTTTGGTTAGAGCATGTAATCCGTTCACATTTAAGGTAATTATTGATATGTATGTTCCTATTACAATTTTCTTAATAGTTTTAGGTTTGTTTTTGTAGGTCCTTTTCTTCTCTTGTGTTTCCCACTTAGAGAAGTTCCCTTAGCATTTGTTGTAGAGCTGGTTTTGTGGTGCTCAGTTCTCTTAGCTTCTGCTTATCTGTAAAGCCTTTGATTTCTCTATCAAATCTGAATGAGATCCTTGCCAGGTAGAGTAATCTTAGTTGCATGTTCTTCCCTTTCATTACTTTAAATATATCATGCCACTCCCTTCTGGCTTGTAGAGTTTCTGCTGAAAAATCAGCTGTTAACCTTATGGGAGTTCCCTTGTATGTTATTTGTCACTTTTTGCTTGTTGATTTTAATAATTTTTCTTTGTCTTTAATTTTTTTCAATTTGATTACTATGTGTCTTGGCGTGTTTTCCTTGGGTTTATCCTGCCTGGGACTGTCTGCCCTTCCTGGACTTGGGTGACTATGTCCTTTCCCATGTTAGGGAAGTTTTCAACTATAATCTTTTCAAACATTTTCTTAGGTCCTTTCTTTCTCTCTTCTCCTTTTGGGACCTGTATAATGCTAATGTTGGTGCGTTTAATGTTGTCCCAGAGGTCTCTTAGGCTGTCTTCATTTCTTTTCATTCTTTTTTCTTTATTCTGTTCCATGTTAGTGAATTCCACCATTCTGTCTTCCAGGTCACTTATCCATTCTTCTGCCTCAGTTCTTCTGCTATTGATTCCTTCTAGTGTATTTTTCATTTCAGTTATTGTATTGTTCATCTGTTTGTCTGTTCTTTAATTCTTCTAGGTGTTTGTTCTTTAATTCTTCTTGGTCTTTGTTAAACATTTCTTGCATTTCTCAATCTTTGCCTCCATTCTTTTTCCAAGGTCCTGGATCATCTTCACTATCATTATTCTGAAATCTTTTAGGGGAATGTTGCCTATCTCCACTTCATTTAATTGCTTTTCTGGGGTTTAATCTTGTTCCTTCATCTGGTACATAGTCCTCTGCCTTTTCATTTTGTCTATATTTCTGTGAATGTGGTGGCTTCTCTTTTTGTGGAGCACGGGCTCTATGTGTGCGGACTTCAGTAGTTGCAGCACGTGGGCTCAGTAGTTGTGGCACATGGGCTTAGTTGCTCCATGGCATGTGGGATCTTCCTGGACCAGGGATCAAACCTCTGTTGCCTGCATTGGCAGGCGGATTCTTAACCACTGCATCACCAAGGAAGTCCTGAGGATCTTTTTATTTATTTGTTTTTTTAATCTCTACTTTTATTGTGTGATCAGAATATTTTTATATTGTTTCTACTTTGTGGAACATTTTGAAGCTTTCTTTGAGACAGTACATTTGGTCAATTTCTGTGAATGTTTCATATGTACTTATTAAGGAAATTACTTGTACTTGTAATGGGAGTTTAAAGATAAAGATATTGAGATATCTTGTTTAGTATATATTTCCATGTCCTTTTATATTTTTTTGTACACTGGTATTGAGTTTGGTATGTTCATGTTTTGTATTTGTTTTTTTCTTTTTTGCATCTTTATTTCTCTTTGATTCTATTTTATCATGGTACTCACTGTGTTATTTGGTACATAGATATTCCTAACTATTATATATTTATTTTGTATTGGTCTTTAGATCATAAAATGTTCTTTTTTAGAATGTGATGCTTTTTGGTCTCACCTCCACCATGTCTGATATCAGAATTGCAATACCTACTTTCTCATTGTTTCCATTTGCATTGAATAAATTTATTTGTTGTATTTTTACTTTTTTTTTTTTTTTTGCGGTATGTGGGCCTCTCACTGTTGTGGCCTCTCCTGTTGTGGAGCACAGGCTCTGGACGCGCAGGCTCAGCAGCCATGGCTCACGGGCCCAGCCGCTCCGCGGCATGTGGGATCTTCCCGGACCGGGGCACAAACCCGTGTCCCCTGCATCGGCAGGCGGACTCTCAACCTCCGCGCCACCAGGGAAGCTCTATTTTTACTTTTTGAATTACTTTATTTTAGATGAGTTTCTCTAATACATTGTAGAGTTGTTTTCCTTTGTAAGTTGATTCAAAATTGTGGGGTTTTTTTAAATTGGAAAGGTTAATCAATGTACATTTATTGTTATGATCGTGTGGTCACTATTCTAACAAAATATTATATTATTGTATATGTATTTATCATTTGTATTACATTTCCCCCTTTCATTTTGTAGTATGTTCCTCCCTTTTTGTATTTTCCTTGGTATTTTGGAAGGTTTGTATTTTTGTTCTAGTGGTTATCTTTATACTACTATTTATAATGCCGTTATTTTTGTCCCTCTTTTGTTTACTTAGGATTTCATTGTTTGGTTTGTCAGTTTAAATAACATCATTTGATTCCTACCTTCCTACTATCTTCCTTTGTGGGCTGCTGCTCAGTAGTCTGATGCTTATTTGATTTTGCTTCCTTTGTAAGTGATCCCAGAAGACTTTTCTTCTTATCTTTAAAATCTATTATGTATTACAATACGTCTCAGAATTTTTTGTATCAGTTTTCCCAAATCCTTCTTAGGCCTTTTTAATATTCATGTCTTCTCTTATTTTGGTTATTGTTTTTTCTTTTGTATCATAGTTTTAAATATTAGCTCTATAATTTTATGTATGTTGGATCCTCTTTCTCTTGTGTGTTAACACTTTCCCCTGATCCTTGTTACACTCTTGCTTCATTTTGTTTTGTTCCCTGGCTATTTTCATGCTTTTGTTCAGTGCGTCTTATTATATTTTCATTCAATCCTATTCTCTCTTGAATATGTTATAATTTATCCTTCATTTCTAAAATAATTTTTTTCTTGTGCTCAATTTCTTTCATAAGACCAGTTACCTCTTATTTTGCATCTTCCTGATATGAAGAGTTTTGCCCATTTCTGGTCTATTTCTGTTTTGAATTATTGAATGTTTGAGGTTTTTGAAAAAGATCTGTAAATACTTTAATAATATATAGTTCAGTTTGAGATATTATTGTAGTTTTCTCTACTTTATGGTTTCTTTTTTTCTTTCTTTTTTCTTTTTGGAGAGGGGTGTTCATCAGCTGAAGAGTTTTTGTTCTGATTTTCTGTATTCTTTTATAATAATTTTTTACAGTTGTTGCCTATTGTTTTGTAATCAGTTTTGAAAGTTTTGTTTTTCATGACCAACAATGATAGTTTATATAGAAAGTGGTGAGGGGGTTTACAAGGTTTCTTAGTTCGAAAGCACCCTATTCTATTGCTATAAATAAGTGCAGTATCTCGAATCTGTGGTGCATTTGTTTGGGAGGATGAAAGTTTTCTTTATTTTTTCCTTCCTTTCATTTCTGAAGGATCATTATTTTTTTTACTTTCTTGTTTTCTCCTTTCTCTTTACCACCAAACATCCAAGGAATATCACTTTTAAGTCACTCACTCTCCTCTCCTGTAGAAGTGGTGCTTCCTCAAGACTGTCACTTCTATTTCTTGCAATTGCAAGCCTCTTCCTTTAGGTTCCATAGTAATCAATGCTCTGATCTAACAAGTCTTAGACCTATTTTTAGGATTTCCCTACTTCCTGCTGCTTATTTTATCTGTACTGGGTCAACCCTAAGCCCCTGTTTCTCTCTCCTCTTATCTACATAGTCTGTATCTCTCTTTCTCCACATGGGCTTTAGAAATAGTTGCTGGCTTTTAGTGTTCATTTCTCTACTACACGTGTTTGAAGTTTATGGTAGTCTTTGTCTCTTAGTTATGCTGTAGATGTAGATTATGCTTCTTCACTCTGTTTTTATTTTTAAAGTTTTGTTGAGATTATGTGGAGGTATTTGGATTTAGGTGGTTGCCCTTATTTTATGGGAGACTGGAGTATCTTCTGTTTTCTTGAACATATTAACCTGAGATACTTTAAAGTCCAGGTCTAATAACTCCAATCTGTATTTTCTGTAGGTCTGTTCTTTTCCTTTTTTGTTCTTTTCTTTAAATCTTATTGTGGTTTTGTCTTCCGGTATGCTTAGTAATTGTCAGAGGAATGTCAGACATTGGATGTGATATTCTGAGGATCTGGATGATATTTACTTTTCCCAGAGAGGGTTTAATTTTGCTTCTGGCAGGTAGGTAGAGTAGAGACAATTAAATTTAATCTCATCTGGGGTTGAGTTGATATATAGCTGGGTTTCATTCTTCTGATATGGTTCTGGTTTACTGCTAGCAGTGCCCAGACTTCAAAAAATTTCCCCTCTATATGTTATTACTGCTAACAGCTCTGCTTAGCTTCTCGGCCTCCTGTCTGAGGATTGGCAAATGACTTAATAAAGCCCATGCTGAAAGTTGAGCTTACCTCTCTAAATTTCTCTTTTGTACTTCTTGGCTGCCTTTGGTAGCTCTCTAATGCCTTCACATTGTTGTTTTCCATATTTTACCTACGTTCTCTAGTTATTTTTTATTGGGAGGGTTAGTCTTTTATGAGATAATCTGCAAAAGCCTCTTTACTGAGTTTTAAAATTTCAAGTACTGTGTATTTAATTTGTATAAATATCTTGTGAACATTTTATGTCATGTGTTTTTAATCTTTTCTGTGAATATATTTTTACACTTTAAAAATTATTTTAAACATATTAAACATGGTTATTATATAATCTATGATAATTCCAAGAAATGAAATCCTTGTAGGTTTATTTTTAACTGGTTCTCTTTCACAGTGCCTTGTTTACTTGTATATTTAATAGTTTGTACCACCAGGTAACATTTGTGTTTGTTGCATTCTGGCTTGCATACCACTTTGTTTATTTCTTTTTTTGGACCCATTTGCGTGATGTGAATTTGACATGTACATTTACTTGAGTGCTAGGTTGTGATTACAACTTGTTGCTTTATGTTGTCCCCTGTTTTGCTCATTTCTAAGACAGCTTTCCTTACAGTCCCTTAAGCACAGACTCCTGGATAACCTTTACTTTGGGGGGTAACTCTTTGAGTTCCCAGCTTCTTGGGAGGACAGCCTCTTGTTAGACTCTTAGGTGGTACTTGTGTTTGTTTTCTATCCATTGCAAACCAGATCTGTAGATTTTAACTCTGGTCAAAATGGGGAAAAGCAGATTCAGCACCCCACCGACCTTCACTGAGTGTCCACTTTCATTAGATTTTGTATTTTACTATTTTTATCAACTGGGGTGATTTAAAGATGTTTTTGTATATTACTTTGCATTTTTAGTTGTTTTCAGTGATGGAGTTGGTGCAAATATTTCTGTTATTCTAAGAATTTACTTGTTCTCTACATTGCCTGAAACAACTTTCTGTTTGATGATAAAATTTGTAAAGCCATTCCTAGGAACTTTCTTATTCTCTTACCATTTTCTTTCCACTAAGCGTGCACATACCTACACACTCACCTACCCACTCACACCTTTAAAAGGAGACAGATTCTTCTACTTTTTAAACTTTACTTTTAGGAAAAGGTTTATGAAATTCATCTAGTGTTGTCTGTAAAGTTGAGTTTTATTTTTTGGTGCAGGAATGTAATTATTATGGGTAACATTTTTAGGCTCTGTGAAGCCCTTGAATAGTTTACAGAAGGAGGTGATTTAGGCTACAATGAATAAATGTGGGATACTTCTGTTATTCTAGGAATTTATTTGTACTCAAGTCATATTACCTTTAATAGTGAAAAATAAGTAAAGGTTTAACATGAAAAACAGGAATAGTCTCCCTTTCTATTTATGTCCCACCCCTTAGCTCTCCATTTCCTGAATGGTTAGAAATATAGTAAATTAATGGAAGTTTTTTGAGAGTTTGTATAATTATGTGATTAAGTTTTATAAGTCGTTTCAGAATTTATTTTGTCTTTCTTAAAGCATGAATACCCCAAAGACAAGGACTTGTTTTAAGATGATTTAAATAGTTTCCTTTTACGAAAGATTTTATGTTAGTTGATGAAGAGAGATACTTTATGGTAGAGTATTACATAACTTTAATGTTCCTTTAGTACTTGGCTTTACAAATGAATATGAAAAGTGATTTTTAAAATTCACTTTCTTCTTCCTCAGAAAGTAGCAAAGCAAATGAAACCATCATTCTTTTCTAATCTTCATGAATAATTTCTCACTGGCCGTGAGTGAGAGGCTGTTTTCAGGGCTATCCCATGGTATCTACAGAGATACAGT
This sequence comes from Grampus griseus, assembly GCF_964374135.1. Classification (NCBI taxonomy): domain Eukaryota; kingdom Metazoa; phylum Chordata; class Mammalia; order Artiodactyla; family Delphinidae; genus Grampus; species Grampus griseus. The sequence continues at coordinate 43,368,666 of NC_139013.1, forward strand.
TTAGACCTTGCAGTTTAGCCTCTGTGAAAATGCTGCTAAATTACCGAAGTGAAGAGAGCTTACACTTAATCTTTGGATAATTTCAGTGTGGACTTTAGAATGAAGCCACTAGGGGGAAAACGGTTCCTTGTTAGAAGCATAAAACCTACTGACTGTATCTTGGCCAGTGTTCCCTTTTTTCCAGTAAGCTGTCTGCTATACAGAGGTGTATAACCCTAATGGCTTGTTGTATGCCATTAAAAGGTATTGTACACTCATAAAAGAATGACATTTTGATCAATGCTGTTAAAAGAATTACTGTCTTGACACAGAAAAGCTTTCCTGCTGCAAGTTTAAAAATATGCCTTTAAAAGCTTTTTATTGAATACCTTTGCTTCCCTCAGAAATGTGCCATTTTGGCGTGAGGTTACCCTGAAGTATTACACATCACAACTTAAATACAAAACCTCCTACTTACCTTTAAAAGTAGCAGAGGTTAGGTATTTTCCTACCAAATGGAGCTTAAAGACATGGTAGCATCTTAAACCACATTATCTGATCTAGAAATAGAATTTTTGCAAAGAGAAAGCTGAAAATTAAATTATTCCTTTTTATTTTGTGAGGTATTGATTTTTTTTCATGATATTTTGTTTAAACTTTGTGGTTTTAATTTCCCTTGGATTTAGGAATCATGCCTTTCCACCCACTTCAGGAATAGATCTTTTCTAATCACCTGGGAATTGGTTCCCTTAAATGGTGATACATTGGATGTATTTTTCTACTGTTTCTTTTCTTTTTATTATATTCTTGATTAGGATCTTACGAAAACCATGTCATAATAGACACATGGTTTCTTCTATGCACAGTTGGTCTTCTACAGATTTTCTAATGTACTAATTGTATAATTTTAGCTTTATTTCACTCTTTGTAATACTTCTGATATTACCTAATTTTTGACTTTATACCATATTTTCTGACTTGTGAACTGAGCATTTTAAAATCCAGTACTCTGAAAACCACAATTTTCTTAAATAAATCACTATAGAATGATTATTTACTTGATGTATTTTAAGTTTTGTACTTTTTAAATTTGACATTTAACCCCAATCTAATGAACTTTACATACGTGAGCATATTTTAAGATAGATGGCATTGATTTTTATAAAGCATGTTGCCTTTGTTGTCTGTTTTACTTGTAAAAGCAGGTGTTTTGTTGTTGCTGTTGGTGGTGGTGGTGGTGGTTGTTTTTATTATTCACTACCCACTGAGTTCCAGGTGATTTATATATCGTATCAATAAAACTAAGACTTGTTGCAATTATCATGTGCCATGTACTTTCCATGACTCAAAGAAGTTATATAACTTGGTCAAACAACAAGTAAGTTGTGGAGTTAAGATTCAAAGGTTGATAGTGTGACTCTCAATTATTGTGCTGTTCAAACCTTTTTATATGTTGTTTATTTGTTCTAGGTGGTATTATCCCCGTTTTACGAATGAGGAGCCTGAAGCTCAGACAGAGTAAGTCCTTTGCCCATTGACACAGAGGGAAGGAGTGACACAGCTGGCTCTGTTAGACTTCAAAGTATATTTTCTACTACATAATAGTAGTTATTTTTCCTTCATCCTTCTCATCACACCTCACCTTAATTATCTTTGTGTGTTTGAAGATGGTTTTTATTAGAAATTTTGGAAAAAGAATTTGTCTCATGGTTTTCACTTATGATTTGGAGAGAAGCATCTCGAAGAGATAGTTGGAGCAGGTATCAGGAGGCTTGAATTCTTGTATTATTTCTGATTATGGTCATTATAACATCAGACAAATCACCTTTTGGGGGTCTTAAACATGAGAGCATTGGAGTGGATGATTTTAAAGGTTTTCCCAAACTCTAAAATCTAACTTAACTCTGTTCTGATTAATGTTTAAACTTGTTCTCTTTAGTACAGATAGAACTTTACCACCTGTATTTTAGCCCATTAAATATTATATTTTATTAAAGTTAGGGGCAAGGAGCTCTGATTTTTATTCTCTACTTTCACTATTATATCCAATGTTGAAATTTAATAATGGAAAGAAATTCCATGTAAAGAAGTAATTAATCTTATTATAAGGACACTCTTTTAAACTATTCAAGATTCTCTTAGTTTTTCACTCAGAGAGAATAATTCTGGAAATCTTAATGTTATAAAAGGAAATAAATTGTTTTTAATAGAAAATGTTTCCATCAAAGAAGACAGGAATGGGTGATTGCCACCTTCAAGGCACTTGCAAGTTCTTACCTGTACCATATACTAATAGCAATTATAGTTATAAGTAAGTTTTATTGAGAATTAATTTTATGCTAAGCATTTTATATACATTGCATCATTTAATACTCATGAAAACCCTATGATGTAGGTACAATCAGTATTCCCATTTTACATAGTAGGAAATGGAGAATTGACAGGTGAAGCAATTTCTCTTAAAGCTACAGTGTTGGTAAGTGGTGAAGCTGAGATTTGAACCTATAGAATGCCACAGATTTTCCTCCTATTTACAAAATGGAGCATAATTGTAAGAGGTTAACCAGTGATAATGCTTGTCAACATATGAACAAAACATGAAAGTTTTTAGGAAAGAGTGGGTCTGGTGACTTGTGATGAATGGCAGTTTCTAAGTTCTCAGATTTGATCACTGCTAGTTACATATTTTATTGATATAGTCATAAAACACGTAATAACTTTTGGATAATTTTATAACACCCCTATTTTCTGAAGAGTTAATAAATTCATTATAAGTTATAGGAATACATTCTTTGGGGTTTGGGATGTGGATGGTGAGTGTGTGGGGGTGTAAGCACCCAAGCACACGCATGTGCATGGATTGGGAGCTGTACATCAGGGTAACTAATATCCCAGTTTGCCTAGGCTTGGGTTTCTAGATCATGGAACTTTCAGTGCTAAAACTAGGAACCTTGCAAAAACAGGTAACAGGCAAGTATATATCTACATATACATGTATGTATATGTGTGAGTGTGTCTCTAAAGTAATGGTAGTAGTTGAGCTACAAGGAATTCAGATCTTATCGAGCATAAAATAGCTCTGAATTCAGTGCCTAGACTGTTACTTGTCTCTTTTATTAGCAGAAAGCGAAGTCTCCTGTGTTTTCCCCATTTCAGATAACCTTTTCTTGTCATGAAGAAATTAATTTCTTTGTTGGAATCATTGCAAGTAAACTTGATAGCAGGAGTCCTGTTATTGAGGCAGCTTACACAGTGATTTGCTAAGTACAGCCTCTTCATAAAAGGTGAAGCAGAAATCGATTTATCGATCACTACCAGCATTTCAGTAACCCGTTGAACTACCTGATTTTTTCGCCTTCTCATAAAGCCTACTATTTTTATTTCTCTTTATACCTTGCATTTAGTTGTTTCCTTTGGAAACATTTTTTACATGTATTTTCACATCATGTAAACAATTTTTGTGTGTATTTGCTTTTTTCTAGAGTTTGAACTGTCTAAAAAACTCTTATTAGATTAAACCACATGAAATTGCCAAGATTTGGCTGTTTTTGACCTATAGCAATGGCATCGTCATATGGTTCAACTAATAGTTAATTCAACTTTTGATTATTTGAAAATATTAGGCTACTAACCTAAATCTAAGCAGAGTATTCCATTGAAACCCTGTTTAATGTTATGGAGTAACTGAGATGAACTTTGGGCTTATTACTCTATGCTGCCCATTTGCTAAAATTACATTTTAAAATGTATAGCTCATGTGGAAAAATTGAGCATTGCACAACCATTAATGTTAGGCATTTAAAAATTTATTTTAACCAAAGGTTAAGACCAAATTTAACCATCTTCTTTCTCAGAATTTTGACCCATTATATTAAGTTTAAGCTATAGTGGGTAATGTAAATGTTTTTTTGGAAGAAAAATGCTCCTTTCATGGAATATGATTTAAAATTGTTGCTGTATTACCTTCTTGGATTATTTAGGCTTCTAGAACAAACACAGGGTATAACTATTAATTTTTTTTAAGAAATGGAGCCAGTTACTACTTGTCTCAGCCTCATATGCTATCATAATTTTGAGATTCTTGTGGTATGTATAAAATTGTACATGTGACTTTTTGATGTTAAAAGCATACTTTTTTTGGGGGGGGGTCTCTTGCCTCTTTCCTCCCACATTTGTCTAACACTTGGCTCATAAAAAGGGAAGGTATCCCTTTATGGTTCCTAGTTGTGGATACAGTAGACTAAGCTGACATGAGCAGTGATTCTACCTTATAAAAATAATAAGCTAATATAGAATTTTAAGGAATTAACTACAACTTTAAGACATTTGCATCTCTTACACTCTTACAATGACCTGGGAGATAGATATATCTTTTAACAGTATTTTGCAAAATTGGAACTCATAGCTGGGTCTCATTCTTTTTCCCATCATGATATTTCTTAAATACTTTTGATGGTGTCTTAATATATCTCTTGATCTGCCTCTGTCATTGATATCAAATATTTCGAGTGCCCTCACTTACTGAAGTATTGTACTCAATCTTATGTATTTTTCACAAACTATTTTGTGACTATTAAAGAGTAATATGCATGAATTGTGGTTTGGTGGGTCTTTTCAGGAATAAAGCGTCATGATTATCAAGACTATTTAAAAAATACTTTCCTAAGTCTTTAGAAGATAAATCATTCACATTGTTATAAACTATATTATGAGATAATAGACCCAAATATAATGAAACATGTTCTGTTGCTGTAATATATATCTAACTTGAGTCTATCCTTAAACAGTTTAGCTTGAAAAGCTAAAAAACAAGTAAGTGTAAAGCAGGGATGATCTTGATCAAATGGGAATTTGATACTATAGCTTTTCTCAGAGACTAAATTCATGGGACAGTTGATTAGAGGACATGATGTTTCTTGATCACAAAGCTTCTTTGGTCACAAAGATTCACATATTGTAAGTGTACAGCTCAGTGAATTTTTATAACCTGATAATACCTATGAAGCTAGCACCTTGATCAAGAAATAGAACATAACTTGCACCCTGGAATCCCTCTTAGTGCTAGCTTCTAAACTAACATCAGGCTTTATTTACCCAGCTAAATTTTAGTTGAGTATTTAGTTATCGAGATATAAAACTGTCTGAAGAGCAAGACTACTTAATATTTGCACAAATTATCCAGATAGTTACATTTTCATCTTTGGCATACTAGCTATGGCAATATTCAGTTTAAATCTACAGAAGTTTAAATGTCTACAGTTTCTTTAGTTGTCTTTGTGATTGCTGAATAAGGCTTTAGACAATTTCTGAGGATCCTGATTTTTCTGATTAACTACATTGCTTGGACAGTGACTGACATTCAAAGCTGATTTGATTGACCCCTTAAGGTTCTCTGTTTTGAGCTGCTGAGATTACAAAACTCAATCATATGCAGAGAATTTGCCATTCAGACTGACAGTTCTGTCAGGTCAGATGGTACGATTATTATGAATGCTGCGAGTGCATTGTTATTGCTATGTGGGTTTTTTTGTTTTATTTTTTCCCTTAAAATCTAGGTGGAAGCTCTTGTCTCTGAAGGTGAAAAGCTAGAACATCAGCTTATCTCCATTTGGCTTTAGTTTCGCTATTGAGTTTCCATCTTTGTGTGCTGAGCTATTCCAAACTCAGTTTTTTTTCACTAATGTTTGTCAAAGAAAGATCTGTCCTCTTTGGAGAGATTGAAATGAGTAATAGTCTTTTGACACTATTGGCAAGTGGTTTTCACAATCCATGGCAGATCTAATGAGCTACAGCTGCCTGGTTGGAAAATTCAGCTTTCGATCATGTGAAAGGATCCTTGGAATATGGGCTTGAGTTTCTGTGTACATTAAAACAACAAGCAACACTATCTTGACAAACTTATAAATGTGTTATAAATTGCTTTGTAAGCTATTTTGTAACAACATTCAGAGGTATCCAGTTTCAACTGCAGAAACCTGGGAAAATGAATAAACTATTTGACAAAGGTTGTTTTGCATCAGGAACTGGATTTTTGGTATATTAGTTCTACAAGGTCAGTTGTTCATATTTAAGAGAAAGGATAGTGTGGATTGTAAATATTGATCTTCTCTTTTTGGAGCATCAAGTTCCTTCATATACAACTAGGTATACCATGATATGGGAATAAATTGTATTTCATGGAATCATATGACAGAGTGTGATAGGCTTGTGGTTTAGTGGATAACACAGTATATATAAGCAGTTACACTCAAGGATTAGGGTTGCAACTTCAGTTATTTCTGTTATTCTGAGAATAGGGAGTGATCTCATAATGCTGATGTAGAGAAGTAACTAAAACATTTCGTCTAAGCTCATAGGAGGGAAGTATTTCATCTCATGGTTGACGGAACCCCTGTTTATGGGCTTGGAGATTGGTATTTTATTAACTTAAATAAACTACAACTTTAATGTGTCAGTTTCAGGAAGGTGTTTTCTTTTAAATGGCTTGATCATTTGTTCAAAGGGGACATTTAGTTAATTATTTTCATATCAACTAAAAGAAAGCTTCATGCAAAACCCTGTCTGACCTTCCACTTTGTAAGCATAACTACCTAGTGACCCTCTGACATGCAGTTTTTCTTCTGCTGTGGTATTTGGATAAAGGGGATATCATCGCTCTTGAGAAAGAGAATACAGATAAAAAGAAGTGCAGAGAGCTCATTCAATAACATTGTACAGATCAGTGGGAGTCACTATTAGGCATGGTAATAGTTACAACTATAAAACAGATCAAAACTTTGAATTTAATATGAGAATCTTGATAGAAGGAGGCATGAATCTTACACAGTCTGTTGTGTGGCACATGGAATGGTTTAGGACATATAGAGAATTAGCACACAATACAGAATAAGGGTGACAAAACATGAGCATCTAAAACAGGATCAGGATGGGAACACTTCCCTCATCTACACTTACTCTTGAGTAAAGAGCGGTGGGAGTTAACATCAGAATCACATTCTGTATTATTTATAATTTTTGGAATAAGTGTTGTATATATTATATGTGTATATTAATTGATTAGTAAACAAAACAAAGGAAAGAGGTGGAAAGTTGTGGCTTTTCCAAAAGAATCTATAAAAAGCTAGAGTAGAGAAAAGAACAAGGAGGAAAGTAGTAGATATTAAGATGTTAAGGAACGATCTTCATTAAGATCATAAATTGCATAACACCCCCCTGCCCCATTTCATCATAGTATTTAATCAAATCCTCCTCTCATTGCCTTCTCTTTGTGACCCAAGTTTTTCTTTTAAAAACTTTATTGAGATATAATTCAATACCATACAATTCACTCATTTAAAATATACAGTGCAATGACTCTTTTTGTTATTCACAGAGTTGTGCAACTATCACCACAACCAATTTTAGAACATTTTTTATTTTCCCAAAATGAGACCCTGTATTCATTAGCAGTCACTCCCTATTCTCCCCCAATATTCCAGCCCTAGGCAACCATGAATCTATGTGATCCATGTTTTAAAAGTTGTTGATTTGAAATTCCCTGGTGTCTTCCAAGGACATTCTAGTTCAAACCATTTGATTGATTACACAGGTACAATCAGAAAACCATGACTGTTCTCTTTGTTGATATGTCTTGTAAATCAAAGGTGACATATAACTGCATTCTTAAATATATAGCTTCTTAAACATGATTTTCAAATGGTTGTTTTTATCATAGATATAGACCTGTTAAATATACTCCTGACTCTGATCCTTAACTTAAAGATTCTGAATATTGATTTTGTCCAAGTCCTAGAGTTTTTGGACAAGATGTTCTGACTCATTCTGACACCATTCCCAAGATACTGATATATAACTCAGAAAACTAATTAGTCAATATAATGTAAAATACATTTGCCCAGGGCATGGGACACTGTATTCCCCCAAACAGCACATTCTCTTCCTGTAAGTAAACTATAGGGCAAGCTAAAGTGTCCTCAGTAAGTTGCCTTGCATATATGGAACCAGAATAAGGAGGCTAGTTAGATGGTTCAAACATGGAGTGGCACCACTCTCTTAGTCAGAATGTGGTTGGCAGAATAATGCCCCCACCAACCCCCATAGTTACCTGTGTCCTAATCCCTACAACCTGTTACCTTACACAGCAGAGAGGACTTTGCAGATGTGATTAAGTTAAAGTCCTTGAGATGTGGAGATTAGATTGGACACCCCAAGATAATCCACCATAATCACATTTCTTTATAATGGGAGAACTTTCTGTGGTGAAAGGGTGATGGGATTATGGAAGAACAAGAGATAGGGCAGTATGGGAAGAGCTCAACCCACCACTGCTGGCTTTGAAGATGGTGGCAAGGGGCCATGTGCCAAGAAGTGCTGGTGGCCTCTAGCAGCTGGAAAAGGCAAGGAAGTAGATTCTCTCCTAGAGTTCTCAGAAGGGAATACAACCCTGTTGACACCTTGATCTTAAACCAGTGAGACTCTTGTCAGACTTCTGACCTATAAAACTGTACAACAATCTGTATTGTTTTAAGCCACTAAATTTGTGGTAATTGGCTACAGCGGCAATGAAAACCTAAAACACAGACCTCTAGATTTCTTATAATATGCATCTAGTCAGTAAGCCTTGGGCAAGCACACCTTCTCCTAGAACAGTGCAGGTGGGCCTTGCCCATGTTTGCCTCAGTGGCTCTTCTTTCTATCTCAGATGCCTTCCTCAAAGCCCTTTTTTTTTTTCTTTTTTTTTTTTTTTTGCGGTACGCGGGCCTCTCACTGTTGTGGCCTCTCCCATTGCGGAGCACAGGCTCCAGACGTGCAGGCTCAGCGGCCATGGCTCACGGGCCCAGCCACTCCGCGGCATGTGGGATCTTCCCGGACTGGGGCACGAACCCGTGTCCCCTGTATTGGCCGGCGGACTCTCAACCACTGCACCACCAGGGAAGCCCACAAAGCACTTTCTTGAATGACTTATTTATTAAAATGCATTTAATAAGAACACAAACTTAAGAGTTAGGTGGGCCTGGGTTGAACTCTGGCTCTGCCATTTTACTAGCTGGATAACCTTGGACAGGTGACAATATTCTAAGCCTTGTTTTTTATGAACAAAGTCGGAATAATAATACCTACCCTTTGGGAATGTTTGGAGAATAAAATGACATAATATATGTAAAATGGCACAATGCTTGATAAATAGTGAGCCCCTAATAAATGATAGCTGATATTATCATCTCTTAAATGCTGGAAGGAATTTGCCAATAGCATGCATTCTAACACTTGCTCAGATACAAATATATTAAGAACTATTGGTACAGCTATTATGTTTAAGTGACTAGCCCACAGAATTCTGTTCATAGACCTCTGCCTCCTGGTACTGAGCCTTTTAACTGAAAAAGTCTTACTTTTGGAAACTTTAATGAGGAAGTTAAAACCACCTTTGGTTTATAGTACAATATGTAATATCTTTTAATATTTCCTTTCTTCTTAGAGCTAACGTGAAATAGAATGCATTAAGGAAAACCTAGAATTCTGTTTCTACAATTTAAAAAAAATCCCTAATGAGTGAAATTGTTTTTTCAGTTTTTTAAATCCCTAGTGCCCGGCAAATGACTGACACATAATAGGCAGCAATAAATGTTTATCGAACTGAACTAAACTGAGTTCTACACACTTATTCTTTCACAACCTGTTTTGAGTTCGTCTCGTTGCTAGTCTAATTTAGGCCTGTTTTTTGGGCCTTGCCTATTAACAGCAGTTTTGAATGGCTCTTTTTGCTCCTTGTCTTTTCCCTCTTGATTTTCCACAGTACCAGCAAACTAGGCAATGACTGTTGTACAGTATATCCTCTTCATTTAGTCTTCTTTATCTTTGACCCATCACATACTGCCTAATAGTCATATTTTAAACTCAATGTTTCCCAACTTTTTATGGCATGGTACACTTAGAAAATGATGATATTTGTGTGGTACACTGGGGTAGGAAGCAAGCCGTCTTATGACTGGAGGTTTTGGATTCTAAAGGCTGAGTCACCCTCTCAGTACAGCCATCACCTAATTTGGGCACACCAGTATGCCTTGGTATACTTACTGGGAAGCTCGGCTTAATCTAGCATTTCAGACTGGCTGCAGTTGGAATTCATTCTATCTTTTACATAGATATTTAATGAGCACTGTTTGTGTCCATGCTAAGCTCTGGGGGAAAGGAATTGAGAGCACTGTATCAGGCATTCTCCTACATGAGCTGTCAGTTCCAGGCACCCAAATCTGTTTACTGGCCTCCAAATGAGCCTTCAGTATTCCTCTCATGCCTTTACTCATGTCTTTTACTGTTTTTAAATAACCTGTATTTCCTTTGTCATCTCTGAATCTTCCTCCTGTCTTCTCTGTGATGCTGTCCCTAATACAGTTAAAATATGGCAGTTTTGTTTTTTGTATTCTTTTCCATTTGGTTACATCATTAACTCATTCAAGTTTGGTGCCCTCTGTAAAGCCTGGATTCTTTCTTTATATTAATTCTTATTCACTTACTTTCTGTGTTATATTTGTCAGTGTTTTCCCTTTATACATGTGCCAATTGTTTTTATCATGATATTTACCCCGCTCCCTCTCCCTACAACTTTATATCATATAAATTCTGAGAAATATTTAATACTATTACAATAAATATAAAATAATATTCATCATGTATATGTAGTTATCAGGTAGTAGCAAATGTTTTTCAAGCCCATACTTGGACCAGGCATTATTCTAATAGCTTTATGTATATTGAATGTATTTAATCTTCACAGCAGCCCTATAAATATAAACCTGCCAAAAGTTGTACACTGTTATGTATCAATGCCAGGATTGAAATGTTATCAGTTACAGCGGGCAGTGTTGACACCTTACTAAATAAACATTCTGTAATACTATGCTGCCAAAAAACCAAGTTATTTATATCTGAGCAGACCAGTAGGTACTTATACCTAATATTAAACATGCCCACTAAGGTGAGTTAAGCTATATTACAGGTAGAAAGAGAAGTTGTAGTCATAAGAAATATACAATCTGGAGAGTATGATAACATACAATCAGCAAGTGGTCAGTGTTATAGAAATCAAATGTTAATAAGAATATTATTTATGGAGCATCGACTGTATGTGCCAAGAGATGAACTGGGTACTTTACATATATTATCCCATCGAAGCCTTATGATAACACTATTGAGTAGTTGCTATCATCCCTATTTTATAGATGAGGAAAATGAATCTCAAATATGTAACTTGTCCAAAAGTTACTAAGCTGAGAAGTGGTAGAGCTGAGTTGGAACCTGGGCCCATCTGCTCTGTTTTCTTTTCACTGTGCTGTGCTGCCTCTCTGATGGTTGGTGCCCTGGCAGAAGGGCAGGAGATGGGCAGGCTCTCCTTTGTTAGAGTGTAGTTAGATCTGTGCTTAATTTTGGAAAATAGTACTGTGATAATGGTACTTTTTGTTTTCAAATTAGAATTTGAGGAAGGAATATAACTGATTCTTTGGAAGAGTCTCAGTAAAAGCATTATTCGTTTTTGCTAAACCATTACCTTGAGATCTTGGCTAAGCTTCTTTCCCTTTTTGTGCTTCAGCTCTATCTTGTGCAACATATATGTGGTTAATAGGTATCTATTTATATCCAAAGATGTTTTTTATGATGTTAGGAGTACTGTTCACACTCTGGAAGTAAGTAGTAAGTACTACACAAAAACTAAGTTTTAGTTCTTAGTCTGAATATTGACGTTTGACACCACCATGTTTTTCCTTTATAGCATCACACCTTTACTTTGCTGTCTTTTTTTTCCCTCCTGACACTGACAAAGATATTTGTTCAGAGAGAACTGACTCTGAAGATGACACTCTTCATTGTATCTCAGTGGCTTAGGCTCCACATGCGGTTTCTTCTGTCTTTAATTAAACTTGTTTTTTTCAGTGCTATAGCTGGGAGCACTGTGTTGACACAAATCATTCTTGTACAGAACAGATTAAAATATCAGTGTTCTAATGTTCTCATCTGTGGGAAAAAGAAAATATTTGGGATATTTTATTTATAACTTTTAAAAGACTCCTCTGTGGAGAAAGATTACTTGTAGGCTGGAAAGCCATTTGACAATTAAAGGGACAGAACTCTTTAATATTAGCCTAACAAAAAGGGGGAAAAAGTATGAAAGCTTACTAAAACTCTTTTCTAGGGACTTAGAACACATTTTTCTTTCTCTTTCCTTCTTAATTTTCACTTAATTGTATCTTTTAATTCCCTAGAGTTCTGCTTAATCCTTCTAGATGCTGTGTATGCAGAATATTGACAGTTTCTGCAAAAGGCAGTTAGTCATTACAGTAAACACATATATTATGTGGAAGAGGGCTACTAGTCAAGGGAAATGGAGCTGGTGTATTGAGCCTTTAACCTTCAAATCACACTTCTGAATGTATCTGTTTTTACAATGGAGCCATTAATATTTTCTAGCTAGCTATTGGTGAATAGGCCAGCAAATTCACCGTGCTACAGCTTGAGACTCTTTTCTGCCTATCAGGCACTCACAGGGTATAAGCTACATTAATTAATGCTGGGTGCTGTGCAAATTTTAGAAGTCATGGAGTTAGGCTTGCTGCAAATTGATAAGGTAGGGACTTAATAAGAGACCTAATACTAATAGAACACTTGCATGTATCTGAAATATTTTAAATGTCTATATGTGTTGATGTATTGACTGTCTAATCCACACAGCTCTATGAATAGGTGATACTATCTTTGCTGTACAGATGGGAAACTGAGGCCTGTAAATGTAAAGTAATTTGCCCAAGGCAACACAAGAAATGGAGAAGCTGGATTTTGAATCCAGGGAGTTTGGTTCTGTAGCCTATTCTATTAGAGAGTTTCTGAAAGTTTACTAACTTTAGATATTGTACAATTTGGGAGATTTTACATTGTTAAACCAACACATAATATTGAGTAGATGAAGAAGATAGATATTAAAATGATGAGGAAAGTCCCTTCTTATGTTCATGTGCTAGGTGGTGGCCAGGCAAAATTTCTAGTCGTCTTTGGGTATATCTTATCAATAATTGGCAAAGGAATTATGAATTGTTCTGGTTTGTCCATATAAAGGCAAAAGGTAGCTTTCCAGAAAGGCAGACATTAGCATTCCAAGTGCCCATTCCATACTCCTGGTTTTGGAAGTTAGCTGACCTCTAACAGAGCATCTGCCTTTCAGACCTTATTTAGAGATTTGCTCGATTTGAGTTGTCCCCTGGGTTAACAGCAGTGGAATCTGTATTTCTTTGGCATTGCTCCCTTCTATGTAAATTACAGATGTTCTCCAATGCCCTTTTGGGTTGCTTTTGGAAAAAAAGAGGAAAGATTAAAAGCTTTTTTTCTTTTTAAAGGAATCTAGCCTAGGTTCTAAGTAGGAGGAAATATATTTACTGAATTTTTCCTCATTTATGTTTCCCTTCAATCTTTGAAACTACTCCCTGCAGCCCTGCTGCTATGGGATCAATTTGTTGGCAAGGGTTATTCAAACATGAGCAGAATTTGTGTCCTCTTTGGATTAAAGTGCTAAAGCCAACAATAACAATTTTCATGTGGGAAGTGGTGCTCGATATCCAAGTCAGACTATACTTGGTGGTCTGTAATTTACTCCAGATTAAAAACAAGCATTTGAGGGGAATGAGGGTCTTTTCCCAGGTTTTTGTTTGTTTTCATTTCCAGTCTTTTTGTTACTTTTTTTTTTTAACCTGTTGTTTTTAAATAGACATTGTTTTAGAGGTACTTTTTTGCCTCTTGATTTGAGGGTGGAAGGGGTAGGGCACTTGAAATGAGATGTATAATAGAGTTCTTTTTTAAAAAGTTAACATTTATATTAAGGTATAACTTAAAACAGTTGAGTGAACAAATCTGCCTAAATGAATATAGCTTAAATGAATTTTCACATATATATAACTCATTTCTCTTTTCTCCACTTCCATTTTATTCACCTGTTACTCTTTTATCCTGTATGGCTGGAGGGAAAAAAATCACATAATCTTGAAGACTGCTATACTTAGTTTAGATTTTTGGATTTAACTTCATTTGGACCACTGGACCTCCAGGGAGGTCCCTCTTCTTATTCTTCTAAGTTATTTCAAACCTTTGTCACTGTCCTCAGAGTTTCTTTCTTATGGTTTACATATTAACTTTTAGCATGTGACTTCACCTCTTAGGTTACCAAAAAGTTGAGGCATTCAGGAGGGAGCTAGCTCCCTTATCTCCTGGCAGCCCTCTCATTGCTCCCCTTTATTTATATACCCTTATCTGTTCTTCCTTTCTGAAGGCGTGATTACATCCCTTTTGATCTCAATGATTCACTTTGTCAGTTTATCCTCTTTTTCCCCTTTAGCTTCTCTGTTGACTTCTACTCAGTATATATGCATGGTTGAGACTTCTCAATTAAACAAGTTAATACAAATTTTGCCCTTGACCTTGAACCAATCTCTAGTTGCTATCCAACCTTTCTTCTTCACCTCATGGTCAAGCTTCTTGACTCTTCTCACTGTTTCCACTTCTGATCTCTCATTTGCTCTTCCTCAGCTCTAGGACGGCTTTTCATCTCTTTCTTCACTGAAACTGCTTCTGCCAAAATCACCAGTTTTTGAAGTCCCTTCTTTGATATTTTTTTCTCTGATTTTTCCTTCTTCCTCTCTAAGCCATCCTCAAACTCCTTTTGGGAACTCCACTTATTTTCCCTATCCCTTAAATGTAGGAGTTTTCAAAGATTCAGTCTTTATTTGGACTTACTTCTATTTTTTATGTTTTGTGGACAATCTGGTCCACATGCACAAGGTTTTAATTATTGCCTGTACCTCCTACATTCTGATACTAATTCTATTTTGAATCTCTCTCTTGATCTCCAATTTCAGACTGACAGTTATATTTGGATATGTCACAGTCACATATGAAAAACGGACATTATTATCTTACCTCAGCATATCCCTTCCTCAGAATAAACCTGCTTCCCTTGTTGTATTCTCTACCCTAGTTGGTGGCACCTTCTGCATCTTTCTTTAGTTCATACGTTTTTTTCTTTCTTTCTTTTTTTTACAATGTTCTGTGCCAGGCACTAGGTTCTGGAGTATAGAACTACAAAGACGTTATGAGATAAGGTCCCTGCCCTCAATCACAAAGACTAATAGAGAGAAGACACATGAACAGAGAATTACATTACATTACAATTTAGCAAATACAATGGTAGAGGTGTGTGCCATATGCATTTATAACACAAAAAAGGAACATAGAACTCAAATTGTGGATTCAGGAAAAGCTTCTTGGAGGAAGTGATGCCCGAGTAGAGTCCTCAGAAGTAGGAGCTTGCTATGACTCCTCCCTTTCCCTTTCCTCTTCCATTACTTGCTGAGTACCGTTATTTCTAGACTCTTAATGTCTCCCAGATTTATTGCCTCTTTCCTATCACACCTGCTACTGCTTTAGTTCAGGCTTCTTTGGGATATAGCGCAATCTCCTAATGTCTTTCCTTTTTCCATTCTTAGTATCCTCTCCCCCCAGTTGATTATCCACATTGACACTACAGTAAATCTTTATAAGAAAACATTCTGATCATAACCTTCACAGGTTTGACTGTAAAGTAATACATAATTATATGCATATGTCACATTTTACTTATCCATTCATTAGTTGATAGATGTTTGGGTGGTCTCTACTTTTTGGCTATTATGAATGCTGTTGTGAACATTCATATTAAAGGTTTTGTGTGGACATAGGTTTTCATATCTCCTGGCTATATACCTAAGAGTGGAATTGCTGGGTCATACGTTTTGCAGACTGTTTTACAAAGCAACTGTGCCATTTTACATTCCTACCAGCAATGTATAAGGGTTCCAATTACCCCATGTTCTTGCCAACACTTGTTATTTTCCTTTTTAATTTTTGATACTAACCGATGGTACTAATACTAATGGATGTAAAGTGGTATCTCCTAGTGTTTTTGATTTGCACTTCCATGTTGGCTAAGGATGTTGAGCATCTTTTCTGTGCTTTTGACCATTTCTGTATCTTCTTTGAAGAAATGTCTATTCAGATCTCATTTTTAAAACTGAGTTATTTTTTTATTTGAGTTATAAGAGTTCTTTATATATTCTAGATACAAGTCCCTTATCAGATATATGATTTTTTTTTTTTTTTTTTTTTTTTTTTTTTTTTTTTTGCTGTACGCGGGCCTCTCACTGTTGTGACCTCTCCCGTTGCGGAGCACAGGCTCCGGACGCACAGGCTCAGCGGCCATGGCTCACAGGCCCAGCTGCTCCGCGGCATGTGGGATCTTCCCGGACCGGGGCACGAACCCACGTCCCCTGCATCGGCAGGCGGACTCTCAACCACTGCGCCACCAGGGAAGCCCAGATATATGATTTGCAAATACTCTCCCCTTTTGTGGAATTGTCTTTTCACTTTCTTGTTTTTTTTTCCTTCATTTTCTTGATAGTGTCTTTTGAAGCATAAAAGTTTTTAATTTTGATGAATCCCCAAATACCTATTTTTTTCTTTTGTCCCATATACTTTTGGTGTCATATTTTAGAAACCATTGGTCACCCTAAGGTCATAAAGATTTACCCCTAAATATTGTTCCAATAGTTTTAAAGTTTTAGTTCTTATATTTAGGCTTATGATCTATTTGGAGTTATTTTTGTGTGTATGGTGTGAGGAAAGGGTCCAGCTTAATTATTCTGCATGATATCCAGTTGTTCCAGCACTATTTGTTGAAAAGACTGTTTTCCCCTATTGAATTGTCTTGGCACCTTTGTTAAAAAAACAAAAAAACCTGTTGGGCTTCCCTGGTGGCGCAGTGGTTGAGAGTCCGCCTGCCGATGCAGGGGACATGGGTTCGTGCCCCGGTCCGGGAAGATCCCACGTGCCGCGGAGCGGCTGGGCCTGTGAGCCATGGCCACTGGGCCTGCGCGTCCGGAGCCTGTGCTCCGCAACGGGAGAGGCCACAACAGTGAGAGGCCTGCGTACTGCAAAAACAACAACAACAAAAAAAACCTGTTGACCATAAATGTAAAGGTATATTTATGGAGTCTCAGTTCTATGTGATAGATTTATACATCTGTGCTTAAGTCAATACCACATTATCTTTATTATTGTAGCTCTGTAGTAAGTTTTTAAATTGGGAGGTGTGAATCTTCCAATTTTCTTCTTCTTTTGAAAGGTAATTTTGGCTATTCTGAGTACTTTGCATTTCCATATGAATTTTAGGGTCTGAAAAATTCAGCTGTTATTTTGATACAGGTTGAACTGAATATGTAGATCAATTTGGGAAGTATTGTCATCATAATATTGTCATCCAATCGATAAATGTGGGATGTCTTTCCATTTATGTAGATATTCTATAGTTTTTCAACAGTGTTTTATAGTTTTTATTCTATAAATTTTAAATTCTTTTGTTAAATTTATTCTAAAATATTTTATTCTTTTTGATGACATAAGTGGAATATTTTTATTAATTTCATTTTTAGATTGTTTAAGTGTATATTAGAAGTACATTTCTACAACCTTACTGAACTGATTTATGGTATCTACTGGATTTTTAGTGGATCCTTAGGATTTTTGATATGTAAGATCATCTTGTCTACAAATAGGGATAGTTTTACTTCTTTGCTTTCAACTAGGTGCCTTTTATTGTATTCTCTTGCCTAATTACCCTGGCTAGAGCTTCCAGTACAATGTTGAACAAAAGTGGTTAGAGTGGATGTCTTTGTTTTTTTTTCCTTTTCTTGGAGGGAATACATTGTCTTTCACCATCAGGTATGATGTTAGCTGTGTGTTTTTCTTAGATTTTCTTTATCAGACTGAGTCACTTCTATTCCTAATCTGTTGTGTGTTTTCTTAATCATGAAAGGGTGTTGGGTTTTGACAAATGCTTTTTCTGTTTCTATTTAGATAATCATGTGATCTTTGCCTTTCTATTCTATTGATATGGGTGTGTGTTGATTCAGATGTTGAGCCATTCCTGCATTCCTAGGATGTATCTCACTTGGTCATCAAGTATAATCTTTTCATGAGCTGCTGGATTTAGTTTGCTAGTATTTGTCAGGGATTTTCTCATCTATATTAATAAGAGACATCAGTCTGTAGTCTTCTTTTCTTGTGATGCCTTTGTCTTGTATTGTTATCTTGTAATGCTGACTTCATAGAATAATTTAAGAAGTGTTTCCTTCTCTTGAATTTTGGTACAATTTGTGAAGACATAGAATTAATTCTTTTTCAGATGTGTAGTAGAACTCACTAGTGAAGCTGTCAGCCTGGGCTTGTGGGAAGTTTTTAAACTACCAATTCAATCTCTTTACTAGTTTCTCAGAGATATTCAAATTTTCTATTTCATCTTGAGCCAGTTTCAAGAAGTAGTTTCTGTCTTTCTAGGAATTTGTCCATTTCATCCAAGTTATCTAATTTGTTGTTTTAAATTGTTTGTAGTGTTTTCTTCAAATCTTTTTTCTTTATGGTCAGTAGTGATATTTCCTCTTTAATTTCTGCTTTTAGTAATTTAAGTCTTCTCTCTTTTTCTCTTGGTCAGTCTAGCTAAGGATTTGTCAATTTTGTTAATCATTTCAAAGAAGTAGCATTTGGTTTTGATTTTTCTCTGCCTTCTAAAAAAAAATATATATATATATATATATTTTTTGGCGGTACGTGGGCCTCTCACTGTTGTGGCCTCTCCCGTTGCGGAGCACAGGCTCTGGACGCGCAGGCTCAGCGGCCATGGCTCACGGGCCCAGCCACTCCACGGCATGTGGGATCTTCCTGGACTGGGCCACAAACCCGTGTCCCCTGCATCGGCAAGTGCACTCTCAACCACTGCGCCACCAGGGAAGGGAAGCCCTAAAAATATTTTTTATTTCATTAATTTCCACTATTTACTATTTAATTTTTTCCTGCTTGCCTTAGGTTTAGTTTTCTCTTCTTTTTTCTAGTATCTTATTGTGGAAAGTTGATCTATTAATTCGAGATCTTATTTAATATAGGCATTATAGCTATAAATTGCTATATAAGCACTTCTTTAGCTGTGTCCCATAATTTTACCCATAATTTTGCTATGTTTTGTTTTAATCTCATTCTTGTAAAAGTATTTTCTAATATCCTTTGCTATTTCATCTTTGATTAATTGACTATTTAATTGTGTTGTTATTTTCCACATATTTATGGATTTCCCAGATTTCCTTATGTTACTGGTTTCTAATTTCAGGCCACTCTGTATGGTATCAGTCATTTAAAATTCATTGAGACTTATTTTATGGCCTAACGTAAGGCCAAATATTATTCTGGAGCACATTTCATGTGCGCTTGAGAAGAATATATGTGTTGCTGTTGCTGGGCAGAGTATTCTTTAGATGTCTCTTTGGCCCTGTTAGTTGATATAGTGTTGTTCAAATCTTCAGTTTCCTTACTGGTCTTTGTAGTTGTTCTATCCATTACTGAAAGTGGGATATTGAGATCTCCAAACATTATTTTTTTCCCCAAACATTATTTTTTTAATTGTTTATTTCTCCCTTCAATTCTGTCACTTTTTCCTCACATATTTTGTGGCTCAGTTGTTAGGAGTATGTATGTTTATAATTGTTAAATCTTCCTCAGGGATTCACAGTTTTACCATTATAAAATGTTTCTATTCATCTCTAGTAATATTTTTGTTTTAAACCCTATTTTGCCTAGTATTAGTATAGCTGGTCCAGTATTGCCTATAAACCCTATTTTGCCTAGTATTAGTATAGCTGGTCCAGGGTTGCTGTGTGAATTTATATATATTTTTTCTATCCTTTTACTTTCAACTTATTTAAAGTATATCTCTTGTAGAGAACATATAACTGGATCTTTTTTTTTTAATCCAGTTTGACAATATCTGCATTGTCATGATTTATAATACTATATTTGTGCTGTAAGTTGTTGGTTGTGCTTCATTGCCTAAGTAAACCCACTAAATACAGTGGTGCTCATGGAAGCTTTATATTGAATACTTTCTGAATTTCTTCCTCTTCCTGTCCCTATTTTAGCATTTTGAATGCTGCCATTGTTAGATATAGATATAGGTATAGATATAGATATATAAAACCAATGTAACTCATATCATGTAGGTTGTCTGAGCAAAAAAGTGAGTTATCTGTTAGCTTTGAAACCAGAGTGCTCAGTGTTAGTGGTTGTTGGATCACATTCCTTTGAGTCAGTAAAGTATAGCATATATATTAAGCAGAACTTTTTTCCTTTAGCAGCAATCTCTCTCTTTTAACCCTAACTATGTTAAAGTCAGAGTTTTGGCTTTGGAATTGCCAGGAATAACTTTACTTTACATGGATAATTAACCAGATTGAATAACAGAGCAAAAGAACATGCTTTATTTCCACACTGTGGTAATAATAAAACAGTTACTAATTTTGGAGCTGCACATTATTTCCATAGTTGGATATGTCTTAATAAGGGAGTGGTTTTGTCTCACTAACCTCAAATCACACCAAGAAACCTGCTTCTGCATAAAGAAGGTTTAACTTATTTTCTAAGCTAAATAATTTTTCAGCATAGGATGTTTAGGTACGTATTTTTCTTCAGGCTACAATCTAGAATCTGTTAGTAGGAAGGTAAGGTTGAGAATTCCTGCTTTGGTTGATTCAGTGCTTTACAACCTGAACTGTTCCTTGAGGCAAGCTATTTCTCAATTCCATTTTTTCTATGTATATTCTGAAAATAATAAAGACACCATAGCTATGAGGTAACTTCAGTGTTATATCCTACTTGTTTAAAATCAGGGACTTTTTGTGGGGTGGAGGAGGAGGGGAAAGTACTGGGAAAGAAGAGTAAAAATATAATTTAAAAATTTTATTATCCAGAATTCTATATAGTAGTGGCATTTAAAAATAAAACTAGAGAAAGGGTTCTTAGTGATATTTCTTGGTTTTCATTTAATTTTTGGTTGAGGATATTCAATGTTCTATCAGTTTCTTTGCATTTTTAAATAAAAGCCCACCAAAGAGTTCAAATTTTGATCCTTGAGATGATTAGGTACTTATTTAGATAAAGGCTTAGTTATGTATCACCCTCAAATTTAATTGTTTGTTCTGTGTTCACTGGAATTTTGAAGCAAAATCAAAAGAGCACTGAACACTAAATAGTTTCTCAGGCGGTAACTGCTATTTTTATTTATGTTGAAAAGCTATTTAGCTTAAGGGAGAAAATTAAAATATCCTGGTAATTACTTTGTTCTACCTGTACTGTCTTGATAATGATTTATCTTATTCAGATAGAATATGGCAGCAAACACATGATTTCATTTTAACAATTTGTTGGTTGAACCTAATCATCTTTAACTTTAATAGATTTGTATCAATTATAT
Organism: Grampus griseus; assembly: GCF_964374135.1. Taxonomy (NCBI): domain Eukaryota; kingdom Metazoa; phylum Chordata; class Mammalia; order Artiodactyla; family Delphinidae; genus Grampus; species Grampus griseus. The sequence goes on from NC_139013.1 coordinate 43,390,012, forward strand.
ACTCACAATGAGAATGCCTCACAAAAGGTCTTCTTTCCAAACTACTAACACCTTCCATTGGAGACCAGAAGGTATCACTCACTGCCTATTAGCTGATATTTGTTCCTTTTCTGCTATCTTTTTTACATCATATGTCAGTGCCCACTGTGAAAGGTACTAGAAGCCACCTAATCAATAAGATACTCTTAATTTTCTGCCTTCTCTCTCTTTATATATTTTTGAGGTATAATTTATAAACAATAAAATAAATTAAACAAATTACATAAACATTTTTTTTAATTTAAAGTTATTTTTACTTAAAATTGTTTATTTTATTAAACAAATTTACACAAATTTTAAGTGTACTCAAATGTAGATACTAACCCAATTTAAGTATACCGTACTTACATCACCTCAGAAAGTTCCCTTATGCCACTTTTCTGTCAGCCAGGAGGTGAGTGTTTCAGTTCCAAACTCCATCTGAATGCTTGCTTTCTTGAATCACTAATGGTACTAACTGTCCCTGGCTGGCTCCCCAGGATGTAGACTCTGAAAGGGAGTTTAGCTTGCAGGGTGTTTATTAAGGAGTGCCCTTGGGGTCAACATTTGTGAAGGCAGGGGAAGAGAGCAGGACTGGGTAGCAGGAAAAGTCAAGCTGCCGGAAGGCCAAATGCCATCCTGGACTGACCCCATGAAGAACTCTGGGCCTTGACTAGCTTTGTAGAGTTATCTGGAGTTGGGGCAAGAGGGTCAAGCCTTTATATTCCCATTTTGATCTGTTGTTGGATGCAGGCTGCCCTGAGAAGAGACTCAACCTTAGAGAATGTGGGTTTCTGCAGTCGAGGCCATCGTAGAAGGGCCTGTCAGATGATGGTTGACCACTCTCTCAGCAGCTGGGCAACAAATCCTTCATCCAAGGGGAATTTGAAAAGTATCTCACATTGTCTCTCACATTGCTGTTAAGGAAATTCAAGCTGCTTGGAAGCGCAGGTGTTTTTTATTCAAGTCTAGAAGGAGGAAACCAGAATTAGAATAAAGAGTAATTGATAGCAGCTAAATACTAGAAAATTCATGATTACATTATTTAAAACTTATTCTAATAATATTTTTGAATATGTTTTATGATTTATTCATTCAAGAAATATTTGAGAGCTTATATTAATGGAGACATTTATCCTTCATCTTGGCCATCTACTAGCTGAATCCCTTATATTTGGGAACTCCTCTGTATGAAGCCAAGCTCATCTACCACAGTAGAGGCTGAAAATGCAACGTTATTGAAAGGGCTGCAGGCCTCAAACCTAAGCTCTGCCAAACAGACACATTTTTTAATCAGACCTCGTGTTGTGAAGGACCAGAATTTTGTTTTTAATGGTTTGTTGTGCCAGCAGAATAGTGAGTAAAGCCATATCCACTTTCCAGAGATGGCAGACTCCACTTCGGTGGAGTCAGCAGTGTAAACACCCAGAGCTAAAGACAGTAGTTTCCTCACCAGCCCGGTTCTGTGGCATGCTTCTTTGGGTTTTGTTTCTGACTGGGTAGCCTATCTGCTTAATTAACTAGGATTGGTGTCTGTTGCTTGCCCCTCAAAATCCCTGGCTAATATAACTTACCCTCCACCAAATGCTCTAGGCAGTAGGATTATCATGGTGAAAAGAAAAACGTTTAGTGGGGAGAGATTGATGGTTAGTAAAAAGATAAATTGACAATATAATTCTAGACTATAAGTAGCACAAAGGAAGTGAACAGGAAAAAGATAAATAAAGGAGGGGAAATTGGAGATGGGGGGCAAGGGATCCTTAAAGAAGGCTAGGGAAGTAAAATGATTGCCCTGAGACCAGTAGGCTGAGAGGAAGAGTGAGCTGGGTGAAAGGGGAACGGGTGTGATGAAAAAGAATTTTGCAGCCAGAGACAAGAGCATTTGCAAAACGGGTGAAAATGAACTTGAATTAACTGTTCAAGGAACCAAAAGGAGCATTGTGGTTGTCAGTTGTGTTTGTTTAGCTAATTTAACAGAGTTTCTCTTTTTAAAGAAAAATACATTTTGATATGAAAACCTATGCTATAACTGATGGCTCTCTATTAATTCTGAAGCAGTACTGTTTAAATCCAAAAACTTGTCTGATTGACTACATTAGAATCACCAGGGAAGTTTTCAGTAAGTACAGATTTCTGGGACCCACCCATAGAGAGTCTAATCAGCCAAATTTGTAATCATTAGTGTTAGACTGCAATGTTACATGAGGTAACACTGTCAGCAAAGCAGAAGCTTACTTTAGTTTCAGCTAAAGCACACTTGAGTAACAGCGCTGGTTACTGCAAATGCTGTGCAAGTCTCATGCATGTGAAATTGGTATATACCCCTTTACTTGATAGACATAAAGCTTTTACCTGACTAGAAATAAAACAGGGAGAAATCAGTCTTTCTTTCATTAAATTTTGCCTTTTTATGTAGAGGTCTATGCTAGTTGTGTTGTACAAGGTAAAAAAAAAATTATTTGGAAGTCTACTTGCTAGCTGTATCTGACAAGGTGAAAATCCTAGTAATTCTTAGTAATATTCAGTATTGAATGAAACCCCAGATGCTAATATATTGAATCCTGTTGTGAGGTTATTGGTGATAACAGATTAAAGCCTTTTTTTAATTGTCTATAGGACATGTTTTTATCCAGAGTCTCTAAGAATACTATGGATTAGCTTCAGGTTCAGCTAATTTGAAGGTAACCCCAGTCCAGGTTTTATTAACAGATATAATTCGAAGTATATCTTACCAAAGAGTCAACCTAGTTAAAGAACTCTGAGCAGAAGGCAAGCTGTTTTAATTATGAGGTCATTGATAACTTGGAGCTTTTCTAGGTGAGAACCAGTGTATCCAAGTAGAAGCCATGCTATGCTTATTCTGATCACAATCAGACAATTATGCAATTTTGTCTCCCTGAGTATAAATTTTTACCAAAAAACCCCATAAATGTTATATTAAAATATGAGAAAATTGTTGTCTAAGATTCTGTGTTTGTCACACTCAAACTGGTGTCTTGTACATTTTATTTCACTCCCCTGAGGTGGGAATAAACATGGCACTTCTTTCTGAAGCATCACTTTCCCTTGATGCTCGTGATATAAAACCTTATTTTTGTATGGAAACAAATATGTATATATTCTAGAATAGGGAATTTATTATTTTCATAAAAATGTGTCATTAATATGTAGTGATTTATTGTTTTAAAATGATTTAGTAAATGTTTTTAAATTTTCTTAATTTCCATTATTGCAAATATTAATTGTTATAATCACATAAACAAACTCTTTGGAGTTCTCAATAATTTTAAGAGCATAAAGGAGATCCTGAAACCACAAAGTCTGAACCAGAACTACTGGACTAGGTAAAATACTACTTTCCCCCAACTTAGCTAACATTTAAATATATCCTCACAGCCTTGTCCATGGAAAATATTTACAGCTTCTTGTTTCACTTTCATTTTTACTCCTTATTTTCTTTCAGTTTTGCAAAGAGTTAGATAAAGCAAAGACCTGGACTGGGAATGGGAAGCGAGTAAGGAGGCAGATAAGCATGTTTCCATTATAAGAAGATAGCTTAAAGTATTGGGAGTTGTCAAAGCATATCTTTTGTTTCTATGATTCTGACTTAAAGAAGTAGTAATTTCTGATATATTTTAAGCCTAGGCAAAGTATATTTTGACTATATCAATGTTTTATTTTTCTTTAAAAACATTTACTTCATCTTTAAGGAAGCAGTGTTTTTAAAATTAATGTTGGTTTTTTTAAAAAATGGTAACTCATTTCCAGTTTTTAGTAGAAGTTATGAGGAAATTGATTCCATTCACTGTATTTGTTTTGCTTTGAAGCCTTCAAGAATGGTTCTGTATATTCTTCAGAAGTGAGATAGATAGACTGATAATCAATGTTAAATCTTTTTTTTCAAACTTTCTGATATAAAAAAAGATTACTGTCCAGAAAGAACCAATTCTTTTTTCTGAAAGAACTTTATAATAATTGTCAGTTGCAGGAATAAATATACCACCAAAACTCTCATATGTAGATGTAGAAATTTGGCAATTATTTCACCATTATTTGGAAAATTATCTGTGGAAACATTTATTTGCATTTCAAGGGGATGATTTTTTTTTTTTTTTTTTTTGCGGTATGCGGGCCTCTCACCGTTGCGGCGTCTGCCGCCGCGGAGCACAGGCTCTGGACGCGCAGGCTCAGCGGCCATGGCTCACGGGCCTAGCCGCTCCGCGGCAGGTGGGATCTTCCCAGACCGGGGCACGAACCCTTATCCCCTGCATCGGCAGGCGGACTCTCAACCACTGCGCCACCAGGGAAGCCCCAGAGTTAGATTTTTAATAAAGTCTAACTCTTCTCTTCCAAAAGCAGTAGCTTTAGTGACCACATGTTAGACTGGGAGTCACCACCAAGAAATGCCAGTAAGTGTAATGGGTACCACTTGGGAGGACAACAAAGAAATAAAACTACCATGGGGTAAAAAAGTATAAGAGAGAAAAAAAGAAAAAGTGAGGGGTGGTAGTGGTAGAGTCCTTCAGTAGTATCTAGTGAGAATATTCAAAATAATTTAGGCCCATTACGGGTTTCAGGCACTAACCAACAAATAGATAAAGCCAGCAAATCTCTACTGTGATTTGTCAGTTGGCTGGTAAGTCCCCTTGGTCAGCATCACTAGCATGCTGTTGATTCCTCTGAGTGCATGGGTGATATTGTGAGGAGGGTCAGGAAATACTTGATCATACCAGCCAAATATCAGATGCTGGCTTAAGTGTTTTGCGTGATATGTTTTTTTAACTGAACTTTTTATCTTGGAATAACTTTAGATTTACAGAAAAGTTGCACAGATAGTACAGAGTCTGGGTATACCCTTTACCAGATTTCACTTTCCCCTCAGGTTATCATCTTACATTACTGCTTGGTTTCTTTTAATCCTCACGAACAACCTTTGATAGAAGCTACTATTATTTTGTTTTCTGTAAGAAGAAACTTAGGCCACATTGTGAGGAATAATATATCTATTATTTCAACAAATATTTGAGTGCATACTATGTGGCAGGCGTTATTTTAGGGTTGGCCATGGGCATACATTGGTGAATAAGATGGTATGCCTGCCTTCATGAAATTGTAATATTTATGTCATTTGTTCTGCATAGTACTATGTTGAACTAATTTCCTTTTTGTTCCTCTAGGAAGTCATTTTAGGAAAAGCACTGAAATGTTTATCTTATGGGTGAAGTAGTATTGACTATCACCCACCACCCAATTTGTTTCCTCAAAATTATGAGATGTAGTTAGCTCAAGATCTCTCCACTTAGCCACCTTCTCAAACTGCTCCGTAATGTTAATATATGCCAGTTTGGATTTCTGATTATCTGTATACCCAGTTATATTTATTGCTGTATATTGTCATCCTCAAAACATCCTTTGTTGGCTTACAACCTAAAATGCATTGGCTTTGTAGGTAGTATAGATTATGTGAAAATATAGTTCTCAGCATCAGAAGCCTGGGTTAGATTTTCAGTGATGGAATATAGCCTTCAAGTCTGTTAACAGAAATGGGAATCCCATGACTACCTCACCACACTCCTTGCTGAAAATACTACTATTCCTGAGGAGGGGGGTCATTGACCTTTACATCCATTATAGAGGTATGGGAGGAGCAGGGAGGAAGAAGTATCTTAAGTAATATGTTAGCCACAGAGAGACAAAAGAATAATCAGAGCACTTAAAAGCTGGAGGAAGCTTATGAAAGAATGGGGAGGTGAGCTTCTTGTAACAGGGATCACTGCTGTTCTCTATTTTCAGTGTGGCAAAGCAAACCAGGCCCCTATGGACTCTAAAGAATGAATTATGGACCTGAATAGTAATGTGGTAGTGCTAATGATTTCATCAGTGACCATGGCCTTTGTCATTCTGTTTTGGGTGTATGTGTGTTTATGTGTGTGCATTTGGGCCAATTAACTTATTAAATAACTTATTTGGCTTAAAAAATAAATTGTAGTTTTTCAAGAATAATTTAGTTATTATGAATTTTTCAGTGTGGGAAATGCACTTTATATGTTTCTACAATCATACTGACTGAACAAACAAATGGGTTACATCATTTTTTTGTGTGTTTAGTCCCATGTACATACTGCTTTCAGCCTAGTCCTTTTTCTGTCAGTCTTTTAGATCTTTCTCCAAATTATTCTATCAAAAACTGAAATTTTCACTTTTTTCCTCTAAATTGTTTTCCCATTTTCTCCCATCATCCTTTAATTCATTCTCACGCATTAGTTTTTATAACCTTCTAGAGGGAATCAGATTTCCTTTTGTTTGTATTTACATTTTTTTCAGAAATCTAGTTTTTTTTGGTTTTTTTTTTTGTGATACGCAGGCCTCTCACTGCTGTGGCCTCTCCCGTTGCGGAGCACAGGCTCCGGACGCACAGGCTCAACGGCCATGGCTCACGGGCCCAGCCGCTCCGTGGCATGTGGGATCTTCCCGGACTGGGGCACGAACCCGTGTCCCCTGCATCGGCAGGTGGACTCTCAACCACTGTGCCACCAGGGAAGCCCAGAAATCTAGATTTTAATCTTTATATTTGTGAGTTTTATTAAGTGTCTGTTGTGGCAGTAATGATTTATAATAGACTCCCAGTTGTCAATGGAGATGTTATACCAGTATTAAGTCTAAAAAATATAATAATGAAATGAATATTTCTTCTAGACACGTATTTATTGTTCCTCCAGACCAGTATCTAAGACTTAATCCAAAGTTCAGTTAGTTTTAGAAGAGACATTTTACATCTTTCCATACTTCCTCATCTAAAATATTCCTGAAAAGTTTATATGCTTTTCATGCTCTCTTTCTCCCAACTGTACATTTATGACATTAATGTTCTTAGAGTTTAGTGTTTCATTAGTTTTCTGGAATCTCATGGTTTTCTCAAACCTAATTTTGATTTCATACTACTAACTTTAAACTTCTCTAAGATTCTCTCAAGAGATCCTTGAGGGAGTTGGACTTGTTCTTGAGGCACTCAAGAATGATTATTCAATCTGTTCTTAAGTATGTGATGTGGGTCAGCATTTCATTGAAGACAAATGAAATATCTCTTAGTGTTAAGGTGAAAGTTACCTTATTCTCTTCATAATCTGCTAAATACCAAGCTACAAACAACCACAGACCACACGTGGATGGAGACATGATGCTATGCTATGCTAGGCTTCACTACACTACACTGCACTACTTTACACTAAGTGAAAAGTGCAAGGATGGGCTACTGTCCTCAATTTATATGAAGATTTGTGTGAAAGAAATGTACCTCAAAGAGGTGGAGATCCTCCAAAAACCCTCTTTTACCTAAGGGTGTTCTTTGCTATTGACATTAATTAGCAACTTTGAGCTAGTTTTATGCTGCCCAAAATGAAATGGAGAATTAATAATTTTCTCTAAATCTGAATTCTCTTCTAGATCATTTCGGACATCAATCTATTTTTTTATTCTTCTACCTAGAGCGTGGCCCTTGTGCAAGTGACAGAATTTATATTTCTGTTAAGCTTGAGACTTCTAAGAAATCCCCTTTCTTTTCTACAAAGGGACAATTTAAGATCTCTCACTGAGACTTCCCACGTTGTCTTATGTACTGGATACTGCTTGCTGAGTTTAGATTGCCAATTTCTGTCTAATGGTTTTATCTTCTAGAAATCTCAAAAGCAAATAATTCTGTTGCCATTTTTCTCAAGGTGTGTTTATGCCTTTCAAATATTTGGTTGGAAACAGAAGACTGTCCCTGTCTTGCTCATCTGGGTAGAACTCATTTACTGTTTTTCCTTTTAAACTGTTAGCTCAAGTGACCTTACACACGAGTCCCAGCTGTGCATTAGCATTGCTTGGGGATGTGTTTGTATCTTTTGTCTAAAAATACCCAGCCGGTAGGATTCATGATCCATGAAAGCTAATTGAAACAATTTCTCTTCAAGTTTTGGCAAGCGAAGCATGCATTATAAGCATTAATATCTATAAATTGAATTGTTAATGAATCTAGACACTAATAATGAATGCCATTTTGCAGGCTTAACTAGAAACACTAAAATTAGCAGGATCTGGAGCAGAATTTTCAATCATTTTTGCTTATTAAATAGCAAAGCTATGCTTTTAATAAGCTAATCATTTTTATTTGACCCCATAGGAGTAGCTCAGTTGATTAGAAACAGGTTTCTAAGTGCAAAACAATGTTGTTTTTCTCTTACCAAAGCACTGAAATTTTAAGATGGATATTTGATCTCACAGTCTGTATCTTCTAATCACATCTGTACATACATTTCAATGCTTTATGAAATACTTACTCCATTTCTCCTACATTAAGCTGTATGTTTGTGTGTATGCATATGTGTGTGTGTATGTGCACATGTGCATCCTCTTCAGTTTTTAAAGTCACTGTCACAATTGGCTTAAACAAATGGTCTCATTTTGCATGAAAACATTTGAGAAGATTGCATTATTAAGGTATAATACAATCTGGAGTGTAATGGTTGCCTGATAGCTTTATTATTTTCAGAGCCTTTGATATATATATATATATATATACACATACATATATATTTGCATTTGAATATCATCTCCTAAAACTTTTGCATAGACCCAGTTTAAATAGCAGCAAAATCTAGTATTGGGTTGGCCAAAAAGTTTGTTCAGTTTTAAGTAAAAAGACATTTTTCATTTTCACCAAGAATTTTATTGAACAATGTAGTCACTAACCGAATAAACTTTTTGGCCAACGCAATACATAATGTTAAACAACAATGGAATGTTTTTCCCCTAGTGCTTGAGTGACTTGAGATAGTAAGTCATGCGCTGAAGGGTACATTTAGTGCCTTTCAGTAGCTATATACCAAATAGTTACCAAGTGGCCTGAAAGAGTTAACGCACCTTTCTGTGTCCTTTCGCTTACTACCAAGGAATGACTTAACCACTAGGAAGAATGAAATGGTACTAACTAGGAATATGTGACATCTCTCTCTATATTCTCATGGAGGTGACTGAAACTGGAAGTCAAAGTACCTTTTCTGATTGCTTCTTTCCCTACAAATCTTAAGGATATTGACCACTGCTTTGGCTTGAACTAAAAAAAACTAAGATCATAGATTATGATCCTTTGTATTTCTATGGTGTCAGTTGTAACTTCTTTTTCATTTCTAATTTTACTGATTTGAGTCCTCTCCCTTTCTTTCTGGATGAGTCTGGCTAAAGGTTTATCAATTTTGTTTATCTTCTCAAAGAACCAGCTTTTAGTTTTATTGATCTTTGCTATTGTTTTCTTCATTTCTATTTAATTTATTTCTGATATGATCTTTATGATTTCCTTCCTTATACTAACTTTGGGTTTTGTACATGTATACAATGGAATATTACTCACCCATAAAAAGGAATGAAGTTGGGTCATTTGTAGAGACGTGGATGGACCTAGAGAGTCATACAGAGTGAACTAAGTCAGAAAGAGAAAAGCAAATATAGTATATTAACGCATATATGTGGAATCTAGAAAAATGGTATAGATGATCTTATTTGCAAAGCAGCTGTAGAGACACAGACGTAGAGAACAAATATATGGATACCAAGGGGGAAAGCGGTGGGGTGGGAGGAATTGGGAGACTGGGATTGACACATATACATTATTGATACTATGTATAAAATAGACAACTAATGGGAACATACTGTATAGTACAGGGAACTCTACCTAATGCACTGTGGTAACCTAAATGGAAGGGAAGTCCAAAAGGGAGGGGATATCTGTATGTGTATGGCTGATTCATTTTGTTGTGCAGTGGAGGCTAACACAACAGTGTAAAAAGCAACCATTCTCCAATAAAAATTAATAAAAAAAAAAAAGAAAGAAAAGAATACTAAGAAGCCAAAGTGTAGAAGCTGAGTCTGATAGTAATTTTTGCTTCAGAGTTTATAGGTTGGAATTTTTGTGGAAAGGTAGCCCGGAAGGGTTATTAGGATTCTTTGGTATTGTTTTTTTGTTTTTTTTTTTTCTTCAGCATGTTGCATATTCCTTTTTACTACCAGGTCTAAGAATCTATAATACATTTAGAAGAATGAAATGTATAACCAATGTATGTCATACATATTTTCTCAGGAATATAGTGTGTATTGTATTATCATTTATGAAAGTGTTTTCAGGATTTGTCAACCATCATAGATGTGATAATTACAGTCATGCACTTTTTTTCCCCTGATGACTACTTTCTTTAGTTAACTAAGGCTTATACCTTAATTCTTATATACATGGCTTCATCAAAATGGAAATTGAATAGTCTTAGAGCATTTGGTACCACTCCTCCCAAAAGCTGATGATCAGCCTACATGTATGTGACTGAATCAGCCCAAGAAAGTCTTCCTAGTCACAAAGCCCAAGAAAAAAACAAACAGCAAAACAAAATCCTTCCTCAAAGGACTGTTTAGAGAACACTCATTTCTTAGTTAATAAGCTTTCAGTACTCTGGCATTTTGATCAATATTTTAAAATGTTTTAATTGAATTCAGTCTTTCTTTTCCTGTTAGAAATAAAATTTGGATGGACTATATTTTTCATATCAGTAAATCTTGATTAAATGATTCCGTGGATTATAATCCTGCCTGGATTTGACTATCTACTTTTATTAATTTCCAAGAACATGTAATTTTAAAACTGTATTACCAATCTAAGTTCTGATATCAAAATCTTCTCCAGAATTGCCTAAGTCATTTTGCAACCATTTGACATGGCCACTTGTAGCACAGAAATAATATATGCTCCTGAATAAGCAAGAGTTTTTGCCTATTCAAAACTTCTTGCTATTATCTGGTCAATTTCATGGAAATGAATTCCACAGACAAGTCTTAATAGTTAAGGTCAACCTATTATAAGTGATTATACTTAGAGCAGAGTAGGAATCTTCTACTTTTCTTTCTTATCCAAATACTTGAAAAAGTTTTCTACATCAGTTCAGTTTTCTTGAAGTTTTTACAATATCCTGGGCATGTGATAGTTTACATTACAAACATGACTTAAAATCTTTAAAATAAAATTTATTTCTATTTTTAGTTAGAAGGAAATGTGCTGACATTATCACTGCAGTATTTGATTTTTACACTAGCTCTGTTTCTCAAAAATGTTTCTTTTAATATCTGCAGTGTTTATAAATAGAAGGACCAAACTCTGTGTTATACTGAATGACATACCTCATTCCAAAGTAGAGAGGAGTTGAAAGGATGTCTCTAACACAAACATTTTCTCTTCTTATAAGTGCTTTTGGAAGATAGCATTCTATGAAAGAAATTAAAAACAGTAAGTCAAACTTGAACATAAGAATAATTCTTATTGCAAGCTTACTTCTTAAAATATCATCATCTTCATCTTAAAATGTATCCTCATTGTCATTATCTTAAACTATTCCTCTCCGTTAAAATAGTAGGACTTGAGGCTTTGTAATGTTAAAAATCTATTCTGCAGTGCTTATTTTAAAAATACAATGTTAACAGAGTGATTTTAAACCAAATCCTGAGCTGTATCTAAAGGTTATGGTTTTACATGACCAAGAACCAGAATTCTCTTTAGATCCTCAAGCCTATGCTTTTCACAGTATCTTTCCATGACTTACATAAGATAAGAAACCAATAGGGACGCTTACACATCGCTTATGTGAGGAATCCAGGAAAACAAACACATACAAGAATGGGTAAATTATGAGACTTTGAAATTATGATTACTTGTTAATACTATCCTGTTTTTAGAAGTTAACTTAGAAGTACCTTGGGGACATTATGTTCCTTATGACACATTTTACTGTTGTTGTGACCACCCATTGGTTATATTATAGTACAAGCTTTAATGTGGGTTCTAAAACTATATCAGTTACAACTTTATCTTAACTACAGTAGATTAATCCAATATTTTATCCAATTTCCCATATTATTTCCTTATTTTCAAATAAGTAGTCCAGGGCTTCCTTGGTGACGCAGTGGATAAGTATCTGCCTGCCAATACAGGGGACACAGGTTCGATCCCTGTTCTGGGAAGATCCCACATGCTGCGGAGCAACTAAGCCCATGCGCCACAATTACTGAGCCTGCGCTCTAGAGCCCATGAGCCACAACTACGGAAGCCCACGGGCCTAGAGCCCATACTCCGCAACAAGAGAAGCCACTGCAGTGAGAAGCTTGTGCACCGCAATGAAGAGTAGCCCCCGTCCGCCGCAACTAGAGAAAGCCCACGTGCAGCAACAAAGACCCAACACAACCAAAAAAAATTTTTTTAATTAAAAAAAAAATCAAATAAATAGTCCAGAAGTAGGCAGTTCAGAGCTGGTTCATCTACTTGAGGAAGTCATCAAAGACCGAGGTTCTTTCTGGTAATTTCCTGCTCTTCCATAGTTAGTGTGCAGCTTTTGTTTTTCCAGTCAAAATGCTTGTTCTGACTGCAGGCATTGTATCTACATCCCAAGTAAGGAGAAAGGAGAAATAACAAAGGGCAAAATTTATCTTGCTAGCCTTGTGTTTATCAAGAAAGTGAAACTGTCCTCAGGGACTTTCATTTATATCTCATTGGCTAGTACTGTCACATGATCATGCCTACTTGTGAGGGAATCTGAGGAGGTGAGTACTTTTTTTATTGAGGTATAGTTGATTTACAATATTATATAAGTTTCAGGTATATAACATAGTGAGTCACAGTTTTTAATGATTATACTCCATTTATAATTATTATAAAATATTGGCCATATCCATTGTACTGTACAATATATCCTTGTAGCTTATTTATTTTATACATAATAGTTTGTACCTTTTAATCCTCTATCCCTATCTTGTTCCTCCCCCCTTCCCTTTCCCCACTGGTAACCACTCGTTTGTTTTCTGTATCTGTGAGTCTCATTCATTTTTGTTGTATTCAGTAGCTTTTTTTTTTTTCAGATTCCACATACAAGTGATAACATATAGTATTTGTCTTTCTCTGTCTGAGTTCTTTCACTAAGCATAATACCTTCCAAGTCTATCCATGTCGTTGCAAATGGCAAAATTTCATTCTTTTTTATGGCTGAGTAGTATTCCATAGTGTATGGGTGTGTGTGTGTGTGTGTATGTATACACATACATACCTATGGAAGGTGAGTATTTTTTTTAATTATTTCTTTTTTTTTTTAAATAGCCAATACAGTCTCAAACTTAAAACATCAAAGTATAGAAGGGTAGATTAGTGAGAATCTCCCTTTCATATCACACCTCCTTCATCCTTCCACTTTCATATACTGCCCCCCCAAGAAACAGGTAACCACTGGTATTAGTCTCTTTTTTATCCTTCTACAAATTTTTTAAATGTATATGATTCAAATATGTGTTCTCTTCTCCCCCCTTTTTTTAAATATCGTAAGTGGTACATGAGATAAGTATCTTTAACTGGTCACATAGCTGCCTCAACCAAACTAAACTAAAAAAACAAACCAGGATTCTTTTAATAAGGAGGGAAGGAGAGTAAAAACATCTTCCTTGGACTGTTTTATTTATTTATTTTTGTCTGAGTTGAGTCCAGTATTATACAGTTAGCTGTGAAACTATTGATTCTGTTTAGCAACTGACAAAGGCATAAGTGTTCTTCAGAACAGGTACCTGTGTCATCTGTGTAGCACAACCCTGTATAGAGGAGTTGATCAATAAATGTATAATATAGAGCTCATGATGTCTTTTACCCCATAACTGCTCATCTTCAACTCAATGAATGAAACTAACATTTGGTAAATTTTTCAGGCCAGAAACTAAGTGGTAATCCTTGATTCCTTTTTCTCCAGCCTCCAGATGCCTCTCCTTCTCTTGTATGCCACATCCATTCAGTCAGTCAGTCAGTCAGTCCTGCTGCTTCTACTTTCAAAAGATATCCCAACCCCTCCACCACCTCTATCCTGAACCTGACCACTGTACTTGTCTCCCTACTTCCCTTCTTGCCCTCTACAATCCATATAATAAACAAAGTGACCTTAAAAATAAATCATTTTCCTGCATAAACCTTTCTAAAGGCTTTCAACTGTAATTAGAATGAAATCCAAAGACTATTCTGAGGCCCATGAAGCCCTAGTGATAGGGTGTTTGTCTGCCTCTTCTTTGTCTCCTCCTACTCCTGCCTCAGTGTCATTGTATTCTCAGTTTTGCATAGTATGGTCTTCTCCCAGCTGCATGCAGGGCTCTTTATTTGGACTCAGCTTACATGGCACCCCCTGTTGACAATTTTTTAATCATCTATACACCCTTCTTCCTTGTACTCCAACATTTTCTGTTTCATTCCTCTGTTTTATTTTCCTCATAACACTCACAACTATCTATTATTATTTGTGTAGTTGTTAACTCACTGGCTTTTCCCACTAAAGTGTTAAGTTTCATGAGTGCAGGGACTTTGTATTGTTTATTTATTCATTCAGCAAAATGTTTGTTGAGTACCTGTTATGTGCCAGATCCTTTGTCATGCAGGGATGATAACAATAAACAAAATGGACAAAAATTACTTCCTTCATAGAACTTTTATTTGTGTGCATATGTGCATGTACATTTCTGTATGCCGGAGGATAGACAATAAACAAATAAATAAAATATATAGTAGTTTAAACTTAAGTACTTCTATGAAGAAAAATAAATAAGGAAAGGGGATGAGGATCATCTGGATGTTGGCAGTTGTTTTCACTTTCTCTTTGCTATTTTCACACTAATGTTTGTACCAAACCACCTAAAAATCAGTGGCCTTTCAACACCAGACATATCTGTGGGTTTCCTGAGGTTGAAATAATCCAGGCTAGACTTGGCTCCAGTTTATGGCTCAGTTTCAGGTATGTTCCATGTGTCTCCCATTTTTCTGGCACCAGTGGAATATCAAATCATGTTAGCCTCCATGGCAAAAAGCAGGAGTATAAGAGCCCAGGACTAGTAGTACAAACCATTTTAAGTCTGCTTGAATCATGTCCAGTAACTTCCCAGTGGCAATAGCAAATCACATGGTCAAGTCTAAAGTCTAGGGGCAAGGATGTACATTTTGGCCACCATAAGGCCAGAGTGTGGATATGTAATGCTACTACAGAGGAGTGAAAAATTGAGACTGATAATGTAATCTAATGTAAGGTCAGGGAAATCCTTGCTGTCATTTGAGTAAAGTGAGAGGTGAAGGAGGGAATCATGTGGCTATCTGGGTGATTCAGGCAGAGAGAACAGCAAACACAAAATTCTAAGGTGAGAATATTCCTGTCCTGTTAGAGGAACAGCAAGAAAGCCAGTGTAAGCAGAGCAGAGTGAGAGTGAGAATAACAGAGAGAAGGTCAGAGAGATTGTGGAGGATGATGGGAAGGTAGGCTTGTATATCATGGTAAAGACTTGGGCTTTTCTCAGAAGGAGATGAGAAACCTAAGAGGGTTTGAGCAGAAGCATAACATGATCTGACCAGCACAGAGCCTGGCATGTGATGATTGCCCAGTATATATTAGTTAAGTGAATGCATGGTGATAACACTTACTCTGACTTAAGTAAACCTTCCCAAAATAATGAAAGAGGGAAATACTTAGAGAGTGAATGGAGTAAAATAACCAAAGCCTTAGAAATGATAGTTATTAGCAATCAAATAGAAATGACTCACAAAAAGGGGAGATCCTGGTGAGACAGGAGTAAGGTATTGCTTGCCAAGTGAAAGCCATTTGGTGGAATCTTTTCAACCCAAAGAAAAGCCCATTGTGTTTGAAATTGAGCTAGTTATCCAAAAAGTACAAGACTGAACTTGGTGGCCATCCTTTTGGGATTCTGAAGGGGTCAGGGATTCCATCATTGTAAAATGATAGGAAGGAGGTGATTTTAGATAGAAGCAATTCACTGCAAATTAGCATATAGTAAGCACTTAAATACTTACAGAACTAAGCATATAATTGAATTGCAACAGTTTTTTGGCTGTGACCCAAAGAAATCAAGCAAGCCTTAATTCTATTCTATGGCTACTGTTAATATAAGAGACTAAAAGAAACTTGTCAACTTTATTAATCCAGGATATTAGTTCTCTTCCTGGCCTAGTGGGCTAGCTGTCTCCAAAACAGTTTTATTCCTTTACCTTTCTGTCTTCTGTCTGATCGCATTTCTACAAAAGAATATTATAAAAAGATAGAAATTGTTTTACAAATACATAACATACTTAATTTCTGGTTGAATATCCAAACTAGCCATCCATGAAAAATTTGCTTGAACAATATGAAGATTATCTTTCTGAATATCTTTCGCTTAAGACTTGTAACAAAAGTTCAACTGGTCTGAAAATCACACTTGTCTTTCTTTTTAGCCCCTGTATTGATCTTCTGTTGTTGATCTATTAAAGATGACAGTTAGTCAACAAAGACAAAAAAAGTAAATTATATTCCTTTGATGTCATGAGTGTTCTTTAGTCATTATTTTTAGTTTTAAGGGGAACTTTGGTTCGTATTCAAACCCAGTCTGGCTTCAGAGTCTGTACTCTATATAGGATACCCTGTACTGTCTCATCACACAAGTTTTTAAACACATTCTTATTGTTATTATACTTACTAATTTTACAATCAGTTATTACTGATATTCACTACCCTGTTATGAATATCCTTGCTCATTTTTGCTTTGTTCACTGCTTCCTCTTGGGTTTGATTTTCTTCCTGTTTAAGTACATCTTTAGTATTGCTTTCAATAAAGGCTGCAGATAGTAAAATTTCTCTATAAAAAAATTTATATTACCTTATAAAAAGCTTTTAATGTCTGAAACTATTTTTTTTTCACCCTCTCTCTTTTGCGATAGAATTCTAAGTTTACAGTTATTTTTTGCTCCACATTTTGGTAATATTTTCTGTTACTACTGATAAGAAGTCTGCTGTCAATCTGATTGTCCTTTGTAGACAGTGTATTTCTAGAAAGCATCTTTTATGTTTTTCTCTTTTTCCCTTAATGCTCTGTGGTTTCATTATAATGTGGGTCAAACTGTGATTATTTTTTTTAACTTCCAAATGATGCCTGCTGGCCCTTTGTAATCTGACGATTCATATTTTTCTGCATGTTTGGAAAATTCTCAGCCATCATCTGTTCAAATATTTCTTCTTTAGTTTTCTCTATTCTCTTCTCCTGGTGCTTTCTATATTAGAGCTCTGCATTTTATCCTCTATATCTACTGACTTCTCTTTCATATCCTCCATCTTTTTATTTCTCTTACTGCACTTTGGGGGATTTCTTTCCTCTTATTTTGAAATTCACTAATTCTCTCTTTAGCTTTGTCCAGGTAACTATTTACCCATTTAAATGGATTTTAAAATTACAACATCTGTTTTTTATGCCCAGACATTCATTTTAATATTTGCCTGTTTTATGATCTCTCATTCTTATTTTATCAGTGTTCTTTTTCTTCCCAGTAACTCTTTGGATACTTATAATCTAAAGTTCCTTTGAAATGTTTAGCTACCACTGTTTCCTAGGATGAAATGTCTCTGTAAGTTATCTTTATTGATATCGTACATTTTTAAAAGTAGTTTTCATATAAAAGAGAAACGTGTGTGTGTGTAATAAAACATATATCCATGTACATACTACCCAGCTTGAGAAATAGAACACACCAGTATGTTAAAAGCACCTGTGTGTTGCTCCCTGTTTTATCCCACTTACTTTCCTCAGAGTTAACCACCATACTGAAATTTGTTTTAATGAGTCCCCTACTTTTCTTTATAGTTTTCCCAACTATATTTGGATTCCTAAATGACAGAGTCTTTAGTTTTGCTTGATATTGAACTTGATGTGCATGGAACCATCTTGCATATATTCTTCTGTGCTTGCCTCTTTAATATATTTACAATCATGTTTGTAAATTTCAGTCATGGTGGTAAATATAGCTGTACTTTCATTTTCATTTCCACTGCCATATAATATTTATCCATTCCATTATTGATGGAAAATTAGGCTCTTTAATGGTTTATGTTGCTATAAATAATGCTAAGAAAATTTTGCATATGTGATATATACACACATCTAGGCTATATTCTCTAAGCTCTGTTCACTTGGGAATAGGATTACTGGGTTGGAGAATATGTGCATGTTCAGTTTTACTAGAAATTCCAAACTTATTTTCCAAAGTGCCTATACTGGTTTTGTTTTCACTAACAATATGCATAAATTCCTCTTGCTTGACATTCTGGCAACACTGAGATTTGTTAGGATTTTAAAATATTGTCATTATTTTATGGGTCTCTTGGGTCTGAATTGGTATCTTTTGGTTTTAATTTGCAGTTACATCATTAATAATAAGATTGTCATGTGTTGATGAACCATTTGTGTTTTCTCTTCTCTGATGTGCTCTTCTCTTTTGCAGATATTTCATTTCTGATTGATTTGTGGGGGTTATTTAAATAGTCTGCATATGACTTCTTTGTTGGATGTATATGTATGCATATTACAGACATCTTTTCTTCGGTTATGGCTTATCTTTAAAAGCTTTTTTAATTGTTCCTTGTTTTACAAAAGTTCTTAATTTGCTGTGGTCCAATTATCAATCTTTGTTTTTTAAATGGTACTTTGGTCTTTTGATTAAGAAATCTTTCCCAGTGTAATATAAAAATTCTGTTACAGATTGTCTTCTAAAACTTTTGTAGTTTGTCTCTCACATTTAGGACTGTAATCTACCTGGCAGTGATTTCAGTATATGGTGAGAAACAGGGAACCAGTTTGATCTTTTTCCATATTGAAACCCAGCTGTCCCATTGTGGGACTGCTTAGTCGGACATTTTCTCATTGATCATCAATGCCAGCTATGTTAAAAATGAAGTTTTCATAATCAATGGGTCTATTTCTGAGTTCTCTCTTTTGTTTCTTGGTCCCTGTACTGTGACCACTGTGTGTTTATCTTGGCTTTAGTAAGTGTTGGTGTTTGGAAGACGATTTTTGGTAGGACAATCCCCCTAACTTGTTCTTCTTCATGAGTATATTGGCCATTCTTTGCTCTTTGCTTTTCCATGTATATTTTATCATCATTTATCAAATTCAAGGAAAAAGCTATTGAAATTTTTTACATTTATAGATTAATTTGGGGAGAATTACTCTCTTTAAAATATAGAACGAACCTTTCTTTCTTTATACATGCACTACTATCCCTCCATTTATTTATATTGATATCTTACTGTCTTTTAATAAAGTCTTATTTTTTTAATAAATCTTATATATTTTGCTGTATTTATTACATATACGTCTTGTGTTGATATTGTAAATGGCTTATTTATTTTACGGGTAAATACTTTAAATATATAGGTAAGAATAGAGAATAATGTAATGAACAACTATGGACCTATTCCCAGGTTTGTATAATATTACCACTATGACTGATTTCCTGCTGCTGCTCTTTCTCCTCCAATTAAGCATTATAAATACAATTACTGTTCCCACTGTGATCCTCTCCTATCTCATTCTCTTCCCTCCCTCCTTCTCTAGTGTTTCACACATCCAGTGTTTTCATTCTTATACATGTTTTTATATTTCCACTATATGTTTATGTATTTGTTAGCAATATAAAGTATTACTGTTTTATAATGTGAATGGCTTGATGTCCTTTATTAAAACAATAGTTTAATATTATTATATTAGTAGAAATAGTCTCTAAAGAAGGTCTTTCTACCTACAGTATTGGTAATTTGTATTTTGCTCCTAGGTTCTAGCTAAAACATTGCATCTTTGGAACTTATACTGTTTTCCTCTTTGAGAAACCTCTAGAGAGAGGAAGGTATAACATTTTCAAATGAAGGAATATATTTGAGCATAATCATGTATGTTTCCCACAGACATTTCCATATCATATGAGAAATATTTGAGTTAATTATTTTAACTATAACTCAATGAGATGAAATTTTGCTACCATTGATTTTAGGCATTTTTAGTTCTTGCCTCATTCACCCATAGCCCAATTTCTTAAACACTTGGCCAAAATAAATAAATGATAGACAAATAAAATGTAACCTAAATTATACATAGTATATTCCAAGTCCACAGAACCAAGATCAGTCTGGTTTTATACATAAATTTTCTCTTTAGCTTTGACACTGAAGATAGAGAAGAAAGGCAAAAGTAGTCACTTTTTTGGTTGGATAATTGCTGATGACTGGAAGTAAATTGAAGAATTTTCTTTATTTATTTAGAAATCTGGTTCAGCTTTCCCTGGTTGTGGATGTATCCTTTCCCAAAGTTTAAACAAATTCAAGTGATGTTTTGCTTACTTTGAGCTAAATATCAACCCATGTCCATGTTCAAGAAATGACACATGGATACATGTTTGCTTTTTTTGCCTACTAATGTAATGCTTATTTATATGACTATAGGGACTAATTACTGTCCTGCCTGAAAAGAGTATAATAGTTTACCCATGGATGAAGGAAATAAATATGAGACTTAAATGGAGTACTTCAAGGAAAACTTAAGAATTCATAAGACTTCTGTCACAATGCTTTTTCTGTAGTAATGGTACTGTTAGAACAAATGAATCAAACAAGGACTATTTATCTTATGGGTGATTTTAATAAGACAAGTTTAGGTCCTTTATACAAAGACTCATCAAGATGGTAATTCAGTTTTTGTAGCCTTTTATAAAATATGCTGCCCCAAGAGTGATAGAATTTATATTTCTATTTATTAAAATAGAAAAGATATTTAAACCACACCGCAAAAAAGTTTCATAGGATAGATCCCATGCTAGGCCAAAAAACAAGCCTAGTAAATTTAAGAAAACTGAAATCATATCAAGCACCTTTTCCAACTACAACATTATGAGACTAGAAATCAACTAAAAGAAAAAAACTGCAGAAGACACAAACACATGGAGGCTAAATAATATATTACTAAACAACCAGTTGATCACTGAATAAATCAAAGAGGAAATCAAAAAATACCTAGAGACACATGAAAACAAAAACGCAATGATCCAAAACCTACTCAGCAAAAGCAGTTCTAAGAGGGAAGTTTATAGTGATACAAGCTTACCTCAGAAAACAAGAAAGATCTCAAATAAACAACCTAAACTTACCCTAAAGGAACTACAGAAGCTACAAACAAAACCCAAAGTTAGTAAAAGGAAAGAAATCATAAAGATCAGAGCAGAAATAAATGAAACAGAGATTTTAAAAAAAAACAGTAGAAAAAATAAATGAAACTAAAATCTGTTCTTTGAAAAAATAAACAAAATTGATAAACCCTTACAGACTAATCAAAGGAAAAACAAGGAAAGGGCCCAAATCAATGAAATCAGAAGTGAAAAAGGAGAAGTTAGAACCAACACCACAGAAATACAAAGGATTACTTTTGTATTTCATTTTTTTGTATTGAGACTACTATGAACTATTTTGTATTAAGAGACTACTCTGAACAGCTATATGCCAAATCAGAAATGAAAAAGGAGACATTAGAACCAACACCACAGAAATACAAAAGATTGCTTTTGTACTTTTTTGTATTAAGAGACTACTATGAACAACTATGTGCCATTAAAATGGACAGCCTAGAAGAAATGGACAAATTCTTAGAAATGTACAATCTCCTAAGACTGAACCAGGAAGAAATAGAAATAATGAAAAGACCAATTACCAGTAATGAAATTGATTCAGTAATTTTAAAACTCCCAAGAAACAAGAGTCCAGGACCAGATGGCTTCACAGGTGAATTCTACCAAACATTTAGAGAAGAATTAAGACCTATTCTAATCAAACTATTCCAAAAAATTGCAGAGGAAGGAACACTTCTGAACTCATTCTGTGAGGCCACTATCATCCTGATATCAAAACCAGACAAAGATATCACAAAAAAATAAAATTATAGGCCAGTATCACTGATGAACATAGATGTAAAAATTCTCAATAAAATATTAGCAATCCAAAGCCAACAATATATTAAAAGGATCACACACCATGATCAAATGTGATTTATCCCAGGGATGCAAGGATTTCTCAGTATCTGCAAATCAATCAAGTATGATACACCATATTAACAACAATAAAAGAAGAATAAAACAATATGATCATCTAAATATATGCAGAAAAAACTTTTGACAAAATTCAACATGCATTTATGATAAAAACTCTCCAGGAAGTGGGCATAGAGGGAACACACCTCAATGTAATAAGGGCCATATGGCAAACCCATAGCTAACATCATACTCAAAGGTGAAAAGCTGAAAGCATTTCCTATAAGATCAAGAACAAGACAAGGATGCCCACTCTTGCCACTTTTGTTCAACATAGTATTGGAAGTCCTAGCCATGGCAATCAGAGAAGAAAAAGAAATAAAAGGAATCCAAATTGGAAAGGAAGAAGTAAAACTGTCACTGTTTGCATATGATATGATACTATACATAGAAAATCCTAAAGACACTACCAGAAAACTACTAGAGCTCATCAATGAATTTGGTAAATTTGCAGGATACAGATTAGTATACAGAAAAATGTTGCATTTCTATACACTAACAATCAACTATCAGAAAGAGAAATTAAGGAAAATCCCATCTACCATCACATCAAAAAGAATAAGATACTTAGGAGTAAAATTACCTAATGAGGTAAAAGACCTATACTTGAAAAACTAAGACACTGGTGAAAGAAATTGAATACGACACAAAAGGATGGAACAATATACCATATTCTTGGATTGGAAGAATCAATATTGTTAAAATGACCAAACTACCCAAGGCAATCTACAGATTCATTGCAATCCCTATCAAAATACCAACGGCATTTTTCACAGAACTGGAACAAATAATTTTTTAAAAATTTGTATGGAAACGCAAGGGACCCTGAATAGCCAAAACAATCTTTAGAAAGAAGAATGGAGCTGGAAGTATCATGTTCTCTGACTTCAGACTATACTACAAAGCTACAGTAATCAAAACAGCATGGAACTGGCACAAAAACAGACATACAGATCAATGGAACAGATAGGGAGCTCAGAAATAAACCCACACTGTTATGGTCAATTAACCTATGATGAAGGAGACAAGAATATACAATGGAGACAGTCTCTTCAATAAGTGGTGCTGGGAAAGCTGGACAGCTACATGCAAAAGAATGAAATTAAAACATTCTTTATCATCATATATGAAAAAAAAAAAGCCCTCCAAATGGATTAAAGAACTAAATGTGAGACTGAAAACTATAAAAGTCCTAGAGGAAAACAGGCAGAACACTCTTTGATATAAATCATAAATGTTTTTTGGATCCTTCTCCTAAAGCAAAGGAAATAAAAACAAAAATAAACAAATGGAACCTAATTGAACTTAAAAGCTCTTGCAAAGCAAAGGAAACCATTGACAAAACAAAAATACAACCTACCGAATGGGAGAAAACACTTGCAAATGATATGACTGATAAGGGGTTAATATCCAAAATATATAAACAGCTCATACAACTCAACATCAAAAAAACAACTCAATTGAAAAGTGGGCAGAAGGGGCTTCCCTGGTGGCGCAGTGGTTGAGAGTCCGCCTGCCGATGCAGGGGACACGGGTTTGTGCCCTGGTCTGGGAAGATCCCACGTGCCGCAGAACAGCTAGGCCCGTGAGCCATGGCCACTGAGCCTGCGCGTCCGGAGCCTGTGCTCCACAACGGGAGAGGCCACAACAGTGAGAGGCCCGCATACCACAAAAAAAAAAGAAAAGAAAAAAGAAAAATGGACAGAAGACCTGAATAGACATTTTTCCAAAGAGGACATACAGATGGCCAACAGGCACATGAAAATATGCTTAACACCACTAATCATTAGGGAAATGCAGATCAAAACCACAATGAGATATCACCTCACACCTGTCAGAATGACTATCATCAAAAAGAGTACAAATAACAAATGTTGGCAAGAATGTGGAGAAAAGGGAACCCTAATACACTGTTGGTGGGAATGTAAATTGGTACAGCCACTATGGAAAATAATATGGAGGTTTCTCAAAAAACTAAAAATAGAACTACCATATGACCTAGCAGGTCTACTCCTGGGTATATATCTGAAGAAAACAAAAATGCTCTTTTGAAAAGATACATGCATCCCAATGCATTATTTGCAGTTGCCAAGATAAGGAGGCAACCTAAGTGTCCATCAATAGATGAATATGATAGAGAGGATGAGGTATATATATACAGTGGACTACTACTCAGCCATAAGAAAAAGAATGAAATTTTTTTCATTGTGCAACAACATGGGTGGACTTGGAGGGCATTATGCTAAGTGAAATAAATCACACAGAGAAAGATAAATGCTGTATGATATCACTTATATGTAGAATCTAAAAAATGCAACAAACTAGTGTACATAACAAAAAAAGCAGACTTACAGATACAGAGAACAAACTAGTGGTTACCAGTGGGGAGAGGGAAGGGGGAGGGGCAATATAGGGGTAGGAGACTAAGAGGTACAAACTATTATGTATAAAAATAAGGTACAAGGATATATTGTACAGCACAGGGAATATAGCCAATATTTTATAATAACTATAAATGGATTATAACCTTTAAAAATTGTGAATCACTGTATTGTACACTTGTAACATATAATATTGTACCTCAACTATACTTCAGTTTAAAAACGTTGTTTCAGAAGAAGGTAACAAAATCAGAGATGTGAAATTATTCTAGAAGATAAAATAGAAGATGGCTGTTTAGAGAACTATAAATAGAGTCACACTATTGTAGTTCTGAACACAGAGGGTAACTTTAAATTTAAATTCTGGAGAATTCAAACATTTTATGCAAGGAAAGGTCAATATTTTTATTTTACTTCCTGAAAATTGCTTTTATCTGTGTTTTTGACACAGTGAAAACACCACAATAACAAGTTCTGACTGCTAGCTTTCATGACTACACTGTGTATGTGGTCATGAAACAATTCGTGTACCATTCCTTTTAGATACAGAACAAAGGATACATGGCACCTTGGATGGAATCTGCAGCCTCAAAGAAAGATGCCTGAGTTTGGGTAACTTTATCAGTAAATAGAGACTCCTATTAGCTTGTCCATCTGTACCTTTTTAATCCCTTTAGGTATATATATAGCAAAGGAGTTGCCATGTTTGCTTTAGACACAACTGTAAGGGTAAAGAGAAAAGGGTCACAGAAGCTCTTTGATTTTTCTGGCTATCCTATCTAAACAATGGCCTGCTTCCTCAAAGGAGACTCCATATATATGAAAGCCAAACTAACCTATCAAGGACCTCTGACTTCAATCCTTTTTACTTTTCTTCTTGTTATTTCATGATATTTTCTACCTTTTTTTTTTTAACTTAAATATTTTGGGGGGAATTCCCTGGCGGTCCAGTGGTTAGGACTCCATGCTCTCACTGCCGAGGGCCCAGGTTTGATCCCTGGTCAGGGAACTGAAATCCCATAAGCCACGCAGCACAGCCAAATATATATATATTTTTGAATAGGGAATGTTTCCACAGTATTAAATTCTAAAGGGGAAAACAGTACTAAGTGAAACATAATACTACCCTTGTATCCAAACCACGTAGGCCTCTTCTCCAGAAGCAACCACTATCACCAGTTTCTGGTGTATGTTTCCAAGATATTTTATGTGTATGTGAATATATAAAAACATACACTCATACACACATTTTTTAAAAAGTACACACCTACACATACTATAGTATTCCTTTTATATTGTTACGCACCTTGCCTTTTTAACTTGACATCTCAGATCATACCACAATAGTTCCTATAAAATTGCTACATTAAAAAAAAAATGAAGCATAGCATTTTGTTACATAGATGTCTTTATCTAAATGGTTCCTTCATTTCTGACATTTAAGTTATTTTTAGGTTTTTTAAATTATGAATTCTGTTACAATGGCTATCACTACATGATGATGATTTTTATATATGTATATCTAGGAACTACAGGTTTAAATGTATGTGCATTTCTCTGGTTTTCTCTTACTGCTATGTTTTTCTGTTTCAGTGATGTCCACTCATATATTTATTATTTCCTCCTCTCTGCTTTCTTTGATTTAAATTTGTGTGCTTTTTTTTCCCACTTTTTAAGATAGAAGCTTAGATGATTGATTTTGAATATTTTTTTCTAATTAAAGCATTTAGAGCTATGGATTGCCCTTCAAACACTCCTTTAGCTGCATCCTAAATTTTTCATATGTTGTGTTTTTATTATTATTTCAAAACATTTTATGATTTTCCTGTAATTTCTTATTTGACATATGTGTTATTTAGAAATATGTTGTTTTAAATGTCAGCACTTGGGGCTTTTTGAGATATCTTTGTGTGATTGCTTTCTAATTTGATTTGGTTTTGGTCACAACACAAACTGTATATTTTCAGTCTTTTAAAATTTGTGACTTCTCAAAATTCATTGAGACATAGCATATGAATTGGTGGATGTTCCTTCTGTACTTGAAAAGAATGTATATCCTGCAGTTTATGGGTTTACGCTGCTTAACAGTTAATTAGGTCAATTTGGTTTTTCAAGTTTTCTATTTCATTTATTGTCTAATTTTCCTATCAAATACTAACAAAGGGATATTAAAATCTCTAATTATGACTGTGAGTTTGTCTATATCTTTATTTCTGCCAGTATTTAGAAATTTATTTTGAAGCTCTCTTAAGAGTTGGATACATGTTTACCATTGTTATGTCATCTTAATGAATTGATCTTTTATTATTATGAAATGTCTTTATCTCTGATAATATTCCTTGTTCTGAAGTCTATTTTGTCTGATCTGAATATAACCAATTTAGCTTTCTTATGTTTAATGCTTGCATGGTATGTTTTTTTCTGTTCTTTTACTGTTAATCTATCTGTATTTTTATGTTTAATGTGTGCTCCTCGTAAGTATTGGTCCTTGTGTTTTTTATTGTCAGACAGTTTCTGACTTTTAATGGGAATGTTTTGTCCACTTATATTTAATTTAACTTTGAATAAGCCTTTGGTTAAACCTACCATCTTGCTATTTGTTTTCTTTTAAGACCTGCTTAAAAGGTCTTTTCTCTGTGGTTTTTTTTTTTTTTTTTTTGCTACCTTCCCTGCCTTTTGAATTAATTCATAGTTTTTAATATGTGATTTTTTTCCTCTTTCAGCTTATTAGCCATATCTTTTATATTATTATTTTCAGTGTTTACTCTAGGGTTTATAATTTAATCTTTAGGTTATCACATCTGCCTTCAAATAATATACGACATCACATATAATTTTACACCCCCACCATTCTTTGTTTTTGTTAAATTTTATTTATATCATATTATAAATCAACTTTACAATGTTCAAAGAAATAAAGATATGAAAGAAAATATATTTTGTATTTACCCATACATTTTTCATTTCCCATGCTCTTCATTCTTCACTTAGATCTGGTATTGTCCTTCAGCCTGAAGAACTTTCTTTAACATTTCTTATAGTGCAAGTCTTCTGAAAACAAATTCTCTGAGCTTTTGTTTGTCTGGGATATGAAATTCTTAGAAAAACATCTTAATCAAACTGCAGATTTTAGACAACACCCTTGATGCTTCTAGATAAAATACCCAGTTTACTTGTTTTCCTTTACCCCCCTTTCTTCCTAGCTCCCTTTGAAGCCAAATGTTTCATTTCTAAATTACAAGATGACTCTAACCATCACATGATTTGGAAAATGAGTTTCATTAACTCTCTCCAGACTACTTCACTTCATAGCCTCTCTCCTCTTTTTATCATTCCTATTATTAGGAATACCAATCCATGTGAAATTCAATGTAGGTGACCTGCTTAAAAGGTCTCTAGTCTCATCGACTTTGAAGATTTGGTCTGGTGGACCCAGCCATCTCATTGCACTACAGTCTGCCCTCTGTATCTGTGGGTTCTGCATCAGTGGATTCAACCAACCACAGATTGAAAATGTTCGAAAAAAATTCCAGAAAGCTCTACAAAGCAAAACTTAAATTTGCCACACACTGCAACTATGCAATACTATGCCATTTTATATGAGACTTGAGCATCCGTGGACTTTTGTATCCACGGGGGACCTGGAACCATACCCCCTTCCCCCGTGGATACTGAGGGATGACTGTATAGGCCTTTTTAAGAAGAGGGAACACTAGGGCATGAAAAGGCACTCTGTAAGACTAGTAGAAGTGTATTTTAAAATTTCCTGTAAAATTGTCTGCAGTGATTAAAAGTTCTATTCTTGTACATGAGCAGTTGAGGCCTTAAAGGAAATTTAAGGGAGGAGTTTTCAAGTTACACAATATTCATTTTCCTATTTTGTAGTTAATATCTTTTATCTCTTGCTGTCAAGAAATAACTTTAGCAGAAGTATATACTAACCAATTTTATCTCCATCAACTTTAGGAGACTGTTCTTCAACTGCCAGTCTTCTCTCACTATATATTCAATCTATCAGCAAAAGCTGTCAGGTTTACCTCCAAAATATATCCCAAATCTGACCATTTTTCTTCACCTCTAGTGCCCTCCCTTAGTAAAAATATTTTGATCTCTTATCTAGACGTCTCTAACAGCCTCTTAACTTGTCTCTTTGCTTTTACTCTTACCTCCTAAAAGTCTATCTTTACACATCAGCCAAGTCATCATTTTAAAATCAAAGTCAGATCATATTACTTCTTTGCTCAAAACCCTTTAATGGTTTCCCTTCATGCTTAAAATAGCAGCCTGTCTTCATCATGGTGTACAGTGCTCTGCATAGTCTGGTTCTACCTCTCAATGCCCTGCCATTTTACCCCTCACTGATTCTGCTCCAGACACATTGGCTTTTCCTTGAACATGCCGAGCATGCTGCATTTTCTGGGCTTTATTCTTATTGTTTCTTCTGTATGAATGTTCTCCCAGGTATTCTCAAAGTGTTGGCATCCTCTATTTACTCAAGCCTCTTCTCAGAGCCATATCACAGAGCACTTCTAAAGTAGCAACTCTCCCACATTGCCCCCTTGCTAGCATAGTTACCTATCTCTTTGTCCCTAATAAATGAAGAGAGACATCAAGAATATGTCAGGCTAAGTGAGGATTTCCAGCAGAAGCCCCTTTCTGATCATGTATGAAGTGCACATATACATTTGTTGTGTGTGCGTTTTATGCTTCTTAACGAATTAGTTCATTACCTAATGTACATTATGAATTATATTACTGACAAAATTACTAGAAAACTTAGCCAGTTATTAGGAAAGTTATCAGAAAACTTTATAACCTACCTATAGTGAATGTGTATCCCTGCAATATAGAATACATTATTTATGGTTTCATTGTTTCCACCCTTGTTTTTCCCTCTTTTGTTTCACATTTAATTTATGTTCTGCTGTTACATAATGTATTTTTTTTCCAGCTGTCTTAAATTCTTTCTGGATCAAGGTAGAATATAAATAAATAAACCCAGATGTTATAGCATTGCCCACAGAAATTTAAGTTGGTAGAAATGCCAAATAAAATGAGATGAGTTCTGTCTTCTGTATAGTCACTGTTTTTAGTTCAACAGAAAAAATACATAGGGACATTGATAAATTTTAATATATGAACTTATGGGAGAGAATTTGTTTTTTTTAGGGTAGAGAGCATCTGTGGGATAGTGTGTCTAGCATATCTCTTTTGGAAATTTTTTCCCCATTCATATGTTTAACACTTTTGGTCCTGGATATGTACTTCAGGGATTATTTGCCCAAGCTTGGACACAGTTCCTTACCTACCAAGGCAAAGTTAATTTGTCCAGGGATAGACACGTGACTCATTAGTTAGGTCAATGAGAACCTTCCCTAATAGTTTTGCGTTTAGGACTAAAACACTATGATTTTTTTTTAAACATCTTTATTGGGGTATAATTGCTTTACAGTGGTGTGTTAGTTTCTGCTTTATAACAAAGTGAATCAGTTATACATATACATATGTTCCCATATGTCTTCCCTCTTGTGTCTCCCTCCCTCCCACCCTCCCTATCCCACCCCTCCAGGCTGTCACAAAGCACCGAGCCAATATCCCTGAGCCATGCGGCTGCTTCCCACTAGCTATCTACCTTCCTACGTTTGTAAGTGTGTATATGTCCATGACTCTCTCTCGCCCTGTCACAGCTCACCCTTGCCCCTCCCCATAACCTCAAGTCTGTTATCCAGTAGGTCTGCGTCTTTATTCCTGTCTTACCCCTAAGTTCTTCATGACATTTTTTTTTCTTAAATTCCATATATATGTGTTAGCATACGGTATTAGTCTTTTTCTTTCTGACTTACTTCACTTTGTATGACAGACTCTAGATCTATGCACCTCATTACAAATAGCTCAATTTCGTTTCTTTTTATGGCTGAGTAATATTCCATTGTATATATGTGCCACATCTTCTTTATCCATTCATCTGATGATGGGTACTTAGGTTGTTTCCATCTCCGGGCTATTGTAATAGAGCTGCAATGAACATTTTGGTACATGACTCTTTTTGAATTTTGGTTTTCTCAGGGTATATGCCCAGTAGTGGGATTGCTGGGTCATATGGTAGTTCTATTTGTAGTTTTTTAAGGAACCTCCATACTGTTCTCCATAGTGGCTGAACCAATTCACATTCCCACCAACAGTGCAAGAGTGTTCCCTTTTCTCCACACCCTCTCCAGCATTTATTGTTTCTCGATTTTTTGATGATGGCCATTTTGACTGGTGTGAGATGATATCTCATTGTAGTTTTGATTTGCATTTCTCTAATGATTAATGATGTTGAGCATTCTTTCATGTGTTTGTTGGCAGTCTGTATATCTTTTTTGGAGAAATGTCTATTTAGTTCTTCTGCCCATTTTTGGATTGGGTTGTTTGTTTTTTTGTTATTGAGCTGCATGAGCTGCTTGTAAATTTTGGAGATTAATCCTTTGTCGGTTGCTTCATTTGCAAATATTTTCTCCCATTCTGAGGGTTGTCTTTTGGTCTTGTTTCTGGTTTCCTTTGCTGTGCAAAAGCTTTGAAGTTTCATTAGGTCCCATTTGTTTATTTTTGTTTTTATTTCCATTACTCTAGGAGGTGGGTCAAAAAGGATCTTGCTGTGATTTATGTCATAGAGTGTTCTGCCTATGTTTTCCTCTAAGAGTTTGATAGTTTCTGGCCTTACATTTAGGTCTTGAATCCATTTTGAGCTTATTTTTGTGTATGGTGTTAGGGAGTGATCTAAACTCATACTTTTACATGTACCTGTCCAGTTTACCCAGCACCACTTATTGAAGAGGCTGTCCTTTCTCCACTGTACATTCCTGCCACCTTTATCAAAGATAAGGTGTCCATATGTGCGTGGGTTTATCTCTGGGCTTTCTATCCTGTTCCATTGATCTATCTTTCTGTTTTTGTAAAACACTATGATTGAAGCTGTGAAATGTACAACTCTCTAGCTCTAGGCAGCCATGTTTCTCTTTATGTGGAAAAAGGCAGACTTGCAGTGATGTTTGAAAACTAAGCTGGCCTGTGGAAATAGATATAAGAAAGAACCTTTACAAGTTTCAACTGTATCTTTATCCTTCATTTTGTACTTCTTCCTTGTACAGTTTTGCTAAGCCAGTTCAAGATAGTTTTGGTCGCTTGTAACCAGAAGAGTCCTAACTGATAGAGTTAGTTATAGGCAAGGTGAGTAATAGGAAGTACATGTGGGAAAAGAATCCATATCCTGGGAATTCCCCAGTGGTCCAGTGGTTAATTCCACACTCTCACTGCTGAGGACCCTGGTTCAGCCCCTGGTCAGGGAGCTAGGATCCCACAAGATGCACAACGCAGCCAAAAAAAAAATGAATTCATATCCTTACCCTGAACTACCTGAACATGAGAGTCTGCCCAAATACAGAAAGCTGTTATTCCTAGAATTAAATTGTGAAGATATGCAAATTGATGAGTATTTAAGAATATGTAACACTTCTCATTAAAACACTTTTCTCCAAACTTAGCCTGTTTGGGGTTTTTTGTTTAATATTATTATTTCAGAATCTCATGCCTATGCTTTTATAGGCAGGAATGAAATCAGAGATAATAGTAACTTTAGGCTATATTCGGTCATTTCGATGAAAAAACCCTTGGAATAAAAAGAAGTTTTGTGTAATGTACCTTGTATCATGTGACTGAATGTTAGCCAAGTCCCCAGGGACAAAGCTTTTATCACTGGCAGAGTGTAGCAGCAAAAACTTTTGTCTTATGTTGCAATCAGCACTTCGTGTTTAATGTTTTAAAATATTTGGCAAATACAACAGAAGAAAGGTTGTAGATGTTACCTTTAATTGGACTTTAAAAATTAATACAGTGAAACAGTGTTCTGATTTTTGCCCTTTGCCATTGACCATATCTGGTCTATCGAGGGTACTTTTCTCAGCTCTATTTTGTTCTTAATGAAGGTAGTGGTATTAAGAAGAAATTATTTGCTCTAAATGGTACTGTGATCAGTTGCATTTTTAGTGGGTTTTTTTCTGTGTATATAATCTATGTACAATAATATTGATATATAATGGTTATTTATATACGAGAGGGATTATTCCAATAAACATAATCTCATTTCCACCAATAATCTCAATTTTCTCCCCAAAGATGCTAGATGCAGAATAACTGGTTTAGTTTTTATCTGCTCTTCTGAAGCCCTTGCCAATTTCTAATGGATGTACAAATGAAACATCAAAACAGAGAATGCAAAGTAGTCTAGATAACCAACAAAGCAAAAATTAATTTTTCAGTTTTTTAATTAAAGTCAAAACGCATATTTCCTCAAGCTTCAGAATTAGATTGATGCCATCACAAGGTAAAAGAGGGTCTTTCATGGGAACTAATAACTTTTGACTTCTCTGGGATTAATGTTCCAAGCCACCAGTCTCTGCCACAGCCAGCTCCATTGAGCAAGTTCTTCTACCCTTTAGGTGCTCTTATGATTTCTACCAAGACAGAAGTCTAGGAAATGAACCACTCTTTTCCCAGTATATCTTGACTAGGAATTTTTTGGCAGCACCAACAGAATCTGTGCAAAGATCTTTGCTGGTCAAGCCCTCTACACTTAACTGAATCCTTAACTTAAACAAGTCCTACTAAATTTGCATCTGGAACCTAGAGCATCTGGTGGGCATAATTATAAAAGTAGAACTAAGTAAAAATCATTACTCCTCTCTTTAATAGCTATTTAACCTTGAAAAAATTATTTAGCTTCTTGGTCTTTTCTGGTCTACCATAAAATGTTGTTATGAGATATTATATCCGAAGTATCTTCTATAGTACCAGCCATTTTTCGTTTCCCTAACATTCCTTATTTCACCATGTTCCATACTTATATCTTCATTGTTCATGAGCCCAAATACTATCCCCGTAAACTCCTTTCTTTTACTGTAAACTGTCATTCATGTAATGCTCTGTGCGTAGTCTTATGATCTTTCGCTGCTTTTGCTCCTCCTCATCCCTTCCATTGTGCCTGGTGGAACTGGTCCTATGAGAAAAAATTACCTTAGGTCCTCAGGCTTTTCTCGGAATTATTCTGGTACTGGCTTCTATTTGGAGCTACACCAAGAATTTGACTATCCCTGAATACACTCTAGAGTGGAAACTCTTTGTCTTCTTCATTATATATCCATATGTCTGAGACATTGGTTACTCAGTATTGTTCAGGTTGGTTTTTGTTGCTTATAATTCATCATTCCTCTATTCTCTGCTAAAAATAATCTCCTATGGCACAACTATCTTTCAACAATATGACTATCTTGCTTTCTTGTGGTCTTCTACCAGTCTCCAAGTTACTTTTCCATATTCTGTGCTAGATGCCATCACTAGACTCAATGAAATGTTCTGTCTGATAACATAGTCACATAGTTTCTTGACATCCTTCTATATCTTGATGACTCTATCCCTGAAATCTTATCTGTTATTGTACAAAATCTGGAGATATTGTATAAGAAGTGAATTATTTGCTACATGTATTCCATCTCAGTGTACCCAGGTGAAAGTCTTAACGGTTGCCCTGCACAACATACCAGGAATCACTGATCACTAGTTTTGTCCTTATTGACAGACAGCCAGTCAGTGAGTGAATCAGCTCTAGAGTCTCATCCTTAGAGTATGCTTTGTAGGGCCACTTATGTCACCAATTCTCTTAGGTTGGGTCCCCTAGAAGCAGAGCTCAAGAAAGAGATTCTTGTGCAGTGATCTAGTAAGAGGATACTCTTCAAAAGAAAGTAAGGAAAGCAGGAATGAACAGAAGCTAGACAAAGATGTGGTTTCAGAAGTCTAGCGTCATTTTGACCCCATGGGTAGCTCTGGAGAATGAATGGTACCACAAAATTATCCTCTTATGGGACAACCCCTCTGTGGGACCAAGATGTGATGACTTGGCTTTTGTAGCCCTGTATTTGTTACTCAACTGTTGTGGGCCACCCCTAGTTAGTTGACTCATATCACAGATATACTGTGTAAAGAGACTGTCATTAACAAAGGGTAAGATTGGCAATCACTAATTTTAATTAGGTTCCTAGTATTCCGATGTAGGATTATACCTATATTTTGTTTAGCAAGAGTCCTAATTATTAGACATTTTGATTGTTTTCATTTTTTCTATTGTAAACCAGATGAAGATTAACATATTCTCTAAATAATTGAGATGTGCAATTTTTTAAAAAGCAATAACAAGATAATTGGAAAAATATGAAAAAAACCTAGACTCATCAGCTTTTTATTGTGTAATACCTATATAATTTAAGGATGAAATTTGAGTTAAGTTTTGGATTAAAAGATGAAAATATGTTAAAGTTGTTACATAGATATAGAGATGAGAAATGGAAATTAAAATGGAACCAAAAACTATGCAAGGAAAATTTTGATAAGAAAGAGTAGAAGTTTACATTTGTTAGAGAATAAATATAGTTCTTATTTTTAGGTACCTGCATACATTTGCTAATCTCTTAACAAATGTATTGACATACAAGACTTGGCAGAAAAGCAGGTTGAGAGATCTTCTTATTGGTTTAAGCAGGTGAAATTGGACCTATATGCCATAATTAGACCATAATAAGTAATTTAAGAATATGTATACACCCATAAATGAGAAAGAGGCAGCATCAAAAAATGGTCCAAAAATATATAAGTGAAGGGGAATGCATTGAAGAAGAAGAAGAAGGAGAAGAAAAAAAGTTGTATGTAAAGGTAACACTAAGGATTTATGTAAAGGAAGAATTAAAGAAAAAAATGATTGCTTTCTTCCAAGATTATTGTGAACATATCACAAGATATTCATTATTCATGCAGGGAAAATTCAATATTTAGAAAAGAGAATAAATTAGTATAAGATGGAAATAGATAACTAAAATGCCTGAGATAGTTAATTCTTGAAAAAATACATCTTAGCTATAAAGATACTTAGATAACTGTATAAACAAAAAACATAAATATTTTCATAAAAGCAGTTGCCCCTAAGAGAGAGAAAGAGGTGTGCAATTGGAAAGATGTATATAGATAGCTGCTAAGGTTACTGGGGATGGCATTTTTTAATCTGTGTGGTGGGTACACACATGTTGTTTTTAATATTATGTTTTCAAAACACACTTAGAGAAGTCTGACATATTTCCTCAAAAAAATAAAATTAAAAATATGTTTTAATACATCAAAAAGAATTTTAAATAATCAATAAATTAAAAAGAAATTACAGAACTTCCCTGGTGGCACAGTGGTTAAGAATCCGCCTGCCAGTGCTGGGGCTGGGGACACAGGTTCAACCCCTGGTCCAGGAAGATCCCACATGCTGCGGAACAACTAAGCCCATGCACCACAACTACTGAGCCTGTGCCCTAGAGTCCGCACGCCACAACTACTGAAGCCTGCGCACTCTAGGGCCCGCGTGCCACAACTACTGAGCCCGCATGCTGCAACTACTGAAGCCCACACGCCTAGAGCCCATGCTCCTCAACAAGAGAAGCCACTGCAATCAGAAGCCTGCACACCGCAACAGAGTAGCCCCCACTTGCAGCAACGAAGAGCCAACGCAGCCAAAAAAATTTTTTTAATTAAAAAAAAAAAGAAATTACAGTTGTAAATGTAAGGAGGAACAATAGTTTTGTTCAATTCACATGAACCATATTGATCTTGGTTCAACTTATCAATTCCAAAATACTTAAAATAGAAGCATTCTATTAATCTTTATTCATATAATATAACAACATTATCATGGTAAATTGGTATCTAAAATTTAAACAACTCATTACATAACAACAGAATTTGGAATAAGATATCTTTGTAAGTTTACATCATGGATGTGAGAATAGCAGAGTGAGGCTTCCATGCCATTAGACTGCATTTATGAAAAACATAGCAATTGCAGGAGGATAGAAAATTGTCAGTAAAAACATTGTTATTCTGCTGAGAAACAATCATAATAGTAATTTAGTGCTAATATTAAAAAAAGAAAACCAGTGACCCTGAGCATGATTCTGTTTTTAGTCCACCATCAGCCACTCCTAAAATAATGAAACAAATATTAAGTGGCAAAAAAGTGGTATGTTCTTAAGAATGCAGCAAGACTATAAACATTGAACAGCCTTAGAATCTAAAAACATAAAGCGTAGAAGAACTTTATTAATGATTTATAAAAGAGGATACACATCATGTTAATTAAATTTACAGATGATGCTAAATTGGATAGTGTTGAAAAAACCAGTGAGGGCAGATAAAAGGGACCTAAAGTGGTTAGAAATATGGGCAGGAAATGAAATGTGATTCAACCTGGAAAAATGTAGCTAATACATCTGGGGGAAAATAATCAGAAACACAGCCATTCAATTGGCAGGATATACAGTACTTGGAAAGCAGTAATACCAAGAGACTTTGAGATGATAGTGGGTAGCAAATTATATATGATCTAGTAATGTAATACGACAGTAAAATCAGTCAATGAGATTTTAGTCTGTATATGCAAAAGGTTCACATTGTATGGCTGGAAGATAAAAGTTATTTAAATGGTACTGCTGAGATCACAATGAGAATACCAGTTTAGGGCATAAATACCTCAAATAAATAAATTGAGTAGTGTTCAAACTGGAAAATAAATATACAACGGGCTTCAGACTTTAACTTGTCAGAGAAGATTAAAATAACAAAACATACAAGATTTGTCTATCTCTGACTGAGTCCAATTTTGATAACATTTCACAAATATTTGATATATATTTATATCTTTCAAATATAAACATAATGGAAGCCAAGTCATTTTGAAAGGTAGAATAAGGGGTTTATAGTCAAGTAATGGGATGAAATTAAGTAACGGAAATTTAAGACTGAATTGGTGATATGTTTCCTGACAGTGAAATCTATTAGTCTCTGGAATGGATTCCCTAGAGAGATGAGGGGAAGTTCCATTGCTCTAGTCATTGGACTAGATCAAGGCTTGGACAACACATTATTTAAAAAAAAAAAAAGTAAAAACTAATTCAATCAGTTTGCATTGGCAGGACTGCTCACAATAACAATGTTGGGTCAATTGTTGGGTCAATTGTCTTAGATGGCCTTAGACTTCTCTGACATGTTATGTCCTATCATTAAGGAGCTGCATGTTACTTTTTTAATGAATGATTTCTAAAAGACAAAATTCATATTTTCCAGCTCATGGACTTCAATTTCCTGGATAGTTATTTTTTTCTTCCAAGTCATAGGAGTGCTAGAAAACACCCCTCCTTTTCCCTATTGATGAGCTTTGGCCTTAAATATTCCAAGCCTTTCGGAACAAATCAGGTGAGGTAGCTGAACTCTGAAGTCTCTCTTATACCAGTGCATTGAAAACATATTTTTACTGCAGTTTTGCAACCACAACTATGCAGTATATAAAAATTCATTCACTTCCTTTTCTCGGTTAATCCACACAGAGATTTTTACCAGATGGTGTCCTGGAGGTACTATTTACTTTTAGCAAGCAATATAACTGAGTTTGAAAAATATAAAGTATGCACTTCATCCCAACATTAAAACATTCTGTCAGTTTTACTTTTAAGTTATGTAGGCTAAAGTTTGTCTATAATTTTGTTCTGTGTCCCCACTGAGTGAAATGAATGTGGAAGAATTCTTTTAAATGATAATCAATTTTAAACCAAAGTGTGATTCTTCTAAGTAAAAACAAATTAAAATTATGTACCAGACTTTGAGGTAAACTTTATATATATGCATATATTTATGTTTTAAGGTATGTATATACACTATATATTTTACATTATTAGTTCTTGTTATCATCTCTGTAGAAAGTAAAGAAAACAGAGACTTCTGTCCTTGAAGTGCTTAACAGAATAGCTGGAGAGAAATATGTGAGAAGTAAATATAGGTGTTATAGATAAATATTAGTAATTTTGTAAAAGCATTTAAATGGAATTGTGCAAATTATGTAGACGGTGACAAATAGATTGATTCAGTGGGGTGGAGAATCTGTTGAGGTTTAATAAGAAATGAGCTGGTGAAATGGGACTACAGAGTTAGAATAGACATAGTGTATTAGGGTTCTCCAGAGAAACAGAACTAATAGGATCGAGAGATAGAGAGAGAGAGAGGAAGGGATGGAGGGGGAGAGAGAAAGAAAGGAGGGAGGAAGGGAGGAAGGAAGGAAGACAAAGGGAAGGAGGAAGGGAAGGCAAGGAAAGGGAAGAAAGTGGAAGGGAAGGAGGTCTAGATCACCTATCTATCTATATATCATGATTATGGAGGCTGGTGAGTCTAAAATCTGCAGAGTTGATGTTTTAGTTCAAAGGCCATCAGACAGGAAGACCAGATATTACAGTTTGGTCATAAGCCACAAGTATAAATAGAGACTACTAATTTGAGTTTAAAGATATATATCAGTCTGGCTATTTAATAGTTGTTAAATGGAAATGGGGAAGTTGAGAAGATTATTTTGCTTTATTTGGTTTCTAAAAAAGATTTCTTTTGTCTACCTCTGAAAAAACAATTTTGAAAACCACAATTTTATTCCACTTTACTCTTAAATATATTAAAAATATTTTTGAGGGAAATAAATGATCAGTTCTGATTTTGGTATAATTAAAACATATGCAGTATAATATGTCATGTAGAGGTGAGTTACAAATATTACATAAGTTCAGGTGAGTTGAAAACTGCCTGGTTTTTCTTCTTGACTGAGTAAATAGTATTGCTCTAGGAAAGCAGCTCTTCTAACATCACAGAATTAGGATACTTATTTTTTAGTTTTGGGGTGTTTACATATATTTTGTTATAAACAAAATTCAAAAGTCCCTAATACAACTAGGTGAGAAAAAATAGCCCCACATAAGTTAGAGATAAATCTTGACTTTAGAACAATTCACACTTCTAAACAACACGCCTTAAATTTAATCATAGATGTAGAATTCACTTACATAAATAGAATTCATATGTTTGTATATTACTAACATAAGACAGTTCTGAGCAATTGTTGTATGGTAGCTTGCTGGGTAGCAGACAGTTCAACTTGCAGAGTTTTTACTTAGCTGTATTTACTCTTTGTGTTGCCTTTTGCTGGAACTTCCAGCTTCTTCCATGAACCTGTAAGAGGTTCCTTAGATGCCAATATTAAGAAAGGACAGGAGTCTGAGTGGGAGGAATCTGAATCTCCACTCTGTTTCAACCAGGGC
This sequence comes from Grampus griseus, assembly GCF_964374135.1. NCBI lineage: Eukaryota > Metazoa > Chordata > Mammalia > Artiodactyla > Delphinidae > Grampus > Grampus griseus. The sequence goes on from NC_139013.1 coordinate 43,429,581, forward strand.
AACTCCAGATTATTTTTGCTTTATTGGGTTTTAGCACTGACATATATACACTACCAAATGTAAAATGGATGGCTAGTGGGAAGCTGCTGCATAGCACAGGGAGATCAACTCGATGTTTTGTGATGACCTAGAGGAATGGGATAGGGAGGGTGGGGATATGGGGATATATGTGTACATATAGCTGATTCACTTTGCTGTACAGCAGAAACTAACACAACATTGTAAAGCAATTATACTCCAATAAAGATGTGAAAAAAAAAGATCTCTTTTGTCCACTCCTAAAAAAAAAAGTTTTGAAAACCACAATTTTATTTCATTTCTCTTTTCTCTTAAATAATACAAAGCTCTGTTGATTTAAATAGTGTGGTAAGAATCTATGAGTAGACAAGCAAATTGATTGCATAGAAAGTACAGAAATAGACTGAAATACATGTGGAAATTTAGCATATAATAAAGGTAATGTTTTGACTTAGTATGAGAAGAATAGATTATTCAATAATAAATGATGATATGACAACTGGTTAGCCATTTGTATACACATAAAATGTTGTCTTTTTGCCTCATACTTTACAACAAAAATTTCAGATTTAATATTGAAAAATAAAAACATAAAAGTATTAGCAAGATCCCTGGAAGAATTTTTTTTTTTTAATCACAGAGGTTTGAAGTTCTTTCTAAGTAGGACACAAACCTCAAAAGTCATAATGGAAAAGATTAATTAATTTGACTAAACAAAAATAAAAGAAAATAATTCCACATTAAAAAAAACACCAGAAGCAGAGTAAAAAGGCCAACTAAAAACTGGGGAATTGAATTTACAATTCTATGTTGCTGATAAAATATAACCTTGATATATAAGGAGCTGTTACAAATCAATAATAGAAATACCAAGAGTCTGATAAGAATGTATACAGACAGGTGATGAAAAAGGAAATATAGGGACTCCTAAAATTCTGAACAGATGAGAACTTTGAATTAAAACTACAAGAGGAGTCCTGCATCATTGTCTATGAACACCAAAAAGAGTGCAAACAAGATAAATGTCTACCAGGAGAGGACTATTTAAAGAAACTCTGATATAATTCTATGCATAATTCCTCATAAGTAGGGAAGTGTTGTCATTATAACAGAAGTCATGGTGATTCTAATGTGATTTTCATTAGCATGTTAATGCTTTGCGCCAAGTAGCGGTGGTTTCAAGTGTTTTTTTATAAACTGTATCTAGCCCATTAATAATGACTGCGGCTTGAACATTGCCTGGTAGCCCCCAACCAGCCCTGACTGTTGAAGAACCTACAGGCTGGAAGCTGGGAAGAGGAATGTCTTAGTTTGGGTTGCTCAGAAAAGACCCTGAGACAAGAATTAGAATAAAAGGATTTGAAGACTTTATTTTGGAGGTCATCCCTAGGGACACTGGTAGAGAAGTAGGGAAATAAGTAGTCAATAAAGAATGCAGTATCAAGTTAGAGGAGTCCTGTGTATAAATTCTGGGTAACAGTGGAATATAGTGCTTAAGAGTTATTCTCAAATATAGGTGTAGATTCACACTGAATCCCATCAGTCATCGGTAGAGAGCTTTAACTGTTTGTTTTGTTTTTGTTTTAATTCTCCTGCCCTTCCAACCAGCTGTGTACAAGCTGTGTACATGAGAGCCTTGGGGAAAGCCTTCATGCTGTGTTAAGCCCTCTGCCAAGAGCAAGGGATGTTTGTGGGGAGGAAGGGGCAGGATGGCAGGAAGGGGGGATAATATCCACTTCTGTAGGCTGTAAGATGGGTTGTAATCTGCCATGATAAGCTGCAAAACTGATTGCCAATGCCAGAAGGACTAGGAGAGAGGAAGCTGGCTTAGTCTTCAAGTCTGCAAACTCCCGTTCTTCAGGGTAATTCCCCACCAATATTTTTCTTACCACCCTGATTTTGCAGAAACTCGGTTGTTTCAGAACTGTCGTAGCAGAAATACCTGTATTTATTACAGTCATTCAGCTTAGATGGAAGATGCAACTTCCTAGTTCAGGCAGAAATGCTTGTACTATGCAGCTATTCAAGTTTTTACCTAGGTCAGCCATATATGAACTATTGGAAACATCTCTAAGGTAAATTAAGCAAACACACACACACACCCTGTGGAGTAAAACAGTTTGAAGAATGTATGTTTAAGAAACAGCTACTCTCCAAAGATTTATGCTACCCTTCCACAGAGTAAAGTTGACTAAGTGCCAAGCCAGGGACTAAATTTCCCAGCCTCTCTACATCTAAAAGGACCACATGATTTATATCCAGTAGAATATGTTCAGAGACATCTGGTGACTTCTAGGCAAGATGGTTGAGAAGCAGTTATGTTTTCTCTTCTCTTTCATTTTCCCCTATTTGTTGTTGAAGTGAAGACTCTAAAGCCCTGAGCTGTGGCAGAACTTGGGCTCCTGAAGCACACATGGAAGGCTGCCCACTGAACATTGGACTGTCTGTGTGAACTAACCTTTTGTGTTAAACCACTGAGATTTCAGGGTTTAGTTATTGTGGCAGCTAGCATTACCTTAGCCTAACAGTATGCTGCCATTTGAATGTATCTATAAAACTGAATATATAAATATATGTTTCCATATGTATAGAGTGTGATTGAAGAAATACATAAGAAACTGAGAATGGTGGTTCACCCTGGGGGTGTTGATTTCAGTTTCAGCATATGAGAGAGACTTACTTTTCAGGTTCTGCCTTTTATACCATATTGTTTATATGTAATATCTAGCCAAAAAATAAAGAAAAGATAAATATTTGAACTTAAAAAGAAAGGAAACCATGAGGGGAATATTAAAGATATTGGAGAAATAGTGAATAATTGAGTAAGTAAGTTCAAATGCAGTAGGAGGAAACTGAGTCAAAGGCATAAGTGGAAACATAAATCAGGAAAGATTCCTCATCCTCTGACATACGAGGTAGCAGAAATAACAGTTATATTGCCCAGAACAAGACAAATGCAAGTGAAAACTGTACTGAGACACAATTTCTCATCTATCAGATGGACAAAACCCCCAAAGTTTGCAAAATCCCATACCCCTTCACAAGGTTATTTTAAAGTCAATCTCAGGCATATTATTGAATCTATAAATATCCACAAGTATTTCACTATGTATCTCTAACACGTAAAAACTATTTTTAAACAATCATCACACTACAAGTGTTACAATTTCTTATATATCAAAGAAATTTAAAGAATATCTAATTAGAGTACACTTTTATGAACATTACCTTATGTTTCAGTTGCCCTGTTTGCCTCTCTCCTTATAAAGTGTGAGTTTATTGTGGGGCTTTGTAGTACACTTTATTGATAAATTTTCATTTGTAAATAACTTTCTTCTATTTATTTATTCATTTATTTATTTTTGGCTGCGTTGAGTCTTCGTTGCTGTGTGCAGGCTTTCTCTAGTTGCAGAGAGCAGGGGCTACGCTTCGTTGCAGTGCGCGGGCATCTCATTGCAGTGGCTTCTCTTGTTGTGGAGCATGGGCTCTAGGCACACGGACTTCAGTAGTTGTGGCATGCAGGCTCAGTAGTTTTGGCTTGTGGGCTCTAGAGCGCAGGCTCAGTAGTTGTGATGCACAGGCTTAGTTGCTCCTTGGCATGTGGGATCTTCCCGGACCAGGGCTCGAATCCGTGTCCCCTGCATTGGCAGGCAGATTCTTAACCACTGAACAACCAGGGAAGCCCTGTAAATAATTTTACCATATACTATTCACCCTGGTACCCAAATTGTTAGCATATTACTATATTTGCTTTCTATCATCTCCTCTCCACCCTTTCTCTGAATATATATATGAATTATGTGCATGTATTTTTTTCTGAACCATTTGAGAATAAGTTGCAGACATAATTCTTCTTTACTCCAAAATACCTCAGTATGTATTTCCTAAGAATATTCTGGTACATAATCACAGGAGGAATTAACATGATACAATACTATTATTTAATCTATAAACTTGATTCATAATATACCTATTTAACTTTGTGATAGCCTTCATAGAAAATAAAATAAATTTTTTCAGATCAAGATCCAATCCAGGATCACACATTGCATTTATTGTCATATGTCTTAGTCTCCTTTAATCTGGAATGATTTCTCTGTCAGTCTGTTTTTCATGAGTTTGACATTTTTTAAGGAGTGCAGGGTAGATATTTTTAAGGATAGACTTCAATTTGGGTTTGTCTGATATTTCCTCATGATTAGATCCAGGTTATGAAGTTTTGGCAAAGATATCACATAAGTGATGTGTCTTTCTCAGTGTATCATATTTGGAGACATTTGATGTCTTTTTGTCCCATTATTGTTGATGTTAACTTTGATCATTTTGTTTAGGTGATAGTTGGCATGTTTCTCCATTGTAAAGTTAATTTTTTCTCCCTTGTAATTATTAAGAATTTTGTGGGGGGTAATTTGAGACCATAGAGGCATCCTATTCCTCATAAAACTTTCACCCACTAGTTGTAACATATATTGATGATATTTGCCTAAATCTATTATTACTTTGCTATTTGTCAAATAGTGATATTCTGCTTTGTAAATAAGTTGATTTGTATTATTTTTTTAAGATTCCACATATAAGTGATATATTTGCCTTTTTCTGTCTGACTTACTTCATTTAGTATTATAATCTCTAGGTCCATCCATGTTACTGCAGATGGCATTATTTCATTATTTTTTATGGCTGAGTAATATTTATTTATATATATATATATATATATATATATATGCCACATCTTCTTTATCCATACATCTGTTGATGCACATTTAGGTTGCTTCCATGTCTTGGCTATTGTAAATTGTGCTGCTATAAGCATAGGGTGCATTTTCAAATTAGTTTTCATCTTTTCCAGATATATGCCCAGGAATGTAATTGCTGGATCATATGGCAACTCTATTTTTAGTTATTTAAGGAACCTCCATACTGTTTTCCATAATGGTTGCACCAATTAACATTCCCACCAACTGTGTAGGAGGGTTCTGTTTTCTCCACATCTCTCCAGCATTTGTTATTTGTAGACTTTTTGATGATGGCCATTCTGACCAGTGTGAGGTGATAGCTCATGGTAGTTTTGCTTTGCATTTCTCTAATTATTAGCAGTGTTGAGCATCTTTTCATGTGCCTATTGGCCATTGGTATGCCTTTGGAGAAACAGAAATAGACTCACAGAAACAGAAAGCAAACCTATGGCTACCAAAGGGGAAGGGGAGGAGAGGGATGAATTAGTAATTTGGGGTTAACAGATACACACTACTATATTTAAAAAAGATAAAAAACAAGGACTACTGTATAGCACAGGGAACTATATTCAATATCTTGTAATAACCTGTAATGGAAAAGAATCTTAAAAAGAATAGATACATATATATGTATAACTGAATCACTTTGCTGTACACCTGAAACATTGTAAATCAACTATACTTCAATTAAAAAAAAGAATTGTCTAAAACATAAGACCATATGGTCAAAAAATAGTGATATTCTAACTCTATTATTCCTTCTACATTTATTAGTTGATGTTCTACCCTAACGAAAACCTTTTCCTTCCCTCCAATTTAAAAATAAATTTATATCAGTATGGTTCGTGGATTTAACATTATTTCAGTGCTTATACTGTCCCAAATTTAGCCTGTGCAAACGTTTTCAACCTGGCTCTTGTGTCTCTTTGAATGTCTCCAGAATTTTTTTTATCATTTTCTTTCTTTCTGGTCTAACAAGATGTTCCAGGTTTATCTTATACATTCCTTCTCTCAATCCTTCAATAAGCCATTTCTCCAAGGAGTCCTACTTTCTTTTAATGATTGAAATCAAGATCTACATACTAGGTATGCTTATTATTACCAGATTTTCAATTCTTCTAGGCCCAGTATTGACTTTTGAATCATGTAAATATATTGCCTTTTAAAAATTATAATTTGAAAGTTTAAACCTGAATACACCTGATACCACAAATAGATTGTAAAGCCAGTGAACACAACATCAGGAAAAAATTTTAATATACTGTTTGAAGATGCAGGCTTTAGAGTTGGTTAGCTCTGGGTTCAAATTTATCAGCACCACTTAACAGTTTTGTAATTTCATTTTATTTACCAGCTAATTGGGGATGAATATGTATCTAAATGGGTTGTTGTGAGGATTTAATGAGATGTAAAACTAATGACACATAACACACATTTAAACATAGCTGTTGCTTTATGAATAACTGTATTTATACTTAGCACAGTTTTGAACATTATATGCAGGAAGTACTTGTTAAGTTGAATTGTAACACTCTTCTCCCTTAACTCTGAGATACATTTCTAGATTCACTAGTACTGGAATGTTCCTGAACGTTCCCTCAAACCATGAAAAAATATGGAGTCAACTAATTTACAGACATGGGACAAAAGACAAATTGGAGTTGATTTCAGCTCTAGGATGTTCTGAGTTGAAAAAAACTTGAGGTAACAATGTCTAGATCAGACTTGTTAGATACAGACAAAAGTAATTTATTAAAACCATTTAGTCTAGGTTAAGCCTGTACGTGCCTCATTACTAAATTTCCTCAGGTGTACTATTATAGTATTTTATACTTTGCCACTTTAAGAGTAGATGATGAAAGCAAGAAGCAGGAAGAATAGCATTGAATTTAATATAATAATAGAACTCATGCAGTTTATCATAGAGAGGAATAGAAAGGAGAATGTTATTGTAAATTACATTTTCAGCTGGTTCATACTTGACATACAAGGTAGGATTGTTCAGATAGATTCTCATCAAGTTCAGGAAGATGGCAAGTTCACTGCTTTTGCAGCCACAACTATTATATTTTTTTATTCCCCAATAGTTATGAACCATTTCATATTCAAAATACAGAAGTAGCCACTGATAGAAATACTATTATTGTCACTAGTATTCACTTCTACCCTGCCAAATCAGCAGTATATTGAACATTTTGGATGGGGAAAAAAGGGCAAGCCACTGCAACTATGGTGGTGGTTAGTCACATATACTATAGCAAAGAACAGGCCTGGAGAAGGACTTTTCCTTCAGCATAACTCTCTATAGTTCATAACCGTTTTTCATGATTATGTTAACCAGCAGAAAAAAAAAATTCTAATTTATAAAATGGTTACCAACATGAATCAGGTGTTTCTCCTATTTCTCTTTACATGGTTTACCTTGAAGGAATACATGTTCTTGGGGTGGGTGGGTAGAGTGTGTGCATGTGCATGTGTGTGCACATGTGTGTATGCATTTTAGAAATAATGAAGGAATACAGAAAACATAGATAAAAATTGTGATGGGGAGCTAAAAGTGTTCTTTCTATAGACAAGTAGGCAAAACTATGAAGGAGAAAATAAGGAATTAAGGTAGCTATCATATGAACATTATGTAATAACTATGTAATAGGATTTCATATATATTCTGACAGATTTTTAAAAACTACGAAATAAGCTAAGATTTTCTTATATTTGGACTTATTTTCTGAGCAGAATGGTAAGGATTAATGGGTTATTGTCTATATGGTACTTTTAGGTACACAGTTAAAAGATATTATGAAATAATTACTGCTCTTGTAAAAAAGCATTGCCACAAACTTGTGGCAACATTTGCAGCTCTTCTCAGAAGTCAGTGCTGAGTGGTATAGGTTTGTTACTGCTCCAAACTTATCAGTAATTACTAATGAATATTTCAACTTGCACACTGTAATCTAGATTGCATTGTCTCAGGACAAAAAATTTGTTAGTGGAATGTTCAGGTTTTCAATTTTTATCTGGAAAATATCATCCACTCTGATAGTTTTAACTATACATACATGGCAACTTAAACCACACCTCACTACCACCATTTCTACTATAGCAATTCAGATACACTCTTTTAATTCTTCATACTCTTTGCTTTGCCAGAAACATCTGATTCTCAGAGGCCCCACTGTTCCACTTCAGGTCTTACTTAACTAACTTTTTTTTTTTTTAAAGAATGTATTGGGGGTAGGAGTTTATTAATTAATTTATTTATTTTTGCTGTGTTGGGTCTTTGTTTCTGTGCAAGGGCTTTCTCTAGTTGTGGCAAGCAGGGACCACTCTTCATCGCGGTGCGCGGGCCTCTCACTATCACGGCCTCTCTTGTTGCGGAGCACAGGCTCCAGACGCGCAGGCTCAGTAGTTGTGGCTCATGGGCCTAGTTGCTCCGCGGCATGTGGGATCCTCCCAGACCAGGACTCGAGCCCGTATCCCCTGCATTAGCAGGCAGATTCCCAACCACTGCGCCACCAGGGAAGCCCCCTACTTAACTAACTTTTACTCATACTTCAAAATAGCTTGCAAACCATCTCTTCTAGAAAGTTTTCCCTGACTACCTGCTACCACTGATGGACTTTGTTCCCATCACCACCATGGATGGGGAGGTGCCCCAACTTTTTATTCTTATAACACCTTCACTTCCGTGTTTCATTCCTCAAAGCATATTGAATAATAAATTTTTGGATAATTGGAGACTACATTGCATTATTTTATTTAATTTTTATTTTCGTAGCTTTATTGAGCTGAATATAATTGACAAATGACACATTATTTTAAATGGAAAAAAAGTACAACCTATATAACAATCCACTAAGGATATGTGTAAAACGTAAAGCCTTTAAAAACTAACTACTTCTAGGGCTTCCCTGGTGGCACAGTGGTTGAGAGTCCGCCTGCCGATGCAGGGGACACGGATTCGTGCCCCGGTCCGGGAAGATCCCACATGCCACGGAGCGGCTGGGTCCGTGAGCCATGGCCACTGAGCCTGCGCGTCCGGAGCCTGTGATCTGCAACGGGAGAGGCCACAACAGTGAGAGGCCCACGTACTGCAAAAAAACCACAAAAACACATTATCCATTTTAAAATGGATAATGAACTCAGTGAGCATGTTTGTATGCAGTATGAAATGATAAATGCATAGTATCAGATATGAATTTCATTATCCTTCTATATTGCAAAGAACATGTATTAAAACATAAATAAACATGAAATAATAGTTTTAAGATGAATAATGTAAAGTACTTTTGGAATGGCAGAGTAAAGACCTCCATAAACCATCTCCTCCACTAAATCAATGAAAAGTGTGGTGGAAAATTGTCAAAATAAACTTTTGGAGACAATTGGAATTTAACCAAAGACTTGCAACAATCTGAGGAGCACTTAATCAAGAAGAATGGCTGAATCTCAATATGAACAACAAGCTCTGTGGTGTTTTCACTTGCTTTATATCTATTATCCTCTCCCAGACTTCATGGTAGCCTTGAAAACCAACACCCTCAAAACCACAGTAGCTGTGTAAACTTGAAGCCTAATAGCTAATAAAAGAGGCAGAATGGTTTTGGCATTCTCCAAGAAGCCCCATCCCCAGAGAACTGTCACTATTTGACCTGTCTGACAGCTTCCTTGAAAAGCATTGTTCACAGAGCTTATCTTTATTTCATCTGACTCAGAGCGTACCCAGTGAGGAAAGCTCTATTGCTGGGGCATTTTTTGAAAACATTTAGAAGCAAATCTTTAATATCATAGCTGCCCAAGGTAGTGACATAGTTGGAGCCAACAAAAGGTTGACCAAAATATGTAAATGGAAAATCTGGGGAATGAGATGTCTATAGTATGCTTTGAAAAGCTTGAAAATACTCCTGGAAATCTAGAAGACCACATTGCATGTGAAGGCTCTTTGCAGGCCCCAGAAATACCTGAGCATCCCTTAAGATCTCATCTCTGTTTGGTTTTGATGCTCTGTATTAGCAAGAAGAGAAGAAGACAGTGATAGAGGAATGAAGGAACAGAAGGGTTACAAGACCTGTAGAAAGCAAATAGGCAAATGATGAACCTAAATCATGTGTTATCAGTAATTACATTAAACAAGAGTAGATTAAATATTTGAATCAATAGAGATTTGCAGAATGGATAAAAAAGCATAATCTTACCATATAATATCTGTAGGAGACATACTTCAGATTCAAAGACACACATGGGTTAAACGTAAAGGATGGAAATATATAAACCATGGAAACAGTAACCAAAATAGAGCTGAAATGGCTATCCTAATAATAGACAAAATAGACTTTAAGACAAAAATTGTTACTAGAATGAAAACAGGATAATTTATAATAAAATGTCACTCCATTAAAAAGATACAAAAATTATAAACCTATATGCACAAATACAGAAAGCAACAACTGATAGAATTGAAGAGAGAAATAGACAAAGAAAAAATGATAAAGACGTCATATCCCACTTTCAATAATTGATAGAACAACTAGGAAAATGATTAACAAGGAAATGGAAGACCTAATGGCATGACCAACTAACAAGAACTAATAGACATCTATAAAACACTCCACCCAACAACAGCCAAATACACATTCTTCTCAAATACACATGCAGTATTCTCCAGAGTAGATCATCTATTAGTCCATAAAACAAATCTCAGGGCTTCCCTGGTGGCGCAGTGGTTGAGAGTCCGCCTGCTGATGCAGGGGACGCGGGTTCATGTCCCGGTCTGGGAGGATCCCACATGCCGCGGAGCGGCTGGGCCTGTGAGCCGTGGCCACTGGGCCTGCGCGTCCGGAGCCTGTGCTCCACAACGGGAGAGGCCACAGCGGTGAGAGGCCCGCGTACCGGAAAAAAAAAAAAATCTCAATAAGTTGAAATGATTGAATTCATGCAAAGTATGTTTTCCGACACATTGGAATGAAATTAAAAACAAGTGAAGGAAATTTAAGAAATCCCGAAATACCTGAAAGGTAAATAACACACAATAAAAAAAAATAACAAAGGAAATTAGAAAATGCTTTGAGATGAATGAAAATGAAAACAAAACATAGGAAAAGTTGAGATGCAGCTAATAAAGTGCTTACATGGAAATTTATAGGTGTAATGCCTATATTAAAAAACAGACCTGAAATCAAAACCTAATCTTAAAAAGTGATAAAAAGAATAAACTAAGCACAATGAAGTAGAAGAAACTAAATAATTTAGAGCAAAAATAAATAAAAATATGGAATAGGGAAACAATAGAGAAAATCCACAAACCAAAATTTGCTTCTTCAAAAAGATCAATAAAGTTAACAAAAGTTTAGCTGGACTAACAACAGAAAAGAAGACTCAGATTACTAAAATCATGAATGAAGCATGATTCATTCCTGAAAACATGTTCAACACTAATGAACATGCGGAAATTAAATGAAAATGTAATCTAAGGTAACACTGTAAACAACCATATACCAACAAATTAGACAACTTAGATGAAATGGAAAAATTCCTAGAAAGACAAAATGAAATGAAAAATCTCAATAGACCTGTATAATAAGTAAATAAATTACATTAGTAATTTTAAAACTTCCCACAAGCCCAGGCACAGGTAGCTTAACTGGTTAATATACCAAACGTTTAAAGAACATTTAACACTAGTCCTTCACAAATGCTTCTTACCAAAACTACCTGAGGAGGGAACACTTCTCAGTTCATTCTGTCAGGCCAAGATTACACTGATATCAAAATCAGAGAAAGACAAACTTAAAAAAATGATGTTGACCAGTATCCCTCATGAATTTAGATGCAAAAATCTTCAACAAAATAATAGCAAACCAAATCTAGCAACATATTTTTTTAAGTATATGCTCTGATTGAGATTTTATCCAAGGAATGCAAGTTTGGTTTAACATTTGGTAATCAATGAATGTAATACATCAAATTAATAGAACAAAGGATAGAAACACATGATCATTTGAATAGATGAAGAATAAGCTTTTGACAAAATTCAACATCCTTTCATGATAAAAACATTTAACCAGCTAAAAATAAAAAAGGAAATCCTTTAACCTGAAAAAAAAAGTATCTATGAAAAACCCACAGCTAACAACATACTTAATGGTGAAAGACTAAATACTTTCACCTAAAATCAGGTACAAGATGAGATTGTTCAGTCTCAACTTCTACTTAACATTGTACTGGAAATTCTAGCAAGTTTAAGCAAAAAAAAGAAATAAAAGGCATCCAGATTTGGGGGAAAAAATGGTATGAAACTCTCTTTGCAAATGGTGTAATCTCATATATAAAAAACCTCTAAAGAATCCACAAAAACAACTGTTAGGTCTACTGAATGAGTTCATTGGGTTGCAGGATAAAAGACCAATATATAAAAATATATTGTATTTCTATACACTCATTCCTACAATGTAGGCCCAGTTTCAAAACTTACTACAAAGTTTTGGTAATCAGGACTCTGTGATATTGACATAAGGACACAAGTAGACTAGAACTGAAATCCCAGAAACAAACTCTGACATTTGTTGTTTGCTTGATTTTTGACAGTGACAGGACAATACAGTGGGGAAAAAAATAGTATTTTCAATAAACTGTGCTAGTAAAACTAGATATCCACATGCAAAGGAATGAAATTTGACTTCTACGTCAAACCATACATAAAAAGTAACTCAAAGTAGATCATATGCCTAAATGTAAAAGCTAGAACTCTTAGCAGAAAACACAGGAGTAAATATTGATGACCTCGGTTTAGGCAATGGTTTTGTAGTCACCAAAAGCACAGTGACAAAAGAAAACTATTATGATGTGAATAAAATGGACATCACCAAAATTAAAAACTTTTGTGCTTTAAAGGATTCTGTCAAGAAAGTGAAAAGACAACCCACAGAATGGCTGAAATTATTTGCAAATCACATACCTCATAAAGGACTTATGTCAGGCATATATATATTTTTAAAACTCTTACATCATAACAATAAAATACATCAAACCACCCCATTAAAAATATGCAAAGGATTTGAAGTTTTTCAAAAGAAGACATACAAATGGTCAATGAGCCCTGAAAAGATACTCAATATCTTGTCATTAGGGAAATCCAGGTGGAATCCACAGTGAGATACTACTTCATTCCTGCTTATAAAGGCTAAAATGAAGAAGACAGACAACGACAAGTGTTGACAAGGATGTAGAGTAATTGGAACCCTACTAGTGGGAATCCTACTAATGGGAATGTAAATGGCACAGCCACTTTCGAAAGGAGTTTCACAAAATCTTACACAGAATTATAATATGAGCCAGGAATTCTACTTCTAGGAATAGAATAATCAAGAGAAAACATAAAAACTTGTATGCCATGTTCATAGTAGCATTTTTCATTGTGTCAAAATGTGAAAATATATGGGAGGTAGACATGGAAAGTAAGCCCAGTAAGATTCTGGGAATATATCAAAACTGACTTCCTAGGAACTGGTGGAATCAGCCATTATTTCTGGGTAGATTCTGGGCCGTTGCGGCTTACGTTGAGAGCCGTTATATTGCATTGGGTCCTGAGGTAACCTTGCTTCTGCCATTAGTAGGGTGCCATAAGACTGGTGTTTTTCTGAACTATGAGTTGGGTGAGGGTTCAATATGAATTATAGGTCTCTTCTCTGTACTTATAATGATTCTTTTACAGAAGCTGTTTGGCCCTATTTCTGTACTGGAACAGCTTCTGAGCCTCTTAAAAATGTCTTCAGTAACATATCATGAAAGATGTAATACTTGGGAAGTGATTGTGTTTCAGTTTTTTGGCCAGTAAATTTAGTCTCAATAATTCTGAATTCTTTTTAAGTTTTACCAGTGAAAATCAGAATAGATTTTTCTCCTTGATTTTCAATAACTATAAAAATATGATAATGATGCCAGTTTCATAGATGTAAGGGGTATCATTTATCCAGTGCTTTGAAATTCTAAGATAAAATATTTGAGAATTACATTCCTTAACATATTTAAGAAAATATTTTTTAAGTGAAAATAACCTGAAGAGTCATCAACTGATGAATGGAAAAGTTAACTGTGATATCTCCATACAATAAAACATTATTTGACCATAAAAAGGAATGAAACAGTGGTACATGCCATAACATGGATGAATCTTGGAAGCACTATGCTTAGTGAAAGAGGCCAGTCAGAAAAGGTCATATGTATGATTACCTTTACATGTAATCATTGTATGATTACATTTACATGTAGCATTGTGTTTCTTTTTTTTTTTTTTTTTTTTTTTGCGGTACGCGGGCCTCTCACTGTTGTGGCCTCTCCCATTGCGGAGCACAGGCTCCGGATGCGCAGGCTCAGCGGCCATGGCTCACGGGCCTAGCCGCTCCACGACATGTGGGATCTTCCTGGACCGGGGCATGAACCCGTGTCCCCTGCATCGGCAGGCGGATTCTCAACCACTGCGCCTCCACGGAAGCCCAAGCATTGTGTTTCTTAAAGCATTCAGCTCTTTTGGATAGAGATGACTAAGTGTTAATATTATACCTGTTTCGTTTGTATCTTTGGTAAGTGGAATAATGACAAATAGATTTACTCCATTTGAGTAGCTATGAAAGGTCGAAAGTGAAGATTTTCTATTTATTTAGCTGTCATATGTATTGCTGATATAAAGGAAAACTAGAGGAATTTCTTTTAGTGCAGTGTGAAAGTTCATAAGGTTAGAAATAATTTTCATCCTGACTTAAACCCATAGGTAATTTTTTTTTAAAGATTTAATTACAGTTGTCATTTCTGTGATTTCTACTGAGAAAACAGTAGGGAGAATACCCCCACTGAATGTTCTCTCTCATTCTTGAATAATTATTATATTCTTGAAACAATGACCTTGTCAGGTGACACATATTGGTAAGGCCAGAGAGCACCTGATTTTCAAAGTGTTTGAATTCACGTATGGCAATTTCACCTTTTAATAAAATGTAACATTTTGACTAAATGAATCATTTGACTTTTAGTAGTACTCTAATGCTAGCTCAAGTAAGTAATATTTGCCCTTGATATGTTGACTGAAAAACAGAAAAATCTTTTTGAGGAGCTTTACTGTTTGGGGAAACTTTAAATTTATTGGATTATTGCCATTTTTTGTATATTAAAATATATTAACATATTATAAAAAAGAGACTGATATAAGCAATACCCACATGCCTATTTTACAGGTTAATAAATTCTTACCATTTTGTCATGATTGCTGCAGAATTTTTAAATAATAATAATGATGCCTTATAGGTACAATTCATGTCTTCCCAAATCTCATTACCTTCCTTCTCAGAAGTAGTTCCAACCTTGAAGTTAGTGGGTTTTATTCCTAAGAGTTTTTTCATTATTATTATACAGTTATGTATCCAAAATTGTTACATAATATTATTAAGCATGTTTTTGAGTCATAAATGGTATCACACTATGTTTGTCATTCTGCAATTTGCTTTTTACCTCAACATCCTATTTTTGAGATTTATTTTCATTGACACATTTTTATGGTATTCCATTTAAAGAATATGCCCCAATTTATCCATTCATCTCTTCATAAACATTTGGATAATTTCTCTTTTTCTCAGTGAACATTCTTGGGCCTGTCTCCTTGTGCTTACATGTAATATTTTTTGCCTGATCATATACCTAATTGTGGAATTGCTGGGTATATGTGTATATTTAACTTTATTAGATGTTGCTGAGTTGTTTTTCAAAGTGATTGTACCAGTTTACATGTCAGCCCCATCCTCAGCCATTTTATAAACATTTTATTGTAATAAAATTAACGTGCCATAAAGTTCACCTGTATAAAGTGTACAATCCAGTGGGTTTTAGTATATTTACCGAGTTCTACAGCTGTCACCAAAAGCTAATTTTAGAATATTTTTATTTCATCACTCCCAAAAGAGACCTTGTACCCATTGGTGGTCACTCTTCATTACTCCTACTTCCGTTTGCTTATGACCTAGCCAACCACTAATCTACTTTCTATCTGTATAGATTTACCTATTCTAAACATTTGTATGTATGGTACCATATAGTATGTGATATTTTGTAACTCGCTTTTTTCAGTTACTATAATGTTTTTGAGGTTCATCAATGTTTTAGCATGTATCAGTATTTCATTCATTTTTTTTCTTTTGCTGAATAATATTACCACATTTCATTTATCCATCCATTCATCATTTGATGGAATTTGGGTTGTTTCCACTTTCTGGCTATTGTAAATAGTGGTGTTATGAACATTTATGTACAGATTTTTGTGTGAATATATATATATTTTTTCATTTCCTGGAGTATATTCTGGAATTGTTGGGCTGGGTCATATGATAATTCTATGTTTAACATTTTGAGGAACTGTCAAAAGTGGCTGCACTATTGTACAATGATGCCAACAATATATGAGGGTTCCAGTTTTTCCACATCCTTGCTAATACTTGTTATTGTCTATCTTTTTATTGTGATTATCCTATGGGCATGGAATGACATCTTGTTGTGGGTTTTGGTTTGCATTTTCTAAATGACTGATGAGCAACTTTTCATATGCTTGTTGACATTTCTGTATCTTCTTTAGAGGAATTTCTATTCAAACCTTTACCTTTTTAAAAATTGGGTCTTTTGTCTTTATTGTTGAGTTTTATGTATTTTGCATATATATTTCTTATCAGATAAGTGATTTGCAAATGCTTTCCTCCTTTCTGTAGGTTGTTTTTTCACTTTCTTGATCATGTCCTTAGAAATACAAAAGTTTTTAATTTTGATGAAGTGCAAGTTATCAAACTTTATTTTATTACTTGTGTTTTTGGTATCATATCTAAGAAACCATCGCTTAAGCCAAGGTCAAGAATATTTACTCCTATGTTTTCTTCTAAGAGTTTTATAGTTTTAGCTCTTATATTTAGGTCTTTGATCTATTTTGACTTAGTTTTGCATATGGTGTGAGGTACGGACCTGCTTTATTCTTTTCCATGTGGATATCCCTTTGTCACCACACAATTTGTTGAATGGGGAATTTTCTGCCATTGAATTATTTTGGCACCCTTGTTGAAAATCAATTGACCATAAATATAAGGTTTTATTTCTGCAATCCTAATAACTGTGTTTCATTGATCTATATATCTATACTTATGTAGTACCACATGGTCTTAATTACTGTAGCTTTCTGGTAAGTTTTGAAATCAGAAATTATGAGTTGTACAGCTTTATATTTCTTCCTCAAGGTTGTTCTGGTTATTCAGGGTCCCTTGCATTTCCATATGAATTTTAGGATCAGCTTGTCATTTTGTGCAAAAAGGCATCTGGAATTTTGCTAGGGATTGTGATGAATCTGTAGATCAATTTGGGGAATATTACCATCTTAACAATATTGTTTTCCAATTCATGACCATTGGATGTCTTTCCATTTATTTAGGTCTTTAATTTTTTTTCTGGTACGCGGGCCTCTCACTGTTGTGGCCTCTCCCGTTGCAGAGCACAGGCTCCGGATGCACAAGCTCAGCGGCCATGGCTCACGGGTCTAGCCGCTCCGTGGCATGTGGGATATTCCTGGACCGGGGCACGAACACGTGTCCCCTGCATTGGCAGGCAGACTGTCAACCACTGCACCAGCAGGGAAGCCCTAGTTCTTTAATTTTTTTTCAACAATGTTTTATAGTTTTAGTGTACAAGTCTGCCCTTCTATTGTTACATTTATTCCTAAGTATTTTATTTTTGTTGATGCTATTGTACATGGAATTATTTACTTGATTTTATTTTCAAATTGTTCTCTATACATTAGTAGTGTATAGAGATACAACTGATATTTTTATATTGGTCTCATATCCTGCAGCGTTGCTGAACTCACTTAATATTTCTAATAGTCTTGTGTTATTGTTGATTCCTTATGGTTTTGTATACAAAATCCAGTCTAGAGTTTATCCATATTGAGTTTTTAATTTCATTGACTGTTTTTACACTTCTAAATTTTTTTTCCATGTCTACCTGTTCTTATTTTATTTCTGCCTCTTTCATTTCATAATTTCTTATTTTCTTTTGCTGGAAATTATTTCTTCATTTATGTCTTTAAACATCCTAAACTTACTTCTCTTAAAGTCTTTTTCGTACTATTTCAATAAAACTTATTTTATGTGAATTTAATTTGTTTTCTATGATTTTTTGCTTCTGTTGGATACATATGTTAAGATTAGATTTCTGTGAATTTTGGTTTGCAGGCCTATTTTGAATGAGAAGTTTTATGAGTGTTTTGTTCTTTCTATTTGACTCTACTTTTTCCTCCCTATGATAATCTTTCAGTTATCTGCATCTGGTTCCCCAAGGCTCCTGTCCAGATGTAGATCTTGCAAGGACAGAGTGATATTAGAAGTTCTACAGTTCTACAAATTCAGCCCAGAGTGATATTAGAAGTTCTACAGATTCAGTCACTGAACCATCTTTCAGATAAGGGGGAGCCCCACGCCACCCCGCAATGTCAAACCCTATAACTTTCTATTCCTTGTTTCTGTAAAACCTGTGTCGTCTTCTTTACCACACTGGAGCCTAATTTCTGGCTACCACTATTTCTCTCCAGAGTGCAGCAAGCCAGTAGCCTAAGCACTGCACACTGTTTTGCAGTTCACTTTTCATTCTGGTCCATGAAGGCATATATCTTGTTTATAAGCCTATTAATGTCTTTTTTTTTCTTAGTTATTTATATTTTATCTCCTTCTACTATGTTTCCTATTTTGAGCAGAGGATGTATGTCAAATTTTATATCAAATTATGAAGTCACTCTATCTTCAGTACTGAAAACCCAATAGTATTTATTCTTTAAGTTAATTTTAAATTGTCAATAGGTTGAAACTAAATTATTTGTTCTTCTATATGGAATGTTATTTTGTTATAATAAAACAAGTCATATAAAGTGAATATTATATTTACATTATCAGATAGGTCTCCCTCTCTTCCATGAAAATCTTTTTGGTAATAAGTATCACTGCTCTATGACAGGCACTGTGCTGAGCATTTCACTTATTTAATCACAACAACCCTACAGAGTTGATATTGTTGTTATTATTATAGAAGAAGAAACTGAATGTTAGACTGTTCAAGAACTTGTCAGTTAGTAGTCAGTAGAACCAATATTCAAATCTAGGTTTGTCTGATTTGAAAGCCTGTGCTTTACATCACTTTTTTATGCTTTTATATTTAATTGTTGAGAAGTTTGCATCCTCTTCTCCCTCTTGATAAATTAGTACAATTTGAATGATGTTTTGGTTCAAAAAATGAAAAAACTTTCTCTGAGAAGGGAACAGACTGGTTGTTTTCAGCATTTGGTCAGAGCTTTAGCTAGTGTTTACTGTAGTATAAGATTTCAGAATATGTTTGAGGGAGATTCCCTGAACTGGTGGGATCTTTCCTGATAAATTGTCATTTTTGTCATTGTTAAAATTTTCAAAGGGTGTCCCATGTTCATGGATAATAAAAATTAATATTGTTAAAATGTCAATACTACCAAAAGCCATCTATAGATTCAATGCAATCCCTATCAAGATTCCAATGACATTTTTTACTGAAGTAGAAAAAACACTTCTAAAATTTATTTGGAACCACAGAAGACCCCAAATAGCCAAAGAAATCCTGAGAGAGAAGAACAAAGCAGGAGGCATCACACTCCCTGATTTCAAGCTATAGTATAAAGGTATAGTAATCAAAACAATATGATACTGGCATAAAAACAGACAAATAGACCAATGAAACAGAATTGGAAGCCCAGAAATAAACCCAAGCAGTCAACTAATATTTGACAAAGGAGCCAAGGATACTCAGTGGCGAAAAGACAGTCTCTTCAATAAATGGTGCTGGAATAATTGGATAGTCACATGTAAAAAATGTAATTGGAGCCCTATTTTACACCACTCACAAAAATTAACTTGAAATGTATTAAAGGCTTAAATATAAGACCTGAAACTATGAAACTCCTAGAGTAAAACATAGGACTAAAGCTGCTTCACATGGACCTTGGAAATGGTTTTTTAGATATGATACCTAATGCACTAGTAACAAAACAAAATAAACAAGTGGGACTATATTAAACTAAAAGACTTCTGTGCAGGAAGGAAACCATCAACAAAATAAAGGCAACCTATGGAATGGGAGAAAATAATTACAAATTGTATATCTGACAAGGGGTTAATATCCAAAATATGTGAAGAACTCATACAATTCTATAGAAAAAAAAGAAAGAAAGAAAAAAACCACAAACAATTCACTTAAAAAATGGGCAGAGGAACTGAATTTTCCAAAGAAGACATACAGATGGCCAACAGGTACCTGAAAATGTGCTCAGCATCACTAGTCATCCGAGAAATGCAAATCAAAACCACAATGAGATACTGTATTACCTCACATCTGTTAGATTGGCTAGAGGCTGTCATAAAAACAGAAGAAATAACAAGTGCTGGCAAGGATGTGTAGAAAAGGGAACACTTGTGCACTGTTGGTGGAAATTTAAATTGATGCAGCCACTATGGAAAACAGTATGGAGGTTCCTCAAAAAGTTAAAAATAAAACTACCATATGATCCAGCAATTCCACTTCTGGGTATTTATCCAAAGGAAGTGAAATCACTATCTCAAAGAGATATTTGCACCCCATATTCACTGCAGCGTTATTTACAATAGCCAAGACAGGGAAGCAACCTAATTGTCCATCAATGGATGAATGGATACAGAAAATGTATACACACACACACACACACACACACACGCACGCACACACACACTGGAGTTATTCAACCATAAAAAAAGAAAGAAATCCTGCCATTTGTGACAATATGGAGAAACCTGGAAGGCATAATGCTAAGTGAAACAGGTCAGACAGAGAAAGACAAATACTGTATGATCTCCCTTATATGTGAAATCTAAAAAAAACAAAAAACAAATTAAAAAAACCAAAACCAAACTTATAGAAAAAGAAATCAGACTTGTGGTTACCAGAGGTGGAGGGTGGGAGGATGGTAAATTGTAGGAAGGTGCTCAAAAGGTACAAATTTCCAGTTATAAGTTAAATAAGTACTAGGGATGCAATGTACAACATGATGACTATAGTTAACACTGCTATATGTTATATAGGAGAGTTTTTAAGAGACTAAATCATAAAAGTTCTCATCACAAGGAGAAATTTTTTTTCTTCTTTTTTTTAAATTGATTTACAATGTTGTGTTAATTTCTTCTGTACAGCAAAGTGATTCAGTTATACATATATATACATTCTTTTTTTAATATTCTTTTCCATTATAGTTTATCACAGAATAATGAATATAGTTCCCTGTGCTATACAGTAGGACCTTGTTGTTTATTCATTTTATATACAATAGTTTGCATCTGCTAATCCCGAACTCCCACTCCATTTCTCTCCCATACCCTCCCTCCCCCTTGGCAACCACAAGTCTGTTCTCCCTGTCTGTAAGTCTGTTTCTGTTTCATTAAAGTTTGTGTCATATTTTAGATTCCACATATAAGAGATATCATATGGTATTTGTCTTTGTCTGACTTACTTCACTTAGTTTGATAATCTCTAGTTCCATTCATGTTGCTGCAAATGGCATTATTTCATGCTTTTTATGGCTGAGTAGTATTCCATTTGTATATATGTACCACAGCTTCTTTATCCATTCATCTGTTGATGGACATTAAGGTTGTTTCCATGCCTTGGCTGTTTACTTTCTTTTCTTTATATTGTATCTATGTGAGATGATGGATGTTAGCTGAACCTATTGCAGTAATCATTCCACAATATATGTAAATCAAGTCATCATGCTGTGTGTCTTAAACTGATACAGTGATGTACATTGATGATTTCTCAATGAAACTGGAAAATTTTTTTAATATAAATCAAATCAAAAGTAACAAAAAATTTTCAGAGATGATGTTGAGAGAATTTTTTTCTGGATGTCCATTTTGATTACTTTTATATTGTAAGGTTACTTGTGATTATGTGTCTTTGGGAACTTTATTTTTCTGGAATAGGGTTAATTTTTTATAATTTTACTTTCTAAGGGAAGTGCTAAAGGATAAGAGGCAAACCTAATTACAGAAGGACAAAAGAAAGTCTGAGAGTTGGCATTAATGAATTCAGTGATATCTTTGGAAGTTTTTACCAAGATTCCTGTAGTAGGAATCTGTAGATGAAGAATTAAACTGAAACCTTGTATCTGCCAGCACTTATTAACTAAAGAAATATGTAGGTATTTCCAGTAATTAAAAAAGAAGCTTCAGAAATTTTCACCCTATACTGGATAACTGAACTTAAGGATAAAGAATAATAATGACTGGGCAAAAGTAGTATTGTAAAGGGTTTTAATTTGTAATAAATCGAGAATTAAGATAGGTGTCAGAATCAAGTGACTAAGAAGGAAATACGTATGCCAGTGCTCTACTAGGCTGATTTTGAGAGTTTTAGTGCTAGTATGGAGTGGAGCATTGGAGGGACATGATTTCAGTTAGGGTTTTAGTGATGAAATAAGTAAGAAGGAATAGAATAATTCTTAATGGATTGAAACTATCTGCTGAAATGAATCTCCTCCGTGCCTTTCCTCTAATCGTAGGAGATGGTTTATTGGAAATCTCAATTTTGAACTACTCAGGTTCTGTATCCCATCCCTCTAGGGCCAGCTCAGCCCTTCATCCTGTCAAAGCAGATAAAACAGAACAGCCTGCAATTTGCTATAAAGGGGTCCTTGGGATGAAGCATTTTAATGTCCATGAAGAGTAGACAAGACCTTCATTTTTAAAGACTCCCATGGAACATTTCAAATGACATGGATTTGTCTTGTTGCCCTTTGCCAAAATTAATAGATTTGGGCTGCAGACTTGGAGGGAAGCTAAGCATTTAGGTCTGCTTATTATCCAATAATATTTTGCTATATTTATCTTATTTTTGTAAAGATGCCCTAAAACCGACAACACATTGAGTAAATAATACTTAAATAAGAAGGCTACTAATTTTTAGATCTGTGTCAACTAAACATAGGAGGAATACAGAGTTACAATAATATTATCTTAGAAACTAAAAATCAAGTATAATCATCTAGAGAACAAATTAAATTGATCTAATTCGGCTATTGTTTTTTAAAAATTTTACTTCTATTTATCAGTCTGGGGTTGAACTGCTTTTCCGATTCCCAAAGGCTATTCCAACAAAGAGCCTTCTGATGAGGAAATGACACAGGGATTGGAGTGTAATAAAATACCAAGTGTGTTATTTTGAATTCTCCTCATGCTTGAGAACAGAAATATCTTAAGCTTTGACAAAATGGTGCAATTTTATATTTTCCATTTGACTATTTTAAAACCTTCATTGTCTTTTAATTAAACTACAGGGGGCAAGAGCAGAGATTAAAAGATGTTGTACTGTAAAAAGGATGGCTTTTAGCTACTAGTACTTGAGTGAAGACCCTACAATAAAGCAAGATGGAGTGCAGCAACAAGTTTTGTGCCTTGAAGCCTCCTCTTCTCTGACTGTGGCAGTAATTTGGAGTTAATTTGTGCAGCTTCTCAATAAAAGACTTTGTGTTTTATATTCCTTGATTCTTCCTAGCATCTTTTCCCAGCTGTTCTTTTACCTTCCCTTTCATGCGATCTGGTGCAGCTTATACAACTAGATGTGATAATGAGGTAAACCAGTTTAGGGGAGAAGCTTGGACCAGGCTCAGTACATGGATATTTCCTATTCATTAGCTCTTTTTACTTTCCACAGAATAATCACCTCAACTAGCCCCTTCCTCTAATTTCCCACTTTCTGTTCTTACTGATGAGTGGAGGTCTCCTTCCTCCTATAGTGATTTGTAGTTTTAGCGTGGAGTAAATGTTTGGGTTTCTACATTTGGGAATATTATTGCCTGATAGTTCTTATTTTCCTTTGTCTGCACAAAAATTTTTTTCTTTGTGTCTGTTTTTCTCCCTTTGGTTTCTACTCCCCCACATGTCCCCAAGTCCTTCAAGCCAATGAGGCTGTGGTGACACCTTCTGGGCAGTACTGGGAGTGAATTACAGCCATAAGTTCCATGGCGGTGTTAGCATACCATAGATTTGGTGTATACTACGAAATTTAGTTTTCTTCATCAAAAGAACTGATACAGCATTCTGCTTCAGCTCAGTTTCTAAAACCTGTTAAATATTGATGTTATTTCTTACAATGAGCAGGGGTTTGTAGTTAACTAAATAAAAAGGCAGTGAGTATGCCTGCTTAATAAATATAAGGATAGGGTACTTGGTTGGGCCTGAAAATAATGTTAACAGAGGAAAAATTAACAATTGCATGTAATTAGAATATCAGCACTGTACACTATTGGTCTTTTCCATGCTCTGTTACAACAGTATCATAGCAGTGGGAAAATGCCCTATAAAAAGTCTCAGTAGAAACAAGGTCATACATCATGACCATCCACTGCTGGGACAGCATAGGATGAAGGTTCTCCAGAGACATTCTTGTCCTCCCATACCACTCATTAGTTTTAAGAAACATGTAAGAAGTCTTCTGTGTAGGTTCTATTGGATCCTTGATTTTTTTCTGATCAGATTTCATTCCTTCCATCTCTACTTCAAAGCTACTTTAACCCTTGTATTAAAAAATTTTTAATTATAGATTTTTCATATACAGCATGAAAAATAAGAGATTAGTGTTACCAATTTATTTATTCATTTTTAACCTACCTTTGTTTGGACACTGAACATGCTAAAAGCTACAGTTTTTAAGAAAATCACTAGATAGTTCTAGCAAACCTTATGAAGTTTGTTACTAAGTAATTTCAGAGTTCTCAGGAATCTTTCCTCTATTATCTTCAATAACTCAATAGCAAATGCAGAAGTATCGAGCAACAAAGATGTGACTGGCTGTCAAAGCAGCCATAAAGCTAGCCATCTATAACATTACCTTAGTGCAGTGTCAAATGGGAAAGCACAAGACATTAGACATAAGGACAAAGACAACTGGTACAGTTGGTTATACAGCCTTTAAAATGGCACTGCATGCTTTTCATAGCTCTTTGCATCATTCTTTGATCAAATATTGCATATTCCATATGTGATATATGCATTTATACTTGGTATAGAACCCAATATTTCTATTACTACTACATAATAAAATTAAGGCATGGACACATTGCCTTGTAATTTTGATTTGCAAACAGATGGTAGATAGCTGAAAAATAGACTGGGGCTATAAAAAAAATTGGGGAAAATACTTTTCTGAAGTTAAAATAAAATAAAGCTAATTTAAAATACTAAGAGTGTGAATGAGTAGCAAAAATCATGTAGTAACTGTGGAGATGATAGTCTTATTTGAAGGGTGGGGGAGGGAAGAGAAAGCTAGAAGGAAGCAAAACCATAATTTGGCCTAAAATTGAATTTCTCTGATAAGGCATTTCAGAAGTGGCTTGTCTTATTCACTCAGCAGCAAAATAATCATATGCGCTTTAATAATCTTTATTTTACAGGAGTGTGTTGCCAGGGTAACCGGATGTAAGCAGGGGAACAGCACCTTGCAGATCACAAAGGCAAATCTGTGGAAAGAAATTTCACTGAGTTTCTCTTTTCCTTACCAGTGTAATAATGACTCATTTTTCCTGCACTATTTAATAATCTCACATAAACATTCTTTTCCCTTTCCATTTCTGTATCTGTTTAAACATGGACAATAACATAAATCTGGAACTGTCAAGCTCAGTGGGTTAAACAAAAAAACAGATGTTATATCTTTAACATTTTTATATAATTACTTTTTATTACTGTTTTACCCCATCTCCATCCCTCCCAACCTTATTGTTATTTCCTTCTCTTCTGTAAACCAATCTGATGATAGTATCTCAAGTAGGGCGGGCCTGAGGTAGGAGTTGGTATTTGGCTACATTAATCAAAATTTTTTATTAGCTAAGCTTGCCTGCATGAAGATTCTAAAGAGGCAGGAATTGCAACTTAAACTATCTATCTTTTTGTAAGGGGGTAAATTGAATTACAGCAAGTAGAGTGACAAGCATCCAGGCCAAAAGCTGCAAAAATAATGTTTTCATTACATTCATGCACATACAAACATATATACACATACATAAGAGAGGAGTGAAGAAGGAAAGAAAGCAATATTAGATTCCTTCAGCTTTCCACTGGGCACTGGAACCTCGGTTTGTTCTAGGAAATTGGCTGGTTTGAAATTAACAAAATGACAGTTGCCAGTGCCTTTGAAAAGAAATAGAAAACTAGCAATAAGAATGTGCCTACTACTAATAATAATGGGACTTCCCTGGTGGCGCAGTGGTTGAGAGTCCGCCTGCCGATGCAGGGCACGCGGGTTCGTGCCCTGGTCCGGGAGGATCCCACATGCCGGGGATCGGCTGGGCCTGTGAGCCATGGCCGCTGAGCCTGCGCGTCCGGAGCCTGTGCTCCGCAGCGGGGGAGGCCACAGCTGTGAGAGGCCCGCGTACCGCAAAAACTAATAATAATAATAATATAATAATAATGATTTCCAACTAAAACAAAAAGAAAGAATGTGCCTACTGATCATTTGATTGGATCAAATCTATGACAAAGCTATGGCTTATGTTTATCTGCCATTATCCTTGTCAAAAGCCATAGGCTGTGAAAGTGAATACAGAAACAAAGTAATATTAGGCTGTGGGACTGGAAAAAAATTTTTTAAGGAGGCTTCATGATATTAAATATGAAAATCTATATTCAAATCATGATTAAAGGTTTGAATTCTGTGAAGATTTTTAAGTCAATGCTGCCTCTTAGTTTTAACATGCTCACTGTGTACCCAAGTTGTATAGCTCATACAGTTCTTTATCTAGGTCTATAGAATAATCAGCAACCAAAAACAGGCACTCAAAAACCATTTCTGGATGGATTTCATTATAAATTATATTCTTTCTGGGTTTGGTGAAATTTATTGAAATGTAGTTTTAATTATTATTAATATTAATATTTTTCCTAGAAATTATTCTTTCATCTTAGATAACCCTGCACAAATACTTAAAATTCAAACTAATTAGAGCAACCTTAAAAACAGATAATGGTAAAAGAAAAAGTAAAATATTAAAAGGCCAAACAAGGTTCATTAAAATGGCAAATTGTAAAGAAAACATTCCATAGTGGTATGGCTATTGTATCTCAGATGTTCAGAAAAATGGAAAAGGGTTAGGTAGAAACAGTAAGATTTCTGATGTTCCAGAAGTAATTTTAAACCCAAATGCTACAGGAGTCAAAGCTTGATCATCATTAAGCACCACTGAATGTTTTTGAGAAAAATTTTAAACTTGAGTCCATTTAAAATTGTTTCTCCATATTATAAAACTGTTGATTTAAACTCAGCTCGTGATTATTCATTCTACATAGAGTCAATTTATTTGGGTTTTTTTTTAGAGCCAATATTTTCTTTGATACAGAATATCTATTAAATGTCTGTAATGTTAATTATTTCTTAAGAGCTTGTAAGTTCCCTAAGATAATGTAGCCAAAAGGGAAGACATTTTTCTCTCCTTGGACTCTTGTTTACATCTTAGATACAGCATTCAGTGGAAATACAGTTAGCAGCTTGGGGCACAGAGTTGCATGTCTATTTTCTTAGAATTTGAGCCATAATTTATTCTTGGTACATGAAAATCACCAATAACTACATTTGTATTTAATTGTTTTGAAGATGAGCATATGGTTGGCAAATGAAAGCATGGTGGTAAGTAAATACTGTTAATTTGGTGATCTTACTTTGGCTATAATAATTTTCAAATCATCTGCTAGTATTTGCTGTTTCTTATTTGGTGAAAAATAATTATTTCTCCTTACCACCTAAATTTCGTGTAGTTTGGAATTGTGTGTAACAGGATCTTAAAATGGGACTATCCCTGTTTGTTTTAGCTGAGTCTTAAGAAAAGATTTGCCAGTAATATACGAAAACACACTCCAGTTTTTACATTCAGAGGAGGGAGAAAACCATTTATGTGATTCTTAAGCCTCTTAACCTTGTCAAGGATATAAAAGAATTGGGAGGGTGGAAATTAAGAAAAGGAAGATTCTTGGAGAGAGTTGGTGTGCTGAGTGTCCCATCACACCTCCAAGGAGGAGGAGTATGGATGCATCTCCTTTCATCTGAATCCAAGAGAGAAGCTTCTTGGAGATGACCTAGAAAGCTTAATAACTGACACTTGCATTTTAAGAACTGTTCTCTGACTAATGCCTGAAAGATCTATAGCTTGATATTGATTGGCCAGCTGCTGTAAAGGTGGAGTGATGAACATGTGGCTGTATTAGGTAACCTACAATTTCAGGTTTTTTTGGAGCAAATGTTGCTTGAGTGTATGTCATGTCATGGATCAGAGGTAAGCCATATGCACAAGAGAGATGATACAAGGTTGTCTTAGACCTATAGACTGCCTGGAGGAGCCCAGTGATCCCAATAATGAAGTGAACTGCCATTTTGTCAGTAACAGTAAGCAGAAAGAGAACTTCACCCAAATCAAAGGATCTGCAAGTGAGAGTCAGACACCTTCTTTACCGCTGCAAGCAGACAGCCTACGGCAGAACTGAATTGGGAAAGAAAAGTAGCCATACGTTAAAATATAAAGTTTTTATTACCAGACTAGACTAGACGTATTAATTGTTGAGTATTTTTAATACCTGTAAATAAACAGAAACATGAAATCTGCCCTAAATTTCATGCATGGGCATGGGAAGTCCCATAGAATAAATTATCATATTGAAAGGCAACAATAACTTTTTTTATTATTACACTTGTTCAATTTAATGATTGTGTGTGTGTGTGTATTTATATATATATATATATATATATATGGCAAAATGGTGATCTTGAAAGAATAGAAGAGCTGCGTGTTGGAGAATACCATTACACGCTTCTTTTGATCTCTAGCTTGTTACCTCTATCTTGGCAGACAGTATTTCTACCCAGTCTACTTGACCCTATCCATACCTCAGTGAGAAGGTACTAAAGCCAGGCAAAAAATAGTAGACAGGAAGCCTTTTTTTTTTTTTTTTCTGGTACGCGGGCCTCTCACTGTTGTGTCCTCTCTCATTGCGGAGCACAGGCTCCGGACGCGCAGGCTCATCGGCCATGGCTCATGGGCCCAGCCGCTCCGCGGCATGTGGGATCTTCCCGGACCGGTGTACGAACCCGTGTCCCCTGGATCGGCAGGCGGACTCTCAACCACTGCACCACAAGGGAAGCCCGACAGGAAGACTTTTGATAGACCGTTTTATCCATGTGATTTTTATCTCTTTTCCAAAACTGCTTTTACAGCCTTTCTTGATTTAATATTTTGCCACATCTTTCTTTCTTTGTCTAGAGCTCAAGAAGGGGTATTAAAAATCAAGGGGCCTTGAATAACTTGCAAACTGGATCACACATTATTAAACATTGGAGAGTTAATGGTAGTATTTTTAGAAGGACATGATCAAGTTCTTAATACAGTATATGGATTAAATAAAAAATAGATATTGTAAGTTAATGCAATGTTTTCTAAAGGCTCTAAATAATCTTTAATAAATTTTAAATACATAAGAAGAATGTCTAAAACATCCAAACACACACATGTTATTTTCATTACTTCTTCCAGTTTGGTTTCCTGGGGATGCTTTGGCCTCTGAGTTTTGCTGGGCTTGATTAGGCTATAGCCATATTATGCCTTTTATTTAATAGTCAGATGTTAGAAAACCTAGTATTGAAGTGGGAAAAACATAGAACTCTTTGGAGGGCATTTGTTTGAAAAATTGGAAGCCAATGCTGATGATGTGTGAATGACAAAGGAGAGATGATGTGAATATCTACTTTCATAAATTAGGTCTCATCAAGCCCTCTAAGGGTGATCCCATAATGCTCTCTACAAAAAACTATTGTTCTTTCTTGACCTTAATAGGAATTATATATCTCAATTCAGACAAAGAAATTAACATATTTTTTAAAGTGTCTCTCTCTCTCTCCCTCTCTCAATCAATTTTTAAATATAGTTGGTCTCAGTTCTCTTATACTATTTAATAATTCTTATTAGTTGAATGAGATTTTGTTTATTATTTACAAAGTGATTTATATTACAAACTATACAAATATCAGTGTTTTTTCCACCAAAGTTCATTTATTGTATACAAGTGTATTTGTATATAAATACATACAAATATTTGTATTTACTATAAAAATTAGTACAGATATTACTAAAAATTGTTATTGAAACATATAATTAAGGAAATTGACTCTTTATTAACCATTTCTAACTGTGCTTATAATTTTATCACAGTGAAGCAGACTGAAAATAATGTCTAACCAGTTCAAGTCTTGACTCTGCCACTTAATGGTTTTGAGACTTTGGGGCAAAGTGTTTTCTGTCTCTCACCTGTAATTTGGGAATAGTATTGATACTTCTTCCCCTGCTTAAATGATAGAGTTATTGAAAAGGTCAAGATAAGGAAGTATATAAAGGGTAACGTATATCTATATAATACAGGTATTCTTTTATATATTATATGCTTTTTATTATATGATTTAGTCATATTTATGATATTCTTTTTCATTATAATGATATTAAATGCACAGAAGTATCCAGTTGTGCTTCCTCCTTTCCACTACTGAGAATTGTTTGTTGAGTGAAGATATAAGTATATTTTCAGTCAACAAGAAGATTCATCATGTCCCACAATTAAAGGCAAGTCTTGAATTTGAGGGGAAACAGGACCTTCAGTAGTTTTCATTCATTCAGAAAAAAGCTGAATAGAATAGGGACAAAGCTGTTAGAATAGGGACATAGCAAGGAACAAATCTTATTTAGAAGAATGCTGAAAGAACTATAAAGAGCTTTCCTGAATATTCTATTTAGACATCTAAGCCTGCAGTTTGGCTTTTGGATAACAGATCTCACTATCTCAGTAGTGGAATAAAGTAAAATCCTTAAAAACACACACACACACACACACACACACACCGCACTTTGCTTTTTTCTCAGGGAACCCACACACATCCATAGAAGTCTGTTAAAATAAAGTGGATACAGCATGTCTGACTAGAAGTGAGAATAATATAATTAATCACAGATAAAATATTCAGACTCTTAGGAGCAAGTTTTGAGACTAGTGCTAAACTTGAAACTTAGTTCATTTAATTCAACAATGGAAATAATTTTTAGAAATAGTGTAATATTATTAACCCTGAGAATCCCTCCCTCCCTCCCCCAACTCTATACCCTCTTAATCACAAGTGGTTGAACAAATGTGAGTAATTTGATATTAGAAAACTGATGGACAAGTTATTATCTTGGCTTTAGTTTTAGCCCAGTGTAAAGTGTGATAGCCAAAATGTGTTAACCCTTCCAAATAGAAAACAAACCAGAAATGTTAGCCAAAAAACAGGGATAAGTGACTTCTTGAGTCAACAGTAAGCACTTGTCCAGTTCCCAATTTTAAGATCACAAACTAAGAACTTTTGATGTGAAGTTAGAATGCAAGACAAGAACCTTCTAACATCTTATGCTTAGTTCATAAACAAGATTTTTTTAACAAGAAGTGTTACATATTTTTATTCCTTTAGGGCATAGCCTATTTATAATGCTTCTTCCCTCATCAGAGAATAGTATAGGCTTATAGGATATTTTTTCCCACAAATTAGCTTAGGCATGCATGTACAGGTCAATTAAGAATCCCTGATAAATAATTCTTTTTCAGATTTTAAAAACTATTTCATCCTTAATATTAATTAACATTTTATAGTGTCTTCTATGTGAATGATTTCATTTTCCTAAGGATAGGAAAAATATGTTCCATGAACTCCAGGAATTTGCAACTTAGGAAGTTATTTCTGTGCTCCATTTAGATAAGAGAAAATCCCCTTTGTTTAATGTCCAGCTTGAATTAATATTTCTCTAGCTTTGATATATTTTGTATCATGGACTAAGGGAAAAGCAAATTTTTATTTTATTGATAATATGATTACTTTAACCACTATGATATGAACCATCTACTTATTTTGTAGATGGTTAACTGAGATATGAATAAGATTGTAATTGGATGTCTGGGTTGCAATTCAAATCTTTTGATTCTCAGTATGCTAGGCCACATACACTGGTAATAATTGTGGGCTTTTTGTGGCTGTTGTGTTTGAAATGGTTGCTGATCTCTTGTTGTAGTTAGAGGGTGGATCTTGGCATGACCTACTTCAATATAATATAATTCCTATTAGTAACTCCATTGAAGTGTTAAATGATAAATCCTTTGAAATTTTTTCCTTGGATAATCCTAACTTAACCATATTATGAAAATAGAAATAGCTCTCTAAGGAAGTAGGTGGTGTGTGTGTGTGTGTGTGTGTGTGTGTGTGTGTGTGTGTGTGTGTGTTAGCCTTTAGTCCTTCTGAAGAGCAGATACTTTGGGCTTCCTTTTGTCTCTAGGAATGTTATTTAAAGCTGTAGGTGACATTTTCCTATGTAATGCAAGGATCTGTGAATGCTTTTTCATTTCAGGACGTGTATATAAAATGCAAATATCACAAAACTTAAATGATCCAGTTTCTTACTCTAAAGCAGAGGGGCAACACATCTTTATCCCACCATAAAGTATCATGATGAGGGTGATGTACTCCAAATGTGATAAATCATGGCAGAAAATAGCTTGTCTTTAAACTTTAAGTGTATTTATACCTACATTTTGAGACAGTGGGAATCATCTGCAAATATCAGTGATCAGCTAACGAGTTCTCCATTGAAAGCAAAGATAACTGTATATCTTAGCTAATTACAGAACTCCAAACTTAAGGATGTTTTGTAGATCATTATAGCTGAGAAGGAATATAAAGAAGGAACACTAATGAAATTGCACAAGGGAAATGGATTCTCATCATTATAACCAAGTATTTGTTACTGACTGCCTTCTCTCCTCTTCTTCTCCACCTCCCTGTACATCTTTCCTTTTCAGGAGAAGAAGTGAACATTTTTATGATTTTTTTTCTCTCATCAAGCTCCATTATCTCTTGAGTGAATAATGAGGTGACAACCTAGTTGTACTAACATAGTTGTACTTACATGCCGGAGATTCTTTAGCTATCATTCCTATTGAGGGTCTGCTTCTTCTCTCTCTCTCTCTTTTTTAAATCTCTTTTAACTGGGGAAGAACTAACTCATAATCGACCTTAATTTTCACAAGTAAAGGTAAAGTTGTTTTTATTTAAATAAGCCATAATATTCTCAAAAGGTTAAATTAGACGATTTACTTTTTCCTGGTGTGGTAACCTAGATTCTCCTGTCTTTTGAAATGGAAACTGTCCTAACCCCATAACTTCAACATCACTGTGAGTAAAACTCTTTCTAATTATATGACTGCATTGTATGCACATTAGCATTGCTAATCAGCTTACTGCAGTGGAATTGTATCTTTACTACTGATGTTTGTAGAATGTCCATTGACATAATTGCAGCTCTCTTCCAGTGCTTGGGTGCTAGTGTATTTCAAACCACAAGTCTGAAATTCATAGTGCAAACCACAGTATATGGAAAAATTTTAAGCCATGTGTAATTTTATGTCACTCACTGGAGTTTCCATACAATTTTATTTATCCAAAATGTTCTTGGTGTCTAATGCTATATTACACCGGATCTTTAACTTAAAAAATTGAATTTAAATGAACACTTGATCTCACTTGTTTTTACTGTATGTTTGTTTCTTCTTTGACTGATAGGCAATCATCTCTTCTGGGAGAAGATTTTTTAATCTGTGTTAAAGAATAGCTGATGATTTCTGAAAATCACTTTCAAAAAGCCTGTGTGAGGTCATCATGATTGCCACAAATGAATATTTATTAATGTCCATTGGATTCTTGACATTCTACTAAGTTTTGCAGAGATTTCACTGAAGATAAACAGTGGTGTATAACATTCAGGATTGAGCTAAGGTGTATAGGGGGAAAGATTTATGTGAATATAATTTTATACACATATAAATTTGAAGAAAATTATTACATAATTAGAATGTATGTTTTAGGAAATATACGGTATATCCCTAATGCATATGAACATGGCAGAGATATGATGAAAGAGCCATATATGGAACAATTTCTATATTTACTCCTGGAAACTAAACCAAAACCTGTGTAAAATCTCTCTCAAGTTAATGAGATACCAAGAATAAGGCAGAATATAATAGAACCAAATAATTAAGACTCATATGCTCCCCACATTTGGCACTGCCTTATTTAATGGAAAGTATAGTTGAGTATAACTGTTGAAAGAAGAGTTTAAAATGGTAAAAGCAATAAAAAAAAAAAAAGATATTTGCAAGTCCATTGGCAGTAAAATGATATGGCAAGAGTTTCATGTTAAAAAGATAACTGGCAGTTCTACATGAGGCAAAAAGAAAGGAGAAAGAAGTTAAGGATGGATTACCATGACTACTATAGTAGTCAATGTGAGAAAATTATACTAAATGAAGTCCATAAAACATAAATTTACAAATTTATAATGAGGGATTTGAGAAATGTTTGATAAAAAGAATTAATGAAGGAAAGGAATACTGATAAAGAATAATAATTGATTCACTATATCTCTCAATGACACATTTGTTTGCACTGCTCTCTGCCAGCCACGATGCTAGGGACTAAGTGAAGAATAAAAAAATTTATAAGAGAATTCCTGGACAGGGAATCTACTATTAAGTTGAAAATTCTCCCACTACTCAACATCCAGAAGTGGTAGCTAAACTGCAACAAATATCCCTTTGAGTCCATAGCTGTGCTTGTCAGAAAGAAAAATCCTCAAGACCTAAAAATGGAGAGGGTTTAAAAAATAGAGTGGCAAGTATGAGTAGTAACATGGGCTATCCTGGGAATGGGATGGGGGTGGGGGAATGTCCTGGCCCAAACATATAGGTTTAATAGCCAGTCAAGATTGGGAACCCTAGGAATTTGTTCAAAGAACAGAATTAAAAAAAAAAAAAAAATCTCTCCAGCATAGGCAGACCACAAGGTAGATTTTTTCTGAACCTGGACTGTATGTCTAAGTGAATAAAAAAGCTTCCCTGAGAATTTCTAACCAATAGGCATAACATTTTTTAGGTTTGAGGTCTAAACTTACACTCCTTTCATTCCGTATGTTGAGAAATCAATATAAAAACATTAATTGAACATAAATATTCCCTAGGTGCCTTACAAGAAACTAAGATAAAAGCTATTCTAGAATGAAGCACCCTCAACCCAGGCTACACTGTATTTCCTCAGAAAATGAACTGCTCAACATGGTTTCACTTTACAAAAGTTACAAAATATGCAAGGATACAGCCAATATGAATAAGAGTCAGTAGACCCAATTATACACTAGGATTAGCCTCTATTAACTTCAGATAATTGTATGGAGAATATATATAGAAAAGTATAAAATATTTTCAACAAAATCCCAAAACATTAAAGTAGAATATCTAAAGGTAAAAAATAATTGGCCGTTGAAGAGAGAATTGACAACCAGAAGATAGATCTGAGAAAATTACCCTAAAGGCAGTAGAGTTAGAAAAATTGAAGTGGAGTTTCATAGACACGGCAAATAAAATGAGAAGATCCAACATACATATAATAGGAATTGCAGATTGAGACCATGGAAGAATGAAAGAGAGACAATATCTGATGATGAAGTTATTGAGAGTTCTCCTAACAGTTTTGCAAACACCTAAATTTCTGTAATAAAGGCTTTTTATTTTAAATTTATTTATTTAGTTAGTTATTTTTGGCTGTGTTGGGTCTTTGTTGCGGCGTGCAGGCTTTCTTTTCAGTTGCAGCGAACGGGGGCTACTCTGCATTGTGGTGCACAGGCCTCTCATTAAGGTGGCTTCTCTTGTTGCAGAGCACAGGCTCTAGATGCGCGGGCCTCAGTAGTTGTGGCACATGGACTCAGTATTTGTGGCTCGCGGGCTCTAGAGCGCAGGCTTAGTTGTTGTGGCACATGGGCTTAGTTGCTCTGTGGCATGTAGGATCTTCCAGGACCAGGGCTCGAACCTGTGTCCCCTGCGTTGGCAGGCAGGTTCTTAACCACTGCACCACCAGGGAAGCCCATGTAATATAGACTTTTTAACTTTAATTATCTGCAATAGTTTCGCTTTTCCTGGCTGACCATGATTGATACATAATCTCACCTAAGCTATTATTTAAGAATGAGAGCATAATAAATAAATTTTCAAAACAAACAATTAGTGAAAGAGTTTATATACTTATAGACTCTCTGAAAGAATTAGTAAAGAATACTTCATGTGATAGGAGAATGATCCTTGAGGGAAGAATGGCATTATTCTGAGTGAAAAAAGCCAATCTCAGAAGACCATATAAAGTGTGATTCCACTTATACAATATCTTGAAAGTGACAAAATTGTAGTGAAGGAGAGCATGTTCATGGTTGCCAGGGGTTAAGGATGATGGGTGAAGGGTGGGCAGAGAGGACTGAGGTGACTATAGAAAAGTAGCATGAGAGAGAACTTTGTGATGATGGAACATTCTGTATCTTGATTGCAGTCATGGTTACATGAATCTACATATGTGATAAAGTGACACAAAACTATATACAGATGTTTTACCAATGTAAATATCCTGTTTTTGCTATTTGCCACAGTTATTTAAGATGTAACCATTGGAGGATATTGGATAAAGTGTACATGGACCTCCCTGTATTATCTCTACAACTTCTTTTGAGTCTGTAATTATTTCAAAATAAAAATTTCTCTAAAAAGGAAATATAAAAGTGGAACTGGAACAAGGAAAAATAATATCATGTAAGAAGGGAGAAGATTTTCCCTTAAGAGTCTTAACTTCCCTGTATTATTTGAGAGGAAGATATACTGATTGATTTTAGATTTTAAGTCAGTTTTCTATAGTAAAAGCTTAGGTATATCCATTAAAAATATAAAACTAATTAATGTGTGATTTCTAAACCAGTATAAAGAAAGGGAATAGGGCAGAGTAAAGAAAATTTAGGAGATGAATTTTATTTCTGGCAGTGTGGTTAGCTAAGTACTAACAGCAACTTCCCACTAAAAACAATTAAAAATGCTGAATAAATTTTTTTTTTACTTAATTCTATCCATGAGTTGGTAAGAAAGTGAAGGAAATTCCAAGAACTGTCCAAGTAAATATCTTAAGGCTGGGACCTGAAAGGAAAAAAGAAGGGAACAAAGTAGTTGGAATTAAAAGTTAAGTTTCCTCTAATCTTTAGAAGGAAGGATTGGATATTTAGATCTTTATTAAGCTTGGGCTGTGATAATGTAGGTATGTGTGCAGAAATGTGTGTGGAATTACTAAAAGAAAGATAATGGCATATATATATATATATATGTGTGTGTGTGTGTGTGTGTATATATATATATATATACACACATATATATTTTTTAAGTTTGAAAAACTATATAAATTTCACATAGACTAAGGGAAAAACTGTATTAGAGGTAAGGAAATGTTACTATATAAGTATAAAAGTTTCACTACGAGAAGGATACAACATTTCTAAATGCATATGATAAGAGAGGTTAAAAATAAATATAGCAACAATTGACAGAACTGTAGGAGAAATAGACAAATTCACCAGCCTTCTTTGAAGTGTTTAACATGTATCTCTCAGTTTTAGCAAGATTCATCTTACATTAATAAATTAGTTACTGTAATTAGCCACTCATTAAAATCAAGAGCTAGACATATTTTTCACATGTTTTATAGGTATTCTTTTTATTCCCTCATTATTTAATATAATTTTTAAAATTAAAAAAAACTTTGTCGAGGCTTCCCTCGTGGCGCAGTGGTTGAGGGTCCGCCTGCCAGTGCAGGGGACACGGGTTCGTGCCCCGGTCCAGGGGGATACCACGTGCCGCGGAGTGGCTGGGCCCGTGGGCCATGGCCGCTGGGCCTGCGCGTCCGGAGCCTGTGCTCCACAACGGGAGGGGCCACGGCAGAGGCCAGCATACCGCAAAAAAAAAAAAAAACAAAAAAAAAACAAAAAAAAAACAACTTTGTCAACAGAAGGCAGAAAAAAACAAGGAAGTTCTAAGGAAGAGCAAAGTAAAAATATTAAGTACAAAATAAGATGATAGAAATATACTCAAATATTAGTTTTCAGAAATGTACTAATCTTATCAGATTAAAAGACAATGTCAGATTTTTAAAAATTTATCTACATTTTACTTATGAGAGGAATACTTGACTCATTAGGACACAGAGATTAGAAGTGAAGAATAAAAGAAATGTATGAGACAAACACTAATAAGAAGAAAGCTAATATAATATATAGATATCAGATCCAGTGTTCTTTAAGGCAGAGGCTTTATTAGAGAAAAAGAGCCTACTACAAATTATAAAATGAAAAACTCCAAAGAAAATATATAAGAAAAACTTGTATGCACCTATTAACTATATACAGCAAAAATTGACAGAATTACAAGAATAAAATGACAAATCTGCAGTCATAATGGGAGATTTAATACCCTTTTCTATAGTTGCTCAAGCATACAAATTATTAGTAAGGCTAGAAAAGATTTGAACAAAACAATTAACAGTGTGATCTAATGGATAGACTAACACAGTGATTACAATAGTTAATGAATATTGTTTTCAAATAAATGTGTGATATTTGTAAGAACTTACAACACATTAGGGTACAAAGCAAGTCTTAAAAAAAAGCTTTAAAAAAATCAGTATCACACTAACTGTATTCTCTAACCAACATTATTAGAAATCAAAACCAACAAGATAATCTCAAACATCCCTTAGCCTTGGAAATTTAAAACCACAGTTCTAAATTCATGAGTCAGAAATAAAAATTGCAACAGAAGATTGAAATTACTTAATATGGCACAATAATAAAAAATATAGTATTTCAGAGCTTGTGAGATGAAGCTAAGGAGGTACTTAGAGGAAAAGTTATAGCTGAATATTTAACTTGAGAAAGAGTAAACTGAGAAAGTAAAAGGAAGGAAATAAAGAACAGAAGTTGAGGAATTAGAATATAGATAGAATTAAAAGATTTTTCTTTGAAAAGAATAATGTAATAGAGAAACATGAAGCAAAACTGATCAAGAAAAGCAGAAAGCTTTTATAAATAATAATTAGGAGTGAAAATTTAATAAAATTTAAATAATTAGGAGTGAAAAGGGAGTCATAGCTAAAGGTACATTCATATTTAAAAACATAAGGGAATACATTTGAGGATCAAGGATTACCTAGCTCTGTTCCCTTGGAGTTACAAATAATCACCACAGCTGACTTTTGGAATGTGAGCTATGTTTATACCAGGCATCATTGCTTATATTAAAAATGACACTTGATGAGTAAATCACATTGACCTGGGAGAGCTGTAAACAAGCTATTAATAACTGGTAGGAAATCATAGCTTTAAACTTCTCTGAGTGTGGTGACTTTAAGTTATCCCTATATTAAAGGAAATATCAGTTACTCCTTACTCATTTACCCACCCAATGTGATTTTTCATTTTTTTAACATCTTTATTGGAGTATAATTGCTTTACAATGGTGTGTTAGTTTCTGCTTTATAACAAAGTGAATCAGTTATACATATACATATGTCCCCATATCTCTTCCCTCTTGCGTCTCCCTCCCTCCCACCCTCCCTATCCCACCCCTCTAGGTGGTCACAAGGCACAGAGCTTATCTCCCTGTGCTATGCGGCTGCTTCTCACTAGCTATCTATTTCACATTTGGTAGTGTATATATGTCAATGCCGCTCACTCACTTTGTCCCAGCTTACCCTTCGCCCTCCCCATGTCCTCAAGTCCATTCTCTAGTAGGTCTGCGTCTTTATTCCTGTCCTGCCCCTAGGTTCTTCAGAACCATTTTTTTTTTAGATTCCATATATATGTGTTAGCATATGGTATTTGTTTTTCTCTTTCTGACTTACTTTACTCTGAATGACAGACTCTAGGTCCATCCACCTGACTACAAATAACTCAGTTTTGTTTCTTTTTATGGCTGAGTGATATTCCATTGTATATATGTGCCATAACTTCTTTATCCATTTATCTGTCGATGGACACTTAGGTTGCTTCCATATCCTGGTATTGTAAATAGTGCTGCAATGAACGTTGTGGTACATGACTCTTTTTGCATTATGGTTTTCTCAGGATATATGCCCAAAAGTGGGATTACTGGGTCGTATAATAGTTCTATTTTCAGTTTTTTAAGGAACCTCCATACTGTTCTCCATAGTGGCTGTATCAATTTACATTCTCACCAACAGTGCAAGAAGGTACCCTTTTCTCCATACCCTCTCCAGCATTTATTGTTTGTAGATTTTTTGATGATGGCCATTCTGACCAGTGTGAGATGATACGTCATTGTAGTTTTGATTTGCATTTCTCTAATGATTAGTGATGTTGAGCATCCTTTTATGTGTTTGCTGGCAATATATATATTTTCTTTGGAGAAATGTCTATTTAGGTCTTCTGCCCATTTTTGGATTGGGTTGTTGGTTTTTTTTGATATTGAGCTGCATGAGCTACTTGTATATTTTGGAGATTAATCCTTTGTCAGTTGCTTTGTTTGCAAATATTTTCTCCCATTCTGAGTGTTGTCTTTTCGTCTTGTTTATGGTTTCCTTTGCTGTGCAAAAGCTTTTATGTTTCATTAGGTCCCATTTATTTATTTTTGTTTCTATTTCCATTTCTCTAGGAAGTGGGTCAAAAAGGATCTTTCTGGGATTTATGTCATGGAGTATTCTGCCTATGTTTTCCTCTAAGAGTTTTATAGTGTCTGACCTTACATTTAGGTCTTTTTTATTTTTTAACATCTTTATTAGAGTATATTCCTTTACAATGGTGTGTTAGTTTCTGCTTTATAACAAAGAGAATCAGTTATACATATACATATATCCTCATATCTCCTCCCTCTTGCGTCTCCCTACCCTCCCTATCCCACCCCTCTAGGTGGTCACAAAGAATGGAGCTTATCTCCCTGTGCTATGTGGCTTCTTCCCACTAGTTATCTATTTTACATTTGTAATGTATATATGTCCATGCCACTCTCTCACTTTGTCCCAGCTTACCCTTCCCCCTCCCCATGTCCTCAAGTCCATTCCCTAGTAGGTCTGCGTCTTTATTCCCGTCTTGCCCCTAGGTTCTTCATGGCCTTTTTTTTAGATTCCGTATATATGTGTTAGCATACGGTATTTGTTTTTCTCTTTCTGACTTACTTCACTCAGTATGACAGACTCTAGGTCCATCCACCTCACTACAAATAACTCAATTTCGTTTCTTTTTATGGCTGAGTGATACTGCATTGTATATATGTGCCACATCTTCTTTATCCATTCATCTGTCAATGGACACTTCGGTGGCTTCCATGTCCTGGCTATGGTAAATAGAGCTGCAGTGAACATTGTGGTACATGACTCTTTTTGAATTATGGTTTTCTCAGGGTATATGCCCAATAGTGGGATTACTGGGTCATATGGTAGTTCTATTTGTAGTTTTGTAAGGAACCTCCATACTGTTCTCCATAGTGGCTGTATCAATTTACATTCCCACCAACAGTGCAAGACGGTTCCCTTTTTTCTACACCCTCTCCAGCATTTACTATTTGTAGATTTTTTGATGATGGCCATTCTGACTGGTGTGAGATGATATCTCATTGTAGTTTTGATTTGCATTTCTCTAATGATTAATGATGTTGGGCATCCTGTCATACGTTTGTTGGCAATCTGTATATCTTCTTTGGAGAATGTGTATTCAGGTCTTCTGCCCATTTTTTGACTGGGTTGTTTCTTTTTTTTATATATTGAGCTGCCTAAGCTGCTTGTAAATTTTGGAGATTAATCCTTTGTCAATTGCTTCATTTGCAAATATTCTGTCCCATTCTGAGGGTTGTCTTTTCCTCTTGTTTATGGTTTCCTTTGCTATGCAAAAACTTTTAAGTTTCACTGGGTCCCATTTGTTTATTTTTGTTTTTATTTCCATTTCTCTAGGAGGTGGGTCAAAAAGGATCTTGCTGGGATTTATGTCAGAGAGTGTTCTGCCTATGTTTTCCTCTAAGAGTTTGATAGTGTCTGGCCTTACATTTAGATCTTTAATCCATTTTGAGTTTATTTTTGTGTATGGTGTTAGGGAGTGTTCTAATTTCATTCTTTTACATGTAGCTGTCCAGTTTTCCCAGCACCGCTTATTGAAGAGGCTGTCTTTTCTCCATTGTATATTCTTGCCTCCTTTATCAAAGATAAGGTGACCAGATGTACATGGGTTTATCTCTGGTCTTTCTATCCTGTTCCATTGATGTCTATTTCTGTTTTTGTGCCAGTACCATACTGTCTTGATACCTGTAGCTTTGTAGTATAGTCTCAAGTCAGGGAGTCTGATTCCTCCAGCTCTGTTTTTCTTTCCCAAGATTCCTTTGGCTATTCGGGGTCCTCTGTGTTTCCACACAAATTGTGAAATTTTTTGTTCTAGTTCTGTGAAAAATGACATTGGTGGTTTGATAGGGATTGCATTGTATCTGTAGATTGCATTGGGTAGTATAGTCATTTTCACAATGTTGATTCTTCCAATCCAAGAACCTGGTATATCTCTCCATCTGTTTGATTCATCTTTAATTTCTTTCATCAGTGTCTTATAGTTTTCTGCATACAGGTCCTTTGTCTCCTTAGGTAGGTTTATTCCTAGGTATTTTATTCTTTTTGTTGCAATGGTAAATGGGAGTGTTTCCTTAATTTCTCTTTCAGATTTTTCATCATTAGTGTATAGGAATGCAAGAGATCTCTGCATTAATTTTGTATCCTGCTACACTACCAAATTCACTGATTAGCTCTACTAGTTTTCTGGTAGCATCTTTAGGATTCTCTATGTTTAATATCATGGCATCTCAAACAGTGACAGTGTTACTTCTTCTTTTCCGATTTGGATTCCTTTTATTTCTTTTTTTTCTCTGATTGCTGTGGCTAAAACTTCCAAAACTATGTTGAATAATAGTGGTGAGAATGGCAGCCTTGTCTTGTTCCTGATCTTAGTGGAAATGGTTTCAGTTTTTCACCATTGAGAACGATGTTGGCTGTGGGTTTGTCATATATGTTCTTTACTATGTTGAGGTAAGTTCCCTCTATGCCTACTTTCTGGTGGGTTTTTATCATAAATTGGTGTTGAATTTTGTCAAAAGCCTTTTCTTCATCTATTGAGATGATCATATGGTTTTTATCCTTCTATTTGTTCATATGGTGTATCCCATTAATTGATTTGTGTATATTGAAGGATCCTTGCATTCATGGGATAAACCCCACTTGATCGTGGTGTATGATCCTTTTAATGTGCTGTTGGATTCTGTTGGCTAGTATTTTATTGAGGATTTTGCATCTATGTTCATCAGTAATATTGGCCTGTAGTTTTCTGTCTTTGTGACATCTTTGTCTGGTTTTGGTATCAGGGTGATGGTGGCCTCGTATTATGAGTTTGGGAGTGTTCCTCCCTCTCTGATATATTTTGGAAGACTTTGAGATGGATAGGTGTTAGCTCTTCTGTAAATGTGTGATAGAATTCACCCGTGAAGCCATATGGTCCTGGGCTTCTGTTTATTGGAAGATTTTTAATCACAGTTTCAATTTCAGTGCTTGTGATTGGTCTGTTTATATTTTCTATTTCTTCCTGGTTCAGTCTTGAAGGTTGTGCTTTTCTAAGAAGTTGTCCATTTCTTCCAGGTTGTCCATTTTATTGGCATAGACAATTGCCAGTTGCTTGTAGTAATCTCTCATGATCCTTCATATTTCTGCAGTGTTAGTTGTTACTTCTCTGTTTTCATTTCTAATTCTGTTGATTTGAGTCTTTTCCCATTTTTTCTTCATGAGTCTGGCTAATGGTTTTCCAGTTTTGTTTATCTTCTCAAAGAACCAGCTTTTAGTTTTATTGATGTTTGCTGTTGGGTCCTTCATTTCTTTTTCATTTATTTCTGGTCTGATCTTTATGATTTCTTTCCTTCTGCTAACTTTGGCTTTTTTTTGTTGTTGTTGTTCTTCTTCTTTCTCTAATTGCTTTAGGTGTAAGGTTAGGTTTTTTATTTGAGATTTTTCTTGTTTCTTGAGGTAGGATTGTATTGCTGTAAACTTCCCTCTTAGAACTGCTTTTGCTTCATCCCATAGGTTTTGGGTCATTGTGTTTTCATTGTCATTTGTTTCTAGGTATTTTTTGATTTCCTCTTTGATTTTTTCAGTGATCTCTTTGTTATTTGGTACTGTATTGTTTAGCGTCCATATTTTTGTATTGTTTACAGTTATTTTCCTGTAATTCATATCTAGTCTCATAGCACTGTGGTCGGAAAAGATACTTGATATGATTTCAATTTTCTTAAATTTACCAAGGCTTGATTTGTGACCCAAGATATGGTCTATCCTGGAGAATGTTCCATGAGCACTTGAGGAGAGAGTGTATTCTGTTGTTTTTGGATGGAATGTCCTATAAATATCAGTTAAGTCCATCTTGTTTAATGTGCCATTTAAAGTTGTGTTTCCTTATTTTCATTTTGGATGATCTGTCCACTGGTGAAAGTGGGGTGTTAAAGTCCCGTACTGTGATTGTGTTACTGTTGATTTCCCTTTTTATAGCTGTTAACATTTGCCTCATGTATTGAGGTGCTCCTATGTTTGGTGCATAAATATTTACAATTGTTATATCTTCTTCTTGGATCGATCCCTTGATCATTATGTGTTGTCCTTCTTTGTCTCTTGTAATAGTCTTTATTTTAAAGTCTATTTTGTCTGATATGAGAATTGCTACTCCAGCTTTCTTTTGATTTCCATTTCCATGGAATATCTTTTTCCATCCCCTCACTTTCAATCTGTATGTGTCCCTAGGTCTGAAGTGGGTCTCTTGTACACAGCATATATAAGGGTCTTGTTTTTGTATCCATTCAGCCAGTCTATGTCTTCTGGTTGGAGCATTTCATCCATTTACATTTAAGGTAATTATTGATATATATGTTCCTATTCCCATTTTCTTAATTGTTTTGGGTTTGTTATTGTAGGTCTTTTCCTTCACTTGTGTTTCCTGCCTAGAGAAGAAGTTCCTTTAACATTTGTTGTAAAGCTGGTTTGGTGGTGCTGAATTCTCTTAGCTTTTGCTTGTCTGTAAATGTTTTAATTTCTCCATCGAATCTGAATGAGATCCTTGTTGGGTAATCTTGGTTGTAG
The DNA here is from genome assembly GCF_964374135.1 of Grampus griseus. Lineage (NCBI taxonomy): Eukaryota > Metazoa > Chordata > Mammalia > Artiodactyla > Delphinidae > Grampus > Grampus griseus. The sequence continues at coordinate 43,474,523 of NC_139013.1, forward strand.
GTTTTTCCCTTTCATTACTTTAAATATTTCCTGCCACTCCCTTTCAGCTTGCAGAGTTTCTATTGAAAGATCAGCTGTTAACATTATGGGGATTCCCTTGAATGTTATTTGTTGCTTTTCCCTTGCTGCTTTTAATATTTTTTCTTTGTATTTAATTTTTGATAGTTTGATTAATATGTGTCTTGGTGTTTTTCTCCTAGGATGTACCTGGTATCCATATTTATCGTCAGAGATGTATTGGTGATTAGAGCATTGTACATGTGGTAGCCTCTCCAAGTTATGAGATCCTCTTGTATTGGACATGAAATCAGGTCCTTTCTACCTTGTCAGACTGGCTTCTGTTCAGGATTTCCAAGCTGCTATAATTCTGAGTCATTCTCATCTCTGCTCTTCTCCAGTCCTTCTGAAAATTTTGAACAAGGTACTAATCTAGGTCCATGGATTTCAGTAGTAAAAAGCAGTCAAAAATGTCTGGCTTCATGGAGTTTATACTGGTCTTCCTAAAGCCGGGCTACATGCAGTAGCAACTTCTTCCAGCCACTCTTCCATAAAGCCCCCAATATGATTTTGTTCCCTCAGTTCTGAGATTAGCTCCTTTTTGGCTTAGTGGCCTGTTGTGATGACTTCTACTCAAGAAAAATGCATGATATTGCCCTGCCAGTATGCTGTATATCCTGACATGTATTCTGCTAAAAGAATTTATGCCAAGAGTGGCCTATAATAGTTATGTGCATGTAATTGTAGGTTAAGCACAGAAAAACTTCCCCTAGTGGGCATAAATTACTTCAGGCCAATAAATTTGAAAATGTAGCTGAAATGGACATTTTCCCATTTTAGAAAAATAAAAATTTTAAAAAATTGACTCAAGAGCCATTAGAAAATATAAATAGAACTGTAATTCTATAAGAAATTAATATATCCATAACTTTTTAAGAAATTAAATTTTTTGTTCACTAGAAGATATGATAAACAGTGAAAATACAATCCAGACACTGGGAAGTGATTTTGATACCATGTCAAAAGGGCAAAAATGATCATACTCTGTGGTAGAGCAAATCCACTTCTAGATAGTACCTTAAGGAAACTCTCATGTATACGTGGGGAGACATGTACAAGAATATTTGTTACATCACTCTAAGAGTGAATAGTTGCAACAAACTATCCCTCAAAAAGAGAATAAATAAATGTCCTGTGATCAGTTAATGTAAAAGTGTATTATATACCCAGTTAATAAATGAACTAGAGCCATTTACAGCAACATGAGCAAATATGGTAAGCAATGTAGAGCACAGTAAGCCAAAATATAATGTGTACATTGGGGTGTCATTAATATAAAGTTTTAAAATGCAGAGATAGTGGTATATGTAATAAAAGTAGGAAAACATGTGTAAGAATTTACGTTAACCATTACCTCTACTAGGGGAAGGAGTCGGGATGGAGAGGACTGCACAGGTACTTCAGTTTTATCTTTAACGTTTTATTCCTTCAGCTGGGTGCTAGTTAAATTTCTCGTAACTTTTTTGGAAGCATTAAATGTTGTATTAAAGAAAGGTATATAAGGTACGATACCAATTTTAATGTCCTTATATTACAAGAAGGGCTATAAGATGATAACGAACTATTATCTTAAAAGGCATTACATAATCACCATAAGAATAGTCAAAAGAACAGGTATTGTACGGTTTTAGATAAAATAGCAATGCTTCTCTGTTAGCGTGATAAAAGAAAATTTCATGGAGATGGAGGCATTTGATATTGGTAAAATTCTGATAGATTTGTTTTTAAGGTTCTATTTTGTCCTTTTCCCTTTATTGTATATTTAGTGAAATCCCTATGGCATATCTGCAAAGACAGTTGGCAAAGCATGGGGTGTGTTTTAAGGTAGGACAATTAGATTAATTTGAGAGGATTAATGGATTTGTGAAGGAAGAAGTGAACAGTAAGGATATAACAAGTAGTTAGGGATAAGATTGTGATAAGTCTTGAATGTCTGGTGTAGAAATTTAGACCTTATTCTTTAAGACATTGTTTTTCAATTTTTTGTTTTTAACCATGATTCACAGGATACATTTACATTGTGACTCAAAACACATGACTAGGAAAAGAAGTTTCACAAAATATTATGTACCCTTTGAAAACATTGTTCTTAGCAAATGGAAAGCAATTGAATGCCTTCAAATAGCAATGTGAGATGCAAAAAATTAAAAATAAGCCAAACATGTGTCTGACCATAGTCTGCAATCTATTTTAAAGTGAAAAGATTCTGGGTATAGGGAGATCTGATAAGAAGCTGTTGCATTAGGCTAGACATGATGGCCTTGTCAATTGAAAAAACAGTTGAGAGAATTGTGAAGGAAGAATTAGCAGAACCTGTGACTTTGGAAGTCCTGAAAGAGCTTTTACTACCAAGTGTCAGAACCTTTAACAAAAATGGAAGAATGTGGCATCTGGCCTTTGTCCTAAGGTGTTCACATTCTCATGACACATTGTAAAGGTACAGATTGTGACCCTGATTTGAGGTTGGTGGTCTGCCTTTATGTTAAAGAAAATGCAAATGACAGAAGAAAAATACTGAAAGCATTAGGGCATTTAAAGGTACTTGGAGTCCTAATATGAAGTTAACATTGGAAACAAGTAATTTGGGAGTTAGTGGTGTCATGGAAACTGAAAACTAGTGAGGTTAAATAGACTGCAGATAGACAGTCATTGATTAAGTAAGGGCAAATAAAGCAGTAAGTGTAAACTGGATGGGAATTGGGTTATGGTATTTAAAATAACCTGCACTTTGGAGTGAAAAAACAGAAATAAAAGATGGTGAAGCATTCTTCTAATTTAATATGAAATAAAAGTTAAAAACAGAATTTCTGAGAGAAAAGAGAGAACGACCCAAGTGTCAGTTACAGAACTGAGTCTGAAGCAGTTTGCAGAGGGGAAATTTTATAACAGCATACTGATGATTTGCTTTCTTAATATTGCAGAAAGAGAAGAATAAAAAGGAAAATGATATTACTTTTAACACCATTTCTTATTTCACTTATAAGAAATATGATAAAACACTTCTTTGTCAAAAGGGAAACTACAGCTTTAAATAGACTGAATTTTATTTGGGGCTACATTGACATCTTTAAGATGATGCTTCTTGGGTTTTTTTGTTTGGTTGGTTCTTTTTTGTTTGTTTTGTTTTTTTCTTCTTTCTACCCCCTGCCCTGCCCCCATGAAGCAGATCACTTTTTTAAATTAAATTTTTAATTTTGAGATAATTGTAGATTCATATGCAGTTGCAAGAAATAATATAAAGGGATCCCATATACCCTTTATTCAGTTCCCCTCAATGGTCATATCTTGCAAAACTACAGTACTATATCACAACCAGGATGTTGACATTGATACAGTCAAGATACAAAACATTTCCATGACTGCAAGCATTTCTCATGCTGCTTTTTATAGCTAAACGTCCCTCCCGTCTCCAGCTTTCCTTATCCCCTGGCAACTACTAATCTGTTCTCCATTTCTCTAATTTTGTCACATCAAGAATATTTTATGGGGCTTCCCTGGTGGCGCAGTGGTTGAGAGTCTGCTTGCCGATGCAGGGGACATGGGTTCGTACCCCGGTCCGGGAAGATCCCACATGCCGTGGAGTGGCTGGGCCCATGAGCCATGGCCGCTGAGCCTGCGCGTCCGGAGCCTGTGCTCCGCAACGGGAGAGGCCACAGCAGTGAGAGGCCCGCGTATCGCAAAAAAAAAAAAAAAAAAAAAAAAGAATGTTATATAAATGGAATACACAGTATATAATCTTTTAGGATTGGCTTTTTCTTTACTCAGCATTATTCTTTGCAGATTCATCCAGGTTTTTTTGCATGTATCAGTTGTTCTTTCCCTTTTATTGCTGAGTGGTATTCAGCAGTGTGGATGTTCCACAGTTTAATGTTTAATGTTCCTTTGAAGAACATCAGGGTTGTTTTGTTTTGAGCTGTTTCTGAATAAAGCTGCTTGTATTAGTTTCCTGTGGCTACCATAACAAATTACCACAAACTTGGGCTTAAAACACTGGAAATTTATTCTCTCATATTTCTCTGAGGTCCAGAGTCCAAAATCTGGCAGGACCCTACTCCCTTTGAGAGTCCTGGGGGAGAATCCATTCTTTGCTTCTTAACAGTTTATCTGGCTTTCTTGTAGCTCTATCACTCCAGTTCCTGCCTCTGTCTTCATATCGACTTCCTCTCTCCTATCTGTCAACTATCCCCTTTGTGTCTCTTATAAGGACACTTGAGTTTAGATTTAGGGCCCACAGATAATCCAGAATGGTCCCTTCATTATATCTCAAAAAACCCCTTTTCCAAATAAGGTAACATTCATAGGTTCCAGGAATTAGGACATGAACATATCTCTTGGGGAGCCATCGTTCAACCCAGCACACTGTTCTAAACACTCAGGTACCTGATTTTGTTTGAAAGTAAGCCTTCATTTCACTGTGATAAATGCCCTGGAATGCAGTTGCTAGGTTGTATGGTAATTGCATGTTCAGTTTATTTTTTTTCTTTTAGAAAATGCCAGGGTATTTTCCAGAATTGCTTTACCATTTTACATTCCCACCAGCAGTATATGAGAGATTCATTTTCTCTGCATCCTGAGCAGCAATTGATGGTGTTGCTATTTTTTATTTTAGGCATTCTGATAGGTGCATAGTGATGTCTTATTGTGGTTTTACTTTGTATTTCCTTAATGGCTAATAGCTAATGATGCTGAACATCTTTTCATGTGTTTATCTGCCATCTGTATATCTTCTTTTGGGAAATGTTTCTGCATGTCTGTTGCCTGTGTTCTAATTGGATTGTGTGCTTTTTTTCACTGTTGAACTTTAAGCATTTTTTATATAGTCTAGATACTAATTCTTTGTCAGATATTCCTTTCCAATGCATATGCTATTTGTTTCCTTTTCTTGCCTTGTTGCACTGGCTAGAACTTTCAGCCATGTTAAATTAGAGCAATGAGAGCAGACATCCTTCTCTTGTTTCCAATCTTAGAAGGAAAACATTCAATCTGTGACCATTAAGTATAATATTAGGTGTCGGGATTTTTTTACAGATGCTCTAAATTCCCCTCTCTTTTTGTCATTCTGAAATTTTTTCGTGAATAGGTATTAAATTTTGTCAGATGCATCAGTTGATATGATCATGTTATTTAGCCTTTGAATTTTGAATATTTAACCAGTCTCTATCCCTGTAATAAATCCCACTTGGTCATGGTTTCTAATTCTTTTGGTATATTGTGAATTGTATTTGATAATTTTTGTTAAGCATTTTTGCATCTATGTTAATAAGAGATATTGGTCTGTAGTTCCCTCCCCCCTCCTCTCTGTCTTTCTTTCTCTCCTTCTTTCTTTTCTTTCTTTCCTTCCTTCCTTCCTTTTTTCTTTTTGGTACTGTCATTGTCTGGTTTTGGTATCAGGGTAATGCTAGCTTCATAAAATGAGTTAGAAAATGTTCCCTCTTCTTCTGTTTTCTGAAATAGATTGTGTAGAGGTGGTGTTAATTCCTCCTTAAACATTTGGTAGCATTCTTCAGGGAAATTGTCTGGGCCTGGGGATTTCTTCTTTGGTGGTTTTTAAAATTATAAATTCAATTTATTTAATACTCACAGGGGTATTCAAGTTCTCTCTTTCATACTGAGTGATTTTTGGTGGCTTAAGATTTTTTGGAATTAGTCCATTTAATCTGAGTTGTCAAATTTATATGTGTAGAGTTGTTCATTATCCTTTTGATGTTTGAAGGGTCCGAAGGGGTATTCTCTGTTTTATTCCTGATATTGGTAATTACTATGTTTGTCAACTTTATTGATGTTTTAAAAAACCAGTTTGTTTCATTGATTTTCTCTATTGTTTATCTGTTTTCAATTTTATTGACTTCCTATCTACTCTTTATTATTTCCTTCCTTCTGCTTGTTTTAGGTTTATTTTTATTTTCTCTTTCTAGATTGAGCTTAGATTACTGATTTGAGAATTTTCTTCTTTTCTAGTGTATATAGTTAGTAGGATAAATTTATTGCATTCCATTTACTATACCAAAAACTATCTATATCTATATAATTTTAAAAATTTGCAACAACAATAAAAAATATAAAGTATATAGAGAGGAATAAATCTACATAAGGAGGTATATAATCTTTACAGTCAATGATAAACCTTATTAAAAGTTTAAAAATCTGAATAAATGGTCAGAGAAACTATGTTCATTAATAGGAAGACTAAATATGATAAATATAATAGTTTCCCCCAAACTAGCCCTAGTCATTGCAATGGGATTCAAATATTGGGCATTTGAATTGAGTATTTCATACTCATCAGATTGACAAAAAAATAAGATTACAAATATTTATAAGCACAGATATGGAGAAATAACCTCAAAAACTATAGGTGGTAGCAATAAATAGGTGCAGTCACTTTGAGGAGCAGTTTGGCAACATCTAGAAAAGCTGAAGATGCTCATATGTACCTTTACAAAACTCTCATATATGCCCACAAAGAAAGTTAAAATTAATGTTCATTGCTATGTTGTTAATAATAATGAAAAATTGGGACGCAATGAAGAGTAGCCCCCACTCACCGCAACTAGAGAAAGCCCGTGCGCAGCAACAAAGACCCAACGGAGCCATAAATAAACAAATAAATTTTTTTAAAAAATGAAAGCAGATAGTATTTTGCTAATGGACCCAGGAACCACATACAGAATAGGAATCCCAAAGTAAAAATTATCAGACCACTGTGAAAGAAAGTGATATAGTCAGTGTATGTAAGGTTAATCAGTTTGTACCTGTGTAGCTGGCTAATAAATGTTCAGTTTAAACCTTTATATTTGAGGCACTGGGTACCTGTGGAGCCCACAGACTGAGCCTCACATGACAGCTATTCTCTTTTGCTGTTCATCTCTCTTTATCTATGTTCCAATCTCTCTTTCTCCTCCCTCTTCCCTAGATGTGATGCTAGTCTAATGTTTTGTCCTTTCATCTGTTGATGAGAAGCAGGAAACATTTCTTTATTTCAGTTGATCCCTTTTCTAAGTCAAAGGGCACACACACACACACACACACACACACACACACACACACACACACACACACGAGAGACTTAAAGCAAGTCTCTGTGCCTATAAAAACCCTCAAAGGGGCTTTTTTTTTTTTCCTAAAAAGTGAGAGGTAATATTTTCAGGATCTTCCAGTAGAAACCAGTTCTCTTTTCCCTTTTATCTCTAGCCTTCCTCACATAGAAAGCTCTCTCTGTTGAAGTTCACTACCAGGACAGGTATGTGTGTCATGTGTTTGTGATCTATTCAAAGAGCTACTAATTTGATAATATATAAGTCTTAAACATATACACAAAAAATCCTTTGTTAATTCCTATAGGAGAGGATCAGACCCATTTAATGTAATATATTACATAGAATGTGATTCTGTGAGGATTCTACCTGATTCGTCTTAAAATTGAAAGACTTTGTTATTCTATGACATGGTTTTCCAAGCTAGCACAATAAGGTAACAGGACAAATTTTCAATCAGCAATCATATTTAGTAAAGCCCTATAGATTCTGTTATCACCGATAGACAGATCTATGTTCTTTATGCTAGGTGGTGATAAGTGTTATAGAGAAAAATAAATCTAGGTAAAGGAAATAGAGAGTACCATGGGCAGGGAGAGATTGCTCTTCTATAATGGGTGATCAGGAATGATACCAGAAATAAGAAAAAGAGAGAGACTTGTGACTCTGAGGAAAGAATATTTCAGCTAGAGGGAGCAGCAGTTATAGGGCTCAGAAAGTGAGCGTGTACCTGACACGTTCCAGGAACAATGAAGAGACCACTGGAAGCTGGAGTAGAGTGAAGAAGATGAAGACTAGTAGGAAATGAGGTCAGAGGAGTGCAGGTGGGGGTGTGGTCATATCAAGTAGGGCCCAGTAAGTCAAGGTAAGTACTTTGGCTTTGACTTCAAATGAGACAGGAGGCCACTGAAGGATTTTGATCAAAGAAGGGACCTTTGGCTGTGGAGAAAAGAAGATGCCTGTAAGTCAGTCTTCCTTTATAAATTTATAAATTTAACAACAACAACAATAATAATAATAATAGTTAATATTTATGTGCTAATAAATATTAGCTATACTGTATTTTTCAAATATTCATGTATTTAATCCTTACCACAACACTATGAAATAGGTCATAATTATCTCCTATTTTCCTAATGAGGAAAGTGAAACACAAAGGGGTTCAGCAAATCGCCCAAGGCCACACAGCCACTAAATGGCATAGCTTGGATTCCAACCCAGGCAGTCTGACTTCATTGCTTCCACTCTTAATTAACAAAAATGCCATACTGCCTCTTGTACTTCAGGGTGGTACTATGAGGAATGTGTGGGTGTGTATATCTTAAAAATGTTAAAAATCCACCAAGTACATAAAACCAATGAAGTAATGGAAAGAATAGAATTGTAATAGAAATAAATTCTGTAGGTAGTCTTAGTTGTAGAGGATGGCACTTGTGGTAGATCACTGACTCGAGGGGGAAGATGGCTTGTAAAAGATACATGTATGTGAAAAGAATTTTATACTGAAGGAATAAAATTTCTGTAAATGTTTAATTAAAAGGCTAACTTAAAGGGTAGGAAAGAATTAATCTAAGTGGCAATATTTTGGCCAGTGAGGATTGCTGCTGGATAAAATTAAATTTGAATAACATCAGCAAGTATCATAAAAAAACTAAAGAACTACAAGTTTTTCTGTTATTCTGTAGAAGACTGATCTCTGACATGCCACAATATGTCCTGAAAGTACCCACTTCAGTTATTCTTTACCTATTTGCTGGATTAAACTGGGTTTCAAGATCAGTTCCATTTGAAAGGAAAATGTTTCTAGTGGTGGTTTAAGACACTTTTTTTCCTATTCGGTATTTAAACTGAGTCATCCAATTTGAAACTATTGTGTCACATTTTCCACCTTTCATTCTCCTCAAGAGGCAGGAGTCAGGAGAAACACAAATGATGAACATTAGTGGCAAAGTGTGTAGTTACAAGAATCAATAAACCACAGGATCCTTCAGATTCTGAAACAGTTTTTTTTTAAAAAACAGGTGAGGCCGCTATGTGGAGTCCACAAAGAGTGATTATCTAAAGGTGGTACTCAGAGTGTGAGAACCAGCCTATAATTAAAGCTTCCTTATCCCATTATAACTCCTTCTTTTACGAAGACATCCTGAGAGAACCCATAACCTTGACTGCCTCTGAATGTTTTACAGAATTTATGTTTTACAAAATAACAATGCCGTTTAGTAAAGAAATTAACACATACTGTATAGTACTTAAACTGTTTTTGCAACAGTGTTAAACAGTCTTGCATGCAGATTAAAGAAAACCTCCATTATCAGATTTTAAGACTTTAAACCAATTCACTCTAATCTCTCCAGTCTCCTGTGATCATGTAAAGCATCACAGCTTCAAAAAACTTGTTTAGGATTTGTATTTTGAATTTTTATTAAAATTCTTTCTTGCTCCTGGACTGATTTTTTAAGTTTATTTTAATTTCTTCCATATTTGATTGTATAACTCAGACTGATAAACTTTTCTTGCCTGCTCTTTAATTGGTCCTTTAATTGAACAGATATAGGCTGTACTCTGTGAATTCTAGATTAGCCAAACAAAAGAGAAAACTAGGAAAACCCTGACAGTGGTACCAGTTTTAACATGTCCCTTGTCCTCATTTCTTCAATTCCAGCTTTTATCCACTTAAATTGAGTGGTGTTAGCTTAGATGGGGCCTTCATAATATAAATAGATTCTAAAAGCAGAGGACTTTTACATTGTTTCAGGAATGAGACAGAAAATATGACAGATAGGAAACAGCAAGAATAGAGATGAACTACAACCCAATCAAAAAATGGGCAGAAGACCTAACTAGACATTTCTCCAAAGAAGACATAGAGATGGCCAAGAGGCACATGAAGAGATGCTCAACACCACTAATTATTAGAGAAATACAGATCAAAACTACAATGAGATATCACCTCACACCCATTAGAATGGGCATTATCAGAAAATCTACAAGCAATAAATGCTGGAGAGGGTGTGGAGAAAACGGAACCCTCTTGCACTGTTGGTGGGAATGTAAATTGATACAGCCACTATGGAGAACAGTATGGAGGTTCCTTAAAAAACTAAAAATAGGGGGCTTCCTGGTGGCGCAGTGGTTGAGAGTCTGCCTGCTGAAGCAGGGGACACGGGTTCGTGTCCTGGTCCGGGAAGATCCCACATGCCGCGGAGCGGCTGGGCCCGTGAGCCATGGCCGCTGAGCCTGCGCGTCCGGAGCCTGTGCTCCGCAACGGGAGAGGCCACAACAGTGAGAGACCCGCGTACCGCAAAAACAAAACAAAACAAAAAAACTAAAAATAGGGACTTTCCTAGTGGCACAGCAGTTAAGAATCCGCCTGCCAATGCAGGGGACACAGGTTCGAGCCCTAGTCCGGGAAGATCCCACATGCCGCGGAGCAACTAAGCCCGTGAGCCACAACTACTGAGCCCACGCGCCTAGAGCCCATGCTCTGCAACAAGAGAAGCTGCCACAATGAGAAGCCCGCTCACCGCAATGAAGAGTAGCCCCTGCTCACCGCTACTAGAGAAAAGCCGCGCGCACCAACGAAGACCCAATGCAGCCAAATAAATAATTTAAAATTTAAATAATTAAAAAAAAAACACTAAAAATAGAATTACCATATGACCCAGCAATCCCACTACTGGTCATATACCCAGAGAAAACCATAATTCAAAAAGAGTCATGTACCACAATGTTCACTGCAGCTCTATTTACCATAGCCAGGACATGGAAGCCACCGAAATGTCCATTGACAGATGAATGGATAAAGAAGATGTGGTACATATATACAATGGAATATTACTCAGCCATAAAAAGGAACGTAATTGCATCATTTGTAGAGACATGGATGGACCTAGAGACTGTCATACAGAGAGAAGTAAGTCAGAAAGAGGAAAACAAATGTGTATTAATGCATATATGTGGAATCTAGAAAAATGGTACAGATGAACTTGTTTGCAAGGCAGAAATGGGAACACAGATGTAGGGAATAAATATATGGACACCAAGGAGGGTGGGATGAATTGGGAGAATGAGATTAACATATACATTAATATGTATAAAATAGATAACTAATGAGAAACTGCTGTATAGCACAGGGAACTCCACTTCGCTGTACAGTAGAAACTAACACAACATTGTAAAACAACTATACCCCAATTAAAAAAATAAAATAAAATGTTACATTTCATTATTTAAAAAAGAATAGAGATGAACTAGTTTAAAAAGACAAAGTCTCTGGACTAAAGAAAAGAGGGATGTCAATGGGGGCAAATTGAAGGAGTCTTTCAATTTGATAACAGTAAGTATAGTTGTTCTTGTGTGTATTTAAGATGAGCAGGGCTTTAGCTTGCCTATGCAAAGCTGACATTAACTGAGCACCTACTATGTGCCCAACAGTACTTTACTTGTCTCAACTTACTTAATCCTCATAACAACTCTATGAAGTCATTACCATTATTTCTTCCATTTTATAGATGAGTAACTGAGGCATAGAGAATGTAAGTAACTTAACCAGTGTTATGTGCCTTGTGAGTGGTGGTGCCCGGTTTCAAACTCAGTCTAGCACCAGAGCCTGTGCCCTTTACCACTATACTAAATCAGCTCTAAGATAGCAATTCTGTATTTCATTGCTATACAACAAATTTAAAAGTATTTTTTGCACAAGTCTTAATTTGTCATATATCAGAGGAGAGGATAGTTTCAATGTAGAGATGTGTCAAGATACTGGACCTACCAAACATGTAACAGAAGCTTTCTGAATTGGGGACCATAGTATAGTGTCACATCTCATTGGTTGAGAAAGAGAGGGGAATTTCATTTCACACATTCAAAATTTTTCCTAATCTTTTTGCTCGTTTTGTAGTGATACAAGCTATAGAAGCTATTTTCTAAATTTATCTTTAAATTTAGAAATTTAAAGATACTTTAAATTTTTTATACATTTTATACTTTTTTAATATATTTTATACTTTTTACAAAAAGTATAAATCTTTTTATAATACTACATAGAGTGAAAAAATATGCACAGATGAAATTAATAGGAAATACTGACTATGAAATTGTCTACTATAAAGAAAATGTGAGAATGAATACTTTGAAGATTATCTAATTTCAACAAAATTTAAATGTTAGTAAATGGTTATATTTCCTGGTGTGGCTACAAGTGATTTTGCACCTTCTTTGTGCTTTTCTTGAATTCTAAAATTTCTTTCATTAACTTGTTTTCCCCATTATAACAGAAGTCATTTTTTTAACGCTTCATGAATTTGAATAAGAAGTTTAATTAAAGATTATTCTGTAATTAATTTGTAATTTTTTAAAGTGGCTGAGTTAGCTTACTGCATTATAAACTCATTGAGGGCAGAGAATATAAGTTCTCCTTCTTTTAATTTCCCACAATACCTTTTCTTGCAGATGGTACCAGGCTAATATGTAATCATTGACAAAAAAAATCCTTGCTGTGAACGCTTAAATTCACCAGAGGGAGGAGTAAAATGAAATTTAGAAAATTTAGATGAATCTTCAAAAGCTGGTATAATAGAAGCAAGTGCTAGGGGATAGGGAGTCATGAAACTTAGGGAACTTAGAGCAGAGTAAGAAAAACTCATAAGTATCAGAGTTCCCTGTGCCATCATAATAAAGTACAGCAGCTCAAGTTTTCACTAAAATTTGCAGTTTGCCAAAAGTAGCTCTTGTGATTTCACCAGAAACTTTTTAAAAATATAAGAGAGTTGATATTAAAACCGAACAAGATTACCACAAGAAAATTACAAACTGATCTCTCCCATGAACATAGAAATAAAAATCCTAAACAAATGCCAGCAAATTGAACCCAGTAATATAGAGAAATTATTATAAATTATGACCAAGTGAAGTTTATTCCAGGAATGCATGGGTAGTTTAACATTTCAAAATCAATCAATGTAATACATTGTATTAATAGAAAAAGGAGAATCACGTGATCATCTCCATAGGGTTTTTTTTTTTTTTGTCTTTGATAAACTTTAATAACCATTCATAATACAAACTAGGAACAGAAAGGAACTTCTTTAACCTGATTAAGAGAATCTACAAAAATCCACGGCAGAATTCAAAACAAGACAAAGGTGCTCACTATCCATCATTTCTAGTCAGCATTGTACTGGAGTTCCTAGCTAGTACAACAAAACAAGAAAATGAAATCAAAATCATAAGCACTGGAAAGAAATAAAATAGTCATTATTCACAAATGACCTATTAATACACGTGAAAAATCCAAATGAATTCACAGTCTTCTTGGAATAGGCCCATATTTCTTAAACAGAGCACCAAATGCTAACTGCAAAGAAAAATATAATTTATTGAGCTATGTCAAGGTTAAGAACTTCTGTTTATCAAAAGACACCCTTAAAAAGAATATAATGGCATACCACACCTAGAAGATATTTACAAAAGAGGACCTGACAAAAGACATATCTATAATATACAAATAACTCCTACGGATCAATAACAAAAAGCCAGATAACCCAATAGAAAAATAGACAAAAGACTTAAATAGAAGCTTCATAAAAGAGAATACCTAAATGGCAATAAACATATGAAAAAGTGCTCTCAGCCTTATTAGACATAAGGGAAATGCATATAAAAAGAACAAGAATAGCTAAAATACCAAAAGTTGTCAAGAAAAAGAGCAATTAGAATTCTCACAAGAGGGAGGAGGTATGGGGATAAATGTATATGTATAGCTGATTCACTTTGATATAAAGCAGAAACTAACACACCATTGTAAAGCAATTATACTCCAAAAAAGAGGTTAAAAAAAAATACTTCTCATGCACTGCTGGTAGGAGTGTAAACTGATAAAAAAAAAAAAGCACTATGGAAAACTGCTTAGCAACAACTATAAAACTGAACATATACATACCCTATACCCAGTAGTTCCACTCCTAGGTATGCGTATATTCACAAAAGACATGTTCTAGAATTTTGTAGCATATATTTATAATAGTCAATACTAGAAATAGCCCAAATGTCCTTCAAGAGTAAAATGAATATGTTGTGGTATAGTCACACAGTGGAACACTTTACAGCAGAGGTTAGCAAACTTTTTCTGTGAAGAGGTAGATAGTAAATATTCTAGGTTATATGCCATGCAAGTTTCTACTCCAGCTACTCAACTCTATTGTTGTAGCATGAAAGCAGCCATAGATAGTACTTAAACAAAAGAGCATGACTGTGTTTTTTTAAACTATTTATGGGCTTTGAAATTTGAATTTCATATAATTTTCATATCATTAATATTACCTTTCTTTTGATTTTTTAACCATTTAAAAATGTAAAAATCTTTTTTAGCCACAGATCATACAAAAACAGGCAACAGGACAGATTTGGTTCACTGGCCATAGTTTGGTGACCCCAGATCTGCAGTAATAAGAATGAAGGAACACAACTACATACATCAATGTAAATTAACTGCACATAATTTTGAGTGAAAAATCTAGACACAAAATAGTACATACTGGATGATTTCATTTATATAAAGTTAAAAAGTGGGCACAGTTAATCTGTGACATTAGAAGTCAAGATAGAGACTACCCTTGGGGTAGTTGATAGTGACTGCACAAGAAGGCTTCTGGGACACTAGTAAGACATTCTGCTTCTTGGTCTGGATGCTGGTTACACAAGTATGTGCAGTTAGTGAAAATCCATAGATTATACTTTTGATTTGTGCACTTTTCAGTATTTATGTTACTTGAATAAAAACTTTATTGAAATAAGAGCCTGTTAGTTATGTGGGTTTGGAGAGGGGAAAAAGAGGTTTACATGACAGTAGTTCTCTACCAGGAAAAAAAAAAACATTGACAGAAAAGGCACAGTAATCAATGGAAGATTTTTTTTAAAGGATCGTTGAAAAAGGTTTAAAAAATTATATCAGTGACAAACAAAATTTCAAAACAAAAGAGGGCCTGTGAAGGTGAAGTATTATTATAAAGTGGCTGAAGTTTTTAACTCCTCTTCAAACACTCCATTTTAGGAGGTAATTTGTCTATTTCTTAAGGAAAATGATGTAGATGGATTTTTATTGCTGAGGAAATCTCCAAAAGGAAAAAAATCAGAGAATCATTCGAGCTTTCATTAAACCTCTAGCCTTTTCAAGCATCTCTGAATATGGACTGATTAGTTCCCTTCTTATGTCTTTGGATCCTGCTAGTACTGTAGTTAAAACTAGGTCATACTTGAAGTGAGAGAGTGACATGGACTTAAATATACCACCAAATGTAAAATGGATAGCTAGTGGGAAGCAGCCGCATAGCACAGGGAGATCAGCTCAGTGCTTTGTGACCACCTAGAGGGGTGGGATAGGGAGGGTGGGAGGGAGATGCAAGAGGGAGGAGATATGGAGATATATGTATATGTATAGCTGATTCACTTTGTTATAAAGCAGAAACTAAACCCACCATTGTAAAGCAATTATACTCCAATAAAGATGTTAAAAAAAAAACTAGGTCATACTAAGTCCCAACCATGCAGCCTTGAGAAAATATAGCCCTTTCATTTTATGCTATAGATGTAAAATTTAATTTTCATTTTTTGTATTCAAAGAATAAAAAATATTTTATCCAAAGACATTATGTATATTTATACTTGTAGTGATTTAAGTTCCCATGGGTTGATTCCATTGTTTCAGTGGTATCTGTGGGAGACTAAAGAACTTGTTTGGGGGTTTACTGCAGCAGCCAAGAGGCAGCTTTAGCTACTGGAGTCCATGAAATTTTAAAATAATTTTTTAAACTAAGAATGTACAGAAAGTTAAGCAAGCTGTTACATAATTAAAAACCTGTAAGAATTTTTACTCTTTGTCACTGAACTTTGAAATAAGATAAATGTAGCTTTTTTAAAAAACTAGAATACTATACTTGCTGAGCACTCTCTTTACAGCTCCTTAGAGTATTTGCATAATGTAACATTAACTTATTTTCCATTGCTTTTGCAATTCACCTTTTGTGCAACATTACTGAGAATTTTTTCACCAAATTCCCTTTGTTTAAAACCTGCTTTATGTGTACACACACACACACACATAGTCCTCTTGAATTGTCGTCTTCATTTACAGACCAGCACATACAAACCATTCCAGCCTGATTTCTAGAATTTTTTATAGTTTAAAAAAATCCTGCTGCTTATGGCTGTGATACCTGGTATTTTTTATGGGTTTTCATAAAAAACTGGGGTGAGAAAAAAAATACAGTACTCTCTGGCCTTTCTCTACTTTCTCCTCCTTCTCTATTCCCCCTCTACACAGAGGAGTTTAATTTTAAATGATAAATGTGGAAATTAGAGACCATCGAGAAAATCCAATTTGGTGAGGAGTTTTAAAAATCCCATAATAAACGCAGAGTGAAATGTATGATTTAATGCAGGGCGCCAATGGCTGCTATTATGGGCTATTAGCAAATCGGGGCTGAGAGTGAATCTTTATCACTTGGTGAGTGCGGGTTGGTCCTGCCTTTCCCTCTGCTATTGATTTGTAGCCGCTTGTCATAATGACACCGGGAAGCAATGAATGGAAGATGTGCTTTTGATAGGATTCAGGGGGTCTTAGAGGGGGGAGGGAAAATTCAGCAAGTTTTCTATCTCTTCTGCCTGATTAGATTTTTTTCTTCTTTTAAGAGCTTTCACATTCCAATAAAAATGCTAAATCAGCTCTGTACCAGAATTGTTAGGGTGTAAATAGCTAGTCACATTCAAAGGAGGAAAAGATATAGAAATAGCAACCATACTATGGAATGTTAGATGAGTTTGACTTTATAGAAATGCGGTTCTGTGTGTGCGCATGCTGTGCGTCTGAACACATGAGCAGTGTGAAGGAGTGTCAAGGCATAATGCTATTACATGCACTTACTATATAAAGTACACCTATATTTTTGTAAGGATGTGATGGTTTGCATCTAAAATACCGTAGAAGGTGATCTAGCTTTATATGAGTGTCCATTTTATGAAAAGGATACATTCTGTGTGTGTGTGTGTGTGTGTGTGTGTGTTTAACTCCATAGAGGACACATAGAAAGAGGTATACTTGTACTGCTGATTAAGAAAATTAAACTTTCTAAATCTAACTGCTCATAGTGGAGATTTACTCAAAATTTTCAAAATAAGGAAAGCACACTGAGAACAAAGGCACTCATAGGGTGATCCAATGGGGGGAAAATTCTCTATAGAAAAACTACTTTAATTTTTCTTTAGAATAAATAAAATAGAATAAAATTTTCCTTAGCTGTGGTGATATGGAAATGGTTAGGTGCAACCTGAGTATATTTCAGTTCTACACTTTTACGAGGAAACAATTGCTTTCCTTCCATGTTCTTTTAATCCAAGATAATGCAAGTCCCTGTCTTCGCATGCAGAAGTGCATGAGTACAGGCAGTATTATATTAAAGCAATGAATATGGCAAATGCGAGCATGGAGGTAGGGACACATTCAGTGAGCATATTAGGCCATCTTGTTGGTTAAATCATATGATAAAACCCATCTTCTCACCTGCTTTATTTCTCAGGCAGGTCAAGATGAGACTTTTAGTAAGAATAACACAAATATTTCTCCTACAATGAGTAGATACCACTGTTAGATACTTGTTAAATCCTTATGGTTATAATGTATCCCTTTATCTTTACTAGCTGAGGAAGAAAAGGCGGCAAAATACACTTGCACTTAAGCAGGAACCAGGTAAGGAAAATAAATACCGTCTGGATCCTTAGGACAGCAAACACCACCAGGTTTTCTAGTCTATTGGAATATACCATGAAAAAATTAAATAGGCCTGGTTTATAGTATTTAATGTCAGGGAACCAAAAAGCAAAAAGTTTTGATTACTTTTTGAAAACAATCGAAACTATTAAAATAAATGTATTTCTCACATCTGTGAAGTGAAAAAAGTTGTGTCTTACTCTACGTGTTAATTTCACTAAAACTGTATGTGTGTGTGTGTGCATGCGTGTGTGTGTGTGATTTAAAACCAATAGTAAGTGATATTGACCAAAAACAATTTATCTGTAGTTAGAACTTTGTGTCAAATAGGGACTGCTTCCTGTTATCCATACACCACCTACCTGAAAGGACCTTATGAGAGCCTGCACCTTTTCAAACCTTGAGAACAACGCCCTTTAACAGAAAATGTTTCACAGGCTATGTAAACAGCTGCCGGAGTTCATACACTCCCATTCCCCATTCAAGGACTATGCCTAAACTCTGATAAATTAGAATGTTGCCATTTATTATGTATCATTTATTAAAAACTAATTAGTGACAGAAAGAGGAATTTCTCCATTTTCAATGGGGTTTTTATTTTATTGTATATAGTAGGTGATTATTGTTTGGTCTATATATGGCTATTTCATACTACAATGAATTACCTGTATTAAAGTAATAATACCATATGTTCACATAGCTTTTGTTCTTAGGTTAAAGCATAATTAATCATTCCAAGAACACAATGAGGTAGTCCTTTCCATATTTTATATATGTTAAGTGATTTCTACTGTTATCCAACCAAAAGTAATAGAGTTGAAAATAGAAGTGTGAAATATTTTTATTTTTTTACCCTGAGGTTCTATAAGATATAAATATAATATATCTCATTTGATAAATAGGGATAAATAAATATTTTATAACTTGAAATTTTTCCAAAATATCTGTGCTGTTATTTGCTAGCAAATCTTTGAAAAATTATAATAATGTTTACTGTGAGTTTATTATGTCATTGGTTATTTCCTCTTTCAAAGTGACAGGATAAACATTTTCCTACTATTGAAGATTTTGTCTGTTTGGGGCTTATAAATAATATATATATATAAACTATCAACAGTTTTTCTAATTGACACTAACTTGAGTAAATAAATGAAATGAGATTATAGTTTGTTTACAAAGCACTTTCACATATATTAAGTGCTAGGATCATTGTTACAGTTGCTTTTATTATAGTTGAACAACATAGAAATGAGTAGTAGAAGAAAAATAGCCATGTCTACTCATATAAATACAATGAGGGAAGGGAGAAACTTGAGACAAGAATAACTCATTGTTTTGTGTAAATAAAAGACTAAAAATAAGGCAAATAAGATAGAAGAGAAATTAGAAATTCCCGGACATAAAAATATTAACAAATAACACATAATAAAAACAGCACATTGAAGAAATGATCTAGATAAATGGAAATTAAGATGTTTTGCAGAATTTAACCTCATGTTTTATATATCTGCTATCTTCTCAAGTTTTTGTGGGGTAGTAAAAGAGCAAGATCTTTTCCAAAAGTGTTCACAGTACAGTAACATTTCTATAAGTTCTACACATTATCACACTAATCCTCCCATTATCAACATTCCTGTGTTGTTTCTGGCAAGAATTACTGCTCCTGTTTGATGGAGAAGCTGAATCACAGTGGTGATCACTGACTTTGTCAAGGTCAGTGGTGAGTCAGGAACAGAAACAGAGACCAGAGGTTTTTTTACTCTTAAGTGTTGTGGCCTGTTTACACGCATTTCTCTGTCTAGTGCTGTCATCTGTTTGTTAGAGCTCCTGTTCTAATTGGACACTGTTCAAGGATTTAGATAACACAAGTACTTGAAGACTATGTTTCAAGAATATTTCATCTCTAAACGTTGTCCTATACTAGAAACATTAGGACATGTTGCCTTTTATTTGTACCAATTATATTTTTGGATTGGTATTATTTAACCTTTTTTTTAAATTGAGATATAGTTGGTTTTCAGTATTATATAGATTTCAGGTGTACAACATAGTGATTCACAATTGTTAAACATTATATGCTTAAAATTTTGTTTAATCACTTTATCATGCATAGTGCATATTTAAACTTATTTAATGTGCACAATGCAGAATAACATACCTCCCCCCCACAAAAAGCCAAACAAAACAAAATTTTTAAATGAAACAGAACTAATAGATCTATGAATTCTAGTTTTTCCATCAGTGTTGTTTCCTCATTCATCAGAACACAGTTTCAGAGATCTTATACGTACCCATGTTCTCAGCCAGGTATCTGATTGACCCTCACTTTATTAAACAGAATGACAACAGTACATAAACAAGCATACGTACACAGACATACCACACACATATACATGCTTAACCTGCTTATTAGTCCTTTAGCTTTTTCTCATCTTTCTCATGCTCTGGCTTTAATTCATTGTGCATATGGTCTTTTAAAAGGGAAAACATTATGCCCAAGATAAAGTGGTAGTCAATGGAGTTACTGGTCTCATGGTTAATATTACTTGGTGTGTATTAGACAATGAAAACAATGATTTCCTTCACTCCTTTAAATTTCTTTGTGCTAGTGTCAAAACTGTTTAAAGGAATATATTGCCATTATTTAATACTGCCTTTTGAATTATCTCATGTTTGTTTTTTTCCTGGAATTTAAAGATATACTCACCTTATAGTCAGGTAATTTGTTTTTCTATGTTTTCGCTTTTGGATTTTGATTAAGCATGAACAAAATTTTTTATTCAGAAATAAGAAGTTAAACACAAACAAGTTTTAAAAAAAGTTTTTAGGATACCACCAGCCTAAGTAGGTGAGTTTCCAGAGACTGAGGTTGAGAGAAGCAATTATTGTCACTTTTAACTTTTTTTTCTGAGAAAACAAACTCCTCTTTTTAAAGGTACTATGAAGCACACTAACATTTTTGCAAATTATTTTCTTTAAAAGCTAACCCTTCAACAAAAAGCCCGTTATTTTTAAAATAGTTGTACCTTATTTCATAAAAGTTAAAAAAAGAAAACCTTCTCCCTCTTTAATATATTATGATAGTCTTACTTAGATGGAATTACAAGCCAGAAAATTGTTCTAAAGCATCACTTATCTTTCTTGGCCCAAGTTGCAAAGAAAACCTAAGGTCCAGTATAAGCAGAACAATTCATGAAAAAATTGATATGAGCACATTTCATTTGCAAGATAGCACTAGAGGGCGCTCTTCAGCAGGTTGCAAGAAAAGGTCTTTCTTACTGGTTTCAGAGCCTGACTTCGTAATGGGGGTTTGAGGAGCTGGTTCAGCGCGTGGGGGAAGATGGCATTTAACCTTTTATAAGCTATAACCTTTTATAAGCTCTACTCCAGAAAGACTAGAAAATTGCAATTAATGCCAATAGTACAATACATACTATGTTTCTTAAAAACATTGTTTTAATTTTCCATGAAGCATGCAATTTTTAGAAATTAAGAATCTCAATTACATCCAAGTGTCTCATCTTTTTAAGAGGGTACATTTATTTTTTTAATTAAGTGTTGTAAGGTTGTTCCCCCATGTTTCTGTTTATGTCAATATTCTTTTCTACATAGATGAATAGGAAAAAAATTATTGGTACTTCATTTCTGGAATAGGAAATGCATTTATTTCTTCTCTTAATTTAAAAAAGCTGAAATTAAACCTAAAGTAACATTCTTTATCTTCTCTGATAAACCTTTTTCCTTTCTTCTCCCAGCCATAGATGAAAATATTTTCCTTTTTTTTCTTTGGAGTTTGCTTTGAAGCAACCTCTTTGCATACTATCCTAATCACTATTCTTATTATTTTATCCTAGTCCACAAAAGAGATATGTTCTCTAAATCATATATTTTCTCTTATAATCCTTTGTTTTTTCCTTCTCTCTTTTCTTTGTCTTACATTTTCATTTTCCCTTTCTTAATACACCATGCTATAAGGCTGCAGGAAGAGGGTAGTCTATCTAAAGATTATTAATTCAGTTTTTCTAACAAGAATTCTGAATCTATGTAAAGAATTGGCATTTAGATTTCTACCTATCGTAGAGATACAGTTGACAGATCACCAGTGTTAATGGCTATAGTTGGGAGGCAGCAAAGCATATCAGATAAGAGGTTGGGCTTTGGAATTAGATCAACTTGAGTTCCTGCTGGCTTTGTGAGTGTGAGCGAACATCTATAAACCTTAGTCTCCCTACTGTAAGCATGGGGATAATAATAATAATACTTTAATTCAGAGTTGATGACTGAAATATATATATTCATCAATCACACAATAAGCACTAAGAAAGTATTTGCAATTAGTTATCATTATTTGGATTTAGCTGTGATTTCTAATTGTTAGTATTACCCTACTTGTTTAATTTTTATGCAATGCCTATTTGTTACAGAGTCTTAAAATTATTTACTTGATTTTTATTAACTTTCAAACACAACAAAACAATGTGAAAACAGATAGCATTGCCTTGACTCTTGAAAGACCTTTGGGAGTAAAAACCAGGGATAGGACCAGAACCAGGGTCGGGATTGCAAGGTGCCTATGTAGCAAAATATAAAGAAGGAGCTACTCACTCTCAGATGCCAACCCTGTACTTCCATGACCCTGAGACTGAGTGCCTCCTTAAATTTTGAACCCTAGGTATTTCTCTTGCCTCACTCCAGTCCTGGCCCTGATAAGAACCTCAATTTTCACTTTGACTTTTGCCTTAAGTTCATGGAATCATTGCTTATCAAAAAAGGTAGCTTGCACATGGCTCAGCCTGTGTGCAGGGTCTGGGCATAAACAAGTTTAAAGAACCTTATCCAAGACCTTCCAATCTTATGGACTGACCTGAAGACTCAAAATGTCTTTGTTATTCAGATGGGTATTTTAACTCATAATAATGGAATGCCTTAAATATCTTGAATATTAAATATGATATAATAACCCTTTTTATTTTTGTCAGGCATATTATAACCTAAAAATCCAACTTAGCCTTTAATTCTTTTATTAAATTTATCTCTGACACAGCATGTTTTAGGCCATTCTAGTAAGGTTACCAATCATCCTGATTGCACCCAACTCATTTCAGCTGCAAATGACTAAAGTAAAATAAAAATCACCAGTGTTATATCCAGAAGGTAAAATTACATGGAGGTTTGGGCTGTAAGTAGCTACACTGCAGTTTAGTAAAGTGACAAAGCTAGTGTTTGTTTTGGTCATCACTGAGAGATATACATCTATAAGGGAACAAAGATCACCTTTTTGTGTTCTCCTGCCAGACTAAAAGTTCATATCTGATCACAGAACCAGCATTCCTGCTCTTCAGAGACACTGTGTTCTCCACATTCCAATCAGTTCCAAAGCATTCTTTGTGCTAATAGTGGAAATACTTATTCTGTTCATTACTTTCATTTTAAAATCTGACTCATTAAGCCTGCATGCAGGGTCTGGGCATAAAGAAATTTAAAGAACCTTTAACTTTAAAGCTCATGTGTTTGCCTAATTTTACCCCATTCTCAAACTTTATGGGGACCTCATCATAACAACAATTGTAAACATAAAAGCATATGCATAAAAAAGACTATAAGCTTGAAACAAAATTTCTTTATTAAGTGATAATACCGAAGGCTATCTACTTAGAAGCCTTTCCTAGATCCTCTTGATTTATAAATTCTTATCACTCAGTAAGCTTTCCTTCTCTTGTTGAGTCCAGTAAACTGAGTTAGATTTTCATATAGCCCAAGAAAACTAAGTCTATTGACATTGGTGACTTTCTAGGAAGTATTCCCTCCTCTGAGCCAAACTGAAACCACTTCCTAAACAGAGTTACTGTTGGACTGATATCTTGCTGAAGATGATACTTGTAAAACAATTTAAGGTAACTGAGCAGAAGATTAATTTCTATGTCATTGGACAAACCACTAAACTCATTTGATATTCTTGAAATCTTTGTTCTGCTCACACATTATATGAGAGTAAAGCTGTCATCCTTTGTTCGTACATTATTACTATAAATGTGCAGTGCTTACTCTCTATAGAATAAGTCTTCAAAAGATGTTGACTGCCGTAGTTGCTACTGTTTCTAAGAGGGAGGTTTACTAGAAGATGTACTGAGAAAATAGCCTAATAGAATGGTTAGGAGATCAGCCCTAGGTTTGAACTCTGGCTCCTAAATGAGTTAAATTATTTCTGAAAGACTTAGCTTCTTCATATGTAACATGAGAAAAATGATAGTACCTACCCCAAAAGGTGATTATGATAGTCTGTTAAGATAATACATTAAAACACTGATTATTATTTGACATCAGAAGGCTCATGAGAATTTGGTACAGTAAATGTGTTCTTTTCTCTAAAAGGCATTAAAATTAATTGGATTTTTTAAATTTTTACTTTAAATAAGTGGAGGATCTTCTCTCTCCTAGGAGCTTCCATCTCAGTTGAAGCTCTCATCCAGGCTTCAATTATCTGCCTTTAATTCTGTTTGGTTTTTTTTTTTTGGCCTTTGATTCTTTTTTTTTTTTTAGCATCTTTATTGGAGTATAATTGCTTTACAATGGTGTGTTAGCTTCTGCTTTATAACAAAGTGAATCAGCTATACATATACACATATCCCCATATCTCCTCCCTTTTGCATCTCCCTATCCTTAAATTCTATCTCTAGTCCAGATTTCTGTTCTACTTGACATTTCTAAACTTAGCCCCAAATCAGCATGTCCAAAACTGTACTCATGATCTTCAAACCCCCATCCCTTAAAAAATAAAAACAAAAATCTGGGGCTTCCCTGGTGGCGCAGTGGTTGAGAGTCCGCCTGCCGATGCAGGGAACACGGGTTCGTGCCCTGGTCCGGGAAGATCCCACATGCCGCGGAGCGGCTGGGCCCGTGAGCCATGGCCGCTGAGCCTGCGCGTCCGGAGCCTGTGCTCCGCAACGGGAGAGGCCATAACAGTGAGAGGCCCGCGTACCGCAAAAAAAAAAAAAAAAAAAAAATCTGTTCTTTTGTCTTTCATTCCTTACCTTTTGTAAATGACTTCGCTATCTATCCAATTGCAGAAATGTAAGAATTATTTTTTGTAACTCCACCCCATGTCCAATTCATCAAGTTCTGTTAATTTTACTTTACAAGTATCTTTTCAATTCAACCACTTCTATCTATATCCATTGCTACCACCCTAAGTCAAGTTACTATCATCTTTCACTTGGTCTACTGCAGGACCTCCTGTTTTTTCCACATCCATTCTTCTGACAATCACTTCTCCATATCACAACCAAGATGATCCTTTTAAAAAACACAAATCTGATTATTTCTCTCCTGTTCGTGAAACTTGAGGCTTCCCATTTCTCCTATGATGAAGACTTGACATCCTTAATGTGGCATTCCATGCCAAGCATGATCTGGACTTTGCCTGACTCTCCAATTTCACTATATCACATTCTTCCCTTTATTTTCTGTATCAGTCACATACCTGTTAAATAGGATGTTTGCACAAATCTTTCCTTCTGTATGTAATGATCTTTTTCCTCTCATCTCCCTTTTTCCCTGGGTAACTCACTCATCTTTCAGATCTCAGCTTAGCTTTGAATTCCTCAAGGAAATCTTCCCATACTCTTCCCACCAAACTGAATCAGTTCTCTCTATTCTATGCTTCTATAGATCCCTATAGTGTTCTTTATACCACTCATGCAATTTTTGATAGCATATAACTGTTTGATTAAAGTCTGTAAACTTTGGGAGTGGGATCTACGTTTAGTTTTGCTCACAGTTGAATCACCTGAACCTACAAAGCTGGCTAGAACACAATAAGTATTGTCACATGAGAGAGAGAAAGTAATCTTACTTGATAAAAGAATGGCAATACTCTATATCTTTAGATACCAAGAAACCTTAGAAAGCATTTAATCATATATATTTGTCTTATAGATTAAGAAGCAACATTCTGAAGTGGAAATTTTATCTTGGAAAAAACTTCTTAATTTCTGCTTAATGAACCAGTAGGAGTCATTGCAATTACTCTGTATTCCATATAGCTTCAGTAGCTAGTAATATATTGATTATCTGTTCTGCAATTGCCTGACTTCTTCATTGCATCCCAAAATAATTATATATATATATATATATATATATATAGAGAGAGAGAGAGAGAGAGAGAGAGAGAGAGAGAGAGGTGTGTGTACATATATATATGGGTATCTATGAATATATCTTCCCCCTCTTCTTCCCTCTCTTTATCCCCATTCACCATAGAATCTATATGTTGAAGTATGGCATAAAGGTGAAAGGTGACAGGAATAAAGTGCAGGCTGAATTTAGAGAGGGACTATTTTACACTATAAAACCAAGAAAGAAAAGTAAGAAGGCATAGTGTCAGCAAGGAGAAGGTATCACAAAGAGTTTTAATGACTTACAGTACAACGTAGAAAGCCAAAGAGACATCGCTCCCACATCCTAACGATGAACAAAAGCCAGATAATCTACAAAATCATATCTTTGTTGAACCCATCAGAGAGTTGAGCTTGTGAGACAACCAGATGAACTGAATTCCAAAGAGTGACAAGCTCCTGCGAAGTAATGGGACACACAAGTTGTTTCAACTTCCTCATAGTGAAGAAAGAATACATGGCCTTTATTAGAGTATATAAGAACAAAACCACAATTTTACCGAGTTCTTAAAGGCCTAGTGTGGGTAACTGTGACATTGTAGAATCCCTCAGAGTCCCAGACACAAATGGTGTCTGCATTTATTCACAAGCTCTTTTCCATAGACTCTTCTACATGCTCATGAGAAAGATTGGGTGCAGGGTGGAGGGAGGAGATTAGTAGATGAAAGAGATCTTCTCTTTTTTACATTCAGGCATGTAATCCTGCTTACTTCCTGGACAGTTTTCTCATACAAAGCAAAAGTCTTATTAAGTGGTGGACAAGAAACTCTCCACTAAGATTCAACAAAGATTCACTGCTTCTGGGGAAGGGGTAGACATAAAAGCCAGCACCCCCTCTAGGATAGGAGCTATCATTACAGAGGAGTTGAGTCAATTTGGTTAGTAGTCGAGGATAAATATTTTTTACCTGAATCTCTACTGTACTACACATGGTGTCCATGATTCAATCGATAAAAAATTGACACACAATCTCAAGGGAAAACAGTTTCCAGAAGGAAAGCTGTTAAAAGAACTAGACTTGGAGAAGACACAGATGTTGGAAATTTTATACAGGGACTCTAACTATGATTAATAAAAGTGAATGTAGAAAGGGTGAATGCCATTCATGAACATGTAGGAAATTTCAGGAGAGATGAAAACTGTAAAAAAGGATTCAATAGATATGCTAAAAAAAAATCACAGATAAAGAATTCCTTTGCTGGCTTATGAACAGATGGTACATACCTAAGGAAACAGTCAGTGAACCTGAAGATAGATCACTAGAAATTATCCAGAGTGAAAAACAGAGAGGAACAAAAGTAGGGGTAAAAAAAAAATTGAACAGGGTACCGAGAACTGTGGGACAATATCAAACTGTCCAATTTATATGTCATGGGAGTCACAGAAAGAAGAAAGAGAGAGAGAACTAGAGAGACGAGTAATTTGAACATATAAAATTGAGTATTTTTCTAGAAATAAGTAGACAAAATAACACAAATTGAATAGAACCTCAAGTAGGATAAAACACAGACACATGCCCCTAGGGACATCATATTCAAACTGTTTAAAAAAAACAGATATAATCATGCAGGCAGGCAGCCAGAGGGAGAAAGGAATATTACTGAGAAACAAAGATCAAAATTACAGCAGACTTCTCATCGGAAACAGTACAAGTTGAAAACCAATGTACCAGTATCTTTTCTGAAATAAAGAAACTATCAATCCAGAGAGGAGAAACAAAGATGTTTCAGTAAACAAAAGCTGGGAGAATTCTTTGTCCGCAGACCTGTGTGACAAGAATATTAGAGGAAGTTGTTCAGGTAGAGTCAGTACGGTAACAGATGAAAATTTGGATCTACACAAAGAAATAAAAAACACCAAATATGGGGAAAATGTTGGTAAATATAAATAAACTTTTTTCTGATTTTTAATCTCTCTACATATAATTGACTATGTAAATCAGGGGTCAGCAATTACAGTCCATAGGCCAAATGTGACCCATGGCCTATTTCTGTATAGCCTGTGAGTGAAGATTTTTTTTTTACCTTTCTAAAGTGTTATAATAAATAAAAAGAATATATGACAGAAAACATGTGTGACTCCAAAAGCCTAAAATATTTACTGTCTGGTCTTTAAAAAAAAATGTTTTCCATCTCCTACTCTAGAAATAGTAGCAATATATTGTAGCATCTAAACATATGTAGAAGTAGAAGTAAATCATGTGATAACAGTAGCACAAGAGATGGGGAAGATGAACTGGAAGTGTACTGATAATATCATAAGTCTCTAACACTGTAAATGAAGTGATATAATTTTATTTGAAGGAAGACTGTATAAAGTATATATATTATAAACTCTAGAGCAATCGCTTCATTTTAAAAAAAAGAGGCATAATTATTAAGCCAGTAGTGGAAATAAAATGGAACCATAAATTAATAGTTAATCCAATAGAAAACAATATAATGGAGGGGGGAGTGTTGCAGGGAGGGGAGAGAAAACTAACTGCAAAATGGTAGGTGCAAACCAACCTTATTCACAGACAATGATTGTCTAAGTAGAAAATCCCAAAGAATCTACAAAATTAAGTGATTTCACCAAGTTCATAGGATACAAGATCACTAGACAATCACCAATTATATTTCTGTTTATAGTAGCAATGAAAATTTGGAAATTGAAATTTTTTAAATACCATCTACAGTAGCATCAAAAACATGAAGTAAGGGATAAATTTAATAAAACATATGCAAGATTTTTACACTGATAATTGCAAGACAGTGCTGACAAAAATTAAAGAAGACCAAACTAAATATAGAGATGTACCATATTTACCTATAGGTTTGCCACAATTCCAGTAAGAATTCTAATAGGCTTTTTAAGCATAGAAATTGACAAATTAATGTGGAAAGCAAGGAAACAGAAGAAGAACAAAGTTGGAGGGCTTACATCAGTTGATTTCAAGAGGTGCTACAAAGTTGTAAATAGTAATCAAGACAGTGTGATATTTACATACCGTTAGCTCTACAGATCAATGGAACAGGATGGAGTACAGAAAGAATCCCATATGTATATAGTCAGTTGATACTCTTTCAACAAATGATGCTGAAACAGTCAAGTATCTATATGCAAGGAAAAAGGAAGGGAAGGAGAAAGGAATACTATGAACCTTGACTCGTATCTTATACCTATGCAAACATTTTATAGAGGAATATGTAGAAGAAAATCTTTGTGACCTTATATTAGACAAAGATTTCCTTAAAAGGAAACAAAGACACCATAAGAAAAATGATGAATTGGATTTCATGAAATTTTTTTTTAAACTTGCTCTTCAAAATGTTAAAAGAAAATGAAAAGAGAAGCTACTGACAGAAAATCTTTTCAAAACACATAGCTGATAAAGGACTCCTATCTACAGAGTATAAAAACTCTAACAACTCAATAATAAAAAGGCAAAACCCACAAATTTTTTAATGGGAAAAAGATTTGAACAGACACATTGTCAAAGTAGATATTCAGATGGCAAATAACCATAGGAAAAAATGCTCACCATCATTAGTCCTTAGGGAAATGTCAATTAAAACCCACAATGCTATAACACTACTATATCTAATAAAAGGTCTGGAAAAAAATTTCAAACCATGAGAATCCTAACTGCTGAAAGGATGTAGAGCAACTGGAACTGCCATACATCGCTGATGGAAATGCAAAATGGCACATCCACTTTGGAAAACAATTTGCAGTTGAAAAGTTAAATACATATTTTAATAGATGACCTGGAAATCCCACTCTTCAGTATTTACAAAAAAAAATGTGAAAACCTGGAAAAGGCAAAACTATAGGGACAGAAATCAGATCAACAGTTGCCAGAAGCCAGAAGTGGGAAGAGAGGATTGACTATATAGGGTCATGAGGAACTTTCAGGGGTGATAGAAGTATTATGTACCTTGATTGTGGTGGTGATTTCGTGACTCAATACATTGATCAAAACTTATGGAATTGTACACTTAAGCGTGAATTTTATCGACCTTAAAAAAGACAGAAATCTTGCCATGTGACAACATGGATGATTCTGGAGGATATTATACTAAGTGAAATAAACCAGACACAAAAAGACAGATATTGTATGATCTCACTTATATATGGAATCTTTTTTTAAGTCAAACTCATAGTAACAGAGTAGACTGGTGATTGCCACAGGCTAGGGGTAGGAGAAAAAGGGAGACACTTATCAAAGGGTACAAATATTCAGTTATAAAATGAATTAGTTCTGGAGACCAAATGTACAGCACAGTGACTATAGTTAATAATAGTATACTGTATATCAAAATTCGCTAAAAGAGTAGATATCAACTGTTCTCACTACAAAAAATAATGGTGACTATGGGAGGTGATGAATAATGTTACTTTGTGGTAATTTATTTGTAAAAATAAAATCAAAACAAAGATGAATTTTACTATACGTAAATTATATCTCATTGAAGCTGATTTTTTTTAATAAATAACAGGAATGTGATATTTGGCTAATAACTTGATACCAAGAATTGACTATTGAAGTTTAAATGACATCATCAGAGTAAGAAACCATGCTGCATAATCTCTATCTATAAAGTTGAATACTGCTTTTCAACTCTGATTTCTAAGATTCAGTGTTACACCTCAAGTATTATAAAAGTATCATACATAGGTTTTTGCTTTTATAATTTTATAAAGTCTGTATTATGATTGGAGATATTGCTATCAGGCAGTGATGCTGCTATTTCCAGCCCCAAACATGGTGTAGTTTCTCTTTTGATAGACTATTTGCTTCTTTAGCAATTTGTATCCCTGAACCACTGTAACAAGGGGCTCCTATTACATCTAGTTAGGTAACAGGAGTTTCTATCACATTTAAAATTTTCCTTAGCTATAATTAATTATGTTTATAATACAGTAATAATAGCTACTATTTATTGAGCACCTCTGTGTTTTAAGGGCTTTTTTATTCTTCTATATCTTTGCTGACTTTCAATCTACTTGTTCTATCTATATATACAGAAAAGAGTGTGGAAATCATCAATTTATACTTGTGTATTTGCCAGTTTCTCATGTCAGGTTTATCAATTTGTCCATCCTTTATGTTAGGGTTCTGTTATCAGGTACAAATATATTTAGGATTTGTACGTCTTCTTGATGAATTTACCCTTTTATTGTTATGAAATGCTCCTGTTTGTCTCTGGTAATGTTCTTTATCCTGGTGTCATTTTGCCTGATGATTAACATAGCCATGCCAGTTTTCTCATGATTAGTATATGAATGTTTTATAGTTTTTCATCCTTTTAATCTATGTCTTGGTGTTTGAGTTAGATTTGTTGTAGGCAGCATATAGTTAGGTTTTGCTTTTTTATTCATTCTGACAGTCTCTGACTTTTAATTGTTTAACCATTTACATTTATTTTTATATTACATTTAATTTAATTTATATTATCAGTATAGGTGATTTAAATCAACTATCTTGTAGTATAATTCTGTTTCATCTGTTTTTTTCCCTTTTTTTTTCCATTCTTATTTTGGATTATTTCAGTATTTCTGTTTTATCTCCTGTATTATCTCATTAGCCAAATTTATATGTTTAATTTTTTTAGTAGTTGCTCTAGGGTTATAATACACATTTTAACTTTTTACAATCTACTGTAAAAAGATTGCCACTTCCTATATAACAGAACTATTTTACAACAGTGTACTTCTGTTTCTCTTCCTAACCTTTGCGCTGCTGTTACCAAACATTTTACTCCTGCATAGTTACAAAGTGCACAATGCAATGAGACTAGTTTTGCTTTAAACTAGTGGTCAGCAAACATTTTCTATAAAGGTCCAGATAGTAAATATTTTTGGCTTGGTGAGCCGTATGGTTTGAAATGCTCAACTCAGCCATCAGCCATACACAATATGTAAAAGAATGAGCTTGGCTGTTTTGCAGTAAAACTTTATTTTCCAAAACAGGAACAGATTTGGCTCTTAGTCACAGTTTATTGACTACTGCTCTAAAAAGTCAGTTGTCTTCTAAAGAGATAAAAAATAAGAAAAAAATGTTATATTTATTCCACATTTTAAACTATTTCTTGTACTCTCCATTTTTCCCCCTGTAGATTCACATTTTCATCTTCTGTGATTTTTCTTCTCCTAAAGAACTTGCTTTAATATATATATTTTTTAATTTTAGGTCTTCTGGGAATGGAATTCCTTAGCTTTTATTTATTTGCAGATGTCTTTATTTTACTTTCATATTTAAAGGCTATTTTTGCTAGACATAGAATTCTAAGTTTAAGGGCTCCCCCCAGCACACTGAAGATATCCCCCCCTTTTCTTTGGCCATGCCACACAGCCTGTGGGATCTTAGTTCCCCAACCAGGGATTGAATCCAGGCCCTTGGCAGTGGAAGTGCGGAGTCCTAACTACTGGACCACCAAGGAATTCCCAAGATACCCCATTTTTATAGCTTCTTTGATTTTGAAGAGAAATCAGAAATTGTTACTGTCTTTATTTGCTTGTCTGTAATGTGTCTTCTTTTCCTAGTTACTTTTAAGATTTTCTTATTCTTGCAGTGTTTTTGACAATTCAGTTATGTTTTGCTTTGGTTTGTTTTTGCGTTTATCATGCTTCCGTTTATTGAGCTTTTTGAATCTGTGGCTTTATACTTTTCATCAACTATGGAAAATTTTTAGCCAATATTTCAATATTTCTATGAGCCTCTCCCTTTTCCAGGAACTCCAACTGCACATATGTTAGATCAGGTGATATTGTCCCTCATGTCATTAATGCTCTGTTCATTTTTTCTCATTTCTATTTTCTCTGTGCTTCAGTTTGGATTGTTTCTACTTCTGTGTCTTCAGTCACTCTGCTTTTACACTCATCTAGTGAATTTTTCATTTTGAATATTGTGTTTTACAACTCTAGAATTTCCCTTTGGTTCTTTTTGATTTTTCCCATTTTTCTCCTCATTATGTTCATCTTTTTTCTTTAAGTCTTTGCACACATTAACAATAGCTGCTTTAAGGTTCATGTATTGTCATCTCTGTTATTTCCAGGTCCTCTTCTATACACTGATTTTTCTCTAGGTATTGAGTCACATTTTCCTGCTTCTTTGCATATCTGTTTTTTTTTAATTGGATAAGATTTACACTATTGAGTCTGGATTTTATTGCCTTCAACTACAGTGTGCTTAACGTGTTATGAGGCAGCTAAATTACTTATGGATCAGTTTGATGCTTTTGATGCTTATTTTTAAAAAGCTGTTTTGGTCAGTCTACAGTAGTGTTTCCTCAAGAGTTTAAGTTTAGCCCACTACTAGCTAAGGCATGGTCCTTCTGAGGGCTTTACTGAATGTCCTACATGGTCAACAACTTTCTCCACACTATTGGTTAGAATTCAGATATTTTCCAATCTTCTGTGAGCTTTGAGAATTGTTGAAATTAGAGTTTCTTGGTAGTTCTTTTCCTGGCCGTGAGGATTTTCACCCTATACATATGCAGCATAGTATTTGGCCAAAGACTATAGGGCATAAAGTGTGGGCCAGAGCCCCATGGGAGTCTTCAGTATCTTTTATGAATCTGTAAGTTTAGAACTACAGTTGTCCCTCTGTATCCACAGATGCAGAACCCATGGATACAGAGAGCTGACTGTACTATGCCATTTTGTATAAAGGACTTGAGCATTTGTGGATACTGAGGGATAGCTATACTTTATTATAATACCAGGGCCCATGAGTTCAAAACTATTTTTATAATTATACTAAGATGTTATTAGCCTTTCTACTCTCATTCACTTAGTAGTATACAGTAGAGTTTTCCAGAGGCTACATGACATGTGATGTTGCAAAAAAATGAACTCAGAAACAGGTATGAAATTCCACATGTCTTCTCTTAAGCCAGAAAATAAAGAGAACTACCAAAAAAAGTTAAATGTTGCTACTATTCTTACTATCACGTTTTTATTTTCATAAAATGTATTTTTCATTAAAATATGTTAACATATGTGGCTTTTATATTTAAATGAATTGATGAACAAATATTACAAATAATTTATAGAGTTGCCAGTTTTAATTTCTAATACACTAAATATTGATAAATATAATCCACAGAAATAAAATCTCTTTTTTTTTTTTTTTTTTTTTGCGGTACGCGGGCCTCTCACTGTTGTGGCCTCTCCCGTCGCGGAGCACAGGCTCCAGACACGCAGGCTCAGCGGCCATGGCTCACAGGCCCAGCCGCTCCGCGGCATGTGGGATCTTCCCAGACCGGGGCACGAACCCGTGTCCCCTGCATTGGCAGGTGGACTCTCAACCACTGTGCCACCAGGGGAGCCCATAAAATCTCTTTGATGTCCTCAATTTTTAAGAGTGTAAAGGGGTTCTAAGACCAAAAAGTTTGAGAACCACTGTGCTAGGATATCACTAGGCAGCTTTTTGGACTTCTTTCTCATTCCATCTCCCTCCTTTTGGGTATAAATTCCAGGTACTTCAGTTTTCCTAGACTTTTGTTTCTGTTTCCTCAACCACATGAAACTGCCATGCTCTGCTTGTTCCATCTCCCTAGGCTTTGGTCTGAAAAGTGCCTCCAGACAGAAAGCTGGGGAGATTGTGGAGCTTGTTTTATTTATTTCCTTCTCTCAGGGATCATAATCCTGTGCTGCCTTTTCTCCAGTGTCTAAAACAAGTTGTTTCATATATTTTGTCCAGTTTTCCCACAAGCACCCCAGCTTTCTGTCTGGAGGTACTTTCCAGACCACAGCCTAGGGAGGAGGAACCAAGCAGGGCATGAACATAAGGCAAATCTGATACCAGTAACTCCGTTGGTCATCTAAGAAAGTTGTTAAATGCTTTTAGATGAACATTTAATTTCCACAAGAACACTATAAGTGAGAATTATAATTTTTCCCGTTTTAATAGAAAAGAAACTAAAGTTTTATGGAGGGAGGTTATGGTTAAGCCAGAGTCTGAGCCCTGGCAGTCTAACTTCAGAGTCTTAAACTCTATACTACAGTGCCTTCCATTGATTAAGTTGATATGTATTGAGTGCATATTATTTGCTAGGTACACGACACGACAGTAAATAAAATAAACAAAATTCCTGTCCTTGCATAGTTGATATCCTAGTAAGGAGAGACAAGGAATAAGTTAGATAAGCAAATCATATTTTTGTTAGGTAAGTATTCACGAGAAAAAGAAAACAATAAAGAAGGATATGGAATGATTCTGAGGTGGGGAGTATTGTCGATTTAAAATAGTGCATCAAGGAAAAGACTGCATTGAGAAGGTGACATTGAAGAAGGTGAAGAGTAAACTGTGAGAATAACTAAATAACTAGAATAACAGGAGGAGGGCATGGCTTATGCATGGGCTATGGGGCAAGAGTGTACCTGGCAAGTTTGCAGGAGTAAAGCGCACAACGGAGAAAGCAGTGTAGTGGGTGAGATCTTTGAGGTTAGTGGAGGACCTGATTGTGCAGAGCCCTATAAAACCTTTGTTTTTCACTTGAAATGAAATGAGACCTCACTGAAAGTTTTTAAGCAGAGACGTGACATGAACAGATTTATTTCTATGGCCATTATGCTAAGAAATTCACTGTCTGAGGGGAAAGGCAACAGTGGGAACAAGAAGACCAGTTGGGAGGCTCTTGCGATATTCCAGGCAAACCCTGATAATAGCCATGGAGACGGTGAAAAGTGGCTTGTTTTTTCTTGATAAGGATAACAGTAACAGTAATTGTCTGTATGACAGTTATGTTATTTTTGTTGTCATTTGTATTAAATTCCTTAAATTATACTTTCCTTATCATACATCATCTATCAATTATTAAGGTAGTTTTTAGAATCCTTTTTATCAGATATTATTTCTATCAATATTTTACAAATTTGGTGTATTTAAAAATAAACAGGCACACACACACAAAGCCTCCTTACACCATCACCCACAAACAGTTAATAACATGCTGGTGCTCACTTTACACATAGGCCATTTTGGCCAATACACTCACCCCATGGAACCTATTGTTCATTGTTTGCAAACATTGCCTGAGGATCCATATCTTTCTCTGAGGATTAAGTCTATAAAACACAGCTTGTCCCTTCTTACCATGTGTACATGGGAATTATCTGCTTTAATGCTATAGCTTTCTCTGAGACCCTATTGGGAATGAGACAGTTCCCTCTGTTTTAGTTTACAGGGAGAAACTTGACATTGGTGGTCATTCTTCAGAAACAATAGCTTTATCCTTATACCCAATTTTCCCTAGGGACAAAGAAGCAAGTACAGCCTTGCCTTAAAGGGCAAAATGAGGAAAACAAATAGAAAACAAAGGGAAAAAATCTATGGTCTTCAGTTGTCTATGAACATTTGGCTTATCTAGTGGTTTAACAGTTGGCTTTGAGAGCTTATAATAACAGCGCCTACAATTACAGTTTTAGTTTGTGCTTTTTATTTTCGTGGTAGTGAATTTATCTTTGTCACATTGAGCTGAAAACCCTTAAGACACAAGAAATTGGTTCTCAAACCTACTAATTTACTGTCTTCATTAACACATCACCTTTCCTAATGGATCTTTATACCTTGGGTCCAAGATGGTAAAAGAGCTGGTTTTCAACCCTGTTACTCATTTTGGGATTAGTTTTCAAGACTATACACAAATGAATATTAGTTGCCCTTGTGGTTTGGAAGTGTGGAAGGAAATACAGAATCTGAGTCCTAATAAATTCCTTCAGAACGGTACCAAATAGCAACAGCTTTTAGCTATTATTTTCTGCAATAGAGTTTTTACTTTTAAGACTATTGATATAGATCTTAACAGCATGGTTTATTACTGTGTGAGTCACAAAGTAACATCCTCCTAATCTTCGACCTTGATTTCTTTAAAGCTGTTAGATTTTGCCTTGTTAAATTTTGCATTGATTAAGTGCACTTAATCATACTTACTTTCCTCCCATTGAAAATGAAGACAATTAACATTTATAACAACATATAACTGCCATACAGAAAATATCATAGGATTCTGACTCCTAGTAACAGAAGGATTGAAGCGTGGACTGTTATGTTACCAATCAAGAAAACATCCCAGTTTCCCTTTAATAATGTATTATGAATCTCACATCCGTTTATTTCTTTAGATTGTTTCAAAACCTATTTATTTTTTTATTGAAGTAACAATTTCTGAAACTTTACTTTGTTATGTCAAGTAATCCTGTTTCATTTCGTCATGTGTGTTCTAGGTTTACCACTTTCAAACTTCAAGAGATGCCCCTAATTCTAGGATAAACTGGTAAATCATTTTTCATCCTGTTAGAACCTTTATTATTCTCAGCTTTCCAGAGCGAGGCATCCTAACCATTTCAAGTTTGTCTCCCCATTCCCTAACCCCATTGACTTTTAGTGACCTATAGTGTTGTTTTTTTAAGGTTCCAGAACTACGCATGGAATATCAAGCATGAATGCCCTATAGTTTCATGCAAAAAGCCCCTTTGTGGATTTATTCACATGGATTTCAATGCCAGTATTTTAATTTAATTACAGTTGTGGCTGCTGGGACACACTGAGCCAAACTCTTCAGAGAACACTTAGTAACCACTTAAGAAGAAAAGTACTCATTAACATAATGGATCATTTTTTGGAATCTAAACGTTGAATCACCCTAGTTAATGTTTTTCGCAGTTTTGTTTCTGCCATGCATTTTTTTTGTCTCCTCAGCCTGTAGATCCAGTTCTGACAGAAGTTAATTTTGAATTACATTTTTACTTTATCTAACCAATTGAGCTAACTTTTTAGATACATTTAAAATAGCATTATAACTACATATACACTCATTCATACCTAGTATCCACAAGGTAAATTGAATTTCCTAGTACCTCCCATATTAGGAAACCTTTGGAAGGGAAAATGGCTTTTGTTGTTTTCTAGAGTGATTTGCCTTAATTTATGGATATCTTTATTCCTACTTGAAAGGTAAAGTTATTCCCAACTGTTAACCAAACATTGTTTTTAGTTATGTTCAATTACAATACCAACTAAGTGTTCATTTTATCCTGTATATCATTGTTTTTTATCATAGCCAAATTTTGAGATATAAATATAGTTGTTTTTCTGTATTGAGAATAGGGAGAATGAGGGAACTTGAATACCAAAAATAGTTGAGTTATTCTTTCTTATGAAGAAGCCTCTGAATCATGCTTTATAAAGAAAGCATCTAATATAATTCAGTGGATTTTCTCTGTGTGATATAACTTCATAGAAATTCAGATATTACTATACTTATTTTTTAAATGGCGACAGGGTTATAGGCAGAGGCATCAGTGGTTCAGTGTTTACAACCAAACTACATAGTGCTTTGGCTTCCATATAGGCACAAAGGATTTGATCCATAATTTTATTTGACTCACAATTTGTCTGCTGTCCAATCTGAAGACAGCAAGTAGAACTTCAAGCTCAATTATATAGAAACCAAATGATTGTTTAAATCTGAAGGCAGAGAATAGAATTCCAAATTAGTGTATCCAGAACATATAGTCTCATGACTTTCACAAAGTCGGGAAGAGATGACTTCCTCTGGCATTTAAAATTATGAACACCTTTAGGTCTGAACCAGTCACTCTCATAAAGGATGAAAATAATTCATCCTCCCAGCTAGTTAGTACATGAAAGAATGCCATATCATCAATTTATCCAAGAAAGAGCCAACATTTCATTAATAGCATCCTATTATCTCAAACTCTAGAATGACTTTGGAGAAGTAGATTAAATTGTCCATTTCTCTCAAAGAATATATAAAGTTTTATCCTCTTAAAGCTTTTTTCTCTTTTCCCAAAACCATTGTCCAAACTGGATTGAAATATAATTTTATGAGAGAAAGAACTCACAATTTCTAACTGGAGGAATGATTTTATGGACAGAAAGAGTTCATAATTCTAATTTTAAGAAGGGATTGGAATATAGATATAGAAAAACAAACTAGTGGTTACCAGTGGGAAGAGGAAAGACAGGAGGGGCAAGATAGGGGTAGGGGACTAAGAGGTACAAACTACTGTGTCTAAAATAAATAAGCTACAAGGGTGTATTGTACACCACAGGGAATATAGCCAATATAAACTATAACTATAAATGTAATCTTAAAAAATTTTGTACACCTGAAATATATGATATTGTAAATCAACTACTTCAATTAAAAAAAAGTGATTGGGAAAAGAAGATGATGCTATGGAAAGAATACTGATCTAGGAGATAGGAGGCCAAAGTTTTAATCCTGATTCTGTCATTAACTAGCTGTGTGAAATTGGATGGATCACTTAACCATTTTACAACTCTGTTACCTCCTCTCTAAGGGGATTAGGTTAGGTGATCTGATGTCTCATGTATATAATTCTGTAACGAAAGGAGGAATATCTTTCTTTGAAATTCTATAGCCTTATCTACCTAACAAGAAGAGTCAGAAGAAAATGAGGTGAGTTATGTGGGTATCTAGGTCTAACATCTATTAATTTGGAACTGAATATCCATAAAGCCGTTGCCCAGGAGTTCTGTGTGCTTTGCAGTCCTTTCCCCTATATTGGTGAAAAGATCAAAGCAGAAGTATACATTTTGTTCGCTCAAGGCCTTTAGCATACACAACAGCTTGAGTTGGTGTGACACTGCTGGCTACTGTGTCCTATTTTGCTAGTCTGAAATTCATAGCTAACTTAGGGATTTTATAAAGCATTTTCACTCTCCATTCTTTATCAATCACTGACAGACTCATTGTTTTATAATGTACTTCTCAGCAAGCTGTTTGCGACTCATTGCCTGCCTTGCTGTATAGTCTATAAATATTTAATTCTTTAATAAACTGCTTATATGTAATATAAAATGACTGATGCTATTCTCTCTTCCTTCTTTTAATAGTGCTGCTATTTGCAAAACAATTCTTTTTTTTTCCTAAATAGCAATATGTTTCATAAATGTTTGACTTCCCTTTTTCTAAGTAGCAATTTATTCTGGGAGGTTGGTGGAATGACAGGCAGGAAAACAGCCCCTTGCTCCTGGGAACACAATATAACTCTTCCCTCACCCTTACCCCTACCAAGCTGCATACTGATGAGGTAAAGAGGGTGGACTTTGGAACTGTGACAGAGAGCAATCACCTGTCTCTCTACAGACCCAGTGTGCAAAACAGCCTTTAAATCTGTAGACTAAATATATACTTACAGTGAGCAAATATGGTTCCCTCTCTGCTCTGACATCTTTGTCTAAGGGAATCATAAAAGATAGTCAGTGATAGTATACCAGCACCTTAATGTTCTCATCTTCTTTGTAACTGTGTACTTTATTTTTGTGTGTTGGCTTGATTTGCTTTCTGTGCCATGAAATGATTTTCAATATTTAATGACTCATTTTTAAAAATCAGATAAGGCAGACATTTATTGGGGGTCTATTGTGTGCACTGCACAGCTGTTAACATGTTTTCAAGCAAGCTCCTATTATTTTTCTATAATATTTCAATATAATTTATGAACTCTTAAAAATCAGGAACTGCCTTGGGGGCAGGCAGGGAGGATGAATTGGGGAATGCCAGAACAAATGTTTCTTCAGTGCTTACCACTAATCAGGTACATGTATTATCCCATGGCACTAACTCAGTTCTGCATTTCTTTAATACACTGCCTTTCACTTAGAATACATTCTAAATGTTCTACTAGAACCCAGTATATTTGATTTGGAAAAAGCATGAGGAGTATAGGGGTAGAACATTTGTTTACAAGTTTTAAAAACTTGATTTATATGCTACTTCTACCATGTATTAGCTATTACTTTAGATTTATCATCTAGCCTTTCTTATCTGTAATAAGAGAATAATAAAAATTATATAGTTTATATAAACACGTATATAATGGGCCATCAAATAATTGTTAATTCTCTAATTGTTCCACTCTAAAGAAGAACATCAAGACAAAATCAAAATGAGTGAATGTTGTTAATGCAAAGATGGTATAAATTTTATGTAAACAGGAAACGTAATTTCAGTTGTTTATATAATAATAGTGATGGGTTACTTTAAGCAATAAACACTTTTAACTGAGGCTCCTTGTTTAACTGACAGCACACATTTGTGAAGAGACTTACAGGGTCTTTTTACTCTGGAGCAGAGAGGATTTTTAATGCAAAATTGTGTGGGTCAAGTTTTTATCCTTGTTCTTGTAATACCTATGATCAATCTAAGTGAGCTAATTTGCTTATACAAGTGAAATTATTCCAGCTTCATGTTGCCTGTACCCCACTCCATTTTATATGATACTTTCCCTTATTTCATAGATACCATTCCATTTTCTTATTTCATTAGACATTCACAGCACAAATGTGCTTCCATTTTATTTTTCCTAAAACAGAATTGCCTGTGATGCTCTCCATATAACTTTCTACCCTATTTAAGATCATAAATTTGAACCTGCCTAGGTGAAATCTTAGATTCCCTAATGAGTTCCATTTCCCCTGGTTGTACTGTCTAATTTGCTTCTGAAACAGACTTTAACTTCTACCTTTCTTCCTAACTTGATCTATCATATTTGACCAGTCATTGTCTCATATCTAATTATTTCCTTTGCATATTAAGGTGTATTGAAATGTTATGAAGGTCAATGAGAAAGAATAGATCATTTTAATCATAATAATTATACTATTATTGTTATTATTGAGTTCCTACTATACACTAAGTATTGCTTTAGGATATGTAAACTTTTTCCCTTCATCTTACTCTATGAGGTCAGAATTTCCAATTCACAGATGAGGAAAACTAAACATATGCAGGTTAAGTAGCTTACTTAAGGTTACATAGCTAGTAAGTAAATCAAACTAGGATTCCAACATAGGTGTTATTGACTCCAAAGCCTGTGCTTTGCCTTAATTGCCTTTTGAGATGCTGAGCAAAAAAAAAAAAGGTGCTGTTTTCGTACTATAAAAATGATAGGCGTTATTTCTTTTTCTGTTTTAAAAGTACCACTA
Source organism: Grampus griseus (assembly GCF_964374135.1). NCBI lineage: Eukaryota > Metazoa > Chordata > Mammalia > Artiodactyla > Delphinidae > Grampus > Grampus griseus. The sequence goes on from NC_139013.1 coordinate 43,516,517, forward strand.
TTCATTGAAAAATAAATAGCATCAGTTCATGTTCTTATGATGCCTTTCTTTTAAAAGCAGCAGTATATGTGAAAGTGCTTTGTACATTGTAAAGTCCTAGATAAATGTAAGGTATAATTGTAATAATAGTAATGAATTCAAAGTACTATTATAACCTTGTCATGGCAAGTTATGGCATTTTTATCCCAAATATAGCTATATCATGCTCTGTGTAAAAAAAAAAAGGTTTTCTGAAAAGTTATAAGTAATTTAAATTTTTAAAAAAGATAATACCATTTTAAATATATAAAAGAGCTTATGATTTCTGGATAGAGCCTATAGCAAAGTCAAGAATTAGTTTGTAATGTGACTAAATCCCTAATTATCTGTTTTGAATCTTAAATTTTTTAGTATTAAAGTCTTTAAAGGAGGGTACTCTTAAATAATGTTGACTGACACCTACAATCTCTTGAAATAATTGCCAAAAAGACATCATGAGAAGGCTACTTTTTTTAAAAGATTTTTTGATACAGACCATTTTTAAAGTCTTTATTGAATTTGTTACAATATTGCTTCTGTTATGTTCTTTTGGTTTTTGGCCCTGAGGCATGTGGGATCTTAGCTCCCCAACCAGGGATTGAACCTTCACCCCCTGCATTGGAAGGCAAAGTCTTAACCACTGGACCACCAGGGAAATCCTGGCTGCTAACTTATTTTTGAGGTCAGGAACCGTTGTAAGAGCTATACATTACGGAATCCCTAGGTTTCTGTTAATCCAAAGCCTGAACTATTATCCCTACACATTAATGTCCACTAAAATATGGAAAACCAGACATATTTCATTAGAAAAAAATTTAGGTACCCACCTATAAATCAGCTCATATATTTTATGTATGCAGTGAACACATTACTGTGCAATACTCAGATTTGAAAAATATTATGAGAGGCCATATGATATTTCTGTATTACCTATCATTCATTTTCAGACAACATAACATCAGATTCTCTCTATTAAAATAGTATTATTCTATTTTTTTTCTAAAAACCCAATATAAACTTAAATCTTCTCTGGTAATTCTATAAAGATGTATAGGACATCTTTCACTTAATAAAACTAAATTCCTTATACCTCACTCACTATGTTTATTAAACTTCTGATTATTTCTCTTTCACACAAAGTTATGAAATACATATATTATGTATGAATGTATCTGCACACATAAAGAAGCATATACGAGCATTATAATAATGAGTTAAAAGTCATGTTCTTAATCCCTAAGTTGGCCAATTGTTGCAGTATCTTCCATGATCATAAACTGCATTCCTGACTCTAGATATAGCACTCGTTATTGACTATTATGTCAACAGGGGGTGGAATTTGAGTGAAAACATGGTAGAAAGCATCTGGATAAGCTTAAAAATAGGAATCAGAAGTAAGTGCTTAGGGTGGATATTCTACAATTTGCGAGGCCAAATGAAGAATATATATAGCAATCCTGATTTAGATGCTAAAAAATATAAACTCATGATATAATGATCATATGGAGTCAACTATTCAAATCCATTTTCAAAGTCTCATGCCACTAAAAGTAAAATTTCTGATAGATTCATGGTTGGCCTTGCTAGTAATTTGCATCCTCAGTAGTTGGAAGAAATGATAGGAAAACTAATTATATGAGCCTAAATTTGCTCAACAAGTGAGAACTTCTCAGAGAGGTAGAAAAAAAAATTAGCACCCTGGAAGAAAGTAGTCATTTAATATTAGAGCTTAAAAGAGCCAGGAATGGTGAATATTGAACATAATCAGACATATACCCTATAGCTACCTGTCCAATAAGTTAGCCCATTAAATTAAAATTAGTTAAAATTTAATAAAATTAAAGATCAGTTTCTCAGTTGTACTAGCTAGCAGCTACCCTTTTGGACATAATATTTCCATTATTGCCAAAGTTCTTTCAAACAGTGTTATCCTAGACATCAGAAAGGCAGATTTTTAAATATTTACATTAAGGATAAATATAATTTTATGAGCATCATCTCTAAAAAGTTAGCTCAAGAAAAATAAGGAGGCCCTCCAAAATAACATTAAAATTGCACCTAACACATAACACATTGTTTTGTAATTGGTTTATTGCTTGTATTGCAATAAGGCAGGAGTGTGTGTCTCTTTCACTGTATCTGCCACATAGTAAGTGTATTGGTAGGAACTTCAGCTAGTAGATAAAATAAAGAAATTCTCAGGCAAAAAAGGAGGGGGAATAAGTAAAGAGCAGTGTGATTTCACAGGGATCTGTTTGATTAAATTTAGATAATTGATTGTGTATAAAAGATATAAGGAGGAACATATAAAGGAGATAATTTGAGACTTGCTTCTAGGGGAAAGTAAAAGAGAGAGACTTGCTGCAGGATTTTAATCTTCTGTTAAGAAATTACTAAAAGAGAGAGTAAGAGGAATAGATGGAGAGAGAGAGAGAATTATTCTCTAAATTCTTTTACTCTACCTTCTCTGTCAATAAAAAGATTTTCAGACAAGGAAGAAGAAAATAAATCTGTTATTGAGGGGTGTATCCCAAGATCAGGTAAAAAGATTAAAAGAGAGCACTAATTGTTGGAATTCAAGTCTCATATCCCAGATATATTACTTTAAGAGGTGCTATGAGAATTTGCAGTTGAGCTTGAAGAACTACAGATGTTTTTGAGAAAATATACATATTGGGAGATGTGCTCGAAGCCTGAATAAGAGGGGAAATTTTCCCAATTTTCTAGAAATGTTTTGTTGATTTTAAAATCAGTTATTTAAAAATTATTTTTGTAAACACTTGGGAAAGGGAATTTTGATCACTAGGAATAAATACAGGTTTACAAAGAACAAATGTCTTCACTTCCTTTTTTGATGGAATTATTTCAGAGAGCTTCTGTAGTCACAGTTTAGCTCAGACTTTCAATTTTCCTTGCCTAGATAAGAGGCTAAGAAGCAGAGCAGAAAGCTGATGAAAGCCAAATGGAGCTTTCAGCATTCTTACAGTGATGGGAAGACAAAAATTGGAGTTCAGGAGGAAATGGGACCTGGGAGATAAAGTGAGCTAGATGTAATCAGAGCCTTACAAAGACTACGTCTAGCTTTAAATTAACTTACTCTTTTATTAGATTGGGGTGATTTGTACTTTTTCTGTCCTACTGCTTCCCAGATGATAGGGTACATTTTATTCAGAGAAAGCTATGACCATTTGAAGCCTTTAAAATTTTCACACACAATATCTGGCACCCATTCTATACTTTGCAGGAATATCAAGAAACAGGACTGAAGGGAGAAAAAAAAGTGTACAGTAGAAACAGACACAGAGTAAACCAGATATTGGAGGTATCAGAAATAACTCCTAAACTCCAAACTGATAATATTTTGAAGAACAAAAAAACTGCAACTCACAAAAAAAATCAAATGAATATTCTAGAACTGAAAATGCAATAACTGAAATTAAGGCATCTATAAATACATTTAACAGCACAGGTTGGAAACAGATGAAGAGAGGATTATTATATGATAGATCAGTAAAAAATATTCAAGCCAAAGCAGGAAGAGCTAAAAGGATGGAAAATGAACAGCATAAAATACATATGAGATATGGTGAAAATATCTAACATATGTGTAATTGGAACCCTACAAGGAAAAGAGAGATTGTAATAAAAATAATATTCCAACTGATAACAATTTCCAAAAGGGTGGAAAGATATCAAGCCACAGATACCTCAAGCAGGATAAATACAAAGAAAAGCACGCCTAGGCACATCAATAGGACTGCTGAAAATGAAAACTGAGGAGAAGAATCTTAAAAGAAGGTAAAGAAAGACGTTATTTTATAGAAGCAATAGTAAGACTAACAGCTGATTTCTCGACAGAAATTATGTAGACCAAAAGCCAATGGAATGACAGCTTTAATATGCTGAAAGAAAATAATTGCCAATCTGGAATTCAATACTCAGTGAAAATATAATTCAAAACAAGATGAAACAACTTTATAGACAAACAAAAACGGAGAGTACTTAGCATCAGCACACCTCACCTAAAAAAACAAACAACAAAAAAAAAAAAAAAGGAAGGGAATTCTTTAGAAAGAAGAAAAGCAACCCCAGAAAAAACATGGAAATAGAGGAAAAAACAAAGATCAATGCACAAGGTACATATGTTAGTAAGTCAGAATGAATCTTAACTATACATTAAAAAGAAAAAAAGAAAACATCTTGTGAGGTTTAAAATATATAAACAATAAAATGCATGTTAACAATAACATGAAGGGTGGTAGAGGGTCAACAAAATGAATCTAATCTAAGGTTCTAGTATCATCTGGGAAGTGGTAAAAGTACTAATTTGTAATTAATAGATTATAGTAAGTCAGAGGTGCATGTTGTCATATTTAGGGTAACACTTAATAGTAAAATAATGTATTATTAACAAGCTAATAGAGAAGAAAGTGGAATAACAAAAATACTTGATTAATCTCAAAGAATGCAAAAAAAAGGAATGAAACAATATAAATCAGGTAAAATAGGAAACAATAAAGTAATATGTTTATAATTTTAAATGTATAAGTAACTGCTTTAAATATCAGTTGACTCAGTTCTCCAGTTAAAAGTCAAAATTGTAAGAGTGGATAAAAGATAAAGTCTAACTAAAAACAGGTAAAGTTGAAATAACAAGATAAAAAATAACCCACCTATACCAAAATATGACTAGAACAACTGTAATAACATTAAACAAAATAGATTTTAAGGCAAGAGATAAAGATGTATATGGAATAATTTTTAAAGAGTCAATCCAACACAATATAATTTCTTAATTTGTGTCCACTTAATAACATAGCCACAAAATATATAAAGCAAAAATTGACAAAACTAAAAAATATGTACACAAATTCACATCATGGTGTAAGACTTTAACACACTTTTAACACACCTCGCTTGTGGTAACAAATAAAACAAGTATACAAGCAGACAAAAAAATTAGTAAGAATATAGATGAACTCAACAACATAATTATCCAACATAACTTAGTTATACATAGAACACTGCACCTAACAATCTCAGGATTCATTCTTTTCAAGTGGACATTTACCAAAATTGACCATAATATCCCTTTGGACTGTGTATTTTTATTTTATTTATACTTCTGCAGCTCAGAGAAGTGCTGTGTTGTTGCTTCAGGGCAACACATAAGAGCCTAGTTCTCATGCCTCAGTGCACTCACCACAGTCTCCCTTGGAACCTGAGGAACCAGCATGCAGCGAAGGCAGACAAAGCCATGAGAAGGTGCTTTCCCCGTGGGGAAGAAAAAGACATTTCAGACACCTTGAGAAGGAAAAAGACAACTGTCTTTTCTGTGCCTGGCCACCCTGGGGATTTAGTGCTACAGCAATCATGTACATCAAATAGGAACTATCTGGTAGGTTGTCTGAGAAGGGATCTCAACAATTTTCTAAACATATGATGAGAATCAGGGACCCAAATAAATGGTATTAAGTCAAAAAAAAATTGACCATAATACAACTCTCAAAAATAGTCAGATTTAAATCATTCAGAGTAGACTGACCACAGAGATCTGGAAAGCACTGACAAGAAGCTAAAAATCAATAACACTAAGATAACTAAAAGTTTCGTGAATCCCCAAAGGTGTGGAACTTAAGCCATATACTTCTAAAAAACTATGTTGCAAAGAGGAAATTAGAAAATATTTTGAATCAAATAATAATGAATATATGACATATGAAAAGCTAGGGGTTATATCTAAAGCTATGCTTAGAGGAAAATGTATAGCCTTTAAAGGAATGTTTAAAAAGAAAAAGAGGTTAAAAGTCAGTGATACAAATACCTTATCAAGAAATTAGAAATAGAATAGAAAAGGAAACCCAAAGAAAATAGAAGGAAGAAAATAATAAGGACAGAAATGAACTAGATAGAAATTAGCTGTATAATAGAGGAAATCAACAGCAGCAGAATATTCATTTTTCTCAAGTGCACACAGCATTTCAAAGAAATAGACCGTATGTTGGGCCATAAAACAAATCTTGAATTGAAATTACACAGAATATATTCCCTGAATACAGTGGTATTAAATTAGGAATTCATAGTAATAAGATACCCAGAAAAATAACTGAATGTTTGGAAATTAAACAACACACTTCTAAATAATACATGTCCAAGAAGACATCACAAATCACAAATAAATGATAATGAATACCCATCCTATGAAAGTATATGGGATACAACTAAAGCAGTCCTTAGAGGGAGATGTATAGATCTACACATCTATTTTAGAAAAGAAAAGTGTAAAATTAATTATCTAAGATTCGACCTTGTGAACCTAGAAAAAGAGAAGCAAATCAAACCCAAAGTAAGTAAAAGAAAGGAAATTATAAAATTAAGAGTAGAAATCAAAAGAAGATCAACATATAGAAGTTGATTCTTCAAAAGTTTAATAAAATTGATTTTTAAAAGAACGATCAAGAAAAAAGAAAACACAAATCACTAATATCACAAATGAAAGAGGGGACATTACTAAAGTTTTGAGAGACAAAAAGTAGAATAATAAGATATTGAACAACTTGTTCTCATCAATCCGATAACCAAGATGAAATGGACAAATTCCTTGAAAAACACAGCCTACTAAAATTGACACAAGAAATTAAAAATTTGAATACTCCTAGATCATTTTCTTAAATATTGAATTTATAATTGAAAAACTGCCCACAGTTTTTAGACCTATAGCTTCACTGGTGTATTCTATCCAATGTTTAAGGACAAAACAATGACAATCTTACACAAACTTCTTCAGAGTATAGAGGCAGGGGACACTCTCCAACTCAGTCCTTAAAGCCACGAAGACCCTGATAACAATACCTAAGTCATTTCAAGAAAAGAGAATTATAGAACACTCTCTCTCGTGAACATGAGTTCAAAAACCCTTAACAAGATATTAACGGGTAAAATGTTGCAATGTATAAAAAGATAAATACATCATGAGCAAGTGGGGTTTTCACGGATTGCAAGGTTGGTTTAACACAATGAAGATCGGTCATTGTAATTCACCATGACAACAACTTTGAACTATTACTTATTTCAATAGAGGCAGAAAAGGCATTTGACAAAATTTAACAACCATTTAAAAAAAAATTCTTAGCAACTGAGAATAGAAGGATCCCTCTTCCACTTGATAAAGGGCATCTTTCTTAATGATGAAAGACTGAATTCTTTCTCTCCTAAATTCAGGAACAAGGCAATGATGTCTCCTAAGATTGGAAGCAAGGCAAGAATGTTCACTTTCACCACTCACCACTTCTATTCAACATTGTTCTAGATGTCCTTACCAAGTTAAAGACAAAAATTAGTGGACATGGTTACTGGAAATGAAGACTTAAGCTATCTATTTACAGATTAGTTCATTGCATTTGCAGAAAATTATAAGGATTCCTTGTAAAAGCTACCATTTGTGTAAAAAAATGGGAGGGAAAACATATCTGAGTATAATATATCAATATCTGGAAGGATAAACGAGAAACCAGTAACTGATTACCAATTTGGGGGTGAGGTTAGAAAATCATGGCCAGAAGAGGAGCAGGAAGGAGACGTTTTGCTTTCTACATTAAATTATCAATTCTGAAAAATAGTTAACGTATTACCTATTCAGAAATACCTTTTTTAAAAAAAGACTGAGGGACTTCCCTGGTGGCGCAGTGGTTAAGAATCCACCTGCCAATGCAGGGGACACAGGTTCAAGCCCTGGTCCGGGAATATCCCACATGCCGTGGAGCAACTAATCCCGTGTGCCACAACTACTGAGCCTGCACTCTAGAGCCCACGAGCCACACTAGCCTGCATGCCACAATGACCGAAGCTGGCGTGCCTAGAGCCTGTGCTCCGCAACAAGAGAAGCCACTGCAATGAGAAGCCCACTCACCGCAACGAAGAGTAGCCCCCGCTCGCCGCAACTAGAGAAAGCCCGCACGCAGCAATGAACACCCAATGCGGCCAAAAATAAAATTAATTAATTAAAAAATATATATGCTGGGCTTCCCTCGTGGCTCAGTGGTTGAGAGTCCACCTGCCGATGCAGGGGACAGGGGTTTGTGCCCCGGTCCAGGAAGATCCCACATGCCACGGAGCGGCTTGGGCCCGTGAGCCATGGCCGCTGGGCCTGCGCGTCTGCAGCCTGTGCTCCGCAACGGGAGAGGCCACAACAGTGAGAGGCCCGCATACTGCAAAAAATATATAATAAATAAAAAAATATATGCTAAAAAATAATTTTAAATAAAAAAGACTGAAAGTTGGCATTGCCCTATCAATTTGGTAACTAATGAGCACCTCTCAGTTCTACAGCTCTCCTCTTAGTTCCCATAGCCCTCCACCGCAAACAGGATAGGACTCTCTTATTAGACTTAGATATTATGCAACATGATCATCATTTCAGAATTACACGTACATTTTTAAAGGAACACTTTCATGGGTATATCATGAACTGCATTAATATGAGCTGTAGTTTGACTTTTGATTATTTATAATTTGTAATCTATCTACCATAGATACCTATTTAATGCTTTCTCACTAAATCTTTTACCTGCATTGCTATTTAGTAGTAGCAGTAAAGACTGAATTTCATTTCCTTTACCTTATTTCTCTCTAATACTAACCAATACACTGAAATAATAATAATATAGCAACAGTAAAATGTAACATTATTAGTGCTTATTATACGGAAATACTGTGCTAAATTCTTTACATGCATTGTTTCAAAATTTAATACCCATAATTCTGTCAACAGAGATAGAAAAGATAAGAAGTTACAGGCCTGATTCAGATTAAATAGCCATTCTCCACATTAATTCATTGTACTCTGTAGTTTGGTACACTGTACCAGTTAAGAAGCATGTAACAATTGAGGGTGTGTTATAAAGGACACTCATAAATGGAAGTTTGGGCGAAGAGCAACAGAATTTAGAACATGCTTACATGCTCATATATAAACAGAGGACAGTTTCAAGTCAACATTATGCCATCAAATAGAAATCTGTGCTGGTATACAAACCAGAGCGAAACTGTCTCTGTCTCTAGGTAATTTAAACAGAGGTATAAAATTGTTTTAACCTGAATTATTAAAGTAATTTGAACTATGTCCACCTGACTAAGGGAAGTAATGAAATCTCTTTTTTTCTGACTGCTGCTTCTTGCTTTGTTTTTCTTTATGAATTCTTTGAGGCCATTAGTAATATTCCAAATATTATATCAGTTCTGAATCCACCCAATAGGTTCATTCACTATTTGTTCATCTCTATTCATCATAAACATGCATTAATCCACACTGGTAATTTTCACATCCTGAAAATGTTAGAAAACCACAGTAATCTTTACTCTGAGAATTAACCAGCACCAACATTATCAGGCCTGCTTAAGCACCCAGATGATTCCACCTGCTCTTTAGCAACATATACTATGATAGCACCAAGAATTCCCTCTGTCACAAATACCTGGACCAGGAGGCACTCTACTGCATCCCCAAATTAGGAATAGCTGTGCTTTTGGCTTCCGAGCTGTAGACAGCTGCGGGGGGCAGGCACCAAGTTGCCGCTGCTTTCCTCAGCCTCAGACCTAGAAGGGCCTGTCTCGGTGCTCATCTTGGCAAACCCTGATAGCTCCCTGTAATGGGAGCCTCATCTGAGACCAATGAAGAAGCAAAGATGGTTTCTGAAAACCTCCTGTACTACGAAATATTATGCTGTGGCTCTGAATATACTCCTCTTCGTATATTCTCTCTTCTCCCCTCCCTTCCATATCCATGCCCTTATTTAATTCCGGTTTCCATTAAAATACTATTTGGGTAGCAAATTTCACAGATTGGATCCATCTCGATTCTGCCATGCAAAGAAAACACATCTGTCTTACTCTTCATTTAAAATAAGGAAAAAATTGAAATAGCAAAATGCTGTAGTCGCTCTGAGCTATCTCCTAATGAACCAGTTTGTCCCATGAGCTGTAGTGAGGAGCTTCTTCTCCACGGTTCGAACTCTTTATGCATATTAATATTATGCATGTTTTCCATGTAACTCCTTCTGACTTGCTCTCACCCCATCCTTTGAATTGATTTAAATAAAAATAATTTATGTGGACATTCCTTCAGTCAGGATTTTCTCTCCCCTTCTTAAAGACATCCATAATATTTCATTGATGCTTTGCATCCAAACCGAGTAGTTATGCTTTTGCATATCATTAGAGCTTTATAAAGAACAACAGCGACATCTGCATGTGCTGCAGCGCCAAGGAGATAGGAAAAATACCGAAAACAAACTCCGTATTGGCTTGGAGGCTGTCTGGCTCTCTGCCTCCCCAGCAGCCCCTGCCACCACCATGGATAGGAGTAATTGTACAGTGTAATCACATCATGCCTCATCTGAATATTCATAGCAGAGACAAAGCTTTAGAGGATAAGGGAGGAGCGGGGATAATTTGAATATAAAACAGCATCTCATTTCCAAATCAACTTGTGCCAGTTAGACTGTGCACCAGAATTCAATATTAAGCAACATCGTTTTACAGTTTGGAAATTGTAAGGGAAAAAGATGGAGGAGAGAAGACACTCAATAAAGAAGAGGTGACATTATATTCTCATCTTGACTGAGGAAAAACAAAACAAAGCAACAATAACAACAGCGACAGAATAAAAATACTTAAAGTGTTATTTGAAGAGTCACCAACAGTGGCTAACCAGCTGCTACTTTTCCAGGAATGAAATAGCCTATTGAGGGAGCTTTAAAAGCTCCCAATTAATATGTTGTGCATGTATTGGATCTACAAAGAACTCACTGTATTCCTTCTCTCCCCACAAATCCCCCCAATACACACATATTCCCTAACCACCACCTTTCTTTCCTGTCGGGTGCAGGGGAAAAAATCAAAGCTACAGAATAATTGACTAATCACTTTAAAAGTGACAACATCCCTCTTCAAAAGAAAGGACAAAAAACAAACACGCACAAAAGGTGACTGTTCATTAATGAAGGGATAAATTACCGATGGCTTCTTCATTCTGTTTAGTTCATTACCCCCCAAAAGAAACGAATATAATCCACATGTTAATATTGGAGTCTTCGTTTTCTTTGCTTTAATATGATGCTCTTTTTAATTTTTTTTAAGTGTTGGTATTTGTAGAAGCCTCTGCCACTGCATTCCCCAAAGAGCTACTAGTTTCAACCCACTGGAGTTTATATTCCTTTAATTGTCTAGTGCAGGAACATTTCTGCTGTTTTTAAAAATATACCGCTCTGCAGGAATTAGAAGAATCCAAGGTTGTATCCAACTTCAAAGGTTTCCAAGTCATAATGATTTTAGCAAAAGTAGAAGACAGATCATGGAAAAAGTACCCCGTTTGAAGATAAGCATCATAGGGACCTTTTTTTCTTCCCTCTCTCCCCAACTTTGTACTTCTCCTGGCTCTGAATGCCACTCGCTAACACAGTTTAATGATATGCAAATGAAATATGCATAAAACCATTCTACTGTATGATGATTAAACACTGGAGACATTAGCAGCGGAGGCTTCACTCTTTGTAATAATCCTTCCCGACCATCCACTTTGATTGCGGAGTTATGGAAACCCATAGCAGTTGGCAGAGAGTGAAAGAGAGAGAAGGAAGGAAAGACGCAGGGACACATCACCCATCTCGGTGCTTCTCCCACTCCAGGAGAGGTTCCCCCCCTTTGTACTGCGTTCCTATTGCTGTCTTTTGTAATCCATCCATGCAGTCGCACCACAGCGATTAACGGAAAAAAACCTCTTTTCTCTTAATGTTTCAAAGCTCATTAGCCAAACGATTATTCCTCATTAACAGCGAAAGCTCTTTCATTAAAAGGAAGAATATGCCCAAAAAATGCCAGCACGGTTAATCCTGAGTCCCATTCTGGGCTGTAAATCCCATACTACTTGTATATTCCATGCGAAAGGGACACGCGCCAATCCACATTTTTTTAAAAAAAGAAAGAAAAAACAGTTTGTGTGTTTTGTAAAATCCACAAGAGCAGCAATTAATATTCCCATTGAATGACTTTATTTATTTATTTTTTTGTCTCTCCCTTTTGTTTCCAGCACCTGCCCCTGGCTCAGCGCCCGGTGCCAACAGAACACCTTTCAGGATCCACAGCAACGCAGACAACGTAAGTACCAGTCGTTTCCAGAAACCCTTATTCAGAATTTTTTTAAAAACAACCACCTAAAACATAGAGAGAGACAAGCCTCTTTCCCCTTCTTCTCCCCTGCGTTATGCCACCAGGGTTTCCTAAGTAGCACCTTCCAAATCCCTCTGCCTTCAAGTTTGTGCATGTCTGTGTGGCATCCCTCCTCCTCCTTCACTCCCATAGTGGATCTTGTAAAAGGGCTTCAGATCGGCCCCATTCATCTCCCTGGTGATAGCAGTGAATGTAGATAAATCTCTGACTGCCTGCCTGCTGCTGGAGTATGATTTTTATTTTGCTTTCTGTGTATACCTGGATCAAAAAGTGGGATGTATGCACACACATACATGCACATACACACATTTCCTTCTCTCTTTCTCTGCCTTCCTCTCCTTTTTCTCACACATGCATACATCCCACATATGTGTGTATATGCATAAACATATACACCAATATACATACGCATACCTACAACACAAAAATATATACATATCTAAATGTTTAAATTGCCTGAAAATATGTGTACTTATATACACATACAACCTTACACACGTGTCTATATGCAATCGATAAGTGCCTATCCTTTAATTTATACCCATCTATATCTCCATTTGAATATTCCCTCTCTCCTCCCAGCAGAAGCTGCGTGCAATTGCAATCCAGGATTGTAGAAGCGGTATTCTTTCCTTATGATTTCTGTTTGTAGATCTCTCTGCTCCTTTTTCTGCCTTCTTCCAAGCTGTAGAATTGGCATCTTTCCCTGAGGTTTTCCGAATGGCAAGTGGCACCGGCTGTGGCATGCATTCATGCCGCTTCCTATGGCATTTCTCTCCCGATGTCTGCTTTTTCTCTTTGTTTGTTGTTGACTAGGCTGAATGGTGTTTTTTTAAAGTTAATTATAAACGAAGTTGAATAGCATACAAGCCAACAGCTTGCCCCCACCCAAAAAAAAAAAAAAAAAGCCCAACAGAAGTGCCTTCTGCTGCAACAGATGCCCAGATGATCACCCCTGGCATGGGCAAATGGGCACACAATTTTTGTGGTTGTTAATTTTTTTGTTTGTTGCTGTATTTGTTGTATGTTTTCCTTGTTTCTTTCTGATTTTTCAAGGAGTCCAGGATCCCGGCCTCTGCTTGGAACGGAACAGTGTCATGGCGGAGACGACGGCCTTTGTCTTGCTGGGTGTGAAAGCATTCGCTGTGCTGGCTCCAGTGCGGCAGAATCAAGTTTAAAGGAAAAAAGTGATTAAAGTCAGCTTTGTGCCTCTTTGGTGTGGAAGACCCCCAAACCCCAAGTAGCCGAGTCCCTGGATCCGAGGAAGGGCTCATAGTTGGAGCCAGCCTAGGCTGTAATCCTGGCACTTGCGCCTTCGGTTGCTGCTTGCTGTTCGCTCCTGGGGGTCTGGATAATCTCCTTTGGCTTTACCGCACTGTCTGGCCCGCGTACAGGGCCCCCGTAACATATACCCGCTGCTCCTATCACACGAAACTGTGGCGTTGCCCCTGAATGGATGGCACTGTGCCAACTCTTCTGCCATCCGCCCTTGCAGCTTTTTTCTTTCCTCCCTCCCTCCCCTTCTCCTCCTCCTCCTCCCGTCGACTTGACGTTAATTAACACACGGGTTAATTGATTTTAAAAGCCGAAGAATTACAGTTAACTTTTCCCACAGGGTACAGACGCCAGCCGCTTGGCACACTCTGCTTTTCGCACTGGTGCAGGGGGGCCAGGAAAGCCCGCAGCAAAACTAGCAACTGCTGAGGAACGTTGCCTGCTTATTGGAGTAGAGCCGATAGAAGTCGACGTGGTGCTGCCTCATCCTTACAGTATATAGCCATTCTATATTTTGTTAAGTAATCAAAGCACAACTGTATCTTCTTCTCCATTCATCTTTCAAAACAGGAAAACCCTTCAGAAGTTCTTATGGGGGGAATAAACCCTCCCCCAGACCATTTATTTCATCCATAATATACTTGTTTCCAATAATAAGCAAATACCTGGTGCTTTTTTTTTTCCAAGTCATAAGGAGGAAGGCTACCTCTTTCCTAAATATCACAGGCAAAGGAGAAGATTTTTTTTTTTTAAGGAGAAAGTTCCATAAAGTTCCTTTCTCTCTATCAGTGTTTTGTTTTGTTGCTGTTCCTCATGACCCAGATTCGTTATTTATGGTGAAGAATTTCACTAAGAAAGTAGGTACATTGTAATTAAAAACGAAATTCATATGAAAACTGTTTGCTTTTTGTTTATAAGTGTGGATTTTTGTTTTCTGTCCCCTTCACCCCAGTCCCCTGTAGAAAATGAAAGCAATTGATACTGTAGTTGGGAAGGAGACATGCAAGGCTGGAAACTTGATGCTTTCACCTTTTCATGCTTTCATTTTATTTCATTTTGTTTTTTAAAAGCATGTGGCAAGTGAAGCGACAAAAGGAATCCATTATGCAAATCATGTCACTTTGCATAATGTCTCATGACTGGAAGATGCAGATGAGCTGTATAATTTATGAGTGCCAGTGTCTGTCTAAAAGTGTTGCACACAATTTACCAAGTGAGCCTGAGAGACATGGGGAAGGCAGCTCTTCCAACTCCATTGCCAGGAAAGCTCTATATATTTTCCTACAAGTGTTCCCTAGTAATATTAAATGCTATTTAAAAGAAATTAAGGTGCCAAATGTTTATGAAAGATGAAGACTTTCCTTTCACTCCCTTCACCCAAATTCTTTGCCTAAAAGTTTACAAGAAAGTATTAGACTCTAAAACATTAATTTTTAGATTCAATTTGGAAAAGAAAAGTTATTTGAGCCAAACGTGCCATTTGTATATGGATTTTCCTTTCTACGGCAAGGAATGTCTTAGAGAAACAGACACTTTATCCATTTGTCTGGATCTGTGTAGGCAGAGAAATGGGATATCTCATTTTGGTTGGTTTTGTGTGTGCCCTGCTGTGTACAACATTTTATAAGTTATAGTCTCTTTGATGTATTAGATATGTAATATGGAAGACTGATACATTCATTATTCTTCTGATGACGTAATTCTGCTTTCATAGAAATCTTCAAAATAGAAATTCTATTCAATAAAAACTACATTTTAGTTAAGTCAGCTTAGTTGGTCACTCCATGTCTCATTTTGGTAACTTTTTTGAAAAGATGATTCTGTACCTTTTGAGAAGTTATAACATCTTTGATAACCTGACTAATCTGGCCTTATATTTTTCGTTTCAGTCATAGCAAGGTGTGTGAAAGAGAGGTACCGTTTGCCATGAGAATGTATACCAGGAGGATCTAAACTTTGGGGAGCATGTCAGGAAAGGCTTCCTGAGGAAAGTGAATTCAAGATCACTTCTGAAAGTTGAAGAGAAGTTAGACGAAAAGAGAGAGAAAGTATTCTCCATGCAAAGAATATGTTCAGTAAATCCTGAGACAAGAAAAGATCATGGTTGCTTGGAAGAACTAAAATAAAACCAGTGTGGCTAGAGTATAGATTATGGGTCATTGGATCATACTGGAAACAGATCAGGAGGTAAGCATGTGAGTAAGAGGTAACTTATTCATTACTTGCGTCTATTTTCTGGTGCTTGGTCTCTTATGTCATTATTAATTGTATGTACATACACATCATTAAGTTCATACTGAGAACTACTTACCGTTATAATACTTTTTATAAAATAATTTTTAGATTTTTCAAAATCAACTTGTGCATTGAACCATGAGATTTCTGAATCCAACCTTATGTGACATATTTCTTCTTTTTGTGAAGTTTTATTTTCAAAAAGTTAATAACCATTTAAGAAAATAAAATAAGAACACTTCACCTAATAAGAGCAAAATACAATTTTTTTTCAAGTATACTTGGAACATTGGCAAACATAGACCACTTTCTGGTTCATTTAATACAAATTAAAATTATTAAAGTCAAGCAAAATATATTTTCTGACCACAAACAAACTAAACTAAAAATCAATAACAGAAAGACGTCTGGACAAACCCAAATTTTGGGAAATTAAACACATGAGTCACAGAGGCAGTCACAGGGAAATTAGGAAAATTTTGAATTGAATGACAATGAAAGCACATTACAGAATTTGTAAGCTGCAGCTAAAGAAGTACTTACAGAGAAATAAGCTTTAATGCCTTATTTTAGAAACCAAAAAAGTTTTGAACTGATAATCTAAGTGTCTTAAGGAAACAAATTAGGCCCAAAGCAAGAAGAAGGAAGGAAATAATAAAGATAAGAACATAAACCAATGAAATTGAGAAAAGTAGGGAAAATCAACATACCCAAAAGCTGGTTCTTCATGAAGAATACAAAAATTGATTAACATATAGCCAGACTGAATAAGAAAAAAAGTGTGAAGACACAGATTATCAAGACCTTGAATAGAAGAGGGGACATCACTACAGATCTGACAGATAGTAAATGGATAATAAGGGATAAATAAATTAAAACTTTGTAAATAAATTTGATAACCTAATTGAAATGGAAAAATTCCTTGAAAGACAGACTACCAGAATTCAAGAAGAAATAACCTGAATAGTTTTAGGTCTATTAAAGATATTGAATTTGTAGCTAAAAATACTTTCCTATAAAGAAAACACAGCCCAGATGGTTTCACTGGCAAGTTCTTCCAACATTTAAAGAAGAAATAATGTCAGTCCTAAACAACCTCTTTTAGGAAATAGAAAAGGAAGGAACCCTTTCCAACTGATTTTATGAAGTCAGCATTACTCTGATGCCCAAACCAGACAAATACAATATAAGAGCCGAGAACTACAGACCAATAACTCTCATAAGCATAAGCACAAAAATCTTTAACAAAATGTTAGCAAATTGAGTTGAATAATATGCAAAAAGAATGCATGACCAAGTCAGGTTTATTCCAAAAATGAAAGGTTGGGTCAACATTCTAAAATCAGTTTGACTTACCATATCACCAGATTTGTTAAATCATGAATTTAATGGATGTAGAAAAAAGTGAGCCACAGTAATCAAAACAGTGTGATAGTGAGGTAAGGATGGACATAAAGATTAGTGGAGGAGAAGAGAAAGCCCAGAAATAGGCACAACTTTTTGATAAAGGGTCAAAGATAATCCAGTGGAGAGACAATAGTCTTTTCAATACATGATGCTGTAACCAAATAAATAAATACCTTTACCCATGCTTTACTATAATATAAATGTTAATTTTAAATGGGTATTGAAACAAAATAAAAAATACTGTAAAAGTTCTTGAAGAAAGTATAAAATAAATATTTGTAACCTTGGGCTAGGCAAAAGATTTTATAGAGAGGGAAGATTTTATAGCAGGGAAAGAAACCTGGACCATAAATGAAAAAGATAAACTGGACTTTAGAAAAGTTGAAAACTTTTGCTATTGGAATGACAATGTCAAATAAGTGGGAAAAAAAAGCTATGGACAAATATTTGCAACCCATAATGAGATAAATTAATCTAAATCAAACAAAAAATGACACAGAAGATAGAATTAGTAGATGAAGACATTAAAACAGCCACCACGGGCTTCCCTTGTGGTGCAGTGGTTAGGAGTCCGCCTGCCAGTGTAGGGGACACAGGTTCGAGCCCTGGTCCGGGAGGATCCCACATGCCACGGAGTAGCTAGGCCCAAGTGCCACAGCTGCTGAGCCTGTGCTGTGGAGACCACGAGCCACAACTACTGAGCCCACGTGCTACAACTACTGCAGCCCATGCACCTAGAACCCATGCTCTGCAACAGGAGAGGCCACCACAATGGGAGGCCTGTGTACCGCAGCGAGGAATAGTCCCCGCTCAACACAACTAGAGAAAGCCCACACACAGCAACAAAGACCCAATGCAGCCAAAAATTAAAAAAACAAAGAAGCAAAAAAACAAACAAAAAAAACAAAACAGCCACCACAACTGAATTCCATATATTCAAAAACTTAGAAGAAATCAGGAACATATTAAATGTGGATATGAAAGACAAAATAAAAAATACTCTAGTTGAACTTGTAGAGACTAAAACTACCATGTCTGAGATGAAGAATACCATGTCAGGAAGGGATTGACAGATTAAATGTTTCAGAAGAAAGGATTAGTCAACTTTAAGACATATAAATAGAAACTATCCAAAATGACACACAGAAAGAAAAGCAACACAAAAATAATGGACAGAGCAACAGCGAATTGTGGGACAACTTCATGTGGCCTGATATACGTGTAACTGAAGCCCTTGAAGGACAGATAGAAGGGGGACAAAAACTATATTCAAAGAAGTAGCTGAAAATTTTCTAAATCTGGTGAAAATTATAAGCCAATGGCTCCAACTATCTCAATGAACTCCAAGCACAAGAAACATGAAGAAAACTACACTAAGGCAGATCATAATGAAATTGCTTAAAATCAGTAAAAAGTAGAACATTTTAAGAGTAGCTAGAGAAAAGAAGATACATTATGTACAGAGGGACAAAGACTAAAATGACAGCAGATTTCTTGTTGAAATTAATGCAAGTCAGAAGACAGTGGAGTAATATCTTTAAAGTGTTGAAAGAAAAAAAAAGTTACACTGAAATTCTATAAACAACATAAAATATCTTCCAAAAGCAAAAGTGAAATACAAATTTTTCAGATGTACAAAAGCTGAAATAATGCATCATTAGCAGACATGCACTACAGGAAAAAAAAAATAAAGGAAATTCTTCAGACAAATGGAAAATTATACCACATGAAGAAGATCCTTCGAAACGGTAATCATGTTGGTAAATTTTTTTTAACTTAAATGTATTTAAAGGTAATTGATATTTAAGGCAAAAGTAGTAACAAGATACTGTTTTTATAACACGTAACAGTAAAATCCATGACACAGGGCTTCCCTGGTGGCGCAGTGGTTGAGAGTCCGCCTGCCAGTGCAGGGGACACGGGTTCGTGCCCCAGTCCGGGAAGATCCCACATGCCGCGGAGCAGCTAGGCCCGTGAGCCATGGCCACTAAGCCTGCGCGTCTGGAGCCTGTGCTCTGCAACAGGCCACAACAGTGAGAGAGGCCTGCATACCGCAAAAAGAAAAAAAAGAAAAATCCATGACACAGTAGCACAAAAGCTACTGAAGAAAATGGAGAAATGAAAGAATTATGATAAAACGTTCTTATATGTGAAGTGGCATAACATTACATGAAGGTAGGCTATGATAAGTTAAAGTTGTATACTATAAACCCTAAAAAATAAAATGACATGCTAAAGATATATTTAATATGATAACAAAAGAGAGAAAATTGAATTATTGTTGCCAGATAATCTCTGCTATTTCTGGAACATATTATTCACATTTATAGAAGAGATTTCATTTCTGCAACACATCACCTTCAAAGTCCCCACCTACAGAGGACAGTCACTACTAAGTTACTCAATGATGCTGGTTAAGTGAGTCATCTTCCAAATCCTTCCAGGGTACATAGTAAGCAGGGGTTTGGTCTTATATAACATGTCCACTCCAAGATACTCACTTCTCTGAGGTTTTTATTACTTCCTGAATAATTTATATAATCACTTGTCATATCTCTACTTTGTTTAATGTGGGCTACCACTCTTCAGGTTTCCAAGAACTACCCCATCAGTGTATTAAAAACTGAGTGTAAGGACCCTTATCAAAGCATTAAGTCTGAGTCATAGAAAAGTTACCCCATTAAAAACAGCTTTGTATTCCACTTCCCTGGTCCAGTGGCCTCAGAATCTACTCCCCGGGATAGTCTATAAGTTTCTACAGTACTTATTAGCCAGGTGCTGCAGTCTCTGTTGGCATTCAGTCTCTCTTCTCCCTTAACAGGCTCAAGATTCCTACAGTGGGGCCATGCTGAGAATTAACACTACTATCACTCTGGTGCCCAGGAGGTGAAGTGAAGTCAACTTCTGAGAAAGGAAACCATTATAAGCCACTTGCCTCATTTGAACCCTCTGCATGGTCATCAAGGAAGGTGGAGTCCCATCCCCTAACAGGTAGAAGTGGGTCCCTTCCACAGGCCCAAAGGATTGAGGGTAATCTGAGTGTTCCAAATTCTTAACTGCACCAATCGTAATATCCCCAGCCCAAGGCTCAGGGTTCCACTTCTCTTTCAGGGTCCTGACTTTGGCTTAGATTTGTCTGGGATGAGAAATCAACCTTCTCTTTGGCTCTGCCACTCATAATTAAGTCACATTCCTAGTCATAAATCATGCTTGCCGTCTGATTTTTATTTCACCTTTCAATTTGTGCTCAGTTGACCTAAGTCTGTCATTCTCTTTTTCAATAAATCAGTGGTGCTCAGCAATAATCACTCAGTTCCACAGTCCTAATACTTAACTTTCTCCATCATTGATCTGAAATGCCAAAGAAATTACACAGGCTGGTACATTTCCTTCCACCTGTATCACATCCCCATTTACCACAAGTGGAAGTCTTAATATTTGCAGTACTGCAACCTGTCAGACTCTAGGACCTTTCCTAGACCATGCTTCTAATCATCAGTCCTGGTAGCAACTGTCCTAGGTAGGGTTCCCTAAAGTCAGAGCCTTTATTGGGCAGAGCCCCAAAAGCATCTACAACAATAACCAAGTATCCAGTAAAGATATGAAAGTGGGTTTATGCTCATTAGTTATGAAAATGGAAATTAAAACCCAATGAGATAACACATGTTCCATATGTATTTGGAAAAAAATTATATTCTGCCATTTTTAGATGCATCGTTCTAATAGGTCCAGTTGGTAGCTGTTCTCATCTATATCTTTTCTGATTTTCAGTCATCTTGTTCCATCAATTACTAAGGAAGGAGTGTTAAAATCTTCAGTTTTGAGTAGATACTTTTATATCTTTATTTCTGTCATTTTTGTTTCATGTACTTTGAAGTTTTATTTTTTTGATGCATACACTTTTAGGACTGCAGTGCATTCCTAGTGAATTGAATGTTTTATCATTATGAAAATATTTTTCTTTGTCTCTGGCAATACTCCTTGTTTTGAAGTTTACTTTGTGATGTTAATTGACTAATCGTGTTTCCATAATATATCTTGTTTCACTAAAGTATAGTTTTTAGTAATGCATAGTTAGATGGTATTTTTATTAGGAAAAGCAGGTAACTGGAGAACCTAAAAATCAAGGCATTGGTTTTCTTCAGGTGGGGGTGAGCATGTGAGCAGGGAAGACATGATTGGAACATAGCACTTGGGATATTTTTCTGTCACTAGCAAGATTTTATTTTTTCACCTGGATAGTGGTAACACAGGAGTCTGCTTTATAATAACTCACTAAGCATATAATTATATTTGGTGCACTTTTACATGTTTTATAGTTCACAATGAAAAAACTTCAGAAACAAAAAAGAATTTTCATTATGTCATGCATGCAAAGAATATTTACAAAAACCCACGTGCTTTGTCACAAAGAAAATCTCAATAGATGTCAAAAATGTGATATCATTCAGATTGTGTTTTCTCAGCAATACATAATCATATTCAAAATCAACCATAAAAAGTAATTTTAAAAACCCCATGTGGCTAGGATATATAATACAAGTAATGAGTTATAACTCATAGCATTAAATAAATATCCATGATACTACACTGATATTTAAAAATTTAAATAAATTGGGATAAAAGGATAGCTCTTTGTTTTAGTAAAATCTCAATATGTAATGTAGAAAGAATAATGGAAATAGAAAGTCCCCATAGCAAATACTACAGAAATAATTACTGCAGGCAGTAATCATCCATGGATGCTAAAATTGCTGGATCGAAGTATGACAAGAAAGAGACTGTTTTTCCTTTACTTGCTTATTTTATCCCATCTCAAAGTATATTCCCTTCAAGATATGAATTAATTGCAAAGCTAAAAATCATAACTTTACTATGGGGAATCCTGGCAGACACCATCTTAATAAGTTTTCAGAGTTATTAAAAGTATTGGGGAACTTCCCTGGTGGTCCAGTGGTAAAGAATCCGCCTTCCAATGCAGGGAACGCAGGTTCAATCCCTGGTCAGGGAACTAAGATCCCACATGCCGCGGAGCAACTAAGCCCATGCACCACAACGACTGAGTTTGCGTGCCTCAACTAGAGAGCCTGTGTGCCACAACTACAGACCCCAGGCACCCTGGAGACTGCATGCCACAACTAGAGAAGAGAAAACCCACATGCCACAACTAGAGAGAAGCCTGCGTGCCTCAACGAAATATCCCACATGCCTCAACGAATATCCCGCATGCCGCAACTGAGACCCGATGCAGCCAAAAATAAATAAATAAATAATCTTTTCTAAAAAAGTATTGGGACATTTTGACTTTGGGTACCTGCTCTTATGATGCACTCTCACTGTGTGCTCTTGAGTTTAGCATCACCTTGGCAAAAATGTATAATCTCAGTCTAATCATGAGAAAACTTCAGACAATGTCAAATTGAGAGATGTTCTATAAGACAACTAATCAGTATTCTAAAGTATCAAGATCATGGGAAAACAAGGAAAGATTGAGAAACTGTCACAGATTGGTGAAGACTAAGGAGACATGATAACTTAAGGCAACCTCTTCTTCCTATACAGACACTTCAATAAGGGATTTGTCCCTACACTTAAACCATAACTACCTTTCATATCTAGTAGGAGATTCTCTATAAAATATACTAAGGGCTTCTCACATACACGAGTGCCCTTCAACACTGTGAAAATATTCCTTTCTTTATCTATTGCTGCCTGTTCATGGATCATAAGCCCTTATGGCATGCCTTTTCCACTAATCAGAGGTAGTAGTCAGCCAGTTCATTGGTGGGGAGATCCTGCTGGATAAACATATGACACAGAGGTACAAGAAATTCATGCTGACCACTCATCACAGACAACTTTGTTCTTCATTTATAAACCATAATACACAAAGATCACCATAATATGAGGAAAATCAGCAAAATGAATATGAAAGAATAAAACAAGAAAAAAGAATTATTGACCCCAGAGGAAATAAATGATGCAATAAACACAAACTTTTAAAACTGTAGTTTGAAGCAACCTAAATGTCCATCAGCAGAGGAACAGATAAAGATGTGGTACATATATACGATGCAATATTACTCAGCCATAAAAATGAATGAAATTGGGTCATTTGTAGAGATGTGGATGGACCTAGAGACTGTCATACAGAGTGAAGTAAGTCAGAAAGAGAAAAACAAATATCATATATTAACACATATGGGTAGAGTCTGAAAAAATTGGTATAGACGATCTTATTTACAAAGCAGAAATAGAGACACAGATGTAGAGAACAAACAAACGTATGGATACCAAGGGGGAAGGGGGGGTGGATGGGATGAATTGAGAGATTGAGATTGACATATATACACTACTGATACTGTGTATAAAATAGATAACTAATGAGAACCTACTGTATAGCCCAGGGAACTCTACTCAGTGCTCTGTGGTGACCTAAATGGGAAGGAAATACAAAAAAGAGGGGATATATGTATACATATAGCTGATTCACTTTGCTGTACAGTAGAAACTAACACAATATTGTGTTAGCAACTATACTCCAAGAAAAATTTTTTAAAAAAAACTGTAGTTTTTTTGTTTTTTTTTTTTGCGGTACACGGTCCTCTCACTGTTGTGGCCTCTCCCGTTGCGGAGCACAGGCTCCGGACGCGCCGGCTCAGCGGCCATGGCTCACAGGCCTAGCCGCTCCGCGGCATGTGGGACCTTCCCGGACCGGGGCACGAACCCGTGTCCCCTGCATCAGCAGGCGGACTCTCAACCACTGCGCCACCAGGGAAGCCCCGTAGTTTGACTTTTTAAATTCACTGAGAGAAGCTTTCATGCAAAGGAGAAATCAGAGCAGGAAAGAATTCTTTTTTTTTTTTTAACATCTTTATTGGAGTATAATTGCTTTACAATGGTGTGTTAGTTTCTGCTGTATACAGGAAAGAATTCTTAAAGGTTAAAAAGCATGACACTCAAAACAGAAAATTCGATAGAATTGATTAAATGACATGACACTGACTGAATTAGTAATGTGAAAGGAAACCCCCCATAACGTAGAGCAAAAGACATATAAACAGAGAAGCGTTGAGATGTAGTATCAATGTTTATCTCATTGTTAGTTTCCTTTATTTTAGAGTATTCCTTTTAGTCATTTCAATTTGGAAAAGGCATCTCATACTGTTTTTCCACTGTGAACCCAGAAGTCACAAACTTATAAACATAAAAAATATTCAAAATGTTTAAACTGACGTATAAAGTAGCTTTTCTATAGCCACTAAGTCTATGTATTTACATTGTTCGCATTGCCTTTTTCCAAAACTGAATGTTTATTATTTACTTAGAAATTAACAAATTATTGTTGTAAGACAATGAGGCTTATATATATGTGAAAAAATAAAGTATACCCCATCCCTGCTATCCTCATTGCCACTCTCTGAGAGGTAACTATTGTGACAGCTTTCTGAATATTCAAGTTTTCTATGTATGTACAACTACATAAGCAAAATGTTGAACAAAAATGGGATCCTACTTATTTTTCAGCATCTTGCATTTTTTATGCAATAACAAATCATTGGATTATTTTCTTGTTTATGTTTACATATCTGTTTCATTTTTAACAACTACATAGAATTCCACACTAGGAATACATAAAAGGTTTTTTATTATTTCTTTATTTTTATTAATTAATTTTTTTTTTTTTTTGGCTGCATTGGGTCTTCATTGTTGTGCATGGGCTTCTTCTCTAGTTGCGGCGAGAGGAGGCTACTCTTTGTCTTGGTGCACGGGCTTCTCATTGCGGTAGCCTCTCTTGTTGTGGAGCATGGGCTCTAGGTGCACAGGCTTCAGTAGTTGTGGCACGTGGGCTCAGCAGTTGTGGCTCGTGGGCTCTAGAGTGCAAGCTCAGTAGTTGTGGCACACAGGCTTTGTTGCTCCATGGTGTGTGGGATCTTCCCGGACCAGGGCTCAAACCCGTGTCCCCTGCATTGGCAGACACCACGAGGGAAGTCCTATTTCTCTTTTTTATTTGAAGTATAGTTGATTTACAATATTATATTAGTTTCAGGTGTACAGCATAGAGATTCAGTATTTTTATAGTTTATACTCCATTAAAGGTTATTACAAGATAATGGCTATAATTCCTTATGTTATAGAATGTATTCTTGTTGCTTATGTATTTTATTTTATTTTTATTTATTTATATATTTTTTGGCTGCATTGGTTCTCCATTGATGTGCATGAGCTTTCTCTAGTTGCGCCGAATGGGGGCTACTCTTCGTTGTGGTGCACGGGCGTCTCATAGTGTGGCTTCTCTTGTTGCAGAGCATGGGCTCTAGGCATGCGGGCTTCCGTAGTTGTGCTTCATGGGCTCAATAGCACAGGCTTAGTAGTTGTGTCACACTGGCTTAGTTGTTCTGTGGCATGTGGGATCTTCCCAAACCAGGGCTCGAACCTGTGTCCCCTGCATTGGCAGGCAGATTCTTAACCGCTGCGCAACCAGGGAAGTCCCTAAGGATTTTGTATATAGTAGTTTGTTTCTCTTAATTCCGTACGCTTAGTGTGCCCCTCCCTGCTTCCCTCTCCCCACTGGTAACCACTAATTTGTTTTCTATATCGGTGAGTCTGTTCCTGTTTTGCTGTATACCATCATTTGTATTATTTTTTAGTTCCACATATAAGTGATATCATACAGTATTTTTCTTTCTCTGATTTATTTCACTAAGCAGAATATTCTCTAGGTCTATTCACATTACTACAAATGGCAGAATTTCATTCTTTTTTATGGCCGAGTAATATTCCATTGTGTATATATACCACGTCTTCTTTATCCATTCTTCTATTGATGGATGCTTGAGTTGCTTCCATATCTTTACTACTGTAAATACTGCTTCTGTGAACATTGGGTGCATACATCTTTTTGAGTCAGTGTTTTCATATTTTCTGGATATATACCCAGAAGTAGAATTGCTGGGTCATATGGTAGTTCTACTTTTAGTTTTTTGTGGAACCTCAATACTGTTTTCCATAGTGGCTGCACTGATTCACACTCCCACCTAAATGCACAAGGGTTCCCTTTTCTCCACATCCTCACTAATGTTTATTTGTAGACTTTTTGATGATAGCCATTCTGATATATGCAAGGTGATACTTCATTGTGGTTTTGATTTGCATTTCTCTAATAATTAGTGATGTGATTTACATTTCTCTAATAATTAGTGAGGTTGAGCATCTTTTCATGTGCCTGTTGGCCATCTGTATGTCTTCTCTGGAGAAATGTCTCTTTAGATCGTCTTCATATTTTTTGATTGGGTTATTTCTCTTTTTTTTGTTATTGAGTTGTATGAGCTGTTTGTATATTTTGGAAATTAAGCCCTTGTCAGCTGCATCATTTGAAAATATTTTCTCCCAGTCCGTAGGTTGTCTTTTCATTTTGTCTATGGTTTCCTTTGCTGTGCAACAGCTTTTAAGTTTAATTAGGTCCCATTTGTTTATTTTTCCTTTGCTTTTACAGACAGATCCCAAAAAATATTGCTACGATTTATGTCGTTTATGTCAAGGAATATTCTGCCTTTGTTCTCTTCTAGGAGTTTCATGGTTACAGGTCTTATATTAAGGCCTTTAATCCATTTGAGTTTTCTTTTACAGGGTGTGAGGAAATGTTCTAATTGCATTGTTTTAAGTATAGCTTTCCAGTTTTCCCAGCACCACTTATTGAAGAGACTATCTTTTCTCCATTTTCATAATCTTGCCTGTTTATCATACATTAATTGACCATAGGTGTGTGGGCTTATTTATGGGCCTTCTATTCTGTTCCATTGATCTTTGTGTCTGTTTTTGTGCCAGTACTTTGCTGTTTTTGATTACTGTAGCTTTGTAGAGTAGTTTGAAGACAGGGAGCATGATACCTCCAGCTTTGTTCTTTTATTTCATGAGTGCTTTGGCAATTCAGTGTCTTTTGCTTGGTTCCACATGAATTTTGGTGTTATTTTTTCTAGTTCTATGAAATATGTCATGGATGTTTTGATAAGGATTGCATTAAGTCTGTTGCTTTGGTTAGTATGGCTATTTTAACAATATCAATTCTTCCAATCCAAGAGCATGGAATATCTTTCCATTTCTTTTTCCATTTCATTTTCAATTTCCTTCATCAGTGTTCTATAGTTTTCAGCATAAAGGTCTTTCACCTCCTTAATTAAGTTTCTTCCTAGATGGGACTTCCCTGGTGGCACAGTGGTTAAGAATCCACCTGCCAATGCAGGGTACATGGGTTTCAGCCCTGGTCTGGGAAGATCCCACATGCCATGGAACAACTAAGCCCGTGTGCCACAACTACTGAGCCTGTGCTCTATAGAGCCCGAGAGCCACAACTACTGAGCCTGCATGCCACAGCTACTGAAACCTGCGTGCCTAGAGCCCATGTTCCACAATAAGAGAAGCCACCACAATGAGAAGCCTGCACACTGCAACAAAGAGTAGCCCCTGCGAATCGCAACGAGAGAAAGCCCATGCACAACAATGAAGACCCAATGCAGCCAAAAATAAATTAATTAAAAAAAAATTATTCCTAGGCATTTTATTCTTTTTGACATGATTTTAAATGGGACTTTTTTTTAACTTTCTCTTTCTGATAGTTCATTATTCGTATATAGAAAAGCAACAGATTTTTGTATATTAATCTTATATCCTGCAACTTTGCTGAATTCATTTATTGGTTCTAATAGTTTTGGGGTGGAGACTTTAGGGTTTTCTATATAAAGTATCATGTTATCTGCAAATAGTGAGAGTTTTACTTTTTCCCCTCAATTTAGATGTCTTTCATTTCTTTTTCTTGTCAGATTGCTCATAAAAATCAGATCAGAAATACATGAAAAAGAAATGAAGGACACAGTAGCAAAGATCAATAAAACTAAAAGCTGGTTCTTTGAGAAGGTAAACAAAATTGATAAACCATTAGCCAGACTCATGAATAAAAAAAGGGAGAACACTCAAATCAACAGGATTAGAAATGAAAACAGAGAAGTAACAACTGACACTGCAGAAATACAAAAGATCATGGGAGATTACTACAAGCAACTATATGCCAATAAAATGGAAAACCTGGAAGAAAATGGACAAATTCTTAGAAAAGCACAACCTTCCAAGACTGAACTAGGAAGAAACAGAAAATATGAACAGACCAATCACAAGCACTGAAAATGAAACTGTGATTAAAAATCTTCCAACAAACAAAAGCCCAGGACCAGATGGCTTCACAGGTGAATTCTGTCAAACATTTAAAGAAGAGCTAACACCTATCCTTCTCAAACTCTTCAAAATATAGCAGAGGGAGGAACCCTCCCAAACTCATTCTACGAGGCCACCATCACCCTGATACCAAAACCAGACAAAGATGTGACAAAAAAAGAAAACTACAGGCCAATATCTCTGATGAACATGGATGCAAAAATCCTCAACAAAATACTAGCAAACAGAATCCAACAACACATTAAAAATATCATACACCATGATCAAGTGCGGTTTCTCCCATGAATGCAAGTATTCTTTAGTATATGCAAATCAATCAGTGTGATACACCATATTAACAAATTGAAGGATAAAAACCATATGATCATCTCAATAGATGCAGAAAAAGCTTTCGGCAAAATTCAACACCCACTTATGATAAAAACCCTCCAGAAAAGGCATAGAGGGAACTAACCTCAACATAATAAAGGCCATACATGACAGACCCACAGCCAACATCGTTCTCAATGGTGAAAAGCTGAAACCATTTCCACTAAGATCAGGAAAAAGACAAGGTTGCCCACTCTCACCACTCTTATTCAACATAGTTCTGGAAGTTTTGGCCACGGCAATCAGAGAACAAAAAGAAATAAAAGGAATCCAAATAGGGAAAGGAGAAGTAAAACTGTCACTGTTTGCAGATGACATGATACTATACATAGAGAATCCTAAAGATGCTACCAGAAAACTACTAGAGCTAATCAATGAATTGGGTCAAGTAGCAGGATATAAAATTAATGCACAGATATCTGTTGCATTCCTATACACTAATGATGAAAAATCTGAAAGAGAAATTAAGGAAACACTCCCATTTACCACTGCAACAAAAGAATAAACTACCTAGGAATAAACCTATCTAAGGAGACAAAAGGCCTGTATTCAGAAAACTATAACACATTGATGAAAGAAATTTAAGATGATACAAACAGATGGAGAGATATACCATGTTCTTGGATTAGAAGGATCAACATTGTGAAAATGACTATACTACCCATAGCAATCCACAGATTCAATACAATTGCTATCAAACTACCAATGTCATTTTTCACAGAACTAGAACCAAAAACTTCCCAATTTGTATGGAAACACAGAAGACCCCGAATAGCCAAGGGAATCTTGAGTAAGAAAAATGGAACTGGAGGAATCAGACTCCCTGACTTCAGACTATACTACAAAGCTACTGTAATCAAGACAGTATGGTACTGACACAAAAACAGAAATATAGATCAATGGGACAGGACAGAAAGCCCAAAGATAAACCTGCACACATATGGTCACCTTATTTTTGATAAAGGAGGCAGGAATATACAATGGAGAAAAGACAGTCTCTTCAATAAGTGGTGCTGGGAAAACTGCACAGCTACATGTAAAAGAATGCAATTAGAACACTCCCTAACACCATACACAAAAATAAACTCAAAATGAATTTAAGACCTAAATGTAAGGCCAGACACTGTAAAACTCTTCAAGGAAAACACAGGCAGAACACTCTATGATATAAATCCCAGCAAGGTCCTTTTTGACCACCTCCTAGAGAAATGGAAATAAAAACAAAAATAAACAACAAGATGAAAAGACAACCCTCAGAATGGGAGAAAATATTTGCCAATGAAGCAACTGACAGAGGATTAATCTCTAAAATAATACAAGCAGCTCTTGCAGCTCAATATCAAAAAACAAACAACCCAATCCAAACATGGGCAGAAGACCCAGATAGACATTTCTCCAAAGAAGATATACAGATTGCCAACAAACACATGAAAGGATGCTCAACATCACTAATTATTAGAGAAATGCAAATCAAAACTACAATGAGGTATCACCTCACACCAGTTAGGATGCCCATCATCAGAAAAACTACAAACAGCAGATGCTGGAGAGGGTGTGGAGAAAAGGGAACCTTCCTGCACTGTTGCTGGGAATGTAGATTGATACAGTCACTATGGAGAACAGTGTGGAGGTTCCTTAGAAAACTAAAAATGGAACTACCATACGACCCAGCAATCCCACTACTGGGCATATACCCTGAGAAAACCATAATTCAAAAAAGTCATGTACCACAATGTTCATTGGAGCTCTATTTACAATAGCCAGGACATGGAAGCAACCTAAGTGTCCATCGACAGATGAATGGATAAAGAAGATGTGGCACATATATACAATGGAATATTACTCAGCCATAAAAAGAAATTAAATTGAGTTTTTTGTAGTGAGGTGGATGATGGACCTAGAGTCTGCCATACAGAGTGAAGTACGTCAGAAAGAGAAAAACAAATACAGTATGCTAACACATATATATGGAATCTAAAAAAAAAAAAAGGTTCTGAAGAACCCAGGTGCAGGACAGGAAAAAAGACGCAGATGTAGAGAATGGGCTTGAGGACACAGGGAGGGGGAAGGGTAAGCTGGGACAAAGTGAGAGAGTGGCATGGACATATATACACTACCAAATGTAAAATAGATACCTAGTGGGAAGCAGCCACATAGCACAGGGAGATCAACTCTGTGCTTTGTGACCACCTAGAGGGGTGGGATAGGGAGGGTGGGAGGGAGACACAAGAGGGAGGGGTTATGGCATATATGTATACATATAGCTGATTCACTTTTTTATACAGCAGAAACTAACACAACATTGTAAAGCAATTATACTCCAATAAAGATGTTAAAAAATAAAACAAAGTTGAGAAAAAAAAATAAAGTCATTTTTGATAGGTGTATACTTTGCCATTATATTACTTGTTTTGTAGTTGTTTTTGTAGTTCTCTGTTTATTTCTTCTTCTTTTTGTTTATTCTCTTGTGGTTTGATGATTTTCTTTAGTAGTATGTTTGTGTTCCTTTCTTTTTGGTTTTTGTGTATTTGTTGTAGGTTTTTGATTTGTGGTTACCATGGGGTTCATATATGTTGACCTATATCTACTTGTCTTAAACTGGTAGTTCAAACATATTCTAAAAGATCTATATTTTTTACTACCCCCCCCATTTTGTGTTTTCTATGTCATATATTACATCTTCATGCTATCCCTTAACTATTTATCATAGTTATACTTGCTTTTACTATTTTTTGTCTTTTAATCTTCATACTGGGTTATTTAAGTGGTTGGATCAGTGCTTACTATATATTTGCCTTTCCTAATGGGAATATCCCTTATAGATTCTTACTTCTTTTCCGCTTAGAGAAGACCCTTTAACATTCCTTTTAGTGTAGGTTTAGCATTGATGAACTCCTAGTTTTTGCTTCTCAGGGAAGTTGTTAATCTTTTCTTCTTTTCTAAATGATAATCTTGCTGGGTAGCGAATCCTAGGTTGCAGGTTTTTCCCTTTCAGCACTTTGAATATATCTTGCCATTCCTTTCTGTCCTGAAAAGTTTCTGCAGAGAAATCAGCTGATAGACTTATGGGGATTCCTTTGTTTATGACTCTTTGTTTTTCTCTTGCTGCCTTTAGAATTCTCTCTTTATCTTTTTTTTTTTTTTAAACATCTTTATTGGAGCATAATTGCTTTACAATGGTATGTTAGTTTCAGATTCACAACAAAATGAATCAGTTATATATATACATATGTTCCCATAATCTCTTCCCGCTTGCGTCACCCTCCCTCCCACCCTCCCTATCCCACCCCTCCAGGCGGTCACAAAGCACCGAGCTGATCTCCCTGTGCTATGCGGCTGCTTCCCACTAGCTATCTACCTTACGTTTGGTAGTGTATACATGTCCATGCCTCTTTATTGCTTTGTCACCGTTTACCCTTCCCCCTCCCCATAGCCTCAAGTCCATTCTCTAGTAAGTCTGTGTCTTTATTCCTGTTTCACCCCTAGGTTTTTCATGACATTTTTTTTTTCTTAAATTCCATATATATGTGTTAGCATACGGTATTTGTCTCTCTCTTTCTGACTTACTTCACTCTGTATGACAGACTCTAGGTCTATCCACCTCATTACAAATAGCTCAATTTCGTCTCTTTTTATGGCTGAGTAATATTCCATTGTATATATGTGCCACATCTTCTTTATCCATTCATCCGATGATGGACACTTAGGTTGTTTCCATCTCTGGGCTATTGTAAATAGAGCTGCAATGAACATTTTGGTACATGACTCTTTTTGAATTATGGTTTTCTCAGGGTATATGCCCAGTAGTGGGATTGCTGGGTCATATGGTAGTTCCATTTGTAGCTTTTTAAGGAACCTCCATACTGTTCTCCACAGTGGCTGTATCAATTTACATTCCCATCAACAGTGTAAGAGGGTTCCCTTTTCTCCACACCCTCTCCAGCATTTATTGTTTCTAGATTTTTTGATGATGGCCATTCTGACTGGTGTGAGATGATATCTCATTGTAGTTTTGATTTGCATTTCTCTAATGATTAGTGATGTTGAGCATTCTTTCATGTGTTTGTTGGCACTCTGTATATCTTCTTTGGAGAAATGTCTATTTAGGTCTTTTGCCCATTTTTGGATTGGGTTGTTTGTTCTTTTGTTATTAAGCTGCATGAGCTGCTTATAAATTTTGGAGATTAATCCTTTGTCAGTTGCTTCATTTGCAAATATTTTCTCCCATTCTGAGGGTTGTCTTTTGGTCTTCTTTATGGTTTCCTTTGCTGCGCAAAAGCTTTTAAGTTTCATTAGGTCCCATTTGTTTACTTTTGTTTTTATTTCCATTTCTCTAGGAGGTGGGTCAAAAAGGATCTTGCTGTGATTTATGTCATAGAGTGTTCTGCCTATGTTTTCCTCTAAGAGTTTGATAGTTTCTGGCCTTACATTTAGGTCTTTAATCCATTTTGAGCTTATTTTTGTGTATGGTGTTAGGGAGTGATCTAATCTCATACTTTTACATGTAGCTGTCCAGTTTTCCCAGCACCACTTATTGAAGAGGCTGTCCTTTCTCCACTGTACATTTCTGCCTCCTTTGTCAAACATAAGGTGACCATATGTGCGTGGGTTTATCTCTGGGCTTTCTATCCTGTTCCATTGATCTATATTTCTGTTTTTGTGCCAGTACCATACTGTCTTGATTACTGTAGCTTTGTAGTATAGTCTGAAGTCAGGAAGCCTGATTCCTCCAGCTCCATTTTTCGTTCTCAAGATTGCTTTGGCTATTCGGGGTCTTTTGTGTTTCCATACAAATTGTGAGATTTTTTGTTCTAGTTCTGTGAAAAATGCCAGTGGTAGTTTCATAGGGATTGCATTGAATCTGTAGATTGCTTTGGGTAGTAGAGTCATTTTCACAATGTTGATTCTTCCAATCCAAGAACATGGTATATCTCTCCATCTATTTGTATCATTTTTAATTTCTTTCATCAGTGTATTATAATTTTCTGCATACAGGTCTTTTGTCTCCTTAGGTAGGTTTATTCCTAGGTATTTTATTCTTTTTGTTGCAATGGTAAATGGGAGTGTTTTCTTGATTTCACTTTCAGATTTTTCATCCTTAGTGTATAGGAATGCCAGAGATTTCTGTGCATTAATTTTGTATCCTGCTACTTTACCAAATTCATTGATTAGCTCTAGTAGTTTTCTGGTAGCATCTTTAGGATTCTGTATGTATAGTATCATGTCATCTGCAAACAGTGACAGCTTTACTTCTTCTTTTCCGATTTGGATTCCTTTTATTTCCTTTTCTTCTCTGATTGCTGTGGCTAAAACTTCCAAAACTATGTTGAATAAGAGTGGTGAGAGTGGGCAACCTTGTCTTGTTCCTGATCTTAGTGGAAATGCTTTCAGTTTTTCACCATTGAGGACGATGTTGGCTGTGGGTTTGTCATATATGGCCTTTATTATGTTGAGGAAAGTTCCCTCTATGCCTACTTTCTGCAGGGTTTTTATCATAAATGGGTGTTGAATTTTGTCAAAAGCTTTCTCTGCATCTATTGAGATGATCATATGGTTTTTCTCCTTCAATTTGTTAATATGGTGTATCACGTTGATTGATTTACGTATATTGAAGAATCCTTGCATTCCTGGAATAAACCCCACTTGATCATGGTGTATGATCCGTTTAATGTGCTGTTGGATTCTGTTTGCTAGTATTTTGTTGAGGATCTTTGCATCTATGTTCATCAGTGATATTGGCCTGTAGTTTTCTTTCTTTGTAACATCCTTGTCTGGTTTTGGTATCAGGGTGATGGTGGCCTCGTAGAATGAGTTGGGGAGTGTTCCTCCCTCTGCTATATTTTGGAAGAGTCTGAGAAGGATAGGTGATAGCTCTTCTCTAAATGTTTGATAGAATTCGCCTGTGAAGCCATCTGGTCCTGGGCTTTTGCTTGTTGGAAGATTTTTAATCACAGTTTCAA
The DNA here is from genome assembly GCF_964374135.1 of Grampus griseus. NCBI lineage: Eukaryota > Metazoa > Chordata > Mammalia > Artiodactyla > Delphinidae > Grampus > Grampus griseus. The sequence continues at coordinate 43,551,235 of NC_139013.1, forward strand.
TTTCAGTGCTTGTGATTGGTCTGTTCATATTTTCTATTTCTTCCTGATTCAGTCTTGGCAGGTTGTGCCTTTCTAAGAATTTGTCCATTTCTTCCAGGTTGTCCATTTTATTGGCATAGAGTTGCTTGTAGTAATCTCTCATGATCTTTTGTATTTCTGCAGTGTCAGTCGTTACTTCTCCTTTTTCATTTCTAATTCTATTGATTTGAGTCTTCTCCCTTTTTTTCTTGATGAGTCTGGCTAATGGTTTATCAATTTTGTTTATCCTTTCAAAGAACCAACTTTTAGTTTTATTGATCTTTGCTATCGTTTCCTTCATTTCTTTTTCATTTATTTCTGATCTGATTTTTATGATTTCTTTCCTCCTGCTAACTTTGGGGTTTTTTTGTTCTTCTTTCTCTAATTGCTTTAGGTGCAAGGTTAGGTTGTTTATTCGAGATGTTTCCTGTTTCTTAAGGTAAGATTGTATTGCTATAAACTTCCCTCTTAGAACTGCTTTTGCTGCATCCCATAGATTTTGAGTCGTCATGTCTCCATTGTCATTTGTTTCTAGGTATTTTTTGATTTCCCCTTTGATTTCTTCAGTGATCACTTCGTTATTAAGTAGTGTATTGTTTAGCCTCCATGTGGTTGTATTTTTTACAGATCTTCTCCTGTGATTGATATCGAGTCTCATAGCGTTGTGGTCGGAAAAGATACTTGATACAATTTCAATTTTCTTAAATTTACCAAGGCTTGATTTGTGACCCAAGATATGATCTATCCTGGAGAATGTTCCATGAGCACTTGAGAAAAATGTGTATTCTGTTGTTTTTGGATGGAATGTCCTATAAATATCAATTAACTCCATCTCATTTAATGTATCATTTAAAGCTTGTGTTTCCTTATTTATTTTCATTTTGGATGATCTGTCCATTGGTGAAAGTGGGGTGTTAAAGTCCCCTACTATGAATGTGTTACTGTCGATTTCCCCTTTTATGGTTGTCAGTATTTGCCTTATGTATTGAGGTGCACCTATGTTGGGTGCATAAATATTTACAATTGTTATATCTTCCTCTTGGATCGATCCCTTGATCATTATGTAGTGTCCTTCTTTGTCTCTTCTAATAATCTTTGTTTTAAAATCTATTCTGTCTGATATGAGAATTGCTACTCCAGCTTTCTTTTGGTTTCCATTTGCATGAAATACCTTTTTCCATCCCCTTACTTTCAGTCTGTATGTGTCTCTAGGTCTGAAGTGGGTCTCTTGTAGACAGCAAATATATGGGTCTTGTTTTTGTATCCATTCAGCCAATCTGTGTCTTTTGGTGGGAGCATTTAGTCCATTTACATTTAAGGTAATTATCGATATGTATGTTCCCATTCCCATTTTCTTAATTGTTTTGGGTTTGTTATTGTAGGTCTTTTCCTTCTTTTGTGTTTCTTGCCTAGAGAAGTTCCTTTAGCATTTGTTGTAGAGCTGGTTTGGTGGTGCTGAACTCTCTCAGCTTTTGCTTGTCTCTAAAGGTTTTAATTTCTCCATCAAATCTGAATGAGATCCTTGCTGGGTAGAGTAATCTTGGTTGCAGGTTTTTCTCCTTCAACACTTTCAATATGTCCTGCCACTCCCTTCTGGCTTGCAGAGTTTCTGCTGAAAGATCAGCTGTTAACCTTATGGGGATTCCCTTGTGTGTTATTTGTTGTTTTTCCCTTGCTGCTTTTAATATGTTTTCTTTGTATTTAATTTTTGACAGTTTGATTAATATGTGTCTTGGCGTATTTCTCCTTGGATTTATCCTGTATGGGACTCTCTGTGCTTCCTGGACTTGATTAACTATTTCCTTTCCCATATTAGGGAAGTTTTCAACTATAATCTCTTCAAATATTTTCTCAGTCCCTTTCTTTTTCTCTTCTTCTTCTGGAACCCCTATAATTCGAATGTTGGTACGTTTAATGTTGTCCCAGAGGTCTCTGAGACTGTCCTCAGTTCTTTTCATTCTTTTTTCTTTATTCTGCTCTGCAGTAGTTATTTCCACTATTTTATCTTCCAGGTCACTTATCCGTTCTTCTGCCTCAGTTATTCTGCTATTGATCCCATCTAGAGTACTTTTAATTTCATTTATTGTGTTGTTCATCGTTGCTTGTTTCATCTTTAGTTCTTCTAGGTCCTTGTTAACTGATTCTTGCATTTTGTCCATTCTATTGTCCATTCTATCTCCAAGATTTCGGATCAACCTTACTATCATTATTCTGAATTCTTTTTCAGGTAGACTGCCTATTTCCTCTTCATTTGTTAGGTCTGATGGGTTTTTATCTTGCTCCTTCATCTGCGGTGTGTTTTTCTGTCTTTTCATTTTGCTTATCTTACTGTGTTTGGGGTCTCCTTTTTTGCAGGCTGAAGGTCCGTAGTTCCTGTTGTTTTTTGTGTCTGTCCCCAGTGGCTAAGGTTGGTTCAGTGGGTTGTGTAGGCTTCCTGGTGGAGGGTACTAGTGCCTGTGTTCTGGTGGATGAGGCTAGATCTTGTCTTTCTGGTGGGCAGGTCCACGTCTGGTGGTGTGTTTTGGGGTGTCTGTAGACTTATTATGATTTTGGGCCGCCTCTCTGCTAATGGGTGGGGTTGTGTTCCTGTCTTGCTAGTTGTTTGGCATAGGATGTCCAGCACTGTAGCTTGCTGGTCGTTGAGTGAAGCTGGGTGCTGGCGTTGAGATGGAGATCTCTCGGAAATTTTTGCTGTTTGATATTATGTGCAGCTGGGAGGTCTCTTGTGGATCAGTGTCCTGAAGTTGGCTCTCCCACCTCAGAGGCACAGCACTGACTCCTGGCTGCAGCACCAAGAGCCTTTCATCCACAGGGCTCCTTAATTTGGGATGATTCCTTGTCTATTCAGGTATTCCACAGATGCAGGGTATATCAAGTTGATTGTGGAGCTTTAATCCGCTGCTTCTGAGGCTGCTGGGAGAGATTTCCCTTTCTCGTCTTTGTTCTCACAGTTTCCAGGGGCTCAGCTTTGGATTTAGCCCCGCCTGTGCGTGTAGGTCGCCGGAGGGCGTCTGTTCTTTGCTCAGACAGGACGGGGTTAAAGGAGCCGCTGATTCGGAGGCTCTGGCTCACTCAGGCCCGGGGGTAGGGAGGGGCACGGAGTGTGGGGCGGGCCTGCGGCGGCAGAGGCCGGCAAGACGTTGCAGCCTGAGGCGTGCCTGTGCGTTCTCCCGGGGGAGTTGTCCCTGGATCCCGGGACCCTGGCAGTGGCGGGCTGCACAGGCTCCCCGGAAGGGCGTGTGGCTAGTGACCTGTGTTCGCACACAGGCCTCCCGGTGGCGGCAGCAGCGGCCCTAGCGTCTCATGTCTGTCTCTGGGCTCCGCACTTTTAGCCGCGGCTTGCGCCCGTCTCTGGAGCTCCTTTAAGCGGCGCTCTTAATCCCCTCTCCTCGTGCACCAGGAAACAAAGAGGGACGTAAAAGTCTCTTGCCTCTTCGGCAGTTCCAGACTTCTCCCCGGACTCTCTCCCGGCCAGCCGCGGTGCACTAACGCCCTGCAGGCTGTGTTCACGCCGCCAACCTCAGTCCTCTCCCGGCGCTCCGACAAAAGCCGGAGCCTCAGCTCCCAGTCCCGCCCGCCCCGGCGGGCGAGCAGACAAGCCTCTCGGCTGGCGAGTTCCGGTCGGCCCGATCCTCTGCGCTGGAATCTGTCCGCTTTGCCCTCCGCACCCCTGTTGCTGTGCTCTCCTCCGCGGCTCCCAAGCTCCCCCACTCCGCCACCCGAAGTCTCCGCCCGCGAAGGGGCTTCCTAGTGTGTGGACACTTTTCCTCCTTCACAGCTCTCTCCCGCTGGTGCAGGACCCGTCCCTATCCTTTTGTCTCTGTTTAGTTTTTTCTTTTGCCCTACCCAGGTACGTGGGGGGTTTCTTGCCTTTTGGGAGGTCTGAGGTCTTCTGCCAGCGTTCAGTAGATGCTCTGTAGGAGTTGTTCCACGCGTAGATGTATTTCTGGTGTATCTGTGGGGAGGAACGTGATCTCCGCGTCTTACTCTTCCGCCATCTTCTCTCTTTATCTTTAACTTTGCCATTTTAATTATGATATGCCTTGGTATGGATCTGTTTGAGTTTATCTTTTTTTTGGACCTTCTGTGCTTCCATATCTGGATATCTGTTTCTTTCTTCAGTTTTGAGAACGTTTCACCCATAATTTTCTCAAATACATTTTTTGTTCCACTTCTCTCTCTCTTCTCTTTCTGAGGCTCCTATAATGCAAATGTTGGTATGCTTAATATTATCCCAGAGATCTCTTAAATTGTTTTCATTTTTTAAAATTTGTATTTCTTTTTGCTGTTCTGATTGGGTGGTTTCCATTATTCTATCTTCCAGATCACTTACACATTCTTCTCTATCACTTAGTCTGCTATTCATTCCTTCTAGTGTGTTGTTTATTTCAGCTATTGAATTCTTCATTTCTGATTAAGTCTTTTTAATATTTTCTGTTCCTTGTTAAGTGTTCACCATGTACATCAATTTTTTTCTCTATTCAGTTAACATTTTTTTTTTTACCAATGCTTTGAATTCTTTAACTGGTAAATTGTTTATTCTGTTTCATTATTTATGCAGGTATTTTCTCTTGCTTTTTCAATTGAAAGTAGTTCCTCTGCCCTTTTATTTTACCTAACTTTCTCTGCTTCTGTGAATTTAGGGGAAACAGCTATCTATTGTGGTCTTGAACGGGTGATCTTGTGTGAGAGTATCCCTATACAGACTGTGTGTGCCTAGTGCCTATGGTGGGGAAGCTGGATCTGACGTGGATGCAAGTCACATCTTTCCTCAGGGTGTGCTGACAGCTCTCACCTTGGTCGGGGATGGAGCTAGAGATGGAAGGGCTAGAGCTGAAGCCAGGTGTAAGACAGGACTTCCCCTCTGCGCAGTGGCCATCACCGCCCCATCAAGGGTGAGGTCTAATCCCAAATTGCTGAAGCAGAATCCCTACGGGTTGGGCCAAGCTGGCTCTCTTCCCTTTAAGTGTGTGTTTTTCCCTCTCCCTGCACCAAGACCCTTGCTCCAGAGGAGGGTAGTGCTGAAATAAGGAGGTCCAATGTGGTCTCTCACCTTGTGTTGGCCACAGATAGAAATCTGGTGTGTTGCCTGTGCGGTTACCCATAGCTCCACTCAGACACAGCCTCAGTGCAAGTCCACTTTATCCTTCACAGCAGATCACTCTGCCCCCAGCCTCTGCCATCCCTGCCCTGTGGTGGAATCTCTCTACAGGGCAGGTGGGACCCACATGGCCTCTTGGCGTGTATGGGGGTGTTGTTGAGCTGTGGTTGAACAGCCACCGTCAGAGATCAAGGCTGTTTCTGAGGTGCTGCTTGAGGAAGGGCCAACAGTGACCTTTTCAACTACACCCTGGCTGTTAACACCCAAGTTATTCTCAGGGGTGTATTTCACATTCAGCCAGTTTTTAGCGTTATTAAGGATGTTGGAGTGCAAACCCATTTTAACCTACCAGTTTCTATTTGCACTGTTATAACATGGTTGGGTTAAGACTGAAATTAGCATTCAAAATTGCTTTTTTGTGTGCTGAACTGTGAATACTTAATGATATGTCCCTTGCCTAAAACTAAGTGTTATGTATCCTCCCTTTATACATAAATAATTTTTTCCTGATACAGATCTTAAATCCATTTGCACGTCTAAAGTATTTTGAGAATTCCGTTTGGCAGCAAAACCTAAACCAAGGAATAAATTTACACTGCTTTTTCTTAATATAGTACATCACTTTTAACCTCTTCCTTCAGTGGTTGTGGGATACTGCAGTAAAATGCTGAGATCACCTCAGTGTATTCCTCAAATACTCATGGCTTTCTGGCCATGCACACTGCCTAAGGGTTCAATCAGTAGGTTAATTCTTTCTTCAGGGTTGGCCTGAGGGTTAAAGTTCCTGATGAGCCAAGTAGATCTTGCATGTAGGACGAAGGTGGGTAGATTAAGTGTATATGAATGCTGGAGGACAAAAACTACTCATGTGCAGCTGAAGTCACAACATGATCTTTATTTTGTGTATATTATCTATCTGTTTTCATGTTGATTTGTTGTTTTTGGCTTATTTTACAGCCCTATTATAGCCAAGCTCTTTCAACATCTGACAAATGATTGCTTTGAAAACATCTTGTATTTTCATGCAGTTGTTTTAGTGGAAGTTTTGCATCTTGTTCCTTTTTACCTTTTAATTTATTCCAAGCCTGTTTCCTATTTTACCTTTTTATAAATAAGATGAACTAAGGAAGGGGAAATCATGATAATATGGAAAAGTTTAGTTTTATTTGATTAAATCTTTTTTCTGTGACATCTCTAATAGTAATAGTGATGATCTCCATATATGCTGATATTTTATTTACTTTATGTATTAGTTGTTTATTAATATTTTAATAGACTATACATTTTACCATGGGGAAGAAAACACAGATCCCCTGAATTTAAGTAACTTACCCAAAGTTACTTAAAGCTAGTAAGTAGCAGAGTGAGAGTTAATAGCTAAGAAATAGATTCAGACTCAGATCTATCTGTCTCCTAAGCCAATGCTTTTTCCTCCATGCCAATATTTCTCAGTCTGGGAATCCTAAAAGGTTGGGGTGTCCCAGATGTCATCTTCTGACAAGTTTTTTATTCTTCCAAGTATTTACTGAGTGCTAATTATGTGTTGGATGTTATTCTAGGCACTTGATGTACATTATGGAGGAAAGAAAACAAAATGTTGCTCCTCTAAGAGTTTACATTCTTGTGGGAATGGGGGATATAGACAATAAACAAAGACATAATGTATATAATATGTTAGAAGGTGGTAAGTGCTATAGAAAAGAATATTCTCTGACAGTTTTATATTGTGCTTTCATTGTATTGATTATAAATATTTAATATAATGATATTGTAAATAATCTTAATGACCTCCTATAACAAAGTACTGACTTGTGATTTCAGAGCAATTATTTATATTTGTGTTTTCTCTCACATAATGGCTAGTGAATGCAAAAAACAATGTTATGGTACAATCTTAAAATGAAGGAGTCATACTGGTTCAAAGAGGATTGATTCATAACAGCATGAATGTAAAGATGCCATGAACCCTAAAGAACATACATTGCAGAAGTTGGTTTTATACTGAATTTGAAATCGCTATTGTATCGCACAGACCGTATCTTTGTATGTACCTCCTTTAAATAATTCTACAGTGTTTAAAACCCTGTTCTAAATCCCATTAATCAGATTGCTTAGTGCACACTTAAATCACAAGAATATTTAAACATATCTTCAAGTAAAAGATAGCTCTACAATGTTAACAATGATACCTTGTTAAAATAGGCACTCAAAGATTGTTTATGGCCAGGTGTTGGTTAAATATAAATCTGATCATAGTATACTGTCAAACAAAGCCTTTAAATGGTGAAAAAATATTAAGGTTTAACTTACATATATTAAAGTACAGAACACTTTAGTATTCAACTCAGCAAGCATTAAGGCTGTTTTATACAGCACAAATTTTTACTTCTGTAAAGAGACAGGGTCCACATTAGTAACATTAAAATTTTAAACTACAGAAACACATTAAATGTACAACCAGACTGAAGAAAAATCACCTTATATTAAATCCAATGATAGCAATTTAGTTTTAGTAAAACAAAATAACTTACCATTCAATTACTTTTATTTATACGTTATTGGGTTTTCATTGTTTTAATTTGTAAATTTGCTTTAGTTTTATTGTTATAGGAGCTTAAGAAAATGCATTATACCTAATTTATGATTTTATGTTTGTACATACTTAAGTAATATAGCATTGAGATTCTGTGAGATTTCATTTTTAAAGCTCCGTATATTTCTGACATTTGAGAAACACTGCACTATGCATTGCTGTCTCCTTCTAAATAAAAATGTATTTGATAAACAATCATTATATTTGAGCACCTTTAATGCACCACCCATATCTCTTCTTTGATTGCCAAGTTACCATCTAGGAGAATATTGTCTAATATAGAAACTAGGACCTCTATATATCTAGTTCCCATTTGTAATGCTCTCAGCAAGTAGTGTTCATTCAGGTTGGTGATGAGATTCAAACTATGAACATTTCAAAAATTCCATTTAGTTGGGAATTTTTTACGCATATTAATTCTTCCTGTATAGGTCCTTATTATAGAAACTTCAATCATTCTATCCATTACTGTGTTTTCATGTTAACATTTTTACAATTCTAAATTTTTGAATTTAGGTTTAAGGGACTGGATTGAATTAGAATTAAATTTTTAAACATAAATTATATCCAATAAATAATCCATGTTCCCCAGGCCAGTTTGGGGGAAGATTTGGAGAGGTAAACTGGAGCACCTGTTTACATCATGGCAATGAAAACAACTGCATGTTGTTTAAAATGTCTTTGCCACCTACTGTGAATATAATTAAAGCCACTGAATTGTATGCTTTAAATGGGTGAAATGGGTGAATATAATCTGAATTATATCTCAGTGAAGCTGTTGTTTAAAAGTAGAGCCATGCAACAGTTGACTTTCATTTACCATCTTTTCCTTTGTGATACCAATTTCATATATAGTACATCTGTATATATTAACTCATAGTTCAATGTTATATTTCCATCAGGTAGTCAGATTGATGGAAAAATATACTCCTTTAAGTTTACCCAAATATTTTCTATTTCTTGTTCTCATCATTTCTTGCTATATATCTACGTTTCCATCTAAATTTCCTCAGCCTGTAGAATTTCCTTTAGAATTACTTGTAATACAGCTCTGCTGATAATAGGTTCTCTCAATTTCAGTTTTTCTAAAAATGTATTTATTTTGCTTTCATTTTTTAAGATAATTTTTTTGGATATAGAATATTTTTCTAACATCTTTACTGGAGTATAATTCCTTTACAACAGTGTGTTGGTTTCTGCTTTATAACAAAGTGAATCAGTTATACATATACATATATCCCCATATCTCCTCCCTCTTGTGTCTCCTTCCCACCATCCCTATCCCATCCCTCTAGGTGGTCACAAAGCACTGAACTTATCTCTCTATGCTGTGCGGCTGCTTCCCACTAGCTATCTATTTTACATTTGGTAGTATATATAAGTCCATGCCACTCTCTCACTTCGTCCCAGCTTACCCTCCTGCCACCCGTGTCCTCAAGCCCATTCTCTACATCTGCATCTTTATTCCTGTCCTGCCCCTAGGTTCATCATAACCTTTTTTTCTTTTTTAGATTACATATATATGTGTTACCATATGGTATTTGTTTTTCTCTTTCTAACTTACTTCACTCTGCATGACAGACTCTAGGTCCATCCACCTCACTACAAATAACTCAATTTCGTTTCTTTTTATGGCTGAGTAATATTCCATTGTATTTATATGCCACATCTTCTTTATCCATTCATTTATCGATGGACACTTCAGTTGCTTCCATGTCCTGGCTATTGTAAATAGTGCTGTGATGAACATTGTGGTACATGACTCCTTTTGCATTATGGTTTTCTCAGGGTATATGCCCAGTAGTGGGATTGCTGGGTCATATGGTAGTCCTATTTTTAGTTTTTTAAGGAACCTCCATACTGTTCTCCGTAGTGGCTGTATCAATTTACATTCCCACCAACAGTGTAGGAAGGTTCCCTTTGCTCCACACCCTTTCCAGCATTTATTGTTTGTAGATTTTTTGTTTTTTTGTTTTTATTTGCGGTACGCGGGGCTCCCACAGCTGCGGCCTCTCCCGCTGCGGAGCACAGGCTCCGGACGTGCAGGCTCAGGCGGCCATGGCTCACGGGCCCAACCGCTCCATGTGGGATCCCACCAGACCAGAGCACGAACCCGTGTCCCCTGCACCGGCAGGCGGACCCTCAACCACTGCGCCACCAGGGAAGCCCTGTTTGTAGATTTTTTGATGATGGCCATTCTGACCAGTGTGAGGTGACACCTCATTGTAGTTTTGATTTGCATTTCTCTAATGATAAGTGATGGTGAGCATCCTTTCATGTGTTTGTTGGCAATCTGTATATCTTCTGTGGAGAAATGTCTATTTAGGTCTTCTGCCCATTTTTGGATTGGGTTGTTTGATTTTTTGATATTGAGCTGCATGAGCTGCTTGTATGTTTTGGAGATTAATCCTTTCTTAGCTGCTTCGTTGGCAAATATTTTCTCCCATTCTGAGGGTTGTCTTTTTGTCTTGTTTATGGTCTCCTTTGCTGTGCAAAAGCTTTAAAGTTTCATTAGGTCCCACTTGTTTATTTTTGTTTTTATTACCATTTCTCTAGGAGGTGGATCAAAAAAGATCTTGCTGTGATTTATGTCATACAGTGTTCTGCCTATGTTTTCCTCGAAGACTTTTATAGTGTCTGGCCTTACATTTAGGTCTTTAATCCATTTTGAATTTATTTTTGTGTATGGTGAAAGCAAGTGTTCTAATTTCACTCTTTTATATGTAGCTGTCCAGTTTTCCCAGCACCACTTAATGAAGAGGTTGTCTCTTCTCCACTCTATATTCCTGCCTCCTTTATCAATGATAAGGTGACCATATGTGCGTGCATTTACCTCTGGGCTTTCTATCCTGTTCCATTTATCTATATTTCTGTTTTTGTGCCAGTAGCATACTGTCTGGATTACTGTAACTTCGTAGTATAGTCTGAAGTCAGGGAGCCTGATTCCTCCAGCTCCGTTTTTCTTTCTCAAGATTGCTTTGACTATTCGGGGTCTTTTGTGTTTCCATACAAATTGTGAAGTTTTTTGTTCTAGTTCTGTGAAAAATGCAATTCGTAGTTTGATAGCAATTGTATTGAATGTGTTGATTGCTTTGGGTAGTATAGTCATTTTTACAATGTTGATTCTTCCAATCCAAGAACATGGTATATCTCTCCATCTGTTTGTATCATCTTTAATTTCCTTCATCAGTGTCTTATAGTTTTCTGAATACAGGCCTTTTGTCTCCTTAGGTAGGTTTATTCCTAGGTGTTTTATTCTTTGTGTTGCAATGGTAAATAGGAGTGTTTCCTTAATTTCTCTTTCAGATTTTTTCATCATTAGTGTATAGGAATGCAACAGATTTCTTGCATTAATTTTGTATCCTGCTACTTGACCCAATTCATTGATTAGCTCTAGTAGTTTTCTGGTAGCATCTTTAGGATTCTCTATGTATAGTATCATGTCATCTGCAAACAGTGACAGTTTTACTTCTCCTTTTCCGATGTGGATTCTTTTTATTTCTTTTACTTCTCTGCTTGCTGTGGCTAAAACTCCCAAAACTATGTTGAATAAGAGTGATGAGAGTGGGCAACCTTGTCTTTTTCCTGATCTTAGTGGAAATGGTTTCAGTTTTTCACCACTGAGAACGATGTTGGTTTTGGGTTTGTCATATATGGCCTTTATTATGTTGTGGTAAGTTCCCTCTACGCCTACTTTCTAGAGAGTTTTTATCATAAATGGGTGTTGAATTTTGTCGAAAGCTTTTTCTGCATCTATTGAGTTGATCATATGGCTTTTATCCTTCTATTTGTTAATATAGTATTACATTGATTTATTTGCATAAACTGAAGAATCCTTGTATTCCTGGAGTAAAACCCACTTGATCATGGTGTATGATCCTTTTAATGTGCTGTTGGGTACTCTTCACTAGTATTTTGTTGAGGATCTTTGCATCTATGTTCATCAGAGATATTGACCTGCAGTTTTCTTTCTTTGTGCCATCTTTGTCTGGTTTTGGTATCAAGATGATGGTGGCCTCGTATTATGAGTTTGGGAGTGTTCCTCCCTCTCTGATATATTTTGGAAGACTTTGAGAAGGATAGGTGTTAGCTCTTCTCTAAACGTTTGATTGAATTCACCTGGGAAGCCATCTGGTCCTGGGCTTTTGTTTGTTGGAAGCTTTTTAATCACTGTCTCAATTTCAGTGTTTTTGATTGGTCTGCTTATATTGTCTGTTTCTTCCTGGTTCAATCTCAGAAGGTTGTGCTTTTTTAAGAATTTGTCCATTTCTTCCAGGTTGTCCATTTTATTGGCACAGAGTTGCTTGCAGTAATCTCTCATGACCCTTTGTATTTCTGCAGGGTCAGTTGTTACTTCTCGTTTTTCATTTCTAATTCTATTGATTTGAGTCTTCTCCCTTTTTTTCCTGATGAGTCTGGCTAATGGTCTATCAATTTTATTTATCTTCTCAAAGAACCAGCTTTTCGTTTTATGGATCTTTGCTACTGTGTCCTTCATTTCTTTTTCATTTATTTCTGATCTGATCTTATGATTTCTTTCCTTCTGCTAACTTTGGGGGGGTTTTTGTTCTTCTTTCTCTAATTGCTTTAAGTGTAAAGTTAGGTTGTTTATTTGAGTTTTTTCTTGTTTCTTGAGGTGAGATTGTATTGCTATAAACTTCCCTCTTAGGACTGCTTTTGCTGCATCCCATAGGTTTAGGGTCGTCCTGTTTTCATTGTCATTTGTTTCTAGGTACTTTTTGATTTCCTCTTTAATTTCTTCAGTGATCTCTTGGTTATTAAGTAGCGTATTGTTTAGCCTCCATGTGTTTGTGTGTTTTACAGTTTTTTTCCTGTATTTGATATCTAGTCTTATAGCATTGTGGTCGGAAAAGATACTTGATACAATTTCAGTTTTCGTAAATTTAGCAAGGCTTGATTTGTGACCCAAGATGTGATCTATCCTGGAGAGTGTTCCTTGAGTACTTGAGAAGAGAGTGTATTGTGTGGTCTTTGGATGGAATGTCCTACAAATATCAATTAAGTCCATCTTGTTTAATGTATCATTTAAAGCTTGTGTTTCCTCATTTATTTTCATTTGGATGATCTCTTCCTTGGTGAAAGTGGGGTGTTAAAGTCCCCTAGTATGATTGTGTTACTGTCTATTTACCCTTTCATGGCTGTTAGCATTTGCCTTATCTATTGAGGTGCTCCTATGTTGGGTGCATATGTATTTACAATTGTTATATTTTCTTCTTGGATTCATCCCTTGATCATCATGTACTGTCCTTCTTTGTCTCTTGTAAAAGTCTTTATTTTAAAGTCTATTTTGTCTGATATGAGAATTGCTACTCCAGCTTTCTTTTGTTTTCTATTTGCATGGAATATCTTTTTCCATCCCCTCACTTTCAGTCTGTATGTGACCCTAGGTCTGAAGTGGGTCTTTTGTAGACAACATATATACAGGTCTTGTTTTTGTATCCATTCAGCCAAACTGTGTCTTTTGGTTGGAGCATTTAATCCATTTACATTTAAGGTAATTATCGATATGTATGTTCCTGTTACCATTTTCTTAATTGTTTTTGGTTTGTTATTGTAGGTCTTTTCTTTCTCTTGTGTTTCCTGCCTAGAGATGTGCCTTTAGTATTTGTTGTAATGCTGGTTTGGTGGTGCTGAATTTCTTAGCTTTTGCTTTTCTATAAAGGTTTTAATTTCTCCATCAAGGCTGAATGAGATCCTTGCTCTGTAGAGTAATCTTGGTTGTAGCTTTTTCCGTTTCATCACTTTAAATATGTCCTGCCAGTCCCTTCTGGCTTGCAGAGTTTCTGCTAAAAGATCAGCTGTTAACCTTATGGGGATTCCCTTGTATTTTATTTGTTGCTTTTCCCGTACTGCTTTTAATTGTTTTCTTTGTATTTAATTTTTGATAATTTCATTAATATGTGTCTTGGTGTGTTTCTCCTTGGATTTATCCTGTATGGGACTCTTTGTGCTTCCTGGACTTGATTAACTTTTTCCTTTCCCATATTAGGGATGTTTTCAACTATAATCTCTTCAAATATTTTCTCAGTCCCTTTTTTTATCTCTTCTTCTTCCAGAACCCCTATAATTCGAATATTGGTGCATTTAATGTTGTCCCATATGTCTCTGAGACTGTCCTCAATTCTTTTCATTCTTTTTTCTTTATTCTACTCTGCAGTATTTATTTCCATTTTATCTTCCAGGTCAGTTATCCATTCTTCTGTCTCAGTTATTCTTCTATTTATTCCTTCTAGAGAATTTTTAATTTCATTTATTTTGTTGTTCATCGTTGTTTCTTTGCTCTTTAGTTCTTCTAGGTCCTTGTTAAATGTTTCTTGTCTCAATTCTATTTCCAAGATTTGGGATCATCTTTACTATCATTATTCTGAATTCTTTTTCAGGTAGACTGCCCATTTCCTCTTCATTTGTTAGGTCTGGTGGGTTTTTGCCTTGCTCCTTCATCTGTTGTGTGTTTCTCTGTCTTCTCATTTTGCTTAACTTACTGCATTTGGGGTCTCCTTTTCACAGGCTGCAGGGTCAGAGTTTCCATTGTTTTTGGTGTCTGTCTCCAGTGGCTAAGGTTGGTTCAGTGGGTTGTGTAGGCTTCCTGTTGAGGGGAACTAGTGCCTGTGTTCTGGTGGATGAGGCTGGATCTTATCTTTCTGGTGGGCATGTCCGCATCCAGTGGTGTGTCTTGGGGTGCCTGTGACCTTATTTTGATTTTAGGCAGCCTCTCTGCTAATGGTTGGGGTTGCGTTCCTGTCCTGTTAGTTGTTTGTCATAGGGTGTCCAACACTGTAGCTTGCTGGTCATTGAGTGGAGCTGGGTCTTAGCATTGAGATGGAGATCTCCGGGAGAGCTTTTGCCATTTGATATTACGTGGATCTGGGAGGTCTCTGGTGGACCAATGTCCTGAACTCGGCTCCTCCACCTCAGAGGCATAGGCCTGACATGTGGCCAGAGCACCAAGACCCTGTCAGGCACACGGTTCTGAAGAAAATGGAGAAAGAAAGGAAGAAAGGAAGGAAGAAAGAAAGATAAATGAATAAATAAAATAAAGTTATTAAAATAAAAAATAATTATTAAAAATAAATATTAAAAAGTAATAAAAAAAGAAAGAAGAGAGCAACCAAAGCAAAAAAGGAAATCCACCAACAATAACAAGCACTAAAAAATATACTAAAAAATAAATAAAAAGACAGACCCCTATGACAAATGGTAAAGCAAAGCTATACAGACAAAATCACACAAAGAAGCATAAACATACCCACTCACAAAAAGATAAAAAGGTAAAATATGTATACATATCATTGCTCCCAAAGTCCACCACCTGAATTTTGGGATGATTCCTTGTCTATTCTCAGGTATTCCACAGACGCAGGGTACATTAAGTTAATTGTGGAGATTTAATCCACTGTTCCTGAGGCTGCTGGGTGAGATTTCCCTTTCTCTTCTTTGTTCACAGAGCTTCTGGGGTTCAGCTTTGGATTTGGCCCCGCCTCAGCATGCAGGTCGCCTGAGGGTGTCTGTTCCTACCCAGACAGGATGGGGTTAAAGGAGCAGCTGATTAGCGGGCTCTGGCTCACTCAGGACGGGGAGGGAGGGGTATGGAGTGCAGGGAGAGCCTGCAGTGGCAGAGGCCTATATGACATTGCAACCTCCTGAGACGTACCATGTGTTCTCCTGGGGAGGTTGTCCCTGGATCACAGGACCCTGGCAGTGGCAGGCTGCACAGGCTCCTGGGAGGCGGGGTATGGATAGTGACCTGTGCTTGCACACAGGCTTCTTGGTGGCTGCAGCAGCAGCCTTAGCGTCTCATACCCATCTCTGGTGTCCACACTGGTAGCCACGGCTCACGCCCATCTCTGGAGTTCATTTAGGCGGTGCTCTGAATCCCCTCTCCTCGTACACCCTGAAACAATGGTCTCTTGCCTCTTAGGCAGTTCCAGGCTTTTTCCCGGACTCCCTCCCAGCTAGCTGTGGCACACTAGTCCCCTTCAGCCTGTGTTCACGCAGCCAACCCCAATCCTCTCCCTGGGATCTGACCTCCGAAGCCCAAGCCTCAGCTCCCTGCCCCCACCCACCCTGGCAGCTGAGCAGACAACCCTCTTGGGCTGGTGAGTGCTGGTCAGCACTGATCCTCTGTGCAGAATCTCTCTGCTTTGCCCCCTGCACCTCTGTTGCTGCACTCTCCTCCGTGGCTCCGAAGCTTCCCCTCCCTGCCACCCCCTGTCTCTGCCAGTGAAGGGGCTTCCTAGTGTGTGGAAACTTTTCCTCTTTCACACCTCCCTCCCAGTGGTGCAGGTCCTGTCCCTATTCTTTTGTCTCTGTTTTTTCTTTTTTCTTTGCCCAACCAGGTACTTGGGGAGTTTCTTGTCTTTTGGGAAGTCTGAGGTTTTCTGCCAGTGTTCAGTAGTTGTTCTGTAGCTGGATATAGAATTTTAATTTAACATTTCCCACTCCCCCAGTATTTTAAAGATGTTGTCCTATTCTCTCCTGCCCTCCATAGTTTCTAATGAGAAATCAGTTGTCATTTGTATCATTTTTCCCATTTTTAATGGGGCTTTTTCCCACTGGCCACTCTTCTCTTTATCTATGTTTTCAGCCAGTTGATGAGAATTTACCTAAGTATGGTTTTCTTTTTATTTATGTAAATTGGGATTCATTGATCTTCTTGGATCTGTATTGATCTTCTGGGATCTGTAAGTTTGTTTTTTCATCAGCTTTGGAAAAATTTGGCCATTATTTCCACAAATATTTTTTCTGCCCAATTTTCTGTCTCCTCTCTGAGAATACAGTTAAATATAACTTAAATCATTTAAATATGGTCCCACACATGACTGAGTCTTTGTTCTGTTTTTTTCAGAATTTTTTCTTTCTTGTCTTCAGTTTTAAAATTTTCTATTAATCTGCCTCAGTTTCACTGTTTCCTTTATTTGGCTATCTCTAACCTACTCTTATTCCCATCCAGTAAATTTTTCATTTCAGAAGTTGTATATTTCATTTCTAAAATTTTTATTTGGTTCTTCTTTTTGATAGTATGTATTTTCCTTCTGAAATTCTCCAACTGTCTGTGAATTTTGACCACATTTTTAATTCCTTGAACATATTTGTATAAGCTGTTTAAATATTTTTATCTTCAAATTCTAACATCTGGCTAATTTTAGGATTGGTTTCTGTTGAGTGTTTTTTCTCTTGAATATGGGTCACATTTTTCTGTTTCTTCACATATTTAGTAATTTTTAGTTGTACCCTTGTAGAGACTATAGATAGCTTCATCTGTGTACTATTTATTTTGTTCTACCAAGCAATTCAAGTATCTGAGCTCGAACTCCAAACTCTCCCCTGAGCTAAAATTGTCACTTATTTTTTTCAGCCTTCCAGTTGTTGCTTTCTCCCAGGCCCTTGGCACATACATTAATCAAGGTCAGCCAAGAATTTGATGGAGTATATATGTAGATTTTGCTCCCCCTATTTCCTTAGCTTCCTCCTTTCTGAGATTTTCCATTATTTTATAGCCATTCCAGCAGTCCAAGGCTCTTCCCTCTGAACCTTCAAATCAGTCAAGACTGCATTTTTCTGCTTGAGTTCCAGCTACTTCATGCAGTGCAGACTGGGAGGTGCCTTTAGGTGAAAAGCCACGTAAATGCAGAATTAGTGCAGTTTCCTTCTTTCAAGTGTCAACTCCCAACAGCCACTTTAAGTTTCTCTCAAGTACCTTCAAACAATTGTTTGTATATTTTTCCCCAAGGTTTATTGTTATCTGTAAGGTTTATTGTTATCTGTAAGGTTTATTGTTACCTTTATGATGGTTAACCTAATAAGAGTCACTCCCCCAATACCAAAAATGTAACTTCTGTATTATATTTTTTAACTTGAAGAATAACTACCTAGAGAACATTCCTTTTTTTAGTCTCTTGTTCTTGTCTCATGAATACAATCAAGATGTTTTCTTAATTCTCTGAGAATATTCATTATAGGTCTTATGAGGTTATTTTCTCCTTGTTCTTTTATTTCCTCAAAGGTCCTTTTTTCTCTTAATTGGCTTTTCAATGTATCAAGAGAAGACCTTTACTCAAGTGTCTATTCCTTGACTTTCAATTTGTATTTGAGTGTGAGGTACTAAAAACATCTTTGAAAACTCTCTCTGCATGAATGTGGATTGTTATCTGTTAGTGTCAGGTTAGGCAAAATAACTGGTCATTTTATTATGAACATCCAAATGTCAGTATTTCTAAATATTTTATCTTATGATGGATTTTTCAGAGAAGGTTTTTCTAAGCTCCTCTTTTGTGAGTATGAGCTTGGCTTCCAGCATTGTTGGGACCAAGTTTGGGAAAGAAACTAGTATTGTCAGCATTTAATACATAGAGTTTCAAATAATTCACCTGTTTTCAAGATAAAGATACAGTCTTCAGCCCAATCTGGTGTTCCACTTCACAGTCTCACGGTTGTGCTTCTTAAGAGTAAATCTCTAGTCTTCTCCATGGACAAATGAAAGACAGTTTGCTCAGCTACATGATTGGCAAAGGCTATATGTAGGTCTAAGTCTTTCTAATACAGACTTTTACCCAATCCCCATTGCTTCCTACCTTAGCTATACCCCCACATTCTGAAGTATCTAGGACCTACAATTTATGTTTCTTTATGAGATTCTGGAGTGTGAATTGACTTGTTTCTTAGCTGTCTCCCCTTCCTGGCTTAACTTTCTCTTTTCAGACATTTGTTGAATCAGTTTTGACTTAATCCATCTGCTTTCTGGCTTCTAAAATTTAAAAACTTTTTTTTCCTTTTCTGTTACCTTTGGCCTGTGGGTCTATTCCTTTTTGATCATTCTACTGTCATTTTTGTGCAGTTTTCAAAGGGAAAGGTATAAGTTTTTATGTTTAAGCCACTGTTTTTAACTGTAAGTTAGTCTTCATCTATTGCTTGGGACTATTATGATAACTATCTAATCTACTTGTCATTATTCTCCTTCCTCCAATACATTTTTATATTTACCTTCCCCCAACTTCTTCTAGTTTTATTTTAAATTTCCAGTGGCCAAAGACCCAGACTTAAAAAATCTTAATTCATTTTGGAAAGGGCACTGCCCTTATTAGGCATAAATAGTTCTCCTTGGCTTACTGTAGTTTTTGTGGTCTGTAACTATAAATTTTTTGTCATTAGTCAGCAGCACTGGAGAATAAGTGTTTTATACTGTCATCCCCCAACAGGTCATTAATTTTGACAGTAATGCACAAATGAGAGTACCTTTGTGGGAGTCCAGGAGTCCAGTGGGGAAGTTTCAGCCCACTGTTGAAGCAAAAAAGTCAGAGGATAGATGCATTGAAGAATAGTTTCCCTTTATGTGGCACCTAACCCCCAAGGCAGCACAGTGCAGTGCCAAGAGACACCCCCTTAGCCAGCAGTTTATTCCACAAAACAAATCTTAAGAAATTTAGGGAGATTATTAGGTTACAAAACAAGTCTTAATAAATTTAGGAAGATTGAAATCATACCAAGTATCTTTTCTGCCTACAATAGTATGAAACTAGAAGTGAATAACAGGAGGAAAGCTGGAAAATTCACAAATATGTGGAAATAAACAACACTCTTCTAAACAATCAATGAGTCAAATAAGAAAACAAAAGGGAAATTAAAATATCTTAAAACAAATGAAAATAGAAAAACAACATACACAAACGAAGCGGATACAGCAAACCAGTTCTACATAGCAGGTTTATAGCAATAAATGCCTACATTAAGAAAAAAGAACTATCTCAAAAAAAAAAAAAAAAGCCCTTAACTTTACGCCTCAAGGAACTAGAGAAAGAAAACAAAACTTAGCCCAAAGTTAGCAGAAGGAAGGAAATAAAGATCAGAGCAGAAATAAATGAAATAGAGAAGAGGAAAACAATAGACCAATAAAACTAAGAGCTGGCTTTTTGAAAAGATAAACAAAATTGACAAACCTTTAGCTAAACCATGAAAAAAGAGAGAAGGCTCAAATAAATGAAGTCATAAATGACATGAAATGAAACAAAATGAAAGAGGAGACATTAAACTGATGCCAGATAAATAAAAAGTATCATAAGAAACTGCTAAGAACAATGATATGTCAACAAACTGAATAACCTAGAAGAAGTGGATAAATTCCTAGAAACCTACAACTGTCCAAGACTGAAACATGAAGCAGTAGGAAATCGAAACGGACTGGTTTAGGCAATTGAATTAGTAATCAAAAACCTCCCCAAAAAAGAAAAACCTAGGACCAGATGGCTTCACTGGAGAATTCCACCAAACATTTTAAAGAAGAATTTATGGCAATCCTTCTCAAACTCTTTAGAAAAAGTGAAGAGGATGGAGTACTTCCAAACTCATTTTATGAGGCCAGCATTACTCTAATACTAAAGCTAGACAAGGACACTACAAGAAAAGAAAATTACAGACCAATATCCCTGATGAACATATATGTAAACTCAGCAAAATACTAGCAAACTGAATTTAAGAGCACATTAAAATAATCATATACTATGTTAAAGTGGGATTTATCTCTGGGATATAAGGATGCTTCAACATACACAAATCAGTAAATATGATACAGCACTTAACAGAATGAGCTATAAAAGTCATATGATCATCTCAATAGATGCAGAAAAAGCATTTTAAAAAAATTCAACATCCTTTCATGATAAAAACTCAACAAATTATAAAAGGAATGTACCTCAACATAATAAAGGCTGTATATGACAAGCCCACAGCTAACATTATACTTAAAAGTGAAAAGCTGAGAGTTTTCCTGTATGATTAGGAACAAGACAATGATGCCCACTCTTGCTTCTTCTATCCAGCACAGCATTGGAAGTCCTAGCCAGAGCAATTAGGTAAGAAAAAGAAATAAAAGTCTTCCAAATTGGAAAGGAGGAAATAAAATTGTCTCTGTTTGCATCTTAAATTATCTTAGAAATAGAAAACCCTAAAGATTCCAGCAACAACAACAACAAAAACTGTTAAAACTAATAAAGAAATTCAGTAATGTTGTAGGATACAAAATCAGCATAAAAAATCAGCTGTGTTTCTATACACTAGCAAGTTTGAAATGAAACTGAAAAAGAAATAAGAAAACAGTCCCGTTTAAAATAGCATCAAAAAGAATAAAACACTTAGGGATTAATTTAACCAAGGAGGAGAAAGACCTATACAGTGAAAACTATAAGACATTGATAAAAGAAATTGAAGAAGATGCAAATAAATGGAAAGATAACCCATGTTCATGGATTGGAAGAATTAATTTTGTTAGGATGCCCACACTACCCAAAGTGATCTGCAGATTCAGTGTAATCCCTATCAAAATTCCAATGACATTTTTCACAGAAGTACAAAAAACAATCCTGAAGTTTGTGTGGAACCACAGAGGATCCCAAATAGCCAAAGAAATCTTGAGAAAGAATAAAGCTGGAGGCATCACACTTGCTGATTTTGAAATACGTTACAAAACTATAGTAATATTAAAATTATGGCACTGGCTTAAAAACAGACACATGAATTAATGGAACAGAATAGAGAACCCAAAAATAAACCCACACATATATGGTCAACTAATCTCTGACAAGGATTCCAAGAACACACAGGGGAAAGAATAGTCTCTTCAATAAATGGTGTTGGGAAAACTAGATATCCGCATGCGAAAGAATGAAATTTAATCCTTACTTACACCATACACAGATATTAACTGGAAATTGATTAAAGACTTAAACTTAAGACCTGAAAGCATAAAACATAGAGAAAAGGCTCCTTGACATTGGTGTTGGCAATGATTCTTTTGGCTATAACACCAAAAGCACAGACAACAGAAGCAAAAATAAGCAAATGGGACTACATCAAACTAAAACGCTTCACAGCAAAGGAAACAGTTAACAAAAGGAAAAGGCAACCTGTGAAATTGCAGAAAATATTTGTGTATATCTGATAAGGGGTTAATATCTAAAATTTATAACAAACTCATACAACTCAACAGCAAACAAATAACCTAATTAAATAATAGGTAAATGACCTAATGATACATTAGGTCTAATTTCCAAAGAAGACATACAAATGGCTAACAGGTAACGAGAAAAGAAGACATACAAATGGCCAACGGGTACAGGAAAAGATGCTCAACACCGCTAATCACCAAAGAAATGCAAATCAACACCACAGTGAGATATCACCTCACAACCTATTAGAATGACAATTATCAGAAAGGGTTAGGGTTAAGGTTAAGTGTTGATGAGGATGTGGAGAAAAGGGAACACTTGTACACTGTTGGTGGGAATGTAAATTCATATAGCCATTATGGAAAACAGTATGGAGTTTCCTCAAAAAATTGGAAGTCGAACTTTCACATGATCCAGCAGTCCCACTTACATATATATGTAAATCCAAAGGAAACAAAATCATTATCTTTAAGAGATATCTACACTCCTATTTCATTGCAGCATTATTCACAATAGCCAATATATGGAAATAAGTGTTGACAAGATGAATGGATAAAGAAAACACACACAATTGAATATTATTCACCCATATAAAAGAAGGAAATGCTGCCATTTATAACAACAGGGATGAACACGGAGGACATTATATTAAGTGAAATAAGCCAGGCAGAGAAAGAAAAATACCTTTTGTCTTCCTCATATGTGGAATATACAAGAAAGAAAAAGTTGAACTCATAGAAACAAAGAGTACTGTGGTGATTGCCAGGGACTTGGGAGTGGGAGAAATGGGGAGATACTGGTCACGGGGTACTAACTTTCAGTTATAAGATAAATAGGTTCTGGGGATCTAATGTATAGCATGGTGACTGTAGTTAATAATACTGTATTGTATACTTGAAATATGCTAGAGAATAGATGTTAAGCAATCTCACTACAACAAAAAAATGATAACTATATGAGATGATGGATGTGTTAATAATTTGATTGTGGTAATTATTTCACAATGTATATTTATATCAAACCATCATGTTATACACCTTAAATATATATAGTTTTATTTGTCAATTATACCTCAATAAAGCTGGAAAAAAATACTTTGTCATCTGTAATGAGGTGCAGAATTCCAGATGCAAAGAATGACATGAACTGAAAAAATGCTTAGAGTCAGAAAGTGTAAGCTATGTTCTAGGAACAGCAAGTAACTAGTTCTGTTATACATAGGAGATCTGATAAAATAAGGCAAAGTGTGATGGGGCTGATTAATTAATGATCTTTAAAGGCAAGCTGAACAGGAATGGATTTGTTAATAATACTGTTTTCAAATTATAGCTTTAGAGACTACTATTAAACTAGAAGTTTTATTTGTCTGAGATTTGATGCACATCTTCTTTTAATTGCCACATACTTTTCTCTAGCATATTTCCACATAGGTGTAAGTAGTCAGAACTAATGAAAGACTAGAAATGCCAGTATTTGTTTCTTCTAGCCCTTTTAGTGGAGCTGGGTAAAGATGTTGAGATTAAAGACTTGGTCAACCAAACAACAGTGTCTCTACATGTACCTATCATGGTAAAGACTGCAAAAAAGAAGAAATTGATTGCCTGGTCCCTAACACTAGCTGGGTATATATGTAACAAGGTGACATTTTTCCCTTGAAAGCATTGTTATTTGTCCTGGAGTAGAAAATGGAAGTGATCTTTGGAACCAAGAGGGGACATATCTTTTGTTCTTGGAGCAGATATGCAAAGGCCAACAGAAGATAAATTTATATTAGTCCAGTAGTAGCTGAATCTGGAAATCTCTTCAAATTTATCTACTCTGATACTACTGGCAGCCTTAAAGAAAATATTTCTGTCTATATTTGAGTACTGACCTCAAAGATCTGAAGCCTAGTCTATTAGTACATGAAGAAGACCTGGCTGTGAGCCAAAGTCACAGAAGCAAGGTGGATAAGTGCAGCTTGAGTTCTTTCCACACACTGGGAGTACTCATAGGCTCATAAGTTAGGCAGGCTTGCACTGGGCAGAGTGGCCAGGTTTTCACCAGAGTCATGTCCAATTTATTGTGCCTCATCCAGTACTGATCAAGGGGTACGGCGCTAGAATATTTTAATAGTTAACAACAAAGACTGTGCTGGGGCTGCTTAGTTGTCTTTGTTTCAACAGGTGTATCTTGTGCCAGTGACATTAGTAACAGCTGAAAAGAATTCATCTCCTTGGTTGACTAAGCAGAGGATGGTTACCAGAATTGACCTGTAAGTCTGAATAAGCATCCCTAGAGTTCTTAGAGTTTTTAACAAAGGGAGCATCCTGAGGAGAGAAGAAAGAGATAGAGGCATTTAATTTGAAAATTAAAAGGAATGTGACATTATTTTGTATTCTAGTCTGATGATAAGAAATGTGTATAGACACATATAACAAACATGTATGTACTGAAACATATGTACTGAAAAGTACTTGATATTATACAGTATCAACAATTGCATACAAAAAGAATCTAAATAAGGATCACAGATATGGATTAGAGGGCATATTTTAACCGTCGGCAGTCAGTATAGGAAACATTCCTGAAGTTACATTCTGAAGTAGATGTTGAAGAGGATGAAGCTTATGAATATTTAAAGTAAAAGAGGGCAGTGGTATAAAGTTAACTTCTAGGCTACCAAGCACTCCCCCCAAAAAAAAATCCAGGTGAATTTCCTTTTTTGATTGCAGAACAAGTGATCCTCTGCAGTTTTTCCCTTCTTTTTGATCTCCCACTCTTACCACGGTAATTAAGGTGTTCTTTCGGTCACGTTATGCTTATGGCAGACCCAAAAGCATGGAAGGCAAGAAAAGTCAAACTTGAGAATAGCAAGTGTAGTAGAGCAGTTGAAGTGAAATATTTTTATGGAAGTAAAATTGTGGTTAGCAAAATCGTAGTTCCAAGGATGAACAACTTTAAGTGATAGACTTACTAATTAAGATTTTATAAAATAAGGAATAGGCAGCCACTATGAATACTTGGGTTGAAGCATAAATATTGTACAAATATTCTCAAAGTTTGGTTAGTATGGGAAAAGTTAAATGATGAGAATTCCTAACAGGTCATTGTAGTAAAATCCACACGTGAGATAGTTTAGGCCCAAGAGCTGGGAAGTGGCAAATTTGGGGAGTGGGGGTGTTGTGGGTCAATGATGTTGATGGAAAAGTGAATCTCAAAGTTATGACAAAGAAAGCATTAGCAGAATTTGTAACTGTAGGTCAAAATAGGACTAAAAAAAAAAAAGGAAGAAAGAAAAAAATCATGATACCAAGGTTATAAGCCTTGAAACACTGAAAGGGTTTTTGATAATTATGGGAAAATTTGTAAATACAGCTCTTGGAGGGAGATGGACTTGTTTTTCAATATGTTTCAGGAGTTGTGGCATTTAAATTAAAATGTTCAGTGGACAGTGGTGTATAGAGAACTAGAAAGAAGGTAAGTGTATTTGTAGATAGGTGTATGGTAGCCCAAACTTGGTAATATCTGAAGCCATAAGACTCATCTAGAACCTTCAGAAGGTGAGTGTCAAAGGAGTGAAAATTTTAGAATTTAACCTTGGGAAATGCCCAGAATTATAGGAAATGGACTAGTGATGGACGCATCAGAGAGTGCTGGAAGAAATTGTTTAACCTCCAAAGACTCACATAATCCACAATACCATGAATTCGCCTCTAAAAATCTACAAAAGTAGACCTCCAGTCTGCCGTTAAGAACCTAAAGGCACATTGTTTCATTTAAGCAAAAGCAAGAGAGAGAGAGAGTGGAGAAATAATAACTTTGATAGTTTACATTTTATGACATTATGAGATTGTACAGGGCTTGCCTAGACAGTATCTTTATTTCTGCAACAACTCACTGAAAAGACTGTTGTTATCCCCCGTGTGCTGATGAGAAACTGAAAGAAGGGCTAATTGTATAAATTTCTTTAAAAATGAAAACAGAGTGGGGGAAAAAATGAATTTGGACAAGGAAGTCATTTGAGAGAACATTGAGTTTTTCAAATTTTCGTGATTGGAAAAAATTATTTCCACATAGACCTTTTAAAGATGGGAACTTCTGCTCTTTTAAAAATCCTTGCTGATGGTGGAAAACTTTCTTTAGTCTGTCATGGAACAATCTCTTATAATGCAGCGGAGTAATGAGCAAATCAAGGCATCTACTCCATTCAAAGTGGTGAATGAACTGTCTTAATATTTTATTAAAAATAAATGTATGTTTAGTTAGAGAGATTTCATTTTGATATGACTTCATATTTCTATGCCTTCTATTCTTGAGGAACGTCTCTGTTTTTCCACAAACTACTGATTTTAACAATAGATAGGGACCGTTTATAGAAAATGCCAGAGAGAAAATTTATAAGTATAATAGGGAAAATACAACTACCCTCATTTATTGTAGATTCAAAGAAGCACATGCAACCCTTAACCCCTCCTCTTCCTTCTAAACTGTCCTTAACATTGTCTTCAATTCATTGTACTTCTCTTTCCCACTTTGTAGTATTTTTCTGTTCCCTCTCTCTCCTTCCCTCCCTCTCTCTCTCTCTCTCACTCATTTAAACCTTCCCCAGGGTGGATTTTTCTTACCATGGTGTACTCAATCTACAAGGAATGGCTACTCAGACAATCACCCCAGTATGTAACCACAAGCAGCCTTCATAGTTGGAAGATGGGATGTGAGCTGAGAGAGGCTTACTTTCTAAGCTAAACACAGCTTTTTACAAACCTAACAATTAAAAATATTTTCCCTGTTATATGCACTGACATATTTAAATATGTGCATATTCACCTATTTCTATTGTGGTATGTTTAATCTAAGCTTCAAAATATATTTGTGGACTTCTATACAGTCATACTATTCACTACTAGCCTGCCCCAAAATTATCTGTAATCTTTGTAAATTCTTAAAATCTGCCTTTTTCTTGGTATCCTCTATGTTTTCCATTAGTTAAGTGACTCTTGAAAACTACTGCTAACATAAAATACTCCCACATATCCTTTATGCAGATTAGCCAGTTGTTTATTTTTTATACCCCAAAAGCTCTAGATCCATGGATCACAAACTGCACCGAGGCACCCCTGGGCACTACAGTCAACTCACAGGTGCACTGCAGGATATTTTGAATTTTTGAGAGAAACACAGCGACATCTGTTGGGCATGACCTGAACTACCACTGTTAAATTGTTGGGACTTGTTTTCTAGGCTACGCCAATCATGAAAAAAACAATTACAACACTAAGGGCCCCATAAACTGAGAAAGTTTGGCAATTTCTGCTCTAGGCATTAAGATTTCTTTTGTATTAAATTAGGATTACAATTATTTTTCTACACAGTTGATCAAAACAACTTAAATACATTACCCAAATTTTTATAGTTATTAAACAAAAAAGTACATTTTTATCAAAACCCATCTGTTAATGAGATGCATGGGACATTTTCCCCCCAATTTTTCATGTGCCTATATATTAATTTTACTGACTTCACTGAATCATTTTTTTTTATATTTTTGTTTTGTTGTAAGCCCTGAGAAAACTTGTTTATATAAGTAAATAGATGGAAATAGGAAGAGATTTATTATAGCAATGTCCTTATGCTTTGAACTCCTTTTGAGTTATATACCAAATATGTAAGCAAGGAATTGGAAAACTACCATACTTGTAGAAAAATTTGTTGTCTAGACCTGTATTGACCAGTAGGCATTGGCCACATGGCTATTTAAATTTCAATTAATTAAAATTAAATGAAATTTAAATTTCAGTTCCTCAGTTGTACTAACTATACTTCATGTGCTCAAAAGCCATGTAGCTAGTGGCTACTGTATTAGACAGTGCAGATGTCTAGACCAGCACTGTCCTGTAGAACATTTCCATCATTGCAGAAATTTCTGTTGGATAGTGCTGGTCCAGACATTTAAAGCCATCCTCTTTCTCAACACTTACACCAATATTTTAAATAATTTCTGTTTTTGGTACCCCAGAGGTTTTTCCAGCCCAGGATAAATGCAGCATAGATATTTATTTTAATATACACGTTATCATACTAATGTATTTTTATTAATTTGTCTCCTTTTTAATGCATATCAAATGTTTATTATATATCAATACCTGTGTATACATTATACACATCATATTTAATCTTAAATGAAATCCTTATCTTAAAATTCGAAGCACAATATTACTTCAATTGACTTACAATATTAGTTTCAGGTGTACAATATAGTGATAAATATTTTTATAGATTACACACCATAAAAAGTTATTGTAATATTATTGACTATGTTTCCTGTGCTGTACCTTACATCCTTGTGACTTATTTATTTTATAACTGATAGTTTGTACCTCTTAATCCCCTTCACCTATTTTGCCCATCCTGCAACCCCACCCCCACTCAGGCAACCACTAGTTTGTTCTCTGTATCTGTTAGTCTGTCATATTTGTTCGTTTGTTACGTTTTGTAGATTCCACATTAAGTGAAAATATACAGTATGTGTCTTTCTCTGTCTGACTTATTTCACTTAGCATAATACCCTCCAAGTCCCTCCATGTTGTTACAAATGGCAAAATGTCATTCTTTTTATGGCTGAATAATATTCCTTTGTGTATATATACCACATCTTCTTTATCTGTCAGTGGACACTTGGGTTGTTTCCATATCTTTGCTTTTGTGAATAATGCTGCAGTGAACACTGGCTGCATATCTCTTTTTGAATTAGTGTTTTTGCTTTCTTCAGATAAAATATCCAGGAGTGGAATTGCTGGATCATATGGGACTTCTATTTTTAATTTTTTGAGGAACCTCCATACTGTTTTCTACAGTGGCTGTACCAGTTTACATTCCCACCAACAGTACACAAAGGTTCCTTTTTCTCCACATCCTCACCAACACTTGTCATTTCTTGCCTTTTTGATGATAGCCATTCTGACAGTTGTGAGGTGATACCTCATGGTTTTGATTTACATTTCCCTGATGATTAGCGATGTTAAACATCTTCTTATGTCTGTTGGTCATGGCCATCTGTATGTCTTCTTTGGAAAAATGCTTATTCAGTTTCTCTGCCCTTATTTAATTAGATTTTTTTATATTGAGTCATAGGACTACTTTATATGTTTTGCACATTAACCCCTTATCAGACATATCATTTAAAAATAAATATCTTCTCCCATTTGGTAAGCTGCCTTTTCATTTTGTTGTTGGTTTCCTTCACTGCAAAAGTTCTTAAGTTTGCTTAGGTCTCATTTGTTTATTTTTTTGTTTCCCTTGACTGTGGAGACATATGCAAAAACATATTGCTAAGACCTATGTCAAAGGGCATACTGCCTATGTCTTGTAGGAGTTTTATGCTTTCAGATCTTACATTTAAGCCTTTAATCCATTTTGAGTTTATTTTTGTATATAGTGTGAAAAAATGGTCTCGTTTTATTCTATTACATGCCCAGTTTTTCCCAGCACCACTTACTAAAGAGACTGTCTTTTCCCCCATTGTATAATCTTGCCTCCTTTGTCATAGATTAATTGACCATAAGTGTGTGGGTTTATTTCTATGCTCTCTATTCTGTTCCATTGACCTAAATGTCTGTTTTTGTGCCAGTACCATACTGTAGTATAGTTTGAAGTCAGGAAGCATGCTACCTCCACCTTTGCTCTTCTTTCTTAAGATCGTTTGGCTATTTGGGGTCTTTTGTTGTTCCATATGAATTTTAGGATTTTTGTCCTAGTTATGTGAAAAATGCCATGAGTATTTTGATAGGGATTGCTTTGGGTAGTATGGACATTTTAACTTTATGAATTCTTCCAACCCATGAACATGGGCTATCTTTGCATAATTTTCTTTCATCTTCAATTTCTTTCATCAGTGTCATCAGAGTACAGGTCTTTCACCTCCTTGGTTAAATTTATTCCTAAGTAATCTTTTTGATGTAGTTGTAAATGGGATTATTTTCTTGATTTCTCTTTTTGATAATTCATTATTAGTGTATAGAAATGCAACCATTTTCTGTATATTGATTCTGTATCCTGCAACTTTACTGAATTCTTTTATTAGTTCTAACAGTCTTTTTGTGGAATCTTTTGGGTTTTCTATATATAGTGTCATGTCATCTGCAAATACAGTTTTACCTTTCCCT
Source organism: Grampus griseus (assembly GCF_964374135.1). Taxonomy (NCBI): domain Eukaryota; kingdom Metazoa; phylum Chordata; class Mammalia; order Artiodactyla; family Delphinidae; genus Grampus; species Grampus griseus. Next base: position 43,581,049 of record NC_139013.1, read on the forward strand.
TCCAGCTTACATGCCTTTTATTTCTTTTTCTTGTCTGATGGCTGTAGCTCGGACTTCCAATACTATGTTGAATAAAAGTGATGAGAATGAACATTTCTGTCTTGTTCCTGATCTTAAAGGAAAAGCTTTTATCTTTTCTTCACTGAGTATGATATTAACTGTGAGTTTGTCATAAATGTCCATTATCATGTTGAGGATGTTCCCTCTGTACCTAGTTAGTTACATTTTTCATGAATGGATGTTGAATTTTATCAAAAGTGTTTCTGCATCTATTGAGATGATCATGTGGTTTTTATCCTCATTTTGTTAATGTGGTGCATCATGTTGATTGATTTGCAAATATTCAACTATCCTTGCATCCCTGGAATAAATCTCATTTGATCATGGTGGGAAGAAGTCAGGGATTCTCCTGGGGAGAGTTGGAACCTGCCACATTGGAGGGGACAGGGTGGAGCCAGAGGGGCAAGAGCCAGAGTTTGGTGTGGGCCGGGGCTTCTCCCAGGTCATGAGTGATAGGCCTTTTTTATTCAGTGTTATGTTTTTAAAATTCAGTCATTGATTTATGTAGCTTTTCTTCATTTGTTTTACTGTTGGATATTTCATAGTATGAATATGCTTTATCAACTTTCACATGCATGGATAGTTTCTTCCAGTTTCTTTGTCATTAAAACCAGTGCTGCTCTGAAATTCTCATTTGTGTCTCCTGTGGTTCAGGTGCAAATTTCTCTAGAATTTATACACAGGAGTATAATTCCTGAGTCATAGGATATTTCCATCTTCAGTTTTACTGGATAATGTCAAATTGTTTTCCAAAGTGGCTATACTAATGCACACTCTCATTAGCAATTCTCACTTCTTCATGTATTATATCAAATTAGGTTTGGCTGTGATTGATAAAAACAAACAAATATGAATAATAGTGGATTAAACAAACAAAAGTTTATTTCTCTTCATGTAGATAAGGTTCAGAGATAAGCAATTCAGTGCAGTGTGGTGGCTCCAGTATCATTAGGGTTCACTCTCCCAACTTGTTGCGCCACCATTCTCAACCTGTGGTTCTCACCTCATGGTACAAGGGGGCTGCTTGATCTCTTGCCAGCAGGTTTGAATTCAAGCCCTCAGAGAAGGAAGAGGGGAAAAACTTCCTGCCTCCCATCCCTGCCATTTATAAAAACATCTCCTCTAATTTGGGCCATCTATATCTTATACCCTATTAGCCAGACCTGAATCCTATAGTCACACCAAGCTACAAGAATGACTGGAAAATGAGGTCTATGATAATTTTTTTTTTTTTTTTTTTTTTTGCAGTACACAGGCCTCTCACTGTTGTGGCCTCTCCCGTTGCGGAGCACAGGCTCCAGACGTACAGGCTCAGCCGCTTTGCAGCATGTGGGATCTTCCCAGACCAGGGCACGAACCCATGTCCCCTGCATCGGCAGGCAGACTCTCAACCACTGTGCCACCAGGGAAGCCCCTATGATAATTTATTATAGCAGCACAAAATAAATAAGACAAACATGGATTCAGGGGCACTTATTTTATTCTATAGGTTATACTATCATTATTTATTTTTAAACATCTTTATTGAGTATAACTGCTTTACAATGGTGTGTTAGTTTCTGCTTTATAACAAAGTGAATCAGCTATACATATACATATATCCCCATATCTCCTCCCTCTTGCATCTCCCTCCCACCCTCCCTATCCCACCCCTCTAGGTGGTCACAAAGCACCGAGTTGATCTCCCTATGCTATGCGGCTGCTTCCCGCTAGCTATCTGTTTTACGTTTCATAGGGTATATATGTCCATGCCACTCTCTCACTTCATCCCAGCTCACCCTTCCCCCTCCCCGTGTCCTCAAGTCCATTCTCTACGTCTGAGTCTTTATTCCTGTCCTGCCCCTAGGTTCTTCAGAACCATTTTTTTTTTTAGGTTCCATATATATTTGTTAGCATATGGTATTTGTTTTTCTCTTTCTGACTTACTTCACTCTGTATGACAGACTCTAAGTTGGATTTGTTTTCAAGGTCTATTTCAGTAGAAAATTTATGTAGCTGTACTTTTGAATGAAAAATAACATATATTTTCCTATACAAGTTTCTCTCATTTTAGCTAATGAAAATTCTGCCGATTATGCAGTGGGAAAGTATCTGTCAGTAGTTAATGCTAATAGAGACACCAGAGCATTCTCTCCACTATTAATCTGTGGATAATGGAAGGCCCATTTCTTAAGTACACACAGAAGAAAGAATAGAAAAAATACTGGCTATGACACCAAATGAATTGCCTTCCTCCCACACTACTGTGCCCTTGTAACCTAGGGCATGTAGAGCAGGCTGGCAACCATTGCATTACAGATTTAAAAGTGCTGGAATCTCTCAGTCCTATAGCAGGTTGCCTGATGGATTGGTGAGTAATGTACTTGAAGAGTGCATTACTGAGATCTAGACTAATGGCCACCTCTTGCCCATGGCCTTTATGGTAGATCATTCATTGTGCTGCCTCATCAGTTTCCTGCCAGTCTGTATCTGGCATGAGCACTGGCTGTTCCAAAGCTGATTAATCCCCTAGGAATGAGTCCACCTGCAAATCTCAGTGTGGATTACACAAAAGTGGGAATGTTTTAGTGCTATGGGGACAACACAACTTTTCTTTGAATTCAAGAATCCTCATTTTAGAAGATTAAATTAGTTCACCTATCAAATATGTTACCATCTATGGCAAATCTTATAAAAAATGTAAGAAATTTCCAATAAAATAAATGCAGTGATTGGTAATTTCCAGGTTTTAAGTTTTACAAGGGTGAAAAAATCTTAGAAGGGATCTCTACAATGTAAAATTGCTAGCACATCAGTAATCTAAGGAGACATCACATCACAACATAACTTTACATTGCATTTTTATTTAGCTTTTCTCTTTCTCAGATGTTTTTATTGGTTCCACAATTTTAAAAAAAGGTGAAAGTCTGTAATTTCTACCTATAAAGTTATGTAGACTTTCCTCTGAAAGGCTTATAATATTACCATAAAAAGTAATATTACTATAAGCAAAATGTCAATCACATTTCCATGTATCAGCAGCAAAGCATTATAAAATGTAATTTTAGGAAAAAATTCAATTTACAATAACAGAAATTACAGTCACCTAGGAATAAGTCTAACAAAATATTTAGAGAAACTTCAGGGAGAATATTATAAAACCTTACTAAAAAAACAATTTTAATAAGACAGTGCATAAATATACATCACATTTTCCATATTAGAAAGGCTTAATATTGTAAAGATTTAAATTCTCCACAAATTAACCTATAACTTCAATGCAATTCAAATAAAAACCCAAAATATGAAAGGTGAGAAACATCATTGTAGCAGGTTTTAATACCTGTAAGCTTAGTGCTCCCTCATAATTTTTCACTTTCACCGTTTTCAGAGCTACCATTGCAAGTTTGTTTTTCTATATGAAATTTAGTATCAACTTGTCTGACTCCATAAAATACCTTGTTGATACTTTATTGTAATTGTATATAATTTATAAATCAATTTCAGGAGAACTAACAGCTCTGTAATGTTGAGTTGTGCTGTCCAAGAACAGGTGAGCTCTTCCAATTAATAAAGTCTATTTTGGGGTCTTCTGAATGTTTGTAACAATTTTCCCATAAACTTTTACACATTAATTGTTAAACTTATTTATGAGTACTTATATTCTTTATTGATACTCTAAGTGGGGTTTCTCTACTATGTCCTCTACTTATTGTTTATGCATAAAGGCTTATGATTTTTGTATGTTAATTTAAAATCTTGCTATCTTGCTGAATTATTGTTTTAGTTAGTTTTACATTTATTTTTCTCAGATTGTCCAAGTATGCTATCATATCATTTGCAAATAAACATACTTTTACTTCTTTGTCTATACCTATGCCTCTAACTGATTTTTCTTATCTAACTGTATTGGCTAATACCTCTAGTACAGTTTTTTTTCATATTTTAGAATAATTTTATAAATATTTTAATATATTAATATTTAGATATTTGAATGTTTTTAGAATAGTTTTTTTAACATCTTTATTGGACTATAATTGCTTTACAATGGTGTGTTAGTTTCTGCTTTATAACAAAGTGAATCAGTTATACATATACATATGTTCCCATATCTATTCCCTCTTGCGTCTCCCTCCCTCCATATCCCACCCGTCTAGGTGGTCACAAAGCACCAAGCTGATCTCCCTGTGCTATGCGGCTGCTTCCCACTAGCTATCTATTTTACATTTGGTAGTGAATATATGTCCATGCCACTCTCTGACTTTGTCCCAGCTTACCCTTCCCCCTCCCCATATCCTCAAGTTCATTCTCTAGTGGGTCTGCATCTTTATTCCTGTTTTGCCCCTAGGTTCTTCATGACTTTTTTTTGTTTTTTAGATTCCATATATACATGTGTTAGCATACGGTATTTGTTCTTCTCTTTCTGACTTACTTCACTCTGTATGAGAGTCTCTAGGTCCATCCACCTCACTACAAATAACTCAGTTTCATTCCTTTTAATGACTGAGTAATATTCCATTGTGTATATGTGCCACATCTTCTTTATCCATTCATCTGTTGATGGACACTTAGGTTGCTTCCATGTCCTGGCTATTGTAAATAGAGCTGCAATGAACATTTTGGTACAAGACTCGTTTTGAATTATGGTTTTCTCAGGATATATGCCCAGTAGTGGGATTGCTGGGTCGTATGGTAGTTCCATTTTTAGTTTCTTAAGGAATATCCATACTGTTCTCCATAGTGGCTGTATCAATTGACATTCCCACCAACAGTGCAAGGCGGTTCCCTTTTCTCCACACCCTCTCCAGCATTTGTTGTTTGTACATTTTTTGATGATGGCCATTCTGACCAGTGTGAGATGCTATCTCATTGTAGTTTTGATTTGCATTTCTCTAATGATTAATGATGTTGAGCATTCTTTCATGTGTCTGTTGGCAATCTGTATATCTTCTTTGGAGAAATGTCTATTTAGGTCTTCTACCCATTTTGGGATTGGGTTTTTTGTTTTTTTGATATTGAGCTGCATGGGCTGCTTGTAAATTTTGGAGATTAATCCTTTGCCAGTTGCTTCACTTGAAAATATTTTCTCCCATTCTGAGGGTTGTTTTTTCATCTTGTTTATGGTTTCCTTTGCTATGCAAAAGCTTTTAAGTTTCATTAGGTCCCATTTGTTTATTATGGTTTTTATTTCCATTCCTCTAGGAGGTGGGTCAAAAAGGATCTTGCTGTGATTTATGTCATACAGTGTTCTGCCTATGTTTTCCTCGAAGACTTTTATAGTGTCTGGCCTTACATTTAGGTCTTTAATCCATTTTGAATTTATTTTTGTGTATGGTGAAAGCAAGTGTTCTAATTTCACTCTTTTACATGTAGCTGTCCAGTTTTCCCAGCACCACTTAATGAAGAGGCTGTGTCTTCTCCACTCTATATTCCTGCCTCCTTTATCAAAAATAAGGTGACCATACGTGCGTGGGTTTATCTCTGGGCTTTCTATCCTGTTACATTGATCTATATTTCTGTTTTTGTGCCAGTACCATACTGTCTCGATTACTGTAACTTCGTAGTATAGTCTGAAGTCAGGGAGCCTGATTCCTCCAGCTCCGTTTTTCTTTCTCAAGATTGCTTTGGCTATTCGGGGTCTTTTGTGTTTCCATACAACTTGTGAAACTTGTTGTTCTAGTTCTGTGAAAAATGCCAGTGGTAGTTTCATAGGGATTGCATTGAATCTGTAGATTGCTTTGGGTAGTAGAGTCATTTTTACAATGTTGATTCTTCCAATCCAAGAACATGGTATATCTCTCCATCTATTTGTATCATCTTTAATTTCTTTCATCAGTGTCTTATAATTTTCTGCATACAGGTCTTTTGTCTCCTTAGGTAGGTTTATTCCTAGATATTTTATTCTTTTTGTTGCAATGGTAAATGGGAGTGTTTTCTTAATTTCACTTTCAGATTTTTCACCATTAGTGTATAGGAATGCAAGAGATTTCTGTGCATTAATTTTCTATCCTGCTACTTTACCAAATTCATTGATTAGCTCTAGTAGTTTTCTGGTAGCATCTTTAGGATTCTCTATGTATAGTATCATGTCATCTGCAAGCAGTGACAACTTTAGTTCTTCTTTTCCAATTTAGATTCCTTTTATTCCTTTTAGTTTCTGATTGCTGTGCTAAAAGTTCCAAAACTATGTTGAATAAGAGTGGTGAGAGTGGGCAACCTTGTCTTTTTCCTGATCTTAGTGGAAATGCTTTCAGTTTTTCACCATTGAGGACGATGTTGTCTGTGGGTTTGTCATATATGGCCTTTATTATGTTGTGGAAAGTTCCCTCTGTGCCTACTTTCTGGAGGGTTTTTATCACAAATCTGTGTTGAATTTTGTCGAAAGCTTTCTCTGCATCTATTGAGATGATCATATGGCTTTTCTCCTTCAATTTGTTAATATGGTGTATCACGTTGATTGATTTGCGTATATTGAAGAATCCTTGCATTCCTAGGACAAACCCCACTTGATCATGGTGTATGATCCTTTTATTGTGCTGTTGGATTCTGTTTGCTAGTATTTTGTTGAGGATTTTTGCATCTATGTTCATTAGTGATATTCGCCTGTAGTTTTCTTTCTTTGTGACATCTTTGTCTGGTTTTGGTATCAGAATGATGGTGGCCTCGTAGAATGAGTTTGGGAGGGTTCCTCCCTCTGCTATATTTTGGAAGAGTTTGAGAACGATAGGTGTTGTGTCTTCTCTAAATATTTGATAGAATTCACCTGTGAAGCCATCTGGTCCTGGGCTTTTGTTTTTTGGATGATTTTCAATCACAGTTTCAATTTCAGTGCTTGTGATTGGTCTTTTCATATTTTCTATTTCTTCCTGGTTCATTCTTGGAAGGTTGTGCATTTCTAAGAATTTGTGCATTTCTTCCAGGTTTTCCATTTTACTGGCATATAGTTGCTTGTAGTAATCTCTCATGATCCTTTGTATTTCTGCAGTGTCAGTTGTTACTTCTCCTTTTTCATTTCTAATTCTATTGATTTGAGTCTTCTCCCTTTCTTTCTTGATAAGTCTGGCTAGTGGTTTATCAATTTTGTTTATCTTCTCAAAGAACAAGCTTTTAATTTTATTGATCTTTGCTATTGTTTCCTTCATTTCCTTTTCATTTATTTCTGATCTGATCTTTATGAATTCTTTCCTTCTGCTAACTTTGGGGGGTTTTTGTTCTTGTTTCTCTAATTGTTTTAGGTGTAAAGTTAGATTGTTTGAGATGTTTCTTAAGGTAGGATTGTATTGCTATAAACTTCCCTCTTAGAACTGCTTTTGCTGCATCCCATAGGTTTTGGGTCATCATGTTTTCATTGTCATTTGTTTCTAGGAATTGTTTGATTTCCTCCTTGATTTCTTCAGTGATCTCTTGGTTATTAGGTAGTGTGTTGTTTAGCCCCCATGTGTTTGTATTTCTTACAGATTTTTTCCTGTAATTGATATCTAGTCTCATAGCATTGTGGTCAGAAAAGATACCTGATACAATTTCAATTTTCTTAAATTTACCAAGGCTTGATTTGTGACCCAAGATATGATCTATCCTGGAGAATGTTCCATGAGCATTTGAGAAGAATGTGTATTCTGTTGTTTTTGGATGGAATGTCCTATAAATATCAATTAAGTCCATCTTGTTTAATGTGTCATTAAAGCTTGTGTTTCCTTATTTATTTTCATTTTGGATGATCTGTCCATTGGTGAAAGTGGGGTGTTAAAGTCCCCTACTATGATTGTGTTACTGTCGATTTCCCGTTTTATGGCTGTTAGTATTTGCCTTATGTATTGAGGTGCTCCTATGTTGGCTGCATAAGTTTTACAATTGTTATATCTTCTTCTTGGATTGATCCCTTGATCATTATGTAGTGTCCTTCTTTGTCTCTTGTAAATGTGTTTGCTTTAAAGTCTATTTTTTCTGATATGAGAATTGCTACTCCAGCTTTCTTTTGATTTCCATTTCCATGGAATATCTTTTTCCGTCACCTCACTTTCAGTCTGTATGTGACCGTAGGTCTGAAGTGGGTCTGTTGTAGACAGTGTATATACGGGTCTTGGTTTTGTATCCATTCAGCCAAACTGTGTCTTTTGGTTGGAGCATTTAACCCATTTACATTTAAGGTAATTATCGATATGTATGTTCCTATTACCATTTTCTTAATTGTTTTGGGATTATTATTGTAGGTCTTTTCCTTCTCTTGTGTTTCCTGCCTAGAGAAGTTCCTTCAGCATTTGTTGTAAAGCTGGTTTGGTGGTGCTGAATTGTCTTAGCTTTTGCTTGTCTGTAAAGGTTTTAATTTCTCCGTCAAATCTGAATGAGATCCTTGATGGGTAGAGTAATCTTGGTTGTAGGTTTTTCTCCTTTATCACTCTTAATGTGTGCTGCCACTCCCTTCTGGCTTGAAGAGTTTCTGCTGCAAGATCAGCTGTTAACCTTATGGGGATTCCCTTATGTGTTATTTGTTGTTTTGTTCTTTGTATTTAATTTTTGATAATTTGATTAATATGTGTCTTGGCCTGTTTCTCCCTTGATTTATCCTGTATGGGACTCTCTGTTCTTCCTGGACTTGATTAACTCTTTCCTTTCCCATATTAGGGAACTTTTCAACAATAATCTCTTCAAATATTTTGTCAATCCCTTTCTTTTTCTCTTCTTCTTCTGAGACCCCTATAATTCAAATGTTGGTGTGTTTAATGTTGTCCCAGAGGTCTCTGAGACTGTCCTCAATTCTTTTCATTCTTTTTTCTTTATTCTGCTCTGCAGTACTTATTTCCACTATTTTATCTTCCAGGTCACTTATCCGTTCTTCTGCCTCAGTTATTCTGCTATCGATCCCTTCTGGAGAATTTTTAATTTCATTTATTGTGCTGTTCATCACTGTTTGCTCTTTAATTCTTCTAGGTCCTTGTTAAATATTTCTTGTATTTTCTCCATTCTATTTCCAAGATTTGGGATCATCTTTACTATCATTATTCTGAATTCTTTTTCAGGTAGACTGCCCATTTCCTCTTCATTTGTTAGGTCTGGTTGGTCTTTGCCTTGCTCCTTCATCTGTTGTGTGTTTCTCTGTCTTCTCATTTTGCTTAACTTACTGCATTTGGGGTCTCCTTTTCACAGACTGCAGGGTCGGAGTTTCTATTGTTTTTGGTATCTGTCTCCAGTGGCTAAGGTTGGTTCAGTGGGTTGTGTAGGCTTCCTGTTGGAAGGGACTAGTGCCTGTGTTCTGATGGAGGAGGCTGGATCTTGTCTTTCTGGTGGGCAGGTCCACATCTGGTGGTGTGTTTTGGGGTGTCTGTGGCCTTATTATGATTTTAGGCAGCCTCTGTGCTAATGGATGGGGTTGTGTTCCTATCTTGGTAGTTGTTTTGCATACGGTGTCCAGCACTGTAGCTTGCTGGTCGTTGAGTGGAGTTTGGTCTTGGCGTTGAGATGCAGATCTCTGGGAGATTTTCGCCGTTTGATATTACGTGGAGCTGGGAGGTCTCTTGTGGACCAGTGTCCTGAACTTGGCTCTCCCACCTCAGTGGCACAGCCCTGATGCCTGGCTGGAGCAACAAGAGCCTGTCCTCCTCACAGCTCAGAATAAAGGGGAGGAAAGAAAGAAAGAAGATGATAAAATAAAGTTATTAAAATAAAAAATACTTATTAAGAAAAAAAATGTTTTAAGTAATAAAAAATAGAAAACGAACAGACAGAACCCTAGGACAAATGGTAAATGCAAAACTATACAGACAAAATCACACACAGAAGCATACAGATACACACTCAAAAAAAGAGAAAAAGAGAAAAAAAAAAAAAATATATATATATATATATATATATATATATATATATCTCGTTTCTCCCAAAGTGCACCTCCTCAATTTGGGATGATTTTTTGTCTATTCAGATATTCTACAGATGCAGCGTACATCAAGTTGATTTTGGAGATTTAATCCACTGCTCCTGAGACTGCTGGGAGAGATTTCCCTTTCTCTTCTTTGTTCGCAAAGTTCCCAGGGTTCAGCTTTGGATTTGGACCTGCCTCTGCGTGTAGGTCACCTGAGGGCATCTGTTCTTCGCTCAGACAGGACGGGGTTAAAGGAGCAGCTGATTTGGGGACTCTGGCTCACTCAGGCGTGGGGGAGGGAGGGGTACAGAGTGCAGGGCGAGCCTGCGGCGGCAGAGGCCAGCATGACACTGCACCAGCCTGAGGCGCGCCGTGCATTCTCCCGGGGAAGTTGTCCCTGTATCACGGGATCCTGGCAGTGGTGGGCTGCACAGGCTCCCAGGAGGGGAGGTGTGGGTCGTGACCTGTGCTTACACACAGGCTTCTTCGTGGCGGCAGCAGCAGCCTTAGTGTCTCATGCCCGTTTCTGGGGTCCACGCTGAATCAGCCATGGCTCGTGCCCATCTCTGAAACTCCTTTAAGCGGCGCTCTTAATCCCCTCTACTCGAGCACCAGGAAACAAAGAGGCAAGAGAAAGTCTCTTGCCTCTTCAGCAGTTCCAGACTTTTTCCCGGACTCACTCCCAGCTAGCTGTGGGTACTAGCCCCCTTCAGGCTGTGTTCACGCAGCCAACCCCAGTCCTCTCCCAGGGATCCAACCGAAGCCCGAGCCTCAGCTCCCAGCCCCCACCCGTCCCGGCGGGTGAGCAGACAAGCCTCTTGGGCTGGTGAGTGCTGGTCGGCACCAATCCTCTGTGCGGGAATCTCTCCCCTTTTCCCTCCGCACCCCTGTTGCTGCACTCTCCTCCGTGGCTCCGAAGCTTCCCCCCTCCGCCACCTACAGTCTCCGCCCACAAAGGGGCTTCCTGGTGTGTGGAAATCTTTCCTCCTTCACAGCTCCCTCCCACTGGTGCAAGTCCCATCCCTATTTCGTCTCTCTTTTTTCTTTTGCCCTACCCAGGTACGTGAAGAGTTTCTTGCCTTTTGGGAGGTCTGAGGTCTTCTGCCAGCGTTCAGTAGGTGTTCTGTAGGAGTTGTTCCACAAGTAGTTGTATTTCTGATGTATTTGTGGGGAGGAAGGTGATCTCTGCATCTTACTCTTCTGCCATCTTGAAGCTCCTCCCTAGTACAGTATTGAATAGTATTGAAGATAGTGGCCTCTTACTTTGTTCCTGATCTTAGTAGAAATGTCTCTAGTGTTTCCCCATTATATGATACTAACTTTAAAATTAGGTATATAAGTTTTATCACAGTAACGAAGTATTCTGCTGTTCTTGTTTTCTTGAACATTTTCATCAGGGCTTGGTGTTGAATTTTGTGAAAGAGTTTGTCAGCATCTATAGAGGTTTTCCTTAGATTTATTAATGTGGTGTATGTTATTAATGGATTTTCAAATATTGAACCCAAAAAATGTTTTTTAATTTAAAAGGAATTCCCTGGTGGTCCAGTGGTTAGGACTCCACACTTTCACCACAGTGGGCCCAGGTTCAATCCCTGCATGGGGAACTATGATCCCACAAGCTGCACAGCACAGCCAAAAAAATAAAATATTGAACCAACCTTGCATTCTTGGAATAAATCTCACTTGTTTTCTTAGTGTGGTTAATATGGTATTGGATTCTGATTGTTAATATTTAGTTTAGAATTTTTGCATCAATATTCAGTGGATATGGACATGGGACCATATTCTTTGTATTCTTCTTATCTAATTTAAATATCAGTGTTATACTTCCTTCATACAGGGAGTTGGGAAGTTTCCCTTCCTTTCAGCACTGTGGAATAATTTACAGAGCATTGAGACCATCTTGGTCTTTGAAAGACTGGTAGAATTCCTATGTGAAAATATCTGGGCCTGGTGCTTTTTTGTAGAGTAGTTCCTTAACAACTTACACTATTTCTTTTGGGAAACATGGTCTCATTTATTATTTTGTGCATCTGTGCTTTCTTTTTTGTGATAAATTTAGTTGGTTGTTTTCTCAGTATTGCAGGGGTTTTTTTCAATAAAACAGAATTTTAATTCATTATTTTTTTCATTTTTATTTTATATTGGAGTATAGTTGATTAACAATGTTGTGTTAGTTTCAGGTGTACAGCAAAGTGATTCAGTTATACATATACGTGTAACTATTCTTTTTCAAATTCTTTTCCCATTTAGGTTATTACAGAATACTGAGCAGAATTCCCTCTGCTATATAGTAGGTCCTTGTTGGTTATTTATTTTAACTGTAGCAGTGTGTACGTGTCAGTCCCACACTTCCAATCTATCCCTCACCCCTACCTTTCCCTGCTGGTAACCATAAGTTGGTTCTCTAAGTTTGTGAGCCTGTTTCTGTTTTGTGAATAAGTTTATTTGTATCATTTTTTTTCAGATTCTACCTATAAGTGATATCGTATGATATTTTTCTTTCTCTTTCTGGCTTACTTCACTCAGTATGACAATCTCTAGTTGCATCCACGTTGCTGCAAATGGCATTATTTCATTCTTTTTAATGGCTGAGTAATATTCCATGTTATAATATATACTATATCTTATTTATCCATTCATTTGTCGATGGACATTTAAATTGCTTCCATGTCTTAGCTATTGTAAACAACGCTGCAATGAACATCCAAAAGAAAGTCCTTTCTTTTCTTAAAAATGTCTCAAAAAAGCAGAAGTTCTTATTTTGATGAAATACATTTTATCAATTTTTTCTTTTATGGGGCATAATTTTTGTGTCATACTAAGGAATCTATGCCTAGCCCACAATACAAAGATTTCCTTTTTCTCCTACAATTAAGTATAGAACTTTTAAAGTTTTAGAATTTACACTTAGGTCTAGAATACATTTTGAGTTACTTTTTTGTAACTCAAATCTACTTTTTTGTAGATTGTGCAAGGTATGAATCAAAGTTTATTTGTTTGCATATGCATATCCAGTTCTAGTATCATTTGTCAAAGAATGTATTTTTCTATCAAATTGCATTTACACCTTTGTTGTTAATCAATAGTCCATTTATATATGGTCTCTCTATTGTTATTTATTATATTTCTCTCTATTATTCCTCTCTATTGCACTTCCAGAAATTTAATAATCCACTGATCTATTTGTCTTTATTGACAATAGTACCACACCATCTTGATTACTATAGCTTTATTATGTGTCTTGAAATCCAGCAGTTTTAGTCTTCCAAATTATTCTTTTTCAAGGTTATTTTAGCTATTCTAAGTCCTTCATATTTCCATATGAATTTAAGAATCATGAATTTCTAACCCCCCCCAAAAGCCTTCTAGGGTTTTGAGTGGGATTGCATTGATTCTATTGATAAATTGACATGTTAATGATATTGAGTCTTCTGACCCATATATATGCTATAGCTCTCATTTATTTAGGCCTTTCAATTCTCAGCAATGTTTTGTAGTTTTCATTGCACACATCTTGTACATCTTTTGACAGATGTATTCCTAAGTATTTCATATTTTTAATGCTATTGTAGGTAGTGTTTACTTTTAAGTTCAAATTCTATTGTCTATTCCCTGTTCATAGATGTATAATTGATATTTGTATATTGATATTCTATCCTGCAGCATTACTTAACTCACTTATTCTAACACTGCTGCCTTTTTTTTTTTTTTTTTTTTTGTGGTACGCGGGCCTCTCACTGTTGTGGCCTCTCCCTGTTGCGGAGCACAGGCTCCGGACACACAGGCTTAACGGCCATGGCTCATGAGCCCAGCCGCTCCACGGCACGTGGGATCCTCCCAGACTGGGGCACGAACCCATGTCCCCTGCATCGGCAGGCGGACTCTCAACCACTGAGCCACCAGGGAAGCCCACTGCTGCCTTTTAATTGAAATATTTATCCTATTTACATTTAGTGTGAAGATTGATATGGTTGAGTTTATACTTACCATCTTGCTATTTATTTTCTGTTTGTTCCATCTGTTCTTTCTTCCTTTGATCCTCCTTTCCTAAATTCTTTTGGATTAAGTATGTTTAGGTAATTGGCTTTTAAACTATGCCACTTCTTTTTTCTCCTTAATGGTTACACTATGGACTACAATATGCATTCTTAACTATTCATAGTCTATCTTGAATTATTATTATATTCATATATAAACTAAGAACCACCAACATTATAATTCCATTTGTCCTCTTCCATATTTTATGCTGTTTTTATCATACATTTTATTATTACATACTTTATAAATGCTACACTAAAATACTGTATTTTTGCTTTCAGCAATCAATTGTCTGTTAAAGGAATTAGAAAAATATTGTTCTATATTTATCTACTCTTTCTTTATTTCTTTCTTCTTTCTTTCTAACTATTTCCAATGGTTTTAATTCCTTCCTATCGTTTGAAGTTTCTATTTAATATCATTTTCTTTTGACCTGAAGAACTTTCTTTAGTATTTCTTATAATGTAGGTTTGCTATTGACAGATTCTCAGTTTGGGGGTTTTTTTAATCAGAAAATATCTTTATTTTGCCTGCATTTTGAAGGATGTTTTCACTAGCTGTAGAATTCTAGATCAATAATTTTCTTTTTCAGCACTTAAAAGAGTCACTTCATTTTTCCTTGTTTCCATTGTTTCTTATGAAAAGTCAGCCATAATTCTTATCATTGTTTCCCTTCTGGGACTTCAGTTACATATGTATTAGATTGCTTGACATTATTGCATAAATCACTGACACTCTGTTCATTTTTTTTTTAATCTTTTTTTCTTTTTGTCTCTGTTTGTATCATTTCTCTAAATGTTTGAACATGTTTATATCAGTTTTTAGAGACCTGGTCTGCTAATTACACTGTCTGAAGCATCTGTGGATCTTATTGTTTTTTTCCCTTCTTATTGTTTTTTCTCTTGATCGTGCATCATATTTTCCTGCTTCTTTACATGTCTCGTAATATATTTTATATGCCAGACATTGTGCATAGAAAAAGGATAGAGACTGAAGTATATTTTGTTCTGTTCCATTTGATTTTTTCCCCAAGAGGGTGAACTGTTTCTATGTCTGGCATCTGAGGTGAAGAACTGATAACTCAAACTTCACAAGAGGTCAAGTTAATCTGTGACTAAGATACAGCTTTAGTAAAGATTCATCTCATCTTGCATAGCCCAATGTTCAATCCCCCTGGGCTGCCTCCACTGAGAAACTAATCCTTTTTATCTTATTAGTATTGAGTTTAGAGGGGTATTACCTGCAGTTGCAGCTAATTTCCATTCATCTTTTTTTTTTTTTTTTTTTTTTTGCTGTACTTGGGCCTCTCACTGTTGTGGCCTCTCCCGTTGCAGAGCACAAGCTCCGGACGCACAGGCTCAGCGGCTATGGCTCACGGGCCCAGCCGCTCCGCGGCATGTGGGATCTTCCCGGACCGGGGCACGAACCCACGTCCCCTGCATCGGCAGGCGGACTCTCAACCACTGCACCACCAGGGAAGCCCTCCATTCATCTTTATATTTAGTTACACCGATGTCCTAGGTTCCAGGCATCTCAAGAATGTAAAAGATTATTCAAATTCTTTATTATTTTAAGCCCTGCCTTCACTGTTGCTCTGTCAGCAAAATTTGACTTGGAGGAAGAATTACTACGCCAAGTAAACTAGTAGTGTGTATGGGGCTCCTGCAGACTCCAGTCTGCCCCCATCAGCCCTCATTATTGCTGATAGCTTGATTGGTTTCCTCTTGACCCCACAAAATCTCTCCATTTATCATAGACTTTTTTTTTTTTTTGGCTACTTGCCTTTGAAGATTCCCTTTTTCTTTTTCTTCCTTTCTTTCCATCTTTCTTTCCATCTTTCTTTCCATCTTTCTTTCTTTCTTTCTTTCTCTGCTTACCTTTGAAATGAATTCATCATGACTACCTTGCATCTACTACTATTTTTATAATTTTAATTTTATCTGTTTTTTTGTTTTTGCTTCTTACCATGGGACAAAGTATAATGAGGTTTATAATTTAGGAAAATTCCCTAACAGTTGTATGGACCCTGGATTAAAGTGGTGAGTGGAGACAGTGAAACTTATTATAAGGTGATTGTTAAAGTGTGACCTAAAGGTAATAATCTTAATCAAATCTATTAAGAAAGAATGTAGAAGAATGAGCCAATCTGAGAAATCAGGGTTTATACTTATGGCAATGTGGAAAGCCTGTAGAATGGAAATTGTTAATGGAAAATAAGATCACAAGATTGTCTAGGACCAGTTTATGAATCTAACAGGATTTTTTTAAATTCAGCAGGCCTTGAGAATTTTTGAGGAGAGGAGTTTAGAGATTAAAGTAATAATTTTAAAATATTAGTCTAGAAATGGAAAGGAGAAGAGATTAGAGAGGAAAATAAATTTAAGAAAGAGAAAGTCAGATGGGAAGAATATTGGCATAACACACAGGACTTACTAAATCTCTAAACTAGGGTGGTATAGCAGGAATGGAGATGAAAGAATAATAATGACAAGCAATAATAATCTTAATAAGTTTATTCCTTTTCATATTATGAAGGGGTACACCGTTAACTCTCAAAGCATTGATTTGAATCTGTGTCACATTTCATCATTTTCAAAGTTACTATGTACTTCTAGCATTTGGTACCATCTTACTAAGTGATTTCTCAATGGACAATAAGAGAATAAAAGGAAAATTAACGAATTTCAATGATTAAATTTCATAGCATCTGACTACAGTTAGAATCCAAGCTAATAAAGCCTCATAAATTCTAAAGTGTTCCCTATTAAAAATAATTTAAATGGGAACAGAATTATGGTTTCAATAATGCAAAAGAATAGTGCAATTAAATATACAACTATAAAAGGTAAAGGATTCTAATCCTGATTTTCAGCTATCATGAGAATATTCTTCTAGATATGGTCAAACTGTTCGTAAACAAAGGCTTTCTCCAGTCTGACTATGAATTCTGGATTATCCTGAAATAGAAAACAGTAAGACCGCTAAATCTTCTCTCTACAGCGGGGTTTGGCAAACCTTTTTCAAAAAGAGCCAGATAATAAAAGTTTTAGGCTTTATGAGCCATACAGTCTCTGCCATAACTTCTCCATTCTGTCATTGCACCATGAAAGTAGCCATGGACAATGTGAAAGTATGAACATGGCTGTATTCCAATAAATATTTATTTACAAAAATAGGTGGTGGGCCAGGTTTGGCTTGTGGATCATAGTTTGCTAGCCCCTGCTCTACAGAGTCTGTCTATATGGGAATATCCTGGAGACTTTACTAGTATATTCTGGAGCAGTGCTCTCCAACAGAAATGTAATATAAGCCACAGAAGACCGCTAAATTTTCTAATTACATTTTAAAAAATTAATTTTAACCATACGTTTTTAACCCAGTATATCCAGAATGTTATCATTTCAACATGTTAAATTTATTAATGAGATATGTACATTCTTTTTTTCAAACTAAGTCTTCAAAATCTGGCATGTATCTTATGCTTACAGTACATCTCAATTCAGAGCAGCCACAATTCAAGTGTGGCTATCAGCTACCATATTAGACATTTCATTTCCGGGGACTTCATAGTTATCCAAGATCTAATTGCTTCTTTTTTATCCTGGAAATTGCCCACCGGTAAGACTATTTCTCACCCAGCAAGGTGTTCCTGGTACCCTCTTCCTTCCCTAGCCTCAACTTCATCAGCCTTACCACTAGAAACTATCTCAAGCATTGCTTCTCAAACTTTAATATGCATAACACTTACTGGGAATCTTATTAAACAGCAGATTCTGTTTCAATAGGTACAGAACAGACCCTGAGATTTTACGTTTCTGACAAGCTCCCAAGTGGTGCCAATGCTACCTGTCCAAGGACAGTACTCTAAGTAGCAAGGATAGAAAATACCACTCCCAAAAGGATAGCCATAACTGGAACTGATGTCCTACCTCCCCCTAAGAAGCTATCAGATCTAATCCCAGCATGCCTAATGTCCCTGTTCAGGCCACCACCAGGAATGAAAGTGTTTAAAGCAGAATCGCCCAACGAGAATATAGTGTGAGCTATTTATGTAATTTACAGTTTTCTAGTAGCCACATTTGTGTTTTTAAAAGTGAAATTAATTTTAATAACATATTTTCTTGTTTTAAATTTTTTAAAAATATTCATCTTTTTATTGGCTGCACTGGGTCTTAATTGTGGCATGTGGGATCTTTCATTACAGTGTGTGGGCTCTTCGTTGCAGTGCGCAAGCTTCTCTCTAGTTGTGGTGCGCAGGCTCAGTAGTTGCGGCTCACAGGCCTAGTTGCCCTGTGGCATGTGGGATCTTAGTTCTCTGAGCAGGGATCAAACCGGCATTCCCCACATTGCAAGATGGATTCTCAATCACTGGACCACCAGGGAAGTCCCAATAACATATTTTCTTTATCGCAATATGTCCAAAATATTATTTTAACATTTAATCAATATAAATATATTAATGATGTATTTTAAATTCTTCTCTTTTTTTTTTCTTTTTTTTTGGTATTGAGTCTTCAAAATCCAGTGTGTGTTTTATATTTACAGCACATTTTAGTTCTGACCAGGCACATATAGCTAGTGGCAACTGCATTGGACAGTGGAACTATAAGGTCATCATCATGACCTGTATGCTTATCCCTATGTGGCTCTTTACCTCCCCAAGCCTGACCCACTTCCCCATCCCTTTCTATTCCCATCAAACCCTCCTACTATATTTTTTGGAACTACTTGTCTGTCATCAGAAAAAAAAAAAAAGCCCTCTATTATTAACCTCATCTCAAAAATGTTCATTTCACCTCCTTGCTCTAACTATAAATTGGTTATCCCTTAAGGTTCTGTTTCTCCTCCTTCCCTTTCAAGTGGTGGCTGCTTTCTTTCACATTTCCTCAGGGCTTTGAAGTGGGATAGATGTCCTCCTTCCACTAATATTTTCCTCTATCCTTTCTCAGATACCCACTATACCACTTCCAAAATCTAGATTTAAGAATTGCACTTCAAAAAACTTTTCCAGCTCACTCACACTTCAGTATCTATATGCCAACAATTCTTCAAACCATTGTACCCACCCATCAGTTGATTCAGCCTCATATTCACTTTTCTCATACAATCAATCCTCATATCATCAATATTATATTTGGTCCATTACTGTAATCATTATGCTATATACTGCCTTGCCCCTCTTTTCCTTATTTAACTTGCTGGTAAACCCAATATTGGTAAATCTATCACACCACCTAGTCTCAGTCCTTACCTAAATAGATAAATGTGGTTAGGGAAAACATGATCATGCTGACTGGTCACATTTAAATTTTTTCACTATAAATGTCAAATCATCCTTTATATTACATACTCTTAGTTGATAATTTCATGTCTTATTTCATTGAGAAATTAGAAACTATCAGAAGAGAACTGGTTCTTCCCATAACCAAATCTACTACCTATAACCTCTACCTTCCCTTCTATTACAATGACTGACTTGTCTTTGCTCCTGTGTAAGGCTAAAGCCTTGACTTAAGGATTGAATCCTGTCCCTTCTTTGGTCAAAGTCATGATTCCTGCAATTATACACTCTCTCTTACACATCATCCTCTTCCTTTTCTGGTAGGATCGTTCTTGATGGTGTACAAACATCCTATGGTTGCCCACGACTTAAAACCTTCCTTCATCCCAATATAACCCTCCAACTACCACTCCATTTCTTCGCTCTTCTTTCTGAGAAAACTCATCAGTAAAGTTGTCTATATTGCTTACTCGGCATTTTTCACACCCCGTTTGTCCATAACTCACTTCAATCGTTTTTGTCCTTATCACTCCACTGAAACTCTTTTGTCAAGGTGAGCAATGATTTCCATCTTGACACATCAAATAGCCAATTCTCAGTTCTCAGTTCTCTCAAACTCCTGGTGGCATTTTATATTATTAATTACTCCCTCCTTTTTCAAATATATTTTTTGTTGTTGTTTTTGGTTTTTGGTGATGTTTTCTGGGTTTTTCTCCTATAACACTGGTTACTCCTTTTCAGTCTCCTTTGATACCTCCTTTTCTTCTTCCTGACCTCTGTTTTTTGGAATTTCCCAAAGCCATCTTTGGGCCTTTTCTCTGTCTAAAGTTAATCCTGTGATGATCTCATCCAGTTACATGGCTTGAAATGATATTTATAAATTTGTAATTACAAAATGTTTATCTCTCTTAACTCCAGATTTCTTCTATGGGCCCCACACTATCTATTCTTGGATATCTAATGGTCATCTCAAATTTAACCTGACCAGAATGAAGCTTTTTATTTCGTTTTCAATCTGTTCCACTTTACTCTTCTGCCTCTCGGTTTAAAGGCATCACCATTCTCTTCTTCATCCAATTCCTCAACAAGTTCTATAGCTCTGTCTTCAAAATATATCTTGAATCCCACCACCTCTCACTACCTCCATTACCACCTTAAGTTCAAGACACCGTAATAATTTCTTGTTTAGACTTCTAAGATAACCTTCTATCTGGTTTCCTTGCTTTCATTCTGCTCCCCTATCTCTACCCTTGAATTTATTCTTTGCAAAACAGCAGGAGTCACCTTAAAGCATAAACATATGACCTTTGATCGCTTCCATCATAGTTAGGATAAAATTCAAGCTCCTTATCATGGCCTTTAAGAGTCTACTTCTGGCCACTGCTTATTTGTCCCAGTACTTTCTCCTCTGTCACTCCACTGCAGCCACATGAGCTGTATTTAAATTTTAATATGCCGACTTGTTCTGGTCTCAAGGCCTTTACATTCTGTCGGGAACACTCATCCCCAAGATCTTCAGAGGGCTTGCTCTTTTACATCATTAATTTCCCAACTTGAATGTCAGCTCTGTAATAGATCACCCTGTTTCAAATAATTCCCCTTAACACTCTCTATTCTTTTAGATGGCTTCATTTTCCTTCATAGCACTTATAGCTACCTGAAGTTACTTTTTTTTTTCTTTTCTTTTCTTTTGTGGTACGCGGGCCTCTCACTGCTGTGGCCTCTCCCGTCGCGGAGCACAGGCCTCGGACACGCAGGCCCAGCGGCCATGGTTCACGGGCCCAGCCGCTCCACGACATGTGGGATCCTCCTGGACCAGGGCACAAACCTGTGTCCTCTGCATTGGCAGGCAGACTCTCAACCACTGTGCCACCAGGGAAGTCCTGAAGTTACATTTTTAATTGTCTGTTTACTTTCTGTTTTTTTTACTCCTTCAGTAGAAAGTAAGTTCATCCAATGAAGAGATGTCAGTCTACTCACTATGGTATCTCCTGCATCTAGAACAATACCTGGCACACAGTGAGTGCTGAGTAAGTGAGTCTGAAAGATTTCAGGAGACAGATCAGTTGTCTGACCAAATCAGAATTAGCTGCTTCGCTTGTCTTCTAATGCTGACCTGGGTCATATTAAACCAAAGAGATGTCTAAGAATGAAAGATTCTAGTATAAACGAACTCCTGTAATCTGCTCCATTCCAGGGAGCTTGTTCCAATGCTTGTTAGTATTTGGATGCAGAAATTCTCAGTGATCCCTGCTAATCAGCTAATTTGCCTCTTTCTATCAATACTTACTAGCTATTAGTTTCTCCTGGCCAGTCTCCACCTAAATTTCCTTATAAGAGCTTGCTTTTAAATGAGGAATTTTCTTTGCTTGCTTTGCCATCTCCTTGCTTGGCTTTTCTTTCTCTAACAAGCACAACAGCATGCTGCTGCATCTTCAAAGAGTAAATTAATTCCGTCCGCAAAAGGGTCAAGTGCTAGAAAGTGCATAGCCATGCAGTTTGCATGGCAAGATACAGAAGATATGATGCTAATAAGATTCTAAGATGAGAACAGCAGACTGTCTCTGGGGATTCAGATGAAGGGGTCTGTAAATTTTAAAAGGAATAGTCTCCGAAAACTAATGATGTCTGCTTTCCAATTCATTAATAATGTGGAGTGGGGAGATGGGAGTGAGATCCAGGCCATGCTTTGAAATATCAAAATGTAACAAGGAAGAAAACAGTAAGAGCGATCTCAATGGGGTCATAAAGCTGGGAGAAGAAGGCAAACTGTAAGAAGATGTGATGGTGCTGGTTGGAGGGGAGGGAATCAATCCACCCCATGTGTGTATATTTATGTGCATATAGTACCTTTACCTATACACGAGTAGATAAAAAGTTCTTCTGCTACGAAAAAAAACACTGCAACATTGATAAGGCTTTTGCAATTTTCATATTTAAGGTGACTGAGAATATTTCAAGTATTGTAAAAACACGTCTAAGCTGTCTGCCTTTCCATATTTACAAATCCTGCCCTTCACCTCTTTGCATTGCATACAAGGAACTGAGTAACACAACCTCAACCTTGTTTGCAGTTAATAGTGGAAGAAAAAAACCCTCAGGCAAAGCCTAATGAACCAAGGGCAATTCTGAGCTCTTGTCTCTAATATCTGCCGAGACAGTGTCTTTCCAAGGGCTTCCTGGACATATTGTGTGACCTTGCTGCTTTACATCATTAAAATTTCCCATTACTGGAATGGTGTTTGCATGGAAGGGCCATTGTGCAGATATTATGGCTGAGTTTCTCCCTGCTGCATTCGGAGTTTGTGCTAATAGAAAATGCTTCTCTGCTTGAACAGTTCCCTTGAGCTGGGGGGTGTACAGCAGCAGGAGAGTTTAGCTTTGGCTTTTATTTTGACAAAGCTATTACATTTTGCAGATTGAGGTTATGGTCTTTTCTCCTATCTCTGTATTTTATCTGCATGATATTTTCTGATATCCCTTTTAAACCCCCATTAGTTACGATTGAGGCTCTGAGGTGGCAGCCTGCCTTGGAGCCGTGATACCGTCAGCTTTTCTTACAAGCCACTAAATAGACTGACTGATTCAGTAGTGTTCAGTCATGTGTAACCTTTCCAAGGGGACTAGCTTCAGAAAGGAGACACATATGTGCCAGACAGACACTTGTGTGTTTGTGTGTACGTGTGTGTATGGTTACTGCAACACCAAGGCACCAACAGTCTTAAAAATGAAAGTGCATCCTTATTCTCCAGGGCCATAAGTTCCATCGGCCATGTCTTCCTTCTGAGCTTCCCTCTTCTGCAGGTGGCCGACTGCACCATGAAGCTGTGGAGGCTGACAGCATTGATGGCATTTCCAAACTCCAGGCCCCCCCTCAGCCTGCTTTACTACCCTCCTAAGAAGCTGCTGTTCTGGCTATTCTCTTCTAAACTTTGTTTCATCCACAGTCATAGTGTTACATGTTCATGCAACTCTAATCTTATAATTTTAGCAGAAAGTTTCACAATAATTAGTGATTTTGCCCAGAGGGAGTAGAAATATTTCACAGTACTGGTTATACAGCCATAGACTGTTTAGAACCAACTGAAAGGGTGAGATTCCTTGGCCAGCCCTCCCAAATCTCTAAGCAAACCATAGCCGATGGAGAGATTTTGAACCCAAAGTTAGTGCTCTAATTTCTACAGCAAGATAATGTGACCATTTCTTTCCTTATGGCTTTCCTATTTTAAGTAAGCACAGTGAATTCTTCCCAATAAATCCTTCTGAAACTGGGAGCGTAGCACAGCCACATGCCTTAAACACTTCACTTTGTCCACCTTCTCTTGAAAATGTGGGACGTTGTGGTCTAGAGTGGGGAGTGTCACGGAGAGGGGGTTATAGAGGTGAGGAATTTATTTCCCCAGGAAATCTCATTAGCGATGCAGTGCCTGTTTTTCATTTTCATTGAGGTTTCTGCTCTTCGGCTTTGTTTTCAGCTGAGTAACTGAGCCTGAAAGCCGTCTGGTGACTCACAAAAGGTCACACTGAGAGTCGGGGGCACAGACCGGAGCACACTGCCTACCTGTGATTGATGTGTATTAAAGCTGTCTTGAGCCACTCATAAACACAGCAAGAATCCTGTTCTCTTTTCATCAGTGCTCTTGACCAAGACTTGATTTACTGTTTTGAAATCAGCTGCTCCTTCAGTCCTCTACAATAGCTTCTTTAATAGCTTGTCATAACAGTTGATGACAATTTGGAAAAGCTCACATATTCAATATATTTTTTAAATTGACTTTGTGCTATTCTAGGTACCAAGGCTTTATAAATAGTCTAATTGTTCCCTGAGTGTTTGCTGACCAAAAGGAAAGTGTTGATGAATCAGACCCTCCTTTTCTATCTATGAAGGTATTGAGATGTGTATTCAATATCGTAGCAAATCACTGCTGAAAATTGGTTCCATGTCCCTGAGGCTACTTACCTCAAAAGGTGAAACAGCAGAAGTACCTGCTAGACAAAACCGACCAGCTCTGCTATTTTTCTTTCTTTCTTTTTTTTTTTTTTTTGAGTTTTCTTGATGATATTCTTTTAAAGTTTGTCCTGACAAGGGATTGAAATTGGATGAGTGTTATAAGAGACAGTACAGTTTTTGTTCTAGTAAAGAATAATAATAATCATTTATACCCATTGAGTGTGTTTGTCAATTTGATACCTATGGCTGTATGATAATGAAGTTTAAGACTGATGTCAATCTGACTGAGAGATTAGTTGTATAATCTCAGAAGAAATGTGTGCACAGCATACATAAGATTTAACTGAACACAGCAACAATTTAAAACAAATCTCTATTTCTGATCAGTTGGTTACCTTTTGATGGCCTGGGAAAGTTGAACTGATCCCCGACCTCCCAACAGCCACTTCCACAGCGGTATCCAGGAATGCCTGCTGGGGTGATCTTCAGAATATCTAATGACCAATTTGGCAAGTACAGCGACCATTCAGCATGGATTACCAGTCATACAGAATAGATGCCGGTGCCGCTGTTCCAGAACATCCAACTGAACATCAGCTGTGCTCCTTATTCCTCTCCACGTGTACAGATTCTACCTATCCTTAAATTTCATTTCTTACTTGAAGGCTTTTATGTTCCATACAGTTCTATTTCTTGATTCTGAATTCCTACAATATTACATCCTGTGCGTCCCAAATGTCCCTATACCATGTGCTACGTTCTATTGTTAGTCTATTTTGTACTTCCCCACAGCACAGTGTTGTGCACATACATTTCAAAAATATTTTTGAATATAGAATATTCTGATGAAAATACCAGATGAAAATATCAGAATATTCTGATGAGATGATGTTTGAAAGTGCTACATTTGATATAGAACTAATTTGAATTTCCTTTGTGGACTTGAACTTGGTATCCAAGTGTCCCGTTTTCTTTTAGAGGGGCCACCTGAAAAACATTTCAGCAAAGAACTGTAACATCAAGACACTGTCACCAGTGCCTTTTCCACTGTAAGTTTTATTTTCTTATGTACTCTACCCATTTTCCAGATGTTGAGACACTTTGCTCCATTATGTTGAATTTGGAGTAGAATTGTGGGCACAACTGCTGTAGCAATGGAAGAGTTTAGTTTTCACCAGAACCTATGGAGGTTTGTACCCAGAAAAGCTGAATTTATATAAATTAGGTCATAGTTTCAGATTTGAGCAGAATATGTCATTCCTCTAAAGAACAGAAAAAATTACATATTCAGATAAATTTATAGGAAGTCCCCAAGTATTTGGCTTTTTGTTGAAAGTTTAGTTTGATTATTTGGAACTAGGAACATTTTTTCCCCACATAAATGATATCAAGAGAGTCAAGGTTTCAAGCTAGCCCTACAGTGAATCATTATTAAACCCTCCAGCAAAGAAGGGGGCCTGAATTCTGCCAAGAGGGTTTTGGAAAGAAAGGTGGAGATGGATTATCTGAGAAAGACTGTGAGGGTAGCACCTCCGAGGCATTGGGTATGTCCCCAGGTGATGGCTAATGTATTTCTTTTGTAAAGCTAGAGTAGGATGTAAGGGCTCAAAAGCAAATGTGAGTAAGTGGAAAATTACGGGTTGCTTCCTGAAAGCAACAGGATAAGCCATGCAGGGCAGTAAAGTGAACATCAGAACAGAATTAGGAGAACTAGTTCTACTCCTAGCTCTGCTACAACTTCTCTGGTTGACCTTCAATGTATCACTGCCCCTCTCTGGGCCTGTTTCCTCATCTACAAAATGAAGGGCTTCTTGATACAAGGCTTCTTTCAGCTAGCACAAACCATGGCAGTCATCTTTCCTGTAATGTCATCTCTACCCAAATCCTTGTTCTGTCCTCTTCATGTGCTTCTGTATCTTCGTGTATTTATTTCATTCTGCTGAATCCAGCCAGTCCTTCCACTTAATGCACTTCCTCTCACCTTCCTTTCCCCACAGGCTAACCATAATAAAATAGACAGGGGAGAAAAACACCTCCTGGTTATCATAGACCATATTCTATTTATTATAAATATGTCCATGCTTATTCTCTCTCTTAATCTGAAAACTCCTTGGGAACAAAGAATATACCTTCTTTTGTTTATTTCTGTAATATATGTTAAAGCACCTGATGGATGTAGAAAATAAGACAATGATGTTGACATGTTGATGTTGACAGTTTTTTTTTAAAGTATATTTGCAAAGAAAAATGAACAGTGATTCCCTGCTAAAATCATTTAAACCAATGAGGCACTTGGGAAAAACAAGTGGGATTTCAGAGGGGAGAAAGAAAAAAATAAGCTAGTTGGCTTGTTCACATTTGAGGTCTGCATGGCATTCTCCCAGATGAAAAACCTGGCTTACCAAGTGAAACACATCAAGTGGAATTTTGATTCACTTCCAAAATGTTGTATTTGGGGATTACCAAGGGACATGAGAAAACTTTTTGGGGGGTGGAGGGGTAGTGGAAATATTTGATACCTTGATTCTGGTAGCAGCTATGCAACTGTATAAATTTATAGAACTGTACAACTTAAAAGGGTGAATTTTAGTGAATGTAAGCTATGCTTTAATAAACCTGACATAAAATTAAAAGATTATAAAAGATACATATATCTGTGCTAGAAGAAAGGTAACCAAGTAAAGTGATTTGCAGACTTATTTTTTCACTTATTTTAAACTCACAAGAGCAAACTACAAGAAAAGATAAGATATTATATTTTAAAAATTAAACAAATTGACTAGGAAAGAAGTAGTATCCCTTTTTCTATTATTTTAATATTTCTGAAAGCATAACAGAATATTGCTACTTGTGCATACACTTGTCATGAACTCTGTGCTAGTTCTAGTGGATACAGTTGGTACAAACCAGTGCTAATTGCTTTTATGACACTGCTAATTAAAGCCACCTGCAACTATTTGGTTTGAGTTATATGATTTCACAGTGAATTGAGAAGCCACTGAGTTTTATGCCAGTGTGTATGTGTGATTATCCTCCCTTACGGAAATATAGATAGCATTATTGATTCCAGTTGGCTGCTTAGACTGTCAATGGTTACTTGAGTCTGATTGTTGTAGCTCAGGTTTTGGTACTTTTGTCTGATAAGAATGCTGGTGGCATCATCCAATATTTAGATGAATATTTTCAAAGCTCAATTTTTTTTCATATAGGTCCCTTAAGGATTATAGAACAACTTCCAAGCTTGCGCTTTCATGAGTAACTGATATTCTTAACTTCTCTGTCATTGTATGTGTGAAAGGTTGCAAGTAATGGCTAATCTATTTTCCAGATCTGTTCTTTTCTTACATCATAATAGAGTTATAGCAAGTGATGTGGCTAGTCACATTTCCCAGCCTCCCTCGCAGTTAGTATGATTAAATGAGTAAGTTCTCTCCAATGGTATGTGAGTGGGCATGATGCATACCACTTCTAGGGTGGGGCTTTTAAGAAACCAGGTGTGCCTTCTCTGTGCTCTCTTTTTCCTTCTACTAGTTGGAAAGAAAGAGTTGGTGTGCATTTCTCCATTTTAGTGAGCAGTGGGAAAAAATCTTTCCCAATGTGCCTGTAGAAGACTTCCTCTTACATCTGGAGGACATGGCCATACCTAGCTCCAAGACTATCTGGGAAATTGGGTATCTAGCTATTTTAGCCTCTACAGTTGGAAGTAGAAAGGATAAGGGGGTTAGGAATGGGTAGCCAATAAACAATGCCTGAAATAATGACCTAAGCACACAATACAATAAATTAGAAGAAGAAAAAAAAACAATTTGGATGGAGAAAATTAAAAAGTTAAAAAGCAGAAAATAATAATGTAAGTAAAAAGACTGAAAGGACTACTTAATAAAACCATTTCCTGGTTCTTTAAAAGTCCAACGTAATTGTACAATCTCTGGCAATTCTGATCAAGACAAAATAGAGGAGACTAAAATAAACCACAGAAGACAGGTAAGATAAATATAGACACAGAAAAAAATTTCAAGTGTGAAAGAAAGGTAGGTTTGAATTAATGCTAACATATTTGAAATCTAAATTAAAAGGTTGATTTTTCTAGAAAAAAATATATAACAAAAATTGGCTCAACAAAAGATAGAATAAGGTCATAGAAGAAATTTTAAAAGTAGTCAAAGATATATCCCTTAAAAAAAACCCAGATCAAATGGTATTATGGGTAAATTATATTAAAATTTAAACAGATAATTATTAGGTTAAAAAAATTTTTCCAGAATATAAAAAGATGAAGAGCTTCCCCACTAACTCTATATGGTTAGCATAATCTTGATTATAAATCCATACAAATAACATTAAATAATAACAGAATAAGCCAGTTTAACTATGAACATATAAATCCTAAATAACGAAAGTCTACACTGCTTTCAAAGAAAATAATATATTTCTAACAGATATAAGATACATGTTTTTGAATCTTATATCTTATAACATAATTAAAATCTATGTCTGGAATGCAAGGATAGTTTAACATTAAGAAACATTAATTTAATACATTACATTATCAAATTAAAGTAGAAAACCACATAATCATATTAAAAGATGCCAAAGAACAGTTTAACACCTATTCCTAATTAAAAGCAGTTTTAAAAATCCTTTGGCAAGCTGAGAAAGATAAAAACAAATACCTTAATCCAATAAAGGTATATATCAGAAATCTGTAATAAACATTATAAAACATTATAATTGAAATATTTGGCAGAGATGGCTAGCTGTACCCTACTACCAGTTCCCCTCATCTTCCTTAGTAATGTAACCCAGATTTTTAGCCAGGGTTGTGGTTTTCTGGAATAAAAACCACATTTCTCAATTTCCCTGGCTACTAGGTGTAGCCATGTGACTGGATTAGCTAAGTTTGACCAATGGATATAAATAAAATACCATGAGCAATTGTCCTTGTCAACAAGGATGAATTTCAAAAGCCCACAGTATCAAGTTACAAAAGGCTACACATGTTTTGATACCAACTATGTAAATGTTAAAAACACACCAGATAATAAATATAACTTATAGCTGCACATTAAAATCATAAAAATATTTTAAATGTTCTTAAGGGTGAAACACACCAACATCAGAGTGAATGGGAAGGGAAAGGGTTGGTGCTTTAGCTGTGTTTGTAATATTTTATTTCCTTAAAATTAATAAGAACAAAAGCAAAAAAGTCCTGAACCAAATATGGCAAACAAATAGCTATTAAACTTGGGTCATATTAAATGACTCAGCTATTAAATTAAGGTTATATTATTTTATGTGCTTTTCTATGTGCATAATTTTAAAACTTTAGTTGTATAAAGCAAAGACTTGAAACAAAAGGAGGTCAAAATAAAGCAGCAGGGGTGAATATGGAAAGAAGAAGCCCCATTGCTTTGTTCTCAGATTCCAGAGTGATTGAACATATATGAGCCTCAGGGCTTGGCCTAATTGCCTCCTCCCTGAGTAAATAAATGTCCCAAAGCAAAAGCTAAAGGTAGTCTCTTTGATTTGTCATATCCCAGAGATTGTTCTGATGAGGGAATCAATTCAGATGCTCTATTGCTAGCAATAAATTATTAAATGACTACAATCAGTGTAAAGCTACCATTATACCTCTATTTACTTCAGGATTTGGTTTTTTTTCTGAATTTATCTAATAATATTAAATCAAGATATTAGAAAATAAAATGTAATACACTCCTTCATAACCAGAAACACAAAGGAAAAAAAGCCTAAGAATAAACTTAACAAGAAATATGCAAGATCTATGTGGAACAAAACTGTAAAAATGTACTGAAAATCATGAAAGGAAATCTAAACAAATGGAAAGGTCTATTCTCTAAATGAGAACACTCAATAATTTACCAACGTTAATTCTCCTCAAGTTAATCTATACATTTAAATTAAATCCCAATAAAATGGACCTTGCTAAGCTAATTCTCAGATTCATCTGAAATAGAATCTCCAGGAATAGTTTTCAAAAGACAATGAAGATAAGTGATCCATATCAAGTATCTAAATACACTACAAAGCTTTAATAATTGAAACAGTGTGGTATTGACAGGTAAATAGAAAACAGAACTGAATAGGCAGTCTAGAAACAGATTAATATATATGAACTTTTAATATAATAAATTTTGTATTTCAAATCAGAAAAGGGAGAAAAAATAATATATATGCATATATTATATATATGATTATACCTTAACTGTGACATTCACAAATGTAAATCCCAAATGGATTAAAGAGCTAAACATAATGAACAACAAATTTATAAAACCATCAGAAGAAAATATAGGAAAATATTTATTTTATGATAAGGAGGGTCCCCTTAAACTAAAAACAATATAAAGAATTCATAAATAAAATATACAGGTTGGGTTTCATAAAAATTGAGGCAAATTGGGAGAACATATTTGCAAGACGTATAATTGAAAAAGGCTTAATAAATAATCAGAATGTATAAAAATCAATAAGAAAAAATCCAATCAAATGTAAGAAAAAGATATGAAAATACAAATGTAGAATAAGAACAAAAACAGCCAACATACACGTGAAAAGATTCCCCATCTCATTAGTAATCAGGCAGAATGCAATTTGAAAAGAGTGAGATTTGCCAGTAGATTGGCCAGCACTTTAAAGATGAATGTTCCTTGCTGTTAAAAAGAGGCTGGGGAGATGGACACTCTTGTACCTTCATTACCTCTCTCTTCTACTTTCCCCCTTTCTCACTACAGTCCTGCCATACTGGCCTCCTCGTTTCTCTTAGTACACACCAGCTTTCTGTCCTCTTCAGTTACTTTTACTTGCTGTTCCCTCTACCTTGATCCTTTTCCCTCAGGTATATGTGTGGCTTGCTCCAGTTCTTTCTTCACGCTTTTCTCAGAGATCACCTTTTTTAGCAAGGTACCTGTACCACCTAACTTAAATATGCACCCTGTCCGTTTCACTCCTAATAACTTTTGACCTGCTTCATTTTCCTCCACGTGTTAGATAGGTGGTGGGTGGGTAGCTGGGAGGTAGATAGATAGGTAAGTAGGGAGGTAAGTAAGTAGCCACTGTGCAAATCTTTTTTGAATGACAGAAAAAATACTGCCAGTGGAGAGAGTGTAAATTTGTGCAGATTTTTGGAATATTTTGCAC
This sequence comes from Grampus griseus, assembly GCF_964374135.1. Classification (NCBI taxonomy): domain Eukaryota; kingdom Metazoa; phylum Chordata; class Mammalia; order Artiodactyla; family Delphinidae; genus Grampus; species Grampus griseus. The sequence continues at coordinate 43,612,378 of NC_139013.1, forward strand.
TTAATTAAATACTAAAATATGGGTACTCTCTGACCTAGCAATCCACTTCTACATATCTGTTCTTAATAAATACATTTGTTCACAAAGAAACATGCACAAGGATGAGCATGTACATTCAGTGCAACATTGTTTTTAATAATAAAAAAGAAACAACACAAGTAGCCACCATTGGAAAGAGGTTAAATAAAATGTTGGATATTTATGCAACACAATACAGTGCAGCTGTTATAAAGAACAAGATGGGTCTGTACCCATACATAAAGATATTCCAGTGTTATGATGTTATGTGGAAAACAAATCAAAAAAATTGCTAAAGTATAATCTCATTTATGGAAAAATAATCCAGTATGTGTGGATATATAGATATAAAGATACAGATAAACACATGCACACATATGAACATATAAATGCAAATTTAATATATAAAGGATACGCACCAAAATTATTAATAATTTATTAGCTTCTCTCTGTGGAGAGGAGTTTGGGTGTGGGAGAGCTGGTACAGGAGTATATCCTATATATTTCCATATTGCTTAGTCTTTTACAATGAGAATATATTCATGTATTACATTTTTAATTAAAAAATAGAATGTCTCCAAGGTTACTCTCTTTCAATGTCAGTCTTACTCATTTGTATCCTGAAATGCTCTCTTGGGTGGCAGTGAATGAGATGAAGTAATGACCAGTGTGCTGGGAATCGCGTTTAGAAGAGCATTGTGCTAGGCAATGTTAGTCAGCCACGGGTGCCCCCATAGAAAAAAAATGTTGAGAACTGTGTTCATGCCCCATTGTTTCATTTCCTCCAGCAGCACCTAGAAACAAAAGAGCCTTCATTTTTCCTTTACTGTGGTCATGATGTGTCAAAAGTGCAGAAGCGGGTTTTGTTTTTTCTTTTTTTTTTTTTATTTAGACACATTTCATACCTACAGAATAGTTCTTTGTGCTGTATTCTGAGTAATTTTACATAAAGAAATGCTTCCCTGCTAACATCAAATACAGTGAAATAAATTGCAGGGCTCAGGGTGCATAAATGAGTATGCTGGCTGTCCCGTCTTTTAACTCTCATGTGTGGATCAGAAAATATAATATATAGCACTCTGACTCACCTTTGCAGGAATTTTTAAATGTTTCCTTAGTGCAATTATCCTCAGTTGTTTTATTGGTTCTTTCCAGCTTATACACAAGCATGTGTGTGCTAACACATGAGAACACATACACACACCCATGCGTGCACACACAGACACACTCACACAGCCAGAACTGCCTGTCTGAATCCCAGGCTTTTTTCTGGATAAGCATTGCTTGACCTTGCGTCTTTTCGCCATCGACATCCTTTTAATGACTACGCAAGGTTACAACTCACTGACCCATGGGCCAGTGACAACCTTCTGGGGCAGCTCTGTTTAAATCAGATCCCCTTCTCTTCCTCCTTTTCTCCTTGATTTGACAGGATAGAATTGAGTTGATAAGGTAGGAGAAGGAGGAAAGTGATTTCCATTGAGATGTATTTATAATGATAGAAATAACCAAAATAATAATAATATTATCGAGCACTTGCTATTTGCTAAGCCCTATTCTAGGCACTTTATGGGTCTCATTTCATCTTCGCGATAACCTACAATCCAGATGCTATCATTAGTATTACTATGTCCATTTTACAAATGAAGAAAATAAGGTGTAGATAGATTAAATAACTTGCTCGAAGGTCACACAGCTAGTACAGATATAGTGGCCTATATCCATATCTCCACACATAGTAGATTATTTTTCCACAAATAAGATTATATTTTAGATAGTTTTCCTTGACTTGCTTTTTTCCATCAGGATAGCTTTTCATATGTGTACATACAAACACATCTTATTCTTTATTACAGCTGCACCATATTGTGTTACATAAATATACCATACTATATTTAGCTTCTGGCCATATCCCTCCACTACCATCTCCCTGATGAAATCTGGGGTGTATTTTTCCATGACTTTTTCCTTATTTATACCAACATAAAGGTATACATATACTTACATAGGTGTCTTATTTATGTATGAATTCCCTTCCCTGTATGGTTTTGAGCTAAGATTGGCTACATAGAAATTTGCATGAGATATGAAAGGCAAAAATGAAGCAGCAGGAATGATTAGATTGTGAAGGTTGGTATAGAGTCAGATACTGTAGCAGTTTATACAAATTTTTTGTGGATCTGGTCTCTCACCTTGTTGGCATCAGGTAGCAGCTGAGCCCACAGATTCTGCAGCTCCCACAGGATCTCCTCCTTAAGCTTCTCCTGCTCTTAGGTCACCTGTATGTTCCACTCCATGACTAAGGGCATCATTTCTCCAGCAGGTCACCCATGTCATCAAAGTTGGAGGTTTGAAGGAAGTGAAAGAGCCACTTGAGTTTCAGTTTGTCCTCCTAGGTTCCAATTTATCCTTGGAATGGCATGCGACTACGTGCCCATCTTTCCCTTCCAACTGCCTATCGTGAAGACTTCAGACCCAACACTGGACACAGAAGCAAGTCATATATAAACTGCTTAACCAGCTCCAACCTTGACCTCGCGTGAGGTCAAATCCCTGTGATAAATTCCTCATTCTATACGACACCTAGAAGTTCTCCTTCTCTGATCAAACTTTAATACAGTGTGTCTGTTTTTATCTAAATAGAATCAAATTATACACATTGATCTACTTGCTTTCTTCACTGATAGGCCATAGAGATTCTTACACGTCGTTACTTCTCTTCCCCCACTCCCATACATTTCTCCATATATATTTACACACAATCACACTAAAATATAAATTTTTTTCACTCTAAGAACCTGATTCTAGAAATATGATTCTAGAACATGAATCTGGAAATCATACATTTTAAGTTTGCATGTTGATTTATTATCTTTCTTTTTGTCTCTTTCTTCTCACCAACTCCTGCCTTAAGTCCCACATCCACCCACTAGACAACTTGCATAACAACTTTATGTATCCTTCTGAATTTTTTTTCATGCTGTTAGATCTATATATGAATTAATAAACACTATTGCTTATATAAAATATAGTTCCCCCACCAAATTGAACTACAAATTTTTCATATGTTAAATTCTCATATATATTATGATCTATTTCAGGATTTTCTATTCTGTCAACTTATCTATTCTCATGCTGATACCATATTGATTTGATTACAAAAGCTGTACAATATGTTCTTATATACAGTAAAGAACCCCACACACATACACTGTTCTTTTTCATCTTAATTATTGTAGAATATTTATTCTTACATATGAATTTTAAAATAATAGGAGCTATTTTTTTAAATTCTCTTAGGATCCTAATTGGAGGTATACTTTCTTTTATATTAATTTGGGAGAATCACCACTTTATCACCTATTTTTCCTACCCAAGAACATGAAATGTTTTTCCAATTGCTTAAATCTTGTTTCATACCCTTCAGTAAGATGGTATAGTGTTCTTCATATAATGCTGTGCCTTTCTAGTAATTTTATTCCTAGTTGCTTTATACTTTTTTCAGTGTTGTGAACAAAATACTATTATTTTTATATTTTTATTCCTAGGTCTATATTGCTAAAATACAGAAAATACTTGTTTTTAGCATTTATCTTGTATCCAGCCCCCTTAACAGATTATTTTATTAATTCTATCAGTCAGAATTTAGTCAGAGAAGCAGAAAAGCTAGTATCATGAAAAGGGGGTTAATTATAGGAACAAGACCTTACATAATTGTGGGAGATGTTAGGTAATAAAGATCTAAAAAAGGAAGTTGGAGAATTAGAGAAAACTCACTACCCAGCCTTTTTAAAGCCTGTGTTAATGGAAATCTGGAAAGCTAGACATATCCAGGTGCCAGAGAGGAAACATGAAAGCAAAGTGGCAGAAAAGTTTCTGGAAATCTGCACCTCTGCATGGCTCCCACTTCTGGAGTCTTCAGTCAAGCATCTGTTGGAGGGCCTGGGGCTACTTTTGGTCAGTGGGTCTAGCAGCCAGAAGGTAGATTTGAACATGGAGTAGAGGAAAACAATGACAAACTGGAATTCACTGGGCACCTCTGCATCTGTCCTTCATCATATCTGACTGAAAAGAACTTAAGAAATAGTGGCTACTACTCCACTTCCACATTCCAAGTCTCATGTGACTTTAGATTTTGGCCAACTCTTGCACGAAACCACAAAGGGAAAGGCTTCTGAAAAACATAGTCCCCTTTGTAATCTTGTTAATATTAGAACAGTCTAGCACACCTGTCTTAGTGGGGTTTTTTCCCAATGCTTATGCATATTACTTATTTTCCTGCCTCCTTGCAGTCACTAGAATCTCCAAGACAATGTTAAAATAAGAATTACTGTCAATGGACCTTTCTAAATAGTTCCTAATTTTAATTTAAATGGATTTAGAGTTCTGTTATTTTAAAATGACATTTTCTTTTGGTTTCTGGAAAACCAACTTTATCATACTTAAGTAGGTTCCTTCTGCTTATGACTTATTAGGACTGACTTTTGAATTGTATTAAGTCTTTCAACATCTACATACTGATATAGTAATTTTGTTTTTCCTTTTGGATTTGGTGACAATGAATTACGTTGATAGATTTTCTGATATTAAAATACTTTTATTCCTGAAATAAACCCTCTTGGTCATAGTGCATTATTATTGCATTGCTAGATTCCATTTGTTACTCCCTTATAACTTTTGCTTTTGTATTAAAAACTGAGATTACCTTTTAACTTTTTTAATTTAAAAATGCGCCACCAGGGAAGCCCACATGTGTCTTTTTTATTGAAGTATACTTGCTGTACAATATTATGTAAGTTGCAGGTGTACAGTATAGTGATTCACAATTTTTAAAGGTTATACTCCATTTATAGTTATTATAAAATATTGGCTATATTCCCCATCCCGTGTTTTACAGTATATCCATGTAGCTTATTTTATACCTAATAGTTTGTACCTCTTACTCTCCTACCACTATATTGCCCGTCCCCACTTCCCTCTTCCCACTGGTAACCACTAGTTTGTTCTCTGTATCTGTGAGACTGCTTTTTGTCGTTGTTATGCTCACTAGTTTGTTGTATTTTTTAGATTACCCATATAAGTGATATCATACAGTACTTGTCCTTCTCTGACTTATTTCACTTCACGTAATGCCCTCCACGTTCATCCATGTGGCTGCAAATGGCGAAATTTCATTCTTTTTTACGGTTGAGTAGTATTCTGTTGTATGTATGTACTACATCATCTATATCCATTCCTCTGTCGATGGACATTTAGGTTGCTTCCTTATCTTGGCAATTGTAAATAATGCTGCTATGAACATTGGGGTGCATGTATCTTTTCAAATTAGTGTTTTTCTTTCTGGGGGTGATATACACAGGAGTGGAATTGCTGGGTTACATGGTAGTTCCATTTTTAGTTTTTTGAGAAAATTCCATACTGTTTTCCACAGCGACTGCACCAATTTACATTTCCACCAACCAACATGGTACAAGGGTTTCCTTTTCTCCACATCCTCGCCAACATTTGTTATTTATGTTCTTTTTTATGATAACCATTCTGACAGGTGTGGGGTGGTATCTCATTGTGGTTTTGATTCGCATTTTCCTGATGATTAGTGGTGTTGAACATCTTTTCGTGTGCCATCTGCATGTCCTCTTTGGAAATATGTCTATTCAGTTCTTTTACCCATTTTATGTTCAGATTGTTTTTTTGATGTTGAGTTGTATGAGCTGTTTATATACATTGGATATTCATCCTTTGTCAGTCATATCATTTGCAAATATTTTCTCCCATTCAGTAGGTTGTCTTTTTGTTCTGTCGATGGTTTCCTTTGCTGTGCCAAAGTGTTTAAGTTTAATTAGGTCCCATTTGTTTATTTTTGCTTTTATTTCCTTTACTTTAGGAGACAGATCCAAAAAATATTGCTGCAATTTATGGCAAAGAGTGTTCTGCCTAAGTTTTCCTCTAGGAGTTCTATAGTATCCAGTCTTACATTTAGGTATTTAATCCATTTTGAGTTTATTTTTGTATATGGTGTTAGAGAATGTTCTCATTTCATTCTTTTACATGTAGCTGTCCTTATAACTTTTGCTTACATATTAAAAAATGAGATTACCCTTTTTAGATTCATCTGTGTGGATTGTAGAGTATTTTTCTGGGACACTTCACAATGAAGAATCAGTAATTTGAATAGATCATCTGAGGAAATTATAGGCGACAAGCAGGATAGGGAAAGAGGAGGAGATTCAATGTTCACTCTCATGACAGCTTTCCCGTTGCTTGCCCTCTGAGTTCTGAGATAAATTACTCACTGCACAACTGATATGCAGTCTCTCATGTCTTTCTCTTCAGCATGTTTATTATTTCATTACATGCTTATTAATGGGAAGGACCATCTGCTATGACGTTTTCATATAACATTTAATTAGTCATTCATTTGGTGCTGAGAAGATAAAGGAAGGTATTCAATACAAAATGCTTTTCTAACGGTTTTCTCTGATTTCAGTAGGAAATAAGCACTATTTTCTGGTCATCCCCTCAATAAAATTAATATTTATACAATGTTAAAAACATAACTTTGATTCCATAAAGACCTCACTAGGAATCCAAGTTTTTTCATATATGTCAACCACAGTGATTTCAATAAGTTTGTATCAAGTTCATTCCATGAGCCTGATGTTGTCATTCAATAAAAAATCCGATCTGCTACTTCACGTGTCCTCTAAACATGTAGATTTCCTACTTGAACTACTAAAAAATGCAGGGATCCGTGTACATTTATAATGTGTACAGTCTATTTGATATAAGGGAAAAGGAATAGGTTGCCTTAGTTCTTCTTTCTTGCCTTTGTATAGGGAACAAGTAGATACAGGCTTGTGGGGCAAATGCCAGGCTCATGTTGGAAGGACTCAGAAACAGAGAAAGAACTTTTAGGGGTCAAAGAATCCATAAAGGCAAATTGGTCTGCACCTGCCTCAAGCTGTGGTGTTAATATTAGTAGACAGGATGCTGTAGAAATGAGAGGGAGAAAACTATAAAAAGTGATATTTAAATTGCTGTGAAGCTTGAATTTGAGCCCTTTTCTACTATTCCAGAATCACTACTAATATGAGGGAAGCAGAGAGACCCAAGCCAATGAAAAGCTGTAGGAAGCTGCAGAACACATGAAAATCCCAGCTGGTGAATAAAATCTATCACGTTGGCAAAACAGTGTGAGTGAAAGTCTTTTAAACATGCATCAGCTGCAGGGGCTGGATGTTGAGAAATACAAGATTAAGATGATGCTGGGGAAAACTGAGGGTCACTCATGGTCACTCCTCTAAGAAAAGCTTGCCTATGCTGTATTGAGTCACACACCATCAGGGTGATAAGGCAAGCTCAGCTGCTTGAGACACATCTTTCCTATAATGTATATATCGAAAAACACGGCAGAGGTGTTATGGCTCCCTGAATTGAATAATCTCTAAAATGAAGATTCGATATTAAATACTTCTTTTGCTATATTATTAGAGTTATAACAAACCTAAGTTATAACAAACCTAACCTATAACAAACCTAATTCCCTTAAATATATTGTCCTTCATATTAAGCTGGCAATACCATGAAGATAATAACTCAGGTAGAATATTTAACACATATTTATAGATCACCTACTATGTGCAAAACTACAAAGATAAATCAGAGGTGGTCCTGGACTTCCATGAGTAAAAGCTCATGTTCTAGTGAGGGAAATAGACATACATAAATAAATTTAAAACCAAGCCAATTTTAACAAGAATAATAGTAGAGTAGAATTCTATCAGGGTGTGTGGGAGGAGGTGGGGGAGGAAGGGTGAATAAAGATGATAGCTTATATCACATTCCGGTGTGATCTAGGAGTTCTCATCCTGACTGCATCACTAACAAGTTGCATGACCTTCAGCAGGTCTCTGGGCCTTCATTTTCTCACCTGTAAAATGAAAGGGTTATTTTATAATGATCTCTAAGGCCCCACTTCAGAACAAAGTCTCTTTAATTTTATTTTCCTATTCACATAGCAGAATGACATGAGTAAAACTGTTCTCCAAAGAAAGCTTAAAAAAAACATTTTGCCATAAAGTAGTTTTGGTAGCAGAGCATTTTACATTTACTTTGTACTGCATGTGTCTTCTTCCTGTACACATGCAAACCTCTCTCAAAGTAGCATATTAGACTCTGGGATAAGAAATATCAAAATATAGAAAAGAACAAAGAATAATATCTCAATCACTTATATTACACATTAAAAAATTAAATGCTAATCATAAAGGTAAAGTCCCCATAACCACCATCCCTCTGTCCAAATCTATTCTTCTCACTGTCTAGAGGCAACTACTACAATTTGCTTTAAATCTGTGCTTCAGATTCATTTATCATATCTTAACATACATTTCTATGCACAAATCCATAAGCTATACATAGATTTTCTCGTATGTTTTTAAATATATGTAATATACTCTATTATTTTGCTTTTTATACTACTCAGTATTGTATTTTGGACTTACCTATTTGATAGTTCATTCTTTTTACTGCAATATAAAATTCCATCATATCATTTCCCCCTTTTATGGATTTTGGGGTTATTTTCAAATGTTTGATACTACAGTCATTACAATGCTTCAATGAACATATGTGTATAAGGCTCCTTCTGCACATATATGAAAGTTTCTCTCATATATCCTGAAACGGAACAATTTGTTATAGGGGTGTGCATTTCCAAATTTTATTAGGTATTGCCATATGCATTCTGAAGTGGTCGTACCAATTTACAATCCCACCAGAGATGCGTGAAGTTCCCATATTCTTACCAACACTTGGTATTGTCTGACATTTAAATTTCTGACAGTATGGATGAAAATGGTATTGCATTATTGTTTTACTAATGAAACCATATTTCGGTTGTGTGTGTTTGTGTGTGTGTGCCTTTGTGACCATCTTGGTCATTAGTTCGGCTGGTTTTTCTGATAAAACCTGCTTGATATAAACTAGATTTTCTTCTTTTTAATTTATTTTTTATTGAAGTATAATTGATTTACAATGTTGTGTTAATTTCTGCTATACAGCAAAGTGACTCAGTTATACACATATATACTTTCTGTTTTATATTCTTTTCCATTATGGTTTATCCCAGGATATTGAATATAGTTCCCAGAGCTATATAGTAGGAACTTGTTGTTTATCCATTCTATATGTAATAGTTTGCATCTATTAACCCCAGATTCCTAGTCCATCCCTCCCCTCTTCCCCCTCACCCCACCGCTTGGCAACCACAAGTGTGTTCTCTATGCCTGTGAGTCTGTTTCTGTTTTGTAGATAGGTTTATTTGTGCCACGTTTTAGATTCCACATATAACGGATAATCATATGGTATTTGTCTTTCTCTTTCTGACTTAACTTAGTATGATAATCTCTAGTTGCATCCATGTTGTTGCAAATGGCATTATTTGGTTTTTTATATGACTAATATTCCATTGTATATATATACCATATCTTCTTTATCCATTTATCTGTCAATGGACATTCAGGTTGTTTCCATGTCTTGGCTATTGTGAATACTGCTGCTATGAACATATGGGTGCATGTATCTTTTTGAATTATAGTTTTGTTTGGATATATGCCCAGGAGAAGGATTGCTGGATCATAAGATAATTCTATTTTTAGTTTTCTGAGGAGCCTCCATACTGTTTTCCATAGTGGCTGAACCAACTTACATTCCCACCAACAGTGTAGGAGGGTTCCCTTTTCTGCACACCCTCTCCAGCGTTTGTTATTTGTAGACTTTTTTAATGATGGCTATTCTGACTGGTGTGAGGTGGTACCTCATTGTAGTTTTGATCCGCATTTCTCTAATCATTAGTGACGTTGAGCATCATTTCATTTGCCTATTGGCCATTGTACATCTTCTTTGGAGAAATGTCTATTTAGGTCTTCTGCCCATTTTTCGATTGGGTTGTTTGTTTTTTTTCTTTTTGCTGTTGAATTGTATGAGCTGTTTGTATATTTTGGCAATTAAATCCTTATTGGTTGCATTGTTTGCAAATATTTTCTCCCATTCCCTAGGTTGTCTTTTCATTAATTTTTTTTAAGGTTTCCTTTGCTGTGCAAAAGCTTGTAAATTTGATTAGGTCCCATTTGTTTATTTTTGTTTTAATTTCTATTACCTGGGGAGACTGACTTAAGAAAACATTGGTACAATTTATGTCAAAGAATGTTTTGCCTATCATCTCTTCTAGGAGTTTTATGGTGTCTTGTCTTATATTAAAGTTTCTAAGCCATTTTAAGTTTATTTTTGTGCATGGTGTGAGGGTGTGTTCTAACTTCACTGATTTACATGCAGCTGTCCAACTTTCCCAGCACCACTTGCTGAAGAGACTGTCTTTTTCCCATTTATAGTCTTGCCTCCTTTGTCAAAGATTAATTGACCACAGGTGTGTAGGTTTATTTCTGGGCTGTCTATTCTGTTCCATTGATCTGTATGTCTGTTTTTGTGCCAATGCCACATTGGTTTGATTACTGTAGCATTGTAGTATTGTCTGAAGTCTGGGAGGGTTATGCCTCCTGCTTTGTTCTTTTTCCTTAGGATTGCTTTGGCAATTCTGGGTCTTTTATGGTTCCATATAAATTTTAGGATAATTTGTTCTAGTTCTGTGAAAACTGTCATGGGTAATTTGATAGGGATCACATTAAATCTGTAGATTGCTTTGGGTGGTATTGCCATTTTAACAATATTAATTCTTCCTATCTAACAGCATGGGATATCTTTCCATTTCTTTGAATCATCTTTAATTTCCTTTATTAATGTTTTATAGTTCTCAGCATATAAGTCTGAAAGCATATTTTGGAATATACTTATTAGCCAAGCAGGTTTACTCTTCTGTGAGCTGATGCTCCATTCCTTTTGCCATTCTTCTAATGGTAGCTTGTTTTTCCCACTCATTGATGTTTAGGAGATCTATACCTATACCTATACTTATAACTATACCTATTCCTATACCTATATCTGTATCTATATCTATTTTTATTTCTATATCTATATACATACTCTAGTACCAAGCCTTTATCTTTTTATTTATGGTAGAGATATCTTCTAGTCTGTCATGGACCTAGTAACTTTAGATTTTTTTTTGGTATAGAAGTTTGGATTTTCAAATTTTCTGGTTTGACCTTATTTTAAAATTCTTCCTTACCTTGAAGTAACTCTAGTAGTTTGAGTTTGTTTTTCTCTTTAGTTCTTCAGTCCATCTGGAAAATATTTTGTGTGGATGTTTAGGTAAAGAATCTATTTTTAGCCTCCTATGGATAGGCAGTTGTCCAAAACTATATACTGAAAAATCTGTTCATTCACTCAAAGATTTGTGAAGTCACTTCCTTCAAACACCGAGTCCCCATAGCTGCTTCAGTCTGTCTGTGGGCTCTTTATACTAATCTGTTGATCTAGCTGACTCAATTATATATATTTTTTCATTCTTTAGGTGATTGATGATATTTAGTAAAAGGATACTAGGTTAATGAATAGGTCCTTTTTTTTTTTTAAAGGAATAAATGAGCCTTTTCTTTTTCTTTCTTTTTTTGGCTGCATTGGGTCTTCGTTGCTGTGCACAGGCTTTCTCTAACTGCGGCGAGCAAGGGCTACTCTTTGTTGCAGTGCACGGGCTTCTCACTGCAGTGGCTTCTCTTGTTGCAGGGCACAGGCTCTAGGCATGCGGGCTTCAGTAGTTACAGCACCCGGGCTCTGTAGTTGCATCACGCATGCCCTAGAGCATGCAGGCTTCAGTAGTTGCAGTGTGTGGGCTCAGTAGTTGTGGCACGTGGGCTCTAGGGCATGCAGGCTTCAGTAGTTGTGGTGTGCTGGCTCAGTAGTTGTGGCTCGTGGGCTCTAGAGTGCAGGTTCAGTAGTTGTGGTACACAGGCTTAGTTGCTCCACGGCATGTGGGATCTTCCCAGACCAGGGATCAAACCCATGTCCCCTGCATTGGCAGATGGATTCTTAACCACTGTGCCACCAGGGAAGTCCTAAATATGTTCATTTCTAATACCTCAGTCCAAGGATTTCCCCCGACTCTGCCCTTCTGGGTGTCCAAAGTGTCCTGGGGGCTACTGTGGAGAGAAGTCCTCGTAAAGTAGGCAAATTATGACAGAACAAAGACTGTAGCACAAGTGGGGCATTGGACCCACTTGCAAGGTAGCTAGGTGGCTTGTCAGCAAGTTCAGGCTGGAGACTGGACAATTCGAAGACAAAATTCTGATCTAAGGGAGTTCTGGCAGTTGCAGTGTGCCACTATGGGATCCTTCTATGGTCTTTTCCTGGCAGCTCCTGGGCAGTAGCCCACCCTCAAATCATTCTCCTGGTTAAGGGTCTTTGGGATGGCTTCTCTTTCTTCCTTCATTTTAGTCTCCACTGCTTCCTCGCTATATCACTCTTTTATCCTCTCTCCAAAGGTTCTATTCTCTTCTTTTCTTTCACAATAGTCCTTGAGGGACAGTTAGAAAGACCATCAGAAATAGAGCCTTGAACAGCCAAATCTCTACAATACAACTAGTTTCCCCTTCCTTGAGGATAATAAAGAAATTTCCAGGAACAAAACTGCCTGATCTCCATTCCCTGGGGAGGAGAGACAGTGTTTTAACACTTGCTTGCAGGATGGTCTAAGTAACTTCTAATTCACAAAAGAAAAGACCAAAGCAACAAAACTGACACTCAACAAATAGTTTACATATAAAAAAAACTAGATTGAAAATTCATTTTCTGCTCCATGTGGTTTAGAAATTTTTCAGGAAGTAGAATGTTTGTTCTGTTGGATATTCTAACACTAATATAGGAAAAACCACTTAATCCTTTTAAGAGAAATTTCTACTCCACTTATACCTCTTGCCAAATCCTTTCAAACTCTTGGACCCCACTTTTCTGAAAGGGAAAGTATCTTGATTGACTCCCTTTCCATTCAACAATGCACTTCCTAGAGTCACTTCCAAGAAAGCAAGTCCTAATTGTACTGCTCAATACTATATAACAACCTAAATGGGAAAAGAATTTGAAAAAGAATAGATACATGTATATGTATAACTGAATCACTTTGCTGTACACCTGAAACTAACACAACATTGCTAATCAACTATACTCCAATATAAAATAAAATGTTAAAAAAAAGATGAAATAAGAAAGTTAAAGTTGTAATGCCTAATAACAGTTGCCGAAAGTTTGTGAAGATCGGCATCCCTGAACAAGTACAACTACAGTAGATTCAACCCCATGCAACATCCAGGGTACACATGAAAATGTTTACACCTGCTCCCATGATGGTAAAGAGCTGGGCATCAAGATTGTAACATACTTTGGACTTATTGAAAAAAATCACAATTAGAAATTAAAGTACTATTATTAATTTCCCAACTTGAATTATTTAATATATGCTTTACTACAGGATACCCATTTACTTTGTTTCTGTGAATTACTGATTTTACAATACCACATGAAGATGTAGACTTACCAGCAATGGATTTTTCTTCACTAGTTACAATAATTAAAATAATATTTTCCCTGGAATTGGGAAATATTTTTAAATTGGGAATTGGGAATGGTATATTCTGAATAAATTTTTCATAACTGGGCACCAAATTTGCCATTGCCGGATATGTTTTATTTGTAAAAATAGGTACAAATCACAAACATTTACACTTACTTATTTGAGTCCATTTATACTTACCAGGGTTTTCTTTTAAAAATCATAAATGACAAAATCAAAGACACTTGAGTTAAAATAACATTCCCACCTCTCTCCTTCCAGAGTTCTCTAACTCAGCACAGTGGTGCTTTTCTGTATGAGTTTTCCTGGGGTCTGCTTTAAAATAAGTGTGGTAAAAAACATAAGTGTGGCCAGCTTATTGCCTGATGGAAATTTTTCTTCATGATAAACATGTTCCCATTGTTCTAGAATTAGGGCAGTATTATAACTTTCTTTCACTCACCATTTCTTAGACTATTCTTGAATTCACCCTATCTTCCATCTTTTTTTCCTTATTATCCTAATTGGCTTTCTAGAAAACTTACAAGAAGCAATTTGAACTCAACAGAATACACATGCACATAAAAAGTCATTTCAAAGGATTAGAGAAAAGGCATTTTAAGACCTCTGGATAGATTGTTTTTTTCAAAACATATTTTTTGGTTTGTTTTGCCTTTTTCCCTGTTTGATTTCTAAAACATTTATTGAATTATTTTTCAGGGCACTTTGCTAAGCAGCGTGGGAGATATTAAGTGAACAAGTTGCATTCTCTACCTTTGAAGAACTTTCCACTTATTGGGGAGGTAAAGCATTATATTCTGGCTTCCATTATCTGTATATTAGTGAACTAAGAGAAGCATAAACCAAAGAAATTTATAAAAAATACAAAACTTCTAATTGGGGAAACAAGGGAACGTGTAACTTAAACTGGGTATTAGGGAGTTTTAAAAAGCAGAAATGATAGAGGAAGAAATGGGATTAGCTAAGATATTGGCAGAATAGAAACAAGGGCTTGCAGGAAACACGGAATAGGGCATTTTGAAGGGTAGGATTCCGCAGAGCAATAAAGGTTTAAACCATTGGGAGCCCAAGTTCAAGGGAGCCAAGTATAAATCCACAGAAATTTTAGGCAGGGAATAACAGGTTGGAAGTCTGCTGTGGAACAACTGATTGGTAGTGATGCATGAAGTGATATGAAGGGGGTTTGGGGACTTTACTATATCTTTGTGTGAGATAATGAGGGTTAGACAAATGGCAGTGTAAGAACAGGGAAGAGAGAGGAAGACTGAATAGGGACCTGTGCCAAGGTGGTAGAAGTAATAAAGCATAATCCAGTTGCCTGATGGGCAAAAATATTTTTCTGTTATGCCAAATATTTTTTAAATGTCTTCTTGCTGTGAGTTAAAAATTACATAAATTGTCAGTGAAGTGCTATTACTATTTAATACATTTTAGTTGTCATTTTAACTTCTCTGAGTTTCTTGTAAAATGGCAATGATGATTTTACCTTTCTCATAAGGTTGTTGTGAGGATGAAATAAGATGATGCATGTACAGTCTGTTACTGTGCCTGGCATTCAGAAAATGCTTGATGAATATTTCCTATTATTGTTTAATAATAATATAGCATTAATATTAGTAGGCTGTTTTCAATATAAGGTATATTTTTATATTTTCAACAAACAAAACTTTCTATTGAATGTACGTCAAGTTACTTTGGACAATGTCTGCAATTGTTGACTTCATTTGCAGTTATTAATATTGACTAATATACTTTGATCATTATGGGTGATGTTGACACCAAAGTAGTAATTTTAAGTGTTTTTGATGGTAGATATTGATCTAATCATGTGAACAACACTGATAATAACCTGTCATTATGAGTACTGGATCGATATTTTAACCCATACTTAATAAGGAACAAATAATTTCTACTTCGCTGTTGTATCAATATCTGGAGTTCTTTTCTGTGTTTTCTAGGTTCTATAAAGGAGGCAAAGGTTTTGAAGACTATCAAAGACATCACAATGGTATATTCCTAAGGGATTTAGAGGCTCTTCATCAACCAAAGGAAAAGCACCAGTGAGAGTCAGGATGTGATTCCAGGCAGGTGCCACTACTTATTTAAAATGTGTCAAGGTAAGATGCCTATATATGTTCAGATCTGTGCCAGCAACCATGAAGACACAGAGACTGGAAAGAAGAAACACAGCAGTTTAGTGAGTACTAAGTGTTGTCACATAGGCCATAGCATTTAATCCTGACAATAACCCTGTAAGGCAAGGCTTATTAGGCCCAATAAATGCCAGAAATATGGGTCAAATCCAGGTTCAAAGTTGATACTCTTTCCACAATACATACTTCTCCTCATAACAGGCATACCAATGAGTGCCTTCCTGGAGGATGTTGTTGCTACATGACCTATTCTCTCAGACCTGACAGATTTTCACCTACATGCATGTTATTTCTCACCAGAATAAACATGATTTACAGAGAACTGAGCCTAAGTAATTTTGCTCAGTTACTCTGTATCAGGAGTCGGCAAACTGTTTCTGTAGACAGATGGCCAGTAGGTTAAGCTTGGGGACCAAACAGTCTCTATTGCAACCACACAATTCTGACAGCCATAGATAATATGTAAATGATTGGGTGGGCATGGCTACATTCCATAAAACGTCATTTACAAAAACTGACAGTAAGCCATATTTGGCACATAGGCTGTAGTTTGGCCAATTCTTGCTCTATACCAAAGGTAGTCATTTTTTACATCGTTCAGTCTATAGAGTTTCAGAGTGTCAGAGTGTTCTGTCTCCTATACTCAAAATCTCCTTAGTACTATATGCACCCGTGATTCCCCAGTGTCCCTCACCATAGAAGCCTTCATGTTTTATTACAATTCATCCTTGGAGAAGGGTGTGAAACAAGGACCCAAGCCTGTTGCCCATCACAGTGAAATTTGTGTCATCAGAAGAATATTTATAAAGGCTCTCAGAGAACTCAGAGTTGGTGCCCCACTGCCAGTACCAGAGCTGGCCCCGTGGTAGAAAATCTCATGCAGAGGGTGGGCTCTAATTTCAGAGGATAAGAACCTGGCCTCCCATGGATGTCTCCATTGGAACTATTGATTATGTAGTAGAACAAAATGAGATTGACAACACTTGAGCCACCAGCATCTAAATTCTGTGTAGGAAATTGTGTGCCAGTCAACTACACTGATATACCTTCCCATGCTAGCGTGTGTCTTTAACTTTTTTTTCAATTTTTTGGCGGTACGCGGGCCTCTCACTGTTGTGGCCTCTCCCGTTGCGGAGCACAGGCTCTGGATGCGTAGGCTCAGCAGCCATGGCTCACGGGCCTAGCCGCTCCGTGGCATGTGGGATCTTTCCGGACCAGGGCACGAACCCGTGTCCCCTGCATCGGCAGGCGGAGTCTCAACCACTGTGCCACCAGGGAAGCCCTAACATGTGTCTTTAAACACCCCACAACTCTACCAAATTATTCATGTTGACCTGATCTTTCCACTCTTCCTCCTTTTCTAGCACTGTTTTATTTTATATGTATGCCTAGTTGCTTTAGAGATATTCTGCTATGTTTCTGAACTTGGCTTGATCAGGGGTAGTAGGCAGGCTGTGATTGGAATCTTAATAACCTGTCAAAACAGAGCATTTAAATCCTGTTCATGTTATTTTCTTTCCTTCCCATGGAGCACAGATAGCCAGAAAGACAAATAGGAGAGGCCCCTTGGCATTTTTGCCTTGTTTGTGTGATCCTAAGGGTTTTGATGAACTGGACTTTGCAAGGTGCGTTGAGACTGTTCAAGCCAGTTTCAGCTGGATGTGACTTGCTTAATGATTTGGCAAGGATCTGAGGCACTGGAAATCAAAACAAAACAAAAAAGAAAAAAAAAAACTCAGATCAGATCAGCATACATCATAACAATAGAATCATTCAACATCTTACCTGGTTACTTATTATAGGTTGTGCAGTGATAGAAATGGAAATAATTTACTCTGGCCACTTTGTGTTACTGTTAAATCATTTACGTGCTAGGAAAGGGTTTGCAAACTGTCAAGACTCAAAGATTCCCTAACTGCATTCTCCCGAGGAGTTCTCCAACACCATCCCTGGTTCTGATTCATATTTTAAACATTTTCTTAGAATGTGAGCTTTATCATCCGTGTTAAAGTTCAGCAAGGCCTACTTTTCCAGATAGATCACCATCAAGAGATACGGTAATATAAAATAAAGCTACTTCTGACGTTTTGATGGTGAATGATATATGATATAACGTGATATATTATGCTCCTTGTAATAATTTTTAGTTTTTGAAATAGCTAATTCTTTGGGGGCCATATAATATATAATTCCAGAGATTTTAGTGATATCAGGTATCTTTCAAGTATCATTTTAATTGAGCTCTGGGGCTTTTTGTCCCCATCAACTGTGAATCAGACAGGAGTCCATTAAACCCTGTTGAGTGACAAATTATAGGCCAAGGAAAAATTGGTTCAGAAGTCATGCCTGAAGACAAATAAGATTCAGTCCCTGCCTTCAAGGAGCATGTGGTTAAATAGAGAGAGAGAGAAAGTATACAGAAAACTACAAAGTAAAAATGTTATGAATTTAGTAAGAGGCAAAATGTCATAGGAGTTAGAGAGAATGAGTAGTAACAATTATTATTATAGCAGCTACATTTAGTGAGCCGCATTTATTTACTTACTATGTGCTAAGCACTCTTTTTTAAACTTACATATTTTTTTTTAACTTTGAGATATAATCCATTGTACAGATGAGAAAAAGAGGTCCAGAGAAGTTAAGCAACTTGGGCAAGGTTTATAGCTATTACGTGGTAGTCCTGGGTTCACTAAGCAAGACAGTGAAATGATGAAAGTGCATTCCAATACTGGAAAGATTGTATCAGGAGAGATTTAGAGAGGGAGTCTAGTTAATGGAATATTGAAACAATCCATGAGAAATTAAAAAGACAAGACCAGAGTAGTGGCAATGGGGACACCAAGGGGTAGAGGATAAAAGAGGGTGGGATTTCTATGAGATTTTTGGAAGAAAGGATCACAAATGGGATTTGGTAACTAGTTTCACAATACGGAATATAGGAAAAGTGAGTCAAAGATGACTAAAGTGAGTGCTTCCCTGGTGGCGCAGTGGTTGAGACTCCGCCTGCTGATGCAGGGGATACGCTTTCGTGCCCCGGTGTGGAAAGACCCCACATGCTGTGGAGCGGCTGGGCCCGTGAACCATGGCCGCTGGGCCTGCACGTCCGGAGCCTGTGCTCCGCAATGGGAGAGCCCACAACAGTGAGAGGCCCGCGTACCACAAAAAAAAAAAAGATTACTAAAGTGTTTTGAGCTCCAATGATTAGAAGTAGGGAGGGGAGATTTTAGGGGATTAACCAGATCACATTGTGCTCATTTCTCTTTTCCCAGCCCTCTTTGCATTGTATCTGTAACTATTCGTTTCTGGGTCTCTCTCCTCCATTAATTTTGAGCTCCTTATGCTTCATGATTTATATAGGCCCAGCACTCAGAACAGTGCTCCAGGCATAGTTAAGTCTTCCATAAACATTCCTTTGGAATAAACTTTAAACATAGTATTTAGAAGTCCGCATTGAATAGACAAATATGAGTGTTTAATAGGCAGTTGGAAATAAAGAAAGGACATTTTAAATGGTATCAGAGCTGTAGAAGTAGATTTTGACTATCAGAAAGAGACAATATTTGAAATCCTGAAAACGGGTTAATACTTTGGATGAGAATATGAAAGAGACAGCAAACCGAGTAGAGCTGAGGATTACAGAAAACAATAAGAGGCAAGAGGAAGACAGGAATCGAAACAGGATTCAAAAAGAGATTTTATTTAAAGGAATGGCTAATCGTTAATGTCAAATGCTAAAACTTCTGATGGTCTGTAAGAATACAGAGGAAATTTCTGTTTTCTTATTACCCATTTTATACTTTCTGTAATGGAATATTATATTTGAAGAGGTAGTACAGATGTTATATTAATTAGAAGGCTTATTAGAAGGCTTATTGCTCCCTTTTAATAGATGTGTGTATACTCTTCAGCGGAAAGGAAAACATTTGCATAGATAATCAGTCAGATGAAAAATAATTAATACATTACATGAGCTCATCATAAGCTATCCCATTTCAAACACCCTCATTTAATCACCGGATGTGAAATAACCATTAACTTAAACTTACTTGAAGTTTACCATTGTGACTTTCATACTGCCTACTATATTACAATGCCATGTATTCTCCATTAAAGATCTCTGTTTCTGATCTCTCAGCATTTCCTATACATTTTCCCTTTTAGACAAAAGGATTATATGTTTTAGATGAGTTCTGAAGTCATTTGTTTGGAAGAAATTCAGCAGAGTGACTATTTAAGTCTTATATTTGCATTTGAAATACTTAAAATGTACTCATCATCCAGCCCTCCTTAATGTACTGAATTATGAAAACTGACTCCAAACGTCCTGCATATGTTAGTTTGAAAATACAGTTGTTTTGTTGCTGTTCTTTTCAAACAATCACAAAATACCTCATCTTCTTAGTCAGCTGTGAACTCAGACCATTAATGAAAAAGAATAAGTAAAGTTATTAGCATTATAAGTATATTATTCTTATAATATATCATAAGAATAAACAGTAGAGGACTTTATTAGGTAAGATATGACATATCCACTCAGCTATGTCTTGTCAGATAATTGATACATTATAAGAAATTATCTCTATCCATGCATCCTGGAGTATACATTTCTCCTCAGACTCAGAATAGAAACCCTAGAATGATTATCTTTTACAAATCTATTCTGCATTATAACTAAAATAACATATTAATAGCTATAGATGGAAATTTTAACAACTCAATAGGTGGAGCAAAATCTAGGTTACATACTTCAAAGAAATAATTAGTGATATGGAGGACAGTGGTGAGATATTCACAGAAAAACAAGGAAATAACATATAGGTAAAAACAGTTAAGATATAGAGGATATATTGAGAGGCTCCAAGCCACATCTAAAAATAGATCCACAGGAAATGAATAAGAGGAAAGAAGGAAAAAACTATATTTGAAGAGGTAATAACTTGTAAATTTCCAGAATTCAAAAATCAGTGGCCTTCACATTTAAATGTACCTTGAGGAACTTCCCTGGTGGTGCAGTGGTTAAGAATCTGCCTGCCAAAGCAGGGGACACAGGTTCAATCCCTGGTCTGGGAAGATCCATATGCCACAAAGCAGCTAAGCCCTTGCCACAACTACTGAGCCTGCGCTCTAGAGCCTGTGAGCCACAACTACTGAGCCCGTGCGCCACAACTACTGAAGCCCACACACTCTAGGGCCCACGCGCTGCAACTATTGAAGCCCACGCACCTAGAGCCCGTGCTCTGCAACAAGAGAAGCCACCACAATGAGAAGCCAGTGCACTGCAATGACGAGTAGCCCCTGCTCACCGCAACTAGAGAAAGCCCGCATGCAGCAACAAAGACTCGACACAGCCAAAAATAAATGTAAAACTTTTTTTTAAAATGTACCTTGAATAGAGAGCAGGATAAATAAGTGTAAAATCACATCAAGTCACATTATAATGGATCTGTAGAGCATAAAGGATAAAGAAGAATCTTAAAAGCTACCACAGAGAAAAGGTAGATTACCTTAAAAAGGAAAATCAGTTTAGACTTCCAGAAATCTTCTCAACAGAAACAATAAATGCTAGAATATAATGGTGCTGGGGAGAAATAATGTTCGATTTAGAATTTTATACTCATCTGTCTCAACATTCAAAAAGGAGAGCAAAAGTACAGACATTCACTACACAACCATAAAAAGATACAAGTATATAAAAAACAAAGTTAACCCAGAGGGAAACATGGGATATACGAAAGTACAGCAAGCATAAAAATTGATAAATGTTATTAATGGCCAATCATAGAAAGACTTAGTAATTTTTTAGTTTCAAAAAGCTTCATCCAAAATTATAGACAATAATAACAAGATGGTGGATGGTTATTGTTTAATAGGTAATTAAAGTACAAAAAGATCTATGTCCGGGACTTCCCTGGTGGTGCAGTGGTTGAGAGTCCGCCTGCCAATGCAGGGGACACGGGTTCGTGCCCCGGTCTGGGAAGATCCCACATGCTGCGGAGTGGCTAGGCCCGTGAGCCATGGCCGCTGAGCCTGCGCGTCCGGAGCCTGTGCTCCGCAACGGGAGAGGCCACAACAGTGAGAGGCCCGCGTACTGCAAAAAAAAAAAAAAAAAAAGATCTATGTCCTATACAAGAGGAAGAGAAGCACATCTAAGAACTTGATATTTTAGACCTTAAGAAACTTTATTTATAAATTAATATTATAGTTTTCAAACCTAAAATGGAAAAAGGAGAATGAGGAAAAATTTATCAATATTGTACACAGATAAAAAGGAGAGAAAAGCAAGGCAAATAGAAAACACAAAATACTGCTCAGAAATGAGGTCAGATAGATCAGTAATCACAATAAATATGTAACAGGTTTATTGAACATGCTGGACTCAATAAAATGAAATCAAGAAATAGTCTTGTTTTCCTTTCACTAATTCATTTCAGACTTCTATCTGATCTGCTTTCTCCTAGATAGATCTCATAGCTTTTTGTCACTTTCAGATATTAATAGATATGCTTCATTTTCAGTAGTAAAAAAGCCTAGTCTACTCTAAATAGAAACTTCAGTCTCTCATTCAACTTAAAGCTTCTGTCCCTCTGCTATCCCTTCTGCAGCTCAGACCTAACCAAGACATAGGAACTTGCAGTGGGGGAGTAGTCTCATATTTTGTTCTTTTATGATTCCCCTCTGCTCTTGTTCCCCTTCCTTTAATCTGGGCTACCTTAGCCCCTCCAAGGCTGAAGTGGAAAGATATGGGGAAAGGTAACAGAGAATTTTATTATAGGTGTCATATGCCTGAGCATAAGAGATGTCGGAAGGCTGGCTGGTTGGCTGTCATAGAGTGCAAAACAGAAAACAATTAACAAAATGGCAATGGAAAGTATTTTATCTATCAATAATTCCTTTAAATGTAAATGGATTAAACTCCCCACTCAAAAGGTATAAAGTGGCTGAAAGGATTAAAAAACAAGATCCAGTGATATGCTATCTACAAGAGACTCACTTTAGATATAAAGACACACATAACCTGAAAGGGAAGGGATAAAAAGAGATGATTAAAAGCAAAACTACAAAGGAAATTTTAAAATATTTAAATATGAATGCAAATTAAAGTACCATATGTTAAAATTCATGTACTATAGGGACTTCTCTGGTGATTCAGTGGCTAAGACTCCTGGCTCCCAAGGCAGTGGGCCTGGGTTGAATCCCTGGTCAGAGAACTAGATCCCACATGCTGCAACTAAGAGTTCACATGCCACAACTAAAGATCCTGCATGCCACAACTAAAGATCCTGCATGCTGCAACAAAGATCCAGCATGCCGCCCAGCACAGCCAAATAAATAAAATAAATAAATAAATATATTTTAAAAATTCATGTACTATAACTAAATGGTAGTCAGATGGAAATGTATGGCTTTAGATGGATTTGTGAATAACAAGACAGATTGAAACTAAATGACTTAAGTGTTCCACTCATGAAGCTAGAACAGAATAAACTGAAAGAAAGTAGAAGGAAATAATATAATACAGATAAAAGCAGAAATTAATAACATTAAAAACAGAGAAATAATAAGAAGATCAACAAACTAAAAAATAGTCTTAAAAATACTAAAACAGAAAAACTTATAGCAAGAATAATCAAGAAACCAATATAAAAAACATAGATTAATAAAAGGATAAAAATAGAACAAACATATGGATATATAGAGAATTTTAAAAGCACTTATGAATAACTTTATGCCAGTAAATTTGGAAACATTTTGAAATGGACTTTTTTTAGAAAATACAAATTATAAAAAATGATTCAAGAAGCAATTAAAGTTTGCATAAACCAATAATCATTAAAGAAATTGAATTGGTAATCAAGGACTCCCCTACAAAAGACTTCAAGCCCTGACAGTTTTACCAAATATTTAAGGACAGTTAGTTCCTATTTCATACAGACTTGTCCAGAAAATAGTCAAAATTTAAGGTATACTAAATTCATCTTATGAAGCTAGAATAATTTCGGTACATAAATGAAAAAGACTGTGTAAGAAAAGAAACTGTTAGTCCAATTGCATTTATGAATAATGAATCCAAATCCTAAATAAAACAAAAACAAATCAAATTCAGACAGGCAAAGTAAAGTTTATACCAGGAATACAAGGATTGTATAATATTTGAAAATACAGTGGTGGTGTTTATCATGTAAACCAAATAAAGGATAAAAGCCATACAGTCATCAAAATACATGCAGGAGAAATGTCTATTTAGGTCTTCTGCCCATTTTAGGATTGGGCTGTTTGTTTTTTTGATATTGAGCTGCATGAGCTGCTTGTAAATTTTGGAGATTAATCCTTTGTCAGTTGCTTCATCTGCAAATATTTTCTCCCATTCTGAGGGTTGTTTTTTCATCTTGTTTATGGTTTCCTTTGCTATGCAAAAGCTTTTAAGTTTCATTAGGTCCCATTTGTTTATTTTTGTTTTTATTTCCATTTCTCTAGGAGGTGGGTCCAAAAGGATCTTGCTGTGATTTATGTCATAGAGTGTTCTGCCTATGTTTTCCTCTAAGAGTTTGATAGTGTCTGGCCTTACATTTAGGTCTTTAATCCATTTTGAGTTTATTTTTGTGTATGGTGTTAGGGAGTGTTCTAATTTCATTCTTTTACATGTAGCTGTCCAGTTTTCCCAGCACCACTTATTGAAGAGGCTGTCTTTTCTCCATTGTATATTCTTGCCTCCTTTATCAAAGATAAGGTGACCATATGTACGTGGGTTTATCTTTGGGCTTTCTATCCTGTTCCATTGATCTATACTTCTGTTTTTGTGCCAGTACCATACAGTCTTGATTACTGTAGCCTTGTAGTATAGTCTGAAGTCTGGGAGCCTGATTCCTCCAGCTCCTTTTTTCTTTCTCAAAGATGCTCAACATCACTAATCATTAGAGAAATGCAAATCAAAACTACAATGAGGTATCACCTCACACCAGTCATAATGGCCATGATCAGAAAATCTACAAACAATAAATGCTGGAGAGGGTGTGGAGAAAAGGGAACCCTCCTGCACTGTTGGTGGGAATGTAAATTGATACAGCCACTATGGAGAACAGTATGGAGGGTCCTTAAAAAACTAAAAATAGAACTACCATACCACCCAGCAATCCCACTACTGGGCATATACCTTGAGAAAACCATAATTCAAAAAGAGTCATGGGGCTTCCCTGGTGGTGCAGTGGTTGAGAATCTGCCTGCCAATGCAGGGGACACGGGTTTGAGCCCTGGTCTGGGAAGATCCCACATGCCACAGAGCAACTAGGCCCGTGAGCCACAACTACTGAGCCTGCACGTCTGGAGCTTGTGCTGCGCAACAAGAGAGGCCACGACAGTGAGAGGCCCGCACACCATGATGAAGAGTGGCCCCCGCTAGCTGCAACTAAAGAAAGCCCTCGCACAGAAATGAAGACCCAACACAGCCAAAAATAATTAATTAATTAATTAATTAACAATTTTTTAAAAAGTCATGTACCACAATGTTCATCGCAGCTCTATTTACAATAGCCAGGACATGGAAGCAACCTAAGTGTCCATTGACAGATGACTGGATAAAGAAGATGTGGCATATATACAATGGAATATTACTCAGCCATAAAAGGAAACGAAATTGAGTTATTTGTAGTGAGGTGGATGGACCTGGAGTCTGTCATACAGAGTGAAGTAAGTCAGAAAGAGAAAAACAAATACCATATGCTAACACATATATATGGAATCTAAAAAAAAAAAAAACAAAAAAGGCTCTGAGGAACCTAGGGGCAGGACAGGAATAAAGACGCAGACATAGAGAATGGACTTGAGGACACTGGGAGGAGGAAGGGTAAACTGGGAGTGAAGTGAAAGACCGGCATGGACATATATGCACTACCAAATGTAAAATAGATAGCTAGAGGGAAGCAGCCTCATAGCACAGGACGATCAGCTCAGTGCTTTGTGACCACCTAGAGGGGTGGGATAGAGAGGGTGGGAGGCAGACGCAAGAGGGAGGAGATATGGGGATATATGTATATGTATAGCTGATTCATTTTGTTATAAAGCAGAAACTAACACACCATTGTAAAGCAATTATACTCCAATAAAGATGTTTAAATAAATAAATTAATAAATGCAGGAAAAACATTAAACAAAAATAAAACCCATTCAATTTTTTAAAAATTAGAAGAGGAGGGGCTTCCCTGGTGGCGCAGTGGTTGAGAGTCCGCCTGCCGATGCAGGGGACACGGGTTCGTGCCCCGGTCCGGGAAGATCCCACGTGCCACGGAGCGGCTGGGCCCGTGAGCCATGGCCGCTGAGCCTGCGCGTCCGGAGCCTGTGCCCCGCAACGGGAGAGGCCACAACAGTGAGAGGCCCGCGTACAGAAAAAAAAAAAAAAAAAAAAAATTAGAAGAGGATTTCCGGGAACGTCCTGAACCTGATAGATTATCTGTCAAAACTGGCAATCACCATGTAAAACAGATCTCCTACCCAAAAAATTATCTCAATACATGAAGAAAAAGTATTTAATGAAATTCACCTCATTCATGATTTTTTTAAAAAAGCTCAACAAGTTAGGAATAAAAGGGAATTTCTTCAAACTAATAAAGGGCTCAACTAAAAGTTACAGCTAACCCTATTCTTAATGCTGAAAAACAATGCTGTCCTCTTAAGATCTGTAGCAGGATAAGATTTTCCTTCAACATTGTACAGGAGGTACTAGTCAGTGCAAGAGGTAAGAATAATAGAGTACATGCATACAGATTAGAGAGGAAGGACTAAATTTGCCTTTATTCACAGATGGCATAATAATCTTTATAGAAAATTCCAAAGAATCTTCAAAAAAGCTACCAAAACTAATAATTAAGTTTAGTAAGTTCTCATGATACAAGGTCAATATATAAAAATCAAATGCATTTCTATATACAGCAGTCAACAATTGGAAAATGAAATATAAAAACAGTAGTATCAGAAATTATGAAATATTCAGGGCTAAGTCTAAGAAAATATGTGTAAGATGTATATGCTGAAAATTACAGAGCACTGCTGAGAGAAATTAAAGAAAATATAACTACATGGAGAAATATATCATGATCATGGGCTGGAAGACTTCATATGATAAAATGTCAGTTCTCAAATTGGTCCATAGATTGAACGCAATCTTAATCTCAGCAACTTTTTTTTCCCCTAGAAATCGATAGGCTGTTTCTAATATTTATGTAGAAAACCAGAAGATCAGGAATAGACAAAATACTTTTGAAAAAAGGAACACAATTGGAAGACTCTTACTACCTGATTTCAAGACTTAATATACAGGTGCAGTAATTAAGACAATACTGTATTGGAAAGATGTATAGATCAATGGAACATAATAGAGATTCCAAAAATAGATCTACACATATGACCTCAATTTGATTTTCAACAAAGGTGCTGAAGCCATTCACTGGAGCAAAGATAATCTTTTCAACAAATAGTGCTAGAAAAATTAGACATCCACATGCAAAAAACCCTCCTCAGTCCTTACTTCATACCATATACAAAAACTCAGATTAAAAAAAGATTTCTAGATAGAGCACCAAAAGCATGAACCACAAAGGAAAAAAGTGATACATTGAACTTCATCAAAATTTTTAAAATTCTACTCTTTGAAAGACACTTTTGAAAAATGAAGACAAGCCACAGGCCGGTAGAAAATGTTTGAAGAACTTATATCTGATAAAGGACTTGTAACCAGAACATGTAAAGAACTTTCAAAACTCAATAATTTAAAAATAAGATTAAAATGGGCATGATTTGGACAGCCACTTTACCAAAGAAGATATACAGGTGGTTAATAAGCACAGGAAAAGATATTCGACGTCTTTAGTCATTAGAGAAATGCAAAGTAAAACCACAGTGAGATGCCACCATACTCCTATTAAAATATCTAAAATTAAAAATTGATTATATCTAGTGTTGGCAAGGATTTGTAATAACTGGAACTCTCATAAACTACTGGTTTGGAATATCTACTGCAATAGTCACTTTGGAAGACAATCTGGCAGTTTCTTAAAAAAATCAAACATATATCTACCCTATGACCCAACCATTTTAGTCCTAGGTATTTATTCAAGAGAATGAAATAAAAGCATATATCAATATAAAGACTTTTACATGAATGTTAATGGTGGCTTTATTCATAATAGGCTAAACCTGGAAACAACTCAAAAGTCTATCAACAGGTGAATGGATAAACAGATTGTGGTATGTCTGTACAATAGAATACTACTCAAAAATAAAAAGGAATGCGTTATTGAAATGCAACAACATGCATGAATCTCAAAATAATTATGTTGAGTGAAAAAAAGCCAGACACTAAAGAGTACATATAGTATAATTACATTTATACAAAATTCTAGAAACCACAAACTAGTCTATAGTGATAGAAAGCAGAGCCATTGTTGCCAGGGGCTGGAAGTAGGGAGAATGAATATACTACAAAAGGTCATGAGAGGGACTTCCCTGGTGGCACAGTGGTTAAGAATCCACCTGCCAGTGCAAGGGACACGGGTTCAGTTGTGGTCCGGGAAGATCCCACATGCCGCGGAGCAACTAAGCCTGTGCACCACAACTACTGAGCCTGCGCTCTAGAGCCCATGCCCCACAACTACTGAGCCTGTGTGCCACAACTACTGAAGCCCACGCGCCTAGAGCCCGTGCTCCGCAGCAAGAGACGCCACCACAATGAGAAGCCTGCACATTGCAATGAAGAGTAGCCCCTGCTCGCCGCAACTAGAAAAAGCCCGCGGGCAGCAACGAAGACCCAGTGCAGCAAAAAAAAATAAATTAATTAAATAAATAATTTTTTTAAAAAAGAAAAAGGTCATGAGAGAATTTTTTGGATGATGGAAATGTTCTGTATTTGATTTTGGTGGTGTTTATACCATTGTATACACTTACCAAAAGTGTATACTTAAATAGTGAAGTTTACTGTATATAAATTACATCTCGGTAAATCTGATTTAGGAAAAAAAAACTATTGCAGATATACTGAATGGTTAAGTTTTAGAAGCAATCACATTAAAATTAATCTTTAAAAAGATATCCACTATCACTCTTAATATTCACCATTTACTAACTGATATTAGGACTTACTATAAAGGAATAAGATCACCAATGGGGGAGAGAGAAAGAGAAAGGGAGACAGAGGGAGAGAAGACATGGAACAAGAGACTAAAAGTACTTCATTTGAAAATGATATAATTATTTAAAAGATCCTATAAAATTTACAGACAAAAATACTGAAACTAAAAAAAAATTCAGCAAGTTTGCTGAATACATATACACACAAAAATTAAAAACATTCCCTTTCTTCAGTATTAACTAACTTAAGAAACTGAAAATTAAAGTACTACTTTATCAAATAGAATCAAAAAGAAGCTCAAATTATAAGGTGTCTATGAATAATTCTAGCAAGAAATCTCAAAACCTTTATGTATAAAAATGGCAAAGCATTATTGAAGGACATGAGAAGATTTGGATACATAGAGAAATATATCATGTTTATGGATGGAAAGTCCCACTATTATAAAGGTTAAATTGTTCTCCATATTAATGTACCCATTTGATGCAATTCCAAGCCAATTACAAAAAGACCTTTTCATGAAAATTGTCAAGCTGAACTTAAAATCTATATAGAAGAATGCAGAGTCAAGAACAGATAACACTGTTCTGATGAACAAAGTTGTGAGAGTCTTGTCCTAACAGGTATCAGAAGTTATTATAAAGCCATATTAATCAACCCAATGTGGTATTTGCACAGGATCATGGGAACATAATAGAAAGTCCTAAAACAGATTTATCCATACATAGAGACTTGCTATACAGGGAAGGGAAAATCATGGACATTTACATTAATGGTGCTGGAGCAATTAGTAACTCATATGGAAAATAAAATTTGATCTCCACCTCAAATGACAACAACAACAACAAAAATACAGAAAGGGAGCTCCCCTGGTGGCACAGTGGTTAAGAATCCGCCTGCCAATGCAGGGGACATGGGTTCGAGCCCTGGTCCAGGGAGATCCCACATGCCGTGGAGCAACTAAACCCGTGAGCCACAACTACTGAGCCTGTGCTCTAGAGCCCGTGAGCCATAACTACTGAGCCCGCGTGCCACAACTACTGAAGCCCGCGCGCCTATAACCTGTGCTGCGCAACAAGAGAAGCCACAACAATGAGACGCCTACGCACCGCAATGAATAGTAGCCCCCGCTCGCCACAACTAGAGAAAGCCCGTGTGCAACAGCGAAGACCCAATGCGGCCAAAACTTAATTAATTAATTTAAAAATCCAGAAAGATTGATGACCTACATGTGGAAAGTGGGGTAAGCAAAGCATTAAAATTTATGAAGAAAATATAGGAGGGTAGTGTGGTAAGAAAGAACTTAATAACTAAAATGGAAAAAGCACAAACCAGAAAAGATGTTAATAAACTTGTCCACACTGAAACTTTTAAAATGTCCTGTTCAGCAAAAGATGCCACAAACAAAATTCAAAGATAAGATACAGATGGGGCATTTACAACGTATACCATTGATGTATAGTCACAATATATGCAAAAGGATTCATAACCACTATATTTAAAATGTAGTGAACAGTTATTCTTATAGATAAATAAGAAAAAAGACAATTAACAGAAAAGTAAATAAAGGATAGGAATAGACATTTCACAGAAGACTAGACTTAACAGAAGACTGAACTCAAATAGCCACATTAAAATATGTTCAGCCTCAACAAGTAAACCCAGAATTGCAAATTAAGACAATAATGAGAAAATTTTTATTAGATTTTCAAAATATATATAATTTGATAATCACAAGTGTTGGCAAGGATATGGAGTTAAGAAATAGTGAGCTTATAAATTGGTTACATCAAGTGGAGGAGCCATCTGGTAACATCTAATTAAAGATGAGGATTTGTATATCCTATGATACAGTTTTGTTACAAATGGGAATATATTTAGAGTGGTGTTTCTAGCAGTGGACTTATTTGATTTGGGATGGGACAATTCTTTATGTGTTACCACCCAACACATTGAAGGACATTGAGCATCTCTGGTCCCCAGCATTGTAGCTAGTAGTACTCGTCCTTGTAATTTGACAATCCAGAATGTTCCTACACATTTCCAGGCACTTTTCGGGGTGAGAGGGATACAATATCCTACCTAAGCTGAGAATCACTGCTCCATCGAAACTCCTTCTCACATGCAGAAGGGAACATGTACAAGACTGTTTGTCTCAGCATTGTTTATAATGGTAAAAACTGGGGAATAAATCAACAACTAATTGACAATAGAAGAATGAGTAGAAAGTGTGGTTTATTCATGTAATTAAAAACTTTTCAACTACAGGTATCTATAAGGATAAATCTCAAAAACATCACGTTGCATGAAAAAATAAAGTTGCATAATTATATAGCTACTGTTATTCCACTCACTTAAAACTTATAAAATGCATAACAGCCCTATATATAGTTTATATGTATGCACACATATGTGAGCTACATATATGCGTAAAAAGTATAAAAACATGCTTTGAATGGTACACACCAGGGCAGTGGTCACCAGTGGAGATGAAAGAGGAGATGAATGAGGTCATGGAAGGGTACAGAGAAGGCCTCAACAGTATCTGTAATGTATTATTTATGTAAAAGAAAAGAATGAATGAAATATAACAAAATATTGATTTGTTACGGTTGAGTGCTGAGTGGGCTACAGTTTCCCTCTGATTTCCTTGAGAAGTTATTTTTCCATAAACACTCTTCATTTTTAGCTATACCCCTTTGTTCTTTCTCAGTAGGAGAGAAAGTTACCTGATTGGTGTGTTTGGAGAGGAACTGGACATTCCCAACTTAGCACCTCTCTCCTCCTCTCTGCAGAGAGCTTGTGCCCTGGTCTGCTGTTGGCTACAAGGTAAGCGTAGTGTTGGAAACCAGGGAAAACTGTGTCCGCGTGGCTACAGGTGCCTAAGCCGATTGCTACTCCATACCCAAGCCATGTTTTCCAAACTTACCAGAAAGAAGCTGCAATTTAGAGCCCTATCTGCCTGTCTTTGTCTCTCTTACTTGTCATTTAGAAGTTAGAAGGGAAGATGTGTTGTGTGTTTCTGCACATACCTAGGCCATATCCTCCAACATAGACTTTATTGGTTGTACAGCATGCTTTATTTCCATTTGCCTGACTTCTTTGTCTCTCTCAATTGAGTCAGAACTTGGGTAGGGAGGATGAGGGATGAAATTTACTTGCCCTCTCAAACCTCAACGGTAAGTACAAAGATGTTTCTTATATTATTCTCTATATTTTAAAATAATGAACAAGTTTTTTAAAACATATGTCAAGGTTCTAAATAATTGTGGAGATACATATGTATGTGTATACACACAGAGACACATACTCACTAATACACACACACACCTCTCAATAGCTTGCTTTTCAGAATAGATTTCTCACAGTTATTTAAAATCAAGTAGTAATAGTTAATGAATTGGAAAGACCTGGCTGAACAAGTACTGTACTTAAAGCAAAATCAGAAATTCCATGCTGGAGAAATAAGTAAGTTCTGCTTTTCTATCCACATGAATCAAATAAAAAGAACACTCTGGGGCTTCCCTGGTGGCGCAGTGGTTGAGAGTCCGCCTGCCAATGCAGGGGACACGGGTTCGTGCCCCGGTCTGGGAAGATCCCACATGCCGCGGAGCGGCTGAGCCCGTGAGCCCGTGAGCCATGGCCGCTGAGCCTGCGCGTCCGGAGCCTGTGCTCCGCAACGGGAGAGGCCACAACAGTGAGAGACCCATGTACCACAAAAAAAAAAAAAAAAAAAGAACACTCTGGAAGCAAAGGCACCCATGTTTTGAGCCAACAAGGACTATGTCTGTATCATTTCTATTGTAAAAATATAAAAGAGGGACTTCCCTGGTGGCGCAGTGGTTGGGAATCCGCCTGCCAATGCAGGGGACACGAGTTCGAGCCCTGGTCCAGGAAGATGCCACATCCCGCGGAGCAGCTAAGCCCGTGCTCCGCAACAAGAGAAGCCACTGCAATAAGAAGCCCGCACACCGCAACGGAAGAGTAGCCCCCGCTCACCGCAACTAAGAAAGCCCACACGTAGCAACAAAGACCCAAGGCAGCCAAAAAAAAGAAAAAAAAAAAAATATATATATATATATATATATATATATATATATATATATATATATATATATATATAAAAGAAATGGAAAATGGGTTTTAGAGGTAAAGATTTTAACTTTTTACGCATCAGAATTATGGAGTGTAAGAAATTAGTACAACAGGTATCAAAAGAGGTGCTTGGTTAACATAACATTATACTGGTTAAATTCACCAAACTTATTATTCCTTCAGGTTTGCTAACTCCTTTGCTTCAAGTCTCCTACTTTGTTGTTTTCCTTTTGACCACATTTCTATACTTTCAGGACAAGGGCTTGCCCTGCAGAAAAAGAACTTAGCTGAAATTAGAAGGTTTAATCAAAGCTTTTCTAGACAGCATGAACAATCAACAAACCCTGAACTGGGCAAAATGAAATGCCATTCAAATGGAAACAGAGCTTGCAGATTTCCCCAACAAAGAACATGATTCCAATTCTAACTCCCCCTCATCTCTTCATTACATACTTTTTTCCAGTGTTAGATGTGAATGAAATGTGGGTTGTTGGGAGAAAGGGGGTTGTGAGGGATGGGGGCTGAATAGGGAAGAGTCACACAACATTGCTTCCTTGTTGCTGCACAGAATGCAAGTCATTATTTTTCAATGACAGTATACAGAGACAATTTGAATTTGTAGAGGTGCCTCTCTCTTGTGTCTTTTTTTTGGCAACAGTTTTCAGTTCCTAGAAATTGGCTCATACTTCAGCCTGTAGACATGTCTCAATGTGTCATTTTTTAACCACTATGAGAGAAACAAAATGTGCTTCTGACTTTAGAAAGGAAGTCAGAGAAGTAAGAGCATATGTCAGATGGACCTCTACATCTAGATGAAGCAATGAGCACAAACAGCTTTCTTTCCCAGCTGCTTGGTGTATTGTGTCATATTCTCAGCACTGTGGATTTATTAATTATGATTCATGAATAGGCATTCTATAGATTAAAAAGGCTGAAATATAATCAATTAAGATGGCCCAATTATATTGCTTCTAGAATAGACTACTTTCAAATAGCTTCTCAAATTTTATGGCCAGCAATGGGAAATCCAACAAGAGTGTAATAGATGTCAGATTATTTCAATAGTAAAACCACTAATTCTTCTTTTGCAGATGAATTTAGAAGAATAAGTCTATATCCTTCCACCTGGACTTTAATGCCTGAGTGCTCATTAAAATATAAAATAATCTTTACTCCTGAAAAGGTAGGATATTGTGTTTTTTAGGGGGGGTTTTTTTGTTGTTGTTAAATGAACTTAAATTCACATTTGCTTCCTTCTCAGTCAAATATATTTCACACCATCTTTACTGAGTACAGCAAGGGAACAGGGGTTTATCTTAAAAAAATGTAATCAATAGATTAGATGAAGAGTTATGTGCAGGGTTAAAGGAAGCAAGGAGGAATGATGAGGTACTCAGAAACTAATTACAGTGGAAGCCATTTCCACCCACCCCCAAGCCTGAAGACACAAAGGGAAGAATGGAGTTTACCAGAGCCCCTTGAGCACTGAACACAGAAGAAGGGTTGTCAGATGGGAGCTTTAGCCATGAAGGACCTAGCCCCTGCCAGAACACCAGAATGATGGCAAACAAAGATAGAGTAGGAGGAATAAATACCCAGATCTCCTCTTGCCCTTCCACCTCCTGCTGGTGCCTCCATTGCACAAGGAAGTCCAGATGATGCAGTCAATAGAGGTCAGCTTCTCAGACATAGAGCTAGAGAAGAGCAAAGAATGGATCTGAGAGTTACCAGAATAACCAGCACACCACCCTTAGACAGTTACATTCATCCATACATACATTCACATCTTTGTTCATGCCAGCGATTGTCTCAAATATTATATGAGAACATCATAAACATAAATCCCATTTCTCATTCATTCTAAACACTATACTTCAACCACAGAGTACATCCCAACATCATACATTTTGGCCTCGACCTACCCATCCAATCTAACCCCTGCTAACAATTTTGAACTTCATTCTCTAGATAATAGACAAAGTCTTTAAAGAGACTTAGGGCTGTTTTTTTGTTTGTTTGGGAAAATGAATCTGGAAACAGTTGAAATATGGACTTGAGTGGAAAGACATTGGCGGCAGGGAGAGTATAGCTGACACTCAGGCAAGAAAGTTCATGAATTCTTCACTAAAGTGGGCTTAGACAGGATGAATAGATTCAGGAGTTGTTGTTGAAATAGATTCTGTATGATTTGGTGACAGATTTGAAATGATGAGGGAGGAAGAAGCAAGAACTGAGAATGAAGCTGATGTTTCTAATTTTGGAGGCTAGATCAATTGTTATAACATTCATCAAGTTAAAATAAATATAGAAGAACAGGTTTTGGTGAGAGAAGATAATGAATTTAGTCCTAGACATGTTAAATTTGAGATGCCCGAAGGAAATCTCTGAAGACAAATTCAGTGAGAAGAATTCTGGTCAAGATGGCTCTATAGGGATTTCCCTGGTGGCATAGTGGTTAAGAATCTGCCAGCCAATGAAGGTGGCACGGGTTTGATCCATGGTCTGGGAAGATCCCACATGCCGCAGAGCAACTAAGCCCGTGTGCCACAACTACTGAGCCTGTGCTCTAGAGCCCGTGAGCCACAACTACTGAGCCCACGTGCCACAACTACTGAAGCCTGCGCACCTAGAGTCTGTGCTCTGCAACAAGAGAAGCCACCACAATTAGAAGCCTGAGCACCAAAACAAAGAGTAGCCCCCGCTCACCACAACTAGAGAAAGCCCACACGCAGCAATGAAGACCCAAAACACAGCCAAAAATAAATAAAATTTAAAAAAAAAAAGATGGCTCTATAGTTTCTTTTTTTGAGCACCGCCCCCCAACCCCACTGCACACACAAAAAAGCAATTAATCAGATATTAAAAGAAAATTAGGAACTTCCCCAGTGATCCAGTGGTAAAGAATCCACCTTCCAATGCAGGGGACGCGTGTTCATCCCTGGTCGGGGAACTAAGATCCCATCTCAGCCCATGCGCCACAACTACTGAGCTTGTGCCCCTCAACGAGAGAGCCTGCGTGCCGCAAACTACAGAGCCCACGTGCTCTGGAGCCCACGTGCCACAACTAGGGAGAGGAAAACCCTCACGCCACAACTAGAGAGAAGCCCGTGCACTGCAACTAGAGAGAAACCCGAGCAGACCGTGCTCTGTAACGAAAAAGATCCCTCATGCCTCAACAAAGATCCCATGTGCCACAACAAGTAAGACCCAACGCAGCCCAAAAAATAAGGAAAATAAATAAAATAAAATAAATATTAAAAAAGAAAAGAAAATTAAGAGATATGGTGTATTCATAAATGAGATAAATACCCTTGAGACCAAAAAATGAAACAGAAACTTAAATTAGTGAGTGGCAAGAAGGGTTTGAATCCATGGATGAGGAGGGCTCTGGGAATGGAGACAATGATGACTGGAAGGCCAGCCCCTAAAGTAGTTGTTCCTTGTTGTGGGAGGGAGTGGGAAACAGGAGCCAAACTGGATTTCTGAAACCAGGGACTAAGGTGGGGACTCCCCACAGCGCAAACTGAAGGAAGAGCTGCTGCCAAGTCTTGCCAGGGGCTTCAGGAGAAGCCAGACAACCTTAGTACCAGAAAATAAATGTCTTCTCACTAGCTCAGTGACTATATGGTGATGTGCCCAATACCGTGGTGGCACAGGGGTCCTCAATCCCAAATTTAAGTCTTGGTTTTGGACTTGGGGCCCTGAGAGCTTGCCTGAAGTCAATTACAACCCTTTAGACAGGAAGGAGGGAGGGGAGAGAGAGAGAAGGAAAATAAAACAGTTAAAACCCTCCCCACTGAAAGACCTGGCAAACCGAACTTCAAAAACATAAATCTGTGATAAAAAAATAGAAATAAAATTTAATCAGAACACAAATTAATTCTAAATGATATTGATTTAATAGCCTAGTTGGACAAAGACTTTAAAATACCACTACGTTTAAATATATCCCACCCCCATAGGAAAATGTCCTTTAACGCATGACATAAAACATCCATTCTTCTCCTGATCAGGAATAAGAGGGTTTCCCTTTCTCAGGAGTTTGAAATCTGTTCAATCTAGTGACCTGTTGGAAGGGCCCTTTGGGAGGGGTATAACTGGGGTCTTGGATTTTTTTCTATGAGTCATAATTGTTGAACCCCTTAGGAGTAGGAGTCTGCTTCTTCATCTGTTGTTCTTTCTACCTTTGTTCCTGGCAAAGGAACTTCTGGGTCTCCAGCATCACCCTGGCGTTGAAGCCATGTATCATTGAAGCCAGGTAGCTATTTCTGGAGCTGGAGAACCTGGGGTTTCCTGTGACATTCTGGAAGCCTTCCCCAGGGGACTAATTGTGCTCCCAAGAATCCTGGGAGACAGAGCTGGCATTTCTCCTGCTTTGCTGAGGAAGAAAATGGATAAATTCCCTTATCCATTTATTGACTGTGTGGCCTTGGACAAGTTGTTTAATCTCTCTGATAATCCAGTTTTCTTAACTCTAAAATGGGAATACTACTACTTACTGTGGCTACTGCCTTCTGGCACATAGTAGGTTTTTCCTTAAAGCCTGCACCACATTTTTAAATTTCATCAGTGTTAAGGTTTTCTTTGAGGGAGGATTTGATATTTTTTAAATTGGTAAAATCCACTCATAGAGAAGTCTTGTAACATGGTGAGTGATTAAACTGAGTAATACTGTCTAGGATTTTAAAAAATGGGGTGTTAAGAGGCTTATTTTCTCATATATCTTGTGTGCTGACACTGAGAGCAATTCTGTAAGAGAAATTTCAAAAAAGCTTTAGCAGTGATTAGTGCCGGTAAAGTTAGTGTATAATCTCCCAAGGTGACAACTTTGCCGTGTGGTGTGTAAATTCTGATCTCTTGTTCTACATCATGTATTTCACCAAATTTGTATATAGCCTCTAAGTTTATGCATGCCTACTTCTTTCTTTCTCTTACCAAATATTTTCCCTAATGGATTTTCGTTTGAGGTGGTAATTTTTTTTTCTAGCCTAGAAAAGCCACTATACCGCTAAACCCAAGAGACAGAGATAGAGCAGCTATGTGCTCCTACACTCAGGTTCGAAAAGTGTCGGTGGAGAAGGGAGGAGCAGGTCAGAAGACAGGTTGTTATTTCCATTGCTGGCAATTTAGGTTCAGAGGCATTTCATCTGCAGTCCCCTCAAGTGTTGAATTGAATAAAAGTAGTAGCAGAAACAGTGGGAAGGGTGGTTGGGGGAGGGGCTGTGAACACTTCTAGCTAAACGCAAAGAGACAGGCAGCTCGTAAGCATGCATCCTCAGCTTGGAATAAGAGCCACAAGAAAGCTGAGAGCCAGCTTTTATTGAAACAAGATGCTGCTGTAGTGAAACAAAACACAGACTGAAATCCATCTACACTGGCAGAGTAGTATGGTTACTGAGTATTTGCTTCTCCAGCCAGAAGGGGCTGTGTAGACGACTGTGTGAATGAGAGGAAGAATAAAGCACTGAAGCATTTGCATCTTGCCTAACATGAATGATTTAAGAATAGACATATATCACATGCATCTTTACTAAGAATATATGTGCCTATGAAGATTTACTGCTTATTTTACATTCAACTCAACCAGCATTCTCATTTGCATTGAGCTAGAAACCATGCAATACAGATTGTGTATGAGAAGCTTATTGTTTACAAAGATGTGATATCCCATATTCCATTTTTAAGCCAGTTTTCCTTAGAAATATTGTTAAGGATGGTGGGAAGCATCATAAGCTAGCCCTCAATTGTGTTTTGACAAATAATATACCTAAAGTAAAAGACCAATACAAGGAAAATGAATTAAAAATAATGCTGCAGGAAAAGTAGAAATTTAAACAGGAAAAGAATAATTGGATATTGATTTATTTTTCTTGTTTGTAATCTTGAGAAAATGACTTAATTAGTAAAATGAGGAAAAAGATGAAGACTTGTAAGTCTATGAAGGACATTTTAATGTACTTCAGGGATTGTAGAGTTTCAATGCACTGATGCTTTATTATACCTAATTTACCTCAAAAATATGACTTTCTTTTTCATTGATATAAATTTCAGAGTCATATAATAGATATTGATTAAGCCTGTTATATACAAAAGGTACTGTATTATGTGCTGTAAGAGATACAAGAATTGTCCAAGGCAAGTAACCCTTTATCAAGGTGCTGGCAATTTATTTGGGGAGATAAAACATACATGGTACAAAAGTGTATATAATCAATACCATGTGCAGAGATACAGACCAACAGGGAGATACATCATAGAAGCATGAACCTCAAAGACACAGAGCCTTGGTTTTTAATACAGACTCCACTGCCTCCAGCTAAATAACCATGAGCAAATTTCTTAATTTCTTAGAGCTTTGGTTTTCTTACCTATAGAAAGGGGACAAAGTGATTAGGAATGTTAAATGATATAAGGCAAATGGCATACCTAATAAAGACACAAGGTCAGTACTTAATTGGTGTTGGTTCTCACCCTTCCTGTGGTTAACAGAGGAGTGAAAAGACTCACTCTACCTCTACCTGATGGATTAGTGAGCAGTAGATATTTGAATAGGACCTTAAAAACCTGGTATAATTACAGTTTATTTTATTTTATATTTATTTATTTATTTATTTATTTATTTATTTATTTATTTATTTATTTATATTTATTTATTTTATTTTTTAACTACCCAACACCTTCTGATAACTGGAGCATTCTCTTCCTTATGAGTTTTGTGGAAAACACCACACACTCATTTTCCAAATCTCTTTCCAGCTAGAGTTGGTCAATCAGCCATTGCAACTATTAACAACATTCTCATATTTCGATATTAATGTTTCAACTCTAGGTGATACCTAATAGACTCCAGGCTGAGGTTCTTTATCCATTCCCGCTATATTCCATCTTGTTACGTACACCTCGTTCCCTACCCACAATTTTCTTTAGCTATATGTCTTAAATTCTTCTGGTGTTTGCCTTTATGATTTTAAATGATTATTTTTAAAAACCTATTCCTCGATTTATTATCCTATGAAAGTATTAAAAAAAAAAGTTGTGAAGATACTGCATCAACCCCTCCTTCCACCGCTTCTCTCCATTGTCCCATCAAATTTTTGGTAGTTGTATAATTTTTATTTTGTCAGTGTTTTAACATTTATAATCTTAGTCTTACAGGCATTGTGCATAAGGTGACTCTAAAGACACCGGATAAAATGCAGTTTTTACGTGATGATTGTATAGTCACCGTAGAACCATGCAGCATGATTGAATCAATAGAGAAAGACATTTAATCCTAGATCATTGAAAGTTTGTTATTCGAACGAGAAATATCTCAAGCACCAAGATCCCTACTCAGTGTTTTTCACATATCTTTCTATCTCCCTTTACTTCTCACTGTCATACTTAGTTTCCATTGTGTGTGGCAGGGGTTTTATTGTATATAATCCTCCTCTTTGGGTTCCTTTGTCATTTACTCAGAATAATCTACTTAAGTAATTTTTAAATATAGGATATGTGGGTGTTAAACTCTCTGAGTGCTTACATGTCCAAAAATTTAATTCCACATTCATACTTAATTGATAGTTTGGCTAAGTACAGATTTTTTTTTCCTGCTAAGGACTTTGAAGGCTTTGCTTCAAAGTCTACTAACATCCAGTGTTGCTGCTGAGATATTTTATATCAGTCTGCTTTTCATTCTATTATAGCTAACCTTTCCTCCTTCACCAAAAGCTATCAGAGTTTTCTCTTAATTCTTCAAGTTCTGAAATTTTACAAGGATATGTCTAGGAAATTTACAAGGATATGTCTAGGAAACAGAAAATAGCTCTGTTTCCTCCAGGATAAGGAGGAATATTTAGATATTTGCTACTTTCTCTTTTGTTAGATATTTGCTACTTTCTCTTTTGTTTTGTTGATTTGTTCAAATAGCTATGTTCCTTTCTTGTCCATGCATCATTATGAATCAGGATCGTGGTTTCCTCTGTGGTTGATATATACGTTTGCCTGGTAGGCCTCACCAATGGAAAAAAAAAAAAAAAAAAAGGCTGATTTCCAGTTTCATGTAAATGACTGACTAGATTTTGACTGACAGGTAGGGAGCAGGCAGGCTGGCTGGAAATTCCAGTGATTGTAAAAGGCAGGGAACCTTTCTACTGGAGGTAAGGCACTTTTGCATGCACCATTTCTGAGTGGAACTGTCCTTTTTTGTTTCCATGTCTTGCTTGGTAATACAGAGGTGCTCAGTCTCTGCTCTGCTTCTCTCTTAATCCCCAGTACCCTCCAAGGAATCATCTCTGAGCAGACAAATAACTTTATTCAGAGAGTAGATCTCAGGCTTTGACCACAGAGCAAAAACTTCTGCTAACAATTACTTGATTTGGACAGAGAAAAGAGAAGGGGCCCAACCAA
This sequence comes from Grampus griseus, assembly GCF_964374135.1. Taxonomy (NCBI): domain Eukaryota; kingdom Metazoa; phylum Chordata; class Mammalia; order Artiodactyla; family Delphinidae; genus Grampus; species Grampus griseus. The sequence continues at coordinate 43,653,671 of NC_139013.1, forward strand.
GCTCAGAATGCTGTTCTTTAGTAAATTATCCATCTCCTACTATCTGTAAATGTTCAAAAGAAGCCCACATATCTCTGGAACTGTGGGACTTCTTTTTAATCTACCTATCCATCTATTTCTTTTTCTATTTACTTCCATATCTATCTATGTATATGTATATATATGTATATTCATATATATTTATAACTATTGGTATTGTGTACCTTTTTATTGTAAAATAAAGCTGAAATACAGAAAACTATATGGAACAAATGTATACCTTAGTGAACTATTCTAAGGCAAACACCACCTTGATCAAGAAATAGTACTTTTCCAGCCTCCCAGATGTCCCTCCATGTGCAATCACAATTGAAGCTTTCTTCCTCCCTCCTGACTGTGATATTAGACATTTGCATTTCTTTATGTTTTTATGACCCATGTATGCATCTCTAGACACTATTGTTTAGTCTGCTCCTATTTTTACCTTGATATGTCATTGAAGTCTCTATAGATTACCCCTTCTTTCTTTAAAATCTATTTGTTGAAGAACCCGGGCTATTTGATCCATAAAATTTCTTCTTAGTCTGGATTTTGCTGATTTCAGACTCATGGTACAGCTCAATGCGTTCCTCTGTCCCTTGTATTTTCTGCAAGTTGGCAGTTGGATCCAGAGGCTGACCTTTGGAGATTCAAACCCTTTGACAAGAATTGTGTTCTTCCATCAGTAGACACATATGGCTGGCTTTTTTTGCTTTTGTTTTTGTTTTGTTTTGTTTATAAATTTATTTATCTATTTGTTTTTGGCTGCATTGGGTCCTTGTTGCTGCATGCAGGCTTTCTCTAGTTGTGGTGAGCGGGTGCTACTCTTCGTTGCAGTGTGCGGACTTCTCATTGTGATGGCTTCTCTTGTTGCGGAGCACAGGCTGTAGGCACACGGGCTTCAGTAGTTGTGGCGCATGGGCTCAGTAGTTGTGGCTCGCAGGCTTTAGAGAGCAGGCTCAGTAGTTGTGGCACACAGGCTTAGTTGCTCTGTGGCATGTGGTATCTTCCCAGATCAGGGATCGAACCCGTGTACTCTGCATTGCAGGCAGATTCTTCACCACTGTGCCACCAGAGAAGTCCCCTTACTGTTTCTTAAATATGTCAAGCATGCTCCCATCTTTGGGCTTTGTATTTGCTGATCTTTTAGCTAGTAATTTTTATTCTGTGAACTGTCTGGCCATGCACTTTGCCTAATTTTCTATTAGGTTGATGGTATTTTTCTTCTGAGTGTTCTATTATAATTGAAACTGCTATTCCAAAAGAAACATCATGAGTGGTGTGCTGGTAATCGACACTGGTGTGCTTTCACTTCTAACACTGGTAGAGAAAGGAGACAGTGAAAGGGACAAGGGCTTAAAGGAGAGATAGAAGAGCTCTCCAATTGCAATATCTTTGGGGACTTTTTTTTTTTGCATCACTGATTTTCCTTATCCAGATCATTCTTTCAAACCATTTTCCTGCCAATTCTAAAAGGCTTTGAATTTGTTGAGCAACTATTATGTGACCACCACTAGGACTTGATACATGTCTGACCTCATCTTCTGCTATTCTTTGTTGTTTTCCCACTCCAGTCACCTGACCTCCTTCTGTTCAATGAATAGAACTGCCCTCCCACAGAATCTTTGCATTTGCTGTTTCCTGTGCCTGGAATGCTCTTCCTCCGCCTATCTACATGGCTGTCCTCCATTTAGTCATCTTCCAGTGACATCTTCCCTGACCACCCTACCTAAAATTTCAGCACTTGTCCCCGAAGTTGTCTATTCTCCCTTGATTTATTTCTTCTCCTTAGCCCTTGTCATTATCTAACATTCTAAAATCTTAACTTACTTATTGTTATATCTTTTGTCACCTCCTTTAGAGTATAAGCTCCAAGGGGACAGGTATTTTTGTCTGTTATATTCACTGCTCTATCCCTGAAGCCAAGAACAGTGACTGATGCATACTTGGTACAAAAACTCTTTGTTGAATTAATTAATGAATCTAAAAGTGAAGGACAGAGTCTTTGACCTTCTATGAGTTTGTACTCTCACTGAAGAGAACGCAAACACTAATCCATAAATAAAACACCTAAAGATATAAGTGTCTAGTGATGATGTAATGGAGTGTCTAGAGTAATGTAAAAAGAGATTGCTAATTTTGCTTTGGAATTAGTAATGGGCAGGGGGAAGTGATGCCTGAGTTGTGTCATAAGATATTGATAAACCTAGATTGGAAGAGAGACATATGAAGGCATTCCAGAAAGAAAGAGTAATATGAGTTGGGTTAGGTATACAACCAATTACGCTGTTCTGATTAGAAAGAGGAACCAGGTAGAAAGTAGTAAGAATTAAGTTTAGCTAATACCTGAGTATATCAGTCAGGGTCCCAGCAAGAAACAGCTGTTATACTCAGAGTGAGAATTCGAGGAGGGCATACTGAAACAGCTACTTATAAAGGTTTAGGCAGGGGTGCAGGAAATAGCAAGGAATATTGCAGTAGTCCGGAACTGGAGCTAGTAACAGAACAGGGTAGCTGTCACCACCCTAACGTTGAAGGTGAGGAAGGAGTGAGTTGTGTAGACAGGACATCTTGGGAGGTGTTGTGACATTCCATCAAAGGACATAGCTGCCCTCAAGTGATCTACAGAAAGGGAGCAGATCTCCTCCCTCCCACTGATGCCTTAATTGAACCAAGTGGAAGCCAGAGCAAGGGGCCAGTTGATGCATTCAGTTCATAGAGGTCAGGCTCCACAGCATGCAGCAGAGTGAAGAAGGACGCAGAGTAGATCTGGAGGGGCAAGTGGAAAGTATCCAGCACGCCGAGGTTAAGATAACCTAAAAACCCTTGCTAGGAAGCCTTGAGAACCACTCACAGAGGTCATCATCCCTTTGGTTGAGAAATGTTGCAATTTTTTTCCTGACTGTATACAAATTATATCCTTCTTACAAGACTGTTTTAACCACATCTTCATAATGAAACCATTGCTCAATCTGGCATTTGATTAGTACAATACATAACACAAAATTACAGAGGTTCAAAGCATATGAATATAGAAATGTTTTTCAAAAAAGAAACCAAAGCACCAGCCAATATATAGGTGACTCAATGACCAGTGAAACTCTATGAGGCAAAGCCATTTTTAAAAATTGAGTAATAGCCTCAGTAAAAATGAACTATATTCTCTTTTTTGAGCTCTGTTGTTTATATTCTACCTTCTAACGCTCTTCTATTCCAGTAGTCAACCCTGCCTTTTCTTGTTTTACTTTTATTTCTTCAAATCTTCACCTATATTAGCCATTGGTATTTACCTATTTCTGTGTATATATTTATAGTTATATAAAATAAATATTGATTATGTACATGAAGAAAAAGTAGACTTTAGCTTTACCAAAAGAAACAGACCAGATACCTATAACTCCTTCCAGCCCATACCTATTGTGGAATTCTATGCCAGTTCTTGGTAACCGTTCCTTGACAAAACATTGTGTCACAGCTTCACTATCGGGTAACAGAGAGAAAAAAATTGGATACATGTGCAGACAACCACTGTCTTTGGCTCCATAGCTGTCTACCTTGAGTACTTGGAACAGGGTCTCTTTTCTAGCTACACATCTATTATGACCTAGGCAATTGTTCAAAATTTATCTGTACTGAAAACATAATTAGGTTATTCACAATAGCAGCTGTAAGCCCTCTCATTATTTAGTGATTCTTAAATTGGCTTAATTTTTATTTTCAGTTTCTTTACTCCTGCAATATTATTTTATTCGTACTGTAGTGCAGGTTAGCCTCAAATAGTTCGGGACCTTAGTACAAATAGTAAATCTTACAGTTATTATATAATAACTGTAAGAATTCAAAATTCTTTCGGAATTCCGGCTCTACCCAGGACAGTATTCCGAACTTTCTAGGAGATACAGGTAATTCATGTAACCTTCAGCTCCTTTTTGAAATAAGCCATTTTCTATGGTTGTTTTATTTAAATTAATTTGAAGCTATTTATTGAGGCCTCCGTATGCAAGCATCTGAATGTATCCAAAGATGAACGTACCCACCCTCTACCCTTAAGGAGCTTACAGTCTAATAGACAGAAAAAATATCTTTAATACAAATAGTGAATTAGGTTACTCAGAGCTGAAACAGAGTGGTGTGGAATTTCAAAGGCTGGGGAGATCATGTGGTTCAAGATTAGGTAAAGCAGTGAGTAGGATTTTAATAGGTAAGGACCATCTATAGGCAAGAAAGTAATTGTTTTAAGCTCCTGTTTATTCATCTGTGAAACAAAAATAATATTATTTACCTCATTGAGTTTTTGTGAGGATTAAATGAAAGAATGAATATAAGGCACTCTGCAAAGCTCATGAAAAGAGCACAATAAATATTAGCTTTAAAAATACCCCTCTCATAAAATAGCTAGCTAGTGGGAAGCAGCTACATAGCACAGGGAGATCAACTCAGCGCTTTGTGACCACCTAGAGGGGTGGGATAGGGAGAGTGGGAGGGAGTTGCAAGAGGGAAGAGATATGTGGATATATGTATATGTATAGCTGATTCACTTTGTTTTAAAGCAGAAACTAACCCACCATTGTAAAGCAATTATACTCCAATAAAGATGTTAAAAAAAAAAAAAGAATACCCCTCTCAAAGTTCTAGCAGCAGGAATAGACAGGTGGTGTTGGGAGAGTCTGACACTACACCTGAGCATAGGGTTAGTGGAGAGGAGTAAGGAGAGATAAGGCAGCAGAAGAAATTTGAGTGAGAACTCTCATTCAGCAAACATTTATTAAATACATTTTGCTTCCTGGAAAAATAGGGGGAAATGGGGAAATGGTATTAGAAACTAAAACCGACCTGTTAGGGCGAAGACTCTCTTTGCTTGTTTCCCACTGTGTCCCCAGTGCCTCCAAAACAGAGCCAGGCACACATTTGATGTGGAATGACTATTTGTGGGATAACTTTACCTTGTTGGAGAGATGATGAGAAGAGATTCCATAATCCTCAGCATGAGGAAATGAGGCTCCACAGAGACAAGTGGAGGAAGAAGAAGGAACATACTCAAATCTCAAAGCCTCTGCTAGGAGAGAGAGAGTGAGAGAGAGAGAGAGTGTGTGTGTGTGTGTGTGTACATATGTAAGCACATTTCTAAGGACGGTAGATGTGCACAATGGGTATGTGGAGGCCGGCTGGAGCAGTGGAGCGGGTAGAGAATGCTATTGCTTTCCTTAATGAAGTAAGCAGAGCTAAGTTGATAGGGGAGCCAGATGAGTGGGGGAGCTGCAGAAATGATAGGGAAGGAATTTCGGAAAACCGAGAAAGGGCCAGGAATATGGTGATGTAAAACCTCTATCTCTCCAAAATTCAAGGTGTTCACACACACACCCTGGGTGGGTGTTTCATACAAACCAAGTGCCAAGTACTTGTGTAGTACCAAGTACCACACCTGGATTGGTACAGACCAGGGGGAACGGACAGGCCAAAAGAAGTTCGGTACCAGTGATGTGTGGTAGGAGCTGGACTTCAAGCCCCTCGAACCCAGGAATTTACAGAAATCTGGAGGAGGGCATTGGACTTCCCATCAAATGAGGGTTAGGGAGATCAAATCATTTGAAAAATTAATGTCAAATGTAAGGTAACTTTGGCTGCTTTGGTCATTGTAACTGATAACCTGCTGGCTAATTTTGGCCCAGGAATCATCTGCTCCAGAACAGGATCCATGTGATTTCCTCCCAGGTTTTGTGCTCCTCCTGGGTATTCCTTCGTCACCTTTATTATGGTCTTTCTCCTGTATTGTAATTATTTATGTTTCTGCCTCCCCTATTAGATTGAACATTCAAGACTGGGCAGTGTCCAAGCTCATCAGCATCAGTGCAGCTGGAAGGCGACAGCTGGAGTTACACATGTTTGTAAAGAGACACTGAGGCCCATTAGAGAAGGGAGTCAGAAATATAAAATCCAAGCCCAGAATCCACCAGTTAGGAACCAGAACAACCAAAACAAATAAACAAAAACATCAGAGACAAGGCTTCCCTGGTGGCGCAGTGGTTGAGAGTCCGCCTGCTGATGCGGGGGACGCGGGTTCGTGCCCCGGTCTGGGAAGATCTCACATGCCACGGAGTGGCTAGGCCCATGAGCCATGGCCGCTGAGCCTGCACGTCCGGAGCCTGTGCTCCGCAACGGGAGAGGCCACAACAGTGAGAGGCCCACATACCGCAAAAAAAAAAAAAACCATCAGAGACATTATCAGGGGCTCAGTTGTAATATTTTGACATAGCCATCCACATAGCCACTTTTATCTCCAAATCTTTTTTTTTCATTCAATCATTTATTCAACAATATGTAGGTTAAAATTTTCTTTCACGTCATGAAGGATTCCCCCACCCTTCCCCAATAAGTGTTTATAGAGCAAAAAAAAAAATCATGAAGGATTCACTTTTATAAGAATTGTCCTCCCACTGTAAACAACTAGAAAATAAGATAAAACATATAAAACAACTGTTTTCAGACATTCTATTTAGGTAGTACAGGAATGAGATCTCTGAGAGACAAAAAACAAAAAAGGTGAGCCCTATGATTGGTCCAGATAACTGGCTGGAGTCAGTTTCCAAGACACAGTCTGGGAAAAGAGAATCCAAAGAGAGGATGGTAGTCTTGCTGAGCTGAGAAGCCTGAGATTGGTATCTCCAAATCTTTAAAATAAGGTGCTTTGGGATCTTTTTTGGTTTGCACTTGGTTTATCTACCACCACCATTTTCTGAAATTTTCAGAAAAAAAATTTTTTTTTAATTTCAACAATCACAACAGTGGAAAAAATTTGTATTCCTTTTTCTGAAAGGCTGTATTTATTCTTAACTGTCCTAGAAAGGATGGATGTGAGCTTCATGCACACAGTTAACTACTTAATCCACAAAAAGAAAAAGAAAAACTTCTAGTGATTGTTAACACAAAGCCAAGTGTCTGTGCTCTGCCTTTGTGTGGATGACAGGGTTTCTGAGGGTATTTTTCCCTGTCTTTACTCTCTTGCCATCAAAGAAGGAACCAATTAGGCCAAATAATAATATTTAAAATCTGACAGCCCTTGGGAGCCTGAAATGAAAACCTGAATCTGCCATGTGGATGCTTTAGAGCCTGTGTTCTAAGTGTGACCAGGGACTCACCCCAGCCTGAAGCCACACGACACGTACTCCCAGTGCCTGGACATAGCAGAACTAATTAGAGAGCTAGGATTCTCTGCATCTGAATGTCACTCTTTATATTTGTTGATGCAAGTTAGAATCCCTTTTCATGTCATATAAGAACAAAAGCAGAATAGCCTAGAACACAGTGAATAGTATAGAATACTCAACTTGTCCTTGTGCCTACAACAAAGCAAAAAGGGCTTGAGAGGGATTTTTAACATGTGAAGTGTTTGTGCAGAGCCTTAGGACTTCTGTGACTGTGTGTACAGAAGAATTAAACAACAAAAGCACAAACTGAAGAATTTGTGTATTTTGCTGCTGTGACTTCTCCCTGTATCCTCTTCTCTTTTTTTTTTTTTAACTTTAGATGTCTCTTTTGATAAAGGAATAAAAATTAAGTCTTTTATAAAGGAAGGTAAAAACATAGTTTTTAATGTAAGCCAGATACTATACATTGCTTTTATTGAATTAGCCAGAGAGTACAGTATTTTGTGTGTGTGTCACAGGCAGCTCTGTGTACATGTACAGGCATCAGGACTAGGGGGTGCATGGATGTTTTTCTGCATTGCCATCCTGTGTCCTAGCACAACCATGTGTGTAAGTTTGTGTGTCTAAGTGTGGCCGTGTGCAAAGGAAAGGGACTCCTGCTCCATTATTCCAAGCAATTAAATTCCTACAGCACTAGGATGAACGGGAGGCCCTGATTTTCTTTTCCTCTGCAGTAATTGCCTCAGCAATCATCTTTGATCAGGGAAGAGCAGAGGAGGAGAGTCCTGAAAGTTGACATGCCTGGTATAAATATATACATTTACATACACAGGGACAGCACAGCTCCACAGCTTTTTACTGACGTCTCTGACCTGAAACCATTGTAGCTCCATTGACACTTCATTTAATTGAATCCTTCCCTAGCAGTGCAGAAGCCAGAGGACTTGAAAGGGGGAGGGGAGAGGAAGGATGGGTAATCAAGGCAGACTCTTCTGCTTGAATGTCTAGAAATGACAGGGAAGTAATTGCTTTTGAAAAGCAAAAAAACCGAAGTAGCACAATTTGTTCTATTTAGCAAGATGATAAAAGGGGATAAAGATATAGGGGTATTGCCCCAAACATACCAAAATCCCTATTCCTGAAAATAAAACTGATTTGGATTTCTGTGCAAATAGGAATGAAATGGTGTTTTTAAAAGAAGAAGAAAGAAAATACAATCCTAAGAAAGAAAAATCCAGAGACTTTCCTCGTTCAAAATGGCCAGAGACAACGGTAAGTTCATTCGGAGCCCAGAGCGACAGCACAGCCCCTTTTGTCAGCTTCAAATCAGTGAGCCGGAGGGTCGAATCAGTTTAACCTGCCTCCGTGAAACATCACCCACCCGCCTGACCCCAGAGCGGCCTCATTTTTATGGATGCAGAAGCTCATGGTGTAATTCATTCCCCTGCACACCCTGCTCGTTCAGTCGTCTGCTTTTACCACAAAGGTACACTGCATATTCTCTGCCGGCTGAACAGATGAGATATCAGTCTGCTTCCTGCTTAATGCAGGAGCTACCCTGCCTTACAGCTGAAGAGTAATGTCCCTTACCCGGCATCAATCTGGGGACCTAGATCAACCATGCAAATTAGCACATGTCCACAAACTCAGGGTTTTAAAGAAATCAATCTGGATCTGGAGGAATCAGGAAGCAGATTTAGGAAAAATAAAACGTGAAGGATATTTAATAACCTTTGCCTCCTTTGTCATCAGCTCTCCATATTTTCTTTTTTGGTTATACGTTAATGAGAACATGAGAGTGTGTGCACAGCAAGCAGCTGCTTTGCCCTCTGGTTTAGTACAGGGTCCGATCAAAATAAACCAAAAAACCCCAACATAATAACAATATGTTTCTAGTATATAGCACCTTTACAAAGCACTCTCACGTACATTGTTAAATTTATCTAGACTTTTCAACAACCTTGAGTAGTAGCAATAGCAGCAGCTTTATGACCCCTTATACAGATCAGGAAACCAAGGCCCACATAGTTTAAAAAACTCACACAATTTTTCACTGTTGACAAAGAGGACAGAAGAGATTTCTGAGGTGCAGCAAGAGGGGGCCCACTTCTGGACCCCATATTAGAGGGCTCTGCTCTGGCCCTTCTCTGGCTACATCTCATTCCTTCCCATTGCTTGAGGATGGGATGAAGGGAGGGTACCCACTCCACTTACCAGTCCTCCCCACCTCCAGATCACACTCCACTACGCAGGACTCTCGAATTTCAAGTGTGCTTCCAAGACCTGTATGGGACTCTTCCCTAGGGCCTTCCTCTTGGTCTGCACCACTAGGCCCAAGGAGTAGCCAAGGGACGACTGTTTGCAGGAGCAGGGAATGAATGTTGGATGTGCAGGGAGAGTGTTCACACACATGTTCATGAAATCATTCATAGCAAGGAGCAAAAGCAGGGTAGAAAGAGGAGGGAAATGGGTTGGAGTCTGAGGACTGTGAGCTAATCACAGCTGTGATCTATATATATATGTGTGTGTGTGTGTGTGTGTGTGTATGTATATACATACATATGTATGTATATACATATGTACACAAATATACAAGTAGGAAGATAGAACATATTTTATGCAACCATTTGATACATAACTTTTAAATATTTAGATATATGGTATGTACACCTCCATTTAATCTTTCACCCCAGATTCTGCAAATGTTAGAGGTAGGCCAGTTGAAGTAGCATTGGTGTATATGGTAGAGATAAATGAAAATTTGGAAGAGATTATGTAATCTAGATTGGCATAAATTTCCATTAACTCTCTTTAAATGCTCAAACAATTTATTGGCCTTCATAATTCCAGCAGTTTTTCCAACAATTCATTAAAATCTGAAGTATCAATGTCTTCAATAATTAAGGGTACTAATGATGGATCTGATGACAAAGTAAACAAGAATTTTATGGGTTTTTTTTTTTTTTTTTTTTTTTTTTGCGGTACGTGGGCCTCTCACTGCTGTGGCCTCTCCCGTTGCAGAGCACAGGCTCCGGACGCACAGGCTCAGCAGCCATGGCCCACGGGCCCAGCCGCTCCGCAGCATGTGGGATCTTCCCGGACCGGGGCACGAACCCGCGTCCCCTGCATCAGCAGGCGGACTCGCAACCACTGCGCCACCAGGGAAGCCCGGATTTTATGTTTTATAAGTGTATTAACACGAGCTTTGGGTTAATTACTTTGCCAAGTTCCTAAATAATACTATATTGCCCTGAAAATGTTAATAATATCTTGGATAAAAGTGAAACATTTCCTCCAGGCAATTACTAATTCATCAGCGAGAGCAGGATTAAAAGTTTGCCCCAGATTCTTGACTAAGTTGATCAGCTAGAGAGCAAGAGAGTCAATTCTGAGAGGAGGAAGGTAGCCCAAAGCAGATGAGAAAATGTATTCATGTGTCTCCCTTCAGGAGTTCACATTTGGTTTCTATAGAGATCCTCCTGCTAACCTAAGGGACAAGCTAAATCTCATCTCTTCCGTGAAGTTCTCTCTCCTAACACTGAACTTCCATAACACTTTGTATGGAGATTACATGAGGTCACATGTGTAGGCAGAGTCATGAAGCCTCTAGTATGGAATTTGGGTTTTCTTCTGGTTGCAGTGATGAGTTCCTGTAGGGTTTTCATCATTGGAAAGATGCTATCCAGTTTACATTTTGTTCATTTCCCCATCTACCTCTTTATGCCAAACCATGAGACCCTTCAAGGGATAAACTGTCTTACTTACCCTCATATCTTCCAGTGTCTGAGCAAAGGACCTGTTTCTTAGCAGGCAGTTAATAAATAGTTATTGAATGAATGAGCCTCTGATGAATGTCTGCACCTAAGCCTAAGCAAACTGCTTCAAAAAGAGACACAAAAAGTTCATCAAACAGCTAGCTATAGAATTAACTGTATAAGCCAGCAATCCCACTCCTAGGTATATATCCAAAATAATTGAAAAACAGATATTCACACATATATGTGTACACGAATGTTCATAGCAGAACTATTCACAAAGCCAAAAGGTGGAGACAACCCAAATGTCTACCAACTGATGAATGGTTAAAGAAAATGTGGTATAGCCATACAATGGAATATTATTCAGCCATGAGAAATGAAGCACTGATATATGCTACAACATGGATGAACCTTGAAAATATTATGCTAAGTAAAAGAAACCGGACATCAAAGTTACACAGGTCACATTCCATTCATATGAAATATCCAGAATAAGTAAATCCATAGAGACATAAAGATAGAAAATGGTTGCCAGAGGCTGATGAGAGGAGGGAATGGGGAGCGACTGCTTAATGGGTACAACGGCTGCTTTGAGGGTGATGAAAATATTTTATTTATATGTTTTTAATTTATTTAATTTATTTATTTTTGGCTGCATTGGGTCTTTGTTGCTGTGCACGGGCTTTCTCTAGTTGCGGCAAGTGGGGGCTACTCTTCGTTGTGGTGCGCAGGCTTCTCATTGCGGTGGCTTCCCTTGTTGTGGAGCACGGACTCCAGGCATGCGGGCTTCAGTAGTTGTAGAATGCAGGCTCAGTAGTTGCGGCTCGTGGGCCCTAGAGCACAGGCTCAGTTGTGGTGCATGGGCTTAATTGCTCCGCAGCATGTGGGATCTTCCCGGACCACGGCTCAAACCCGTGTCCCTTGCATTGGTAGGCGGATTCTTAACCACTGCACCGCCAGGAAAGCCCTGAAAATATTTTAGAACTAGATAGAGGTGATAGTTGGACAACATTGTGAATGCACTAAATGCCACTAAATTGTACACTTTAAATGGTTAATTTAATGCGATGTGAATTTCATAAGAGACAGACACACAAACAGACTTTAAATCATTTAAGAAATTTGGCAGATAAAGGAAAGAGAGAAATGGGAGGAAGAGAGAGTTAAATAAATTAGTGGCTCAGAAGGTTTTTGGATAACAGGAAGACTTTTGTGTATTTTAAAGCAAAAAGGAAAAGACTGAGAGCAGGGTAACTCTGGGGTCTTCCCAGGTCTAGAAAGCTGGAGACTCAGACATAACGTGACAGTAAAGAGTTTGATCATACACTCTGGTAAAGAGTGTTGCAACTGGGATACCTTCAAGGAGAAATGCAACTGGAAGGAGCATTAGAAATGATCTAGTCCACGCTCCCTATTTACTAGTTACTCCCATTCAAGTGACTTTACCAAGCCCACAGCTGTGTAGTGGAAACCAAGTCTCCAGACTTACTGGGTATAACAACTATGTTTATTTTTACTATATTAATAGTTGGGATTATCCACAAAGACCATTTGCTGTTTAATCTGTTGTTTATCCTTCAGTTTTCATTTTTTATTCAACAAGTGTATGTGATAAAGTGCTAGGAATTCAGGAGGCAGACATGTTTGGCAGATGAGTCCCACTTAACCCTAATTATAACATGTGTGCCATTAACTCCCAAGGCCTGGTAGCCTAATAATATTGCCAAGAAGCTAGCATGCTGGGGATTTATTTATCTTTGTAGCTCTGAAGTCTGATAGCAAATGAAGTGTGTTCTGTGTGTGTGTGGTTATGGGTGTGCCTGTGTATGAGAGGTATCTTTTATTAATTAACTTTTTAAATAGGAAAACATTCTTAGAATGCAAAAAGTACAAAAGGTACACAGTGAAAATTCTCTTTTTCTGTGTCTCCCACCTACCCAATTCTTTTACCTAATGGCAATCCATGTTATCCAGTTTTTGTGTGTCCTTCTAGAGTTATTTTATGCATATGACAAACAAATACATGTATGCATATACTCCTCTCCCCATTTTTACACAAATAGCATGCTGTATACCCTGGTCTGTACTTTTTTATAACATCATGTTTATAGATATTTATGTTTTTTCCTGGACCTCTCCTGTTATCTATTTTATTTTCCTGAAATGGATACAGAGAAGGAATTTCTATGTAGGAGAGTCCTCAGTCATTTCTATAGCTTCATGATACCCTATTGTTAGATAAGCCATTATTTTTTTAACTAGTCTCCTACTGAGAGACATTTAGGTAGTTTCTAATCTTTTGCTATTACAAAGCTGCAATGCATAGCCTTTTACCTGTGCCATCTTACATGTGTGTGCAGGTATATCTGTAGAATAAATTATAGAACTGGACTAGCTAGGTCAAAAGGTATACACATGTCATTTTAACGTATTTTGGAAAATTGCATCCCATAGAGTTTGGTGCTTGTTTCCACTCCCATTAGCAATATCTGAAAAAATTTGTTTTGCCACATCTTCACCAGTACATTGTGTTGTCAATAATTTTGGAGTTTTGCTAGTATATTAAGTATAAAATGGTGTCTCAGTGAGGATTTAATTTGCGTTTCTCTTGCTTTGAGTGAGATTGTTTTTAATATGTGTAAAAGTCATTTTATTTCTTTTCCTATGAACTGTTTGCTTGTTTTCCATTAGGTTATTGGACTTTTATACATTGATTTATAGCAGGTTTTTGTATACTATAGAAATTAGCAATTTGTTTATGATATGAATTATAGAACTTCCCAGTCTATCTCTCTTTTTACTTTGATTATGATGATTTTTGCCATATAAAAATTTGTTTTATTTTTATTACAGTGACCTTATGTATCCTTATATTATGACTTATGGGTTTTGTCTCATGTTTTGCAAGGACTTCTCTCACTCCAATATTATTCTTTTTAATTCTCTCCTTATTTTTTCTAGTAATTTTGTGGTTTTATTTGTATGCTTTTAATTTATCTGAAATTTATTTTGATGCATTTGGTACATTGTTGGGTGTTGTCCCAACACCATTTTTCCATCACTGAGCATACAGTAAACACAAATGCAATTTGTGTTTATCCCTCCAGTACAACTTGAATCAAAATATGGCTTTGGATTTCCTAATGAATCAATATTGATTGAATTCCTATTATGTGCAAGGCATAATTTCGAAATGTTTTCTTTCTAATTTTCCCTTCGAGAAGAAATGTAGACAGGATTTTAAGCCTTGATATCCAGAAACTTCTCTTAGTAGGTAAAAAAAAAAAATCTTCAGCAACAAAGGGTCTCTTGCTATCAGTAGGAACTAGTTATAACTCTCCAGTGAGACAGTGAGCTAGTTCAAGCTGCAAGCAAAGAAAACACAAATGGTTCTTTGTAGGTATGAGTCCTCCTCTGTAACTAGGGCAAGAAAATTAAATAGATGACAGGACAGATCTTTAAAACCACAATATCTATGCACATGAGATCCTGCTATGTATATAAAGACAGTGATGATAGACATTATGTAAATATTCACTTGAAATAGGGCTTGTGGGCTCAAAATGCACCAGTACCAAGAGATTCTAAAATAAGGCATTGTCGTTTTTTTTTTTTTTTAAATGAATCACGCTGTATGGACACAGCAGGGGTTTTTTGGGTTTTTTTTAAGATGTTGGGGGTAGGAGTTTATTAATTTATTTATTTATATTTGCTGTATTGGGTCTTCGTTTCTGTGCGAGGGCTTTCTCTAGTTGTGGTAAGCGGGGGCCACTCTTCATCGCTGTGCGCGGACCTCTCACTATCGCGGCCTCTCTTGTTGCAGAGCATAGGCTCCAGACGCGCAGGCTCAGTAGTTGTGGCTCACGGGCCTAGTTGCTCCGCGGCATGTGGGATCCTCCCAGACCAGGGCTCGAACCCATGTCCCCTGCATTAGCAGGCAGACTCTCAACCACTGCGCCACCAGGGAAGCCCCAAGGCATTGTCTTTTAAGTAAACTTTGCTTTAATATAAGAAAGAATACCATGAAGACTGAAAACCTCAAATCCTGTATTGAAACAATTCTAGTTATATAAACTATTAATAGGAACTCTGTGATTTGTTAGAGCTATTGACGAACTGTTCCTCCAGCCTTACTTTACTACAGTCTGTAATCACTGGCTATTTACTCTTTGACCTAATAGCCATCATGCTTCTAGCCCAAATCTACTAATTATCTGACATTGGAAACATCATACCCTAGAAAAGATTCTAATAAAAACCAAGTTGTACTCTATATTGCACAGATTCATAATGTGCACATGTGTATGTGTGATTTACCCACATACAATGTTAAAGAAATATCTGTGGGGAGGGTACAGGAATAAGAGCCAGGGCGTATGAGTCACAGGCAGAGGAGAGAGCAAAATGCAAGGAGCAAATACAGGGATACCCACTCTTTTAAAGAACATACAGAAACGAAGTGTGAACAGGAAGGAGAGGCATTTACAGTTTGATATTGCCCATGTATATCATAAATAGCCCTGATTGAAGGCAGCTCCAATAATACATCAAATTCTATAAATCATTAATTTTCAAATCTCTCTCTCCCATTGGGGTAAATCTGCATTTGCTACAAGGCGAGAGACAGTTTTATTTTGACTGCTCAGAGCACAACCTTCTCTGAAAGCACATGAAGAGAGAAATTCCGAATCGGCCCCTGTTCTTCTTAGGGCTATGAATGACTTTGCCTCTACCTAAACCTGCTAAGGAAAGGCTAAGGGCATTTATCTTATTCTGGTTCTAATATAAAATGAGAAATTTTGGATGATTTCATTTTTTTGTATCTGTCATCAGAGAAGTGGGGATGTTAATGCCCACCCTACAGAGGTTTTCTTATGGTACATCAAATAACATGTGGTCTAGCAGGTAGCTAAACTTCAGTAAAAGGTAACGATGATAGTGATAATGATCAGTGTCTCACGAGACAGAGGTGAGTGAAAATGACCTGATTCCATCATGCTTGGAATCATCTAGTTCCATCTAAGTCTCTCTACTACCAAAAACCCTTACTGTAGATCGAGCCTGGGTCCATCTGGGGATTTGTGAAGCAACATTGGCTCCTCCAGAGCCCCAGCTCAGGCTGACCTGGTAACCTCTTGATGTTACCACATTACTTATTCCTACTTCTTTTGTGAGGCCTAGGAATAATTTTTGAAACAGTAGCGATAAAAAAAGTTTCTGATGAAATAATGAGCCTTCCTTATTTTGAGCTTTCCTTTGATGCTTGCGACCTCCCTCCCATTGTGGCTCTTTGTCCACCATTGAAAAGGCCAGTGTCCTCAATTTGTGCCCAGCTGGAAAGAGAACACTGAGCTGAAGAGTGCAAAGAAGCAAAGAAATCACACTGAGATGATATTTTCCTTTATGAGACATTGCAGCAGTAATAACAGAGAGAATGTCTTATGAGCTGGCCATCAGTTTCAAATACGGAAAATGTTTCCTGGCTTTGGGGCAGTCATTATGCCCTTACATTTTAGATGTCACTAACAAAGCAAGTGAGAGGTTTGTCCTATATAAATAACATATTTAACATAAAGAGAGAAAAGAAAATGATAAAAAGGACTGCTTCCTAAATCCTGATATGTGCCAAGAGTCCTGCACATTTGGTAAGAGAGTCGCATTCTTGATCCTGATGCTTCATTCTTATCCCTCTCCAGTTCACTTTCTTTTTTTCATAATGTCTTGCTATTTTTGTATGATTTTGACACCTTCTTTTATGCCTTTAATTACTTTCAGTATACTTATTTTGCAGTCCAGATTGTTCTATCACCTGAAGTTCTCAGAGGTCTAAATCTGCTGTTTGCTTTGTCTACCACTCTCACTCATGGCTTTTAGTTTTGTAACATGTCAGTACATCTTTGGCAGGGCTTTCTCTACAAGAAACCTAGGTGACCTATATGAAGCTGTGGCCCTCCAGAGTATTTCTGGATTTGCTCCTGCCAAATGCCACAAGAATATTACCAGCTTGAGACCAAGTTTGATTTTCATTCTTCAGCTTACAGGTCACTGAACCTGGTGGGTAGTAAATATGATAAATTTCCAAACCTGTAAAGCATAGTCACAAATTCTCAGGGGAGACTTTCTGAGAATTTCCCACCCATGCGCCAAGAAAAGACAAGCACCCTGTGATAACAGATAGATTTATTTTCCCTAGGCCATCCTTTTAAGGGTCACAATTTTACATGGGAATTATCCATTCCAAATTCCTGACTTTCATGGGCCCTGTCCCCATAGGGGGTTAAAACCTAATCCCTGCGGTCACTGAGACTGGGAAGTGCTCCTCAAGGCAGATACATTTTCCATGGCTTACTCCTCTCATTTCAGTTCCCTCTTTGTACCTGAAACTTGGGGAGTTCTGTACTTGCAATCTTAGCCATTTTTTTTTTGGCCACGTAACATGGCTTACAGTATCCCAGTTCCCCGACTAGGGATTGAACCCGGGCCCCGGCAGTAAAAGCGCCAAATCCTAACCACTGGACCATCAGGGAATTCCCCTTAAGCCATTTATTTAAAAGACTGTATGTTCTATTTTATTCGGAACATCTGAACATTTTTGGTGGAAGCGTTTTTCAGATACCTGTTCCACCATATGGCTGGAAATAGAACTATCAATTCATTCTTCGTGCTGCAGCCAGAGAGAATATTTCAGCATACAAATTTGATTTTGTTGTCAGTCTTACTTAAAACTGGAGTTGCTTCCCAATGATCTTAGGGTGGAAACTAAAATTCATAACCTACAAGACCCTAAATGGACATTACCTACTTCCCCATCCTCATGTTGCACCATATCCCTTCTCATTCTCTGTGTTCTACTTACACTAGGGTTCTTTCCAGTTCTAGAATGTACCTCACTTCTTCTTACCCTAGCAACTTTGCACATTCTGTTCCCCCTTTCTTGAACACCCTCACATTCTTCCAGTGCACTCACCCTTTAGATCTCAACATAAATGCATAATTGCTGTTGTCTAGGTAAGTTGTCTAGTTGTCTAATATATGTGTATATTGACCCAGGTACCCTCTCCTTTATTACACCTATCAGAGTTGTGCTTTTTCATTTATTTTTGTAATTATTTATTTAATGTCTTTCTCACCCACTGGACTTCAAGCTCTGTGAAGGCAGGTGCCATGTCTGTTCTTGTTCACCATTTTTATTAGTCAGTAAAAGTAACACTAGCTTCTACCTTCACGCTAACACAAAAAAGTCCTGAAATCTCAATAACTTCATAACATAAAATTTTATTTCTAATGCCATAGTCAGATGCAGATTAGCCAACTCTTCTCCAGCTGGACCCCAGAGACCCAGATTGTACCACCATCTTCAGCATGTTGCCATCAAGGTCACAGTGGAAGGAAAAGAGAACACAGGATCTTGTGGGAGATTTTTATGAGCCAGACCAGGCATGCATCACTTCCACCCACATTCCATTGGAGGGAACTCAGTCATAAGGCCCTATTACAAAAGAGCTGGGAAATATAGATTACCTATGTATCCAGGAAGAAGAGGAGAAAATGGTTATCAGTGAGCACTCAAGTCTCTGCCACACCATTGTATTTTCAGCAAAGAGCAGTTCCTGACAATAGGAAATTCTCAATAAACACAGATTGAATGAATCAACAAATGGATGAATGAATGGATGGAGGATGGATAGGTGATAGAGGGTGGAGGATGGATGGATGATTTTGTTGTCAATGATTCAGCTAGTCTGTAAGTTCTTTAAGCGTAGAGACCATATCTGTATTGTTCATCATGATAGAGAAGTTTAGGGCATATATTAGGAGCTCACACAAGAATAAATGATCCCCACTACTTGGGAGATTTCGTGGAAGAGATGGACTCCTAGTGGATCTTTAAAGAGTATGGAAAAAATTGGAAAAGCAATTTAAGAAGTGAATTTATGAAGGAATAGATAGGCGAAAATGTAGAAGAAAGGTTAATGTGAATATGGTTGAGAGTAAAAAAAGAAGGAATCAGTGGAGAATGGAGAACCTTAGAGGGTAATGCCTCACCAGGCTAGTGTCATCTAAATACTGTGTCTGCCAAGTCCCAGACTCCATCATTTTCTCTTTTGATGTATTATAGCCTTACACCTAGGAATAAGGGTGCCTCTTTAGTGAAATAGCACCTTTTCCCCTCCCATTTTGACCCTTAGTGTTTAAAATGAGTAAAATGTGCTCAGGAAGTATGTATTTGGATTAGTCAGAAGTTGGTACTACAGAAGACAGTTTGCCCCTAACCATGCAGAATGGTAAACCACACTAGTTCCAGCCCCAGCTGTCAGGCCAGGATTTCGCCCTAGCCCTTCTCCAATCAATACATAGGACTGCCTGGTGCCATCGGGAAGGAGCTGTATTTTAAAAATGAATGAAGTAGGACAACCAAAATCTTTCCATTCTTTATGTTCTCCTCTGCTTTCTGCCCAGGAATGGGGACCCCTGAGATCTGCAGGTGAGCTGTCTGAGGGTGCCACCCTCCCCTGACCCGAGAAGGGGCCAGGGCTACAAAAGTAGCCAGCCCTACATTACAGCTTCTGAAATGCACTGTCAGAGTTAGTGACAGGGGAGCCGCTCTACCTCTGGGGCTACAGCAGTGCAGTGAGCTTTAGTGGATCAATACTTTAGTCTTGTCATGCTAATTGCTCATTGGTTGACATTCATGATCCTTCCTTGCTCCCTCCCTATGTAAACTCTTTACAGCTGGAACAGCGAGATGCAAAAATCCTGAGCCTTCAAAGCCAGCTCCTGAAGAAGAGAGAGGGCCTGGCAGCTGAGGTATGGTGCTCCCCCATTTTCTTGCCCCCCCCCTTAAAAAAGCTTCATGTGTTTCTGCATGTGATGGTGTGATAGGGAGACGCACAAAAAAATGCCTGGGGTTAACACGCCTGCAACAAGTAAATGGTATTACCTTTTCAGAACAAAACAGTATCTCCCCTCCTTCCACTCCTCTTCCACACCCGCCCCCCCAAAAAAAACCAGAAAATAGAAAAATACCCACCCTTTCTATGAGTTTGGTTTTGGTCCTTCTTCTGTTTTGGTGAATCATTCACCTTCCACCAGCTCACAATGAACATGTATCTGTACTGTCCTCTTTGCTCCCTGACTAGGGCATGTCAGACCGAACTGCCACGTGTGTGTGTGTGTGCATGTGTTTGTGTGTGTGTGTGTGTGTGATCACGCCTACCATATTGGCTTCCTGTCCCTGGAACATCAGCTTTTCTAGCTGGCTGAGCCTGTCCCCACAACGACTGTGGCCACTGAAACCACACCAACTCCTACCCTGTAAGCTTCAGGCCTGTGCTATGCAGGGTTTTGTTAAGCCGTTTAGTATTAATTGATTTTTTTTCCATTTTTTTCTTTCTTTCCCTGGGCGGGTCAATAGCTGGATGCTTCAGGAGCAGAGGATCTATCAACTGCAGACCAAGCATAGGGAGACGCAGGCAGACCTGGAACAGAAACCCGGCCAGCTCCAGCCGCTCCAACAGTTCTTGGTAGCCAGACAGTCGGCAGCAGGAAGCATGCCACGGGCCACGAGGCAGGAAATGACCCAATCCTCGAGGTCTGGTAAGTTTCCTCACTTTTGGAAAGTAAGGCAAATGATAACCAAGCCTGTTTTTCCTTCCTTGAAAGGGTCAGCAGCATTTCTGCTGATTTCAGTTAATGAGTTAAAGATCAAAATCAGGATGCCCCCCACAGATCTGCGAGGATGGAGGGGTTGTGAGGGAAGAATGGGAGTTTGCGGGATAGACGAGGGCTAACCAAACTCTGATCCTATGCTGAGCCACTGCAGCCAAGCAGATGTCCTGAGTATCGATCCCTGCATCTTATTGATTTCCTCTTGGGGCCAAGAATGGGGTGGACCTACGGAGGACAAGAGGAGAACCGACACCCTCCCAGAGGGCCATGCAACCATAATCAGTGATAACAGTGTTAAGTGGTCAGCCTGGAGATGAGGTTTGCTCAGACCTATTGATCTGCACTCCCCTGAGATATAAATCCTTCTGAATTCGCTTCCGTGGATATAAGTATTTATAATTAAAATAGCCTAGGAGCCTCTTACAGGCACAGGGAGAGTGGCCCATCCCAGGGTGGGGTTTGATATCAGTCTCTTCCCTCTCCCTACTTTGTGCACTCTTCCCACTCTCTTGCATCTGTTTTTACATCTCGTTCTCTCTTTTGAACCCTATTTTGCTCACCCTCTGAGTGACAGGCACAATGTCTCAGGCTATCGGAAACTGGGAAAAATCCATTCTTTCTGAATGCAGCCTCCAGCTGAGGAAGGAGTGCCGCTCTCCCCAGTCAAGGCTATAGTTTCTGCATTCAGGAGCCTGGATTCAGAAAGGAATGGGCTGTTTGGGGAGTGGGGACAGTGAGGGGAAGACTTCTTTAGTTGTTGCTTTGTTCTTGCTTTCATTGGGGCATCAGATTGGTTTCGGTAACAAACAGCTTTATCACCCAAATGTGTTAACCAATGCCAAGACCCTGTGTTGCCTTGCTCGCTATGTTAAATCTGGGAGGATAATTTGAAGGGTCCCACACTCCCGTTTCTCAGCACCTCATAAATCTAAGCTCACATGAAGTGAACAGAGCATCCCTTACCCAAGGGAAAACGGAAGGATGCTGAGGACTTATTTAGGAGCAAAGCCCTTGAAGCCAGCCAGCAAGAACAAAACCATTGACCAAATCTTTGTCCACTGAAAGATCAACCTTATAGAGGATTGGAACTATTCAGCTTTAATGTTTAAAAGTTTGGGTGGCAAGGAGAATGGTCTTTCAAATCATTTGCTGTGCTCCCTAAACCTACCATCTGCTTTGGTGTCCAGGATACAATCTTTTCAGTTTTGGAACTTCTGACTACTTCCATCAGGTGTCTGCCTTGCTTCAGTGCTTAAACCTTGAACTGTGTGCCTTTGTGCTTCTGCCTCAGCAGGTTTCATTAATTTGTAATTGATGCCTACAGAATTGTTTAAGGACTTCTAGATTTTATGCTCGTCAAGGGTGTGTGCTAGGGTGTGTATGCACTGTCTAGGATGTGGGGAGAATTCACTGGGTTTTGCTTCTCCTTGTTTTAGAATGTTTAGTCACTCTGGTCCATCTGTGTGAGCTAATAAATGTATGTCTGTGTGTCTCTTTGCTGGTGTCTGTACTTGGGAAGCAGTGAACATAAGCAGGTTAGAGCAATGCCCCACATTTCTCTACCATTTGCATTAACTGTGTCTTCCCCAGATGCATATTAAGCTTTGCTATTTTTTTCTTTTTATTCAGAGGTGGTAGTTTCAGAACTCAAATCTAGCTCATTTGTCTCTTTTAGCAAATGATTGAAGGTTAGGGATTATTCCAATTGGCAGTCAAGGGTCAGTATTTTGGATTCCACTTGGCTTAGATAATTTATATAGAATAAAAGTCTAATAGGTATAATCACAGTAACCTTGGCTTAAGAATGTTTCTAAGCATACTTGAGACTGATAAACACTTCAAGCTAAAAATGCAAGAATGTTCCGGTTAGTGACTTGTATGCTTCTGTGGTAATGGAGAGAATGGGAATGCAGTTCTCTTTGTTTGATTTATATGGCGACACCCAGAACGTGAAAGGTGTATTTTACTGTAGAAATAAACTTTCGACATTGACCTAGAGAACAGAAGACCCAGGCTGGAACTTAAATCCTTCTCTGCTAGGTTATAATGAAAAGCATAATTTAAAAGAATAGATTTTTTTTTAGGAAGAAAAACCCTGACATTGGTGTCTTTCTCCCATTGTTTGTAATATTTGTCAACATGTGCGTGCATGATTTCTCTGAAGAACAAGATTATTTGGAGAAAATGATCTAAATTTTAGAATTGAATACACTTCACTAATTAAATGTGTTTTCTTGTGCTCTTAGTGCCACTAAATCTAAATAGCACATAAATTAATTCATTGCTGTCTTGTGCTACTGTTTCTACAGGTCATATTTGAAAGCTTGTTGCCAGCCATAGGGAAATGGAATCTTGGATGGGGAAAAAAAAATCACACCTTTTATTATGGAATCATCTAGTGGCTTAGGATAACAATCTTCAGTGTCTACTCTTGTAGGAATTTAGCCCCTTTGTTATAGATATAGTCATATGCTATATTTGCCTTTTATGTTTTACTACATAATGATATATTTTTCAGTCCCATTTTCCTAATAGGTTTTACATTCAACATATTTTATAATGCAAGAATAGAAATATTTCACTGTTGTTTCTATATTCATAGTGTAGAATATAATGATACCAATATTTCACTGTTATTTCCACGAAACCATATATTTATTATGTTTCAAGCCTTTCTGAACATCTTGACATACTCATTTGATCCTTAGAGCAAACTTAGGAGACAAGTTAGAGCAAGAGTCATTATCTCCATTTTACCAATAATAGACATGCACAATGTGAGGCAGATATTTGTGTCAGACTTGGGCCTATGACCTGAGGCTATGGGCTTCTGGTCAAGTGCTCTTTCTAAAACTGCCTGCTGCTGCCATTAATGTTTAATAAAATTTTAGCATATTCTGTATTTCCAGCACCTATTACAACCACTGACATGCATATAAGGCAAATGTTGGTCGATCTTAATTGATAATTAGTATTCTACTCATGCAAGAAAAGGTTACAAGTAAGTATTTCAGGCTTCTTTCTTCGGCCTTTATCATACCACAAGTAGCTGCAGAATCCAATGTCATGACAAATCTTTTTTGTTAGCCTCAGAAATTCTGTGAATTATTAATATGCCTAATCAATAAGTTTGCTCCCCAGAAACATGCCCCTGTCAAAACATAGTGACTATATATTATTTACTATAAGTCACTGTATTTCACAAAACCCTTGAACACATATTTAGTCTTCATACTTACCAACGTTTGCTTTTAAAGAAACATTATGTAAAATTTGAAGCATCTAGATGAAGTGCTTAAAGTCAAGCATAAACTTTTCCTTTTCCTGAAAAAAGCACTGCTCCTTCCCTCAACCTTCTCACCAGTTCAGGGATTCTTAACCTTCTCTGTGCCATGAATCCTACTGCCAGTCTGCCATAGACCTGAAGCCTATGGACCTCTTCTCAGAATAATGCCCTTAAATATACGAAATAAACTATGTAGAATTACAAAGGAAATTAATTTATATTTAAATTCAGTTATCAAAATATTAAAATCAATTAAATATTTAAAACAACTTTTATGTTATATGTGTACTTTCTATTAACATGTTGCTAGTTCCAGTGATGGATCTACAACTGTAATTTTAAGGTGGTGATAAGAATAAGAGATATTCTGAGATTACCTACAACAATACATGATATGGCTGTAATATGAAAATAGCTGTAACCATTACTGTGGTTTGTTTCCTACGGTTATAATTGAAGGAAATGGTAAATTGTTGTTCAATATTAGTGAAAATAAAGGTGTGATTTTTTTTTCCCCATCCAAGTTCACAGACCCACTGAATTCTATCCATGAACTCTTTAGGAATCAGTGGATGCCAGGGTAGGAACCCCTACTCTAGCTAGTTCCTACTCATTTTTCAAAACTCAACTGAAGCATCATCTTGTCTAATGAACTTCACTAACCCTCTCCCAGATGGAGTTAGCTGCCACTCTTCTGTGCCCCAAGAGAACCCACAACCTCTCTAACCCAACATTTAGCACAGCACAGGGTCTGCATCAATTTACTTGTCTGTCCCTCCCAATGAGTACACATTCTTGAAGCCATGGGTCATGGCTTATATTAACACTACCCAGCACAACGTCTGGCACATGGCAGTGGTTCACTCGATATTGAAAAGGAAGAGGAAGGAAAATTCAATGAGGAGGAAGCCATAAGTCACAGAAAGTTAAAATTAACAAAAAATTAAAGTCAGTAACTTAAATGTCTGCTTGAGTCAAATTTTCCATTAGTGGCACCTTCATATCCCAGGCAATAAAGATGTGGATGATGTTATGCTTCCCTTTTAGTGCAACTCGTAATTTATAGCCTCCTAAAAAATCATAATCCCATATTGAGGGACTAATAATAATAATATCCCAGTTTCAGACCTGTTTTTTTCCTTTTAGGTTCTCATTAATACAGACAAGGGAAAGAGTCTGTAGGGACATTGAGAGAAAGGACTTTCTTCATACCTTGAGCTTTTAGGGCTTTTCAGTCAAATTTAAAAAGCCAAGAAAAGTGATTTTGATTTTAAGGCACACATACAAATGTGTAAATTCTCCCTAAAACCATATGTACTTGAAAATGATTATTAAGATTTCCTTGAAAAATAGAATACTACTAATAAAAGCCTCAATTCTTAGCACAAATGCTTTGTGTAGGATAAGCATAGATGCTTATTCACAGGAACTTACCCTTTTAGACATGCACTCAACTTCTTAATATTAATGTCACATAAAAATCAGCATTTATTCATGCATAGTAATGTTGTATGTACCTCTTCTTTCCCAATAAGAAATACTTGCCATCCCTACCCAAATGAATGGACATTTACATATCAATGTGAGGCTGCATATTTCTTGGGTACAAGTTGATTTTGATCTACAATGGACTTGTTTATTATAGGAAGAAGAGGATAGAGATCTAAATGGAGATAAAATTGGAAAAAATTTATAGCCATTTTTATTGTCTGGTAGATGTTTTCCATTCAATATTTTTGTGCACGAATGCATATTGAACCTGAGTCTTTGATTACCACTTCAATAGCTTTCAATACACCTCTCTCTATAAATATCTTATTGAAATATACTAGTCAACCCAAAATTTAGATTACAGAATTGAATCTGAGTTAATATAGAGTCCTAAGATCTTGACTCGAGTAAAGCTCATTTCACACCATCATTTAAAAAGACGCTGACCCATGTGCACTGCACGTATTCTACAAGTGGTATCTTCTCAAGGTCATTGGTGACTGTCCACAGAGCAGATGCCTAAATATCCTTGTGGACCTGACTCCTATTACAGCATTCACCTACTTTCACCCACTGAAGCAGAAAGTTGAAAAAGTAGTATTCAAAGTCCTTTATTCCTAAACAGAGTGTTGGTGGAGCAAAGGAAAAAGATTAGACAATGACTATAACGATAGATAGGGAGAAGTAGATCACAGTGGAACTAGGGCTCAGAGAATTAGTCTCAAAGCATCAATCCATATTTGAGCCTCTTCATCTTTTGAAAGGAAGTTCCCACGTAGCCTTAACTGATATTCTTGTCTCTGGGTTTCGAAAGATACATTGCTTATTGCATGCTCTTTTAACCTTTACCTACCTGCTCCTCTCTGATGTTATCATTCTCCGCTTTCATTATTATTTCTCTCATTTCTGCTCTCCTTACTCTTTTGAAACATTTTATATTTTGAGTTAACTGTTACTTTAAATTTACCGATTTGGCATATAACCCTTGAGCTCTTCAGGAGAAAAGCCTACCCAAATCTAAAAGGTGAGAAATATTTTTAGCAGACAGATAAATTGCTCGAAATACACAGAAAAACATTTGCTAAGACTTGTTTTGCAAATAAATATAGGCATTCATAGTTGATATGATTGTTAGAATTACAGCAAGAATTTTATATTAATAATCACCCTTAATTTATGCAATGCCATCTTCCAGGCAGGAAGGAAAATATGGCTCTGGAAACACAAGTCAAACAAGCAGACTGGGAAAGAAAGCTTAAATAATATACTGTATAACAAAAATTTATTTAAAAGAAACAAAGAAAGACCTGGACAAATAGACTGTTAACAGAATCATAGCTTGAAATAAAGAGATTGCATAAAGCAATTGGCTTATGAATTTAATAATCAATAGAAGTTATTTTCAATCATCCACATTTTAAATACTATTTGCAAATTATAAATATTTTAAAAATAGAAAAATATTTTCAAAACAGAAAATTGTAAATATTTTCAAAACTATTCTCAGTAATTATCATCTATTAAAATGTAAGCTCTGTGTCTAATAATATAATGAATCAGATGTGAAGAGAGAAAAACTGAGAGTATGTAGAGGATAATGGAGTCAAGAGCAGGAAGCAGCTTTGGGGATGGATAAAGGACAAATCATTCCAGACAAATGTGATCACTCTTTTAAATCACATTACGAGATTAATGGATGAAGGGAATGCACTAGAGGTAATATATATGGATTTTACTAAAGCATTTGATACACTGCTCCATGAATTTCCACTTGCAAAATTAATTCAAATTGGGTAGAATATGTGCATGGTCACATAGACTGAAAATTGGCTGAAGGACCATAAACAAAGAGTAACGACAAATGGTGGTCCCTCACATTTAGGTGGGAGACAGTGTCCAGGACAACCCTGAGGACTGATGCCCACTTTAGTATCATATAACCACCTCACTAATGATCTGGGGAAAGGGAAGGAAATTAAAGAATTCACAGAGTTTGACATAGGAGGTGTCACAAACCATGATACAATTAGAGCACAAAAATGAGTTAAAAATAAAAGTGGAGAGTAAAATTAAACATAGGTGATACTTAACCTCTTCTCACAACTAAAAGAAGAACAAAGGATTACTAGGAATATAGTTATATACAATTTTCATTTTAATTGTTAAAACACTGATTAGGGAAAGTCCATTTAAAACCATACTGTCATTAAATAGGGTGGTTCTTTATTCAGTTAGAATCTGAAATGCTATGCTCCTGGTTGCTCCAAATTTGAATTCATATAAAGAATTCATAGATAGGCTGAAGGGACAAGAGATTGATTTCTGAGAAAAGAATTTAATTATATCCACTTAAGTGCATAACTACTAGGGTATCAGTAATTTCCCCAAATACCTGGTGAGTTCAGGGCAAATAAGCACCTTGAATGAACCTTGGCTCACTATAAAAATTTTTCTGATATAAATGTCTCCAAATACCATTTTGCTAACTTCCAGGACAACTTTACTATTATTTCTGATGTTGTAGTTGGAATTGTTGAAACCATATAAAATGTCATTGTTTAGAAACAGAATGAACTCTTAAAAAGTGGACTGGATGAAACTTGATTTTCCTTTAACACAGAGCAGGATCTTATTTATAATCAAAGCCCTTTCACATTCACCATCTCATCAAATCCTCTTAGCCACACTGAGAAGGAGGTATTATCATCCCCAAATTACAGATGTCGAAATTGAGGCTCAGAAAGGATAACTGACTTGTCCAAGACTACACTATTAATAAATGACAGAATCATTTCTAAAGCCCACATTTTATGGACACCTAGCATTGGGATCTTTCCACTAAACAGCACTGTTTCCCACGCGTATACCATGAAAGAGACCATCTCAGAAGCCATATATACCAGGATATATACCAGGATCTGACCTTGACTTTGTTCATCCCGTGCTGAGTTAGAAAACATAATGGAAAGGACCTAGCATGGAATCTGTGACATGGAAGTCAATAATGTTTAGCTCCTTTTCTTTGCTTTTTACCCTACTTACAACTTCTTCATTCAGCAAAGAGTTATCAAGTACATAATGGGTGCTGGACACTGTCCAGCTGTGCACATCTTAGTTTTTCTTCTCAATCATCTTGGTCTTCCTCTTAAGCTCAGGTCTCCCAAGTTCACCAGAAACTCCATGAGAGAAGACCCTGTGTCTACCTGTTTACTGCAGTGTCCCCAACACCTAGCAAATACTCAAAATATACTTCCTGAGCTAGAGAGAAAACATTCAACCTCCCGCCTCCAAAGCTCCCCTGAGCTTTGGCGAGGCTTGTGTGCCTGCTTAGTTCCTTCCCACAGCATCAAATAAAATGGCCCAAAAGCCACTGCACACACTGAAAGAGTGGGGAAAAAGTCCTGGATAGGGGCATGAGGAAGCTAGATAATGAATGCATTTGTCAAGTTACTTTAACTTCTCTTGCACCAAATCACCCCAAGGGCCTATATTGCCATGTCTGATAACAAGCAAACCACCATGCTAAAGTAGTTGGCTACTGGGACATCCTTTGCTGAATAGCAAGAGACAGACATTCTGTTTCTTCTATGCCCATAGCCCAGCTGCTCCACAGAAAGCCCTGCAGAGGCGTGGTAGGAGCCCACTGCTTTGCACCTTCTGGATAATCTTCTTTCCTGCATATTTGGAAGGAAAGCCCACATTATAGAAACACTTGGCACTTCTTTGGTGAATAGGCCAAGCCAAGGACACAGCAAGGGACACATAGCCCAGGTAGAGATGCACAACATGGGGACCCCCATGCGTAAAGCCACTTCCAGGGTAAGGACCTGACCAGGGTCACCTCTCCTGCTGTGTCTGCAGTCAGTTCACATTCCCACTAAACAAAGGCAAAAGATGCACATCTGCTCAATTCCTGCCCTTTACCCAACGCTGCCTGGGAATGTATTACATCACAGATATTTCCACCCACAATTGAATTAGTTATATTATTTTCAAAAAGAATACCTTTGTCATTTCTAACCCTCTTCTTCTGTATTAGGCGTATTACAGTTGGGTGAGTGCACCTGAAGTCTTCAGTGAAGTGTCAGGTGTAATTTAGCACTGGGAGATTAATTATGGGATTGCCCTTTAGGAAAAGGCGGGGAGCTCAGCCCTGCCTGTCAAATAGGTCCCTGCCTTCTAGCGGACTCTGCAGGTGAATGAATCAGTATTTGGCATATCAGCATTTCATAGAGCCTCCATGCTAATGTCTTTTTGAAATGAAACCGAGAAAGCTGTTAACCTCAGTTAGCCGAGTGTCCCCTCTGTGACCGGGATAAATCATCAATGTAGAGGCAGAGAACTCTGTTCTTATGCTTTGGGGAACGAGAGCCAGGGCTGTGGAGAAACGGGTGGAAAGGACCTCCAACTCTCAGAAAACTGAGGATTTTTATCTCCCTTAAAAGGAAAAATGAATATTACTTCTCCTTGCCTCCTGATTTAGCTGTTCTAAAAGGATTTTGAATAATTTGATTCAGTTAGATAGCATATCCTTACTTATCATTTTTTCCAAGCCTTTGATCCCTCCTCAGTGAACCCCCCCAAATATTTTTATTATACTGTATATAATTACATTACAATATATGTGTGTATATGTATGTGTGTATACATATTTATATATAAATGTGTATTAATCATATAATAGAAAATAATATGAATAATGTATTTTATCATAATATATAATAACATATTATATAATTGATATATAAATATTATATGTATATAGGAACTCCTGGAATCTCTTGCAACTGAAAATCTTGTCTTAACTTCCAGAGTAGCTATGGTCAGGTGACTAGGGATTCTCTATTCCCTACTAATTCTTGACTATTTTTCCATGATTCAGGTTCAAACAACATCCATACAGAATCCTCATATCAATCTTGTGAGGCAAGAGTCGTTTCTGTTTTTACATTTGAAAAAACTACGGTGCAGAGAAGTTAAGGGAGGCAAAACTTAGGGTCAAACCCAGGCCTTCTGTCATCTGTTCCTCAGTCAGTAGATGCCGTGCAGCCATCAGTGGCCACCTTCCCTCGTGGTCTAGCGGTTAGGATTCAGTGCTCTCTAACCATCAGTGGCCAGTTGTGGTACTGGAATTCTTTCCCCACAAACAGATACAAACAGATATGACCTAGGCTTGCAGCCTCCTTTTTATCTTGAAGGCTCTTGACTGCTTCCTTCTCCAGGTGTCCCTAAAGGAAGGCTATTTGATTACTGCATATGTCTTCAGCCCTTGGTATTTACAATCAACTGTACAATTGCTTTTATTAGTTCCACAGTGCATTATTCCCCTTCTCACTTCACCTGCCTGAGCTATGTGAGCTAGACGAGGGGGAGATGACTGAAGTTAAGGCCCATGACACTGAGTGTTCCAGAGGAGCATGGAGCAAAATGCTAGGAGGTTTCTCAATCAGCAGAGAAACAAAATAGGTTAAGTGGGCTGGAAGGTTTTTAGAATATTTACAGATTCATGATAAGATTTACTCTCCAAAATTTCTTACATCCTAGAAAAAAATTTAAAGCATAAATTATAAAAATGGTAATAGAATGTTCATAAGCATTCAAGTGTTGTGCTTGGGAAAGAAGCTTTCTTGCGTGCTCCCATCAGTCTTTGGTTGGAGAGAGGAGGGATCAGGATGGGAAGGAAACTGGCTTGTGTGGACAGAGTTCAAACATTGATGGGACACGAGATAAAAAAAATGTTTCAAGTCCACCATAGGGTGCAACTGCATCATTTTACAAAAGTGAAAACTGAGGATCTGAAGGGTTAACCAGTTTGCCCAGGGTCACAAAACTTAAGTTGAAGAATTAGGACTTGAATGCAGGTCTTCTGGTGGGAAGCCAGCAGAGGTGGTCTAGAGGCTTGCTTTCCTTTGTTGAAAATCTCACGTGACAGTCCCAAAGGAAAGATGAGACAATGACAATCCAGTGTTACTTATTCTCAAAAGAAGACACCCTTTATTTCCAGGCCTGTTTTTCACTTTTGTTTACCCAGGCCCAGGCCCTGCCCACCCACTACCATGCCTCACCCCCACTAGCCTTCCCTGACCTCCCCAGATAAATTTAACCATGCCTTTCCCCACGCTACGTTTCTAACTTTGAACAAACCTCTGTAGTTGCACATATCCACAGATTATAATTTATTTATTTGTTTCTTCTACAGGCTGTTAAGTTCATATGAACTTATTTACCTCCGTATCCCTTTATAGCTGAAAAATGACAGGGACTTCATAAATGTTAGTTATGTTGAATATCATTTGCTTTCTATCAAACTGAAATGGTCAGGTAATTTCCATCTGAGTTTCACATAATCTGGCAATGACAAAGATTGATTTCCTGGGCTCTCGTGTTGAAGTTTGAAGGTTCATAACAGCTTCTGCTCATTTCCTTGGCCTCTGTTTAAAGGCTGATCAGGATAGAAAATAATTTACAAGTTTTTCTTGTACTTATGACTAAATAGTATTGCCAGTGATTCAGAGACCACCAAAGTGTGTTTTTTTCCTCAAAATTGAGATTACATTAATTTTTATTTCAGATTGAGCTACATCTCCTTGAATTTCCTTGGCATCACTTGAACAATAAAGGGCCAAAGGAAAATATGAGAAAATTCACCATTTGTTTAGAACCTGAATTGCTGAGAGCTGATTATGTTCACAAGATTAACACAGGTCTCTCCCCATCACTAATAATGTAGGGAAGTGTATGTTCTCCTAGCCTGCATCCTTGATCCAATAAGAAAACCTATGTTGAGGGAGAAATCTCATACCAACCTCTTCATTCTCCATATAATACATTCTGGGGAAACTTTTCTCCCAAAGGAACTCTACATCCCTTCTCCTTTGGTTTCAGCAGAGGGACCGCACTCAGTCTTTTTAAGGATCCCTCGGCAGAGGGACTGCACTCAGTCTTTTTTATTTTTTTTGCGGTTCGCGGGCCTCTCACTGTTGTGGCCTCTCCCGTTGCGGAGCACAGGCTCTGGATGCGCAGGCTCAGCAGCCATGGCTCATGGGCCCAGCCGCTCCGCAGCATGTGGGATCTTCCCAGACCAGGGCTCGAACCCGTGTCCCCTGCATCAGCAGGCGGACTCAACCACTGCGCCACCAGGGAAGGCCCTGCACTCAGTCTTTTTAACGATCCCTCAGGTGAAGGATGCAAGAAGAAAAAGAAATTTGAGTAACGCTGTTGGAGGCTGGGAACCTGCAGAAATTTGGAACTGTTTTTACTTTCTCAGTTGAGCTTTACTAACATCAAAGTTTGGCAAACTACAGCACATGGGCCAACCACCTTTTTTTGGTAAAGGTTTGTTGCAGCCCAGCCATACCCTCTCATTCACATAATGTCTGTGGCTGCTTTCATGATACAATGGCAGAGCTGAGTAGTGGTGACAGAGACATTCTGACCAACACAGGCTAAAATATTTACTATTTGACGCTTTACGGAAAAAAAGTCTGTTGGTCCCTGCCAAGATTATCAGCCCTGAGCAGAGAAAAGAGGTAAGAAATCTAAATGAAAGCATAATCTGAATAAGGAGTTTATTAAAAATTGGACCTAAAGCCAGCATTATAAAAGAGTTCAACTAGTAGTCAGGACTCTATTGAGCTGCAGGTGATAGAAACAACAGTGGCCTAAAAGAAATAGATTTTATTTCCCTCAAATAAGAAGTCTAGGTGGTTGCTGGCATTGATTCAGCACCCAAAGCTATCATCAAAAAACTGGGCCTGGGCTTCCCTGGTGGCGCAGTGGTTGAGAGTCCGCCTGCCGATGCAGGGGACACGGGTTCGTGCCCCGGTCCGGGAGGATCCCACATGCCGCGGAGCGGCTGGGCCCGCGAGCCATGGCCGCGGAGCCTGTGCGTCCGGAGCCTGTGCTCCGCAGTGGGAGAGGCCACAACAGTGAGAGGCCTGCGTACCACAAAAAAAAAAAAACAAACAAAAAAAAAAAAACTGGGCCTTTTCTATCTACTTCATCAGAACTAAAGATGCTGAGATCTTGGCTGTTCTTCATATTGGTTGCAAGATGGGTGCTATGGCATCAACCATCATGTCCATGTTCAAAGAAGGAAGAAGAGGCAAAAAGGAAGAAGGATCATGCTCTCTGCCTATTCCTTTCCACCTGGAAATGAGAGGGTTTCCCAGAAGCCCCTCTCCCACCCTTTCAGCAGATATCTGCTTATACCCCACAGCCAGACAAGTCACATATGCACCCCTTCTGTCTGGAAGTTTGGGAAAGCAAGTACTATCGACCACTCCAGGTTCTGTGTTGGGAGGTTGCAAGAGACAGGGGATTGGGAATGGCTTTGGGGTAGCCAATCAACAGTGCCTTCCATAGACAGTTTTTCTCACTTTAGGTCTGTAGGCATGGAAGGGATGATCAATGAATATTTATTAAGTGACTGAACATACAGAAAGTTAAGTTGATTTCCTTTCCTCCATATTAAAGAAGCTATATCCAGACAGGAATTGCAAAGCCTTGTCTAAAGATACTCCCAAGGGGGAATTCCCTGGTGGCTCAGTGGTTTAGAACCTGCCTGCCAATGCAGGGGACACGGGTTCGAGCCCTGGTCCAGGAAGATCCCACATGCCGCGGAGCAACTAAGCCCGTGCGCCACAACTACTGAGCCTGCGCTCTAGAGCCTGCAAGCCACAACTACTGAAGCCCACATGCCTAGTGCCTGTGCTCTGCCACAAGAGAAGCCACCACAATGAGAAGCCCACACACTGCAACAAAAAGTAGCCCCCACTCACCGCAACTAGAGAAAGACCGCGTGCAGCAACGAAGACCCAACGAAGACCCAACGCAGCCAAAAATAAATAAATAAAATTTAAAAATAAAATGAAATTTAAAAAAATAAAGATACTCCCAAGGATCTCTCATGACGACAGAAAAAGAGCTGAAAAAAGGGCAGGTGGATGCTATTGGTGAATGGCAGGACAGATGACACCTTTTGTGTTTGCTCACCACATGGTTCTAATTGAACTGGAACAGGGTAATTTATGGTTCATCTTAGGTACAAGCTCTACCTTGGAATTTGTGTTGGGGTTAAAAAGTGTTTGCCCCATTTCCTATAACAATGTGAACATACCTGCTTGTTGATAAACATTATACTAGTTCCTTTAAATATACCAATAAAATAATGAGATAAGGTCAAAATCTTTAGATTGGCTTAGTCTTATCTAACTATGAAATTGTAAGGAAATCTCTCCTGTTTTTTTAAGCTTACTACTTACAAAGCTATGTATTTGTGGTATATATTCAAATTTTATTTATAATAGATAACCTCAAGAGTGGAAGAGTTATAAGTTTGAAACACATTGCATCGATACTATCTTAGAGACTTTTGTCATTGTTACAGCCATGTCAGTTTCATCTCTTCATCTATAAACTTACGAAATGTTGCCAGATCTCACCTCCTACACAAACAACCAGAGGACAGAAATTACTCATAGCTCTGCAGGGATTTAGTTTTACCAGGTGAGTTTTTCTGTGATTCTATTAGGGTAATAATTTAAAAAACAAAATAGGTTGCTTGCTTTTTCAGGGTCTAACCAGGAAAACGAAGCACTTCAAGTATTTACAACAGAGGGAATTTAATGCAGGGAATTAATGGGGGAGATGAGCAGCTGGTATGGGTGGTGAAGTTAACAACAGTAGGAAGCCACTACCTTCCCACAGAGACAAGGGGGAAGGTGGTGCTGCCAGAATCCAGGGGCCAGGGTCCCCTCACAGAAACTGGAATCCTGTTAGGCCTACGGGTAGAGCCAGAGCTGCAGAGGAGATACAGTTGCTGCTGGAATGTATCTCAAAGCAGAGGGAAGCGGGGAAATTTGCCTGGTTTCTCCCTCCCTCTCTCCATTTTCCTTCCAGCTCCTCCCATCGGACAAACCTCGCTGTTAGCCAGTTAACTTTGGAGTCTAGAAATGTAGCCTCCAGGACTTCCCTGGTGGTCCAGCGGTTAAGAATCTGTCTTGCAATGCAGGGGATGCCAGTTCAATGCCTGGTCGAGGGACTAAGATCCCACGTGCCGTGGGGCAACTAAGCTCACACGCCGCAACTACTGAGTATGCGTGCCACAGCTAGAGAGCCCACGTGCCGCAACTACAGAGCCCACATGCTCTGGAGCCTGCACGCCACAACTAGAGGGAAACGCGCACACAGCAACAAAGAGCCCACACGCCACAACGAAAGATCCCGTGTGCTGCAACTAAGACTCAACACAGCCAAAAAACAAATAAATAAAAAAGAAATGCAGCCTGCAGGAGTTCAGCTCCCAGCCCTACAGAGCAGAACAGGGAAAGAATGAGGAATGGAATTGAAAACAAACACTCCCAGAAACAGCACAGAAGCCTCCCCATAGGTGAAGACCTACACTTTGGCCTCTAGCAATTATTAAGTTGTACCTCTAGGTTATCCAACTTGAGTTCTTTCCAGTGTTGTTTAGAATGGTTATGTCAGTACTGTAACCATCTTTATTGCATATCAATGGATGATAAACATTACTAGACTTTGTAGGAAATGTAATGAAATCAAAAACAGAATCCCTGATTAGATGTAGTTTACCCTTACATTTATTTTTTTAAGTAATTTTACTTATTTTTTAATATTTATTTATTTTATTTGTTTATTTTTATTTTTGGCTGCGTCGGGTCTTAGTTGCGGCACACGGGATCTTCGCTGTGGCATGTGGGATCTTTCATTTCGGCGTGTGGACTCTTCATTGCAGCGTAAGGGCTTCTCTTTAGCTGTGGCGCATGGGCTCCAGGGCATGTGGGCTCTGTAGTTGTGGCGGGCAGGCTCCAGAGCGCATGTGCTCTGTAGTTTGTGGCACATGGGCTCTCTAGTTGAGGTGCGCGGACTCAGTAGTTGCAGCTCGCAGGCTTAGTTGCCCCATGGCACATGGGATCTTAGTTCCCCCACCAGGGATTGAACCCATGTCCCCTGCTTTGGAAGGCAGATTCTTTACCACTGGACCACCAGGGAAGTCCCTACCCTTACATTTATAATTAATTGGAGAAGACTTCCTGAAAGAGGTAAATCCTAAAAGAGGAGGTAAAAAGTTTCCCAGAAAGGAAGTAGGAAGTGGGAGTAGCCTAAAGAAGTGGGAAGAACATTTTGCGTGGCACACAATGTCTTTAACTGGAATAGATTCTGGGTGGACTTGGGTAACAAAGAAGTCGGTGGAAAACTTTGGAGGACTGACAGAGAACTTTAAATTTGATCAATGGAGAACACAGTAAACTTTCCATGTGAAAAATGGTGTTGAGTTCATCTGATCCTAGAAAGAGTACTAGGAAGCTGTTGGAATGATCTAGTTACAAGGTAGAGAACCAGGTGGTTAACTGTGAAGGGGAATCATAGTGGGGTGGATAAGAGCATAGGTGCTGCAGCAAGATTTCCCGGGTTCAAATCTCAGTTCTACCACTTACTAGCTCCTTCTCTGGGAGACAATAATAGTACTTACCTTGTAATGTTCCAAGCTTCAATTTTGTGCCTGACACATGATAAATGTTAGCTATTATTGAAATCATATTGGTGGATGAGCTTACCAAGGAAGGAAGGGGGAAAGAATAAAATACCCTTCAGGCAGCTCCAATGAATATTTGGAACCGTTTGTAATCTAAATTGTAGTTGAAATCACTGTGAATGCATAAACTGCCCGAGTGAGTTCAGAGGAAGGAAAAACAGAAAGCCCAGGACAGACAGAGGAGACAATAGAAAAAGTAGTCAGAGAAATAATAAGAGAACTCCGTGGACCAGCATATTAAAACCTCAGAGAGTAATAAAGTCTTATAAAACAATGGTCGCTTAGCAGGATATTGAAAATCCTGGATGGATGTCTTCTTTTCAGTTTGCTGAGTTGGTTCTCTGCTTGCTCTGGCCTAGGCATTACCATCATTTTTGCACATTGCAGCATTTTAAATGGTATTACTGGAGTAAGAGCCAATCACAATGTTGTATAAATGCCTGTCATCAATGGGCATTAGAACTAAGTGATACATTATTCTTTCATAGGGAGTTGAGTGTACATCTCTAAATCTTCCAAGGGGACTAATTTGGTGATGACAAGAGCACATTTTTTCATGTGCTCATGTGATCAAGGGTACCAGATCCACCTTGGCTGGTACGAATTTCCTTCCTTCCCACTGAAGGCTAAAGACATAAGGAGAGGGAACTCAGGAGATGAAGCCACTACCGACAGCCACAAAGTAGCCAACATTGCTGCAAATGGTCTAGCATTAGCCTGATGCCTGCTCCAGCTGAGGCTGCATGTCTGGATGACATGTAGTTATAATGGCTGAGGTTTGAGTGAATAGTGGAGTGCTGGCCTGGGGTGGAGATAAGGAAGAGAGAGATGGGAGGACAGACTCTCTCTAGGATTTTGTGTGTTCATTTTCCATTACTGCCTAAAGAATGGATGTGTAGAACTTCAGTTAGTGGCAGCTTGGAGAAAGTACCTTTCTGTGTTTCTCCTTTAATTGAAAGTAGTAGGATCAAAGTGCTTAGGGGGACAGAGGCCAGCAGGGATGGGAAAGAAGCTGTGATCTTACCAAGGGGATCAAATAAGCAGGGTTTTGCAGGTCTTGAGGCTGTGTATCATAGCAAGGGAGAACCATTTCATTTATTTTCCTTAAATGCCTTACAGTTCTTTGTCTCTATTCATCACATGAGCCAACAATTAATTGTTTAAAGAAAAAGGCCAGCAACTGTTTAGTTTCTCTTATAATTAGGGTAACCATATAATTTATCCTTCAAGCTTTCTGTTGATACAATGAATACTTTCACTGGGACAACAACCATAAAGTGGGTCTGTCCCAGACTGATTGGAATACATAATCATCCTACTTACAACCCATTTCAAAATCTTTTTAGTTCATGTAGCATAGTGGTTAAGGTACAGACTCTGGAGCCAGACCAAGTTCAAATCCCACTTCTACTGGCAACTAGCTGTGTGACCTTGACAAGTCACTTAGCTTCTCTGCAATTCAGTATCTTCAGCAGTGAAATGAGGCATAATGATTGTTCCTACATCTGAGGGTTAAAGTACTAAGTGAGTTAGTATGCGGACAGGCACTTAGGACAATTCCTGGTAGATAGTGTAAGCTGAGTTCTTATTGTTCTTGTTATTTCAGACTTTCTAAGATAAGGAACCTAATCTTACAGAACTGACACCTGACTTCTTGCCCCATGCCCTGACATGGATTTACATTCAGCAAAGGTTTGCTGAGTGAATAAATGAGAAGAAAGAAGAAATGAATAAAGGAAGAAAGGAACACAATTTTTATCCTTTACTTTCATTTTTTTCTTGATTCTTTATTCCTTCACTATTTTTAGGTTACTTTGAAGCACAAGGACACTGAAAGCTACTCAAAAAATCGTTCAAATGCCTGTCCTAACCTAGTCTTTACTATACCCTGGGATCCCTTGGTTTTGACATTTCCTGTCATCACCTGGCCTATAACCAACACTGGCCTGTTCTCACAGTCTGCTTTTCCATCTGCCTGACACTGCCAAGCTCTTAGACCTTTCTCTAGAAACTTACATCTTGTCCAATAAAATTAATTTTGTCAATTAGCACTATTTCTACCACCTCAGCGAGGCTTATCAGCAATCCTTTTATTCGCACTCTACATATTCCCCTAAGATATCATCTTTCCCATCCCTTCAAGCTCACAACCCACTCAGCTACACCTCTCTCTCAAGAGTTGACCTGCTTTCTGCTTTATTGAGATGATACTCTCCAACATGAACTCCTTCAACTAGCACAACTAAGTAATGTATAACCCCTCCTATTATCTTTTTGCCTGTCTCAGAGGGGAAAGTGCCTCTAACTCCTTTCCAGAGCTAATTCTTCTCTGTCTGCCTTGATCTAAATCCATCCCTCTTCCTTCCAGAGCTCTGTTCCATCAGTTATCCCACTCTGTTTTTTTTGTTTTGTTTTGTTTTTGTTTTGTTTTTTGTTTTGCGGTACGCGGGCCTCTCACTGTTGCGGCCTCTCCCGTCGCGGAGCACAGGCTCCGGACGCGCAGGCTCAGCGGCCATGGTTCACAGGCCTAGCCGCTCCGCAGCATGTGGGATCTTCCTAGACCGGGGCACGAACCTGTGTCCCCTGCATCGGCAGGCAGACTCTCAACCACTGCGCCACCAGGGAAGCCCCCAACTCTGTTTTGATTTTTTACAATTCTCTCAAATCCTTGATTCCTTCCCTTTTACATATTAATATGCTCATGTATTTTTCTACCTTAAAACAGCAAGAACAACCAAAATCCTCTCCTTTTTCCTTCTATTCATTACCAAACCTGACAAAATAATCTCTACACATTAGCCTCTTTCACACCTTAGTCATTACTAAAGCCTTTTAAAATGACCTCTCATACCACTAATTTGAAATTGCCTTCTCTTAAGTTACTATTGACATTTTAACCCCTATATCCAGTGACTTATTCTGAGTCCTTGTCTTCCTCAGTCTCCATATAGCATTTTATGTTGCTGATCACCCTGGCTTTCATGAAATATGTTCCTTGGCTTCCTTGACTTGGGTTCATCTTGGTTACCCTCTTGCCTCTTTAATTTGTCTTGCCTCTTCTTTCTGCCAAAATAGAGGTGCTCCTCCAAAGTTCAACTCTTCCATTGTGCTCTCTCGATTCCTTTGATGATCTCAACCATTTCCAAGCCCCTGACTATCTCCTCAGTGCAGATGGCCCCAAATCTATAACCCTAGCCCAATAAATCTCCCATGCTTCAAGTACATTTCTAGCATTCTGCTGGACTTCTTCATTTACTACAAGCTAGACTCTTCTTCTTGACACATACTCCCAAACCAATTCTACCCTCTGGGTTTCCTGTCTCTGATAAGAGCATCTTCATCCTCCCATCCCATCCCCCAGACTTCAAAGTTCAAATTACTTTTATGCATCCTTCACCTAATTAGTCTCCAGATTCCGTCAATTCTACCTCTGCCTCTCTCAAATCCATAGCTTGCTTTCCATAACCACTGCTGCTAGCCAGGATGCCACCTCTCATCTCACATATCACAACAGCCTGCTAACTGCTCCCATTTCTTCCAACTTATCCTGAATCTTCCACCACTCCCTTTCCTAATAATGTTTCATAGACTACAGGTAAAGGCACAAAGTCCTCCATCTGGGCACTCTGATTTTCCCAGAAGTAGTTCCTACTGTTGGTCTTTACATACACTGCTCTCCAGCGGATCGAAACTTCACCTCTCGGAATAAGTTTCATACTTCCCACCTCTGAACCACATCTTCTTTCTTCTTGTATTAGTTTACTAGGGCTTCCATAACAAAACACCACAAAATGGGTGATTTAAGACAACAGAAATGTATACGTTCATGGTACTGGAGGCTAGAAGTCTGAAATCAAGGTATCAGCAGAGCCGTGTTCTCTATGAAGGCTCTAGGGGAAGAATCCTTCCTTGCCTCTTCTAACTTCTGATGGTTGCTGGCAATCCTTCATATTCCTTTAGCTTATAAATACTTCACTCCAATCTCTGCCTCCATCTTCATGTGGCCTCCTCCCCTACCCAGGAGAGGGTCCAAATTTCCCTACCCAATCTGTGTCCAACTTTTCTGCTTCTTATAAGGACACCAGTCATCAAATTAGGACCAGCTCTAATCCGGTTCAATCTCATTTTAACTTGATTACATCTGTAAACTCTCTTTCCAAATGAGGTCATACTCACAGCTTTTGGCGACTAGAATTTCAACATGCTTTCTGAGGAGACACAATTCAATCCATAACACTTCCGCTCAGAGATGGATTTCTCCCTCCATCCAACTCCATCTGTCAAAATCCTTCTACTGCTTCAGAGTCTGGTTGATTTTCACCTCTGTCATCCAGTTGCTCATAATTCCCCCTCACTCCCTCCGTCAAAGTAACGTAGTATTTTTCCCCTTTTATAGCATAGCTATTTCTCCACATCTTCTCTCTGCTGCTAAATTCTAAACCTTTTAAAACATAGGACACATACATCGTTCATCTTTGTATCCCTCAAAATGCCTAGCAGAGGGCCTTTTGCTCATGAACTCACCTAGTTAAATCAAATTAAAATAAATTTCCTTCTAGATATGAAATTTTGACCATTCTCTATTTTTGCCACTTAAAGTAATTTTTCACTTATATCATTAAATCTAAATGTTGGCCAGGCACAAAGAATTTCTACCTAGACTTACTTTTGCACTGAAATGTTTCAACATTAATAACATCTCTTTTTAAAAAAAAACTCTATAAATTGTTTTCTATAGGTCATTTTTCTATGCATCGATTTCTTCCTCAGATTATTTTGAAGTTAATATTGCAGGTGCCCTGAATTCTGTTGGAATCTAATCATCTGACATTCAGAAGATATATCAGGGAGTGGTCCAGGGAGCCTGGATTGAACATTAGACCTCAGCCTTATAGGTAGTACATTGAGAATTGAACCAGCAGAGTCAAACACATGTTCCTTCTTGCCAAATTTTTATGTTTTAAATATGTAAATAATTCTTTATTGTAAGGTTAAAAAATATGTCGTGGGCTTTCCTGGTGGCGCAGTGGTTGAGAGTCCGCCTGCCGATGCAGGGGACACGGTTTTGTGCCCCGGTCTGGGAAGATCCCACATGCCGTGGAGCGGCTGGGCCCGTGAGCCATGGCCGCTGAGCCTGCGCGTCCGGAGCCTGTGCTCCGCAGCAGGAGAGGCCACAACAGTGAGAGGCCCGCGTACTGTAAAAAAAAAAAAAAAAAATGTCATATTCCCAATCCCATATTAGTTTATTTTTGATTCCTGAAAATTTTAACTTGGAAAAAGATGGAGTAACTCATGAGTACTCATATCTTAATTAGAGTAGGTATGTATTCTAGTTTTTAATCTAGAGTTGCCAAATATATATTTGTGTGTGTGTGTGTCTGTGTGTGCATGTATATGTATTCATGCAATGGCTGAAATCTGATTAATCCCCTAAATAGATTGAGCACATGCTCAGTGGGAGCATCCTGACCCTGGGCTTTTAGTCAAGGATATGGTTCTCTTTTTAATGCATATTTGGGACTGACAGACAGAATCACTAAGGATCAGCAGTCATGGGGAGAAAAGGAAAAACAAGTGAAATGGTAGACTGAAGTGGTGTTTAAGGGCCAGTTTCTCTGCATGTGCTTGCTCTGCAGAAAAGGTCCTAGGGGCTGTGGGGAAATAGGTGGCCTCGGGGCTGTAAGCTAATGCAGCACCGGCTGCTGTTTGCATAGCTGCACAGCCCTAGGAGAGACCTGGGAAAGCTAGCTTGAATTCCAATGAATATTTACAATTACACTTCTCCGGAGCCGAATGCAATCACAGTGCTCCAGTCTACAGGTTTTATGCATCAAAAGAAAATGAGAGGAGAGCAGCAAAAATGGAGTTGCCTTTGGAGAGATTTATAAACACAGATCTCAGCCCTTGTGGCAGAACTAAAATGCTATATTTCTGATAGGAGCAATTTATTCTTCGGGCACCCTCCTTGATACTGGGTTTTGAAATGAGAAAGTCTTCAGTAGATGGTTTTTAATTCTGAGCAAGGGAAACGTGTGGAAGGAATTGTATTACATAATTTTGATTTTGTTTTCTAACAGAAGACCCCAAAGGGGGTGAGAAAATCCCTAAGCCCATCACAAACTCCCTCTTCTTTCAGTGTGTGTTTTTATCCTGGTCTCGTAGATTGTCCTTTCTTCCCAGGGCAGCCCTGGGAAAAGTTTCCACCATTTTGTGTCCCCAGTTTAAAGCTTTTGGATATTGATTACCAGGAATGCATGCAATCCCCTCACTCGTTTTTTCTCATGAGCTGTTGATCCACACCAAAAATCTGGGGAAAACTGGATGGGAAAAATTAGTCAGAGCCTCTCGGACCCAATGAGGCAATTTTAATTTTCAGAGGTGCCAGACTGGATGAAATTGAATGTTTTAAAAGGACGCTTATCAGAACCTGGTCTTGTGGTTCAGCTGACTAATCCCTTGGACTATCGAGATTTATATTGGATTATTTGCTAGCAGGTTGGGTTGCTGCACTAAGCAGAAGTCCTCTCTACTACCCATCCATACTTTTACCTACTTAGCCCATTTTTTCCCGTCAAGATACTACTGTCTCTCATCATTCACCTTCTTGCTGACCCCTTCTACCACTAATCCACACATCCTTTCACATATCTGTCTATCCACTTGCTTGTATATATACAAGCTTGAAGCTAAGGGAGAACAGTCATGTGCCTGTATTTGTATGACTAGCCATTGGTAAATCTGAGAAAGCATGTTTCCTTCTCAGATTATAATTCCTCAGATTCTTAGTTGGTTCTAGACACAGTGGAATTGCCAAACCACTGCGGGAAAAAAAGAAGTTTTAGGTTCCCATGGTGTCCATCAGCCTTCCCCTATTCTTTGTTGTAGATAAATCATATTTTGTCATTCATACATAAGTGCTATGCAAACACAGCTTCAGGGAACTCCTCCTTTCAACTAGATTGCTGCCTCTAAACTTTCCTTCAAAGAAATTCTGTAGCCACTATAGTCATCATTAGTAAGTCCCTACTGTATACAAAGCAGCATATGGTCAATGAATGTGCAGTACATGTGTAAATATTTGTTGTAAAAATCCATGAATCCAGAATAGGGAAATCTATAGAAACAGAAAGTAGATTAGTGGTTGCTTAGGGCTGGGGAGAATGCGGTGGGGTGGGAGGAAGTAGAGGAGTGATGGGTAAAGTGTACAAGTTTTCTCTTTGTGTTAATGAAAATATTTTTAAATTACCTGTGATGATGGTTGCACATATCTGTGCATATACTAAAAATCATTGAATTGTACACTTTAAATGAATAAATTTATGGTATGTGAATTATTGCCCAATAAATCTGCTTACAAAAAAAGAAAAGCAA
This sequence comes from Grampus griseus, assembly GCF_964374135.1. Classification (NCBI taxonomy): domain Eukaryota; kingdom Metazoa; phylum Chordata; class Mammalia; order Artiodactyla; family Delphinidae; genus Grampus; species Grampus griseus. The sequence continues at coordinate 43,697,966 of NC_139013.1, forward strand.
TTTATAAGCCATACTAAAAAACTATTAACTCAGTACTCTATGACTGTACCCAATATTTTTAGATAAATAGTGTCATCCATTGTGTTGACTTTTCAGAAGTTTGGTTCTAACTGACTTTTAGCTATTTTTAGTAGTCCAACCTACTGTTAAGTGGTGAACATTGGCCAACAATGTTAATATCCAGAATAATGGCCAGAGGTCATGAAAGAACTGCCCAGAGAAGAGTTCCCAACATTTTTACTTGCATCTGTGAACTAAATGGATTTTCTCTTTAAATGACTTCAGAAAGGGCAATACTCATTTGGAGATATAAATTCTGGTGTGTATGTTTTTTTAAAAAGTCATCCTTCACATATCTATGTATGTATTGGTATATACATATAATTGGGAATACGTAAAGTATACAGTGTTTGTGTGCACACGTGTGTGTATTTGTATGTTCAATCTTTGATTTGTAACAGGACAAGTAGAAGGAAATGGAAATAATTTTTTTTCTACTTATTCATTCAACAGACATTTATTAGGCTCCTAATATATGGCACAAAAATCATATGACAAATTGTTCAAGATAATCCCTTATCTGATTCCATGGGGATAATCCAGATTTTTTGTAAATTCCAGAATTTAGACCAGAGACCAAATAATACATCAGTGCTTAAGAACAAACTTTGTAAGTTAACCAGCAGAGACTGGAGAAGTTCTTTGGCAAATATTTTTTAAAGCTCCTAAAAGTGCCTTTGACCAGGAGAATATCCAAAGGTGGTATAACTAATTGTCTTGGCAATAACTTATGTATGGTTTCCATTGACCTACAAAGAGGAATCCATCTTCAATTCTTCCATTAGTTTCAGGTCCTCCAACCCTAGGTACTATGTAACTTTTACCAAAATGCTTCCCGTTGGCCCTATTAACTGATGAAAACTGCATAATAATACAACAGGAGAGGATGTTGTAGGTATTGGTGGTACCTTTGAAATCCTGTCCACTGTGCTAATGATCTTTGGATAAAAGAAGTCACTTGTATATTTCTATAGAATTATTTTAAGTTTTTGTCATTTTTCCTTCTGCTAAAAATGTACTAAGTAAAGTCATAATAACTAGCTAACTAATTGCCTCCCCCACTGATGTTCAACTTCTATAGCAACTGGGTTTGAGTGGAAATTTAGCCAGAAAATGATTTCTGTGAACTCAAGTGAAACTAATGATACCACCACATAAGAGTAAAACTGCCACCATCGTATAAAAAAAGCGCAGAGCAGATTGATATCTAAGAGAGGCCCTTTCAACCCTGCAGGCAGTGGTGTTTTCAAAAGTTTGCAAGCCGACTATTTTATCTGGTATTGTTTGAATGTTCAGATGTCCCCCAGAAGGACAGCTACATATTTTTCTAACTTTGAAATAGACATTCAACGGAAATGGGAAATAATGAGATTTGCCTGTACATTTCTGCTAATATATCAGTTCTCATTAATGGTTCATACAACCAAGATTTAGTTCCTTGGTCAACTTGAATCTCCAACCCACCTTCCAAAACTATTAGTTTGTACTGGTAATATATGACTTTTATTATCGTGGGAAAAAATGTTATTTATATACAAAGCTATAATCTACTTGGATTCCTACCTCTGGGTAACTATTGGTCAGTCACACCACCCTTTTATGTTTATGAGTACGTTTATAAAATACACAAAATGATACCCAGAGGAATAAAGGAACCAACATTTGTTGCAAACATACTACATGCCAGCTGTTGTACTTGATATTTCATTGTAATCCTCAAAATAACTTTACAGTCAATGAGATTCCCATTTTATAGACAAGAAAATGGAAGTTCAGAGTCCTTCAGCCTGTGACCTTTGACAAACAGTGGTACAAGGCTTCAAACCCAAGTGGAAAGTCAAAATCTTTTAAAATGTTCAAGGTCCTACATGTACATACACACCCCTCCCCACCCCTTTTATCTCGGATCTCATTGTCTCGTCTCCTTCACTGTCCTCCAACCCTGCAAACCTGTTCCCACCTCAAGGCCTTTTCACTGGCTGTTCTGCGGCCTAAAACCCCCTCCCCCTATATCTAAATGGCTCATCCCCTCACGTTCTCATGTCTTGACTCAAATGTTACCTAATAGGTGAGGTTTCTCCTGATCATCCTATTTAAAAACACCACCCACTCCCCGGTCACAATCTTTCTTACCCTGCTATTTTCTTTTCCTGTAGCGGTTTTCTACCCTCTAATGTTATCTTTATTGTTTGCTCCCCTCGCTAGAATGTATGCTCCACTAAGACATAGATTGTTGTCTGTGTTGTTCTTTGATGCCTCCTCAGCAACCAGAGCTGTGCCTAACATATAGTGGGGGCTCATTACTTATTTGTTACAGTAAATGAGAGACCTGATGACCTCAAAGCCTGTGCTCCTTCCTCAAATGACCCCAGTAATGAGCGTCTGGGAATATTTTTAAATATTATTAGTCTAAATCTCTCTTTCTGCTCCCCAGTTTCTCCGTCTCATCAAATAATGAGGAACAAACCCTCCCCTCAACTACCTGGCTTGTGTTTATGTGACTGAGGAACGGGAGGGGCAAGACATTATTTCCCTCATAACATTGGGCCTTTCTGTTATATGTGGGGCTGTGGGAAGATGACCTGCGTTCTGTGTGTGTGTGTGTGTGTGTGTGTGTGTGTGTGTGTAAGGGCCGAGATTTGTCATCTTTATAATTCATTCCCCCAGAAGGGGATTGATAACTCTCTCTGCTAGCTACCCCACAAGCTTGGTGAGTGTGCCATGGTGCTGGGCAAGCATGGAGACCAAACACCCAGAGGGAAGGAAAGGAGCTCTTTCCCCTCTGCCTGCTTGTAGCCTCCTAGGTCCGAAGAAGAGGTCTGTGCTCTGTTTGGCATTTGCAGTCTTGTTTTTGTTTTTTTATAAATTTATTTATTTATTTATCTTTGGCTGCTTTGGGTCTTCATTGTTGCACACGGGCTTTCTCTAGTTGCAGCGAGTTGGGGCTACTCCATTGCAGTGCATGGGCTTCTCACTGCGGTGGCTTCTCTTGTTGCGGAGCATGGGCTTTAGGCGCATGGGCCTCAGTAGTTGTGGCACGTGGGCTCAGTAGTTGTGGCTCGCGGGCTCCAGAGCACAGGCTCAGCAGTTGTGGAGCACGGGCTTAGTTGCTCCGCGGCATGTGGGATCTTCCCAGGCCAGGGCTCGAACCCGTGTCTCCTGCATCGGCAGGTGGACTCTCAACCACTGCGCCACCAGGGAAGCCTGGCATTTGCAGTCTTGAGGGATGAAAAATAAATCTGAGCTTGGATTACATTTCTAGTTGGTTAAAATTCAGAATTTCATGATGAACAGTCACAAGGCTTAATGGATTTTGTGCTCTGCTCTCACTGTTGGATATTTGTTGAAATTCAACATGGAACTAATTCATCTTTGAAAGCCATCTTAAACTTTCTAATAACCCCTAAACCTGTTGGAAGAAAGGCAATGACAGAAAACAAATTCTTATCATTTCATTGGTGTAGTTCTTTGTAGGCCTGAAATGCACTCACTTTTTTCAGTTTACTAAAAATATATATATTTTGGCTGACTTGATATATAATAAGGGAAAATAGGTGGCTATAAAACCTTGGAAATGGTTAAATTAAAAAACTTTTTTTTTTAATGCACAAGCTATCTCCTTCCAGACTTTTTTTCAATGTGTGTGTGTGTGTGTGTGTGTGTGTGTGATTATATACTAGAAGGAAATTTAGTAAGTTGTTATTTCTGAATTGTAAGATTCAGGGTGATCTTTATTTTTTTTATATGTCTGCATATTTTTCAAATTTTTTACCATAAAGTTGTATTGTATTTATAACCACAAGAGCAATTAATTTTATTAGTCATGTTTAGAAATTTTACATCATTTTCTTTGAAGATCTACAGAAGGTATTCCCTATATTCATTGTGTTGCTTTGAATCTATTTGCACTTTCTTAAGCCCTGCCGTGACACTAAAAGCAACAAAAATGTTTTACTAATTAAAAGACACTTTAATATTTTTTTCACGCTTAAAAGGCATTTTAAAAACCATGAAACTAGTTATTCAGTGGGCTTTTTTTCTTCTGGAACTAATGAAAGCACACACTCACATACAATATGTATATATTTTTTTAACTTTGGAGAATGGATCCATAGAAAATGGTGCCCCCCATCTCCCACCTCCCTACACATTCATCTACTTCAAAATTTTTTAATTTCTTAATATATTTACAAAGGTCCTGGGGTCATATCTAAACTACTTATCTCGTCAACTTACAGATGAAGAAAACAAAGACCCAGCTGGGAGATGCTGAAGTGGAGGCGCCTCCTTTTGAGCCCAGGCTTTCAGAGAGGTAAACCACATACCTAATCCTTCCTAACAGATTCCAGAAAGAACACAGATGAAACTTCACTTGATCTTTTTTTTTTCTTACACATATTTAATACTTTGAGAGCTTATAACCAAAAAGCAGTATTTAAAGAAACAGCACAGGTCACTTTTATTATATACAGCACAGTTAGCAAGATACTACCTTGAGTAGCTGTTTAAAGGGATCACACTTCAAAAGGTAATTGACCTAAATTCTCCTTCCTTCTCTGCACTCCAGTGAGTCTTGCCCATGTGCAGCCCTCCCATGCATCTCACACATGCAAGAGATACAGTAGGGTCCTGGGAAGCATGAGAATCTAGGCCACTGTGATTAAAACTAATTCAAACATTATTTTAATGCCTGTGTTTAGTTTGCTAAGAATTTTCAACTTCAGTGGGTGCCTAAGGGCTGACAGCTCCACTCTGGAATGAATCAGAAGTTGATTTATAGAGAAGAACACTTTAAAGTGATTACACCTGCTCTGGTCCCATCTGGTTGGGTGATGATGAAATGGAGTTCTATGTCTCTGCTTTCAAAGTGTTTGTAATGATTTGATCATAAGCAACATTACAAAACACACATATCTGAAAGACGAAACTGTACCAGGAGCAGCCTAATGTTACCTAATTTCTTTTATTAATCCCACAAAGAACACTAGTGCAAGAACTCTTAGGGGGCGAGGGGGGGCATATGGTCACAAATTCAGTCACATTATTTGGTGATGTTCGCATTCCAAGGTCGTTTCATTGCTCTGCCGCCATGTTGCATTTTAGCTTGTAAATTATCTGCTAGTAATAGTCTTAGGATAAGTGTGTAACTGGTTAATGTTTTTTACGACCTACGGGAACACCAGTTTAAAGTTTTAAATATCCAACATATTAACTCTTGTAGAAATCCTATCAGCATCAACTAACCACTGTTCCAGACATTTTTGGAACAAAATGGAATCAACAAACATCTTTGGTACATGATCTTTCTGGAGTGTTTTTGTGGCTTTCTCCCATTATTTTGGAAAATAATGTTGTTGCTATCATTTCAGAACACTTACAGAAGCAGACTTGGCATTGAAGTTCTGACTCATTTATAAAGCCATATGTTACAAATCACAGCTTTCTGTTTGGTACAAGGTGGATTACAGCAGATGTTAAGTTGGAAGATTTTTGTATTACCTGAGGTTGTCTGCTAGCAAAGAAAGGCATGGGGACAAATTTCTAACTAATATTCATATTTCTTGTATGTGTCATTGTATTAGCAAGTATCCTCATTGTGTGTTCCTCAAACAAAACCATAGCCATCGCCCTTTAAATTATAAAATTAAACAGGATTTAAAAAGAGATATACACTAAGCCTTTGTTAAATAAAGAGTGAAGAAGGCAAAAAAAAAAAAGATGAGATAGGGAAATGGCTGGGGGAAGGAAACAAAATCAAGCTCCTTCGAGCCTAATATTATATGAATATGAGCAAAAACCCATAAGAAGTCACTTAACAATGAGGTCAAGAATGCTGAATAATTTAACATACCCTTGGATCTTGATTTGTGACTGTCCAAAACTAATATTTCACAAGCCACATTGCACCTTGTCACAGAGTCCTATTTCTCCCTCAAGATAATGCCCAAGTATTAATGGACCCAATTTGGTGGAAATCACCTAATTGGCTGCAGTCACTTCAACTGGAACGTGACATTTTGGATTGTTCTGTAGTCACAAGGATAAGTTAGAAGCTTGAGCAGCAGAATTGCTCTTCGTGATAATTGTAGCAGAAGCTTGTGTTATCACTGAAGCTTATTATTTTGCAAGTTGTACACTCAGCTTTTTGTAAAAATTGTACTGTAAGGAAAAATCCCTGAGGATGCTTCTTTTCTCTCCTGGTTCTTCTAACACCCCCAGAGGAGGATGACAAAACAAAATGCTATGTGATTGTGTTTAAGTGCACTTAACAACATACCACTTGATAAAATATCTTAGTACCATGAATTAAACAGTTCCTTAATTCTCTGTATTCTTTAGGTTTTGTGCTTATTCAGCTAACCAAATTACTGCTAGTGAATGACATCAATAAGGGCACTCTTTGTGTCTTAGGGAAATTGTGTACCTACCTCTCCATCGGACAGGTAAATGAGGAGTAAGAAGTCTGCTTCTTGCTAGCACTGTCATTGGCTTCCATTTTGTGCATAAGCATTGTGACTGTGAAAACAGTAAGCTTATTCCTGCACAGGTGAGGGCACCAAACAGTGGACATCTTTCTCTGATTAGTAATTCTTTGTTTTTCTATAATGCTTTATAGTTTCAGGAGGACATATCTTCCCTCCTCCCTCTCTTCCTTCCTTCCTTCTATATTCATTGAGTAAATAAGATGATCCAGGCCCTGTGTTGGGCGCTGAAGATACAAAGATAAATGAAACATAGTCTGTCCTCAAGGAGCTCCCTGGTTAATAAGGGGAGAAAGAAGAATAACCAATTACTTATAATCCTGTGCAATGAGTGCTCTAACCATATGTACTACAGAAAATGCTAAGAAGTCAGGGAGCCTTACAGAGAAGGTAATTCTGGGGCCAGAAAGATGAACAGATTTTTTTCAGTTGGAGAGTGGGGAGTGATGAGAGGGGATTGGTGAAATGATTGCCTCAGGCAGAAGGGACAGCAGGTGTTAAGGACATCAAGATGTGGAATATGTGGCAGGCGAGACTACATCAGAAAGGGATCATATGTGCCTTTGTGAAATAATAGAATATATGTATTCTATTATTTATTATAGAATTTATTATTTCATGTATATATATATATATATGAAATATAGATAGATAGGTAGATAGATCTGCCCCCAGTTCCGCTCCTAAATCCCTTGAAATTTCCTGGGTGATAGGAGTGTCTTTTATTCTAATGAGGTGACTCTTCGTGGGCTCATGGGTACCTTCAGGATGGGGGTTGGTCACCAGAAAGACTAAGCGGTGATTAGCAGCTTGGAACTTTTGGCCCCAGCCCCCATCCTCCAGGAAGGAGAGAGAGGCTGGAGATTGAGTTAATGATTGATCATGTATTATGTGATGAAGCCTCCATGAAAATCCCAAAAGTATGGGGTTCAAAGAGCTTCCGGGTCAGTGAACACATCTGTGTGCTGGGAAGATGGTGTATCCCAACTCCATGGGAACAGAAGCTCCTGTGCTCTGGGTCCCTTCCAGATCTCACCCTATGTATCTGTTCATCTGGTTGTTCATCTGTATTCGTCATCATATCCTTTATTATATAATAAACTAGTAAACGTGAGTTCTATGAGCTGTTCTAGCAAATAATTGGACCCGAAGATGGGGTCGTGGAAACCTCCAATTTGTAGCCAAGTCAGACAGAAGTTGTGAGTAACCTGGGGACCCTTGACTTGCAATTGGCATCTGAAATGGGGAGCAGTCTTTGGGGAATAAGCCCTTGACCTATGGGGCCTGTGCTAACTTTGGTTAGTATCCTAATTGAATTAAATTGTAGGACACCCAGCTGGCGTTAGAGAATTGTTTGGTGTGGAAAACCCACACATCTAGTGTCAGAAGGGTTTGAGAAGTGTTGTGAGTACAAGTAAAGGAAGACAGAAGAGTTTTCCTAGACAGTCTTGTCCAGGTGTCTAGACAAGTCAGCAAGCTTCTTTGAGCTTAGGAGATACACAGAGCCTATTTAACACTTCTCCATGCAGCAGTAATTGGACATTAATGCTATTAATGGGCTTTTAGCAACAGTCCATTACATATAGGGTTATATATTTTTCCTAGGCACTGGGTGCTATTAGCCAATGAAAGCTAATGTGACAACTGTAGCCTCCTCTATCAACCAATGAGCATCAGCGTATCACTCTGCAAACAGTCTTACCCAATGAGCGTTCTACCACACTGCCGGAGTTGAGTGTCTTTTGCAATGCTGATGTTTATTCTGCCATGATCTCTCTTTTTGCAATTTATTTTTGCTCTGAGAAGCAGTTTTGATCCATGTGGCTAACAAAAGGTGTGCAAGTGCTGGTGCTGGAGCAAAGAAATAAAGAGTATCATGCTGGGTGTTCAAATACAAGTGCAATAGCAGCTGCTCAAGTGAATTTCAAGGAAATGGTTGGAGAGAGAGAGTAACAATCAGCAGACAATTAGAGACCCTCGGCAGTCTGACTTTGGGAAGGGCACCATATAGAGCAGGGCATCTTGGGAAGGCTGCGCAAAACCTGGCTGCAGGGGCCTTGTGACCTCAGGGAAACTGGAGGGAACAAAATGGCCATTGTCAGCCATTGCCATGATATTTGGAACACCTCTTTTGTAGGGTCTACACTTTCATGACCTTGTGCAGTACTAATTCAGGTGGTACACCCCTTTCCTGAAATGAGTGCACCCCTGTGCAAAAAAGAGTAAATGGGGAATTCATGGCTTATTAAGGTGTACCTCTGGGGCCAGGCCATCTGGATTTCAAACTGAGCTCCACCAATGACCAGCTGTATCATCTTGGATATTGAACCTCACTGACCTCAGTTTCCCTATCTGTAAAATGGGAGTAACAACACTACCTACCAAACGAGGTTATTGTGAAAATAGAATAGTACTTGTAAAGTGCTTAGAATAGTGCCTGGCACATATTAAATGCTTGAAAATATTAACTATTATTATTACTGCTGTTATTGTTATTTAGTTTTCTGTCTGTAAAATGCAGAAAATTGACTAGATCCCTGAGGTGTCTCCCAGTTCTAACATTACCTGAATTTGCCAATCCCTTTCATCCTAGGAAAAAAACTGTCAACTCAGAGGTTTTGACTGCCCCCATCAAGGTCACATGGGGAGTAAAAAGTAATATGCAAAACCAGAATTGGAACCCAGGTCGGCCAGCCCCTAATCATGTGCCTTTGTGCCCCTTGATGTACCAAAAGCTAACCAGAGTGTTACCCAGAGGGGCCAGAGGGGCCCCTCACTCTTTAACTTCCCCTTCCCAAGGAGTCACAGAAACTCAGCCACTCATTTGTTTTTGTTTTTTAACCCTTTCCATTCCTCTGCAAATCAAGATGGGAAGTGGCAAGCCTGGGGAGCAAAAGGGAATTTGTTGCTTTGGAAGATATACAACTAATGTTAGAATATTCCTCCCAGCATTTACAGCTCAAGCCCCTGCTGTTGGTCCCAGTGCCGTTAGGAGATTGATCATCCTTGCAGGGCAAGTAGTCCACTTTGCATCCAATGCTACAGTCAGTTTGCAGAAAAGACAGATCTTTGGATTTGGTCCTTTGTTTTAACTACCCTTTGCTTTTGTTTTATGTGGCTAGAATCCTAGCCATACTTGTTCCCCTTCTGCCACAAGTATGGCCATTCTGCTCAGTAAAGACAGAGGAGAACAGGGAGAGAGATGAAGGGGGACATACTTACAGCAAACTGACCTATCCTCTAGTGTCAGTCTTGGTAAATTTTGCTTTTTTTTCCTACACTTATGAAGCCTACTTACATGTAGAAGAGACTCTTGGCTCTCACTCCTGGGAATGAAGCTTTCCTCCTTTTTTTTTTTTTTTTTTTTGCGGTACGCGGGTCTCTCACTGCTGTGGCCTCTCCCGTTGCGGAGCACAGGCTTGGGACGCGCAGGCTCAGCGGCCATGGCTCACGGGCCCAGCCGCTCCGCGGCACGTGGGATCTTCCCGGACCGGGGCACGAACCCGTGTCCCCTGCATCGGCAGGCGGACTCTCAACCACTGCGCCAACAGGGAAGCCCTCCTCTTTTGTTTATTCTCTCTATTTTTCCTTGTCTCTGTCCACTTAAATATTAGAATAATCATTACCCTTTTAACAGCTAAAATATCTGGGCAGATTTTTTTAAATAAGTATTTTTCGTTTGCCTGAACTGATTTTATCAGAGGAGGTTAATGTGATCATTTTAATTTGCAAAATTTCTTCCTCTTTTTGCTTCTTCCACACTGGATTCTGAGCACACATTTAATAATTTGTGATGGTTTGTATTTCAGCATCAGCTGGATATGCAGAATAGGCTCTTAACAGTCTCAGAATTTGATTATGACCAAGGAACCACTATTCTATAAACACTGAAAATTGGAAATTATCTCTAGAGCTGCTTGTTAACGAAGTCGAAGGCTAACCTTTAGGGCTCATTAAAATTCCACTGATGAAAACTCTCTCACATGTCTCTCTTTCATGAATCCATCCCTGTTACGAGTGCTGGTATGTGGAAATTGGTTTGGGTCCTCCCCTTTTGCCCTCCCCTTTAATCTCTTGGTCAGGTTTAGGTTGAGGTTTTTAAAGCTTATAGGTTTCTCTTTCTCCCTATTCGAAGTTTGTGTTGTGAATCCAAACAAATTCAAACGGGTCTCAGCATGTGTCACTGTTTCTAAACCCCTCTGACCAGGCAGTCCTGCTGAATCTGCCTTCCTCCATAGGGAAAGGAATGAAGTCACCTAAGGGTAATTAAGAGGGGGAAAAGAAGAATATGTTTTCTGTACCTGACAGTAGAAATAAAGTATACAGGCAGGGGAGATAATGACAAACCTCCAAGTAGAGTGTACGAGTGGTGGAATGCAATGAGTTGTTTTAATGAATTTATTTTTTAAATGACAGTCGGTTAAAATACAGATTCTTATCAAGAGATCCCTGCACGGTGACAGCAGCCACTGTCCTGTCCTGCTGATGAATAAGACCTTCTAAATCATCCCAAAGTGCTGTAGCATCCATGTGCAAAAGAGCATTTGAATTCACTTGGTACATCTCTGTAAAGGAAGGATGCCATTGATGGCATATAGCATCACTATTAGTATTGCTAAACAGATGGAAAATAATTGTGTATGGAATTTGTGTTTTAATCGCATTAATGTATTTGGCAGGGAGATCCACCTAAGTACACAATTCAAAGCCTGCCTTTGATCTGGGCCCCTTAGGGGCATTTTCCATGACTGATAAACCGCTCCTCTGAGTTCATAGGCTAATGATAAAAAGAAAAAAGAAGAAGAAGAAAGCCAGGCACCAGCCTCCCATTTGAGCATTTTGTCTCCTTGGAGAATCAGACAAGCTAGCCAGGCTTGCAGTCATGCTGACGACTCAGCACACATCTCACCCAGTTATACACCCATACAGGGCTCAGTATGAATGCCCTCATCTCTCACCTCCCCCTTCTCCAGTTCCCTCCTCTCCCTTGCACACAAACGCACACACATGCTTGATGCAAAGAATACATGTGCTCTGTATTTTCAAAGATTCCTATTGCCTTTTGTATGAGCCAGTTTAGATGCTTATAAAGTATTTATCAATAATAGCCCTTTTACGCGTTCTCGCCCCTTACCCGTCACACATTTCTTGGTTAGCACTATAATGTGACGTGATAGAAATCAAAAGCTTTCCTTTTAATGAAAATGAATGTTCTAATTATGAAATATTTTGTCTTCTAAATATTCAGCAGTAAATTAGGCTGAGTGCAGCCATAGGCAAAACCAAACCCTGTTATCTTGTCAATCTCCCTCTTACCAAGCCCCCCAAAACAGAATCTAGTGTCAAAAATTTCATAACTACTGAAAGAAAAGGTTCTATGGATTCCCATTTCGGAAGTACAATCCCCATCTTTCATCCTCTTGAGGAAGTTGATCAGGTACTTCCCTCCCTTTAGAATAAAGAGATCTGAGGAGGTTTTAAATTCTTAGATGGATTTTTTTGTTTGTTTGTTTGGTGGATTTTTCCCTCTCATTCTTTCTCCTCTACAGAACACAACTAGTAAATGATTGGATCTTTGACAGAACAAAGGTATTTTTGATGGGCTCTGTAATCTAGTGCGCTAATGCGCCCAGTCCCCTCATTGTCTTGCTGTCTGATCCCATCCCTTCTGCCAGACAGTCACTGCAGGATGAGTCACTTTTAATGTCTGATAATCAAGGTGAATTTTCAAAAAGCTGCCATTTTGGAATTATGCACTATATCACAGTGTCAGGGACAAGAGGAGGAGGAAGGGTGAAGGAAAGGCTAAGATAGACACCTACTGCCCATTCGGAGAACTGCAGGACACAGCCAGCACTGTGCCAGACAAGATGTGTCTGGAGGGTCTAAGTCGATCAAGGCATCCATAATGAGGAGACTATGTTAATTATAAATTAAAAATAACTTCTACGATAATGAAGATTATATGCACAGGAGAAAAACACCTTAGTTAAAACAGACCGGAGGGATGGAATTAAGCAGCAGCCATTTGGGGGTATGGATTCTGTGGACCAATATAATGTGGTCCATTAAATAACCTAATACAAACTTACATTGGAAAAAGAATAGAAGTGAATTGTGGCTGTCTCCGTGGATGCTGTATTGTCTGCCATCCTTATTTAAAGCAACATCAGCTGAGGGAGTTTACCTAACAGATGAATACAGCCTCCCTTCAACTAGGGAGACAGGATATTTCTGGAATCACTTAAAGGACTGAAACCTTTCTTCCCCCATGAAATGTCAAGGGAGATATCGGAAACCCCCGGTAAACAAAAGCCAATCAAATATTCTTGCAAGACTTGGACTATTCAAATATACGTTGGTCATTGTCTTCTCTAAGGTAATTAACTAAACCCATTGTTACGTTTTGTGGCTCTGGATTTTTTTCATTGTTGGCATTGTATTAAATGGTAGGGTAGTTGAAGGAAAATGATATGAGAATAGCCTGCTACTTCTGTTGGTTATTCAGATAAGTGAACACCTATAAATAGAACTAGGATGTTTTGACTAGGGAAATGCTGTCCTCATTACAGCTGGGAGATGCTGGGGCGATTTAAAGCTGAAGCTTCAAAGCCTGGTCCTGCTTTATAAAAGCACGAAGGTTTTCATGGCTGTTTCAGTGGCCATCAGAATCTGCAGGTGCTTCATCTGTCCTGGAGGAGGGAGGGAATGACATTTCTGAGAATGCTATTTTGTAACCAGGATGAATGCTTACATATTTCCTCTGACAGAGGTATTTAAATACCTGCATATCTTCTTCAATACAAGTTATATTTAGATTTTTATACCTTGTTATTCTCTACCAAAGTTAACTAGTCCATTCTCTCCGCACTCTTCACTCCCACCTTCACCACTATTATACACACGCGTATACACACACACACACACACACACACAATACTTAACAGCTGCAAAATAAGCAGAGAAAAGAAAATATTTTACTACCGTACCACTGTTCTCATGTATATAAAAGAAGATTAGACATATGGAGAATATTTGAGATGGAAATGACCCCTTGAAGATCTTTTGGTACAACCCTAATTCTACTAAAACAATAGAGAAATGACTTGTCCTAGGACACTCACCCAGAGGGTGGCAGATGCCAGGCTAGCATCCAGGTGTCCAGCTAGCCGGCTGGCATGCTTTTCATGGCAGCATGCTCTCTTCCCATTAAAAGAATCAGGTTCCTGCAGCTTGGCTAAACAGTGATTAATGCACAGATGTCACAATGAAAAAAAGAAAAACCTGAGGAAGAGATAAGAATCATATACATTTTCAACCATGATACATAGGAATAAAATGGAGAATGGTATAAAATGAAGAAAAGCAAAATATTAATAGAACATCTATCTAACAAAACGATCTGCCTAGTCAGGAATTCTATTAGAAGGCAGAATTGTCCTTTGAGGGAAATAGTAGAGACATTTGGAACTAGCCAAGAAAGCAAATGCTGCTTGCAAAAGTCACACTGCTTTATTTCTCTCTGTTTTCATCTGAAATATTAGAATAATTCAGTCATATATGAGCATGGATTCTAACTGTAGTCATTGAGATTCTGCCTAGGCTCTGTAAATTAGTGACACAGCTGGAACTAGGACTAAACCAGCATTTCCTTCTCTGCTAGAATTTAGATCCTTAGAGGATACAATCCTGCCTTGCTCTCTGAGAAAAGGTCTACCTGATATGACCTGATAGGTATTTTTGCAGCTATAATTTCCTTTTTGTTATATTCTGTCTCTTGCTAGACTAATCTCTGTCTGAAACGTTCTGCACATTTTTATTAAAATATCTCCCTGGTGCATGAGGACCCTGAGGTCCTAAGCATGAAACCCTTGCATCCTCGAGTACATCCCCTATTTTAGTGTGAAACCTGATGGATTTTCTTCACAAACACAGTGACAACAAGGACATTCTTGGAGGCACTAGATAATATAATGATAAATCAGACATTATTATAAACCAGAACAGGTCCTCCCAAATATCTCTGCTTTTCCTTTAAAAGGACCTCAAGAAAGGCTGCACTAAGAATTTAAAAGGAGAGAGAAAATTTATATCAATTGAGAATGTGTTTTAGCGTGATAGAGAATCTTTGGTAGCTAAAGGGAGGATCAAAATGTCAGGTATTGTGTTAAAAATGTTAACAAATAAGATGGAGGATGGTAATATGATGGTCAACAGACAATGAAAGTGTTTTAAAAAAAACAAACTGTGATTCCTTCAAGTATCAAAACAAGTGGGCTTTCCTAGTCTCTCTGATCCTACTTTTTGCTTCTGGGGGAGAAAAAATTGAAGAACATACATCTGGCTGGTGGGGTAAACACAGAAACATGCTGTCTATGTTTGCTCTGGACACCTATCAGGAGTATTAAAGGGACTTCTGTGTCAATGTCTTGTTAGGAATAGGGAACATTTGGGGCTGAATAATCCTTTGTTGGGGGTAGCGAGTAGAGGCAAGAAGGGAGCTGTCTTGTGTGTTTTATGTTTAGCACCATCCCTGGCCTATACCCACTAGAGGCCAGTGACACCCACCCACCCCCACCCCCAGTTCTGACAGCTAAAATGTCTTCAGACATTGCCAAATGTCCGTTGCTTGAAAACCACTGGAGTAGAGGGAATGGTTCTCATTTTGGAAAATAGGCTCAGTTGTCCAATGTTTTGGAGACAGTCTACTTATACATTAAGGCCCATGTTTCTGACTATATGTTCAAAACAGAGCAGTCACCTCATGGTCCCTGATGTTGCCCATGGATTGACTGATGGCTGGTTCTCCCACAGAACTCAGAGCTCAAGATACCTCTAGTCAGGGGTTTCCCTGGTGGCGCAGTGGTTGAGAGTCCACCTGCCAATGCAGGGGACACGGGTTCGTGCCCCGGTCCGGGAAGATCCCACATGCTACGGAGCGGCTGGGCCCATGAGCCATGGACGCTGAGCCTGCGCATCCGGAGCCTGTGCTCCGCAACGGGAGAGGCCACAACAGTGAGAGGCCCGCGTACCACAAAAATAATAATAATAATAAAAGATACCTCTAGTCAAATCTAGAGGGATGCGTGTCTCCAAACAATTGAGCAATTGGTTATTGACTTATAGAGTTGACAAGAATCAAATAGGTACAAAGCCAACTACGTTTTTGAAAGAGATGTGATGTCAAAAAAATTTTTTGAAAGTAATCAAAGACCTGAATAAATGGTCATGGATTGGAAGATTTTTTTTTCCACGTCTTTATTGGAGTATAACTGCTTTACAATGGTGTGTTAGTTTCTGCTTTAGGATTGGAAGATTTCATTTAACACTGCAACACTTCCCAAAAAGCCACCACCATATTTTTTTTTCATAAATTTACTTATTTATTTTTGGCTGCGTTGGGTCTTCATTGATGCACCACAGGCTTTCTCTAGTTGTGGTGAGCGGGAGCTACTCGTCGCGGTGCGCAGGCTTCTCATTGTGGTGGCTTCTCTTGTTGTGGAGCACAGACTCTAGGCGTGTGGGCTTCAGTAGTTGTGGCACGCAGGCTCAGTAGTAGTGGCTTGTGGGCTCTAGAATGCAGGCTCAGTAGTTGTGGCACATGGGCTTAGTTGCTCCGCGGCATGTGGGATCTTCCCAGACCAGGGCTCGAACCCGTGTCCCCTACACTGGCAGGCAGATTCTTAACCACTGCACCACCAGGGAAGTCCTAGATATTTTTCAATATGACCATTTGAGACAAAAAATGACATTGAAGCCCCCAGTCTTCTATAGAAAGCAGGCTAAGCCACACTAAGAAGCACATTTTTCAATGTCCTTTTCAGATGTGGCCAAGGAGGAAAAAGGGGGAAAAGGGACCCCTCAGAGCCATGGAGAACAATGAACTGGAAAGCTCCCCCAGGCAACAGAACAAAAGCCCAATCAAAACAGTCCCTACCCCTAAGGCAACCCTTACCATGTAACCCCACAAGGATTTCAGAATTGCTGTGAATCAGTGACTATTGCATGATTTCCACTTTCCCTTTCTAAATGGGAGTATTTATTATAGTTACCCTATCCCTCTACCACCACTATATGTTGGGCATGTCGGGTGCAAGTATTAGCTTATTAGTTCATAAGTGAATGGATCAAGAGGAGCCATGTGACATCCAGTGCTCTGAGTTTGAAATGTGATTGAATAAGACTTTGGGGTGTCTTTTATAAAGAAGAGGTGAAAGTATTTTGCATATAAAATAGGGGAGAAAATATTTGTCACTGAAAGAACAGACTGAGGCAGATTTTATTATTCTCAATTATTGGCTGCCTTCTCTACAAAATGATTATACATACCACTCGTTTTCATTTGATTTTCAGCACCTATCTGTATGGGTGACTGTCTTTGATATTAGGCTTGACTATAAGACTTTCTTTTGCCAATGAAATGTGGGTAGAAGTAATGTGTACAACTTCCCAGCAGAAGATTAGCCATGTTATTATGGTTCAATCATCACTTCTTTTTCTCCATGTCCAACTGAAAACATTGAATGGGCACCACCAAATCAATTCAGAGATTTCAGCAGAAAGAAAGATAGCCATGATCTTGGTTAGGTCTTAGATGTGAGTCTTTTTAAAATAATCAACCTTGTTTCTCAAAGCATTTCTCAATTTTATCTTTTGCTGGTTGGAAATGAAAAGTAGTTGCATTTTTCAATCTCATTTACAAATTAGCAAGTTCTTTCCTGAGCACTGTCATTCTTGTATTACCTAGTCAAATGTAGAAAATTGAAACTAAGGTACACTAGTAACATTCTGTTTCTTATCCTCTATAGCTAAATCCAGAGCCAATTAGGTACATGACCTACCTTCCTGAAAGCCAAACTTAAGCAATGCAATTTTTAAATTCAAAAACAGAGAAATATCTGAAAAAGCATTTGACAAAATCCAACACCATTTCATGATAAGAACACTCAATAAGCTAGAATCAAAAGGAAAATTCTTCAATCTGAAAAAGGGCATTTACAAAACCCCAAAGCTAGTATCATAGTTAGTGGTGAAAGACTAAATGCTTTCCCCCTCAGATCAGGAACAAGACAGGGATGTCTGCTCTCACCACTTCTAATCAATATTGTACTAGAGGTTCTAGTCAGAGCAATTAGACAAGAAAAAGAAAAGCCATCTAGGTTGGAAAGTAAATCTATCTCTACTTTCAGATGATATGATCTTGTATATAGAAAATCCTAGGCAATCCACAAAAAAAGCAACTATTACAACTATTGCAGGATACAAGATCAAGATACAAAAAATAAATTGTATTGCTATACACTAGCAATGAAAAATCCAAAAAATGAAACTATGGAAAAAATTTTATTTATAATAGTATTAAAAAGATACTTGGGAATAAACTCCTGAAGGTTTAAGCTAAGTAGAGCTCATCCTTTTCATCCATTATTATTTGCATTTTTGTGGATCCCTCCAGTGCTCTCTCAAAATGGTTCTACTTGAATAAGAATTTTGTTAGGTGTACCAGGTTCAGGGATAGGGGTGTTGATATGTGTACATATAGTTTTGGGTGGAGGGTAATTATCCTAATGAAGGTATTTTAACCTATGTCCTTACAAGTGGGAGATTTATATGCACACTTAATTGAAGGTGAACTAGACCTTAGGTTTCCCTTTAGCAACTTCTAGTAATGATTTACCTTAACATTTTGGGAGTCACTTTACCAATATAAATAGCTTTGTACCCTTTTATATTTTCTTACATGATTCTACATGATAGAGTTAATCACTCTGTCATCCGTACAGCATCCGTACCTTGTATAGATTCCTATTTCTGCATGTCTCCTACCATTTTGTAATTATTTGTATACATGTCAGCCTCTGACACCAGACCATGAAAACAAAGACAGCATTTTATTTTTTTTATACTTTTTTTTTACATCTTTATTAGAGTATAATTGCTCTACAATGGTGTGTTAGTTTCTGCTTTATAACAAAGTGAATCAGTTATACATATACATATGTTCCCATATCTCTTCACTCTTGAGTCTCCCTCCCTCCCACCCTCCCTATCCCACCCCTCCAGGCGGTCACAAAGCACCGAGCTGATCTCCCTGTGCTATGTGGCTGCTTCCCACTAGCTATCTACCTTACGTTTGGTAGTATATATATGTCCATGCCTCTCTCTCGCTTTTTCACAGCTTACCCTTCCCCCTCCCCATATCCTCAAGTCCGTTCTCTAGTAGGTCTGTGTCTTTATTCCTGTCTTACCCCTAGGTTCTTCATGACTTTTTTTTTTCTTAAATTCCATATATATGTGTTAGCATACGGTATTTGTCTTTCTCTCTCTCTTTTTTAACATCTTTATTGGAGTATAATTGCTTTACAATGGTGTGTTAGTTTCTGCTTTATAACAAAGTGAATCAGTTATACATATTCATATGTTCCCATATCTCTTCCCTCTTGCTCTTTCTCACTTACTTCACTCTGTATGACAGACTCTAGGTCTATCCACCTCATTACAAATAGTTCAATTTTGTTTCTTTTTATGGCTGATAATATTCCATTGTATATATGTGCCACATCTTCTTTATCCATTCATCCAATGATGGACACTTAGGTTGTTTCCATCTCCGGGCTATTGTAAATAGAGCTGCAATGAACATTTTGGTACATGACTCTTTTTGAATTATGGTTTTCTCAGGGTATATGCCCAGTAGTGGGATTGCTGGGCCATATGGTAGTTCTATTTGTAGTTTTTTAAGGAACCTCCATACTGTTCTCCATAGTGGCTGTACCAGTTCACATTCCCACCAGCAGTGCAAGAGTGTTCCCTTTTCTCCACACCCTCTCCTGCATTTATTGTTTCTAGATTTTTTGATGATGGCCATTCTAACTGGTGTGAGATGATATCTTATTGTAGTTTTGATTTGCATTTCTCTAATGATTAATGATGTTGAGCATTCTTTCATGTGTTTGTTGGCAGTCTGTATATATTCTTTGGAGAAATGTCTATTAGGTCTTCTGCCCATTTTTGGATTGGGTTGTTTGGTTTTTTGTTATTGAGCTGCTTATAAATTTTGGAGATTAATAAGACAGCATTTTATTAACTTTGCATCCCCAATACATAGAACATGTTGAATGTGTGCTTGCCATTCTGAACTCCCACTTCCATGGGACTTCAGTTTTTCACCTGCTTGAAGGCTACCTCCCTGAAATCTTCTTTCCTCCAAACTCTGAATGTCAGTCCCCTCAAAGTACAGGTTGATATATAAATTAATACATATCCTCTTTATGCATTATATTCATTTCCTTATTTCTAAAGTTACCAGTAACCATCATTTCACCATTGGCCATAATGTGAAACAGCCCATGAGAGTCACATTAAATGTGTCTTCTAATGGGGTTTCAAGCCACAGTATGAGAATAGCTTATCTGTGAACAATATTTTAAAGGTAAGAAATAAAAATTCATCAATATTTCTTAGCCCTTTTAACAATAAAACAATAGTAGATCTGAGAAGCTGAGATCTTCCATCTACTGTTTAAGCACAGACTATGCATGTCTTTTCAGAGAGAGACAGCTGCCCTTGTATTTAGAATAAGGACAACAAGAAGCCTGCTTATAGCTCATGCTTGATGAATATTTATTGTTCAGTACAGGCTAAAGAAACCTGCCCTGTAACTAGTGGTTCTATCACTGTGACTATCAAATCAGACATCATGATAATTGATTGAGATTTGGGTGGGATGGAGGGACATTCTTAATGGTTGATTGACTGAAAAATCCATCACTAAACAATACAGTCAACATTACAGTCACAGCTTATATATTTCTGGTGAGAGTTTTTAATCCACCCAGGCATTGTTTTTCTAGAGGTTGACTTGAAGCTCACTGGCTTGATAGGTATTTTCGCATAAATATCATGTCAACTTGACCTGACCAGAGATGGAAGTTTTCCAAGACCCAAACAGCCAAAATGTTTTAGATCTGAAAGAAAGATAACACGAACATTAATTAACAGATTAGTGTCTTCCCAAGAGTATATCTTTGTGAGAAAAGTCTCTGTCATTTATCTTGAATAAATCCTTTAAAACAGTGCTACTCAAAGTATGGTCCATAGACCAGTACCAGAGAAATGTTTGTTACTGGTTCATGATGAGATAAATAATACAAAAATTAAGAATAAACATTTAGAAAATTTTATAGCAGCTTGACAGAGTAGTTTTATGTCTGAGTAATATAGTCATAAAAAACAGGCATGGTATTTTGTATTTCTTTTATATTTCATTTTTCTAGTATTCATTTTACTGTGTTTTATAAAAGTATGAGTCTATGATGATTTGGATATTTTTAAAAACTGTTCTTTACCATGGATAGTTTGGGAAACACTCATTAAAATACTATGTCTCATTTCTGCTAGCTTGCTAGTCTTATTTGCTTTATTCTACTTTCCAGACTTCATTACATTTTGTAGTCATTGCCATTTTCTCTGAACATGCTAAACTTAAGACAGTTTTCTCTCTTTAACTTGGAGGCAGTAGGTGTGTTATAGGCTCACGGTTTAAAGCCCTTAGTATTTGGAGGTTTGTTGTGGTCATAACGCTGAGGAAGCCCCCTACGAGTCCCTTTAACAATGTATTTATCATTTGGGGGGTAGAAAATTTGTTCCTGTTGGTTGTGACTTTGGCTCCTGGAATTATCAAGCTATAACAGGCTTTAGTAAATGATCCTTTCCCTGCCACATTCACGAAAACCATGTGACCCTTGCAACACTGGAGAAGTTCATCTTAATCCACCATGCCCTTCCAGCGTTACCAGCCTCCACATCATCTCTGCACAATCCAATATATGTCGGTTCTCCATGAGTATTATTTCAAGTGAACTGATATATCGTTCATTGTTATATTTCATTTGATTCTTGTGCTGAGCAGTCAACCTGTCTCCAGAAGAACTATGTTTAACTGATTATGTCTTAACCTATGACATCATATTTTTTAAAGAACATGATTTGAAGACATTGATATCTATTTCCGTTTACAGCTCCTTTTCATCCAGATTGATTATATGCTCATGAAAGGGATGTGAGTGATGGAGTGGAGGGAGCAAGACCAGAATCAGGGAGACCGGCTAGAAGGTTACTGCAATAATCCAGGCAAGAAAAATAATGAGGGGCTGATCCAGGACAGTGACAGTGGTGATGGAGAAGAAAGGATGAGCATGAGAAATATTTAGGCATCAGGACAAGAGGATTTGGTGTCTAATTAGATGTAGAGACTGAGAATGAGAAAAAAATTGAAAAAAATTGAACCCCAGTTTTTGGCTTGAGGTAACTAAGTGGAGGGTAATGAGATAGGAAGATACGAGGAAGAACAAGTTTGGAGAAATATGGGGAGAGAGGAGGTGACAGGTTCAGCTTTGAGCATACTGAGTCCAGCAGCGTGACATCCAGGCAGTTGGATATACAAGTCTGAAACTCAGGAGAGAAGTCTGGGCTACAGATTTGAAGTCATGGATCTATAAGTAATTAAAACCATGGAGTTGAATGAGAACATAGAAATGTGTAACATTTTAAAGTGTCTTTCAACCATTTCAATTTATTCAATTTCCCCTTAAAATTTAAGATTATAATTATGGTTTTTCTATCTTCCATGTGATAAAATAGGGTAAACCAGTTATATCCTAATAGTTTACATATGGGCATTATGGGATTCAATGAAAGGCAAAGCTAATCAAAGAGATCAGTTGAAATACTTACTAAACTTGGAACTC
Source organism: Grampus griseus (assembly GCF_964374135.1). Taxonomy (NCBI): domain Eukaryota; kingdom Metazoa; phylum Chordata; class Mammalia; order Artiodactyla; family Delphinidae; genus Grampus; species Grampus griseus. Next base: position 43,720,257 of record NC_139013.1, read on the forward strand.
TACCCATCTCCTGGTGTAGTCCAGATTATCCAACTCCCCGTCATCCAGCTCTCCTCATTAAAAATTAGTAAAAACATACAAATGGGGGCTTCCCTGGTGGCGCAGTGGTTGAGAGTCCGCCTGCCGATGCAGGGGACATGGGTTCGTGCCCCGGTCCGGGACGATCCCCCATGCCGCAGAGCGGCTGGGCCCGTGAGCCATGGCCGCTGAGCCTGCGCGTCCAGAGCCTGTGCTCCGCAACGGGAGAGGCCACAACAGTGAGAAGCCCGCGTACCGCAAAAAAAAAAAAAAAAAACACACACACACACAAATGTATGTATTAGGATTTTATGTGTCAGCCCATTTGATTCAATTTAATCATCATGTGACCCCCTAAGAGATATCAGTAAACTCACTTACAGATGAGAACATGAGCTTAGAGATATTACATGGATAGAAAATGGCTAAAGTCACCATACTTTAGCATTGTGAATCTCCTGCCATCTGGTAACATGGGCTATTGGAAAGCAACATTATTTAGTGCCCCACTCTGCACTGGTTACTCCAAATGCTGGTACCTCTGTCTGCCTCAATCAAATCAGGCACCAAATTGACTTCTTTAGCTATACCCCCAAATACAAATAGGAGATACTGACGGACACAGGAGAGAGACTTGTGTTTCAAATGAATGTCTTACCACTTTTTTGCAATAAATCTTACCAAAAGTGCATCAGGAGGCCTGGAAATATTCATCCCTCTTCACCCAGTAACCCTGCTTATACAAAATATCCTAAGGAAATAACCAGAGAGGCACCCCCAAATTTATTCATAACAAATAATTTTAGTGAGTATCTACCAGTCCCAGACACTATGTTGAGAACTGGGAATACAGCTGTTAATAAGGCATAGTCTCTGTCTTCCAGGAGCTCACAGTCCAGAGCATCAGGAGGAAGTGGTACCCACAATGATAGAGAACTTGGATGGGTATCATGGGAATACGGAAGAGGAGAATCTCACCAACCTGGGGCAGAGAAGCCTTCCTGGAGGAAGTGGTGTTTAGGCTGAGTTGATCATAGGTGTTAGCCTGAGGAAAATGGAAGGCAAGGACATCCCAGACAGAAGCAACAACATAAGCAAAATGGTTAGGAAAAAAAAACTCCATCAGGATCTTTCAGGAATGGACAGTTTGGTGATGTCATACACTGTGTTCTGGGGCCTCACTTTTACTCTGTAGGTCAGAGATTCTCCCAGTGTGTCCAGAGCAACCCTAGTGTTCCTCAGAAGCTTCAGGGACCTTTTTCAACAGGGAGGTGGGGTGGGGCTGGGAATTGGTCCAGGCTCTGAACGCCACCACTAGTTCCCTAGGAAGTTTTACTTAAGATATTTAAAAGAAGGGTTCCACTGCTGAAAAGAAAGTTTGGAAATATTTGATGAGGAGTTGTGGAAAATCTTTAAGCAAGAGAGTGACCAGAACAGATATACATTTCAGGTGGATTACGTTGGTGGCTATGGAGAGGATACCTCTCTCAGTATTTATATATAACTAGAAACAATCTAAATGTCCAATAATGAGTGTGATAAAATAATAGCGATAATAAATAGCTACCATTTATTGAATGCTTACTGTGTGCAGGCACAATGCTAAGTGCATGTATACTCTATACCATTTAACCTTGATAGAAATCACATGAGGTGAATATTATCGATATCTTACAGATGTGAGAACTGAGGCTTAATGAGGATAAGTAACTGGTTTTGCATCACCCAACTATTAATGTGTGGGGTTGGAGTTCCAATCTGTCTGACTCATAAGGGCATGCCATTCTGCTTCCTGAGTATGATAAATCCACATGGAGGAATGTTATTCAACCCTTTAAAATCATGCTTTCAAAGACTTTAAAAAGTTAAAAGTCTTTAATCTTAGTTACCCCAAATTCTATTATCTATAGGATAATGTCAAATAAAAAAACTCAAGTACAAAAAAATATAGAATTATTCCAATTTTATTAAACATATTAAAGTGTTCAAAATATTTATCCCTGAGTGTTTGAACTGTAGGTAATTTTAATTTTTGTTCTTATATCTTCCTTCCAAATTGTCTAGAATGAGCATGTTTCTTTTATCATTGGAAGCATAACTAAAAGTTATATATATTTTTAAAAAAACTTATTCAAGGTGAATTGCTGTCATCACTCATTCTCACCCTAGATGCAAGAGGAAGGATCAGTTAGTTCTTTAACACATCTTTTAGGACAACAATGCAAACTATCATATGTGTAGAATGTAAGGGAAACTGGTCTATGCTAATTACTAGTCATATAACCTTGAAGTTAAATTCTCTGGATCTCAGTTTCTTTGCCTAGGAAATGAGGAAGTTAAGCTAAATAGTCTTTACAATTCCTAAAAACACTAAATTTCATACTTTTTTTTAGTACAAGTGAAATCAGATGGGGGCATAAAAGAAATATATTAAACTCTTCTTGCTTTAGTTAACATTTCCATGGGCATTTAGGGTGGGTTCTTTGACTGGGTCTTGGCTATCTGGTAATATAATAATATGCTCAGATGCATTCACCATCTGAGCACCACTCTGTGCTTTCAAACATTTTTCTCATCTCAACTAACACCTTTCAAGGTGAGCATTATTATCCCTATTTTTGCTGAGGTAGATCAAGGAGTTAAGAACCTCACAAAAGGTCTCTAATGATATGTTTTGGCCAGATTCAAGCCTAAATGCTTCTTTGTGAACTCCTAGAATTTTGTTCATTCAGACATGGAATTATTTGTTTGCTTATTTGTTTGTTTTATCATTTCAACTGCCTACTGTATTGGTTATGAAAAACACAATTCCTGTCCTCAAATTTTTGTATTCTAAAAGAGAGACAAGGTTCTTTTAAAGAAACAACCCTGATATTAAAATTAAGAATGATATGTAATGGGGACAAATGGAGGCTTTCGACAATGTCTCTGTATCCTTTAGTGAGAAGCAAACAAAAGGACATTATTATAAAATTGCAAATGGGGGCAGAAACAGTCACTTGTGATTAGCGTCAGGGTCATTTTAATGAAAACTAACCCCAGAAATGCTTGACTAAGCAGAGGAAACCAAGGCATCATTTGGATCCTGACAGAACCAGGGCAGTTAAATCTTTCCTACCTGCATATGAGCTTAAGAGACTAAATCAGTCCAAAGCCACTGGCCATGCGAATTGCTCTAATTACTATTGCAGGAAATACTAGATAATACCTATGAAGTATAAAAGATAACCACAGCCCAAAATAATCTTGTAAACAAAGAATTCCCAGAGGAATACACAGACAGTGCTCACAAAGCCTGGACCAGCCCAGTTGGATAATAAAGCATAAAAACATGTAGTTTGACAGAGAGGATGGATTCCATAGCATAGGCTGTAGTCTCCTGCAGGGGATGACCCTGTTCAGTGAAAACACAGCACTGACAGGAAGAAATTGGGCAGGGCATTTCAGAGAGTCATTACTGGTAGCTTAGAGACACTTTGGCCCCTGAAGGTTCCTTCTGCGTGTGTGTGTGTGTGTGTGTGTGTGTGTGTGTGTGTGTGTGTGTGTGTATGCATGTGCACACATGCACATGTAGCCTCAGGTAAAGGAACAAAGTGTGGTAATTTGTTCATCTGCAGCCCAGCCTTATTTTGTGAAATGTGACTACTCATCTAGCATTTACGGGCTATGTGAAGAGGATTATATCCAACTAAGAGTTTCCAGGATTTTGTGAGGGGCTGTCCGACTTCTTAAATTCCCTGCTGTCCTGAGATGAAAGAGTGAGCCAAGGTGGTAAGCTTGATCTCAGAGAGTAAGTGAAAACAAGGTGTTTTGTGCATGTTCAGCACCGATTTACCGTCTGTACATCATTCGGTGCGTGGAGAAGAGTGTGTGGTTTATCATTGCTCCTCCAGTAGGTTATCTTCTAGGTAAAGAAGTAACTATTGTGAAGTGCTCTAGTTCTTTGAGGAATGTTGATATGTGGATAAAGTGGGATGGATAAAAGAGCACTGGACCAGAAGTGGGGAGTTGGCCTCAGCTCTACCACTATGGCTCACAAGTAAATTATTCTACAGGTGCCATTAATTCTCCATTATCAAGAGCAGAATTACATGCTTATTTGCATAAGTAACCCAGAACAAATGAAATAATATTTCAAAGCACTTAAATTTCACTGTAAGTAAAGTATAACAAGGAGCCCTTTTATGGAGCCCTATGTGCAACGTGCAGGTTCTGTGGGAGACTCAAACAAGATATGGTTCATAACTTTAGGAAGCTTGGAATCTAGTGAGGTGACAGACCAATGCACATACTGCAACCAGTTGAGGAGTAAAAGACATTGAGATCATTGCTGTAGAAAGTTTACTCAGTCATTCAGCAAGTATTGAAAGGCACTGTGCACACTCTAAAAGTAAATTACTTCTCTCTGAGGTTGGGGGAGGCAAAGTCATATAGCTTAATGGAAATGAGCATTTGGACTGGACATTGAATAAAAGGTTAAAATGTCTTAGCCAGAAGTGAATTGAGACAGGTGTGACAAAGGTAGTGGGGGAGTGAAAGGCATGGGAAATATACAGGGTGTGTTTGGGAAACAGTGAGTGGTCTGGTTGCGCAAAAGTCAAAAATGTGTAATTAGAAAAGGAGAAAGCAGTGAGAGATATGCCTGAAAAAATAACTTGTGGCTATATCCAAGGTGACCAAGTTGAGAAGCTTGAACTTCATTCTGTAGCCATCAAACGCTTGTATCTATGCTATAGGACAATATGTTTGTCAGTGGAGTAAAGCAGGAGACTGGAGGAGAAGGGGACTCAGTAGAAGATTTTTGCAAGGGCTCAGGCAAAAGATAGGCAAGGGCTTCCCTGGTGGCGCAGTGGTTGAGAGTCCGCCTGCCGATGCAGGGGACACGGGTTCGTGCCCCGGTCCGAGAAGATCCCACGTGCCGCAGAGCGGCTGGGCCCGTGAGCCGTGGCCGCTGAGCCTGCGCGTCCGGAGCCTGTGCTCCGCAACGGGAGAGGCCACAACAGTGAGAGGCCCGCGTACCGAAAAAAAAAAAAAAAAAATAGCCAAGCTCAGGCAGAGAGGGATGGAAAAGAGATGGGTGCAGAGATATGGAGGATGCAGAATCCATAGAACATGGCACCAATTTGGACATGAGGCCAAGGACAGGACAGAGTTGAAGACAACACTTCTCAAGTGTAGCTATTTGCCTTTTTCTATCTTTTGCCTTTTTTTTTAAGCTTCAGAGATCTCAGCGCAGTACCCCTCCACTGCTGCCAGGCCGTGTATGCTTACTTCCTTTCCACTGTCAAATTCTGTCGTCTGGAAAGGATGTGAAATTCATCCTACTTGGTAAAAGGTTACAATGTTACCCTTCCCAGGTATTTGCCCTTCAACAAATTTCTAAGCTTTAAGGTAGAGATAGAAACCTTTAAAAAAGAAATTTCTACTGTTAGCTAGTAATTTTCCTACTAACTAGGAAGTATTTTCTTCTCAAGTTTCATACATTTCAAACTTTGCCTTGGTCCAGCCTTGTTTGTTGGCAGTGGCAATATTCAAAATACTGAACAACTCCTTACAGCCCAGTCACTGATTGGTCCATGAAGAACACAATCACAAGCAACTGCTGGGGCCATATCAAAACATCCAGCTGAGTATCAGCATGGATATTGACATCTTAGGGGTTATTACAGCCTTACAAATAAGGATGGGCCAGCAGACCTGTAGTCAAGAATTACAGTCAATCTTTTGAAAACTAGATTACAACAGAATGAAAAATAAACTCGAATTCACTGCACTGTCACTGAATTTCCAAAGCCTACTGATGCCAGTCCACTACCTACTGATCCTGTTTCCTAGGCCAGGTAGGAAGGGGTTGTGAAAATTCTGTGACATGACACACCTTCTCAATCTTAACCTTTCTCCCCTGCGCATGGAGTTTTTTCCCCAGTACCTTTGAGATGCTTTGGAAGAAAAGAAGCAAAGCTGCCACTGTTCCTTGCCCTGCTGCATTCCACTCTTCATTCTGCATCTCAGAACAGCAGACCCCTGGCCCAGTGAGGCTGTCTGTCATGACAGGCTAGCCTGCCTCTTATTATCCACTCAAGATTATTCACTCCCTCTTTTATTTGAAAGACCCAGATAATTTTAAATACGACCCATAAGGCTGCAGCTGTCCCCAGAAATGGAATTCTGATTAAATTCCTACTGCTCCTTTAAGAGCCAACTTAAATGTCACCTCCAAATAATAACTGCTGACATTTACTCAGTGCTTACTCTGAGCCAGGCACTTTGCTAAGGGCGTCTAATGGAGTTTCTCATTTCAGCCTCAAAATAAACCTCTGGGATAAGTATTAGTATTATACCCATTCTACAGATGTGGAAACTGAGAGGTTAAAGAACTTACCCAAGGTCTCATAGCTAGTAAATGGGAGAGCCAGCACTCCTACACCTGGGCCCTCAGTGCTGGTGCATGGTAGGCATTCAATAAATGACCCAAATGATGGACAGTCTCTGCTTCCCTTTGTAGTGTTCTCAGTGTATCCTTTATAGCATCCTTCACATTTGCAGTGACTTATTCAGTGCTTGTCTTTCTAAATTCAACAATGCCACCATTATATCCCCCAAGACCTGGTACCATGCCTGGCATATTGTGGGTGTGCAATAAATATTTGTGGAAGGAGAAGATAAAGGAGGAAGGAAGGGAAGAACAAAAAGCCTTTCTAATTTGAGGGTTGAAAAATACAGTGACCCAATATGTACTTTTAGATGAAAAGAAGCTGTGTCACTGAGGGCTGCATGGGTCTTAGATTTAAAACACCAGGGTTACAATCCCAAATCTGCCATTTCCTGACCAAGTAACTCCCACACATAGAACTTGAAGCCTCAGTTTCTACATCTTGTAAAATGGTTTTCTTCTTTGGAGATATGAAAGTTAAATGAAATAACATACATGAATGAGGTCAGCAGAGTGCCAGCTGCTACTCAGTAATCTTTGGTTGTGCTATTGCGTAAGAGATACACGGAAGGGATTGACATATTTCACATCATATAACGGAGCATGTAGTCATCACTGATACATAACATATTGCAGGAGACCAATAAGTGTTTTGAGTGATTAGGCCAAATGGCCATATGTCTAAACATTAAAATATGATGTATGCAAGTATCATCAGGATCATCTATTTTACGTCTCAATGCCATCTTTACCGAGACATGGATCAGTTTATATTTATAATGCAAATGCATTGTGCTATTCCTGGTCAGAATAGTTCAAACGTCTGTTCTTTTTTCTCCCCTGCCCTTCCTGCCTCCCAACAAGTGTATGTATTCCTTCCCCACGCTCTCCCTCCAACACCCTTCATCTGCCTGTCACTTTTCAAAGACAAGCTCCTCAGAATGAAATCTCTGCTTTCTTTGTTTTCCTGGTTTCCATTTTGTATCCTAAAATATTCACTTCAAGTTCCGCTTGACAGACGTCCCTAATCTAATCTCCACGTCTGCTTTCTAATTTTCACAGTCAGGATAAAACAAATAGGTTGGAGTTAATTGCCGGAGCAGCGGGCCGGAGCTCTGAGCTGTGATTTATGAGCTGAGGGCAGGCGCTCTGCAACACATTTTTCTTAATTTATTTTTAATGAGTCTCTCAATTAATTTTCTTGGAAACATCTTAATGATGTTGGAGGCGGGTGTTAATGAGGTCTGCACCAGCTCCTAATTTTGCATATTTTAAAGTGCCTAATGTCATCTTGAACCCCTTCTTTCCATTTTAAGAGGAGTAGAGGGAGGGGGGAGATTATTGTTGAACGGAGAATTTTCACTCTTCATGCCTCAGTCTTTGCTTAACCTTTCAGAATTTATGGGCTTATGGTGTGTCTCAGAGCAATCTCCCGCTTCCTGCTCCCCTCCCCCACCTGCTCTGGGCTGCCCGAGTCTGAGGAGCCACTGCAGGAAATGGAGAAAAGACACAATCCTCAGGAACCTGTGAGTTCTGGAGAACCATCAGTGGCCCTTAGTGAGGATGTCCAGAGGTGATCTAACCTTTCCTGAAGCAGAAAGTGCATAGGGGAAAATACTAGTAGAAGAAACCAATCAAGGGGTGTCTTATTAGCATCTGGCCATTTGTTCAGAGAACATGGTCTTCCAAATGTCTCTGCAGAGCTTGGGGCACCAGATCCACCTCCGCATCCTGCAAGACCCAGAGCAAAGTGCTTGAGTACTATCTCTGAGCCCTCTCTACTACCTTTCAATTTCTTTTTTTTTTTTTAAATTAAGATATTTATTTATTTATCTTTGGCTGCGCTGGGTCTTCGTTGCTGCGTGCGGGCTTTCTCTAGGTGCAGTGAGCGGGGGGCTACTCTTCGTTGTGGTGCGCAGTCTTCTCATTGCAGTGGCTTCTCTTGTTGCGGAGCACGGGCTCTAGGTGCACATACTTCAGTAGTTGTGGCACGTGGGCTCAGTAATTGTGGCTCACAGGCTCAGTAGATGTGGCGCACAGGCTTAGGTGCTCCGTGGCATGTGGGATCTCCCAGGGCTCAAACCCGTGTCCTCTGCATTGGCAGGTGGATTCTTAACCACTACGCCACCAGGGAAGTCCCTACCTTTCAATTTCAAAAGCAGTCTCCACTAAGTCCTCATCGGTCTTTATTATGTATTTTCTAGTTAGAACTTATTTTTCTGATTAAATGGTCATTAAATGCTTATGATAGAAAATTTGGGAAACACGAAAGAATGGATCAAATAAGGAAAACCAAATTCTAGTGCCGAAAAACAGCCGCTGTTAAAACTGTGGTGTTTCCTTCTAGACATTGTTCTTTTCCTATTCATGGGCTTTTGGTTTTATTTTATACAATTGTGATGATGCTGAATATCATTTTTTCCCAGTTAACATAACATAAGTAACAAACTTCTTTCAAGCATAGTTTTTAATGACTGTTTAATATTCCATCTAGCAGATTTGTCATAATTTACCAAACCATTCCACTGCAACTGGGCATCTAAGCTAATTCTCAAACTTATCACACATACTATTGTGATGAACATCTTTGTACAGAAAGCTTTTTTACATTAGGGATTATTTCCTTTGGAACCCCTGAGGAATTACTGATTTAAAGACTATAATCCTTTTTAAGACTCTTAATATTTACTTCCAAATTACTTTACAAAGAGTTATGCCAGTTTACTTCCAATAATAATACATCAGTGTGTCTATTTCTTCAATCTTGCCATAGTATAGAGTATCACAGTTGTAAAAAATCTTATCTGGCAGATTTTTTTTTTTTAAGTGTTGGGGGTAGGAGTTTATTATTTATTTATTTTTGCTGTGTTGGGTCTTTGTTTCTGTGCGAGGGCTTTCTCTAGTGGCGGCAAGCGGGGCCCACTCTTCATCGCGGTGCGCGGGCCTCTCACTATCGCAGCCTCTCTTGTTGCAGAGCACAGGCTCCAGACGCGCAGGCTCAGTAGTTGTGGCTCACGGGCCTAGTTGCTCCGCGGCATGTGGGATCCTCCCAGACCAGGACTCGAACCCGTGTTCCCTGCATTAGCAGGCAGATTCTCAACCACTGCACCACCAGGGAAGCCCTCTGGCAGATTTAAATGCATTTCTTTAATTTCTCCGCTAAGTCCGCTCTTGGGATAATATTTCAGTTAAACTGAAGGCTGCTTTTACTCGGGGACTAACTAGACCATGAACCCCAATGTGGCCAAGGTTTTTCTCATGGCATATAGTAAAGACTCAAGAAATGTTTGTTAAATTGCCTTATCCACAAAATGGAAAGTTGAGGATGTATCTCTGAGTGCCCTATTTCCACCTGGATCTGCCCGATGGCCTCTCCAGCTCAGCTTTCCAAAACTGAATGCATGTCTCCTCACCTTACCTTTCCCACCTTGAGTAAAGGTAGCCTCGTTGAGCAGTTCCCGTAGGCTCCAGACATGCAAGTCTTCTGCAGTGTAGCCCTGCTCTCACAGCCCCCCAACACATGCACATTCAGTCCGCCATCAAGTCCTGTGGATGTACTCCCCACATGTTCATGGCTGTCTCTCCTCTTCCTTTCCCACAGTCCTGTTTCAGACCCCTGTCTCTCACCTACACTAGTGCTGTCTCTCACCTGCCAATGGTCTTCTGCCTCCAGTTTCCCTCTGCATTTTAGCCTTTAATGTGCTGCCTTTTCCAACACAAACAAAAACCCTACAGAGATTCCCTCTTGGTATATAAAATATAGTCCGAAATGTCTATGTCATTAGGGTCTTTCACACAATTTGACCCCCTAGTACTTTACCCACTTCTCAAATATGTCATGTACTTTGTTCAGGCCATTTCTTTAGCCTGGCATGCCCTTTTTCCACTCCCCACATAGCAATTCTGTGCCACCTCTTCCATGAAGGCTTACTCACCACCTTGGCTTCCACCTATGCATCCCTTGCACATGGCAGATGCCTAGTGAATGTCTGGTGAATGAATAAGGCATCTGTAGATGTGTTTCCTTCAAAGCTGTTCCCCACTATACTTTCTGGACTGTTTTACACTCTAAGTTAGATGTTTATATTTGAAAGTTTAAAGAACCCTTTAACCTGGGGCTAGATGTTCATGTTTAAAAATTTTAAGAACTCTTCAGCCTGGGAAAAAAATTAGTTTCTCAGGGCATTTCTGTTTTCTGGTAGACTCCATTGACTTATTGCTGGACATTTCTTAATTTCCGTTAAAGTATCTTTTGAGTGCTTTTCCGGCTGATTCCTTGTGCTAGTGTTTTGTCAGAATATTCCCTGAGAAAAGACCACAGGTTCTAACTTTAGGGGATAATGGGTTCAGATAAGATTCTGTACCCAGATGCAGACTTTAATATCTAATGGTCTTACAGTTCAAACAGAATCTCTCAAACATTATCTTAAAGCTGAAGGATTTTTTTTAAGCTTTCTGACCAATAGGAACAATTTACTTACAACTGTAAGATTCTGGTCTTTGACCCTAAGCACTTGTCAAATAAATTAATAATAAGTGAAGCTCTGACATCAGAGGCATTGTTTTTGAGATACTTTTAGTTCTGGATTTATACAGGGAAAGAACAGAGATCACTAGTGGATGAAAGCCAGGATGAACAGGCAAGGGTAATAGCAATAGGTTAAGATTTGATGTTGAAGATGGCTGGCATTGATTATGTTACATAACATTACTATTGTTTCTAATATTGACCACTATATTTTAGAGTTATTTTTAATACTATAATTAAATGAATCCCTCATTTTTTATTTTATTTTTATTTTTTTAATAAATTTATTTACTTATTTATTTTTGGCTGCATTGGGTCTTCGTTGCTGTGCGTGGGCGTTCCCTAGTTGCAGCGAGCCAGGTGCACCTTCATTAGGGTGCACGGTCTGCTCATTGTGGTGGCTTCTCTTGTTGTGTAGCACAGGATCTAAGGGCATGGGCTTCAGTCATTGAGGCAAGCGGGCTTCAGTAGTTGCGGCTCGCGGGCTCTAGAGCATAGGCTCAGTAGTTGTGGCGCACAGGCTTAGTTGCTCCACAGCATGTGGGATCTTCCCGGACCAGGGCTCGAACCCGTGTCCGCTGCATTGGCAGGTAGATTCTTAACCACTGTGCCACCAAGGAAGTCCTCTCATTTTATTTTTAATGTTTAAAATTTTGTCACCAAATGTATCAATCATGTTAGGTTTTGCTGTAGCAAACAACCTCAAATTTCAGAGACTTGACACAACCAACATTTATCTTTTGCTTGCACAAAGTTTAAGGTAGATATTTTTAGTAGGATGGCATTTCTGGGCATCTCCCTAGTGAGTCAGGGATCCAGGCTCTGCTGTCCCTAGGGCATTCTTGGAGTCCTTCAGTGGCTCCTCTGCACTGGGCTGGCCAGTGAGTGAAGGGAGGGTATGTGAAGGGTTGCACTGCACATTTTAGAGGTCAGATGTGTAAGTGTCATACTTCATTTCAGGGGTGCGCTGGAGCCAACTCATTACAGCTTGCAGCAGCCACTGGTTCAATTTCCAGGCATTTTTCAAGCTGGTTGTTAAACGCAGACATTATTAAAAATTAAATTATATAAACATACAATTAAATTTTTAAAAACAAATTAAATAAAAAACAAAGGTAATAATTATTCAGACTACCTCTTTTACTACATTTTTCTATTACCTAGGCCTAAGATTATTTATGTCTCTTGTATCAGTAAGTGAGAAATATTATAGAATGGTGGCTTCTGTGCTTCTCTTCCTGACTTCATGTTCAATGACATCATGTTGGTTGTTTGAAATTAGATGATGGTGGGGCTATTTACACCATGGATATTGGAAAACACTATAAATCAGGGCTTGATTTATTGTTTTGTTGATTGCCTAGAGACTTTTACAAGTTATAGAGAAGGGCTTCCCTGGTGGTGCAGTGGTTGAGAGTCTGCCTGCCGATGCAGGGGATACAGGTTCGTGCCCCGGTCCAGGAAGATCCCACATGCCACGGAGCGGCATGTGAGCCATGGCCGCTGAGCCTGTGCGTCCGGAGCCTGTGCTGTGCAACGGGAGAGGTCACAACAGTGAGAGGCCCACGTACTGCAAGAAAAAAAAAAAAAAAAAGTTTTAGAAAAAGAAATCTAAAGAGAAATCTAAAAATACGGATTAATTAAAATCATGTTGTATCTGTAGCCATTACACTATAAATAGCACAAAACATTGAGGAAATATTCTTCTAGTATTTGATAACCATTAACTGATTCAGCAAAGAAGTTGCCGACAGTACTAATAAACAAGTAAATTCTAACATACATCTTCATTATTTCACTTACTCAATAATGTAAAAGACAATATCAACCAATATTCGTGTTGGAACTGTACTCATTCATCAAATTTGTAACCACAAGTTGGCTACAATACAAGAGTTTGGTAAAAATCAACAGAAGCATTCTGAGAGAATCAATTGGCTATATGGAAATTACAGTGAAGAATACTGCATATTTTAATGTAATGGTTATATTGTTAACTGTAAATAATGTGCTTCACAACCTTTCTATCAGCAAATTTATAATAAACTCAAGCACATATGCATATACTGTTTTATGGGGACCCTGTTGTTAAACAGTTACCAGCACACCACTGCCTCTACTTGTGGTCTGTTAGCCAGAACTCAATTACATGGTTTCACCTAGATGCAAGGATTGCACAGTAATTAGAGTAGCTATGTGTCCATGAAAGAGAAAACTGAATATTCATGAGCATAGAGGTCTGTCCCACAGTCTATCCTTCTGGTCACCAAGTATCAGTTTCTTTCTTCTCCCCACATGTAGAACACAGTCACCTCTCCCCGAGGGGGATGACTCAAAGTCCAGATTTCTCCATCAGGTAAGATGTAACTCTTCTTAGCATGGCAACCAATGAACTAAAAGAAGGAGTTATCTTCTCTCCATCCCACCCCCACCCTATATACTGTAGTGAAGCAGGGGCAAGAATTGCAATTAAAAATTCCTGGTCAGAAAAGGAATGAAAAGGAGGTATACTGCAGTCTCTCATTCCTAACAAATGCTGGAGTCCTATGGTGCCGGCATTGTGAAGGCCTCCTACCCTGTCAAGGACCCAGTTCTGCTCTCTAGGAAGAAATCCCTTCATCTATGGATCACATCTGAAATGGGTATTGGGAAGCTGTATATATTTAACAGTCTATGGCCTGCTTTCTGCTTATGCTAGGGAGCCTAATGGTGTTTTATGTCTCAAGCAGTTAACAGCTTCTTTAATCCAGACTCGTGGTTTCTTTAGCAGTACAGTTCTCTGAAAAACTAGTATAGGCTTCTGGTTTATTTGCTTCCCATTCAGTCCCACCAGCCAATAATTTCCTAGATATGATTTTCAACCCTGCCTCATATCTCTGCTTCAGTGCCCTCAAGCCAGTCTCCATCAATTCAAAGGCACTGGCTTGAGACCATCTGGAACCATCAATGAGAATGCCATACCTTCAGTCTGGTCTTTGTCACAAGCTGGGTCGTAGTTCACCTGAGAGGTTTCACCAGGCCTCTGTCACGTATCCTCTACTGTTTGGGGTCTGGAAGGAGTGAGTTTTTCAACCCTTTGACTATTCAAATGTCTGGACTTTTTTTTTATTCCCATTAGTTTCTGTTTATAGACCTGCCAGTTCTCTCCTGAGTTCATCTCCTTCTTATAATAACAGCTCAGCAAAAGCAACCAGTGAAAATCAACACACATTACAAACAGTCTGTTTTCTACACCCTTCCTCTAGAGCCGCCTTGCTCCATTTTCGTCTAGCATCTAGCATTAAGAAGTCTGCTCTCTCATGCCTCTGTAGGTGACCTGTTTTTCTATCCCCTCTGGAAACTTTCAGGATCTTCTCTTTATCCCAGATGTTCTGAAATTTCACAATGATATTCTTTGGTAAAGGCCTAATCTTCACTTCTTGGTCTGGATACTCTGTGCACCTTTTCAGCCTGAGTTTCATGTCTTTAAGTTTGAGGAATTGTTTTGTATAATTTATTTGATGAGCTCCTCTTTCCATTTTATTTCTTTTCTCTCTAGAATTCCTATTAGTTGGATGTTGGGACTTCTAGATTATGGGTCAGCAAATGTTTTTTGAAAAGGGTCAGATAGTAAATATTATAGGCTTTGGGAGCTATATATGGCCTCTGACACATATTTTTCTTTTTTGTTTAATGTACAACCTTTTGCAAATGTAAAAAGCATTCTTAGCTTAAGGGACATATAAAAACAGGCCATGGGCTATATCTGGTCTATGGGCCATTAATTGCCAACCTCATGTAGATATAAATATCCTATGTCTCTTATCTGTTCTCTCATATTTTTTATTACTTCTTGCTATAATTTCTGGGAGATTTTCTTGGTGTCACATTCCAACTCTTCTACCACAATTTTTAATTCAGAAATCCTATTTTTAAATTCTAAGAACTCTTTCTTATTCTCCAAATGTTCTTTTGTATGACAGCTTCTCAGATCTCTCAAGGATATGAACTAGAGGTTGTTTCTTTTGTTTGTTTTTGGTTTTGTTCTGTACATTATATCTATTTCCTCCATGTTCATTCTTTCTGTTTATCTATTTTTGTTTCTTCCTTTCAGTTTTGGGGTTTTCCTCAAACATCCTTGCCTGTCACTCCTATTTAAATGTGAGATTCTAAATGGGGGGAGGCTTTATTTGGGGGTGGGAATAAGGCATGCCAACTAATGGGCTTTACTTTAGGGTTGCCAGGTACAGAATGCTAGTGTGGGGATGTCTAGTCCTAGGGACCTCTAGTTTATCCAGAGAACAAACTTCTGACCTCCTGCCTGGAGGGCCGATATGTTGCTGCTGCTGTTCTGTGCATTGAGGTTAGGAGGTGGGAGGAAGGTCAGCTGTTCTGGTCACTGATTTTGTCCAGTACCTGTGCCTAAATCCCAAGCCCTTTATCCATATCACCCTCTAAATTAAGCTGCGGCTTCCATTATTTGCTAAATGAGCCATCTCATTTAGTCATCTGCTTTCTAACTTCCAAAAATCATTGAGCTTTCATATCTGTTCAGTCACCCCTTTCACTCTCTTTCTATAGTGGGTTTGTATCTTTTTTTTCATTTTATTTTATTTTATTTTTTAACATCTTTATTGGAGTATAGTTGCTTTACAACGGTGTGTTAGTTTCTGCTGTATAACAAAATGAATCGGCTATACATTTACATATATCCCCATATCTCCTCCCTCTTGCGTCTCCCTCCCACCCTCCCTATCCCACCCCTCTAGGTGGTCACAAAGCACCGAGCTGATCTTCCTGTGCTATGCGGCTGCTTCCCACTAGCTATCTATTTTACATTTGGTAGTATATATAAGTCCATGCCACTCTCTCACTTCGTCCCAGCTTACCCTTCCCCCTCCCCTTGTCCTCAAGTCCATTCTCTACATCTGCATCTTTATTCCTGTCCTGCCCCTAGGTTCTTCAGAACATTTTTTGTTTTTTAGATTCCATGTATATGTGTTAGCATACGGTATTTGTTTTTCTCTTTCTGACTTACTTCACTCTGTATGACAGACTCTAGGTCCATCCACCTCACTACAAATAACTGAATTTCATTTCTTTTCGTGGCTGAGTAATATTCCATTGTATATATGTGCCACATCTTCTTTATCCATTTATCTGTCAATGGACACTTAGGTTGCTTCCATGTCCTGGCTATTGTAAATAGAGCTGCAATGAACATTGTTGTACTTGTCTCTTTTTGAATTATGGTTTTCTCAGGGTATATGCCCAATAGTGCAATTGCTGGGTCGTATGATAGTTCTATTACAGTGGGTTTGTATCTTTTTAAAACTTCTGTACAATCATTTTAATAAGGTCTCAGATGTAAACAGAGATAAACACATGTAGTTAATCCACCATATTTAATCAGGAGTCCTATATGTCTTGTTTTAGGATTTAAGATCACCTTGGATGAATGGAATGCCATTTACGGAGATCTGGAAAGCTGAGTACTATTTAGAGTGAATGATCTGAGTGAGGATATTTACTAGGTAAAAGTGGTTCCTCACTGCCAGGCAAAGCCTTCACCATTGAGTGATACAGTGTAGAACATGTTTTGCTTACCAGTAAGACTATCCTGAGCAGGAACAGCTAACTGTGCCCTAACTATTCTACTTTCTACTTGAATCTTCTTTAGTCCACTCCAGCCACATAAGTTGATATTCACATGAACTTCTGATACCACCCTTAGTATGAGAGGAAGTGAATATTTCTTTGCTGAGTTTGCTTTGCAGTGAGATATACTTTCAATATTGCTACCATTTTCATAAAGCACATTTTTTTTAGAAGATTGGATGGAGTATTTAGATATCTCATGGTACCCTCTATACAAAAACTTTTGTGAGAATCAAGATATTTAACACTTCAGCCTCTAAAAGGAAGAAAATTCTGACATATGCTACAACGTGGATGAACCTTGAGAACATTATGCTAAGTGAAATACGCCAGTCACAAAAAGATAAATACTGTATGATCCCACTTAGATGAGGTACTTAGAGTAGTCAAAATCTCAGAGACAGAAAGGAGAATGGTGGTTGCCAGGGGCTGGGAACAGGGGGAATGAGGAGTTATTGTTTAAGGGTGTAGAGTTTCAGTTTTACAAGATGAAAAGAGCTCTGGAGATGGATGGTGGTGATGGTAGCCCAACACTATGAATTTATTTAATGCCACTGAACTGTACACTTAAAAACAGTTAAGATGGTAAATTTTATGTTATGTGCTTTACTACAAAAGAAAAGGAAGCATATTTAACACTGAGCTTTATATTGTATCATCATTAAATTCTTTCAGTGAACACCGATTGAGTATCTAGTATGTACCGGGAACTGTGGTAAGCATGGAGGAGTTAACAGCAAACAAAAGAGACACAGTCTCTTCCCTCCTGGAGCATATATTCCCGTTAAGAAAGGTAATAAACCAAGTATTTAAAATGAAGCAGGGTTAAGGAAGATGAGTGACTAGCGTGCTCTTTTGTAGGGTAATCAGGGAAATCCTCTCTGATTATGTGGCACTTGAGCAGAGATCTGAATGATTTTAATTTCTTATGCCATTTTTAAAGAGAATTTATAATTGTGATTTAACCAAACACCCCCACACACTAAAGAACTATACTTGGAGAAAACTTTTAAAAAAGCTTTTAAATTTCAGTTGTCCCTTGTTCCTACAGTTGATGTTTTTGCTATTTGAGTATTCACCTATGCATTCTCTTTGGCTTTTAGCCCACATGCTTTCATTGTTTATATTCACGTTAATAATTGTTATTTCATGACATAGACTGAACTTTTCATCCAAAGAAGTCAATGTGCTTGAGTTGATTATCTCTCACCTATGAGGATGAGGCATTATTTTCATTTTATTTGTAAGGAAACTGAGGCACAGAGACCTAAAATCACACGAGACGTTTCTGGTGAAGCCATACACAAACTTAAGCCCTCTAGCTCCAAGTCTAGTTTGTTTCATAAGACCTGAGTCACCATGTTACTGTGGGAATTGAATTGACAACTTCTCTGAAAGCACCTAGTACACCCTTAAGTGTGTTGCAAAACTTATTTTTCCTTCGACATCTTTTAACTAATAACCGCCCCCTAGGGTGATAAAACCACCCCTTGTTACCACTTCCTATCTGGAAAAGGACTTCGCTAGCACAGGATTCACTTGGCAGGCATTTTTCTTTCTTCTTTGATTGTTTCTAGCTTCCTCCAGCATATGGTAGTAGGTATTTTGGTGATTTGGGGAACTGGGAAGAGTTGGCTGCTGGATCATTTTAGTGACAAGTGGCCACGAGACTAACTTAATGTATCCTTTGGCCTGTGGACTCCTGGGGAGCATTGCTCCTGCTGTAGTAGAAAACACTTCACCTCCTCAACACTTTGTTTTGCTTTGGGTCAACCACTGGGAGACTCAGTAGCCATGGGAATGAAATTGCCCCTGGTTTCCTCACAGCCTGTCAGTCATTGTTAAATCAGAGAAGGCTGAAAAATTGATTCTTTTTTTGTCCCTGTCCAAACGTGGCAGCTGTTTAATTTCAATTAACAAACCTTGAAAAAGAATATTATGCCAGGACTAATTACAGCAGGAAGTTCCTTACTCATCTCCACTCCCCCTCCTAATTGAGGATCTGCAGTGTCCCCCAGCAGGGCTGTGAAGTTTGGGTTCTCAGAAATTCTGGTGCCTGGGGCTTTGATGTAGCTCTCTTTTCAAACGAGTGACATTTTAGGAAGCACAAGCTTCCAGTAAGGATTCATCTAACTTTTTAAAGTCTAAAAATTAGCTGTACAAATCAGACTCGTGTATACCCAAACGCCAACTTGTTCACATCAAACCCTTGCTTTTTCCTCTCTGTAAATAGACTGTCTGCTTTCAAAGCTCCTCCTCCTCTCCTACTGGGGAAGGCTAACCCCCTTCTCCTCCATGAAACAAGTATTTGTTCTGGTTGACACATTAGAATCTCTAATGTGCAAAGCAACCCCTTACCTGCCACTTCTTAAGTTTCATTGCATCAGTCAAGTGTCTCAGCAGGAAACAGAATTCACACACACACACCCCACAATGGTACATATGAAGAGAATTTAAGGAAGGGACTACTGAGAGAGGAGGGGACGGGATTAAAAGAACAGTCAAGGAAAGGTGGGTTGCCCAGAGACTAGCAATAACGGGAAGCTGTTACTACCCCTATGGTAGAAGGAATAAGGAAGGGACAGAGTCAGTGAGAACTAGGAGAATAGCCCAGCAGAAACTGTAGTCACAGAAGGATGTGATATTCCCAGAGAGGCTGAAGCAGGGAAGAAATCCCCTCCTGCTTCCCAGTCTCCTGCATGTGCCTCCCTGGCCAACCCAGCCAGGACAGTTAACTGTTGCCTCTTGTGTATGGAGCTTGTTTCCCCAGTTTGTGTGTAGTCAACTGTAGACCATTATTGTGTCTTCTATTTGTTATCCCATAGGCCTTAACCTAATACTGAGCACATACGTGCTCAATAAATGCTCTTATGTTATTTGAGTATAATTATTATAGTGTAAAAAAATATAATTGAAAAAAGAGATATCACTAGATATTATTATCATATGTATAATATATAGTGATATTTCTTCTTTCATCCCTTTGTATCTGCAAGGGGCTGATTCCAGGACCCCCTGCAGGTACCAAAATCCACCACGCTCAAGTCCCTGATAAAATAAGGTAGTATTTGCATATAACATATGCACATCCTCCCCTATACTTTAAATCATCTCCAGATTACCTATAATACCTAATACAATATAAATGCTATGAAAATAGTTGTAAATACAATGTAAATGCTACGTACATAGTTACTTTTTGGAATTTTTGAAATGCAGTTGGTTGAATCTGAGGATGCAGAACCCAGGGAGCCAACTATATGTATTTTTTATTGAGATATACTTGATATGTAACATTCTGTAAGTTTAAGATATACAATGTAGTGATTTGATACATTTATGTATTGCAGTATGATTACCACCATAGCATTAGCTAACACCTCCATCATGTCTCATAATTATCATTTCTTTTTTTTTATATTTATTTATTATTTGGCTGCACCCGGTCTTAGTTGCAGCATGTGGGATTTTTTTAGTTGCAGCATGCAGGCTCTTAGTTGTGGCATGTGGGATCTAGTTCCCTGACCAGGGATCAAACCCAGGCCCCCTGCATTGGGAGCATGGAGTCTTAACCACTGGATCACCAGAGAAGTCCCTCATAATTATCATTTCTTTTTTGTGGTAAGAACATTTAAGATCTTGTTTCTTAGCAACTTTGAAGTATATTATACAGTATCGTTAACTATAATCTCTTTTCTTCAATTATATTTTACACTATAACAATTAATTAGGGCTACCCTGGTAGCATAGATGGTTAAGAATCCATCTGCAAATGCAGGGGACACGGGTTCGAGCCCTGGTCCAGGAAGATCCTACATGCCGCGGAGCAACTAAACCCTTGCGCCACAACTACTGAGCCCGCACACAACAACTACCGAAGCCCGCGCACCTAGAGCCCATGCTCCACGACAAGAGAAGCCACCACAATGACAAGCCCGGGCACCGCAACGAAGGGCATCCCCCCGCCTCTGCAACCAGAGAAAGCCCATGCAGCAACGAAGACCCAACGCAGCCAAAAATAAATTTTAAAAAAACAATTAATTATACGCAAATAATCTAATAAGAGCATTGATTGAGTACCTGTGTGTAATATGATAATAATATAGAGTGATGTGTGAGTTATCAGTGTAAACCAACGAGTAGGTCTCAACCAGAGAGGACCCTCTGTTAAATAAAGTAAAGAAATAGTGGAGTCAGAGAGAAATGACAGTTAAAGGGCATGTTGGCCAGGTACACTGTGCACATGACTTTCTGGGTGCAAGTGCTATTTGAGAAGCATTTCCGTGGTCTTTTTTAAGAGTGTAAGTGATGAGAGGAGAGAAATTCAGTTTCCAGGAAGAAGGCTCAGCAGGGCTGAGTGCCCAGGCCCAGCTGGCTATGTGGGATCTATTTAAGAGCAGAGGTGGGGAAGGGGGGCAGCACAGGTGAAACATGGAACTAGGATTCTACAAAATCATCTAGAAAAGTTCAAAAAGGATTTTGTCACTACTTATATCTAAGGTATTGCAGAGTCTGAATTCCTTCCTTTTAAGAATTGCTCTCTCTCTCTCTTGCTAGATCATTGATTAGATGGGGACAGGTGTAAGGAAATGTCACTGTGCCACTGTCAGCTCACCATGTGGTCCAGCTGACAAAACTGCAGATTCCTTTGCTCCCTCTGACCCATCTGACACTAATGCTTGAAATGTGTATTTCCCCGTATTTAAGTAAATGCTAAGGCAGTCGTCATGCTGTTAAGAAACAGATCCATTTTGCATCAATGATGAAAATCCACAAATATCATGGAAAAATTAACTTTGATTCTTTCGGTATGCAGTGTGCACCTTTATCCACAACACATTTTAGATCATGGGCTGAATTCTTCCTCTGCCCCAGATCATTGCTGAGCCACCTGCTTCTGCCAATAGTTGCCTGCCAAGAAAGCAAACTAACTTAAATTTACCTTTGGTCAAGTATACTTAGAATAGAAAATTGTGTATTCAATTTAATAACCTTCCAGGGCAGTGGGGGTGGGGTGGTGACTGGGGGCAATGAATGTCTGTGTGAATTACCAAAGAAGAGTCAAGTTAAAAAGTCTCCTCCATCATGTAAATAAATCTTGGTTTACCCTGCTGCCCCTTCAGGTTAGTATGTGATTTTTCTCCTTTGTTTGGCTGCCAGCATTCTCAAGTGGGTGATTATGTCTTCCTGCCTCCTTTCCTCCATCACACATTCGTTATTTAGCTCCCAAAAAGCTGACTTCATGGCACTTGTGATGGTTAATTTTACATGTCAGTTTGACTGGGCCATGGAGTGCCCAGACATTTGGTCATCCTAGGCATGTGAGGGTGTTTCTAGATGAGATTAACATTTGAATCCATACACTGAGTAAAGCAGATGGCCCTCCCCAATGTGGGTGGGGCTCATCCAATCAACTGAAGGCCTGAATAAACAAAACGTCTGAGCAAGAGGGAACTCCTCCTGCCTGAGCAGGGACATTGGTCTTTTCCAGCCTTCAGACTCATACAGAAACAGCTGCTCTTCGTGGGTCTGGAGCCTGCTGGCTTTCAAATTGGAACTTATACCATCAGCTCTCCTGATTCTCAGATCTTTGGGCTTGGACTTACACATCAGCTTTTCTCGGTCTTCAGCTTGCCGACTGCAGGTCTTGGGACTTCTTGGCCTCTAATTCCTTGTAATAAATCTCTTTAATACACACATGCACACACACAAACACACACACACACACACACACACACACACACACACACACACACACACACACACACACACACACACACACACACACACCACCACCACACTTTTGGTTCTGCTCCTCTGGAGAAGCCTAACACAGCAGCATTGAAGCTATACTTTCAAATGTCACCAGTGCTCTCCCTGTCTGGTTCTGTGGACTCGTCTCCACCCTCACCCTTGTAGATGCTGACACTCACTGTTCTGCCCACCCCTTGGAGGTCCTCCTTCCTCTCTCTGTCTCTTGGTTCTCAGTCCTCCTCTCATAACCTTCCCCAACTCTCACCGCTGCAATTCCCATTTCTCTATTAAATCATAACCCTGAGTTGCCCTCTACCTTTCATCACAGTATCTCCTACCACCTATTAGCCGTTGCTCCTCAATACTCCCATCTCATCTAAAATTCAGTGTCTGAATCTTCTTTCCCTTAAAATCATCTCTTTCTCCTCTTAATTCTTACTGTGGGTGAACACCTCTGTGTCTGTTTCCCCCACACCAGGTTCCAGTAATCACCAAGTCCTATTGGTTTTCCTTTCATCTCCCGACACGCCTTCTTTTCATTCTCTCCGCTTCAACCCTAGCCCAGCCCTCATCCCCACATGCAATAGCCTTCCTGTTGGCCTCCCCGCCTCAGTCTCTCTTGCTTCTCCTTCACCCTGCACACCACTGCCAGATGGACTGTAGCAGAACACTATTTCATCACATCTGTCCCCTCCTCAGTGACCTCCAGTGACTTAAGGAAAAGCCCAGACTTCCTTCCTGAGCCTCTAAGCCTCACCACCATCTGACCCACCCTTCCAGTGTGGCTCTCAAACAAGATGGAACTCCAGGTATTGGAGCCATGTTGCATAGGACTGCCCACCTGACACACCCTGTACTCCTTCCAACACTGAAAAATATAGAATGTAAATGACTTATTTTCTGATTCAAAATCCCCTTCCTACCTGCATTTTTTTTAACTTTGAGATTACATACAATCTGGGTGAAAATATGATTCACAGGAAGTTCACTATAAAACTTTTAGGGAGATAAATATTTCCTAGCCTGCTTTCAGTTGTTACTATTAGCTACAGTCATCATTGCCGTGCTCAGCTGAGTGAGCTGAGAGCAGTGACTCTCAAACCAAACTCCCTGGGTTTGAATCCCAGCTCTACCACCTACAGGCTGTGTGGACTTCGGCAAATCCCTTAACCTCTTGGGACCTCAGTTTCATCATCTACAAGATAGAAATAGCAATAGTCACACTCAGGACTGTTGTAAGGCTTTATAGAAAGTGGTTAGACCAGTATAAATGCTCACAATAAAGGCTGAGCTTTAGCATTCATCACATTGTTGTTGCTGATGGTGAGCTACCAATGTACTGAAATTACCCCATGCAGCTGCCCTCCTGCAATGCTGATATCACAGCCATGAATGAGTGGGCATCCTGATGCCCCCCATCTTGGCTCACCCTCAAAAGTTGTAAATATGTACAGGTCATAGAGGCCCCCTACCTGGAGGTGCCTCTGATTCTGTCTGTTTCTCAGACACTCCATAAGGACTGTTACATAAGTTATTTCATTTCAACCACTCAACCACCCATACAATGAAACTGAGGCTCTCAAGAGACTCAGTAATGTGCCTAAGGCTACACAGCTAGAATTTCAGCTCAGATCTAGCTGTGCTTTTTTCTTGTGCCTCTCTGGTTTTGTCCTGTCTCTGCCGTACCCTCCAAGTCACTCTCGCTCACTTCCTCAGACCCCTCCACCCCATCTTCCAATAAGTTGTTATCCAGTCCGGACATTTACTTATTTTTAGTTGATTCAAACAGAGGCAAAGCAGTTAGATATCTTTTCCGGCTCTCTGGTTGTTGTAATTGGAGTTTCCACCTTCCTAAGCAGTGGAAAAAGAAGAGACTGAGGCCCTCAGAGCACCTGATACTTCTAAAGTTTTCCTGCGTATGTTATGCCATGGGGCGTTGAACATGATAGGCAGGACTGACCATGGCTCCTGCTTAATTGTTCCCATGCCAAGGACGCTCAGAGAATTGTAATTACCTTTTTTTTTGCAGCTCAAATGCATGATTATCACAGCGTTAGCAAATGGGAGAGGTTTATAATCATTCCACACAGTGTTACAAGGGCATGCAGTGCAGTCTGGGGAAGCCTGTTTCTTATGTGCCTCCAGTGGTTGTACTGTCATTACCGATTTAGTCAGTATAAGATCAACTAAGCTGAAGTAACAAACCCTGAAATCTAGTGGCTTAATACAACAAAAGCTTTTTTCCTTTTTATGCGAAGTCTGAACATTGGGGGTCCTCTGTGCAGTGCTTCAGGGATCTGGCTCCCTCAATATGGGGCACTGCCATCTCAACAGGAGGCTTCCAGAGTGACCATAGCAGGAAAGGAGAAAACACAGAGGCGGCACATGGGCCCTTAAACACCTTAGCCTGGAAGTGACACATGTCACGTTCACAAATACTTTAGTGGCTAGAACTCGTCACATGGCCCTACCTAACTGCAGATGGGCAGAAGAATGTCATCTTCCTGGGTGACTAGGAAGGAGAGGAGAACAGGATATGATAGCACACTGGTAACTGCTACCATAATATTTACATGAGAAACTACAGAAATATAAAAACAGAGTTCCCCAAACTTGTCCTGATGAGAATACACTTTTTTAAACTATAAAAGTAATACATCTTCACGATAAAAAATAATTCAAAATGCACAGGAAGGTACCAGGTGAAGAGGAAAGTTTCCCCTCCTGTCTTATTGTTGCCCTCTCCCTCCCATCTTTCCCAGAAGTTTCTTATATATCCTTCCTGCTATTCTTTTTTACACAATAATATGTCTTAGTTTCATATCAAAACACATAGAGCTACCACCTTCTTTTAAATCCTTACATGAATTTGGTATAAATGGCCAAACAGCCCATTTAGGTTTTTTCTCATTTATTGCTCTCATAAACAATGCTGTCTTTGCATAGTTTAGTTGATGTAGTACATCCTAAGAGAAATTTTTACACGTGGAACGCAGAGTCAGAGGGTATAGGCATTTTAAATCTTGAAATATACTGCCAAATTGCCCTCTCAAAAGGTGATAGGTACCAATTCGTATTTAAACAAAAAATGGTGTACCTGGGCTTCCCTGGTGGCGCAGTGGTTAGAGTACGCTTGCCAATGCAGGGGACATGGATTCGTGCCCCGGTCCAGGAAGATCCCACGTGCCGCGGAGCGGCTGGGCCCGTGAGCCATGGCTGCTGAGCCTGCGCGTCCGGAGCCTGTGCTCCGCAACGGGAGAGGCTACAACAGTGAGAGGCCCGTGTATCGCAAAAAAAAAAAATGGTGTACCTGATATTTAAATATTGGTGACATTAAGAAATTTTCGTGGATTTTGTTAGACATGACAATGATACTTTTTAAGTTCTTATTTGTTAGGGATAATTACTAAAATATTTATAGGAGAAATAATCTGAAGACTTAAATTTGCTTTTTAAAAAACTTCAAACAAAAACAGACACGTAGATCAATGCAACAGAATAGAGAGCCCAGAAATAAATCCATGCTTATATGGTCAATTAATCTGTGACAAAGGGGGCAAGAATATACAATGAGGAAAAAAGAGTCTCTTCAATAAATAGTGTTGGGAAAAGGGAACAGCTACATGCAAAAGAATCAGACTGGACTACTTTCTCAAACGTATACAAAAATAAAATCAAAATGGATCAAAGACTTAAACATAAGACCTGAAATCATAAAACTCCTAGAAGAAAACATAGGCAGTGTATTCTCTGACTCGGTCTTAGCAATATTTTTTGGATCTGTCTCCTCAGGCAAGGGAAACAAAAGCAAAAACAAACAAATGGGACTACATCAGACTAAAAAGTTTTTGCACAGCAAAGGAAACCATTGACAAACAGAGAGTCAGCCAACTGAATGGCAGAAGATATTTGCAAATGATACATCTGATAAGGGGTTAATAACCAAAGTACACAAAGAATGCATACAACTCCACATCAGAAAAACAAACACCCGATTAAAAAATCGACAGAAGACCTGAATAGACGTTTTTCCAAAGAAGACATACAGTTGGCCAACAGGCTTGTGAAAAGATGTTCAATATCACTAATCATCAGGTAAATGAAAATCAAAACCACAATGAGATACCACCTCACACCTGTCAGAATGGCTAGTATCAAAAAGACAACAAATAACAAGTGTTGGCGAGGATGTGGAGAAAAGGGAACCCTCATGCGCTATTGGTGGGATTGTAAATTGGTGCAGCCACTGTGGAAAACAGTATGGAGGTATCTCACAAAATTAAAGTTAGGACTACCATATGATCCAGCAACTTCGCTTCCGGGTACTTACTGAAAGAAATCAAAACGCTAATGCAAAAAGATATATGCACACTAATGTTCCTTGCAGCATTATTTACAAGAGCCAAGATATGGGATCAACCTAAGTATCCATCGATTGTTGAATGGATAAAGAAGATGTGGTGCATACATTCAATGGAATATTACTCAGCCATTTTAAAAAATGAAATCTTGCCATTTACGACAACATGGATTGACCTAGAGGGTGTCATCTAAGTGAAATAAATCAGACAGAGAAAGACAAATACTGTATGATCTCACTTATATGTGGAATCTAAAAATCAAAACAAAACAAAAACAAACTTACAGATACAGAGAACAAACGGGTGGTTGCCAGAGGGGAGGGTGTTTGGGGGTTCGGCAAATATGTGAAGGGGATTAAGAGGTATAAACCTCCGATTATAAAATAAATAAGCGACCAGGATGTAATGTACAGCATAAGGCATATGGTCAATAATATTGTCACAACTTTGAATGGGAACAGATGGTTACTAAACTTATCGTGGTGATCAGTCATTTCCTAATGTATGTAAATGTTGAATCACTACGTAGTTCACCTAAAACTAACACAATATTTTACATCAAATATATTTCAATTAAATAAATGAATATTTTAAAAATTAAAAAAACTCAAGCAAAAAAAGTGGATTGGGAATGGTTGAAACAAGACTGGCAAACCCTTGATCGTTGTTGAAGTGGGTGATTCATTATACTCTTCTCTGACATTTGTATATATTTTATATTTTCCATAATAAAACGTTAATTCTTTAGGTTTACTCTAAGAGGAGATGTGCGAGACCCTCATCACAGCACATTATCAACTTCCTGATTAAAGTCAGATGTGCCTGGGTGACAACACTGTCTAATGTGGTCAGTCAGTCGGGAAGAACTGGAGGGAGATGGAGATTTAAGATGAGGAAGAAACTGGAGTTATAAGAGAAACAGGAGGAAGAGGTTGAAGAAGGAAAAGAAGTAGAGAGATTGCCATCCTCTCCATCCTCCCTTCCCTCCAGGCGAACCACACAGAAGCTCCTGCTTTCGAGGGTGGAATTGCATTTGGGCTTATAAGACTGTGCTCAGCAAGGGAGGGTGCATGGCACTGGGTAAGGAGACAGGAGCAGGGTGAGCAGGGAGAAAGAGAGAAGAAAGCTCACCGAGTACGCAGTACCTCCTTTGGTGAAGCCATTTGCCGTGATGGGGAAGGCCTTGGGGTTTACATTCAGAATTCCAGATTCACATCCCTCCCTGGGCCAAGCAGCTGTGCTTATCTTCCCAGCAGTGCACCCCAAATTGTTTGCAGGTCAGCCAGAATCAAGCCAGTATTTCGATGATTCCCCTAGTGCCCCTAAATTGTGCCCATGGATGTACGAGTGTATCTGTGTGTAACTCTGTGTGCCCAGCAGGAAAAAGAAATAATGCCTGTGAGAGAATTCAGAAAGAGAAAACCCTATTTTTTAGGTAAGAACATGAGCACTTAGCAGAGTGAAACCAAGTGTGAGTGTGGTTGGTGATTACATCCTCCTCTGGCAAGTTCACTGAAGAAATGTCTAATCCAAGAACTGTCTTCTCTTAGGATCTGAAACCCCGATCTCTAAGAATTATGTGCAAGAGATCACTATAAATGAAAGGTCCCTGCGCGGACATTCTTAGAACTTCATGAAAGGAAGGCACTCTGTAGCCAGATGACCACATATGTGTACTGAGCGTATGTACTGTGCTCTGCATCTGCATCATTGATCCCAGTCCTGTCCTTGCATCATACCCTTTCATGTATGTAGCAAGAGCCAGCAAAGTGGCCAAGACTAGGATATGTTGGGGTCAATATACCCACAGCAATCCAGGATGCCCACAGGAGGTTATTTTCATCCTTGACATCCGGCTGCAGTTTGACATACCCTTGTGGTTGCTATAGAAGATGCCACAGAAAGGGAAAAAAATGTCTTGATGAGAAAGTGATTATCCCTTCCAATAAGAGTCATCCATTCAGTGCCAATCCATGGGAGGAAATCCACTCAGCACATAGCCAAACAGTTCTTCTAGTGACTTTCTGCCTCTGCGCTTCCACAGCCCTTCACTTCAATGGGGCAAGAGGTAGAAAGCATCATTTGCTTCTAAAGAGTCAGATCACTTTTTTAAATCATGCAAAAGAGTATTTGAAAGCTGGTCCCCTGTTTGTAAGGTCTCCTGATGAAGCTTCCACTACTCTGTCTTTCTCCTGAGCTTTAAGGCCTGGTCCTTGGCCAGAAAGGCAAACTCCCAGCCCATAAATACCAGAATGACATCCACAGTGTTCTGGCCTGTGGTGACAGAATGAACAGTAAATACAGACTGGCCCGTGTGCCAGTCAGAATAGTATGTACCCTGATGTTGCACTCTCTAATATGGCAGCCACTAGCCACTATGGCTTCTTAAACTTAATTAAAATTAAGCAAAATTTTAAATCAGTTCTTCAGCCACACTAGCCACATTTCAAGTGCTCAATAGTCACCTATGCTAGGGGCTGTCGCACTGGACAGTACAGATCTAGAACACTTCCATCATCACAGAAAGCGGTTGGGCAGCCTTACGGCTCTGATGCCATCATTTAAACTGGCATGACGTCTATGAAAGGCCCCAAAACCCATGTGAAGACAAACGACGAAAACATCGTAAATCAGATGCTAGCCAGGGAGCATAACTACGCATACGTCCTCTCCTCCATTCTTGCCTTCCTGTCCTGAATGTTATCATGTGTCTATGCGTACAGCGTACTCCCAGGTGTTGGGACTCTCAGGATCTGCCCAAACAATTCAGATTCTGCTCCTGCTCTTAAAGGACTAACAATTTGGTTCAGGAGATAAGAACTGTACATAAGTAACGGTAATACTAGTAGACAGTGATCGTTTCGTTGGAGAAGTGTGCTGAGTGTTCATGGAGTTCAGAGGAGCAAGAACGACTTCCAGCTCAAGAAAAGGAGTGGCTCTCAAAGCAGGAGGAACGTGGAGGTGGAAGAAAGACTGTCCTGAGCTGGAGGAAGGGCCTGAGCAGAGGCCCAGAGGCAGACAGCTTGTTCCCTGGTGGAACCGTGGTCCTCCTCTCTCCCAGCCTCCAGCCTGAGGCTCTGTGTGGGACCCCTGCCGGCTGGCTGATTACCTCCATGCACCCTGCCAAGCAGTGGGGGATGCATGTCTACCCCATTTGCCCTCTGTTTTGATTGAGGGTCAGTCATAGAGAAGAGAATTCACTCTAGCAAGTTAAAGCAGCGTATTACAAAATTACCAGAGAAGCTTAAAGACACAGACACTAGGTGGAGGTTTCAAGCGTGACTCTGAGCACCAGACAATGGAAGAAACTGCTGTCTGGTTTGCGATCAGGAAGCCACCGTGGCTGGGAAGCAGTACAGTGAGGAAGTGGCCACCATCAAAAACCCGGACACAGTCACAGTGGTGTCGCGAGAGAAACAGTGGCCCCAGAAAGCATGGGCTCCACCCCATGCCACCTTCCATGTTTCATGCAGGGTCATCTAACTGGCAGAACTTAGAGCACATTCAAAACCCTGGGTGCAAAAGCACCTGGTAAATAAAAGAGAGTATGGAAAATAATGGTTGCTAGCTTTCCAGGCTCCAAAGCACAGGAAGGAATGTTGGAAGAAGTGGGAATCCATTCTGCCTCCAACTTGCCATAGCCTCATACCCCCCAGTGATGGGAGGCTGCATGGCCAGTCATACTCCAGGCTGGTTAGAACAACTTTCAAAGGTCAGAAACTGAGGCCTTTGAGAAGACTGCTAAAAGCAGCAAGCAGGAGACAACACTCATATAATCACATTAAGAGGAAAGAAAAATCCAGAAAATATTTTAAGGCGACTGGGAGTCCTTTAAAAATCAAGAGTTCTAGAACTATCCAACCTCTTTCCTTGGATGCAGCCACTGTGATTTCTAGCTTTTTCGAAGAACTGCTGGAGCCAGTGGGGCTGTACAGCATCCCACCCAGGCACACACTGAGGAAGACTGAGGGAGGCTATTTTTAGGGTGAATTTCCAAGTCTGAAAAAATGCCAGCAGGAAGCTGGCACCCAGCTCCTGGTTTTGTTTGTCATATCATCCCTGCTGAGGAAAGCAAACAGCAGGTAACTGTAGAACACACCTGTCTATAGCAGCTGTTTGATGTTAGCAGGCTTTGATTGTCAACTGAGCAATTTGCTTAGGATTTGGAAACAAAGGAAGGCAATTGTGGAGAGCCGGAGGAGTAGGCGACATGCAGCATGCCTATGGGCTCCCAGCAGTCAGGAGCAGAGCACAGGAGTGAGAGATTGACACCAGAGGTGGTGCACTTTGGGGGAGCGACAGCCTCCTACGGGGAAGTAATGGGATCGCTGCAACAAAGTGCCAACTCCCTATTCCAATAAAGCCTCAATGTCACTAAAGACCATGCTACCAGTGAACAATTCTAATGAGTATCAGGGTGGGACCTAGGGGAGGAAACATGCATAGTTAGAGAAGAACATCAGTAAGGACTCCAGAAGGATGCTAGCCAAAATGGTTTATAGTTACAGATTTATTACTTAAAAAAATGTCTAAACCTGCCTGTCTGTCCTTCAAGATCCAGCTCAAATCCCAAATCAGTTCATTCACTCACTCACTCACTCATTCATTCATTCATTCAAGGGTATCTATTCAACTTACAACACACCATGTTAATCAGGGTGTCCATAGGGAGATAAGTGAAAGAGACAATCTTCTCTAAAGCAACTTCTCTCTAATAGGGAGATAAGACATGAATAAATAACTCCAGTACAGGGCAACAGGTAAAATGAAGTGATGTGAACATTTGAGGATGAGACAGTTAACTTCACTTTGGTGAAGGGAAATGGGGAGAACGATCTGGGAGACCTTCCTGGAAGAAGCGGCCTCTGTGAAAGCCTTCATGAGCACCCCATCCTTGGGTGTTCAGTCCGTCCAAATAACCAGAGTACTTCGCCGCTTAGTCAGCACCTACCTTATAAAGTTAGTGGTCTGTCAGTATATCTAGTCTTCTAAGTTATAGCTGACCTAAATAATGAACTTTGAAAGTATTTTTTAATGAATTGAGATAATATATATAAAGAAGGGTGTTTATCCATATAGTTGATAATTAATAAATATTAGTCCTTTTCTGGGATGGAAATGGGCCCAGAGGGAAAGGTAAATGTTGTAGTTGAATATAAGCTGGAAACGCAGGACAAGCCCTGGACCAACTGCAATGTTAAGGATTGGTATTGGCAGCTTTGCTTGAATTCTTTATTATTACTTGTTTTAGAGCCAGTCCCTTCTGTATTCTGGAAAAGTGTTCACTATCATGTCAGGAAGAATTACTCTGAAAATCGCTGTTTGTTTCTAACTATGATATACAGAGGAGGCATACATGATTCTAACTGAATTAAAAACTAGATGTAATGTGGGAAGTGCTGAAGATCTTTCTAACAACTGCTGGGAATGAGGAGTATCTATAATGAAAATGTGGACATATTTCTTTTGACTTTTACACCTCTCAAACTCCAATTTAAATTTAAATCCAAATGCCTTGTTCTAAGGGTAATTGTTCAGCATAAAATTATGAACTCAGGGCTTCCCTTGTGGTGCAGTGGTTGAGAGTCTGCCTGCCGATGCAGGGGACACGGGTTCGTGCCCCGGTCCAGGAAGATCCCACATGCCACGGAGCAGCTGGGCCTGTGAGCCATGGCCGCTGAGCCTGCGTGTCCGGAGCCTGTGCTCCGCAAGTGAAGAGGCCACAGCAGTGAGAGGCCCGCATACCGCAAAAAAAAAAAAAATTCATTACAATGCTTCTCTTCATTTCCTCTCTGGCTTCTTTTCTCTCGCAGCCTCCATGGATACATCTCGTCACCAAGCCCTCTGTGTAGAGTCAGCAACGACTACCAGCAGCTCATCCTAATTCCAGACTGCCATTGTCTCTCTTCTCAGTTTCTCTCCATGTTTCCTATCCCAGCGCAGCGTTAGAACAATGGCTTCATACGAGCTAAGTGATTTGTGACTACATTTCCGCCCTTATTAGAGGGACCTACCCTCTAAAGGGAGCTACTGCAGAAACTACCTTTTTTGTCCCTCGAAAGACCTTTCCAATAATCTCCCTATATTTTTAAGTTTCCTGTTGCTTGACCTTTGATGTGGACTCTCTCAGAGCTGGGCTCTGCCTTGTCTTCGTTTGGTTATTAAAGCAGGCTTTCTGTCTTTTTAAAAGAGACATTCCCAGGCTTCCCTGGTGGCGCAGTGGTTAAGAATCCACCTGCCAATGCAGGGGACACGGGTTCGAGCCCTGGTCCAGGAAGATCCCACGTACCGCTGAGCAACTAAGCCTGTACGCTACAACTACTGAGCCTGCGCTCTAGAGCCCTCAAGCCACAACTACTGAACCCACATGCCACAACTACTGAAGCCCGTGTGCCACAACTACTAAAGCCCACGTGCTTAGTGCTTCTCTGCAACAAGAGAAACCACCGCAATGAGAAGCCCGCACACCGCAACGAAGAGTAGCCCCCACTCACCGCAACTAGAGAAAGCCTGTGCGCGGCAACGAAGACCCAACGCAGCCAAAAATAAAATAAATTTAAAAAATTAATTTATTTAAAAAAATAAATTAAATAAAAGAGACATTCCTAAAGAGGGAAGGTCATCAGAGGGCTAGGGCCACACGAAGACTGTCAGCCTGGAGAACGCTGCCTCCTGCCTCGGAACACAGGCAGGCTGCTGACAACACCTCAACGCAGGGAGAGGTGACCTGGGTTGGAAAGCAAGGGCTAGGCCCTGGAAGCAGGCTCCTTAGCCCCTACAACAAGGTAGCCACTCACCCTGGGAAGAGCAAAGGTACAGAAAACAAAGGCTCATTTGGCATCTCTGATATATTTGGAAGTGAATAAGACAAATAACTTAAAAGGGGCAGGGGAGATGGATGACGCTGCTAACTTGAGACTGTCCATATGAGTCTCTGATTTATCAGCCTTCATAAGAGCGGATAAGCTCTCGAAACGAGTGCTCTGTGATCGGTGGCTGTACCTCCTGCTAATCTGTGTGGCTCTCCTGGCTGGGGGTGCATGTGTGGAGGCTGCAGGTGACTGTCACAGGGACTGAAAATACACACTTTGATTCCATTATTCACTGATCCACTGGTTTGCCTTCTTATGCTGGGGCTGTTCGTTGTGGCATTCCAAGGTACAACCCAAAGCTGACAGGAATTGTATTTCAGAACAGGTTTGGGGCGGGGAAAAAAGAAAACTATTGCTGAGAGTGGAGCCCTGTCATTTTTTTACCCCTATTATTACGAAAGCTGTGTTCCTTGTTTTAGCAGAATGGAGTCAGAGAAACCGTGCAGCCATTCGGAAAGGAGGAGGGGAGTTCTCCCCAAGGCAGGGGGATGTGCAGGACCCAGCAGGGGGAGGGAAGCTATCATTAAAAATAAGAATAAGAAAATAGAGCTGTAAAGTGGGCGAGTAACTGGACTGAATATTGGTGCTGAACAGTGTCTGGGCACTGTCTGGGGCTGCCTGAGTAAGATTAAAATCTGCAGGGAAATTTTGTTCCTTAGCACTGGCAGAAATTAGGAATAAATTCAATTGCATTCTGCACAATAGCTGGAAGCGATTGAGGTTAAGTGGCCTCGCTCTCTGATGTGTTAGTATTACTGAGCACTCTCTGCCCATGTGACTCCCTGCAATCTGCTCTTGGAACACGTCGCCATGGCAACTGATGATTTCTATTACAGTACATTCAAGTTCACATTCTAGGCCTGTCATATGCTTGGAAATTTCCAGTTAAAATATTTATTTATGAAAAAAGCAAAAAAGAAAAAAAAAGCCACCCCCAGACTCTTTCACGGATAGAAAACAAAAAGATACCACAATGCAGCGTGATTTATCTACAGAAGAGAAGAGATTGTTGCATTTTCACTTAGCTGTTTGTTGCCACCAAACAAAAAATTCCCCATGGGGTGGCCGACTTGAAATCTCACCTACTGTGGTTTGTGTGCAGGTGTAATGTTGGTCTGAGTGCAGAGTGACAGAAGTAGCCTGAAAAACCTGCAGATCAGAGTTTCCACTTGGCTCTTTGAGATGCATGGTTCCAATTTCAGCTTCCTACTAAGGTTCTGCATCTCTTTATCTTAGTCAACCCTCAGCTGGGAAAGAGCCGCACTCATTCCTCAGCCATGAGGAAGGGGAGGCAGGATCCCTCATTGGGTGGGTCAATATTCTGGGGTCCCCAGGGGTTCTCAAGCTGACCCAGGAGAGGAAGAGGGCAGCCGGGGACATAACAGGGCACACTGTTCTCTCATAGAAGCCATACCGTGTTCCATGATAAAGATCGATGTGGCTCTCTGTGTACACCTCCCAGGCACCGCCCGCAGGGCCCCAGGGACCCCCAGCTCTTTCAGGAAGACTTCTGTTTAGGCTTGATCATGCCCAGTGATTTCTCCCCAGAGAAAGTCAATCAAGGGTTAACTAAACCTTTCCTGAGAAAGAAAACATTGTTTCTTAGCCAGGCACACCCAGGGAGGAGTTGCTAACTAGTCCTCCTCTACTTTTTCCCCTTAGTCAAGCACATTAAATATGTTAATAAAAGATTCCCCAATGCTTTCTCTATCAGGAGCTTCCAGGTGGCTGCGATGACCCTAGGTGCCCAGTTACCTGGTGAGGGCATCCCACAACTCACAGATGGTTCTCTCCCTAGCTATTAAAATCTCCAGTATCTTGTGTGTGTGTGTGTGTGCGTGTGTGTGTGTTGTGGCTTCTGCTATGTCTGATTGGAATCATATCCTTGTTCCTAGCTAGAACCCACTTTGTTTAGAGGGCCTGTGTTTTCTTAACTCGATCATAAGAGTCACTGGACTGCTTGTTTAAAATACGTATTCCCAAGTGTACCTCAGACTTACTGAGTCAGAATCGCCAGGGAGAGGCCTGGGAATCTGTATCTTACAATCAAGCAAATTTGAGTAGCACTGCACTTGGATTGTGAACATACTGGCAATGTGAGGGCTATCTTTCGAAAATTATCTAGTGACATACTCCTGATGTCTATATATAAGGCAGTGGGCCAGAAGTCTTCTGGGAAATTCCTAACCATTATTGGTGTAAAACGTGACGAAAAAGATTGGGCAGTGTTAAAGAAATGTAAAGAATAGATGGATGGTTGTGGTTCTGGAGAGTCCCCAGTAGAAGCGTGAATGAATTCAGTCCTGTTGATACAAAAGTATTTTCTATGCAACAAAATACTCATTCCATGTATAAGAAAATAACTTCTTAAAACTCAGATTAACCAATGTGCCAACCCAGAAGCTCTAAAAAAGGAGTATTGTGCATGTATAACAGATAGGACTGTTTGAGAATGAAGTTTGAATTCTAGGGTTAAATTTCTAGTGCCACTCAGCAGCTTTGTCTATGAGGATTTACAGGACAGGTGTTATGTTTACTGATTGCTGACTGCACATGTAAGAATGTAGGCAAGGCAGCATAAAAGATGGCAACGCTAAAGCCAGAAACCTGACCTGGGAGATGCATGTTCTGTGTTCAGCAGAGAAGATACCAAGCATAGAAGTAGCCCCTGCACGCTACACTCCGTGTCTCTCTACACTCCTAACACAAGTGAGTGATGCCTGGACGTGCAACTGTGTTGAGAGGCTCTAGATAAACTTTGGTGTCGATACCACTCACATTGATAGTTCTCCCATATTGTTCTTTTGATCCAAAAGGGTAGGTAGTCATGTAAGGTGGCCCGAGGGACACTTGGAGAAATTACAGCAGACATGGTTAGTTTTTTAATCAATTCAGGAGTCCAGAGAAGAACTTCTTTACACACACACACACACACACACACACACACACACACACACACATTTCTGCAAGCTCTGAGAGAGAGAGAGAGAGAGATTTGACATGGTCTTCTAGAGCCTGGACTGATGGATCCAGAAATTACCTTTTCAGATTCTGGGGTAGATTACAGACCTGTAGGCCCTATCTAACCAAGGAAACAGCAGGACCCCCAGCCCAGAATGGCTCTGGCCAAGCCTAGCTCAGGCTGTCACCTTTATGTGGGGCAGCAGCGTCACCTAGTGATCCTGTGGTTTAAGTACAAGCTCTTTTCCTGGGAACTATCCAATTTGATCAAACTGTAATGAGATCGATTTTCCATATTAATGAGTGAGAGTAGTTGTGTGTATAATCCCAGACTGGAGATGACCCCGAATTCTGTTTCTGTTTAGCTTGGAATGCATTTTATGACTATGTGGCATTTGGATTTTCCATCAAGTAACATAAAAGAGAGCATGGCTGAGCTTATGCCAGGCAAGATGGGCAGGGGAGGCAGAGGGGTTGGCCAGGTTAAAGGGGGGTTGGGTCCTTGTGTCAGTTCATTTCTCCAAGAAGCAGATGCTGAGATGGAGTTAGACGTGCAGGAGACTTAGTGAGTTTAACACCTGTGAAAGGAAAAGGGGAGAGGGATCACCATTCGGCAGAGAGAGCCTTCAGACGTCCGTGCAGATCTGACAGCTGTGAAAAGAAGATGGGATAAGAAGAGCCTCAGGCTGCAGTGCAGCACAGAGAAGGGGTTGGCCATCCCAACTGGGAAATCTGGTGCAAAGATCCAGAAAAGGAGGGCCCTGCTACCACTGCTATGACTGGTCATTGATCGGCCTCTACCTTGGAGACTTTCAGAGCAGGAGGCGGCCAGTTACCTGCGCTCCGGGGGGCTGATCCCCTCTTGAAGGGAGACCTGAGCAGCAGGACGCTATGGCTACCACAGACTGGAAGGGGGACTGTGCCAGGATCACACACTCGCCAGCCAACCCGCACGTCCACACAGACACGATCGGAAACAGAGCATGCAGGAACACTGTGGTCTGATGCATTTAAGTTGAGTGTAAACCTAGTACTTGTTCTCATTCCATTAATTAAACCAGAAAGTGCAGCTCCTGGGCAGTATTTATTAATCCCACCTTTCTAAACAACAAGCTGCTGGCCATCCGCGGTGTGACACTGAAACCAAGTTCAACGTCAACAACGTGGAACACCAACATCATCTTAGCTTCTTTGTTGAGGATGGATTTCAGTCTGAAAATGTCTATATCCTGCCCAAGGCATGAACAATAACCTCACACCTGTGCTGATTCTCTTCTTCCTATAAACGGTCTTTGTTGCTGTTGACCATGAGACACAACTGCCCTGGAGATATGACCTGATTTCTGTATTTAAAAACATTAAGGAACTTGCTCAAGTTCAAAGATTGTCAGAAATCCAATTTGGGTGAATTAAGAAACCCAGATAGCACAACAGACAAGGGCACAAAGTTTTCAAATAATAGTTAAGCCACAAAGGCCCAGGATACCTTGAATAAAAAATACAATGAGCACTTGACAAAGAACCTTGGAAAGATCTAAAGGTAGAAGAAAGCCCACTGTGGAAATAGAGAAAAGATGAGGAAGAGCCCCCCACACACACAAAAAAATGAATGCACAACTCTTTCTAAGGCTTCTCAAGGAAAGAAAGATAATAGCAGTGGAGAAGGCAGAGTGAGTTAACACCACCAAAGAGGTTAGAGGTGAGGAAAATGGTCTGGGGAGGAGGAAGTCTGGGCAATAAAGCGGCTGGACTAATAAATGAGAAGGGGTGTAAAATTAATGATGACTCTGAGTGGCAGAGATACAGAGCTGCTCTTTTAAACTGATCTTTAACAAGAAAAATAAAGGAAGGGAGCATAGATAATTAGGAAGTAATGAAGACCTTTAAATATAGATGTTGAAATAAACCAGGTAAGGGAATACTTGAAAACATGGTACAATATGTAAATCAGCAGGTCTAGATAATGCACATTTCCCAACCTTAAGGGAATTAGTTAATGAACTTGCAGAACTACTGGCCATTGTTTTCAAAGGCTCCAAGAGACCAGGGATTATAAAATGAAAATATTTGACCAGTATTTTACCAAATAAAAAAAAAGTAGCCTTGATAATTACTATACCTGCCACTATACACTCTCCCCACCTCATAGGGTTGTTGTCATGACAAACGGAATTAGAAATATTAGCTGGTGGTGGTGTGGATGATCCAGGCTGACAGACTGGAGCTGGGACATATGATCAGGGGTAATGCAGATATTTGACTTTTTGTTCAATAGAATGTATTTGGAGGTTGTAGAATTATATTTGCGGGGTTTTTGCGGGGGGCTGATACATTCCCAGAAAGCAAGGAAGAGAAAGTCTTCATTGTAGGTGCCAATCTATGATGTTAAATTTTCTAAAGATAATCCACAGATAGATAAAGCAGTGTAGGCAGTATCAAAAATCTCCAAGGATTCTCTTTAATAAATAGACTGCAACAAGTTATTCTTTATTTTAATCAAGATAAGTAATGCATTATTTTATAGAAAAAACAAAAAATACAGAAAAGCAATCATCATCATTATCATCACCTAACATCTTTCCACGCACTATAGCACATCCTTCCCTCCCTTTAAAATTGCTGCATAGTTATTTAACCACTAACTTTTGGACATTTAGATGATTTCTCCTTTCTTCTTGCTACCAGTAACTCTGCAGCTAACATCTTTAAACAAACATCTTCATATACTTATTCTTCTCTTCCCTTAGGTTAAACTCCTATAAAAGGAATTGCCAAGTCAATTGAAATTTTCTTAGAATTTTTGTTCCATATTGCTAAATTATTTTCAAGAAAGAAGGCAGTTACCACTCCACAAACAATAAATCAAAATTCCAGATTCTTCATGTTTACACCAATTAGATTTAATACATTTGTTTAATCTTTCAGTTCAATAACATGTTAAACATCCTAAAGCCATTGAATTTGGATCATTAAATAGAACAAAACACCTAAGGAAATATATGTATTTTCTATATTGGCCTTAAACTATTTGGGGATAATTCTCTTTTCTCTCTCTCTCTTTTCACCCTCTTTCTCTCCACCTCTCTTCTTTTCTTTCTCTCCTTCCTTCCCTGCCTGTCTGCCTGCCTTTCTTTTTGAGTCATAGCTGTAGTGACATTTTTTCATTAAGGGACAAGAAATTCAAATGGCACTGTTGAGAATAACAGTCTGGCTCTATCTTATAAAGTTTAACGTTTGCAAGCCTCTGAACCAGGCATACATGTTGGAGAAACACTTGCAAAAGAGAGTGAGGATGCCCAAGAATGCACACAGCAGCCCTGTCTGGCATAGCTAAGGAACTGCCAACAGCCCAGGTGTACATCCGCAGGAAAAGGGATGAGTAAATTGTGCCATATTCCCACAATGGACTGTCATACAGCAGTGAAATGGATGAACCACGACTAAATGCAATCACATGGAGGAATCTTAGAAACAACATTGAATGAAAATAGCAAGCTGCAGAAGATTAGGTACAGTACAATACAATTTTTATAAAGCTCAAAAGCAAGCAAACTTAAAAAGCTTATTGCTAGGGGTACATACATAGGTGATAAAAGCATTTTTTTCATCAGGTAAATAATGAACACAAAATTCAGGACAGTGGTTACCTCTTGGGGGAGACAGGGTCAGAGGAATGAAACAGAAGGAACTCTTAGATGTCACACCGGGAATGGTTCAGCTCCCAGAGGGATCACACTTATTCATTTTATTGTTCTGTTTTATATGTGTTATAAGCATCTGAGTGTATCAACCACAGAGAGGTGGTTATGTATTGCATCACTCGTTAGCAAATTTCATTTGCTAATACGTCAGATAGTGCTCTTATGTCCCCAAAGAGCATCAGCAGTTTTTCACTGCTAAAACCAGGCCCCCATACTTTGCCGGCTAGAGGCCTGCCACCGAGAATACAGAACAGAGCCTCTCTGCAGGATTCCGCAATTCCCCAGAGAAGTGGCTGTGCCCTTACACCTCAAGTGGAGAATTCCCTTCGCTCTGGAGAATCCAGAAGGGAGGAAAATGAGCTGGCATATACTATA
This sequence comes from Grampus griseus, assembly GCF_964374135.1. Lineage (NCBI taxonomy): Eukaryota > Metazoa > Chordata > Mammalia > Artiodactyla > Delphinidae > Grampus > Grampus griseus. The sequence goes on from NC_139013.1 coordinate 43,760,897, forward strand.
GGCACAGCTTCTGGGGGAATTCCCTAAGGCTCAGGGCTATGACCTTACCCATTCTCGGCTACTTTTCTAAAAATAGATCTCCAATTCTGGTGAATGGTTAGAGGACAATAGCCTATTTTTAAAGAAGTCCTAAATAGCAAAATCATTTTGCTTAAGCAATGAGCCAAGTCACCTCTAATGAGGTTGTGGCATTACTGGAAATAAGAGATATATTTAAATAAATAGTCCATACATTACCCCAATAAATCACTTGAAAAATATTCTCGAATGTACTAAATGTATTTTTAGTGGCATGTGCCTGACCTTTCTGGAAGAAGAAAGATAATGCTGAAACATTTTGAGAATGAACATTTATCCAAATTAGTAGTCAAGACACTAGTGAAATTGTTTCACGTTTTCTTAACACCTTTAACTATATCCTGCGTTTCAGAAACAACTTATTTTTTCTACCTTTAGTAAAATACAGGATCTGTCTGTGAAGTAGCAGGAATATGAGAGGTGAAACTTTTTTGATGACCCAATGAGAAATCCTATAATGGTCCTATTACTTCAAGGCCTCGGGCAGGATGGATACAGGTATCTGCAACATTTCATAAAATGACTCGCAGTCCATAAAATGTTGGTTTTTTATGACTGTGTTTCCAAGTGTTTTATAAGCAGTGTGATATTCTTTCTTAATAATATTCACAATAAAAATGTAAATAAGACCCATCTATTCATTTAACAAACACATTCTGAGAACCTGCTCTCTGCCTGACGCTCTGCTAGGGACACACAAGTCTTCTCTCAAAGTCCTCACAGCCCAGGATGTCTTATAAAGCCCCCTGTATTAAATCTGCATCTGAACCTCTTAATATTATTTTCCACTGCCTGAAAAAATAATAATAATATTGACCTTGTTCTCCAGAAAATGCTTCAGATTGAGGTTTGGCAGGAAGAGGTTCCACACCTCAATCTGACTCATCTCCAATGCTTCCTCCAACCCCACATCCCTCTCACTCCTCACCCTCTGCTTTTCCCTCTTCTCTGATCATTAGCTGAGGATCACTGTCTTCCCTTCCTTTTCCTTTCCTCTCTCTCTCCCCTCTTCCCTTTACTAGAAAACTCCCAGAAGAACATTCACACCACTCTCTTCTCCCAGGAACTCCTTGTCAACTACAGCGTTTATTTTAGTCCTCTGTTCTACCCACACTGTACTCACAAGGTCAGTGGTGGCCTCCTCATCTCTAAAATAATGGCCTGGTTTTCCTCATCTTACTTGAACTTCTGCTGCAGCTGACACTGTGGACCCTGCCGTCATCTCTCTGCCTTCCCTTTGGAGAGGACCTTCTGCTAGTTTTCCTTCTGTGGGCTCCTTCTCAGCCCTCCTCACCAGCTCCCCTTTCTCTGCCCATCCCACCAGGATTGGCACTCACACCCCAAACCGCACCCCTTCTTATCCTGCTACTGTGACCACGAGGGTTCTCCTTGTGTGCCACATGTAGTCACACATCAGTGGCCCTGGGCAAGCTTGTCCCTTTGCCTGGAATGCTGAGCCTGAAATTCTCATCTTACCCATTCCCCTTTCCTCCATCTGCCCAAATCCCGCTTATCTTCCAGGGACTGGTTTAAAGGGAAGGCAGCATGTAGTGGGTGGGGGCATGGACTTTGGAGCCAGACGATGGGGGTTCAAATCCTGATTCTGCATTGACAAGCTGTGTGACCTTGTCAGTTAATTTTAACTTCTCTGTGCCTTTATTTCCTCGACTATAGAATGAAGATAACAATAGCACCTGCCTCCAAAGATTGTTATGAGAATTAATGAGTTAATATTTGTAAAGTCCTTAGAGTGGTGTCATTGTAAGTACCATGAATGTTTGTTTAAGGGGAAAAAAGTCAACTCTAAAAGTATTTTCCAAATGCCCGAGCTTTTAATCACCTCTTATTAGCCCACTTATAATCATGTATTGTGTTTTTACATAAGTATTTCCCCAGTACACTCTGTGCTCCCTTGGTCAGGGACCCTGTCACCTCTGTATTCCAACCTGGCATGAGGCAATTGTCAGGAAATATTTGTTAAATGAGTAAAATTCATAAGGGATGGGTTTTCCAGGCTACTCGATCTTAATGGCAAATCAGAGAGTGTGAGCCTAGAATGTCCTCAGGAGGTATTTTGGCAGGAGCTGAGGTCAGGGTACTCTTAGGCACTAGCACTTTCCATTCCCGCAATTTCTTCAGCCCAGTAAACTGATCAGGTGACAGGGGCCATAATAGTGCCAAGCCCAATTAATCTAAACCAGAATGGCACACACTATACCTTTCTGTATCATATCAGTTGAGTTTTATTTTCCATCCTTCATACCTGTTTCCTTCTCTGTGTGTAGCTAATGAGCTTTACATTTAAAACATGCAAAGCCCATAAAACATGTAAATCACAAATCAACAGTGCTTTGTTCAAGAATATCCTATTTAATCAAGAAACTTCCCAAGTAATGCACTCAATTCAGCCACCAGGTGCCAGGTGGCAATAGGCGCTGTAATGGGAGGGCTAGGAAGAATATAAGAGAAAAACTGTGCCCCCTTCCCTTGGGTGTGAGGGCTCACAATGCCATAAATGATTAGAACACACCATCCTCCTCCTAGGCGAACATCTTTAGAAATCAAAGCTATTCCCATAATAGCTTTACAGGTGATGCATCTGTACCTTTAATTAGCCCAATCGAGCATATAACTCGGTAAAAGTCTCTCACCTTTTTTGCTGCTTTCAACTAACTTCTGAACATTTCATTTTCTAGTAAGCTTTCGCTGCATAACAAGCAGTAATGAAATGACCGATATTAACCCATTGTTAGATTAAACAAAGTACATCATTGGCTGATAGCGTTCCATAGTATTGAGGCTTGAAATGGGTCCTATCCTATGATGAAAACATTTGGTATTTGTCTAATGAGACCATTCTTGTACCTACAAAGGAAAAAAGACATTGTATTAAAACATTTCATGTTAACGACGCTGTGTTCAGCACTTTCCGCTCCCAGCCACATCTGAGGGTGAGGCAGGTTTCTCGATATTAAATGCTGCAGTTGGGCCCATAGTCTTAGCAAGATGTCTGATTGGCTACTCCCCAAATATAACTAAAATTGGCTTAAAATAGAACAATCACATGCTAACCTGTAGCATTAGCAACTCTATTAACAGCCAATTTCACATCCACACCAGAGGGAGTAAAAGGTAATTTGCTCATTATCAACACCCTCTGGCAGTGGAAGGAAATGACTGTTCATCAGAAAGTATTTTCCAGCGTAACAATAGCAGTGCCCATATGTAACCGCCTCACTCTCCCTTCCCTCCACAAATTGATCACTGGAGAACAGCTACAGGAAAAGGACTTTGAAATATAAATGGGTTTGATATAAGTAGCCTACCTGCCCACCCCTTCCGAAATCAGCCCTACCTTCATCTCACCTCGACAACCCTTTAGGGCTACAAATGAAATGTAGCCCTGTAGTGGGATCTACGCCACTGCAACAGAAATTGTTTAGATCGAAAATGTTCCCAAGTCCCCCCTACTTGACTAGTACCTAGGAATACTTTGACCAACCAATTGAGTGTGGACAGATCTTGGAGCCCACTGTAACCAGATCTAATCTGTATACTCATCTAGTAATTGAAGAAAATGAACCATTTAGAAATACGGTATTGTCCCGATGGGGCAATTTTAAATCTCACCCACCACCAATATTTCTTCAGAAGTGAAGTTCATTTGTTTGCTTTTAATTAGTGTTCAGGAAACTTCAGCATGATGTGTTTATGTATTAGGATATAATATTGTACTAGTATAGTGAAAAAGTAAAGAAACAGATTTCTTAACCATAATTCAAATAGAGACATGTTCATTGCAGCACTGTTTACAATAGCCAGGACATGGAAGCAACCTAAGTGTCCATCGACAGATGAATGGATAAAGAAGATGTGGCACATATATACAGTGGAATATTACTCAGACATAAAAAGAAATGAAATTAAGTTATTCATAGTGACGTGGATGGACCTAGAGTCTGTCATACAGAGTGAAGTCAGAAAGGGAAAAACAAATACCATATGCTAACACATATATATGGAATCTAAAAAAAAAAGGTTCTCATGAACCTAGGGGCAGGACAGGAATAAAGAGGAAGATGTAGAGAATGGACTTGAGGATACAGGGAGGGGGAAGGGTAAGCTGGGAGGAAGTGAGAGAGTAGCATTGACATATATACATTACCAAATGTAAAATAGATAGCTAGTGGGAAGCAGCTGCATAGCACAGGGAGATCAGCTCGGTGCTTTATGACTACCTAGAGGGGTGGGAGGGAGACGCAACAGGGAGGAGATATGGGGATATCAGTATACGTATAACTGATTCGCTTTGTTATACAGCAGAAACTAACACAACAATTGTAAAGCAATTATACTCCAATAAAGATGTTTTAAAAAAAGAAAAGAAAAGATAGAAACAGATTTCTTACCTGTCACTCTGCTCAGCTAGCTAATTTTATTTGAAAATAGTCATCTTCTAATTCCAGTCTAGCTCTCTGGGCCTTCTCCTCTTCTTCCTACATCTGTCTACCCTGTCTCCTACACACAGAGTGCAGGCTAAACTGCCTGAAGCAACTCTTGAGGTGTCACTCCCCAGCTCAGAAACTTTCAATGGCTCCCTATTGCCTCTAGATAAATTCCAGATTCTGCATCTTAGCATCTAAAGCTTTTCACAAACCTGCCTCTCCTTCTCGTCTGGCTCTCACTGGAAATTCTCATTTCTCCCCAATATCCTAGAATACAGCCCATCTTCCCTTAGAATCAAACGCAAGATCAAATGCAACCACCTCCATAGTCTTTCATGATTGTTCCAGTGGAAAGTGAACCACTGCACCTCTGAACTGCAGTAATCTTTTAGAATACTTTGCCACTTCATAGTGAATTACAGGGGGACTTACCCCAGAACTTGAAAATGAGACAAAGATTTTTCTGGGAGAGCTGAACCATATCTAGAGTCACCTTAGAGAGACAGAATAGCTTTCATATCTTCAAAATCAGACTGTACCAGAATAGCCTACTTAAGGAAAGAGATTATCAATCTTGAGATGCATAAATGGTGGGGGGAACATAGTCACAGAGGGGATGATGTCTGGACCCCTCCTAGTGATGTCCAGGAGACAGAAAGCCTTGGCCAACAGATGATAGTACAAGCTCCATTGGTGAGACCTTTGCAATCTGAGATGGTTATGTGATGCTATCCTAGCCAGTTGCCATTCAATATTGGACTCTTTAGATATCCCTTAGTCCTAATTCTGTCACCCAAAACCCTTTTTGGTTTCTCATGTTGGTCTGCCTATATAGAAAGAGAGTGTGCTGGTCACATGGACTGAGAGTATTCCAGCTCCTGTGACAGTGATTTCTCACTGTATATTAGTTAGTTGGTTATTCATTCTTTGAATTAATATTACTGAGCATCTACTATGTGTCAGGCACTTATCTACTCATTTGAGATAAGATGGTGAACAAGAGAGTCCTTCATTCTACTGAGTTTACAGTCTAGAGGGAGATATAGACAAGTATGCCCACAATTCTAATAGAGTGTGATGACTGCCTTGTTAGGGGTGTTCACGGGATTAGGGTGGGAGCACATTCTTGAGAAAGAACCCAGGCTCGAAGAGCCAGATAAGGCTCCGTAGAGGAAATAATATTTACCTGAATCCTGAGGCATCAGGTGGAGTTAGCCTGAAGATGACAGGAGGAGGGAAATAGAATGATGCACATAGCACAGGCAGCCTAAAAAGATTCAGGGTATGTCTGAAACTGAACATAGTTCAATGGTGCTATAGTGGGGGGTGTGAGTAAGGGCAGGCAGGAGGGTCAGGAGAGCTGCACACAGATCAGGGAGGGCCATATACCATTTTAAGAGTCTGTACGCTATTATGAGAGCAGTGCAGAATTATTGAAAGGTTTTAAGTAAGTGAATGACATGCTCATATCTCTGGTTGCTGGAGGAACGGGCAGTATCATTAGAGATGAAGAGAAGAGGACCAATAGAAGATTTATTTAGAAGATACAATAGGCAGGACTTGGTGAGTAATGGGATAAAGGGACTGAGAGTGGAAGTAAGCAAGAGAGAGAGAAAGAGAGAAGAATCAAGATGGTGCTCGAATTTCTGGGCTTGAATAAATGGGGTGGGTGTTGGTGCCTTTCACTGAGGCAGTGTGTAATAGTGGTTAAGAGCACAAGCTCCAGAGCTGGGCTACCTGGGTTTGAATCCCTGCTTTACCACTGACTACTGTGTAGTTTTGAGCAAGTTACTTAACCTCTCTGTGCCTCGTTTTCTCATCTGTAATGAAGACAACCAGAGTCCCTATATCAGAGTTGTTATGTAGATTACGTGGGTTAATAGCGGCATGCTCAGAACAATGCCTGGCATATAACACATGTTATATGTGTTTGTTAAATAAACAAAATAGATGACAAAGGAGGAGTAGCAGGTTTGGAGTAGAGGATTATGAGTTTCGCTCTGGAGATACTGAATCGCAGAAATCTGTGGAGCAGTCGGGACTAGCTCTCTAGATGGCAGTTGCATATATAGACCTGGAGCTCCAAATGGAGATCTGTGCTGGGGATTTTGTTCTGGGAACAATCCTCATATGAGTAGGAACTGAAATCAGTTACCTTCAAGCCTGGGCTCTTCCTCCAAGCATGAACCCCCATCCTGATCCCCTGAACATTCCTTACAAGGCAGTCATCACACTGTATTAGAATTGCGGGCATACTTGTCTATATATGCCTCCAGACGGTTCACCATCTTATCTCAAGTGAGTAGACAAGTCCCTGACACATAGTAGATGGTCAGTAATATATACTGAAAGAATGAATAGCCAACTAATACACAGTGAGAAATCACTGTCACGGGAGCTGGAATACTCTCAGTCCATATGACCAGCATAGGAAGACCCACATGAGAAACCAAAGAGGTTTTTGGGCGACAGAATAGATGCAACAGACCACAGAGGATGTAGAATGAGAAAGGGGAGGACAAGACAAGAGAGAACCTTTGAGACCATTTCGGGAATGGGCAGAAGGAGAAGGACTTGCCAAGGAAATTGAGGAGCAGTCAAAAAGCAAAAGGAAAACCAAGACCAGAAAGTGTTTCTAGAAGGAGGAAGTAGCCACTGGTGTCAAGTTTGTCGAATACAATAAGGACCAAAGAGAGCCCACTGGATCTGACAACAAAAGTTTGACTGCCGCCAATCAGAGTTGCTGCTGTCAGGGTGGGGGTGAGAGGAAGGTGGCAGAGGAAATATAAGGAGACAGCAAATGCAAACAATTCGTTCATGAAGATGCGTGAGTAGCAGGGAGGAGGGAGAGCAGACAGTAGATGGAGGTCAGGAGAGGCTTTTTTTGGTATAATAGAAGATACTAGAGTGTTTTTAATTGACGTTGATATGGGTTGAATTGTGCCCCCCAGAAATTCATACATTGAAGGCCTAACCCCCAGTACCTGAGAATGTGACCTATTTGGATATAGGGTCATTGCAGATGTAATTAGTTAAGATACGGTCATACTGGAGAAGGACAAGCCCCTAATCCAGCATGACTGGTGTCCTTATAAAAGGGAAATTTGGAGACAAATAGGCACACGAAGAGAAGGCCATGTGAGTACAAAGGCAGAGGTGGGAGGGCTGGGGGCAAACTACCGGAAGCTAGGTGAGAGCATGGAACAGATCCTCCCTCACAGCCCTCAGAAGGAACCAACCCTGCCCACACCTTGATCTCAAACTTCTAGCCTCCAGAACTGTGAGACAATACATTTCTGTTGTTTAAGCCACCCAGTTTGTGGTACTATGTTATGCCAGCCCTAGCAAACCAATATGATCGCTAATGGGACTTTCCACCATTTATCATATTAATCAGGAAGTAGATGGCATGCTCCAGCTGAGTAAGTCATGGAATGGTTCATAAAAGGACTAGGCATAAAGGTGTGGGCAGGATGTAAGGAAGCTATAAGGTATGTGCAGTGCCCAGGTAGAGTAAGAATGGGCCTTGACCATCCCCAGAACTCAAGGGCCATGGGAGGGAGCAGACCTACGTGAAAGGGGTGACAGAGCAACTGGGTGGAAGGACCTGTGACAGAAGTGTGACTGGAGCCTCAGTCACTGCCGGGGACCTGCCAGGGCTGGATCTAAGGACACACGTTCAAATATGGCACAGTCCTGCCTCCCTATGATCTCCTGCAGATGCTCTGTATCAGCCAAGCCATCCAGAGGCCTGAGGGTCAGGGAGCTGGTTGATGCAGCGCCCACAGGTCCACCTCATAGGGCACAGAGCAGAGGAGAGAGGAGTAGAACGTAAGGGACAAACAGAAACCTGGCCCAATGCCTTTTCTCATTTTGGAGCCAGTTGACTACATTACATATTCAAATGTTTAAACTTTTAACTTGCTAATAAAAAGAATCATAGAGAGGGAGAAGCTATAGAACAAGGCTGCACACTGTGTGAGGCCCCTTACAGGAGGGAAGTGGACTATTTTTTGGCACCAGTATTCTCATAGTTATATTTGTCATTGTTCATTTCTGCTTCACCAGATGCATACTGGGTTCTTGGCACTTTTTAATTGCTGAATAAATTTTTATATTTTCTATTTCTCCTGTTTCATCTTTGGAAATATCCATTGAGAGGGACTTTTTCTGCTATCACCTAACCTCTTGATTATTTAAAGTGACTGAGGTGTATCTCTCTTCTCCTGAAATACCTTTCAGATATGCCAGTGACTGTCAAGGAGAACAGGTCTGGTTTACAGTATGGGCACATAAGAGGCAGGAAGTGACTCCAAGAAAAGCTTCTGTTTATAGCATAATCGGTAAGAATCATTTCTTTTATCTCTGACTACAAACATTTATTTAACTAAACTTACCACAAAAATTATATTATCTAAGCTAGTATATGTTGACATGCTATCATTTTTATATGTTTCTATATTAGATTTAGCCAGTGCTTTATTTCAAATAGAATCTTAATTCATTACAGAAGTTAGCATGATAATCATTGATAAGAATAACAAGTCTTTTATAATAAAGGCCAACATTCACATGTTCATAGCAGTTCATCTTCGGGTTTTGCAACCTGAATTTTTTTTTTTTTTTTTTTTGCGGTATATGGGCCTCTCACTTCTGTGGCCTCTCCCGTTGCGGAGCACAGGCTCCAGACGTGCAGGCTTAGCGGCCATGGCTCACGGGCCCAGCTGCTCCACGGCATGTGGGATCTTCCTGGACCGGGGCACGAACCTGTGTCCCCTGCATCGGCAGGCGGACCCTCAACCACTGTGCCACCAGGGAAGCCCCTGAATAATTTTTTAATCCCACAAAGTAGCACCAGCTATGTGATAGTCTTTTGAGCCCTTGGGTTGGCTTTTCCAAGTGAAATTAAGGAACTGAGTTGTGACAATCCATCTCAGAAGTCTTCAGCTTCTCACACCATAATTAGGACTACAGTCCATCAGTTCCCTCCTTCTTGAAACAGAAAGACCAAATATGGAAGTCAGTCTAATGCCTAGACTATCCACGTAAATATCTGCACACTGTATTATTTATCTATGGCAGAAAAAACGGGATGTAATAAAATACAGAAATTTTTATAATGGGGGTAGAAGGTTGCTCCTGGGTAAATCATTTGAGGAAAATCAGAATTGAGCTTTGACACAATTTCTCCCTCATATGAATAATGGGATTAAGGGGAGGAGAGAGAGCGGGCCACAGAGAACATCAGTGATGGCAATGAGGAACCCAGGTGAGTCAGAGAAATGAACATGAAGGCAACCCAGAAAAGCAGTATTCAGAATCTTCCTGGGGAAAAGATGTTTGAGAGCTGGACAGCACTGTGGTAAGGAAACTTGTGAAGCAATGAGGAAAAGCCATAGATAGCCAAAAACTTTAATTTAAAAAAAATTAAAATTAAAAAAGTAAAGACAAAATGGAGAGGAAGTGTGGAGTACCCCACAGCCCAAGCTGTCTTCAAATAAGATGCACTTCCATGAATGGTCCTGACAATTCCTAATTTTTTTTAAAGTCACGCCTACATGCTGCAATGCACAGTAATCTTTTTATTTTTCCCTTCATCTGGGGGACAGAAATTCCCTTTGAAGCCTCTTTGTGATCGGAACTGAGGGAGCGCCGGGGTTCACGGGGCCTGGCGGCTCTCCTCCCTCACTGCCACCTGTGCAGTTGATGCACCCTTAGTTACAAAGCCTTGGACTGCTGCTGCCTTCAGTCAATCCGTTTAGCCGAAGGCCTCTGATTTGTTCACATTTACTACAACCCATACAGAGGGCTGGAGGGTTTTTTTTTTTTTTTTTTTTTTTTTACTATTGATCTGGTGCTTTAAGAGGGGAAAAAATCTCCTTGGCTGTCTAAACACTATTGATCCCTGCTTGGGAGTCGCAGCAGAAGTGTAGAAAGGGCGTGGATGAATTGAAATTTCATTTCCGACAACTTGTTCCTGTTATTTTTACCCTTTTGGACGGGGAGAAACAAGTTGCTGCAGCTTCAGTCAATGTGGTCGATAGCTCCACTGAGAAACTCAACACGGCTTCTGCCAGAGGTTTGGCAATGAGACATGATGTTGGATTTAGAGTGTGTGAAGCTGAAGGATGCTGGTGAAAATCACGAGGTCTTAATGGCAACCAGAGGCAGAGCAACTGGCTTTGGGCTCGCTGAGACCCAGGGGCTTGTGACTTTGAAGAAAAGAAGGCTTACAGAGACTAATGACACCCCCGTTTGGGAAAGGCCCTGAGTAGTCACACGAGAAGCTTCACCGATTACAGGGTCCTCACTTCTGACTCGTGGATGGCTATATGTTATAACCAAAGGAGAGGTACTCTCTAGCTGAAGCTAAATTTCAGGCTTCAAAGAAGAGCGTTAGGTTGAGCTATTCCAGGAGGTTGCCCACGACCTGTCCAGGAAAAGGACCAATGCAGAAACTGGAGCTGCAGGCCCGCAAGGAACTAGGGGATGATACTGGGTCTGCAAGGGCACACATCTGCAGCCAGCGGCCTCAGGAAGCCCGCCTAGCCTGGAGCACGCTGACTAGGTGTGGTTTGGTGCCAACAACACCAGCTTTGTTCTTACTTTTATTAGATGCTCAAAGAATACAGGAGAGAACCAGGCACCTTCCTCCTAATGGCAACATCTGGCTTTTATGCAGCCACGCACCTTTGATCCTTAAGGATCCCAAAGCCCTTTACAGTCTGCTGTAGTGCTAATGGCCAGAGCAACGATCTCACAGTAAACGTGCCAAGTATTCCCCACACTGGCTCCCTTTTCTCAGTTTTTCAGTGTATAGAACAGTTCTCCACTCTGGGAGGGAAGAGTCCAGTTTGGATCCCAAACACTTCTTTTGTCACGTTTTTTGCAAAGTTTGTCCTCCCTTTTTTTAACTAAAAGTACTTCATCACCATTCTTAATAAACAGTACTTTATTTACATTTCCAATTATTTTACAGGCCTATTTCTGCCCCTATCCCCATCCCTCCCATTCCAGAAAAAGATGGAAATTTTCTCTCCTGGGAGCCAAGAATCTGCATTGCCGATGAGGTTGCAAATTCAGACGCAATAAACAGAATTAAGAAAAACTGAACTGGCATTTGACAGAAATTGTAAAATGACACTCAGAAATGTTGCTCTTGTGGAAATTACTGATATTAAAATATAAATCAGTGTCTTGTGTTTCCCGAAGCACCAGGGGCTCTATTAGGTTATGCAGTTTGATTGCTGAGCTGAACCTAAGAGACTTGGCAGTTCAGTGCTGAAGTTATCCCAAAGAATTTAACCCCTCTCCTGCTGGAGAGCAGGCACCCAGGCAAATGCCTATTGATCGTAGCATCTCCAAAAAGCCTTTGCTTTTCCACTGAACCCTTTGAAAACTGCAAGAAGGTGGAGGGGGCTAACATGGGGAGAGAAGGTAAAGGAATTTGGAAAATCCTTTCTCAGGATAACAGTCTTATTGTGTAGTATCAGGAAGAAGGCAGCAGAGGGTAACTCAAGAAGCAGATTCTATGAAATTTTTTATTAGTTATAACGGGGAAAATAGTAGACACCAGCATGACCAAGTGACCAAGGTCAAAATCATTGGTAGTAAGACATACTGATAGTGTGTAAGATGCTAACACTGGGGAAGTTGAGGAAAGGGTATATAGGAGCTCTCTGTACTATGTTTGCAACTTCTCTGGAAATCTAGTATTATTTCAGAAAGGTCTGTATGTTCCTGTTTTTTCACCAGAGTCAACCATTGTTACCTTTGTAGAGACAAAGCAAATCACAAAAAACCATAATAAAGGCAGATTGTGTTTTTTAAAAGGTGAATAGATAAAGTGCCATAGGAGTCTGAGGGGTTACCTACCTGGCGAGGCTGCTGTGAGGATCATTGTTCTTTTATGTTTAGAACAGTACCTTACATATAGTAGCTGCCACACAAGTGTTAATTAGCACATGTGGTTGGAAGGAAGATGACAGAAATGGCTATTGAGTTGGGTCTTGAAAGTGTATGTTTTTTGGACAGAGAGACAGATACCTCATTTTTTAAAAAAGAAAGATACTGAGAAATCAGGTGGGAGAGTTCTCAGTATGTCGGTTGATCCTAATGGCAACCAAGATGAAATGGAGTGTGTACTTCAAAAGAGGAAATTTTACTAAATGGCATGGGAATAATGATGGTGGCAGTAGGAGGGCTAAGTATGTTGCTCCCTTCCCTACACTGAATCTCGCTACTTCATACCTCAAGTGGAGAAAGAGAAGGAGTGAATGCAATGAGCTGATGTATCAAGAGAAAACGAAGTCAAATCAAGGCAGAGAAAGGAACATTTGAGAAAAATGTTTGTAGGATCAAAGAGTTGGTCCACAATGAAACAGGGGTTCCAGAACCTATAGTAGAAGCAGCTAGTGGAGGTCCTAGAAATGAAGAGTGAATTGTAAAGAGGTCTCTTGGAGAGGACTATAATTAAGGGTACTTTATCCCTTTGCATTAGATCTAGCTGCATAAAACAGAGAAAATCCAAAACAGTGACTTAAGATAGAAGTCACTTATGATAGAAATTGCTCTCTCTGGGGAATTCCCTGGCCATCCAGTGGTTAGAACTCCACAATTCCACTGCAGGGGGCACAGGTTTGATCCCTGGTGGGGGAATCCCTCATGCCACGTGGTGTGGAAGTAAATAAATAAACAAACAAACAAATATGTAAGAAATTGCTCTCTCTCTCCAGGGCTGGCATGGTGGTTCCATACCATCAGAGACCTAGGTTCTACCTCTGTGAACATTACATCGTGTTCCAAATGGTTGCTGGAGCACCAGCCACTAAATCAGCATTCCAAACAATTGGGAAGGAGGAAAGAACAAAGAACGGCACATTACTCTTTAGCATTTCCAGGAAGTTCCCACAATATTTCCTCTTACATCTTACTGGCCAAAACTTAGACATATAGCCATACCTGGCTACCAGAGAGGCTGGGATAGGTAGTCTTTTGGATAAGTACATAGACACCCCAATAAAATTATGGTTCTGTTACATGAACGATTAAAAGTATGGATATTGGAACAGGCAACTGACAGCCTCTGTGAAAAGTACCAAAAGAGGTAGCCATGGGGAGAGATTTTCACCTGCAGCAGTGAGTCTGATAAATCCTGGGACCCCTTCTCGTGTTCCTTCTAGACACTTATTTCTTCTGCCATTCCAAAGTCTCCTTTAGGAAGACCCAACGGGCCCTGCTTCCTCTCCAGAAAAGCCTCAGTCCTGGGGTTGAACTATGACCCAGTTAGTAACCCTGGCAAAACCATCCCCTTCTACCACCTCCCCCATCAGATATGCGCTACATGACCAGGGACTTCTTTCTTTTTGAACTGGATTTGGATCCAAAGAAGTAGACTGTTCATGCCAGGCCTTCACACAGTATGGCTCTGTCCATGCATTCTTGGCAAAAGTAATTTATTGTACAAGGAGCATCCTGTCAATTCATGGTGTTCACATATTTTTAAATGGAAGAAACATTGAACATCCTTTCATCATTTCAATAATTAAGACCCCTAGGACTCATCACCCTTTTCTCATTGGTAGGAGATGGAACATTGGAGAAAAATCTAAAACCTAGCAAAAGTAAAGAAAGACTCATGGCTAAGTGTAAGTAAACCTGTTATTTTGATTAATCCCCAAGGATAGCTTTAACTTTAAACTAAATAGCATCTCTTTCTATGAAAACATAGAAACATGTTTTAGATGAGAAAAATAGGTCCTTGATATTCTTCCGTCTAGGTCATGAAGGAAAAGGAACAGATGGTGTGGCTTTAAGGCCAGTAGTCCCTCCATATACCCAAGCAGTTACCAGTTCCTTGGAGAGAGAGCTAGCATCAGTAATCTGTGATGATGGCGTTTGTGTAACCTAATGAAGGTAGATGGTGTATGAAGTACTAACATGTGTTTCCCATCCTGCCCCTGTTCAACCTGTGTTTCACTGAACTGTTCACTTGTACTTTTTTCCTTCTTCCCCCACAAATAAACAAAGTCTCTCTGAGTTAAGAAAGGGGAGGGAGGGACTTCCCTGGTGGCACGGTGGTTAAGAATCCGCCTGCCAATACGGGGGGCATGGGTTCAATCCCTGGTCGGGGAAGGTCTCACATGCCACAGAGCAACTAAGCCCGTGCTTCACAACTACTGAGCCTGCGCTCTACAGCCCGCGAACCACAACTCCTGAGCCTGCGTGCCACAGCTACTGAAGCCCGCACGCCTAGAGCCCATGCTCCGCAGCAAGAGAAGCCACCGCAGTGAGAAGCCTGCACCACAACAAAGAGTAGCCCCCACTCGCCGCAACTAGAGAAAGCCCACGTGCAGCAACGAAGACCCAACGCAGCCAAAAATAAAAATAAAAGAAAGAAAGGAAAAAAAAGAGGAAGAAGAGAATTTGAACATAAATAAGAGAATTTGACCCTGGTGAAATCAATGAAATGGGCACAAATGGGGAAAACAATAGGACCCCAGGTAGGTTTAGCAATCCAGGGGCAGAAAGGGCTTTTGACAAATACCAGGAATGGGGGACAGAGAAGTAAACAGAATCTTAAGATCCTATCCCCTTCCTCTCAACACCTTTCTAGAGAATGGTGGAAATGATGGTAGGTACAATGATGGTAGAGCAGGTTCAAGAGGAGAGGGCCTGAGACCAATCTCACGTGTGTGTGTGTGTGTGTGTGTGTCTCTCTCTCCTTCTGCATTAGGAGCTTCCTCAGGGGATGAAAAAGGGCCAGAAGACCCAAAGCCTACAGTAAGACAAAGATGTAATCTATGCAGCCTGATGACCAGGACACAGACATCTCAGCACACTTCAGCTGGGAGAGATGCCCATGACCATGGACCAGGAGCCACTCCTGATGCCAGGTTGCATCCTAGGACCTCACAAATGAGGCACACTCTGGAGAGACCTAAATAGGTGGAAGGAATCATGAACTGCTTCATTTTTAACCTAAAAATGATGGAGTTTTCTCAGAAATAACTAAGATTCTGTTTTCTGCCATTTGGGGGAAATGGGGTTTAACAAAGAGGTTGAGTAATAGAAAAATAGTTACCTTTTCTTTGCACACCTGAGTTCATACCTGCTACACTAGTCACCCATGTGAGATGCAGTGTTAGGTGTTTCTCGGGAATCTGTAAAGTGCTCTACGTGGGGGCTGAGGCCAACTTCAGGGGCACAAAACATCACTATATTTTGTGATATGACACACGACATCACCCTGACCAAGTTTTTGTTTCCACTACAGTTTTTTTTTTTTTCCTGTTCACAACTGTCACCAAGAAAAAGCCTGCTAGAAAGGCAGATGGCAGAACTTTCGAATACAAAAAGAGTAGTTCCCTGGGCAGTTGCAACAGAATTGGAGATGCTGGTGGAGGAGATGAGGCACGAGGATGTGAAGGTCTCAACAGTGATGCAGGAGATGGCAGCACAGAAGATGTAGAATCAGTTTAAGAAGAGAGAAGACATTGAAGTCCTGGGCCCAGAGATCAGTATCCATTGATCAGGTAGGGGGCCCCTCCCTCTGTGATGAGTTCTCTCCTCTACAAAATATTTGTCCAGCCACACTCCTCAGAGGGCATTGTGAAGGTTCCCGTGTTCATTTTATGAAGCATTTGAGGCTCCCTCAAAGCACTCTTCCTTATCCATCTGGCAAACATTACTGTCAAATGCTTCGAAAATTTATCATATAACCCTTCCCTTTTTTTCATCATAAACACTTCCAAATTGCCTACTGCTGCTGTTAATGACTCACAGGATTCCCATGTCTCCTTCATGGAACACAGTTCAGCTCTCTATTTTTCCTCTGACTTATTTTACTTAGTAAGTATATTTTCATGCAAATATGAGAGCCTGTGCCTGCCACTTTTCCTCCCAAATGCTCTTGGCCCTTGCAACGATAGCTGTGTAACTCCATAGTAGATGAAACCAGCACAAGTTAGACAATCATTTTTCTGTCTTTGAGACAAAATTTCATTTGATTTAAGAATCATTTCCTGACTATCCAGTAAGTCTACCTCTAGAGGAATATTATTCTCAAGGATATGTTTACTCCATTCCAACTTTTGTGTGATGCTTGGGTTAAGTTCACGATTCCTATTAAAGAAGAATGTCCATCAAGGTAGAACCTGAACCAGTAAACTTTAGAGCTAAGAAAGAAAACAGTCATTTAGTACAGCTCCTCAGTTTACAGAGGGAGAAACAAAGGCTTGGAGAGGTGAGTGCCTTTCCAAAGGCTACTCCTTGACCTAGGTGCTGGGTCAGGATTAACAGTTTACTGGCCTAGAGACCTATTCAGTGTTCTTTTAGGCCATGCTATTTTTAATCTTCTCATTTGCCTAACACTGTAGAGTAAATGTTTGCATCCCCTCAAAATTCATGTGTTGAAATCCTAACCGCCAAGGTGATAGTGTTAGAAGGTCGGGTCTTTGGGAGGTGCTTAGGTCACGTGGATGAAGCAGTCATTAATGAGATTAATGCCCTTATAAAAGAGACCCCAGAGTTCTCCCTTATCCCTTTCACCATGTGAATTTACAGCAAAAAAAGAAACAGCCATCTCTGAAGTGGGTCCTCACCAAACACCTAATCTGCTGGCACCTTAATCGTGAACTTCTCAACCTCCAGAACTGTGAGACTAAATTTTTTCTGTTGTTTATAAGATATGCAGTCTGTGATATTTTGTTGCAGCAGCCCAACCAGCTAAGACACCTTGCATGGAAATGATTTGTAACATTCACCAATATTTCCTCTTGGGGGTAAAGGAAGAATGTAGGCGTAGCCATATGACTTGTTTTGGCCAATGAAATGTGAGCAGAAGTGAAGTGTGTCACTTCTACTTTAAGAACCTGTTTGTGATTCACCTAGTTCCCTTTCTGCTGGGATGGCAACAGGCAACATGCTAGATGACAGAGGTTCTACTAGCTGAGGACAATAAAGAGCAGAGCCCCAGCTGACTCATAAACGACGTGCAGCACAAATGAAAAATAAACCTTCATGATTTTAAGTCCCTGAGATTTGTGGATTGTTTGTTACTGCAACATCACCTAGCCTCTCCCTACTGGGTAAGCCCAAGCTACATCACCATTCCCATGATGCATCTCTCTGCATGAAGACATAAGAGGGTAAACAATGCAGCAGCTCAGAATACAACCCCATAAAACATTCCAAATTCTCATCAGCATTCTTGCTTCCTCTTGGCTTACATTAGGGATGTGGTTCACTACAAAGAATGAGTATTTTGATAGCTTCTCATTCTTGGAACTATTCTGCAGGTAAGTGCTTGGTGGAAATTTCCTCTGGTCTTAGAGTTTAAAACATAATGAATTAGATTGTTTTAATAAGTGCAGTGCATTATGACTTCAAATGCGTCGTCCTATACTTACACACATACATGTACACAAATCTTTGGTTTTCTTTGAGGCTTTTTATTTAGATAATTCTCAGCACTTTACAAGTTTCCTAACTTTACAAGCACCAACATTACAGTAACTTGATGCTGCAAAAAATCACATTATCATATATTTCCAAATTAATAGTTAGAAATTATGGAAGGGAAGCTCCCCATGGAGTAGTAAGAGAGCCTCCCTGGCCTTGGGTAAGTCTCTTAGCCTCTCTGGGCTTCAGTTTCCTCCTCTGTAAAATGGGGACAGTAATAGTATCTACCTACCAGGGTTATCATGAGAATGAAGTTGGCGTGTACATCCCATTTGATTCATAATTAGTAGTTAACTATATTTGAGCCATTGAATACTTAGAAATCTAGAAAGTAAAATCGTTTCAGCCCTTTTACTTTCCAAGAAAGATGTGTTCAGAAACTATTTAGCCTACCAAGTGGTGATTTTTTGGAAAAGATGTAAAACCACGGTCCTGTCTTCCTAGCAAAGGCTTTAACACACTTTTGAAAACACAACAGATGGGTAGGCAAGTAGGTATTGCTAACAGTTCGGAAATTTTTCCAAACTCCCTGCTCAGAGCACACATCCAGGTGGGAAAATCTTTAAAGGGCCAGACTCATTTATGCTTTTTCCATCTTAAATTCTTGGACTTTTTTAGGTTTATACCAAAGCTCAGGAAATGCTAAAGCTTAAAGGAGAATTGAGAGGTACCCAGCAAATGAAAGATGAGGTAAGCATCCTCACTCCTCTATGTACGTACAGTTGAAACTTTGCTACAAGGGACATCTTTTCCAGTTTCATGATTCAAAATTCCAATAACAACATCCCAAAATGTCACAGACAGAGGTGGACAGCAAAGCATAACATTTAAAAGCCCAGACTTGAGCTAGGTGAGTCTGGGTCCATATCTAATAGCGGTGTGATATTGGGCATGTTACTTACCCTCTCTGAGCTTCCTTTGCCTTACTTAGAAAATATGAATAATAAGCACCTATTTCAAAGGCTTGCTGTGAGGATTAAGTAAGATACTGCATGTAAAACACCGGTGCTTGGGGCTTAAGCACTTATTAAATATTGTTGCCGACATTTTCTCTTTATCTGGAATGATATGGAAACGGAGTGCTCTGATGACTCTATTATTTTGGTCAAACTGTGTTTATGTATTCCCTGACTTGTTCCAGAAAGGACTTAAAGGGGATGTTTTGGTTAGTATAGGGTTGTCCCACATGACATATGCTTTTTAACAGACCTCCTACCAAGAGGTCAGCAGCTTCTAAAAGAGGTGTTTCAGCTCCTTTCCTGCTGGATTACTAGTGGGAGCCATTGAGGATTCACTGAAAGTTCTGCAGGGAACGAGGATCTGGTATGGATTTTCTAGAAGGGCATTTCTTCATTCAGCTGATATCTCTGGGGCACCTTCGCTGTGCCAGGCATCGTTCTAGGGCCTGGGGATAAATCAGTGGACAAAATCGACAAAGATCCCTGTTCTTGTGGAGGTTACTTTCTAGTGAAATAATTTCTCCAAGGATATGATATGATGGAGAAAAGTATGTGGCAGTTGCCCAAGTACCAACAAGAATTGGCCCATCTTCCAAAGGTGGTGGACCACCTGCCATATGCCATGTGTATCCTAAGCCATATACTTTGTACAGTGTGCCAATTTTTAAAGAATTTAGAACACAATGAAATATACTCAGTCTTCACTATATGAACATAATTGGCTCCAAAATTTTTGCTCACAGGCAAAACCTCATGTAAGTGCCCATTAATTCCCATCACAAGTAAACAAAAACTGTAATTTTTTTTTTTTTTTTTTGCGGTATGTGGGCCTCTCACTGTTGCGGCCTCTCCCGTTGCGGAGCACAGGCTCCAGACGCGCCGGCTCAGTGGCCATGGCTCACGGGCCCAGCCTCTCTGCGGCATGTGGGATCTTCCCGGACCAGGGCACGAACCCACGTCCCCTGCATTGGCAGGTGGACTCTCAACCACTGCGCCACCAGGGAAGCCCTGTAATGTTTTTATAGATGGAAAAGCAAGCTCAGGAATCAAGTTAGTAATATCAATAAGAATGTTTGAATTTACTGTAGATAACTTTAAACTCTTATTAAACAAGTAAACTGTAAAACTTCCTGTAGCAATGTTAATTTTTAAGATTTCCTGCTTTTAATGTAAAATAGATAGCTAGTGGGAAGCAGCCACATAGCACAGGGAGATCAGCTTGGTGCTTTGTGACCACCTAGAGGGGTGGGATAGGGAGGGTGGGAGGGAGGGAGACACAAGAGGGAAGAGATATGGGAACATATGTATATGTGTAACTGATTCACTTTGTTATACAGCAGAAACTAACACACCATTGTAAAGCAATTATACTCCAATAAAGATGTTAAAAATAAATAAATTTAAAAACTAAAATTGTTGGTAGAACAAAAGATTTCCTGCTTTTTCTTTTTTTAAATTTATTTATTTATTTTGGGCTGCGTTGGGTCTTCGTTTCTGTGCATGGGCTTTCTCTAGTTGCAGCGAGAGGGGGCTACTCTTCGTTTCAGTGCACGGGCTTCTCACTGTCGTGGCTTCTCTTGTTGCGGAGCACGGGCTGTAGGCACACAGGCTTCAGTAGTTGTGGCTCGTGGGCTCCAGAGCACAGGCTCAGTAGTTGGGGTGCTCGGGCTCAGCTGCTCCACGGCATGTGGGATCTTCCTGGACCACGGATAGAACCCGTGTCCCCTAGAAGTGGCAGGCAGATTCTTAACCACTGCACCACGAGGGAAGCCCAGATTTCCTGCTTTTTAAAACATAAGTCTCACTAGAAACTGATATGTTTTGAATGGTAGTCGTGGCTAAAGGTGGTTTTCCATTGTTTATTGAAGACTTGTCCTTATCCTCACAAAGGTAATTTCCCAAAGATGATGAATTTTATGGTATTGTTGGTGGACTCCAGTATTACTCTCGAAAGTGCCACCAAGCTTTCTTGTTCAAGTGCCAAATCCTGGGAAATGCTGCCATCTTGAATCTTGGTAATGCTTCTAGGGCCTGAGAGTGCTACTGAATCACAAGCTTCAGTTTAACATCAGCTCCCCACAAGAAGCAGCATGAGACTATCTGTCAGTATTTTGAAGCCTAGAGCAAAATTTCTTCCTGGCTTTTGAAATACATGTTCAAGAAGGCATGCTCTTTGAAAAAAGATCCTTTAATCAGTACAGAAAATTTGCTTCAGTAAATAACCTATTTTCCAATCACTATCATGCGTCTGGTAGCAACTGTAGCCTCAGCACTCACCATTTTGCCTGTGGTTGGTAGCTGCTGCAGATGTCACGTGCCTTCAAATCGAGTGACCAGGTTCCAACCCCATACAAGCAAAACTGGGTACAGGCACACATCGTTGTATTGAGCTTCACTTTATTGCACTCCACAAACACTACACTTTTTACAAATTGAAGGTTTGTGGCAACCCTATGTCGAGCAAGTCTACCGACACCATTTTCTTTTTTAACATCTTTATTGGAATATAATTGCTTTACAATGGTGTGTTAGTTTCTGCTGTATAACAAAGCGAATCAGTTACACATATACATATGTTCCCATATCTCTTCCCTCTTGCGTCTCCCTGCCTCCCATCCTCCCTATCCCACCCCTCTAGGTGGTCACAGAGCACCAAGCTGATCTCCCTGTGCTATGCGGCTGCTTCCCACTAGCTATCTATTTTACGTTTGGTAGTGTATATATGTATCGACGCCATTTTCAATAGCATTTGCTCACTTTGTGTCTCTGTGTCACATTTTAGTAATTCTTGCACTATTTCAAACTTTTTCATTATTATATTTGTTATGGTGATCTTTGATCAGTGACCTTTTTAAAATTTTTATTGGAGTATAGTTGCTTTACAATGTTGTTAATCAGTGATCTGTGATGTTACTTTTGCAAAAAGATTGCGACTCACTAAAGGTTCAGATGATGGTTACCATTTTTTAGCAATAAAGTATTTTTAAATTAAGGTATGTAATTTTTTAGCTATAATGCTTTTGCAAACTTAATAGACTACAGTATAGTGAAAACATAACTTCTATATGCACTGGGAAACCAGAAAATTTGTGTGACTTGATTTACTATGATATTTGCTTTATCTCAGTGGTCTGGAAGCACACCCACAACATTGTCGAGGTAATGCCTGTATCTAAGTGCACAGCTTATGTAAGTGAAACTCACGTAGCAGTGGAGGCTTGTGATTTCGGCCGTTGTTGAAGACTTCAGATCTAGGACAGGATCAGATGGTGCCTGAGGGTCAGCATTAGACTCTCAGTTCTTCTCATGCCCCAGTACTGGTTACAGAGCTTTGAATGATGAAATGTCAGATTAAATCAATTCCTACTGCATATTGATACTCAAAAGGCATCTGCCTGGAATTTAGCGTTCATAAAGTACATAAGATTAGAAATAGTGTACAGTGACCTCTGTGCACAATATTAGCAAGAAATTAAGTTTACTGGAACCTCAGAAACACTTGCCTTTATGGAGTTCTGAGGTGAGCACAGCCTCTTCTTACAACTACCTACAGTAAAAGTAATACATGGTTCATGGAAATCACCTTATTACTCTCCCAGGGTTTTCATTCTGTTCTGATGAATAAAAACCCTTGTGTAATTTGGCCTTCAGGAGTGAATGGTTAGGTTCTGATTTCAAAAGCAAATTTCATTTGACATCCAGCAAAATACATTTGTTATTCAACTGGTTTAGGGCATCCTCAAAGAAAGGATTATTTATTCCAAACCTCAAAGAAATTGCCTCAGAGACTCTGAGTCAATGCTAATGTCCAAATTAGATGAGATCATCTACATTAAAGATCCAATTCTGAAACCCTAGTGGTGCAACAATATTGGGCTAGCAGGCCTACTGCTCAGGGGACATCTAAAACTAGAAGGAGTGGGCTTTCTTTTAGTTGGCCTGAGAGAGAGGGCATTGAGCTTTTAACATAGAGAGGCTCAAGTTGTATATCACTGGTACTTTGTTAATAAGTCCTCAGTGTGCAACATATGCAACAATCTGGTGACATGGCCCTCACCTTAGGATGCATATATTCAGCATCAAGGCAAGAGTATAGGGCATTTGACACTTCCATAGAGTAGGCATTGTATTGTCACCTTATCTGCTCATAGATGCGAAAGACAGTCCTGTGGCAAGGGGGGAGGGGATCCCAAGGACCCCACTCCCGTGAGCCTCCATACTCTATTCCCAGTATGGCGGTTATGAGAAAAGGGATTTAAAGCACTAGAATCAAACTGCTGCTCCTTGTCAGGTCAAGGATTTTGTTTTCTATTTAGAGAACAGTGTCGGTACACCATTTTTTAGCTGCTCTACACATATTCTCTTAAGAGAGTCCCTGGTAATTGTCTTAATGGTAATTACATGCTTGGGGCAGTTGACATGCACTGTTATTTTTCAGAAAGTGGGGAACAAGGGACAGGAGCAAGAGAGGAAGAGGGAGAGTTTTGAGATAATGAAATGCTTTTAATGACAGAGCCACACCGTTAACCTAATTAAACTGTAAAGTGGTTTTAAAAAAATCCAGGTACTAAATGGAAATGAAGGCATAAATCAGCTGAGACAGCGGCACTTCTGGGAAACCTTCTGAATTCCGAATACTCTGACATTGCCGTGTAGGATTCTCGTGGTTATTCTCTGTCCACCCCACCTCCCTGGCCTTGTGCAGAGGTCTCTTAAACTGACCTGTCCAGTAGGCTTGATTTATGATGTCCATATCAGGTCTCCGGCTCCCCCAGGAGTGTGCGTTATATAGCTCATATATTTAAGAAGCCAGTGCAGTCAGTGGGACATGGTGGCAGAGCACTGGCTGCAGGGTCAGGAGAGCAGAGCTCTCCTCATTCTGCTGCTAACCACCTGTGGGACTTTGGACACTGTCACTTGGATCACTTTGCCATTTCTGTGCACTCATGGCTTCTGTGTGCTTTTGCACCTGCAACTCTCTTAGAAGAATTGCCCTTGGGCTTTTGGGTTCACTTTGCTCATAAGAGCAGAAAGCTGGAAGTCCTTGGGAGCTTACGTCCCATGAGGCAGCCCTTAGCCATTGACTGGCTGATGCTGAGGCTGACAGCCCAGCTTTCATTGCATCTAAGCAGGACAGACTCTGAGGTGTAACTTACACTCCGGAGTTTCCTGTGGAATTAGGCTGAAGCCACTCCCGCAAAACTTTGTCTGAAATTGTGCCCTTGCTCGGTTTCTTTCTCTTCCCTGTCCTGCTTCCCCCACCTCCTTGCTGATTTCTCTTGGGAGTGTTTCTTGAATAGATGCCATGAATCCTCACCAAAGAGGCTGCTCTGGGTAATTTAACATAAGCAAGCACCTACTATAAAAGCACCAGCCACAGTTCCAATATCTAAAACTTGGAGGTGGTAGTGCTTGCCCTCAAGAGCGTTACAAAAGGTTTGCACGGTGATAGGACTCAAGCACTGGACAGGTTCACAGAGGGCTTCTTGCTAATTTCTTTTTACACCGTTGTCACCCACAACACTGGGAGTGGAAGGTGGCGTCCTCTATGACAGGGCACCCACCCTCTTCCCACAGCTGTACACCCCCAAGCCCACCCAAGCCGCTATGCTCCCCATTCTCTATTTTGATCTTGATCACTAATTTCCATCTGACCTTGCAGTAATTAACAAATCTTTTTCTCTCATAATCAAAGACAGGGATCTTGTGCAATCAGCCCAGGGATTTTACTTTTATTCCCATTGGTGTACGTCTCCAAAGAAAAGCACTAGGTTTATAGGTGAGGGAGGTCTTCGGTTTAGTGGGTAGAAGGGAAAGTTAAGAGACTTTTCAGAAGCCACATCAACTCCATCACTGATTCACAGTAGTCTTGACAAGTCCATTTGACATCTCACTATGTTCATCTCATCAGTGACAGAGCCATTAATATTTATAGACAGTCCACTAGGTACCTGAAATTATTCTAGGCACTGACTGTCTCTTGAAAAGCAGGGGAAGCGTCTATGATGCACCCACAGTAGTGGGTGAAGATTAATTAATGTAAATAAGTAATTGTCTGAATAATGCAGAGCACCCGGACACCTCACAAATGGATACTGTGTAAACATTACTCTGGATGAGTAATGACAGCTAAGGGTTGATGGACAAATTTCCAGCAAATTTAAAGTCTCTGTCAACCAGTGAATGAAAGGAAGCATTTTCTTGATAGTTCATAATTGATGCTTTTGTTTTTCTGACTGCTGAGGCGGGGGAGAGAGACAGAGAAGTGAGCAGCCTGAACAGCAAGCTCTTGAGCCTGCAAGCTGACATCAAGAATCTACACGATGTCTGCAAGAGACAGGGGAAGACCCTGCAGGAGACTCAGCTCTGTGTGGAGGAGGAGATGATGGACAGCGGCCACGTAAGGGCTTCAACATCCGTTTCCCACCTCTGCCCCCTCCGCTTCCACCTCTGCCCCCTTGGGCAGGACCAATAATAGAAAGTTCTTCCACTGGTCATTCAAGAGCATTTATTGAGCAAGCAATGAGAAAGAATTAAACACACACACCCTAACACACACACACACACACACACACACACACACACACAAATGCCATCCCTGCCCTCAGAATTTTTCCATCTAGCTATCTCCAAGGTGATCTACATCTGAGCCTCTGTCTTTTCCTTATCTGGCCTTTCACACCTGGCTTTGCAGCATCTGAGGCCCATTGCCCTGAAAAGACCAGATCATAGTTATATAAAGAGAGTAGCATCTCTTAATGGATTTTAGACAAACTTCTAAATCACCCATGAAAATAACAACCATCCCACTTGCTCCAAGGTGTCACTTCCTATCGGTGCAGCAGGAGCTCTTTATTGCCACACCTGCAGCTCTCTGCCTACAAGCTTTTCTTCTGGAAGCAAGAACCCAATCATAGGACAAGGTGAAGTACAGAAGAGTTAATACCCCTAGAAGCAGCCCTCAACCAATGACTGATGGGTAGATGGTTGATTAAATAACCTATCTCCCTTGCCCTATCTCACTGGAGATAACTCCAGGCATGCTCTTTGCTCTGTCCCAGAGTTCCTCAGTGGGGCCCAGCATCAGTTGCCCAACAGTGCTAACTAGGTTGGTAACACACCCTTTCACAGTTTCCTTCCCTGCCTTGTTCATTTCCCTGCTCCCCCTACCTGAGTTTCCTAAAATCACCTTCCACATAAGCTGCTACTTGACGTCTGGTTCCTTGCCATAGGACTTGCTTCCAGAGGTGCCCGAGCCAAGATAGTCAGTAACACCTGTCCTGAACAGGAGGACCTCCTGGCATGATCATCTTTCTTGAGACTGTGATTTTGAACTAATACTTATCCATAGCCTAGGCAGTTCATCAGCTGAGGCAACTTCATTTCACCCTGAGGTTTTCTCCCTTGGAAACTCTAGCTCTAAACTCTTTAAGCCAGCCTCTAAATTTTTCCACACAAGCTGGGGAGCCAGCTGGGAGATATTTTCCCATAGCTCTGTAAACACTTTGGGTTGCCAAGAACTCCTAACTTGCAGTCTTCATTTCTGCTTAGGGACTTGAGTCCTTGGCAAACATAAGGCAGGTACTTGTTGCACAGACCTGTTGTTAGACCTCCAAGTTAGCATCTTAGGTGCTGTGTAAACCATCACCATCATCTTCAACATTTGCAGTCAAGGACCTGGTCTCTCTTAATTGTGTCTGTTAGAGTTCTCCCGGGACTTACCACCTCCCTATAAGAACTACAAATTGTTCCTCTGCAATGCCCTAAAAATGCTAACAACAAAATAATTCTACCTTGTCTTACTGAGCACTACTGTCCTTTCTGTAGGAAGTCACAAATATAGAAAAATCCATTGGTTTTCCTAAATGGATCCCAGGAAGAATATTACCATAATTTATTGTCTTCCAACATTTTAAGATATTTTCACCATTGCTGTTGCAAGTTTATTTATTCCCCCAGTCAGGGAAAGCCATGTGGCAAATAAATGTACCTGGCAACTTGGAGGGAGAAAGGTATTGTCACATTTTTATTTTAATTGCCCAAAAGAAGGTCGAACAGCTTGAAGCAAGCTTTAAAACATGCTCTTTTTTCCCCAGCACTTAGTGCAGAATTTAAATTGCAGACTACGAATACAAATACACAATTAGATGTAGATTTAACACTCATCTACTCAGAAAATCATACAAGATCTGCCTTCCACAAGGAAATATAATATGGGAACAAAGGGGGAACCCAAGACTTTCTGAAATTTTGACTAATATCTGACAAGGAGCTGGAGAAATAAGCAGGAGGTCATAGTTCAGGACACAGTTGTGTGAAAAAATCAAAATATTATATCAGATGTTATGTGTAACTAAAGGAGTGGCAGGCAGAGGGTAGGTGACCTTGTAAATCAAGAATACGTTGTGCTCCAGATCCCACGAACAGAGAGAGCTGTGCCTAGGGAAAACCAAGTGAGGTGCCTAGGGTACAAAAAGTGCCAACCCTGTACTTGCTCAACCCTGAGACTGAATGCCTCCTTTAAATTTGCACATCACTTGCCTCACTCTAGTCCCAACCCTGCTCATGTATCAAAAGTGCCTCCATTAAAGTGAAAGGAGAAAAGGACAACAGAGATATCATAGTAAAACGATGATGAAACCAGAAAAAGAGCAGTTTCCCAGGCTCCTTTGGCCCCGGTGGTGGCATGGAGAGAATACCCTGATATTCAGTAGAGTTTGGATTGCCAAACTCATCTTTGCAGTGGACTGAGGAATTATTTTTAACAGAAAACTGTAAGAAATTTGATTTCTGCAGATAAAAGTAATTCATTGAATATATAAAGATTTAATACACTCGATGGAAATTATCACACAAAGATATCATTTTGAATGATTGGGAATAAAAAAACTTTAAGAGAAATTGCTAAATGCAATGTGGGATCTAGGATTGGCTCCTGGAACAGAAAAAAAATAGTAGAAGAACTGATAAACTCCAAATAAACTATGTAGTATAGGTAATAGCAATTTACCAATGTTAACTTCCTAGTTGGACAAACGTACCATGGTTATGTAAAATGTTAACATTAGGGGAAGGTGAGTGAAGAGTATATGGGCACATTCTGTACTACTTTTGGAATTTTTCTGTAAATCTAAAATTATTCCAAAATAAAGAGGGTTTTTTTTTTTAAGTGAATCTCTGGTAAATAGAGATCACTGATAAGAAAAATGTCTAAACCATGAAGATGTGTCCAGAAGAAATGGATGTCACTGAAACACACAGTTCTACACTCTACCAATATAAGAAAGTACAAGAAATGCAATTTGTAGAAGATATAAAAAGTAATAGGTGAACCTATCTAGTGATATAAGGCTAAACCAGGCTTACATGGGAAATATCTCACTTCCTACCTCAAAAATAGGGAAAGAAGTTCTGACAATGACTGGGAAAAGATGGGGCTTTTCCTCTTAAATGAAGAAAAATAAAAATTATCAGGGATTCAGTTTTCAGAGCAATGCTAACCTGAACAGAAGAGTCAGCGCAAACTAGGAGAGAGAATAAAATGGTTTAAAAGTATTTTGAAAAGCCGGCTTTAGGTAAAGCAGCAGGGCCTGATGACATACTTCGAAGAGAAGCAGCCGCACAGCACAGGGAGATCAGCTAGGTGGTTTGTGACCACCTAGAGGGGTGGGATAGGGAGGGTGGGAGGGAGGGAGACGCAAGAGGGAAGAGATATGGGAACATATGTATATGTATAACTGATTCACTTTGTTATACAGCAGAAACTAACACACCATTGTAAAGCAATTATACTCCAATAAAGATGTTAAAAAAAAATAAGACCCAACGCAGCCAAAATAAATAAATAAATAAAGAGTACTTAAGGAATTGGCCGGTGTTATTACATAGCTGCTAGCGATTATTCTTGAGAACTCAAGGGGATAAAGAAAGTCCCTGTAGACTGAAAAAGGGTAAATGCAGTGCTCATCTTTTTAAAAAGGGAAAAAGGACAATCCCGGTAATTATAGACCTGTCAGCTTAACTTCAATATCAGGGAAAATATAGAACTTAACATCAATCAATTAGCATCAACTTGAAAAGCACAAAGTATTGGGTGGAAACCAACATGAGTTTTCAAAAGACGAATCGTGCCAGGCCAATTAATTTTCTTCTGTGATCAAGTGGCCACACAGGCAAGGAGGGAGCAGTAGCTATAATCTCTTTGACCGTAAGTAGGGCTGAAAAGTAGTCTAAATATGGCAACAGTTCCTACAGGTGGCCAAGTCTCTATCTTTTAAGACAACTGAGGCCTGGACAGAAATCTATCTGAGAAACACTGGTAGACCAGATGGCCTCCGGAATCACGTCCAACCCTGGATGGCCATTTTAGGGACTAATCTTACTTCCATGAGATTATTTCCAACTTGCTCATTTTCTCCAGATCTCAGTTTAAAGGTCAAAGCAGAATCTAGTAAAATATCTATGTCTTCACTCTAAAGAAAACTTTTTTAAAAAAGAAGACAAAGAAGCAGTAGAAAATGCATTGATGCCTTTGTGACACTGCTTTTTGGTACAAATGTAAGTGAAATTCAGGCTTAATCCATAGTGTGTCATTTTCTATTCATGTAGAATTAAGAAAATAATCTTTTGAATACTTAAGGATAAATAAGTAGAAATTTAATAGGTCTCAGATAAGTCTAGGCATTTCTCCAAGTCTTTGAAATTTGATTCCTAAGCCCATAGGTATCTACAGTGTGCAAATGTTTAATCCTCATCCAAGAAAACTCTAGTTTCTCTGCAGGTATGAGCAGTTCTTGGATCTTTATAAGCAGGCAAATTAGATCAGGTACTACCTTTGCCCTGTACTGAAAGATTTTAGCGAACTCTCATCATCTGGTTGGTCTCTTATATTACCTCAAACCAAAATTAAACCCAGAAGTTTTAACATGTCCTCTGAGGAAGAGATGATTAGCAGTTCCCCAGTATCACTGCCAGGTTACTAAGCTTTATACTAGGAAAGGACATTCTTTACCCACAGGAGGCTTTAAAGTCAAAGAACAATTATGAACACGCCAAAGTATAGATGATGTACTTGGAGGGGAAGCCCTAAGGAAAGAGTTTGGCTTCTTTAAAAGAAGAGCATTTCTCTTATTCTTTTGGGTAATGAAATAAGGGGAAGCAGAGAAAGAATATAATGAGGAGACTAGTCAGTTTTCAACTGGGTCATACACATCCAGCAGTGGAGAGGCAGGTCCAAATCAATACTTGCACACAAGCACTAGAAGGACCAGGAATCCTGTTTCTTAATTTTCAGAGATCAAGTCACTGTCAACAAAGCCAAGAGAAACAGGATTGGAGCAAAATTTGGTAAGGATTTTATTGGGTATTAGCTTTACTAAAATAAGCCCTTCTGCAGTAACCATACACCAGATGTTCACTCCTTTGCTTTAGTTCTACCCACATTAAGTACTTATTCGCGACCATGTCTTTTTCCAATTAGCTCCCCACCCCACAGTTTACCTGTATAGACAGAGGACTTGGGCTCTTGAGAACCTCCCCCATATATGTTTCTGTGCATGCACACCTGAGCACACACACAGACACACACACACACACACACACACCCCGCTTCCAAATCCCTTGTCTCTGAACCTCATTCACAGATGAGTTGTAAGAATAGCACAATTCTTATCTTGAAAAGAATGAAAGCACTTAACTAAAAACATTTATTATAAACGTTGGCAATTGTAGCTACACAGAGTAAATACAAAATTCAGCTTTGTTTGGCCTAGGAAAGAATTCTCTCAGGCCAAGGGTTCAGCTTGTCTTTGCCTGGGATTTTTTTTGCCTGGTGACCATTGTGGTGCATTTTCTGTTTTCTCTTTCAGATTGAACTGACACAGTCAGCTGTTGTCTTTCTGGCTCTGAACTGGGCTGATCAGCCTCTCTGATCTTATCTGTGCTGTCTCCACCCACTCTCACTACAGAAGATTTTCTCTCTTTTGGGTCCCAGCTCTTACTGAATTAATCTCTTTAACACTCCATCTCTCCAGTTACTCAGAGCAAAACCATGGAGTTATCCTGCCTTGTATGACCATTATCTCCCACCATCCCACATCTAACGCAGAAGCAAATCCTGTGGAGTCTACTTTCAAATATACATCTAAAATCCAGCCATCTCTCCCAACTCCTCCCTTGGTCCATGCCGCTGTCACTTCTCACCTGGATTCTTGCAGTAGCCTCCACGCTGGTCTCCCTGCTTCTATCTTTGGCTCCCTACAGTTCATTTTCAGTCTAACAGCCAGTGTGTCCTTTGTGACATCTACAGGAGATCACATCACTTCTCTGCTCAGTACACTCCACTGGCCTTTCACCTCTCTAAAAGGAAAAGTTAAAATTTTCAGAAAGGCCTACATGGTCCTAGGGGACCTCACCTCCCTTTCCTTTCTCACCTCATCTGGTACCGTTCTCCCGCTTACTGTCTCTGCTCCAGCCAGAACAAAGTGGCTTCTCAAACACCGCCAGGCACCTCCCACCTCCAGGCCTTAGCGCCTGCTGTTACCTCTCACTGGAGTGTTCCTGTTGTAGATTCCCACCAGGCTCCTTCCCTGCCTCCTCCAAGTCTGGACTCAGATGTCACCTTCTCAAAGCGATCTTCCATGAAAACAAAATTAATTCAAAATTACAACTTCCTCCATCCTGGCATTCCTCATCTCCCTCCCCTGCTTTACTCTCCTCCACAGCACTTGTTCCTCTTAATAAACTACATAACTTACTTCTGTAATTTGCTACCTCTCTCTCTCTCTCTCTCTCTCTCTCTCTCTCTCTCTCTCTCTCTCTCTCATTCCCTCTCTCTGTCTCTCTCTTCCTCCACACATTCCCCCCAGTAGATGCAAAATTCTTGAAGGCAGAGATTCTGTTTTATATACTTCTGTATCCCCATTGCCTAGTCGAGTGCTTGGCACATAGCTGGTATTCCCTTAATATTTGCTAAACAAATTAACTAAATGAAAATATATTCACACAATAGTTACCATGTTAATGTTCATAGCAGCATTACTCATAATAGAAACCGAAGCAATCCAGCTATCTATTAACTGGTGAACAGATAAACAAAATATGGTATATTCATACTATTCAGCAGTAAAAATCAGTATTCAGAACAGAATCCTGATTCTTGCTACAGCCTGGATGAACCTCGAAAACATTATGCTAAGTGAAAGAAGCCAGACACAAAATATGACATATTATACAATTCCACTTATATGAAATGTCTGGAAAGGGCAAATTCATAGAGGCAGAAAACAGATTAGTGGTTGCCTGGAGCTGGGGTAGCAATGGGAGTGACAAATGGGCATGAGGGAATTTTCAAGGCGATGGAAACATTCCAAAACTGGATTGCAATCATGGCTGCCCAACTCTATAAACTTGCTACAAATCATTGAATTGTACACTTACAGTAGTTGAATTTTATGATATATAGAGAATACTTCAATAAAACAATTTTAAAAAGTTTATTTTAAAAAACTTTGAAATTACTCTGTTAATGAGGCCAAGGCTACAAGCTCAAATTCTTGGGAGCCAATGAGATTGCTTATTCTCTATTTTGTTTCTTTCTTTCCTTCAATTCCTAGCTGTGTATGAATCTATAATCTAGGCCCTATAGGA
Organism: Grampus griseus; assembly: GCF_964374135.1. Taxonomy (NCBI): domain Eukaryota; kingdom Metazoa; phylum Chordata; class Mammalia; order Artiodactyla; family Delphinidae; genus Grampus; species Grampus griseus. Next base: position 43,793,487 of record NC_139013.1, read on the forward strand.
GGAGACATAACCCCTGCCCTTTGGGAATTTATAATCTAATTAAAAGATAACATGCACAGAGATCATTACAATGCAAGGCAGAATATGAAATGCCACATTAAGGACATGCCAGGAAAGTGTTAAGTAGGAAGACAATAAGCAGAGAAGGGCGCTAAGGAGGGCCTACAGGCCACCGTCTTCACCCCCCTCTCTTCCACATGTCACCATGTTACTGAAAGTAGGATCCGACTGCTCGCTACTCTAAAGCCAGTACTCGAGACGCAAGGTTGGTAAAAGGAAACTTTGCTTTATTTCAGAGGCTGGCAACTGGGGAGGAGGGCAGACTCACATCCAAAGGCTGACTCCCCCCACTGACAATCAGTGGGCAAGAGCTTTTAAAGCGGAGTTTCGGGGGTGTATATGTGGAGGGAGGGGGCTGCATGCAGAAACAGCACAGTCAGCCCTGACAGTCATCTTGAAATTGGTCATCGGTGGGTCTGATCAGCGTCATCTTGATTGTTTTAAGTACAGTTAATCTTCAGTTGCAGGGTGGGTTTGTTCCCATTTCTTTGAGCCCATTTCTCAGAATTGTGGCAGCTTATGTCATGGCTACAGTCTGGTCATCATGTAATTAACTTTTTTCACCTGGGGGTTTCAGTATCTACAAGACAGCTCAAGGGATATGGCTCAGAATATTATCTATAGCCCTTGAGGAGGAACTAAATGTCCTTGACTTTGTTTAATGACTAAACTATTATTAGTGGGTCTTGTTTGACTGCTTTACTTTGCTTCTGCATTTTCTCACTTCTTTGATAAAACTTATTCTTTGGCTAAAGTTTTTCTACAGACAAAAGGCAGGCAGAGCACATGGAGGGGAGGACCATAGGGTCCTGCTCCATTTCAACCAGGAATATTGGGCAAGAAAATATAGAAGCATCAGTGCAAAGGTCTCAATCGTACTAGAATAAACAACTCAGGGTTGTGTCCTATTAGCAGAATACCTGATACAGTGTAGGTGTTCAACATATGCTTATTGAATGAATGAATGAAAATGTAGGTGGGGTGTGGCAGCATTTCAGGTTGATTGTAGACTGGCAGGGAGAGATCTCACACACACACATACACACGCACACACACACACACACACACACACACACACTCAGCATCTGCAAGGTCACATCTGCCTTCAGAAGGAGACAGAGTCAGTGCCCAGATGTGCCTGAACAATATCTCTGCCTCCCGTTTCCCAGCATTCCAGAAAGCTACTTCCCCAAGAGTTTGTCCTTTTATCTGGGCATTTTTAATAATCAAGTTTAGTCCAAGAACCATAACCAGAAATTCATTCGCTTCCAGGTCGATTGTGTTATCTTTATATGTGAAGACAAAACATAAGCATATTATCGAGTGTATCTTTATACTACTCTCTAGGTTCTTTATGTGAATGTTTTCTCTTCTGACCTACATAATAGGAATGGTAGATCTAAATAGTAGGAAGAAACTATGGTTTTTTCCTTCTTTTAAATCCTTCCCATAGAGTGGAAGTGCAAAGTGATGTTTAATTGTGAATAGAGTGAAATGTTTAATAAGTGCTCTGGAGATGAAAAGATAAATGGATGCATAGATGGATGTGAATGGTTGAACAAATGAAAAAAATCAAAGAATGAATGCCTGCTTGGTGACAATCTAAAGCCTTTCTGTATATTTGATCTCAATTACAGGATAAGAAGCAAGTGTCAGCATTTGAGGAGTCACACATGGAGGTTGAGCCCAATAAACAGTGTCATCTGAGACAACTCCAACAGCTCAAGAAAAAGTTGCTGGCCCTTCAGCAAGAACTGGAGTTTCGCACTGAGGAGCTGCAGACTTCTTACTGTTCCCTCCTGCAGTATCAGTCCATCCTGGAGAAGGAGACTTCCGACCTGGTCATTCTCCACCATCACTGCGAGATGAAAGAAGATGAGGTATAGATAAAGTAACTATGGAAATGTCCCATATGCCCATGTACCTACAGAAATCAGGCCAAAGCTACTAGAAAGCAAGCATTGGACTTAGAGAAGAGCTTCACAACATCTTGAGCAGGTTTTATCAACTTTCCCTCTTTAAGTCTTGATTTTTTTTGAAGCTGAACAGAGGGAACTAAACAGAATGGCATAATTGGGTGAAAGCTCCAGTATTAATGCACATGGGGTATGTGGTATGTGTGTACATGTGTGGGAGGTGTGTATGTGCACGCACATATATGTGTATGGTGTGCATGTAGGTTTATCATCTCCATTCTATTACCATGGCAATTTAAATGCAAAAGACTCTGGTTCTCTGAGGGTTATGAAGGAGGTATAAGGTCTATTAAGTCAATCATTTTTAGAAAAATCAGGTTTTGGTCATATATACATTCCTGGCACTTGCACAGTTGATAAGATAACAAGACACTGAGTCTGAGTCAATCGCTGACAGCACCAGATCAGTCATTTTTTTCAGACTAGAGTTTTAGATCACATAGACTTAGCTTAAGTACATTCTGGACATTCATTTCTATTCATGTCCGAGGATAGTATTTTTTTTTAAACCAGAGAGTATCATCCTTGTAGAATCCCAAGTAAATTCCAAAGAACAAAACCATAGAACTAAAATCAGTTGGGAAGTGATAGCACTGGCAGTAGTAAAACCATGGGTTCAAAGGAATGGGACAGGGACTTCCCTCGTGGCGCAATGGTTAAGAATCTACCTGCCAACGCAGGGGACACAGGTTCGAGCTCTGGTCCGGGAAGATCCCACATGCCGTGGAGCACCTAAGCCCGTGCGCAACTATTGAGCCTGCGCACTAGAGCCCGCGAGCCACAACTACTGAGCCTGCTCTCTAGAGCCCGCAAGCCATAACTACTGAACCTTCATGCCACAACTACTGAAGCCGGCGCACCTAGAGCCTGTGCTCCACCAACAAGAGAAGCCACCGCAATTAGAAGCCCTCACACCGCAACAAAGAGCAGCCCCTGCTTGCCGCAACTAGAGAAAGCCCGTGCGCAGCAACGAAGACCCAATGCAGCCATAAATAAATAAATACATTTATTAAAAAAAAAAAAAAGGGAATGGGACAGGCAGCCTCCTCTGGCATTTTCTTCCTCTGCCCTTAAAGATAAAATTCCAAGGGCTATCTTGAATGGTGCTGTTTTAAGAACTAACTCCAGGGGTTTTATGAAGGGCCTTAAAGAACATGGAATTTTTTTTAAAGGAAATATTATGGCCAATAAGAATTTGCTGAAAAGGACTGGGAGGGAAAGGAACAAAGAAAGGTTATCCTACATAATATAATCTGGGACAAAGCCTGTGAGCATAAAACATGGTTTAATAAAGCTAATGCAGGGCTGTGTTAAAACTGTCTGGTTCATCTTAACTTAAACAAGAGTCCAGCCTAGATAAAGTCACCCTGAATTAGTTGGGATTCTATTTGGCTGCATATGACAGAAAACCCCATAGTAATAGTGTCTTAAATAAGATAGTTTATTTCTATGACATATAAAAGAAGGTCAGAGAGAGGTAGTCTAGGACTGTTATGGTAACTACATGTGTCATCAGATACATAGGGTTCTGTCTTTCAGCACCACCATCATCAGCCCAAGGCTTCCATTTTCTAGTTCACCTAAGACAGCTGCTGGAGCTCCAGCCATCACATCCTCATTCCAAATAATCGGGTGGGAGGTGGGGTGGGGAGAGAAAGGCACACTCCTCCCTTTTAAGGACACTTCCCAGGAGCTGCACACAACACTTTCACTTATATACCATTGGCGAGAATTAGTCACATAGCTACAGCTAGTTCTTAGGAAGGCAAGGAAATGCAGTGTTTTAGTGAGGCTCACTATTGTCCCAAATAAAGTCAAGGTGTGGGATTCGGCAGGCAGCAGTCACAAAATGGGAAGACTTTGGAAAAATTACTTTAGGCATTCTGCCAAGTTCCCCCAATATTTTGTTCACAGAAGTATCAAACTTCTGTCTAATGTTGGGTTTCCCAACAACAGATCTTAAGGAGATGAATATAAGTACTAGTCAATTCAGGAGGTGATCCCAGGAAGCATGGTGGGAGAATAGGGAAGTGAGTCAAACAAAGGCAGGAAGCCCATAAAGAAAATCAAGAAGATCACTGCTATGGGAAACTGAGGTTCAATCCCTCTGGAGAATTCTGGGAGATAATGTAGAACACCCCTCAGATTGATCCCAGCCAACCACCCCAGTCATTGGTTGAGAGTTGCACCTGAGGGTATTAAACTCCCCAGTGCTTGTCACTTGCCTTGTCTTGCTCCTCTGCTTGAGTGGACTCCTGGGGCCAGAGCGATGCTCAGGCAAAGAGTTGAAGATGCTTGTGGTTGGAGTGGGGTTAGCATGCAAAGGGATGATGGGTGTCAAGGGGATATGAGCTTCCGTTATAAACGTTTGAATATAAAATATTCCTTTCCTCTTTTCCTTACCAAATAAACACCTCAAACTAAATGATTTTCTCCCAAGACGAATCTCAAATGACAGGTAGCAAATATATTAGCTTAGACCAATAAAATGTGTTCTGTCTGAATTCTACTGAACTATTTGAACCCAAATGAAGCCTTCCTGATGACCCTCGTGCTCTTAACTTTTCAACACATATAATTCAAGCTATATAATTTAGCTCACTCAACAGTTGTTTGCTAATTTTAAATCGTATCTCTCCCCGATTTGTAAGAGTTTGTAAATTCTTTGAGGGAGGAGCCTATGTTATATAGGTATACATACCCCTAAGCACCCAAAACAGTGTTCATGAGCATTCAATAAATATCTGTCAGTTGGTTGACTAATTAATTGATTAGGAAGAAAAAGAACCTAAATAAGGATGCTGCAAATCCCAGAGGATCTTCGGGTCATGTTCCCCCACTATCTCTAGGGAACTTTGCTGACATGGGCCTGTGTGCACGAGGGGCTCCACATTTTCTAAATTAGACCTCTAGAGAATACATAGGAAAGAAAGAATACTGGCATTTTAAGCCCTTAAAAAATGGAGCTATACATTCATTCTTATTAATCAACTAACAAGTCCTTATTGAATTAACTACATACCAGACAGAATGAGAAATAGATATGGTCCCTGCCTTTAAGAAGCTTACCATCTAAACAGGACAAACTTAAAAAAAAAATTTCTAATCATTAACATTCTGATTTTATGTATTGTAGTTTTTAGATCTGAGCTGGGCCTGTTCTTTGCATCTGGGTTTCTAGTTAAGATATGAGACTCCTCTGCATGTGGTCTTATAGCAATATCCTTTCCTCGTTAGATGCTTCTATGGGTTCAGTGTTGTTGTTTTTTCCTACACCAACAGGTGATTCTCTATGAGGAGGAAACAGGAAATCATAATGAGAACACAGGGGAGAAGCTCCATTTGGCCCAGGAGCAACTCGCCTTGGCCAGGGACAAAATCCTCTCCCTAGAAAGGAGCTTAAACCTCTACAGGGATAAATACCAGACTTCCCTGAGCAGCATCGAGTTACTGGAGTGCCGAGTGAAGATATTGGAGGGGGAGCTCAGCAGGATCGTCGGTCAGGTAGGACTTAAACCAGACCACTCAGACCAGGAGCTCCCAGGTGGTCCCTGTAACAGTCCCAGCCTCTCTGCCAGAAACCCAAACCTTCAACCAGTTGTCATTCCTTCCCTTGAATTTTGTAGCCCTCAGTTTTGCACTTCCAGCCTTCACATCTCCTGTAAGATTGCTCCTTAGGAATTTTAAGACTCCTTAATTAATTTAAGGAGCCACAACTTCACATAAGGCAGAAAGTGAATTACCAAATGAGCTCTCAAATCTTCCATGTTGCCATGGGGGTCCGGCAGGGGGCTATTCCAGGTCACAGGACTCATGGAAACCATAGCGTCAGGATTAAATAGGAGGAGAAAGCCAAAAAACATAGCAAAGAAGTGACTGAACTTGTTTCTTTTTTCTTTCAATTGCTTTTTAAAATTACACAAGTAATACAACAATCTAGGCTCTCTAGACAGAATTATGGATATTAAATGTAAAAGCCCACCTTCAGCCTTCTCCGCCCCACTCTTCTCCCGCTAGGCAATCACCCGAAATGTTCTGGCAATCTTCCCCATCCTATTGCTATGTAAAAAGTTAGAGTTTTCTTTTTACATAAATGAGTCATTTTATAAATATGGTTCTACACTTTGCTTTTTAAATGTATATCTTGATGATTTCTTCTAGTTACTACCTTGTATTCTGTAGTATGACTGTACCCTGTACCATCTACTGACCTGTTTGTCTACTACAAACAAGCTGTAAATGAACATCTTTATCTCTACGGGGTTAATTCCTGAAGTGGGATTTTGCTGGGTTAAAGGAAATGCTTATTTTTAATGTTTAAAGATACTTCTAAATTGAACACCAAAAAGGTTCTACCAGTTTACACTTTTACCGACAATAATTTCCCTACACTCACAGGGTATGTTTTCAGTCTTTTTAAGTTGTGCTAAACTGATGGATGGGGAAAAAAATAGATTTTCTCAATTTTTATTTCCTTTAGTTCTAATAGCTGTGGGTTGGGTTCCCCAGGAAGCAGACTCTGAGACAGACTGGTATGCAGGACGTTTTTAGAGAAAGCTCTTGGCATCAACACCTGGGAAGGGGAAGGAAGCAGGGTTGGGCAGATGGAGAAGCTGGGCTCTGATGGTCCCAGCAAAGGCCTCAGCCAACCTCACGGAGAGCTCTTGGGCTGGAAGGACCTTTAGAGCTATTCTAAATTCGGGAGAAGGGAGCTGGCCTTTATAGCTCCATGTTGATCAGTGATTGGATGTGAGCTGTCTTCCTAGGGAGAGACATGACCTTGGGCAAAAGTTTTCTTCAGCCCAGGCAATCCCCAAGAGGGCTGACAGCTGAGGCTATCTTAGGGCATCACCCCCAGCAGCTGGAGGAGTAAATCCTTCACTGCTGAAGGGGATCTGTGAGGCCCATCACAGCTCCCACCTTGTGAATGAAGTAGTGAGCCTGTTCATAAGTGTATCGGTCCTGTGGATTTCTCTTTTACGAATTGCTTTTAAATCCTTAACCAATTTTTTATTGGGTTGTTAGTCTTTTTTGTGTTGACTTATAGGAGGTTCTTAATATATTACAGGTAATAATGCTTCATTATATAAGTTATAAATATTTTCTCCCAGTTTGTAACTTTTCATTTTCTCTTATTAATGGTATTTTTCAACATACAAAACTTTTGAATTTTTATGAAGTTAAATCTCTTAGCTCTTCTTTATAGATTCTAGGTTTTATGTCTTGTTTAGGAAGGCCTTCACTACCCTCAAAATTGCAAAAGTTTATCTTATATTGTCTTTTAGCACTTCTTAAAATTTTATTTATTTTATTTATTTATTTTTAGCTGTGTTGGGTCTTCGTTGCTGTGCGTGGGCTTTTCTCTAGTTGCGGTGAGCGGGGGCTACTCTTCCTTGTGGTGCGCGGGCTTCTCATTGCGGTGGCTTCCCTTGTGGCGGAGCACGGGCTCTAGGTGCACGGGCCTCAGTAGTTGTGGCACGTGGGCTCAGTAGTTGTGGCTCGCAGGCTCAGTAGTTGTGGCACGTGGGCTTAGTTGATCCACAGCATGTGGGATCTTCCTGGACCAGGGCTCGAACCCATGTCCCCTGCGTTGGTAGGCGGATTCTTAATCACTGCACAACCAGGGAAGCCCTAGCACTTTTATAATTTTGTATTTTTATGTTTTTAGCTTTAGTCCACCTGGAATATACACATACATATATATATATAATGCACACACACATATATATATTTTATATATACATAATGAGAGTATCATCTTACTGTTTCTTAACTTTTTTATTGTTTTCCATTCCTTTTTCCACATAGACACTGAATTATTTATACACTCATGGGCAGCTTTCATGCTCAGTGAACATGAACTATTTCTAACTTTGCCTGAAAAAGCCCAGTTAGGGAGACAGTTTAATGGAGAAAGTATCTACCATCCAAACTAGGACTTTTTGCTCTTTTTTGCCTGTCTGCGTCAGTTCACCCCATTATTAGTGCAGACCAGTGAACAGGTAGTAACCTTCATGCATGATTTCAGATGATCTAGAGAAAGACATTTTTTAAAAAAACGCACTTCTAGGAAAAGAGCCATATTCATGGTGATGAGAGTGTCAATTGGTATGTTTTCTTTGAAGGACAATTGTGCAATATCAAAGTTTTAAATAGATCCAATTTAAATAGATTACTACTTCTACAAATTTAATCTATACATAAACTAGAATAGGTACTCAAAGATTTATGTGCAAAAATATTCATTTCAGCTTCGTTTTAGAAAAAACTTGGAAGCAACATATATTCCCATCAATAGAAGACTGGATAAACATATTTAAAAGCAATTTAAAAGAGCAAGATAAAAGCACATGTACTAACATGGATAAATTTCTAAGGCATCTTGTTGAGAAAAAAAATGTTTCAAAAAGACAAAATAATATATGTATTCTACAATATTCATTTATATGTATGTAAATGTATAGAAAGTTCTAGAAGGATATGCACAAATTGTCATCTCTGGAGAATGCAGCAAGTATGGGATTAGAGGTGGTGGTCAAAGAGAAATTTAGACTTGCCTGTAATATTACAATGTTTTAGAAAGATTACATATATATGTGTGTGTGTATTACTCGTGCAGTTTGAAATTAATTTTAAAAGAAGAGTAAGATAGATCCACAAACAGCAATATGGAAAATATCCTAAATAAGTGGCCAAGTGAAAACACAATGTTTAGAATAGTATGCAGAAGGCTTTCATTTGGTAGGGGAAGAGTAGAGGGTTATATACTTATACATATACGCATATATAAATATGCATAAATTATCCCCAGAAAGATATACAAAAAACTGGGAACACAGACCGTCATGGAAAAGGGGACCTGTGTCATGGAGGGTCAAGACTGACTTTTCAGTGTATTCTCTTGTGAACGCTTTGAACTTTTTACCGTGTGTGCACTTAATTTTTTTCTTTTGTTAAGGAAGCTCTGATTCACATATATGAATATAAACTTTTAGAATACAGGTCTAGAGATCTTCCATGTTCATGGCATATTGAAATTGACTCGAAAATTATGAACAAAATCAACCTATTATTTTTAAATATCCCAGGAGCCCAAGAGTAATGGTGATCATTCAAAGGTGCATATATACACTTCTCCCTGCATGATTCAAGAGCATCAGGAGACCCTGAAACGACTATCTGAAGTCTGGCAGAAGGTCTCTGAGCAGGATGATCTAATAAAGGAACTTCGAAATAAGCTAGCCTGCAGTAACGCTTTGGTAAGTGTCTCCTTCTAGAACATTTTCCCAAGAGACCCAAAATAAAGCCATGAGGAAAGAGAGGAGGGGAAAAGAGTCACCTAAAGTAATCTCTTTTCCAGTACTCCTCAAATGTCTTACATATTCATGTCCCTGCCTCTTGTTCATATTCTCCATGGTGTGCATCCCCCAACCCACACTAAGATTCTAAAGAGACTTAAAATCTCACGCAACAACCAGGGTGTCCATCAGTAGGGAAATAGTTAAAGAGATTAAGAGAAATGATTGAAGAGCTATCCATATTATGGAATAATACACAGCCAAGGAAAAAGATTAAGCAGATCTGTAAGGGCTGCATGGAAGATATTTGCGATACACTGTTGAGAAAAAGTTGCAGAATCTTATGTATAGTTCAATCCCACTTTTGTTTTTTAAAGTCTTTGATCGTAATATAGAATTATATACTGTAAATTGCCAATAGTGCCCCCTCCCCCTTAGTAGAAGTGAGAGAGGGGACAATAAGTGGATAGGAGAGTCTCACTTCTTATTTTCAATGCTTGGGTTCTATGTGAATTATTTTCAACAAACAAGAACAAAAGTTTCATATTTTTTTAATTTTAAAAAACACGTACACATTCACCCACTCCAAAAGAAACTTCCTTCTTTATTTCTTGAACTTTGAATCCTATCTTCTGAGAGATTCAGTACGTCTTTCCGTCACAGCCTCCAAAGAATCTTCTTCTGCCTCATAAACTGGACTGCACAGAGGATCAAGAGGGAGTCCAAAATGTGGCCATTGACGGACTTGAGACAAATCACTGTCTATGCCTTAGTGAACCTTGATATAAGATTGAGAACATAATTCCTTCTCCTTAGTTTATATAATATGAATTATATAATGCTGCAACAAACTTGGGCTGAGAAAGGAACACCCTGCAAAAATAGCACTAGTAATAAGCCAGTTGCATTGATCATCCAGCGTAACTGACTTGTGCTGGGTTGCAGGTTCTGGAGCGTGAAGAGGCTTTGATAAAATTACAAGCAGACTTTGCTTCCTATACAGCCACCCACCGACATCCCTCTAGCTCCTCAGAAGATTGTGAAGACATCAAAAAGGTGGGAGAACTTTTGCTTATGTGTGCCTGGTAGGATTGGGCCGAGTTGGGTTTGATTCTGGGTTCTCCTACTTGTTAAAATATTTATACTACATTTTATATTTTATTTTATATTTGTGTCACTTTGATTAGCCCTGCCACAAGGATCGTGTATATAATGTATGCCACACCCCCAAGGAGTGCGTCTGGCATGATTAGATTTTGGAATTGAATTTTGGAATTGCACCTGTCTCTTAACTCACATCCAATGGTACATCTAAACAAGACAGAGGCTCCTTTTGGCTTGCTAGCTTCAAAAGAACCATCCAGCCTTCTAGTTTCTGGCTGGAGTTGAAAAGCAACAAATTTAGGGAAGATTATTAATTCAAATCCACTCCCTTTAAAAAAAAACTCTTATGTTTTCAAAATTCAAAGCCATCTCAAAAGTTGATTCTAATAATGAATAAGCATTTAAACCATGGAAACAAATCACACGATTTGACCAACAAATATGACAGTGAAAACTAGGTTAGGGTCCCTTCTAGGAGGTCTGAAGTCAGTCATGCCTGAACTCGAGGTACAAGGCAAAGCCAGCCACACGAGGCCATGCTGATGCTGAAATAGTGGCAAAGCGGAGTGGCAGAGAGAGTCAACACATCAGCTCTCCAAGGGATCCTCTAGCTGGGGAGTGGAGATGCTTCTTTTTCCAGGACTTTCTGATCCCACAAGGTTTGGATGAACTTTGGAGCTCTTCCTTGTACATCTGTCAATATTTATTTTAAAAGTCAGTCCCATGTTATTCACATCCTGACCTACAGCAAGATCTCATACACTCCATGTTTGTTTTCTTTTTGTCTGAGAAATGTCTTTATTTCTCCCTCACTTTTTAATTTTTTATAGTGGTAAAAAACACATAACATTAAATTGACCATCTTAACTATTTTTAAGTGTACAGTTAGTTGTGTTAAGTATATTCTCATCGTTGTGCAATAAATCTCTAGAACTTTTTCATCTTGCGAAACTGAAACTGTATCTACTAAACACAAATTCTTCTTTAATACTCCATTTTCTAAAATGATACAGACTTCCTCCAGAAACAGAATCCACTTTCACCCACCATTTTGTATATCCTACCCAAAGCCTTCACATTATTTGAACATTCTATTCAGGCTAGAACTACCCACATCACAGTTAGTGCCAGCCGTCCTCTCCTCCCTCAGCTGGCCTGACACACACTGGGCCTTTGAGTCGCTGTAGGGCCCACACCCAGGTCAGACGGTGATTGCCCTGCATTTCTCCAGCTGTCCCCCTCTGTCTTCTTGCTGCAACCCTCCTTCATTGTCAACTGTGAAATCACATAACTATCTCCCCAGCATCCCCTGATGCCCAGACAACTAATTGTTCCTTCTTGGCCACGTGTACATGTTCCTTCCTGGTTTCTCTGGTTACAGCCCCTTCCCCTCTCCTTCAGGGTAGAAGCCAAAGTTCTTGCTGAGGGACTAAGAGCCCTCTGTGATGTGACTACCCCCTAACTTCCTCACCTCCTCTCCTCCTCCTTCTCTCTCCATCACTCACTCCACTCTAACCACATGGCCTCCTGCATGTTCTGCCCCCAAGGCCTTGTCATCAGCTAGCACTGCCTGCTCCCCCAACTGCAGAGCTCGTCCCTCAGATACCTCAACATGGCTCACACCCTCACCTCCAGCAAGTGCCTGCTCAGAGGCCACCTTCTCAGTGAGGCCAACCCATCTATCCTATTTAAAACTGTAACCCACAGCCTCGCCCCTGCCTGCCCCATACATCTCCATTCCCCTTTTGCTGTTCTGTTTCTTCCATAGCACTTATCAACTTTTGTTTTCTGTAAGTCACTACTTTACGCTCTTTGTCTGTCTCATCCCACCAGAAGGTCAGCTCCCTGGGGTTAAGAATTGGTGTCTGTGTCGTTTGCAGCACCTACAGTGCACACAGTGCCTGGCACACAGTAGGTGTCTTATCAATGACACTGAGTGTTACAGGGAGGAAGAGGGGGCTCCTTTTGTGAACATTCCATTCCGTGTGGGCATGAGAAGAAGTCTGCCATGTCCTTTCTTTTTTAACTCTCTTTTTACTTTTTAAATTGAGATATAATTGACATACCAGAAAACTCACCATTTAAAGTGTGCAATCAGAATGGACTTGAGGACATGGGGAGGGGGAAGGGTAAGCTGGGACGAAGTGAGAGAGTGGCATGGACATATATACACTACCAAACGTAAAATAGATAGCTAGTGGGAAGCAGCCGCATAGCACAGGGAGATCAGCTTGGTGCTTTGTGACCACCTAGAGGGATGGGATAGGGAGGATGGGAGGGAGGAAGATGCAAAAGGGAGGAAATATGGGGACATATGTATATGTATAGCTGATTCACTTTGTTATAAAGCAGAAACTAACACACCATTGTAAAGCAATTTTACTCCAATAAAGATGTTTAAAAAAATAAAATAAAATAAAAATAAAGTGTACAATCATTGGTTTTTAGTGTATTCACAAAGTTAGGCAACAGCACCACTAATTCCAGAACATTTTCATCACTCCAAAAAGAAACCCATATCCACGAGCAGTCACCCCCCCATCCCCCCTCCCGCAAACCCTGGCAACCACTATTCTGCTTTCCGTCCCTACGGATTTGCCTGTTCTGGACACTCAGAATTCTATAAAGCTTTCTTCCCCCATGTCCTCACCCTGCCCTGCTCTTCCATCTGCCCAGATACTGAAGCACCTGCAGGAGCAGAAAGACAGCCAGTGCTCGCACGTGGAGGAGTACCAGAACCTCGTGAAGGATTTGCGCACGGAGCTAGAAGCCGTGTCAGAAGAGAAGAAAAGCATCATGGAGGGTAAACCGTGGGCCAGCGGGCTGCAGCAGAGGGTAGGCAGCCAAGGAAGCCGGAGCCCCGCTCTGAGCAAGAAGCGCTCTGTCTTGTCCCGCTGCAGACATGTTGAAGCTGGAGCTGGACCTGCACAGGCTGCGGGAAGAGACATCTGCCCGCTTGGAGAGGAAGGACAAGGAGGTCGTCATCCTGCAACGGCGACTGCAGGAGCTGCAGGTGCAGTTCACTGAGACCCAGAAGCTCAGTTTGAAGAAAGACAAGGTAAGGCGAGGAGCTCCGTGGTTGGAACTGCCAGCAGGGCCCTGTGAGGCCAGGCCTCGGCAGAGGCGGGCTCTGTGGCCCCACACTCGCTGTGATTGCTTGGGGAGCACCCATACATGCGCAGTGAGACTGCGGTGCTTCAGGCCCAGGGGCAATTCTGAGCTCTTCCTTGGAATTTCTCATGGCACGTAATAAATAAATAAAACATCAGGAGCCTTAATAGAGATGTAGACTCTGTGTAAGAAAGGGGTTCTTCCCCAGCCCTGCAATAGTGAGTTTGGGACACGCTCGTATTATTCCCTTATGCTTTTGTTTATGCCTAAGAGTAGAAAGAAATGCTATAAAATAATGTGTAGCCTTATTCACAATTTCATGTGAATTTCAATTCTTTAATTACAAATAACTTACAAATATGCAAACCAGGCAGTTTGAAAATATTAGTGGAAATATGCCCTAGAAGGTCTGTAGTTACCAACGTAAATCAAGCTCCTAGAAAAGCGTAAGACTGGAACCAAGGGCAGAAAGACTGAAACCAGCGCAAGTTTTTGTAGTCAGTACTGTTTCAACTCTAAACTTTTATCAGAGCTAGTAGAAATAATCCAATTGATTTGAGTGGCTGGTCATTCAAACTTCCTATTTCAAGGTCTGGAGGTGATTCACCAGTCAAAATGGAGGTATTTGGAGAGATGTTGAAGAAGCAGCAAGGAGTCTGGATAAGCAGCTTCGAGTCACTCATATATTCATTCAACAGATACTTTTGAGATCCTATTATATGCCAAGCACTCTTCTAGGCATAAGAATATAATAAAACATGTGCCATCCCTACTTTCATGGAGCTTACATTCCAGTCTTTAGAGACAAACAAATAAAACTAATATACAATAAAATGTTAGGTACTAATGAATTCCTAAAACAGCTTGGTGGCTGTTTTCCCCAGAGTGGTCGGGGGAGGCCTCTTTGATAAGGTGACATTTGGGCAGACATTTGAATGAAGTAAGGGGGCCACCCAGGCCAAAGTCTTGAAGAATATTCCAGGCAGAGGCAACATCAAGGGCGAGTGCCCTCAGGTGGGAGTCAGCTCGGAAGCAGAGAGGGTGGGGCGGCAAGATGTGAGGTCAGACAGGTAGCCAAGAACCAGATCATGAGCGTCCCGGGACGTCATTGTAAGGACTTTGGTCTTTTTCTAACTGAGATGGACCCAGTAGAGGTTTTGAACAGAGACATAACAAGATCTGACTCGCATTTGTAAAAGCCCAACTCTGACTGCTACAGGGAGGCAGGGAGCCCAGGTGGAGGCTATTGCAACATCCAGGCAAGAGAAGACGGTGGCTGGAAGAGGGCTCAAGACAATCTCTAACTGACTTCGCCCTGCCGCTGCTCAGGCCTCTATCAGCATTAACACTTTGCTTTCCTCAGCTCCTCCAGGAGAAAGATGAGATGCTGCAGGAGCTAGAGAAGGACCTGGCGCAGGTTAAGAACACCCTCGTAAAAAAGGAGATGGAGTTGGAGAAGCAGCAATGCATGACAAGAGAACTCGAAGTTGCCATCCAGGAGGAGAGACGGGATAAGTGCAAGGCCGAGTATGGGCACCTGGGAGCTGAGATCAAGAAGCTGAAGGACTGTCTCGAAGATGCCAAACAGCAGCACAGGCTGGCTGGTGAGGCCCCCGGGCAAGCACTGTCCCCACACACTCCAACCCATGGGGCCAGAGCAGCCCCCTCCTTTCCCCAAATGGCCGTGTCCCTCTCCCTCACCGCTTTCTCACTCCGATCTCCTCATGATCTCATCTCATCTCACAGCAGTTAGGACCGCCCTCTAAGCTCCTTCCTTCACCCCAACCTTACCTTTCCTCTGAAGCCCCCATCACACAGCAGGTGCTCGGGTTGGGAAGGCAGACCACTGCTCTCACACGCCCACCGTCTTCTCTGCAGTCTCAGCTGAAGGTCCTCTCCTTTCCTCACCACGGAGAGCACAGGGCTCTGTACCTTGCTTCTTTGTACCACATTCCTCTCCACCTTCTCTGGGACCTTTGTCACACCATTCATTTCTTCCTTCCCTGGTTTTTAACACTCTCCTTTTTTGGTCTACACACACATTTGCTTGCAGTGTGGGTTGTGTCCTTGCTCCTTTGCCCAAAGTGCTTTCTCAGAAGTCACCAGTAACTTCTTGCCTTGGAAATGGGGTTGCCTTTGAGTGATAAAAATGTCCTGGAATTAGATGTTGATGGTTGCACAACTTTGTGAGGCTACTAGAAACCACTGTACTGTACACTTTAAAAGGATAAATTTTATGTTATGTGAGTGATGTATCAATTTGGGGGAAAAAAAGAAGGTCCAAAGCATGTCTTCCTTTCTCGCCCTCCTCTAACTCTCTGGGTGTCCACACTGTTGGTCCCCCGTACCTCAACGGTTGTTTATTAGCTTTGGAGACACAACAGGTCCCTTGTTCTTCCATAAATCTCACCACTGTTTCCTCTTTTCCCTCCTGCCTTTTCCCTCACCCATCTCTAAGATTCTGCCCTCTCCTCTCCTCTCTACACTCATTCCTTGGTGAGCGCCTCTGCTCCTTGTAGCTGCATTTCTCTGCAGGTGACTCCAATGCCTAGAGCCCCAGCCCTGACTTGGCACCTGGTCAGTCTTGTCTTTAGAGACTAGCTCCACCTGACCAACCCACCTTCCCCACTAACCCAACATTCCCAAAGCTGAACCTACTCTCTTCCCTATTAAAAAAAATCCTCCTCCCTTCTTCCGGGTGTATAATTATCTCCGTAGTGACACCATCTTTCTTCCAGTATCCCAGGCTTAAAAAAACGGAGAGAAAAGTGATATTTAAGTAGAAATGATAGGAGAAACTACCGGAAGTGGGGAGATATTTGGTGTAGAGAAACCCCAGTAAGCACCTTACTCCTTCATACCCAGTGGAGGCAAGGACGTGGGCTAAAAGGATATTGTCAGAAGTCTTTCTCCATTCTAATCCATTCCAATTTTCCTAAAGCACTCTTTCCTTTATGGCAGGTCCCTACTCAAGAACCCACTAAATCATGTCTAAACATTTCTCTCAGGCTTTCAGCGTCCTCCAAAACCCCCTCTAGTCCATCTACTTCCTCAATTCTGTCTCTCACCATTCCTTCCCACTTTCCTTTCCAGTTAAGCTGATATCTTCCCATCATCTTCCCACATGCCCTCCCCATTCCCTTCACTGTGCCCCCCACCCCGAGAATTCCCTTTCTTCTCCTTCTTCTAAGGCCCAGCTCAGCCTCTGTTCCTCCATAAGTCCATCTCCAACTGTACTTCCCCGCTTTGGTCCTCCTTCCTGAGTTCACAGTCAGTGTGAGTTTAACATTACTGTGTTCTCTATGTCAGCTCCCTCACTAGACTCTAAACTCTATGAGGGTCAGGATTTGTCTTCAATGACAGGATGAGTCGCAGAAGAGATACCAAGCAATTTCAACCAATTTATTTAATTTTATTCAAGAAGGAGTTCACGGCTGGTGGGTAGTTGAAGACAGATAATTCATCAGAGCTCCTTAGGAGTGATAATGAGATAGAGAGAGATGAGGACAGATTGGAAATTGAAGTAAGTCACAGAATGAAGGAACAGACTTTTGTTTTTTTTAGCTACATTGGGTCTTCGTTGCTTCACACAGGCTTTCTCTGGTTGCAGTGAGCAGGAGCTTCTCTTCATTGTGGTGTGCAGGCTTCTCATTGCAGTGGCTTCTCTTGTTGTGGAGCACGGACTCTAGGTGCACAGCCTTCAGTAGGTTGTGGCACGTGGGCTCAGTAGTTGTGGCATGCAGGCTCAGTAGTTGTGGCTCGCAGGCTCTAGAGCTCGGGCTCAGTAGTTGTGGCACACGGGCTTAGTTGCTCCACAGCATGTGGGATCTTCCCAGGGCTCAAACCCGTGTCCCCTACATTGGCAGGCAGATTCTTAACCACTGCACCACCAGGGAAGCCCCAAGGAACAGACTTTTTAACTGGTCTCATTTGAGAGTCTGATCTTCACACATACTCCCTTCACACATGGACATGCCCCGGGCTATCTCCTGTCTTCTGCAGCTCAGCAAGCAGCCCAATATAAAGAAGAAGCCATTCTGGCAAAGGGTAACCTGGAGGATTGCCATAGGAAACTGCAAAGCTGCATTTGCCTGGAGAAGCAGAAGGCAGAGACCATCCAGGAGCTCCGGAGAGAACTTCAGAAGCTGCAGAAGGATTCCCTAATGGCAGAGGAGGAACTCGCGCCCAGCAGGTACCACAGGTTCCCCTCCAGACAGAGTCTCTGTCCCTCGTAAGCCAGTTGGGACCCTGTGGGATGCTGCCCAGGAGTTGGGTAGCAAGCCCCGGGCAGCCAGCCCACAGTCCACCGACGTGGACCCTGAAGTCCATCCACCTGTTTTTGCCATTTTGCTTTAGGAAACGGATAGAGGAGCTGACATCAGAATTATCTGAGTTCTCCAGAAAGCTTGAAATTTCAGAGAAGGAAAAGAGGCAGCTTCAGAAGACAGTGACTGAGCAGGATGTAAAACTGAATGACCTGCTAGATCGTATAAATCACATTCAACACCAGGTGTGGAGGGCAAGTAGGCAGCCAGCTCAAGCATTTGCTCTGTTTCAGATTAAATGCATTGCTCTTGGGAATTCCCTGGCTGTCCAGTGGTTAGGACTCCGAGCTCTCACTGCAAAGGGTCTGGGTCAATCCCTGGTCGGGAAACTAAGATCCCACAAGCTGAGCGGTGTGGCCAAAAAAAAAAAAAAAATTGCATTGCTCTTTATTTGGGAAGATGCCACCACCAATCCATTGCAAACTACTTGTCCAGAATTTGTTTTAGAATGCTAAGCCAGCCAGGCAGCTCCAGTTCCCACAACCAATAATAAGCATTTTCAGGGGCCAAGCTTAAAAACAGTCAAACGACAATATTATTTCTTTTTCTAGGACTCAAAAGCTATCCTCTCAGTTGATTTAAAGTTTTTTAACTTTGAATTATTCCTTTTGTGCTTTTCTAAGATTTTTAAAAATTTATTCAGAGTATTTTATGTGGAAAGACTTGGTAAGTAAGTGGGACCTGGATCTATAAATAAAATAAGTTGGTATTTCTAATTGAACAAAGAAAAACTGTTGCTGAACCTAAGAGGAAACTTTTTTATTAAACACGCTAAATAACCAAGGAGTTGTCCTCATTTATTTATTTTTTTTTTTTGCGGTACACGGGCCTCTCACTGTTGTGGCCTCTCCCGTTGCAGAGCACAGGCTCCGGACGCCACAGGCTCAGCGGCCATGGCTCACGGGCCCAGCCGCTCCGCGGCATGTGGGATGTGGGATCTTCCCGGACCGGGGCACGAACCCGTGTCCCCTGCATCGGCAGGCGGACTCTCAACCACTGTACCACCAGGGAAGCCCTGTCCTCATATTTATTTCAGCCATCCCTGTGCACAGTTGTCTGGGCTGGGGGTTTTCTCCGCAAAAATATGGTGCCTGACTTGCAGCCCCGTGTTTGTTTTCTCAGAACAGGAAGCAAGCCTCCTCCAAATGCAGTCTAGAAGAACAGCTTCAGGAGGAAACCAGGTTGCTGGAGGAGAAAAAGGAGCAGCTGAAAAAGAGTAAAGAGCAGGAGAAGCTACTGCAGCAAGAGCTCGAGATATTCCGACAGGAAGGAAAAAAGAAAGAAAAGATGGTGAGGAGAATCTGGGAAGCCTCGGGATTAAGAATCCAAGGCCAGACCTGAGCCCACCTGGGCCTGGTGGGATACAGAGGCTGAGGGTGCTCAGACTTCAGGAGAGAAGGGAGGGAGGGTGAGAAAGACAAGTGAGGAGGGCAGAGAAGGCCTGAGATACATGGGGTGCAAGGTGGAGCTGTGTGTGAGGGCAGAAGGAGGGGCTTCTGCAGGAGTCTAAGATAACACCTCCATCTGGGCTTTGTTTCCTTAATTGGGGAGCAGTCAAAGGAGAATTTGAGAAAGTTGGAGGAGGAAAATGATAATCTCAAATCACAGTTAAAGCAATGCTCTGCGCAACTGGATTCCTCTCTCTGCAAACAAAACAGCACCCAGCAAATCAACCAGGAGCTGACTCGTAAGGTGAGTAGACAGAAACCCCAAGGGGGTGAGAAATTTGAACCCTATGACCCTTGACCTGAAGTTGGCACCTAGCTCTCCTCCATCACAGAAATGCCACTAACTGCCCAGCCCATGTGCATTCTGGGGCACCGGAGCCCCCACTTCCCTCCTGAAGTGTCACCCACTTGCTGGCCAAGAAGTATTTCTTCCACATGTAGAAGGTCTTATTTAATATCTGGTGGAGCCCCAAACCATCTGGGCTTTGGCATCAAGGCTTCCAGAGTTGCATTTTAGACCAGAGTTGAGTGAGCCCATTGTTCGGGGCAATTTGCTAGGGAACACTTCCAAAAATAGTCCCAAAGCACAAAAATGGGATGAAAGGGGACATGGTTATATTTCATTACACGAATAAAGACAAAAGGAGTAAATGGCATCTAATGTACGTGAGGCACTGTGCTCACATTCAGTCATCATTTACTGACCGTCTACTTAAGTCCTTGGCATGCCTTCCATCTGCTGGTTTACAGAGGAGAGAAAGGCTGAGGCTCAGACTGACTAATTGGTAAGTGATGGGATGGAGCAATATTTGAACTTGGATCATCTGGCTCTGCCACCTGACCTCTTTCCCTTCATCCTGAATGGCAATACTTGCCCCAAATGAGCCCATTCCATATTTCTGGACAAGAAAAAAATACAGCATCTTGATTAGGTAGTCTCTTGAATTATAAATGAGAGACCAAGCAGCTCTGAGTCCTTCATAATAAAGAGTTCATCTTAAAATACTATGACCATTCTAAGTGTACGAATAGCACTACGCAATAGAACTCTCTGTGATGATGGAAAAGTTCTAGATTAGAGTTACCTGATACTATATGCACTAGCCACATATGGCTATTGACTGCTCGAAATATGGCTTAGTATGACTAAGGAACTGAATTTATAAGTTTAATTTTAGTTTTATTGAAATGTAAATAGTCTCATGTGGCTAGTGGCTGCCATATTAAACAGCAGAGGTCTGAGGCACTGATGTTTCTGGAGTTTTGTCACTCAGAGATATAAATCTCTCCTCTAGTGGGATCCAGAGTTGAGGGCTGAATCACTCAAATCCCCAAGGAACTGCTTTCAATATAAGGAATACTGCCTAAGTATTTAATATAGGCCTGTTATCACATTTGCCAAAAGAAAGGGAGTTATGTAAATGTGCAACTAGAAGCACTAATTTCAGAATTCCTTTGATGGGAATCCAGAGGCTGGAGGAGTTTATGTGTGTGTAAGCATGTTCAATTTTTTAAAAGCATGCCCCACATATAACAGACTTTTTGAATCAATGGAAACAGCCATTAGAAAGAGGCTTAGTTTTGCATTCTAAACTGCATTTCCTTTCATCGGTAGTCCATATTTCAATTTTAAACACACTCTGTCGGACCTATATGTCCAATTCATCCCTAGTATTGCCCAATGCACTATTTCATTCCGTCCAAATAAATCATTTAGTATATTTAGTGAGCACCTATTATATGCCATGCTCTGAGCTACAGGTAGTGGGGATACAGCGATGAAGAAAGCACACACAGTCCTGCTTTCATGGTGCATCAGGTCTAGTGGATTATGTCAGGAGTTGAGGCATAATGCATGCCACTGAAATGTTGCATCGTATTTCCTAACCTAGAATTGGATTCCAGGTTAACACTAATCCTAACCCTAACCCTAACCATGAGACAGTTAACTATTAACAGAAACCATCCAGTTACAAATGTAGGACCCATGCTTGGCTGGCACACGTCAAAGGCTGCGGAGTCTGTGAAAGGGACTTTTCGTGTATTTGACACATCATGGCCCAGTACTTCCAGTACTCCTTGTATTGGGAAGACATGCTATCTAGAAAGGAAGTGTGGGAGAGGGGTGCAGAAGAACCTGGAAAGGCAGCTCTTCCTCTTCCAACAGTGAGGGGAAGTGGGCATTATCACAGTCTGCTGGGCAGGTAGTTAGTGCAGGGAGGAGAGAGCCCTGTGCCTGTCCATCTGTGGACACAGAGGATGCCTCCACGGCCATGAACCTTGACAGTTATGTTCCCCCTCCCTAAAGATAATCCTTCAGAAGGAGACCATGGCGAGTCTGCAGATTCAGCTGGACAAGGCTGCGGCAAAAGAGAAGCAATACCTCCAGACCACGGTCAGTAAAGATGTCTATGAGGAGGTATGCCGGAAGTCAGCCTCCTGCCAAGACGACCTAACACAGGCCCTGGATAAGGTGGGCTACACCCTCTCATCTCCGGGGCTGTTTAATATCCAAGTTATCCCAGCAGCATGAAAGGTGAAGGAGTCAATTTCCTGCATAACTGGCTGTCACCAAGGCCATCTGCAAACCCTTGCATTGGCTGGGATGTCTGTCCAGAGAAGGCCTGCTTCTCCCTAGTGAGGCTTTGGGGAAGAGGGGGATAGAGGCCAAATCTAACAAGTCTTTCTGCCCATGGGTGACCCAGGGGCAAGGTTTTCCCAAGACCTGGATTTTTCAGGGAAATTCATGCTGCATCCCTGTGCTAATCATGCCTGGCTGATGAGCTCATAGAATTGGAAAGAGAGGAAACGGGAGAGGGGCAGGGGAGATGCAGAAGACTGACCGTTGTTACTTCTCACCCCTCCCTGGGACTCTAGGCGAGGTGACCAGGACCAGGTGTGTCTGTGCCACCCTGGGCAGAAGAGAGTAGGGGCTGTGGGACTGGTGGAACCCTTCTCCATTCAGGACTCAGCACAGAGGCCCAAGCGCAATGACAGCCGTTCTCCCCCCAACCCTTTGTCTTTACCAAAGCTCAGTCATTCGACCTCAGAGACAAAGAGTCTTCACCAAATTCTGACACAGGCCCAAGACAGGAAGATTCAGCTGGAAGAGGAAGTCATTGCTTACGAGGAGAGGATGAAAAAGCTGAATGTGGAGTTAAAAAAACTGCAGGGCTTCCAGCTGCAGAGTGAGCTAGAGGTGAGGAGCGGCCAGGGGCCCCGGCTGCCGTCCTGCCCAGGGCCCCAAGGCCTCTTCTTGCCCCACAGCTGTGTACTTCGCACTGAGCCGGTCCCTTCGGCTAACAGGTGCCCTCCCTTTTGCTGGGCTCTGGGAGCTTCAAGAAGGCGGCAACTATCAGAGCAGGGGCGTCCTCTGCTGGCCGCTGGAAATAAAACACTCCCTCATGAACCTCCCAGAGAAAGCGCCCTCCCGCCTTGTCGCGGGTCCTCCAGGGTCAGGGTGTCAAGCTGGGGTCTCCCTCCTCACTGTGCGCTACCGAGCAGGTGCAGGCCTTCGACAAAAAGCTGGAGGACATGAGCAACCAGGTGCTGCAGTGGCAGAAGCAGCACCAGCGGGACCTCGAGGTGCTGGCCGCTAAAGAGGAGCAGCTCAGGGCGTTCCGGGAGGAAATGCGCGCCCTGAAAGAGAGCCTCCTCGCGGACGGGACGGAGGTGGGCACTCCTCAACTCCCAGCCGCTTCCTCCCACTGCCCCAGAACATCCCACGACCGCCTGCGTGACAGACACCCTTTGGTGGGGGTGGGGGTGCCTGGGAGCAAGGAAAGGACACCCCCTCTATTCAGTACAAAGCGGGGTCTGGGTGTTCCAGGCCCACAACGGCTGTCTCGACCCAACCATCTTCCCGTGACTTTGTTGATAGAGATATTGAACAGAGCAAAGGTCCCAATCCAGAGGAGAGAGAATGCCATCTCCATGTCAGGTACACCAGCAGCCCCGACTTAGATAATCCACGGCTCAGTCACCCTCCAGAGCCCCTCCTGACACTTTCAATTACCCTGCAGTAGAATCGGCTAAGAGCTCTTTGTGCACGTCTAGCTCTCTGATCAGTGAAGTTTGTAGCAGGAGGCTCCCGGATATCCTTGGGGTGGCCACAGGGCCTTTGCCCAAATTAGAAAAAAAGTCCTCCCTTTCCACCAGATATTTTTTCTTTCATCTGTTTTTAAAAAGGCTTAATGTATTGCTGTTTTAGAATAGGTCACTTTGCTACCTTTGGCCTGAAAATCATTATTATAAATGTACAAACCTACTTTGTCTCTACTATAAGTGGTGTCTGCTCACAGATGTCACCTTTGTGATAATGCACTGCTGGAGGTGGAGGCCTGCAATGGCAATTCCAACTCTGGCCTCAGGGTTGGACAGCAGAGTCAATGTTTCTTCTCCCAGGAAGAGAGGAGACCTGATCTGGGAGAAGGGAGGTGACAGGCCTGTGCTCCCACCCCCTTACTATCTCATTTACTTCTTGTACCGAAGTCCTGTTGCCTGTCCCAGCGGTCTGCGCCTAAAGACACCTGCAGGCTGCACCGAGAGAACGATCAGATTATGTCCAACATGGAGCAATGGGCAAAAGAGCAGAAGTAAGTGCGGAAGAAAACAGTAAGGCAGGCTTCCAAGGGCTGGAATCACACCTGTGCCAGAGAATAGTGTCATACACACACACACAGCCCTCCAGGGAAACTGATCCAGTCTCAGCCCACACCCAGATGCTGGGAATAAGATGAAGGGGCCGCAACCCTTCAGGCGGGTTCAGAAAGCCCCGCCCACTTGGAAATGGAGCAGCTTCCAGACAGAAGGGATGCTCCTGTGGGTCAGATTTCCTCTTCCCAGCCTGGTGTCGGGCTTCACTGCCTGGATCCCCTGAACTCACTTGGGATCACAGTGATTTTGCTTGGGAGTGTAGAGGGTCCTCTTAATTGCCAGCTGCTAGGAGGGCTCTAGCTCCGGGGACGGGGGGATGAGCGGGGGGTCTGGGCCCCGAAGAGGCCTCGCCAAGAACACCCAATGTCCTTTTCAGCCAGCTCATGCTCTTACCCACAGGGGTCTGGGGAACTCTTTTCTTCTGTGAATTTTATTACAGGATCGCCAATGAGAAACTAGGAAACAAACTCCGTGAACAGGTCAAATATATCACCAAGCTGACTGGTGAAAAGGAGTAAGTCATCCCACGCCCCCCTGGCTGGAGCTTGGGCCCCAGGGAGAGGAGTCAGCCAGGAACCAGGGCTGGCTTTTTCACTGGATATGTGGAGAAAGACCCCAAGTCCCAAATCTGCATCCATGTGACCTTGGGCAATACCACTTGACCTCTTTGGGCCTTAGTCCCCTCACCAACAATAAAAAAAGGGGTTAATCATCTCTATGTCCCTCTCCACTGTCACCTTCCACAGTCTCAGAAGTCAGAATGCTGAGAAGGAAACAGGAACTGAAAAGCAGACTGTATTAGTTAGGGTAGTGGCTAAGCTGTGGTAACGGAGAGCTCTCCAAACAAAGGGACATAGAACATAGAAGGAACACCTCTATGAGGTGAGCAGTCAAGGTTGGTGGGGTCCTTCTGTCCCATGTGGTCATTTGGGTCCATCTACTTGCAGCCTTGGTTCACCCTCATGGTCAAAGCTGGGTCAGCATAGAGTGTGGTACGGGAGGAGTGTTGGAAGTTTGGGAACAGAGGCAAAAGTATGGATGTCTAAAACTGAGATTTCAGAGGTGGCATAGTAACAGGTAATGACAAGCTCCAGGGCAGTGTTTCCCAACCTTTTGTCAGGGAACACTTAGAAAATGAACACCTTTGTTTGACACACTGAGAGGGTCTTGGATGGGGTTGCTTATGGTAAAGGTGACCAACCAGCAGCTGTGCCAAACCCTGCTCCAAGGGCTGAGGTATCGCAGCACACCTGGGACCCATTCATGCAGCCCCAGTTAGAAAGCTGTGTCCTGAGCTTGGACCATAGGAAAGCGTCTGGGTTGAAGGAGAAGAAAAGATCACTGGAATAAGGAGGTCAAGGAACTGAAGGGCCAGGGCTTGGATGAAAAGTACAGGATGCTGAAAGCATCAGGGATGCTGACAGGAGTGGACCAGAGAGAGTGGCAGAGAGCCAGGGAATGAGGGCATTCGAGGACCCTACCTCCAGGCCCAGTGGCACAAGGAGCATGGCAACAACATGAAGAGCTACAAGGGAAGGGGTGTCTTCACTGCCAGCCAGATTTATACAGAGCAAGAGGGCAGAGAATACGCCCAGAGAAGCAGTTGAGGATGAATTCTCTACTTGATTTCCTCTAGAAAATATCATAAAATATTTCACTAGGACAGAAACACTTTCTGAAAGGATTTAACTAAAGGAGAAATTGTCAGAATCTGAAGGTAGCCGGGCACCAGGCTTTTTCTTATATTGTGCCAAGTTCTGGCAAGTGTTTTGGGTTTTTTGTTTGTTTGTTTCACAAAGAACTCATTCTTGAGTTTGCTTGACCCTATTTGAAGGAACACCATCTTTTAATCATAATAACAAGAGCTCAACTAATATTTATTGCTTACTCATGAGGAGCACTGTTCCAAGTGCTTTACATGTGTTAACTTATTTAATCTTCATAATACCTCACACGTTCAGTGCACGTATAATCCCCATTTAAGGATGAAGAAAGGGAGAAACTCAGGCTACATAATTTTCCCATGGTCTCTTGACCAGTAAGTGGCAGAGTCAGAATCCCAACTTGGGAAGCCTGGTTCCAGAGCCCACTGTCACTCACTTCTCTCAACACTGGTTTGGAGAAATAAGGCTGTTAGTATTAACAGTTGCCATTTATTGAGCCACAGGAGGTATGCTCAGTTACCTTTCCCCTCACCTACACTGGAGCTGCCATTTCTTCCATAAAATGGGGACAAGTAACTTGCCCAAGCTCTCGACAGAGCTGGGATCCCCTGTGTTCTCAACCTTTCAGCAAAGGGAGGCAAAAGAACTTGGGCTTTGGCATCAGAACTGGATGTGAGTGTTTCCTAGGCATGGCTGTGAGAAACTGAGGACATGTGATCAGAGTTGTTCTGGCTCTTTGAATCCAATTTCTATCATTTGTCAAACTGGATTTTTATATGAACCCCAGAAGGCAGATCAGACTCAATGGTCCCCATCTAACAGATAAGAAAACTAGCCCAGAGCTGACATGACACAGTGGGTCAGGAGTGCTGATTCTGGGTCCACCCCAACCCCAGGCCTGGGCTTCTTCCTGGGGATGCACATAGGCCTCCATTTCCACAGAACATGCGTGAGAGCACGAGCTCTGGAAGGAACTGGGCGTCCACGGAACTGGAACAGACCAAACACCCACCTGTCCTTCCCTCTCCTTCCCCAGCCACCTCCACAATGTAATGGTCCATCTGCAAAAGGAAAACAAGAAACTAAAGAATGAAATAGAGGAGAAGAAGCTGAAAGCTGGGCCCTCAAGGGTATGTACCAAAGCCCTATGGCCAAGCAAAACAGACCCCACATCAAGGGGGAAAGTGTATGGCACCTTGGACTGGAGGGGGATAACCCAAGATGTGAGCCAAAGAATGGACATCACCAAGTCTGTCGGGATGCCCCACTGCTCAGGTATGTCCACCATGCGGCTTTTGCTACTTACTATGGTGCTGTCTTTCTTAGTCCATTGGGTCAAAAAAGAAAAAAAAACGTATTTTGAAGAGATCACTGGATTGGAAATTCAAATAGGGGAAAAAAACAAATCTTTTGCTTATCTATTCTGGACCAGAGATCATTGTTTTCTCCTCTGTAAAGGGGGAGGCAAATGAATTAAGGCTCATCCTGATTTAAGAATCTTTGATGTTACCCAAGTGCCTCCTATCTCAGACCTATCCCTTCCCCTGACCCAGTCCCTTTTGGGAGGTGTGAGGATAAGAAGGGAACAGGCAGAATGGGCATTTTTCTCCTCTAACGTGTTTTGGAAGCCTCACAAGAATGCCCTGGTCTCCTGTTCGGCCTGAGTCCAAGGCTACCTTTTCTGCCACCTGTAGACTCCATGGTACCCCCAAGGTAAGAAGTCACCTGCAACAGAGCTGCCTGGCCACGAGACTAGTCCTTGAGAAATCACTTCATTAATTTCTCCTCAAATCAAGATTGTCATTTCCTCCCTGTTCCCTCAGGTTCCTCATATTGCTAGAATCAGCGCCTTGCCCTGAGCATCATTTCCATGCATGTTTTTCAGAGGACAGTGAGTTCCTATTCCTCTCTTGACTTGGATCAGCTCTAACCGGAATATGTCAAGGTCCAAGCCTATTCTGCAAGATGCTAACGTTTTATTGAGTTTTGTCTACTTCCTGCGGCAGAGTGAGCCTTGGAACCCTACTACCATCTCCAGGCCCAAACTCTAAAATAAAGACATGAGCACAGCAGCCTCAGTGAGCTCGTGGTGTCTTGCAGACAATTCTGCCCCCTCAGGTCCCCAGCAATGTGTTCATCCCTATTTTCCCTAAATTCTAAAACATATAGTTCTCTTTGACATACATAGGGGAGCTGTAATTCCCAAAGCAAGCTTCTGGATTATCTGGATTCGTTTTTAAACCAACAAGAGATAATTAGTTCCTTTTTTATTCCTTCCATCTCTGTCTGGAATTTAAGAAGAAAAAGAAATATCTAAAAACCTCCGAAAGGAAAGTAATCCTGAGACCCAAAAGAGAGGAAGAGAAATAAATGATGCATTTTCCAAAGGCAGGAGGGAGAGATAGCCATCTGCTTTCTCCCTGGCTGCCATATTCCTTCTTTTAACAATTTTATTTTTCTCCCCAGCCAGCTCAGTACAAGAAAAATTCCATTATAACAAACTCCAAGGACAGCTAAACTATTTTATTGTGGCTGGATTTTGTTAAACTAAGTACATGTCTAGAATTTCTATTTCTAGTCTATAGAAAATTGAAATAGCTAAAGGTAAAGTAAGAGAAAGAAATGAAAGGGCTTGCATTTCTGGAAGAAGGGAAAGGAAAAGTGAAGGAAGAAACCCACTAGTTGATAGCAATTCTTAAATATCTTGCCTCCCTCCCCAGCCAAACAAAAGCCAAGAAAATTTTCTGCTAATAGCAGCAATGTGTTATATAGGATGCCCCTGCTAGGCCTTGGGAAGGGCAAGTTCTGGAAATGCAGTGTGAGGCAGGAGTGATGGGCACATCTGGTGGTTTCTATTGTGATGGTCATTGTCTGGTTTTTAATGCTCTTTTGACTGTGTTCCTTCATTTGGTTTAGAATAAGGATACGTGTTCTAGAGAAAACAAAGACTGAAGGGTCTGGTACTAATGAAATGGCTTCTAGTTCTAGCCTGTGGCCCATTTATTCAAGTAAAAGTTCAATGTCACTAAAATCCCCAGTACAGTCTACTAAAAAGGCATTTTGTCTCTTTAATTTACAAAAAGTTTTCATATATGTTGGCCAAAGGGACAATATCTGGGTACTTTGAATGTTGTACTTTTTCCAAAGTTGTCTTTCACTTCCTATAGTGTGATTACACCAGAGGAAAGCAGGTAGCACGCTATGGGGAGCAAAGGGGCAGGAGAGCCAGAACCATGTCAGTACATCACCCAGCCGTGTGGCCTTGCAAGCCCAGCCAGGTAGGAGACCCAACTGAGTGGAGGGGCTGAGCTTGGAGAAATGAAGAAAGGCAGGAGAAAGGGCAGGGAGCCCGAATGTTGCCTGCCTCTAATGCTTTAAGAAATAACCAAAGAAGTGAGTTCTTTAAAAGTTGACATTAAACAGACATGGTCTCTGTATGAAACTATAATGGTGGATGCATTTGTCCTAACCCATAGAATGTACAGACACCAAGGGTGACCCCTAATGTAAACTACGGACTTTAGGGGGTAATGATGTGTCAGTGCAGGCTCGTCAGTTGTAACAATCGAACCACTGCGGTGGGCGATGCTGATAGTGGGGAGGCTGTGCAGGTTTGGGGGCAGGGGAAGCAGATATAGGAGAAATCTCTGTACCTCCTGCTCAATTTTGCTGTGCACCTAAAGGCACGTTAAAAAAAAAATAACAAAAAAGAAACGATTATAAAGCTAGGACTTAGCCGAGGGGATTACAAATAAAGCGCTTCAGCCACCCAGTCGGAGGGTCACTCAGATTCTGCTACTTTGGGGGCCGCAGAATCCTTTGTGACAGACCCTCTTCTACCTACCTGGAGTACAATTCTTCTCCCCCTGAGCTAAAGGAACCCAGCACAAACCCCAGCCGCCGTCTTACTAAAGGGAAGGAGGAGCGCCCTAGAACCACCATGTGGCCACGTACACTTGCCTTTGAGCCTCCTCTGCACAGCCCATATGAGAAGGAAGCTTCCTGCCATAGGCAGGGCCCAGCGAGCCAGCCCTGGGGTCCCCAGAATGAGCCCCCTATCTCAGCCTGAGACCCTCAACTGCTGATATTTCTAAGATGTCTAAAGTATCCTGCTCCTCTCAAGTAGGCATTAAAGGGTAGACGCACATGGCTGAGAGCAAGGCAGGGGACCCCTGTCCAGTTCAACCTTACTGTTCTCTCACACCAGTCTCAGGAATCCACTTCCGGGTCATTGCCAAGAAACGCTTTTGTACCTCTAGAAAAAGAATCAGTTATCATCTGAGGAAGAGATGGTGAAGAGCAGAGTATTAAATCGGAATATTAAAGCTGGAAGGAAGGTAGATCTGAATGGAAAGGGTCCATAGTTAAAAAGAAAGCATTGGAGACAGAGTGCAAACAGATTCTTGGGCAGAAGTCCAGAAGCCAAAGCAGATTCGGGTACAGCTGCTGGGGGCGGGGAGCCTCCCCACTTATTTTGTGGCACCTGTGTATGCCACATGTGCCTCACTAGACGTCGCCTCAGCAGACCGTTGAGGCTGCTTAACAACAGAAAAGACTAGTGATTCTAGCGTAAGCATCATCTTTCACGTGAAAACCGATAAGCAACATTTTACACTATTTTCCATGAATACACAACACATAACGGAAGAAACTTCAGCCATTCTGAGCAACAGAGCAGCCAACCCGCCCTTGGGAAAGGACAGAGGGTGCGCGGCTGCTCACCTTCCTCCCACTTCCTGGCCACCGTGGCCGCCTTGCCCCAGCCCTGCCAGGTGCTGGTGCCCCAGGCCATTCTCCTTCCCTGTCAGCTGAGTCCCACCCCATCAACCCCTCCTCTAAGAGGCACTGCCTGGAGAACAGAAGGGCGAGCTAAGATTCTAGAAGGATCCATCCAAGGAAAGTCAGCGTTCTGCCTATTCTCTAAAGTGTGATTTAGGGCAGTCAGGGGAAAAGAAGAGTCAGAAATACAATAACATTTTACAAACAATAAATTTATTTCCAAATCCTGAATTATAACCAAATTATAATTCCCCCTAGGTCTATTGTGCTGTTTTACACAAGAATTTTAAAAAACATAGTCAAAGCCGTGTCATTCATACACCAAGTGTCCCGGGGACAGTTTATTTGAATACGGTGGGTCCGGCCACCTCTTGTGGTCCTGGCAGCTGCTCTGCGGCCCCACGCCTGCACCGAGAAACTCCCACCTCCTCCACGGCAGAGCCTGGCCGCAACAGGTGCCCCCAGGGCCATGATGTACACAAATGAAAGCACACAGATGAAACGGTTTTGTCGGCAGGCCTGGGCCCTCCAGCCACAGGGCTCATGACTCAACACCTGGCCCCCCTCCTCTTCAGGGACAGCATCAGCTCAGAGCCCAAAGCGGGCTGGTGTGCGGCGAGGGGTCATGGGTTCCCCTTGCTCTTTCCGACCTGGGGTGTAGATCTTTGTAGACCTGGAGACACAGAAGAGGGGTTAGGAATCGCACTGCTGCTCACTCCGGCCAGGACACACAGGAGGACGAGGAGCCTGAGGTCTTGCTGCTTCTGTGTGTGAGCAGGCTTTGGGGCTGCAGGGTCTCTGCCCCTAGCACACTTCCACTCCCCTCGCCTTCCCTATGTGTGATCGGGAGCAGAATGATAGCACCTCTTTCTTCTATCCACTGAGGCAGGTTATGAGATTTTTTAACAATTCCATTCATATCCCCTAGGTGAGCTCTGAAGGGAGTCTTCCCTCCACCTCACCAGGCCGCCACTCCAGCTGTGGCTGGGCTTTGTCCCCAGTTCCTGGAAGTATCTCTAGACCCTTGGAATTTCCCAAGGGACTGGAGTGTCTCTGTTATTCACGGTGGACCACATCTGATAGTTTATGCAAATGAGATGACTCAGGATGGTGGCTGCCCTGCCAGAAAAACCAACCTGTGAACAGAGGGCTGTGCTTTGAGCCTCGTGCTATCAGCCCAGACTCTGGGGAGGGAAAAGAGGTTGGAGATTAAGTCAACACATGGGTCCTGCCCAATAAAACTCTGGGCACCAAAGCTCCGGTGAGCTTCCCTGGTGACAATACTCTGTGTAATGTGCCAGGAGGGTAACATGACCCCAAGGACAATGGAAGACTTCACATCTAAGACCCTCTCAGACCTCACTTTATACATCTCTCCCTTTGGCTGGTTCTGTGTCCTTTTGCTATAATAAAACTGTAATATGTATAGTACTTTCCTGAGTTCTGCGAGGTATTCTAGCAAATTATCAAACCTGAGGGAGTCCATGGGGATCCCCAAATTTGTAACAAGTTGGTGAGAAATGAGGGTGACCCTGGGTACCCCCCAACTTGCAGGTGGTGACTGAGGTGAGAGCAGTCTTGCAGGGACTATGCCCTTCACCTGTGCAGTCTAACTCCACGCACCAGGGCAGACGCAGGTGCCCAAGGCTCTCCTGGCCTTGCCTCTCCACTGTGATGTCCAAGCCCTAGCCTGTTGGTAAAGCTGTGAGACCTACTCTGCCGCTCCAGCCCACCTTGGGCCCCATCACAACATAACAAACAACGACCAGGAGTTGCAGCTGTATCACCACTCCTTGAAAGTATGTCCAAAACCCCTCCCGTCTCCACGTGACCACAGTCAACTCGTCACCAATTCACCTCTGCACATTTACATTCTCTTAAATCACGACCCTGCCTCAGGGCCTGGTCAGTCCAGCTGGTGGGCTCCATCAGGACAAGAGTCCCGAGACCACAGCTCACCTGACACTACCCAGGGGACTGCGCTTTTCCTGCTCCTGCCGCCGGGCCCGCAGCTGCTCCTCGGCCAGTGCCATCTCCTCCTCCATGGCAGAGGCTTCCTCTTTGGCCCGTCGGCGGTTCTCCTAGAGAAGGGAGAGGTACTGGGGTCACTGGGGATTGGCGGGTGAGGAGGGCCAGCCTGCACCCATCTCCCTGCTGCAAGCCAGGTGCTGGGTAGACCTTGCCAGCTCCCAAAGGCAGGGACACACAGCTCCCTGCCCCAGCACTGAGGCCTGCTTTGCTCACTGATCCAAGACAGACATTGGATGATTGAGTCCTCACCCTCTCATGCCTCAACCCTCCACTCAATTTGCTAAGTGCTTACATGCTCTAACCAAGTTCATAACCATGCCAGGAAGTACAGGAAATAGAGAAGACATGACATCTGGCTGGAGAGGACGGACACAGGAAGATGTGTGCGGGCCCGGTGTGGGGAGGACTATGCTGAGAAGGGGGGAAGCTAAAGTCCACAACATTCTGCAGCCCTACCTCCAGCTGGTAGCCACCAGTGGACACCAAGACTGTCAGGAGACCGAGAAGTAGGTAGAGAATTTATAACGGAGGGTCTGGTGGGACCACTGAGCAATCTTAGTGTCTTCAAAAGTGGCACCACCAGACCTTATGTGCCTCCTGACTGGATCTAAAAGGAGGTTCACAGCACCACATGCATTTATGCATCCTTACCCGAAACAGCTGAATCTGAATCTAACCAAGGCTTTAGATTAATGACTAGCTTACAGAAAGCACACGGGATAGAGGCAAAAGTTAAATACGTTGAGGAAGCAATCAGCTCGAAACAGAACGTGGAACATTCTACAAGATGACCAACCTGTTTTCTCCAATAAGTCAATGCCATAAAAAATGAGTGGGGGCAGAGCTTGTTCCAGAATAAAAGACTTAATATATGTAATGACAAATTTCAATGCCTGGATCCAAATTCAAGCAAATCAATTATAAAAAATTATCTTTGGAATAAAAAAGGAAACATGAATAAGAAGTGGAGACTTTAGCAACGTTAAGGATTAATTCTGTTGAGTAAGATTTGCATGGAGGTTATGTTTTAATTTTTGAAAGTCCTTTTAGAGGCACATATTCAAGTGTTTATGGGTGAAAAAATATAATGTCTGAGGTATGCTTTAAAATATTCCAGGAAAAACCAATATGTATGGAGTGGGGTGGGAATAAGAGAAACAAGGTTGGGCAGAATGTTGATAATTATGGAAGCTAAGTGAGGAACTCGTGGCTCATTATACTGTTTCTGTCCACTTTTATGAGTATTTGGACTTTTCAATAATAAGTTGTTTTTTTTTAAGGCTCAGCAGACCAAGCAAATGGAGTGCGTGGGGGGAGATCAGACAGACTAACCTGCCTGGATCACAACTTTTATGTTTGACAGGGAAGTGAAGGGAAGCCAGATGACGATGTGTCTTTAATACCAGGCTGAGAGGAAAGCGGATCCCAGAGACAAACAGATCCTCCATAGAAAAGCACAGGATCCTTACCTGCCGAGACTTTCCTGCCTGTTTCACGCTGTAGAACATGGGGCCCAGCTCTGCCAGCCACTCTCCGTCCACAGCAGTCACACACTGCATGTACTCCTGCAGGCAGAAGGGCCACAAAGCGGTGGTCACAGAAGGACCAATGCTTTGAGCTGTCCCTCCCAGAGCAGTTCCACAATTAGGAGCTGTATGGGAAGGGCCTACCCCTAGCCCTGTGAGGCTGAAAAAGGCAAGGGAAAGCCGCAGACACTGGGATTCTAATCCCTTCTCCCATCCAAATTCCTCCATGCTTGAGAAAAAGGCCCCTATTGTCCAACAGAAAAGGCCCAGCCCCTCAGAAAACCCTTCTGACAACACCAAAAGGGCTTGCTTGTCCGCGGCAGCAAGTAGGAAACAATCCTGCTGGCACAGCCGAGGCCACTGGAATCTAGAGGTTAACTGTGTATCCATATAAACTTCCCCAAACCCCCAACTGAAAACCAACCTCAATTTCCCTGCAAGCAAGGCATGTGGCCTTAAGCCTCCCAAGCTCAAAACCCATCCCAGAAGGCGGCAAAGGGTTATTACAAAGGCCTGGCCCAGCCAAGTGGGCCTACAGTCATACAGGCTGCCTTGGAAAAGACTCACCTTGGTGGTCATGACCAACTCGTGATACACAATGTAGTCTGGGGTGTAGCCCATTCCAAAGAGGGAGCTGGTGGGGTGCAGGTGGCAGGGCATGCCTGTCCGGATATTCACATACTCCCCGATTCCCTACGGAAGAGATGCAACAGGTGGCTACATTGCAAAACACTGCACATCTGGGCCGCTACCCAGTCCAATACTGTCTTGACACAGGCTTTTGGGGGAAGCCCAGATCTGCAGGACTGTACAATGAGACAGGAGACCTCTGCCCTCGAAAGAAGTATCAGGCCCAGAGGGGCCATAGCTCCACTAGGCTCACCTTGAGCTTGGCTGCCTGGTGGAAATAGGCAGCACAGATACACTTTCTGACAATGTCCCAGTCGGTGCCACACGAGGCCAGGCTCATCCGCTGCTGCACCATGATGTCCTTGAGCTGAGCCCGCACCTCCCGGACCTAGAGCAGGACACAGGTAGACAAGGATGGAGCCCTCCTTCCCTGCATCCCAACCCTCCTCCCAATGTGCTGCTTGTCTCGGCCACTGCCCCCACCTTCCGCATGGCCTTGGCATGGATGAAATGATCGTTACACCAGATGGTAGAGTAATTGTTGTTCTTCCACTGCAGGTAGACATTCAGGTAGGTCAGATGGTCACTCTCAGGGACTGCAAACTTCTCCCGGATTTGATCGCTCTCCTCCTCTCGGCCCTAGGAAGGAAAAAGGGAAGTCCAGGTCCAATAAGAAGAGCTATCTCACACTATCATCTACCCTCACCACAACTAAAAACACATCAACATAGTGCCCTGACAATATAGGAAAAATAAATTAGTTTACAACAAAATATTTATTCTAAAATGTGAGGGCTCAGGCACAGCCATCCTAGAAAAAACTGCAAAACATTCCCTGAGAACCATGGATCTTGCCCACCCCTTCCCCTACCCCAACCTGCTTAACATAAAACAGCAAAACCACTCTTTGGAAACTGATTCCTGCCCCTCCCTCCACTCTGTCTTAACAACACAGAGAGAAACTACTCCCCTCTCTCAACCTTCCCTGAGCCCATAACCTCCCGAGATCCCTGGGAGGAGAGGAGCCGGACAGCATCTCCCACCTTGGGCCTGTAGAAGATGGCTGGGACCGAGAGCATGGAGACGATGAGCAGGATCTCGGAGCTGCAGCCCATGTCACAGGACACGATGAGCATCTTGGACAGGGCCGGGTCCAGCGGGAACTCCACCATCAGCCGCCCGGTCGAGGTCAGACCGCCTGGGAGAGAGGAGCAAATCCGCACGGTCAGTGGACACAGTGCCATAAGAGGGAGAACCCAGGCGCCAGAGCCCACGGGGCCCTGCCCGGCTCCCGGGTCCACAGCACCTGTGTTGTCCAGGGCCCCAAGGATCCAGAGCTGATACATGGAGTTGAGCATGTTGTCCTCCGGGGGCGGGTCCATGAAGTGGAACTGCAGCAGGTCCTGCACCCCCAGGGACTTGAGCAGCAGCACCACGTTGGCCAGGTTGGTCCGCTGGATCTCGGGCACCGTGGTGGTCAAGAGCTCATTCTTGTAGGCGCTCTGGGTGTAGAGCCTGTGGGGGAGAAGACACAGTCCTGACGCACTTCCCACCATGCTGCCCGGCTGAGCCCCTCAAATATGCCCAGCTGTCTACACAGGGACCAACACTGGGCTTGTGCACCCAGAAGAGGCAGTGCAGATGAGAGCCACGGGTAAGGAGGAGAAGTCCTCATTTCTTTCCCCCACCTCCCCCTTCCCCTTACAATCACGAATCTCCACCTACTCAAAGCTCAGTCCTGCCAATTCACCATTCTGCTGGAGTCTCCTATGTACTTGTTTCATTTCTGGAACCAGTGAGCCTGGGACTAGAATTATGGCTGGGGTTTTTTTTCTTTATATTTTTCTAGATTTTCTGAATTTCTATAGTTAATACATTATTTTTACATATCGGAACAAAAAAGAGAGAGAGAGTAATTGGAGGAGGAAAAAAAGAACCGGTGCTGTAATTTGTTCACATTTATCTTCTGGGAGGAGGCACACTGTAATCACTGGTCATCCGCTGCAGATACCTTCAACACAGGTCTTCCTAAAACCCAAGGCTGCTCAGACTTCAGGGCTGCCTGGGAAGGCAGCTTCTTCCACTCAGCAGCATGTGATGAGAGGACCAACAAGTGGCTGCCCCACCATTGGTTCCCAGCCTCAGGGATCACCTCTCTGCAGGATCACAGTCCAAGCCTTCCCACCCCAGCTGGGGCTCCACCCCAGAAAGCAGGCTAGCACAGGGCTCCTACCTGAAACACTGACCTGGGCCCGTCCTGCCGGCTCGCCCCGACCTCTGGTTGGCATTGGCCTGGCTGATGGGGTAGATCTGCAGAGCATCCATGCCAATCCTGGGGTTGAAGACCTAGGAGGGGACAGTAAAGACCTGACTAAGGACAGAGTGAGGGGAAAAAGGGAGGCAGGCTTGAGACAAAGACAAACCCTGGTTGCTACACATCACAGAATGAAGTGTCTTAGCGATGTAAGCAGCCATCTTTCGGAACCAGGAACCTCAAGAAATTTCCAGCTCCGCAATCTCTATCGAGCTATGTAAACTGTGTGTCTACCTCGAGTTATCACAAGGATGGAATGAATCAAGCACATGGCAAAACCAGCACTCAATAACCACCACCACCACTTCCATGAGCAATCGTCGTTTGAGGGCCAAGGACCCAGGGCCTGCCTTCCCACCCCCTTGGCTGAGTTAGCTTTGGGTGAAGGCCCAGGGCCCCGGTGCCTGTCTCCTCTTACCTTTAATTTACAATAACCAGAATCGATAACAAACATGATGCCATCGACAGTCAGAGAGGTCTCAGCAATGTTGGTGGCAACAATACACTTCCGAACGCCATCCGGAGCCTGGAGCCGGACAGGACACTCATGGAGGGAAGGCTGTAGGCCTTCAGGTAGGAAAAACCCCACAAGGAGAAAAGTACACCCCACCCATGCCAGAAAAGTAACACCCTCCCTCTTGCCCTCCTTTGGGGGAGTCTGGGGGAATCCCAAGGTGGGGACCCATCTCACCTTCTGGAAGATTTTGGCCTGGAGGTCAGAAGGCAGTTGGGAATAGATGGGCAGCACAGCCAAGGCGGGCGCGTTCTCCAGTTCTTCCAGATGCTCCACAATCTGGTCTGAGGTCACCTGAGGGCACAGAGAGGAGCTGTGAGACACAGATCCCCCAGTTCTCACAG
This sequence comes from Grampus griseus, assembly GCF_964374135.1. NCBI lineage: Eukaryota > Metazoa > Chordata > Mammalia > Artiodactyla > Delphinidae > Grampus > Grampus griseus. Next base: position 43,831,267 of record NC_139013.1, read on the forward strand.
GAAGGACACACCCGTTCATCCCAGTCATGACCGAGGCACGCACCTCGATGTCCTCTTGGCCAGGCATGAAGATAAGGATGTCCCCGGGGGCCCCCGACAGATGCACCTGCAGAGACTGCTTCACTGCGGCCTCCACATAATCCTCCTGGGGGGTCTGCAAACCAGTGAGGGACACCGTGAGAGGGAATGCAGGCCAAGCCCCCACTGGGAACTGGTGACCCAGTTCTGGTCAGGGGCTAGAGCCGATGAACTCTCAGGGCTGCCGCACCTGCAGACAGGCCTGATGGCCCTCCCTGAGCCCTGCACGTCCACTCCAAAGAAACAACCAAGCGAAACCTCCCCAGAGTGCAGCCCTTCGCCTCCAAGCCCTATAGCCGCAGGCTCCCAGGGTCCCCACAAAACCTCTCCCGACTCAGTGTGCCACTCCACATCCCCCAACCAGCTCCTCATCAAGGGTCAGGGCAGTTCCAAAACAGGGCCTCAGTACCTTGCTGAAGAGGATGTCAACAGGGAAGGTACGACCAGGGATGTGGAAGATGGGGACATTCCCAAAAAAGGAAGCAAATTTCTCTGCATCCATGGTGGCCGATGTGACGATGAGCTTCAGGTCTGAGCGCCGAGCCACCACCTAAAAGAAGAAGTCAGTCAGAGGCTTCCCCACAGTTTTGGGACCCTTGGCTTCTGCCCTCCAGTCTCATCAGCATCACTACCAAATGAAACAGAAGTCAAAGCTGACGGATGGCTCATTAGATTCCTAACAATCCTGAACTGAATCCGTGGAGCCACAGCCAGGAGAACCACGGGTCACTCAGCTGAGCAAGAACAGAGTAAACCACCACCAGCTCTGAACCCCGCAGCCAAGGGCCTCAGGGGCAACTTGGCCTGTCAAAGACCCCCTCAGCTTCCCCAGGCTAGACCCCAGCCTGCCTGGAGTGCCTCGTCACTAACTCCTGGCAGGGCGGTGGTCCAAGCCCCACAGGCACAGAGGCTGGACCCGCAGCCCTCACCTCCCGGAGCAGCCCAAAGAGCACGTCGGTGTTGAGGGAGCGCTCGTGGGCCTCATCCATGATGATGGCGCTGTAGTGATCCAGGTCCGCTTCCCGGAGGGACTCTCGCAGCAGGATTCCATCAGTCATGTACTTGATCAAGGTGCTTTCTGAAGTGCAGTCTTCGAAACGGATGGCATAACCCACCTGGAGGCCAGAGAGACCGCTCAGAAGCTCTGGGCGCCCAGTCGCCCTTGCATGCCCCGAGCTGGGTCCAGGCCTCAGCAGATCAGCCCAAATGACAGAAGCTACCGGGCAAGAACGACACAGCTCAGCGCTTGTGCCCACTCACCTCCTCACCAAGGTTGCCCCCCATCTCTTCACTGACTCTCTTCGCCACTGACATGGCAGCCACACGGCGGGGCTGGGTGCACCCGATCATCCCATAGTCCGTGTAACCGTCTTCATGCAGGTACTGGGTCAGCTGAGTGGTCTTACCACTCCCTGTCTCCCCAACCACGATCACGATGCTATTATCTCTGCAAGGAAGAGAAGATAAAGGGTGAATCGGCCCGAGTGGAAGGCCACCTCCTACTCCCACCTGTAGCTATCCAAGGAGCATGCCTGTGCAGGGAGGAGGATTTCCCTGGGAAAACGGTCTTATACTGAAACACCCTCTAAAAAGTGTGGAAGACAATATGGTTTAAACAAATGAACTAAAACAAAACGATGCCATCTTGCTTACTTCAAGCAGGGTAGCCCAGGGCACCCAAGTGAGGGGAAAAAATCCTTTCCCTTCTCCATCAGCTGTCATACCCAAAAGAAAAAGAGCTGCAGAGTACACACAGGAGAAAATGGGACACCTGATTCAACAGTGGAATCCCGACCCGGGGTGGACACAGTTACCTGATAATCGTGAGCAGTTCCTGCTGCACAGCAAAGATGGGCAGGTACTGCCTCTGCTCCAGAATAGACTTCTTCTTTGCGAATTCACTGCTGGCTTCACTCTTTTTCTTCATGTGGTCTGCAAACTTCTGCTCTGTCCTGAGAACACACAGCAGCCTAAGCGCCCTGCACGGCTTCCCACATCTTCTCTCCTGACTGGGTTACTGCCCTGCTTCCTACACCCAGAAGTGAGCACTGCTTCAAATATGCAGGAAATCTTTGAGACGCCACAGCTGCCAGGTGCTGCTCATCTCCTCTGTCCTAAGGGACCAGACTGCTGTCTGAGAATCCATCGTCCAAAACCTGCTCAACGCCCCCAGGACACACAGCTGCAGAGGGCTCAGAGGAGCTACAGATCAGCGAGTGGCAAATCCTCTGCCCTGAAAGACTTCAGCCAGAAGAGAAGCTGAAATCCACAGGTCATCACCTTATATGGAACAACCCTGGGCAATGTCAGCACCACACTTAACAGGCTGAAAAGAGGAGTTGTGGTTACAGTCATGACCAAGGTCAGACTCCCTCCCACCTCTTGGTGGGACAGCAGAGTCCATAAGGCTTTATTTTTAAAGAACTGTGAGAACAATCCCACTTGACGTTTACCTACAGCTTCCACTGAAAGCGCTCAAGTATCCGACACACGTACATCCCCAGGCTGCAGAGCGAAAAAGGTACCAGTCCTACCTTACCTACATTAGTCTACAGTCTCCACCCATCCCTTCCCCAAGAGACTTTTCCTCCATCAGATTTGAGCCCACGCTCTGTCAAACTTCCTGTTTCTAACATCCCAGTCATTCCTGGTCAGCTAACAATTAACACCTATGGGATTAAATTAACTAGAAACTAACAAGGGCTGATCAATAGCACCAACTTCTCACTTCTCACAGGGTTATAGAGAATTATTAACTCAGATGACAATTTTGTAGGATTTCAGAGTGTTCAATGAGATTCAGAAGGGACATTTGAGTTCAGCCACCTACACAATGAGGAAAGCCCAATAAGCAGTTATCCAACATCTGCTTAAATACCTCTATGAATGGGGAAGTCACTACCTGAGAAGACAATCCTTTCTATTCTCAAACCTCTATTAAAAATAGTTCTTCCTTAGATTGAACTAAAATCTAAGGGTGCAAAGCACACTTTCTCACACTGAGCATCTGAAAGGCACTCTGGCAGAGTGGCTAAGAGTGTGGGCTCTGAAACTAGACTGTCTGGGTGTGATCCACACTCCACCATTTCTAGCTGGGTAACCTCAAACAAGTTACTTAACCTCCCTGGACCTCATCCTCCTCGCATGAAAAATGGGAAAGATTACAACTGTCCCATGGGACTGTCATGAGAATCCAATGACTGAATATCTGTGAGTTCTGTGGTGCTGCCTGGCACAGAAGAAGCTCCTGCAGTATCAGGGGCGACAGTAGGAATGTTATCTCAGAAAAGTCGAAAAGACCAGGAGGAAGGGACCAGAGACTCAAAATGACATCATTTTCCTATTGGTGAGTGACGAATCCTATCAGACCCCTTGAGGCCCCATCTTCAGAGACACCTGCTGCTGGCGAGACTCCTACCTGTAGTCCACTTTACCGTCCTCTGTCAGAGCTTTATCCGGCTCTTCCTCTTTTTTGACACCCATTATATCTCCCAGTTTGGTTCCAGCCAATTCCCAGTGTTTGTGTTGAGCCTGAAAAAGACACAAAAAGTCAATCTGCTCCATCCCGTGACACAACTGTGGTCCACGGAAAATCAGTCCCATCTGACAACAGGCTTCATCTAGCAGGCAGTAAGTTCCCACAAGGTAGCAGTGGCACCGAGCCGTGCCTCCCAATCTTATGTCTGAAGCTCCTGAGAAACCAGGCCCCGGATTATCTTAACTGAGGCCCTGGAGGAGGAATGCAATACCCTCCCACAAGGGCTGTTTCTTGCTCAATGAGTTTCCTCTAACTGCCAATAGGAACCCTACCTGTGAGGTGGAACATGATCTTTAAAAAGAAGAAAAAAGAAAAAAAAACAAAAAAATAGGCAGATACTCTCTGGCCCTAGAAGACGAGAAACCAACCTTTCTGCGTTCCTTTTGCTCCCTGTGCTTCCGCACCGTTTGACTGCCTTTTCTAGCGATAATGGCCAGGTCAGAAGTGGCGTCCTTGACTGGAATCACAGGCTCTGGCTGCAGGAGGTTGAGGAAAAAGAGAAATTCTGCACTGACCATTAAACTCAACACAAAGGTCCACTTCATACTGGTCCTGGTAAACGAAGGGTTGCTACCCTACCCCTATCGTGATGGGGCATTTTTCCTCTCCTTTCCTTTCTCTTTCTTTCTTTCCCCATTTCAGGCTTCTCTGAGCGTTCTTCTCTCTGACAACAGAGGACCCTCACCTGCTTGGTGAAGACGATGCGCCCGTCCAGAAAGGGAGGCACCAGGTTATGCACCATCAGATGGACCTTGGCTGCACTGTCCTCTTCAAAGTCGTCGTCCACCTCCAGCCGATGCACCACCCCGCTGGTGAGCATGCGGTTGGTCTCCCAGCGTTCGTTATCCTGTGAGGACACAACGGGAGGCCACGTTAAGACTGCAACTGCAAGGCCATCCTGAAAGGTCCCAGGTGAGGCCACGCAGAGGGTCCTGACAGAAGGGCCACAGGGGCTGCAGAGATGTCACGGGCCTCTCTACCCTGCAGCTCCTTAGACAGAAGAATCGCTGATCCCAAACCACCTGCAGTACTCTTCCCAGAAGCAACCCGTTGTATCTAAGGCAGAACCTCTATATGGATACACAAACGGTGACTGTCCCTGGCCCCGCTGAGAGACACAAAGGACACACCACAGAGCCGGGGCCTGACCTCCCAGTTCCCATCAACAGCACCCCTCCAGGAACTACTGCAGAAGACGGAAGTCATGATTTGGGTTGGGTTTTTCTTAAGTTACTGATAAGTTCCCTGCCCACCCCTCTGCCTCCAGAGGAATCGCTAAGTCTATGACTTCAGCAGCGGGGAGACAAGCTGTGCCGTTGGCAGGTGCATGTGACCTGCCGCTTCTCCAGCTGAATCTGCTCCACCTGCTGTGGGCAGCCTCACCTCATTGATCTGCCTCCGCTGAGCCGAAATGCGCTTTTGCTTCTGTTTGTGCAGATGCTGCTCCCGCCTCCTCACGTAGTCCTCAGAGGAGTAGGCCAGGGGGTTGTGGAACTCATCGTATCCCTCATCCATCATGTACCAATCCCGGTCAGCTTGCTGAGGCACAAGAGACAAAGCAATAAGAACAAGGCGCAGATCGAGTTTCTGTGCAAGACGTGGCCAGAAGGGGAGGACGTGTTTGGTAAGAAGTCACTGGTGCAGCATAGCAATCCTCGTGAGAGACACAAGAGAGGCTGTAAGACGAGCCACCTAGAGGAGAAGCAGTTTACAGCACAGTCCACCATGACGGCGCTTCTTACGTTTACCACACGGTGGCACCAGCACACAGCCGGAAAAGTTAAGTCTGACCTGCATTTGGTGAGAAGTTTGACCACAGAGCCTTTGCCTGGAAAGAGATTCCATGGCTTCGAGACTGAACGTGGCTCAACGTCCGGTTCCACTACAGTGTAACCCATGACCCTTGTGCTCAGACACCCCCGGTCACCTACTCACTGACAGATGGCCACCACCCCTCATTCAGTCCCTCAAAGATGTAGTTTTTACCCTCTGGTCATCCTCCCATTGCTGCCGCTCCTCTTCTGTGTCGAATGAAATTCCTTCTTCGCCATCCTCACGTCTCCCTGCGGGAGAACACGTAGCAGGTCAGTCTGCACGGTCCCAGCTCATCCCCAGTGGCCTCACACAGACCTGCCGAGCAGCACAGCCCCAGCCCGGCTTTGCCCAGCCCCACCAGGAAAAGCGACCCTGCTTCCTGCTTCCCACTTCCACCCTGCCTTACCTCGGCCCCTGGACAGACGTGGGGTGGACCCCAGATGTCTTCTGTCATCGGCCCACTCATTGTATTTGTAGGATGGAGTTGGCAGAGGTGTGTCATCCAAGTACCTGCTCCTCACAGACCTGGGAAACAGTATAACCAGCCTCACTAAATAGTCACTAAGCTGAGATGTGTTCCCCAGCCACCATCTGCCCTCCCAGCCCCAATCACACCCACCCTGTGCCGCCCACCCAGAGAACCTGGACTGCACCACCCAGAACGTCACCTGTCCCTATCTCGACTGGACAGCCGATGACTCCGCTCAGAATCCCGATAGGAAGGTGTTGGGGAGGGCGATTCCCACTGTGAGCGCTTGGAGGAGCCATAGCCACTGTCCTCCTCATCCCAGGTAGACCTTGAAGGGGTGGCTGCATCTGGGCCACAAAAGACACATCCACAGGGAACGCCTAAGACACAGCTACAGAGCCATTAGGTGAAAGTCAATTCACCAAATTTCTTTTACTATTTATAAACTTTGCACCTATTTGCAACAGATAAGATGGTTTTGACAGCTTTTAAAGAGATCTGAATTTTAATGTCCCAGTTTTCATCTGTGCTCATAACAACATTTTAAGGAATATCCAATTTATCTCTGCAATCACATCCCTCTTGAATGTACATATTTCTTTGTATTAAAACTTTCTTCTGCCCCTACTCCACCCACCCCCAGCTCCCTATTCTTTCCTACCATTTGGAAAACTGGCCACTCAGCAAACTGGCAAATCATGTTAAGGGAGCATATCTGTGTCCACAGAGAAGTCCACAGCCTTCCCAACTGAATCAACTGACTCAGAACCAAGTATTCCCAGAAATTCATGGTGAAATCAGGAATTCCAACCCAGTTCCACTGAGGATGAGAGTCACTCACCCTGCCTCTCATACACTTGGCTCTCTCAAACCACCACAAGCAACAGCTCAGACTACCTTTAGGCCGGTGTCGGGGGCTCTCAGGTTCGTTTCTTCTGCCGCTGCGCTCTGACCCTCCATCTCGCTCCGACCTGCTGCTGTGCCTGTTTCTATCCCGCTCATCTGTGAGGAGTCACCGGCAGAGCTTAGAAAACAGGTGTCCCATCCTAACTTCCACCCATCTTCACCCTAGAGAAAGGACAGGCCTCCCCACTCACTCACAGGTGCAACCTCACTGCTCTAATGCGATCCATGGGCTCCTGAAACTCACATATCCCCATTCTTTCAAGGGCAAAAATTAGTTACTGGCTAGAAAGTTTCAAACTCACAGTAAGTTATTTTCCTGCAAGAATTCAAAAAAGAGTAGTTACAAGTCTATAATGAATAGTTATTTAATAGTTACATGCCTACAAGCTACAGAAATCAAACAACACTGAGGAAAGCCAGTATTGGATTTTACGTCTAGCTTTGATCCACAGCACCGTCCTTTTTCTCTCACCAACACTAGTGTCAACTGATTTCTCAAACATATTACCCATTTTCACCTTTATCACCAATTTTCCGGATAAAATGAGGACCACACACTCAAGCAAAGCAGCTATGTTGCAAGTAACAGCTCTTTTCTTAAACTGCCTGCTAATCCCAATACCAACAGGGTCAAAAACAACCAGGCTGACATGAAAATGGAGTTCCCTAATTAACGGGTGTTATAAAAATTCCCACAACAGGAAAAGGCCGACATGTTAATTCAGGTGCTTATCAGGCACTAGGAACTCTGCTGGGCAGTTTACCTCTGTCTCTCTTGCGGTCACAGTCTCGATCCCTCGACCTCTCCTTCTTCCGATCCTTTTCTTCTTTGGACGAGGCGTAGACACCATGTTCCCGCCACTCCCGCTCTCTCTGCCGACTGCGTTCCCAAAACTCTTCACTCACACCACCAGGATGGGATGGAGTCTCTACCCGAGCAGATCGATAATGTCTGAAACAGGGAGGGCAGCTGGTAAAGGGCTTATCCATGGAAGAAAAACCTGCCCCAAACCTTTGGCCAGGCCAAATATGTGATCTGGCCTTTTCCACTTTATCTCCCTGGTACGGCAGGTTTGCATATGGCAACAACCGTAAGTGCTTCTAACCTCCATCATCTACTCTTTAGGTGCCTTTGAATCTTCCCCCAGATCTGAAGAAAATACCAATTCTTATCTAGCCTCAATGTTATAGAATCACAGTAAAATCATAAAGTCCTAAATGTCCAACAAGAAAACTGAGAGATAAACATGAGATGCTATTTTCTGGCCTCCGTTTTCATTCCCTTTGGGGCAGTCCACCCGAAGGCTCTTACCTGTCTTTCCGGCTACTGTGGCCAGCCTGGTCACTGCCCTCCTCCTCAGCATCCTTCTGGTCGTCCTTGCTCTCTTCCCAGTCCTTATAGGAAGAGATTCTGGACTTCTTCTTGTCCTCCCCATCATCCTTCTCCTCTCTCTCCCTCCTTTTCAGGGAAGCCAACAAGTCTAGTCCCAGCAATGAAGGGCGGGGAGCAGGGGCCTTGAAGACATGCTGCTCACTAGATGCACTTTTGGTCTTGAAAATAAGACCGCCAACCTGGGAGTCCACATCAGTGCCTTCCAATCGATGGATCGAGGCATCCTCGCTGGTGTCCTCCATGACAGGCTCTGGGATTTCTCTGGAAGGAAAACAAACCATTTGATATCAGACATAAGAAGGGAAAAGGCTTGGCTCTGCTACATCCCAGAATAACCGTAGGTATATGGATCTCTGGGGGGTTGACCTCCCCCTCAAGATCAGAACTCCTTTAGTTACCTCTTACCAAGACCTGTCCATCGAGTCATCGACAATCTCAAAAGATCTTCCTACTTCCACCCCAACTCACGTCAGAAACAGATACACACACACACACACACACACACACACACACACACACACACACACACACACACACACCAGGATCCAAGAGGGTATCATCCAGGCAAGAACAGACCTCACTAAGGGACACTTACTAGAGCATTATGGCATCTATAAAGGGAGTTTAGGGAAAACACCACTAGATTTTAAATCAGAAACCTCAGTTAGAACCCAGGCTCTTGACATTTTCTACCTGCATGATTGTAAGCAAATAACTTAATCTTTGGTTAGGCATAATTTCTACACCTGCAAAATGGAAGTACTTTTTGCTCTATCTAATCCATGGAGTTATTGTGAGGATCAAATATGAAAGTGTATGTGAAAGCACTGTGTAACCATAAAAAGTTACATAAATGTCATCGTTACATTATTTCACTTGCTGTGCTCCAAGGTATTGATTTGGGTCCCTCACCATTTTTTTACACAAGTTCTTTGTCCTCTCCCTTCCTTTAAACTACAGATACAGCAGAGTTGTTGACGTATAAGACTACCATCCATGTGATCCATACTTTAATGAATTGTGTTTTGTAGAAAACACTTCTCTCACAGCAGTCGAAATCTATTTAGCAACATTCAAGTTCACCAAAAAAAAAAAAAATTAATGAGAATCACGAGGCTAGTAAATGGTATTTCTGAAAAGTAGGTAACTGTAGGATTTTCTGGCATTCAACTTATAACAAATTCCTCTTTACCTCCCACTATACACAATCTACTTATTCTGAATGCTTGAATAATTTCCCTCATTCCAACAAGCCAGTAAAGCAAAGAACTGTCAAGGGATAGGGTACCACCAGAATCCAGAAGTTTCACCCAGCTCTAATTAACATACACAGCTCTATAGAAGAATATTGTTAAACAGACTGAACATATAGTATGAACAACAGTTGCATTTTTTAAAATGCCATCAGGCAGAAGAGAAAAGGGAAAGCTACCTATTGGTGACATCTGTATTCATGTGAGGAAATCTAAACAGGAAGGTAGGATTTGCATGTTCTGCTCAGTAGTCTGAACTAGAAAATATACTTCTAGAATGTCATTTTATGCAGGAGAGAGAACCTTGTCTGTCTTGTTGACTGCTTTGCCCAGTGCCTAGCAAAATAAACGTTTGAGGAATAAATGAATGAATGAGTTTAAACTGATTAAAGGAAACAGGGAGCCAGAAATTTCTAGGGACAACAAAGAAAGATGCCAGCAGCACAGGAAAAGGAGTCTGACAAACAGGTCAACTAACAGCTGAGAAAAGTAAATAAGAAGCTAAGTGTTGGCTTGTGAAGAATAATTAGTGGCAAAGAAGCCACAAGAGGTACAAGAAAAATAATGAAGAAAAAACTGGATACATTCATTCAACAATTACTGAGTGCTTTCTGTGAGCCGATCGGTGTTCTGGGCATTAGAGATAAAGAAGAGAACAAATCAGACAAAACTCCCGACCTTTTTGGAGCTGACATTCTAGTAAAAGATATCACCTGGTAGAGATACCACTGTGACAGAGAAGAGGAAGACAAAAGGAGCCCTGCTGGGCTCGGTGTCCGTCTGGGAGTGGACTAATAGGAAGTGAGCAGGGTGACCCCCCGGGCAGCATCCCTGGACTTCTGCGAGGCCAGGCCAGGAAGCTGGATCTGACCTGAGCAAGGAGAAAGGCCGGTCTTGCAGGACCTAGGCAGCATCCCTAAAGTGAGTAACGCAAGTTGGGTGACAGGGACAAGACTTTCCAAACCTGGGCCCGAACCTGAGCGAGGGGCCGATATCCGCCGCTTGGAGCCGCCACGATTGGCGAAGAAAAGGTCGGAAATGAAGAATGGACACTCACCTCACCAAGCCCGACTCTCGGGACCTTCTGTCCCGGATTCTGGGGCGCTGGCGCAGCCACTCCTCGCTCAGACCGCCTCAGAGAGCCAATATCCGCACCTTGAAAGCCGCCATTATTGTCCCATAAGACTTTGCGCGGCCCCCTCTATCCGTCCAAAGATACCATCGAGAGCAGCCCGAAAAACGCCCGTTCCTAGTGCGGGACAGAACGCTTACAAGGCTAGACTGTCTTTCTCTGCGGCTCTGATCAGAGGCACTTCCGAGTCTCCTGACGACCAATCACGCTTAGTCTAAGAGGCGACGCCCCGCCTCTAGGTGGAATGTGGGAAGCAGAAGTTAAAGAGATCGGTCATATTTATAGGGGCGGAAGTGACCCTAGGGCTTCCGGTCAGGGCCAGGGGAAGGTGGGCGGGGACTAGAATAACCTCTTCCGCTTATTTGAGCTGGGCCTAATGCGAGTTCATCACTGCGCCTGTGCGTCTTTTTCCGTTTCCGTTCCCTTAAAGTGGTCAGCCACAGTTGCTAGGCAGCTCTAGCCCGTGGGTTACTTTGGTTTGGGGTCGCAGCCGCGGTTGGGGGAGGAGGAAAGAGCCTCCCCAGTCGGCTTTTTGGAGAAAGGGTGAGGGTTGCCGACAACCCTGAAGTGGAAGAGAGGGAGCTGACGTGTACAAATAAGTAAGTATCGTTTTCCCTGGCAGTTGTGGGCCAGGAGTAGCCCAACCACTGGCATCATTAAAAGTATGTCGGGGCTTCCCTGGTGGCGCAGTGGTTGAGAGTCCGCCTGCCGATGCAGGGGACACGGGTTCGTGCCCCGGTCCGGGAAGATCCCACATCCCACATGCCGCGGAGCGGCTGGGCCCGTGAGCCATGGCCGCTGAGCCTGTGCGTCCGGAGCCCGTGCTCCGCAACGGGAGAAGCCACAACAGTGAGAGGCCCGCGTACCGAAAAAAAAAAAAAAAAAAAAAAAGTATGGCGGACTTCCCTGGTGGCGCAGTGGTTAAGAATCCGCCAGCCAATGCAGGGGACAAGGGTTCAAGCCCTGGTCCGGGAAGATCCCACATGCGTGGAGCAACTAAGTCCGTGCGCCACAACTACTGAGCCTGCGCTCTAGAGCTCGTGCTCCGCAGCAAAAGAAGCCACGACGCCGAGAAGCCCACACATAGCAACGAAGAATAGCCCCTGCGCGCCACAGTTAGAGAAAGCCCGCTCGCAGCAACGAAGACCCAACGCAGCCAAAAATAAAATTTTTTAAAAAGTATGTATGTCGGATATTTGGGGAAAATAAAGACGCGCAGCCCAGTGTAAGTAAAAGTCACTCGTCTGTTCACACGCAGAGATAACATCTCTGATGGTCTTTGGGGATATTCATTTCTAGTTATTTTTCTATGTGAATATGTACATGTGTATTATAGTTAGATTTTGTACAAAAGTGGGATCACACTTTATATACTGTTGTTTTATAACTTTGTTTTCTTTATCACGAGGGTTTTTCAGTTATTCATCTCTAACACGGCATGTATTGACAGTGTGCTAGTACGTTGCAGTGGCTATACTATCATTTATTTCCTCAGGTTGTTTGCAGTTTTTCAGCGTTATAAATGTACGTTGATCTTTGTGCATATGTCTATTTATTTACTAGGAATAAATTCTCAGAAGTGGAATTGTTGGTCAAAGAGTATTCAGGTTTCTTTGTAGAAAAGTTTTGCTTCTCTGCATTCCAGCAGGGACTCTGAATGCCTGCCCCTTCACTCACACTCTTGCCGTTATCATTTAATCTTTGCCAAATTAATGGATTTGAAAATATATCGTTTAACTTGCTTTCCTTTGCTTACTGGTAAAGCTTAACTTTCCCAGTATATTTGTCCATTTTTACCTCTTCTTTTGTGAATTTTCCGTTGGTATCCTTTGCTGTGGACATTTTCTTAGGTGTGGTCTCAATTTCCCTCTCCTCTTTCCAACATTTATCCAGTCCCACCCTCTTACAGTCTTATCTCCCCACTCCCCGTTGACAGCTTTGCTCTCCCACCACTTCCTCTTCTTAATCAGTAACTTACAGAAGTTGCTGTTTGTTTGAATTCTAGTGGTAGGACAGATCCATCTTCTTTCTGACTTTCCCTTTCATCAGTAATTTGTTCTGCCACTCCGACTTGAAGAAGTCCCTTCTGGCAATCATCTTCTCTATTTAAAGTATGACCTTTTGGGACTTCACTGGTGGTGCAGTGGTAACGAATCCACCTGCCAATGCAGGGGACACGGGTTTGAGCTCTGGTCTGGGAGGATTCCACATGCCGCAGAGCAACTAAGCCTGTGCACCACAACTACTGAGCATGTGCTCTAGAGCCCGCAAGCCACAACTGCTGGAGCCTGCAAACCTAGAACACGTGCTCCGCAACAAGAGAAGCCACCGCAATGAGAAGCCCGCGCACCACAACGAAGAGTAGCCCCTGCTCGCCTCAACTAGAGAAAGCCCGCGTGCAGCAAGTGACCCAACACAGCCAAAAATTAATTAATTAATTTAAAAAAATAAAGTGTGACCTATTACTAGAACAATTTCATCTCCTATGTGAATTTTTAGTAATTCATATCTTAAAATGTGACTTGTCACCAAAAAAAAGAGAGAAAGAAATCCTCCCTTTTTGTAGCATAAGACACATTTGGGACTGAATTCAAAATATTAAATATCTTAATGGAGTCTCATGGATGGATCAAAAGTAAAGCTCCTTGATCATAGAGTTTCTCAATCATAAAAATAGGACTTGTTGTAGTAGAAGGAACACTGGACTAGAAATTGGATGGCGTGGATTCTAGTTCTTTTTTTTGTAGCTAGAAGTGTAACTATGAGCAAACTAGTCTGAAAATGAGAGGCCTCTTCTATCTCAGTATTTTATTATTTGTTTTGTGTATGTGTGTGTCTGGTTTTTACACACTCTTAATTGATCTGTTTGCCGTGTGATGAGGTATACTCAGTAAGACATACACCAAGGATCTTTAAACCAGACTCACGATAATAAAAATGTCCGTCAATAAAAGACTGTTTAAAAAAGGATGGAACGGGCATGAACTAGTATGGCACTGTGACAAAAAATGTGTGAGTTTTCTACACAGAGATACGTGATGGTCTTCACATGTGAGGTAAAGTGCAAAGTGCAGAAGAGTGGGTAAAGTACGTGTGCTGGACGTCTGTCATTTACTCCAGCAATCTCAGCCACGCAGTTCTGGTAACTACTCCCTCCCACGGCTCCTTCAGGCCTGCGGGTGAGAACAGCGCCCTGTCCCGCTGCTACTAGCCCAGGGTCCTGCACTACACCCTGCTGTTTTCCTGTACGTCTCCTTAATGGAAGTCTTCAGATTACCAAATCTGAGGATGTCACCTCTTTCCTGCTGGAACACTGTCTGAAAGAATACACTCTCTTTTGAGTAAAAAAGGGAGAAAACTTTGGAACCCGTTTGTATTTTCTTGTGAATGCATAACAAAACTCTGGAAGGTACGTGAGAAACTAATGAAGGTTGTTACCTTGTAACTGCTTACAGGGCACTGGGAACTAAGCCAGTTGAGGGGAGACAATATACTTTTCTATATTGTTCCTTTTTAACTGGTGGACTTACCTGCCGCCAGTTTGTGCATTTAGTGTGTTCCTTTTACTTTGTTGTTCCTGTGTTGTGTGAAACCTTTTTTCCTCTGGAAAAAAAATACATACACATTACCTACTACAAAAATTAAAAATGTTTTAAAATTAGGACGCATGCACTTAATGTCTTTAAACATTTCAACTTTCAGGACTGACAGTGAGGACTGATATTTGGATTATTTCAACATGAGCTTCCTGTTACCCAAGCTGAGTAGCAAAAAAGAAGTGGACCAGGCGATAAAAAGTACTGCAGAGAAGGTGCTGGTTCTCAGGTTCGGGAGAGACGAGGATCCTGTCTGTCTGCAACTAGATGATATTGTAAGTGAATTTTTTAAGTAAATCGTTTTTATTAAAAAGCTATACATTCTCACTTCCACACCTGCAAAATGAATGAAAGGGAGCAGGCAGGGCCCGGGGATATAGCTGTTCATTTGTTAGCACACTTCCACTGAGAGCCGATCGTGTGCCTGCCCTGAGCTGAACCCCCAAATCTGTGATTGTGCTGAATCTGCCCTGGATGCCTTTCCTCAGTAGCAGCTGCCGAAGCTCAGTTTCACCAACAATTCAGTGGAAGACCAGGAACATTATTAACAAGAGTCTATGAACATTGTCTTACTCAGTGCTCACAGCACGGGGATAATAGCTATTACTGTTCCCAAGGGGGGCAGATGAATGCCAGGAAGGTCAGGTGACTTCCCACAGGCACAGCACCACTAAATTGCAGAGCTGGGATTTGAACTTTGTTTTCTCTGCCTGCAAATATGCTTTTCGAGTGTGCTGCCTCCAGTGTGTGCCTGATGATAATCTCTGATTTCACAACACATCTTCACAGTCTGATGAATAGGAAGGGGAGTATGGGACAGAGTAAGTTGATCCTGTCTCTGTTTATTGTGGAGAGAGACTTACCCAGGACTGAGACCTCACCCACCATTTCTACTGCTGCCACCCTCAGTGTGGATACAATGTAAGAAACCCCACTTCTGTGGTTAAAAATGAGGGTGTGGGGCTTCCCTGGTGGCGCAGTGGTTGAGAGTCCGCCTGCCGATGCAGGGGACGCGGGTTCGTGCCCCGGTCTGGGAGGATCCCGCATGCCGCACAGCGGCTGGGCCCATGAGCCATGGCCGCTGAGTCTGTGCGTCCGGAGCCTGTGCTCCGCGGCGGGAGAGGCCACAACGGTGAGAGGCCCGCGTACCGCAAAAAAAAAAAAAAAAAAAAAAAAAAAAGAGTATAGACTCTGAAGCCAAGCTGTCCGAGTTCAAATCCTAACCTTACTGCGTACAGCCATGTGACCAGGGGCACATTACCTGCCCATACCTCAGTTTGCTCGTCTGTGAAACGGTGACTGTAGCAGTGCATACCTCATAGGAATGTTGTAAGGATTAAAGGAGCCAACAAGTGTAAAGCACTTAGAACACGTAGCACATAACAAGTGCCATGTAAGTGTTTGCTATTTTTATCATAATTATCATCTATGGGGAGATTGGAAGGAAGAGATGTGGGGGAATTCCATTGTCTGTAGTACATATTTCTGAGTTGTTTTGTTTTTTATTTAAGCGAGTATGGATTTTATAAATCCATAAAAAGTTTATAAAAACTTTACAATCAAAAATAGAAGAAAAAAAAAGAAGCAGAAATATACTCACACAATTTGCCTAGGGCCCTTTCATTACCCTGCCAACAGTGATTCAGACTCTGAATGATAAGGTTACACTGTGTCTAATGTGGAACTCAAACAGGCTAGATTCTTGGCCCGGGAATTTTTTTCAAACAGAAAATTCTCTTCCAGTAAAAAGGTTCACAGAAGAAACGTTGCTGCTGCCCTCAAGTTGTAACCCACATCTCTCTCTTCATTTGTAGCTTTCTAAGACATCTCCTGACTTAAGTAAAATGGCTGCTATATATCTGGTAGACGTGGACCAAACCCCAGTTTATACACACTATTTTGACATCAGTTATATTCCATCTACCGTGTTTTTCTTCAATGGGCAGCATATGAAAGTGGATTATGGGTAAGTTATATTGACATGAAGTTATTATAGTCTTAAAAGTTTCTTTTATCCAGGCAGTTTCAGTAGCTCACCTGTTTGCATGTGATGGGGGCTTTGTGAGTCTTATGCTGGTACTGTTTCCTGAGTTGATGCACTCTCTAATTTTTTTATGTGGAACTTTGGTACAAAATGAGAGTGTTTCCAGTATGAGTGGTGAATTTTAACTTAAGTGTGAGAGAATAGTACAGTTTGTGAAGCACTCGCCATCTTTCAGTGTAGAAATACAGAACAGCTTTTTAAAAAGTTTCCCAGGAATTTTATTTAGAACAAAGTAGGTCATTTGTTCTTAACCTTTTGAAACTCATAGACTGCATCTATAAAAGAAGTAATCCTTCAGCAAATTAAGACATGCTTTTGTCTTGCCAAATTTCCTGTCTTCTTTCACTCAGAGAATTTGAAGTCATTCTTCAACAAAGTCTGTCAAGAATAAGTAACATGAGGGACTTCCCTGGTGGTCCAGTGGTTAAGGCTTCACCTTCCAACACAGGGGGTGCAGGTTCGATCCCTGGTCAGGGAGCTAAGATCCCACATGCCTCGAGGCCAAAAAACCAAAACATAAAACAGAAGCAATATTGTAACAAATTCAGTAAAGACTTTAAAAATGGTCCACATCAAAAAAAAAATCTTAAAAAAAAAAATAACATGAAATCTTTAATGCCTTCCCCTCCATCCAGTTGGCATTCCAATACTTATTAATTTTGAATGTATCCGTAATAATCCTATCATTTCTTACTGTGGTCAAGGAGTCCACTTGTCTAGATCTGTGTGCCTGCTTTGTCATCATTTATTTGAAAGTGTATTAAATATAATCTGTTTTAAGTGTTTTATAGCTATTTATTCTCCTAGAATACAGTTGATATATGTATTAGTTTGGTGAATATTTTCAGAGGGTGATTTATGATACTACTTACCACCTTAAAATGTATACAATTTTTAACCCAGCAATTGCATTTCCAGGGATTTATCTGAAGGAAAATAGTCACGAAAGTGGCCAGAATTGGCTACATAGATCTTCATCCATCCCACCATTATTTAGAAGACAGAATACTTAGAAAGAAGCTAGATGTCTACAGAAGCATACTAGAAATTAATTTAATATGGTATGGGAGATGCATGTTTAATGACTTTGAAAGAACTATGTTATATGTTCATTGAAAAAAGCACCTTACGAGATAGTTTACATGATATGATTCTCGTGACTCTGAAAAAAAGAAATGCATACACACACACACACACACACACACACACACACAAACACAAGCTTGAAAGGGTATATACCAAAATGTGGCCTATGGCCTCATTTTTTTTTTCCTAAACTGCTTCTACAGTAAACATACTTGATACTTGAAAAGTAAAAAAAAAAAAAAGGTAACATTGCACCTACCACTCAGAAGTATAAGTGACTAGAACTCAGAGACAAGGACAAGTTAATGGACTTTGCACAGTGTGTAGTCAACAACAGCAACAACAAACTAAGCCCATGCTAACACCCAGGGAATACTACTTGATGATGAGTTGAGAAGTGATTAAATAGGTTTTGAAGCAGAAGCTTTGCACCTGGTAGGGCTTACATGCTCTCCCAGCAGCCCACAACACTGGTTTTAGTCGTATATCAAATGGGCCCTGTAATCGCAAAGGGAAAATCAGTGTCAGGCTTTGTGTCTAAAGGCTCCCTGATCAGAAGAAAATAACAGAGCTGCTATTTATTTTGTTTATCCTGAAGGTCTGACAAGTAATTATGAAAAGTTTTGAGCGAGGTTGTTTCTCTCCTATGCTATTTAGGTCTCCAGATCACACTAAGTTCGTGGGAAGTTTCAAAACCAAACAAGACTTCATAGATTTGATTGAAGTAATTTATCGAGGTGCAATGAGGGGAAAACTTATTGTTCAAAGTCCTATTGATCCCAAGAATATTCCCAAATATGACCTCCTCTATCAAGACATTTAGCACTTTCACTACTATCAAAGTTGAAGAGACAGGCCCATCGTGACACAGTGCCTGACTCCAGCTGTGCTGTTTCTCTGGGGTCTTTCGGAAATGTGGTCAGCATCCCGGCGGAGAAGAGGTTTGACATGTATAGAAAATACCGGCCCCCAAGTAGAAGACCACACTGGTGCTGTGACAATTGGGAATGCCCAAGTGTCTACTCCCTGCAGAGCCCAGAGCAGTCAAGTCAGCCGTGGTCAGTTTCCCCAGTGTGGTTATTTTAATTTCTCTTCATATTATAGTTTTCTTTATTCTTTAAGATAATACAGAATCCTTCTAAACCTTGGCTAGTACAATTTGATTTAACTATGTTTATTCGATACACAAGTAAAATAGAAAGTCAATTCCCGTAAGAGCAAAAATACTCCTTTTCTACCCTATGTGTACACACCCACCCCTTCCATCTTCCTCAGCTCGCCACTCCTCCACTCGTGTATTTATCTCGTGCTCGACTATTATCCCAGTTCTTCTGGAATAAGTCATTCTTTACTGAGAGCAGGCAAGTTTGTTTTACCTTCGAGCCTTTCTGGCTCAGACTTCTAAAGGTGTCCTGGCTTGCTCAGTTTACCAGCTTTTCTATTATGAAATTGCCCAAGAAGTGAGAACTTGAACCTTCACCATCCAGCACCCAATGTGAGCTAAACAAAGAGTTAACTACCCTTAGTAAGTAGGAGCTGATCTCTCCCAGAGCTCCGTCTCTTCCTGAGGAGAAAACTGTACTTCACGGACTCAAGACTGGAAAGAGATCTCAGAATTGCTAGAAAGAAGTATCCTGTTTATAGGACTTGCCTGTGTTAACAACTTTATGAAGAATTCTCCCAGGGTCCTCTGGCACAGCCTGCCACCACTTGGGCAAGTTCCTGCTCCTCTCAGAACCTCACGGGGCTAAGGGTACTGCCTTTCTAGAATAAGAGAATAGATGCAGAGCCAGAGGGCAGTGTGCCAGGCAGCACGTGACCTGCTTGGCAGCTTTTTGCCACCTTGATGACAGACACCCAGTTCTGTGCAGGGCAGCACTGTCGGTGCAAGTCTGTCCCCCTTTGCCAGGTGCGTCCTGTCCAAGCCTTTTCTGACAAATGTGGCGTAGAAGGAAGGCTGCTGGGTACCTTGTGACCTTCATTGATAAAGGAGAGAGCCACTCCAGGAAGGAGACAACAAAACCCTGTCAGCACCACCACCGTCTTCTCCTGGCCCCCACTTCCTGCTTTC
Organism: Grampus griseus; assembly: GCF_964374135.1. Taxonomy (NCBI): domain Eukaryota; kingdom Metazoa; phylum Chordata; class Mammalia; order Artiodactyla; family Delphinidae; genus Grampus; species Grampus griseus. The sequence goes on from NC_139013.1 coordinate 43,850,648, forward strand.
ATGGTGATCGTGGTACATGGAGCTGCTGCAGCTGTCTTAGGACCACGAGGCAACCAGCACTGGGATGAAAAATGAACATGCTGAGAAGACCGGTGAAGAGAGCCTGGGTCCCTGATAACGATACTGAGCTACTGAGTGGACTCTAGACATGCATCCCTTAAGACTTCTATGAAAGAATAAAATGTCTTCACTGCCTGTCACTGTTAGTTGGATTTTCTGTCCCTCATAGCCTAAGTCACAGAGCATTTGAGGTGTGGGAAGTGCTCGGATAAGAGCAAAACCTCGGAACTTTCATGCGTAAGATTCTCATATCTTCTCTCCTACTGAGGGCTTTAGGGAATGTTTCTCTGAAGTCCTGGTTTACATGTTTTTGTTCTCATCTTGGTTGCTGTCCATTCCACAAGTATTTATTAAGTACATACTGTGTGCCCCGTCCTGTGCCAGATGCTACATAAAAACGAATGACTCCTGGATGGAAGAAAGGCTGCTTAGAAGAGACAGTGCCTGAGCCTTAAAGGAGAGTAGGAGGTACTCATGGAGAAAGGGGAGGGCTTTTCAGGAGAGGGCACCGGGGGAGGAAGGCCCGGGGGCTGGAGACAGCACGCGTGTTGAGAGGGCTCCACGGAGTCCAGTGTCACTGGAACCCGAGGAGGAGGCCAGGCGGGTGAGAGGTACCGCTGGGAGGAAGGCAGAGGAGATGAGGGAGTTGGGAAAATGCCGAAAGTTTTCTTTTCTGTTCCTCCTGAGGGGTGGGCAGGAGCCACTTAATCAGTCAGATTGCTTTTCAAGAAAACTTAGCGCTGAAGGTACGATCAGAAGACATAGGTGCCTCCTGAGAGGCATTATTTCATGTGTTTGTATTTTTCAGTTTCTAGCGATCGTCTTTTCCACACGCTCTAGAATACAGGTCTAAGTCCTTCATTGGCCTATGAGCTGTAACCTGTTGAAAATTATTGATGGATCTGGAGAGTGCATGTGAGGAGAACGTCACAGGGAAGGGCAGAACCCTAGTGAGGAATAGTGACATTTTAAGCCATGAGCAGGAGAGGCCCTATTTTGGGATGACAGGACGGTATATTGGTGAAGGGCCAGCGTACTGAATAAAGGCCTACTGCTCACTTAGAACTTTTCTTCTTCAGTTAGAAGAGCTTCATGTGCTGGGTTCTAGAACCTTTTTTCTGGGAAACCCTTAGTAACGAGACCGTTCTTTGTGAAATGAAAGACTCAGATGGCTTGCGTTTGACTCCTGGTAAAGGGTAGGTCTCTTCCAAGTGGGAAAAGCAGCCCCTCCTAAGGAAGAGACATCTAACTTTACCCGGCCCCAGAATGTTATTACTGATGAGCACTTTAGAGATCGTCTGGGTTAAGCCCCTCATAGGAGAGACCTGGGAACTGATGGGCAGGGAGCTTAAGGAACTTGGCAGATTTATCGTCGAGCTGTGATTTGGACCCAGCAAGTCCAGAAATCCTGCCTTTATACCATCTTACTTTGCCACCTGAAGCACTGGTGTGTTGGAGCACAAACAACAAAGTACTGTCTGTGTTAAAGCACTTGTTTTCATGCCACTTTGAGCTAGCATCTTCCTCACCAGCCTCCACTCTTTCTCCTCCTTTACTCTGAAGAAGCGAAAGGATGCGGTGAAAAGAGCTCGGGATTTGTATTTAGACAGACCTAGGTTAAAGGTTCAGCTTCACTATTTGATAGCTGTGTAACCCTAAGCAAATCACTTAACTTCTCTGAGTCTCTATTTCCTTGTCTGTAAAACAAGGATAACAGTGACCTCTCTGAGGCCTGCCATTGGATAGGCACTCATTCAGTGATCATGAGCGCTGCAGTGGGGCAGTTTGTATCACTTTAGGGATTTCCAGTTGCCCTGGGGGTTTTTCTGCCACACTCCCAGTAAACTCTAGAGCACTTGGCTGCTGCCATACTATAAATGAGAGAATTTAAAAAGGCCCAAGGCCAGAAACAGCACAGAAATGAGTCAAAGGAAGCTCTTTATTGATCGACTCAGCAATGCAGGGCTGGAACCCATCAGCTTCATGCCACGTTTTTGTCCCCTCTGCTACTGTCCAGTTTTCCCTCGGCCTTTCAGGCAAAGGCTTCCAGCCAGCCTTGCATTAGTTGTCAGCTATGGTTTTCTGAACCCAGTCCAGAGTGGAGGACACCTTCACATACACACCGTACTCGGCAGTAGCACAGCTCTTGTCAAAGCTCAGGATCCCAGCCGCATACCAGGTGTCGTCAGCCTCGTCGTGAATTGCAAAGGCGCTGCCGGCATCGCCATAGCAGGTGTCTTCCTGGTACTTGGACAAGCCAGCACAGAAGGTGTGCTCATTCAGTATCGGCTGCACCCCCACAGGGCTCTTTGGTGTCTTCTTTTCGGGTACTGTGCTGCCTTCGTAGTGCTGTACACACTTGTCTTGGTCAGCCACCGGCAGCATGATGTACTTCAGATGCTCAGTAAAAACTAAGTTGGCATTTCGCCCCCAGCCAGACACGTAACCCACACGCCCCGCTTCCACGTAATCTTTTGAAGGTAGGCAGATGGGCATTACTGTCTCATCAATGGGCACCTTCTCTCTGAGTTTGATGAGCCCAATGTCTACCTCGGAGTAGTCAGGGTGGAGAAGCACCTTCTCAATCTCCACAAGCTGCTTTCTCCCCACATAGAGTCTTAAAGTAGGAGCAATGTCTTTTGCTTTTGTTGTATTGTCATGACCCAAGAAGAGATTTTTGGCTGTGGTCAGCAGCCATTGTTCATTGATCAGCGTGGCCCCCGAGGTGAGATTATTGCGGGAGACCATCTTAGCCTGCCAGGGAAAGCTGCCTTTGGCATCCAGTGAGCCGCCGATGATCCTTTGCACCTGAACCGCTGGATGCTTGGGCTTTCCGCATACTGTTGAGGAGAGTAAGAAAACTATGAGCAGAATGTGACCGTCTCCCAGTCTTTCCCAGGGAAGGATAAAAGGACCAACTCTTGCTGCTGTCTGAACGGTCACTGTTCATTTCTCCAGAGCTGGAAATGTTTGCACGCTTTGCCCTTACCTTCTGCTCCTCTTGTTCCCAGTGTTTATAGTTTAAAATGATTCTTTTTTTTTTTCTTTTAATGTTTACGTCACTAAAGCGGAGTTCTATTTCCTGCTTTTCTAACTCACAAAGAAACAAGTAGCCCTGAAGTTTTCAAACTCTGGCCACTGAACTCTATGTATATTTAAACAGTCTATCACAGCAAGATGTCCATAGCTCCCTTAAATTCATTGTAAGCACAAGGAGCTACCATGATTCATTCTCTCTGAATAAAGAGGGATGTGATATTGCATTTCATAACAGGCAGGTTAGCAGTTCCGCATCCCTAGTAGCAGAAGACGGTAGGCAAGATCCTCTTGTTCCAAGAGGGAAAAGGAGGGAGCGTCAGCTCTTTCTAGTAACAACAGAGTCCTGACCCATCTCCAGCCTCCTTTGTCATAGTCTCACGGATTAAGGTTTTGTTATGCCCTCTCTTGACCTGTTGTTCCTGGAGCTTGCTTTACCCTTGGCCCAGGGCTCTCTAGGTGGGCTCTATGTACACACAGAGTTTCCTGATCCTCTGTGGGCAGTGTAGACAGTGGATTCAGTCAGTGCCCCGCAGGCCAAATGAACAAATCCTTAGTAAACTTCATGGGGAAGTATTACCTGCCTGTGCACTTCTCTGCCCAGCCACCTGTGGTTCTCCCTGGTCCCTCCCCTCGGCTCTTGTGTGCCCAGAGGAAACCACACAGGGAGGATGTTCCTCTAGGACATTTCAATCCCTGCTGGTGCACCGACCCCTCAATACCCACTTTTCCGTCTCCTTCCCAGGACCCATGATTTCCTACCTGCTTCACACTCAGGGAGTTGCTCTCCAAGGTCCTTATTTATCCACTGCTTCTCCGTGTTTAAGGTGTACACTCCTGAAACAAAAAGAAAAAAAAATGAGCCAAAAGGGAAATTGTATCTGGACCTAGCGTGGGGAGAGAAGGTATTTAAAGAGCAGAATCAGAGAGGCAGGAAGGGGGAGGGCAGGGGAAGAGGAGGAAGGGAGGAGTGCTGTGCTAGAAGCCAAGTGCGGGGGCCACGGTGCAGCCCAGCAGGGCAGAACAGTGGTCACGGGGACCGTGGCGATCATGGTGATCGTGGCAAGGCTGTACGGGGTCCTGACTCCCTCTTACAGGCTACCTGAACTTGGGCAAATTACTCAACCTTTCTGTGCCTCAGTTTCAGCAGCAGCAAAGTGAGAGTAATAACAGTATCTCTTAGGAATCCCCTGGTGGTCCAGTGGTCAGGACTCCGCACTTCCAATGCAGGGAGCACAGGTTCGATCGCTGGTCGGGGAACTAAGGTCCCACGAGCAGTGCAGGGCGGCCAAAATAAATAATAGTATCTCTGCGGAGGGGTGTTGTGAGGACCTAGTGAGCAAGTCCATGTGAAGCACTTAGAACAGTTCCAGGAGTGCAGTGCTCACTAGGTAAGGGCTCCCTGTCGTCATCACCGTCACCGTCATTTTGTCCACGTAGATGTCACCCTGAGAGGGTAGGCTACATGGCGTCACCTCCCTCCCCTTAACAAAGAAGAAAACTTGAAGCTGAGAAAAGTTAATTTGCCCAAAAGGCCACAGCTACCGGTGACAAAACCCTTGTTAGAATCTAAATCTCCTGGCTCCAGAGAACACGGGCACTTTCTGGACAGTCACCCTGGCTCCACTCCTTGTGGAAATGGTGGGACAGAGGAGGGCCCGGGGACATTCGTCCCGGCCTTACCATCTCCAGCGCGTAGTTTGTAGTAGGTTTTACACCGATAGCGAACCAAGTGTTCCAGGTAGCCATTGGCAATCTCAGGGGGCTTTAAGCAGCTGTCATCTGCAAAGAAAAACAGGAAGAGAAATTTCGTAGTCAGAAGCTTCCCCTAGAGACCCAAAAAGTCAGAGGAGAAGCAGCTGCTTTGCACATCAACCTCCCTCCACCCCAAATGGAAGCCCTGGGGAGGGCAATCTCCCCTTATTTCTGGCTGGCTTCCCAATTTTCTTCATGATACTGAAAGACCAGAGATTAAGGTGAGAAGGAGCAATTGGATCTTCCCCAGGAGAGGGTGCAGGTCTGATGGGGCAAAAGTGGATGCAGCAGTGCTGGGAGGTACAGCTCTTGTCCAAACACAGAGTCCTACCTGTGGCAGTTGTGGTCTCGCTGGTTTCCACCGCGAAAAGCTGACCGCAGAGCAGTAGGGCGACAACAGCTCGCAGGGCACTGCAGAAAAGACGGAAAGGAGCGCGCAGCTCGTCTCCCCGCTTCACCACACACACACACACACACACACACACACACACACACACACACACACACACACACACACACACACACACACACACACACACACACACACACACACACACACACACACACACACACACACACACACACACACACACACACACCCCATTAGGCAAAAAATAGATACGGAAGTGCTAGGACCTAGAAAGAAGCCCTTCACCCACCCACATGCATAGTTTAGGAGCTTCCCAGTCACCCAGGTTCCAGCATGTTCTGTGCTGCTGGGAATTCTACAGAAGCTTCAGAGAAGAACAAGCAAGATAGGAAGGCACATGGGGATTGGGCCTCAGTTTCTGGCAGCATTCAGGAAACATTAAATTGTTAATATATGAGCTCTCCAGCAAAGAGAAATCTCACTTGGGCACCCTAAGGTGCTGGGCTACAAGGATACTGCTAATGAAATGTGGATAACTGGAAGATGGGGAAGTTGGAATTTATTATGCTGTTCTCTCTACTTTTTGAAATTTTCCATAATAAGAGGTTTTTTTTAATGTATAATTTAAAACACTGATACAGCTTTTTCTATTATTTTATAATTTGACTTCAGGAAATGGTATAGCAAACCCCAGGATTCCAGGTTACCTGGAAGATAACTGGCTCCCTGAAAGGTCGACTGTGCACATGGGCATCAATGCACAGGCTATATTCACCAGTTAACCATCTCCCTGAAGGATGTCAGCTACTCAAATATTGCTTGGTTAAGTTTCTAGTCTCGTTATTTCAACATTTCAAAAAAAATTTTTATTTTTTTTTTAAATCTGAGTGCCTGAATTGTGTCACTCAAATGTGTCACTATTGATCTTTCTTATTATACATTTTTAAAAAGAAAAAAAAATCTGCTAATAGGCATATTCAAAATGCCAGGGGGAATTCCCTGGCGGTCCAGTGGTTAGGACTCAGCACTCTCATTACCAAGGGCCCAGGTTCATTCCCTGGTTGGGGGACTAAGATCCCACAAGCCGTGTGGCATGGCCCAAAAAAGAAAAAAAATGCCAGGAGGCCTACCACAGGAGCTGCTGGCATCCCCCGCGAAAATATCATAACCTCGAGGAAAAAGCTATTCCTTAGGGGCTTCCCTGGTGGCGCAGTGGTTGAGAATCTGCCTGCCGATGCAGGGGACACGGGTTCGAGCCCTGGTCTGGGAAGATCCCACATGCCACGGAGCAACTAGGCCCGTGAGCCACAACTACCGAGCCTGCGCATCTGGAGCCTGTGCTCTGCAACAAGAGAGGCCACGATAGTGAGTGGCCCGCGCACTGCAATGAAGAGTGGCCCCCGCTTGCCGCAACTGGAGAAAGCCCTCGCACAGAAACGAAGACACAACACAGCCAAAAATAAATAAATAATTAATTTAAAATGAATATCTGCTTATAAAAAATATTTGTTAAAAAAAAAATCTATTCCTTAGAGAAAGTCACATCTCATGGGAAAGACAGCACCATCTGAATTACCCTTTATGGATACGGAAAAGCAGAGGATTTAACACAGAAAACACTTTATTCACTATAATTTAGCCCATTTGCCTTATTCCTTTGTTATATTTTTGCATCTCTCCTGTAAGCCTCTCCTGTACCTGGGCTGTCATGTAGATAAAAGATATATACAAAGAAGGATGAAATAATCCAGAGGAAAGGGGGGACAGGGCTGAACTGTGGACTCACCTCATCTTTGGTACGTCTGCCTCTGAAACAGCAGTGCTGTGGGGCACCTTCTGATGCTTTTATGTCTCCGGTATCTCACTCCACCCCCTTCTTGATTTCATAATCCCTGTGTCTACACACTTTGGCCTTGCTAAGGTCACTCGCATTTTCCAGTAAGAAAGCCACAAACAACATCTCTGTTAAAGAGTCGAGCTCTTGCTTCACGCTTGAGTTTCCCCTGGTGTTCTTCATGCTTGAGCCAAAGAAACCTGGCCACATCATGACCCCATGTAGCTGCCAAAGTGTTTCCCGAAATCAGCCACTGTGCAGGACTGGGGGAGGAACCGTCAATCTGTGTCTCTTTGTTTTGGATGATTTTCAGCACTGAACAGAGCCTTTTTGGGGTTATTTCAGATCCCTTAGAGACACTCCTGCAACCTGGCTGAGATAGGGCTCTAAAGTAAGCATGTCCTTTTCAGAATCATTTTCCCCACTCTGTGTTGCCATCTCCTTATTGCTGCAAAGCTCTCCAACCTGAAATCAGTAAAATGTATTTATTATGTCTTCTCTGATGTCTTTTTCCAAGAAATCACACAACATTGTTAAAGCTATAGTGTAGACGCAAACTATACTCAATGGCAGTGGTTATCGTGGTTTTATAGTCCAGTAATCAATCCAAATAGGCAGGCGAGAAAAATAGATGTGCTTTAGTCAGATGCCTGCAGCTGTGTATCCCAAGTACTGTTCAACTGAAATTTAATATCAACTCATTTATAAAAAGCCAGTGGTTCTTAAATTAGAGTGTGCAGAAGAATCCCTTTGGGATACTTAAGGTGGCACTGATGTAACAGCAGAATAACTGGAAACAGCACAAATGTCTATCAATAGGAGAATGGCTAAATAATGTTGGTATATTTGTATAACAGGACATTATACAGCCGTGAGAATGAATGAACTATGAAAGAACATGGATAGCGTTATAAACATAATTTTTAAAGAGAACTTCAAGTTTCAGGAGATTATATTAAGTAAGAATGATACCGCTTCTGTAGAGCTCAAAATCAGGTAAACTCAATAATGGATTCTAAGATATGACACCAAAATCGCAAGCAACAAAAGGAAAAATGGGTAAATAGAGCTTCATCAAAATTAAAAACTTCTGTGCATCAAAGGATAATATCAAGAAAGTGAAAAGATAATCTATGAATAGGAGAAAATATTTACAAATCATATATCTGATAAGCATTTAATATCCAGAATAAAGAACTCTTACAGCAACAAAATAAAAAACAAACAAACAATTAAACATGAGCAAATGACATGAATAAACATTATTCCAAAGAAGATATACAAAAATGGTCAACAAGTACATGAAAAGATGATCAACATTGCTGGAAAATGTCATTAGGGAAATGCAAGTCAAAACCGCAAGACATCACCTTACATCTACAAGTATGACTACAATCACAAGAAAAACTATATATAATAAGTCTTGGCAAGGATGTGGAGAAATTGGAACTCCCATACATTGCCGGTGGACATGTAAAATGGAGTAGTATCTGCAAAACAGTATGATGGTTCCTCAAAAAGCTAAACTAGAATCGCCATATGACCCAGCAATTCCGCTTCTAGGTATTTAATCCAAAATAATTGAAAAGGGACTCAAACAGAGTCTTTTCTTTTTTTAATAAATTTATTTATTTATTTTTGGCTGCGTTGGGTCTTTGTTGCTGCGCGTGCGGGCTTTCTCTAGTTGTGGCGAGCAGGGGCTACTCTTCGTTGCGGTGCATGGGCTTCTCATTGCAGTGGCTTCTCTTGTTGCAGAGCATGGGCTCAGTAGTTGTGGCGCACAGGCTTAGTTGCTCCACAGCATGTGGGATCTTCCTGGACCAGGGCTCAAACCCGTGTTCCCTGCATTGGCAGGTGGATTCTTAACCACTGTGCCCCCAGGGAAGTCCTCAAACAGATTCTTGTACACCAATGTTCATTGCAGCATTATTCACAATATCCAAAGGTAGAAACAACCCAAATGTCCTTCAACAGATGAGTGGATAAAAATACATACAGTGGAATATTATTCACCTATAAGAAGTTCTGATACATGCTGCAACATGAAACTTTGAAAACATTATGCTAAGTGAAAGAAACCAGAAACAAAGAGACAAATATTATGTGGTTCCACTTGTATGAAATGTCTAGACAGAAAGTAGAATAGAGGCTCCCTGGGGCCGGGGGAAGGGAGGAAAGGGGAGTTATTGCTTAATGGGTACAGAGTTTCTGCTTGGAATGATGAAAAAGTTTTGCAAACAGTGGTGATGTTTGCACAATATTGCAAATATAATTAATGCCACTGATTTGTATACTTTAAAGTTGTTAAAATCAGAAATTTCATGTTATATATATTTTATCACAATAAAAAAATTCAAAAAAAATAAACTTTTTCTTAGCCAAAGAAAACTTTTTAAAAACAACCAAGACTGAACAATATAATGTATAGGCATAGATGCCAAGAAGACAAAAACTTTATTTTAAAAAATTTTAATAGAACGGAAAACACAAAATGTAAAATGTTACCTCTCGTAGGGAGGCGGAAGGCATAAGAGAGAAGCACATAGGTAAATATAAATAAATTATTGTTAATGATCCAACTTTTGGGCTGGGTAATAGGTTCATGAAAGTACACTTTATTGTGATTTATTTTTAAAAAGACATCACACATACACATATATGTATATCACATATAATTATAGGTATCAAATAACATTTAAAAATATGAAGGAGGGGGAAATCACGTGATAGACTTATTAAGAAGCAAAGCCCAGGCCCCTCCTTCCAGAAATTTTGATTCGATAGGTCTGTCAGTGTCTACAAATCTGCGTTTTAAATGACCATAACTTCTCCCAGCCCCGTATGCACGCTACTGCGCGACGGTGCAGCTCCATGATCCTATGAAATGGAGGGGGAGGCTTTCTCTTTGGGCTGCAGCTACCCCTCCTAAGGGATCTAAAATGAAACATTTCTGGGGACATCTCTGGGGGCGCGGTGGTTAAGACTCCGCATTCCCAATGCAGGGGGCCAGGGTTCAATCCCTGATCAGGGAACTAGATCCCACATGCATGCTGCAACTAAGAGTTCACATGCCACAACTACAGAGCCCACAAGCCGCAACTAAGACCCAGCGCAACTAAATAAATAAAAACTTAAAAAAAATTAAAATAAAATGAATCATAGTGAATACATTTTATAGGGAGAACAGAAAGCAGAAAAGTTTAAAAGATCAATAAGTGAGGACAGCAATTAGTGGAGGAGCTCAAAGGGCAAAGTTTTGACTTTGGAAGAAAAAACTATTTTTAAAAGTTTGTTCTGCCAATATGGAAGTCTTGAAATTTTGTAAGCTACAGAAAAATAAAAATAAGAAAAAGTCCTCCCATTATTTCACCACCCCAAGACCCAAGACAGCCGGTAACTAACCACTATTAACACTTTAGTGTCACTTCCTTCCAGGCTTTTCTCTGTACACATTTTTACATAGTTTTGATAATTCATTATACAGAATTTTTGCGTGGTCTGCCTTTTTCACCCAATGTTATAGGCATTTTCCATCTTGCAGCAAATCTCTGTGAACCATTTTTAATGCCATATTTTATTTCTAACTTAAATATCCCCTCATTGTTGCAAATTTAAGGTGATTCTAATTTGTCTTTTATAAATATCTTATATAAACACAGGGAGGTGAGGTAGGAGGCCAGGCTCACTTTATTCCATATGGATATACAATTGATTCCGGCATCATTTACTAAAAATCTTAAGTGTTCAGCTTGATGAATCTTTATATAACTCCTGTGTAATCAACACTCAGATCAAGATTTAGAATATTTCCAGCCCCCAAGAAGCCTACTTTGGGTTTCTTCCAGTCAACGCCCAACCCCCCAAAAGTAACCATTGTTCTGACTTCTCTATCTTGATAGAATAAGTTTGCCTGTTCTTGAACTTCATATAAATAAAATCAAATAGTAGTCATTCTTTGTTTCTGGCTTCTTTTGCCCATCATTATGTCTGTGAGAATCATCCATGTTGTCATATTAGTTTACTTCTTTTTTTTTCTTTCATTGCTGAGAAGTATTCCACTGTATGAATAAACCACAACTGATTTATCCATTCTCCTGTTTATGGATATTTGAATTTATTCCAGTTCAGGGCTATTATAAATAAAGCTGCTTTGAACATTCTTGCATGTCTTTTGGTGGATGCATGCACTCATTTCTCTTGGATAAATACTTTGTTGTGTCAACGGTAGGCATATATCTAGCTTTGATAGATACTACCAAATGGTTCTCCAATATACAGTCCCAGCAGCAATATGGCAAAGTTCCAGTTGATGCATATCCTCGCCAATGCATTATAATTTTAGCCATTCTGGTGCATATGCAGCAAAATATAATGACTTTAATTTGCATTTCCCAGACATCAAATGATATGTAGAACACTTTTTCTGTCCTGTTGACCCATTTAGATATTCTCTCTGTGAAATGTCTTTTCCCTGTTGATTTGTTAGGAGCTGGGGTTTTTCGTCTTTTTTTTTTTTAAGATATTTTGAACACTAATCTTTTGTTAAGTAAATGTATTGTCAACATCTCGCATTCTAAGGCTTGTCTTTCACTCTCTTAATCGTGTATTTTGATGAACAGAAGTACAGTATTTTTTTTAATTTGTTTATTTTTTAGTTTTGGCTGCGTTGGGTCTTCATTGCTGCGCATGGGCTTTCTCTAGTTGCAGCGAGCGGCGGCTACTCTTCGTTGCGGTGCACGGGCTTCTCATTGCCGTTGCTTCACTTGTTTTGGAGCACAGGCTCTAGGCACGCAGGCTTCAGTAGTTGTGGTGCACGGGCCTAGTTGCTCCATGGCATGTGGGATCTTCCTGGACCAGGGCTCGAACCTGTGTCCCCTGCGTTGACAGGCTGATTCTTAACCACTGCGCCAGCAGGGGAGCCCCGAATTACAATAGTTCTGAATTTTAATGTCCTAATTTATCAGCTTTTTAAATTTTATGGTTAGTGTTTTTTGTCCTGATTAAGAAATCTTTGCCTATAAGATTATGACAACATTCTCTTAAATTTTATTCTAGAATTCTATCTTCACATTTAGGTCTATGATCCATATGGAATTAATGTTCATGTATGATGTGAGATAAAAGTTCAGGTTCATTTTTTTCCATATAGATAAGCAATGGCTCCAGTATCATTTGCTGTAATGATCATCCTTTGCTCCTAATTTGCAGTAGTATCTTTGTCAGAAGTTAGATGACCATATATGTGTTGGTCTCTTTCTGTATTCTTTATTCTGTTCCATGAATCTATTTGTTTAATCTTAGGCCAATGCCACAGTCTCAATAAGGAGTAGTTAATAGTAAATCTTGCTATCTGGTATTTCAGGTGTTCCAAACATATTCTTCTTCCTCAAGATTGATCTGACTGACTACTCTAGGTCCTTTGCATTTCATCCTCATATTAATTTTATTTTTTAATTAATTTTATTGGAGTATAGTTGATTTACAATGTTGTGTTATTTTCTGCTGTACAGCAAAGTGAATCAGTTATACATATACATATATCCACTCTTTTTTAGATTCTTTTCCTGATAGGTCATTACAGAGTATTGAGTAGAGTTCCCTGTGCTATACAGTAGGTCCTTATTAGTTATCTATTTTATATATAGTAGTGTGTATATTTCAGTCCCAATCTCCTAATTCATCCCTCCCCCCCCTTACCCCCTGGTAACCATAAGTTTGTTTTATACATCTGTAACTCTTTTTATCTTGTAGGTAAGTTCATTTGTACACTTTTTTTTAGCTTCCACATATAAGCAATATCATACGATATTTGTCTTTCTCTGTCTGGCTTATTTCACTCAGTATGACAATCCATGTTGCTGCAAATGGCATTTTCATTTTTTATGACCGAGTAATATTCCAGTGTGTGTGTGTGTGTGTGTGTGTGTGTGTGTGTGTGTGTGTGTGTGTGTGTATCCATATATATATATATATATATATATATATATATATACCACATCTTCTTTATCCATTCCTCTGTTGATGGACATTTAGGTTGCTTCCATGTCCTGGCTGTTGTAAATAGTGCTGCAATAAACATTGGGGTGCATGTATCTTTTTGAATTATGGTTTTCTCTGGATATATGCCCAGGAGTGAGATTGTTGGATCATATGGTAGCTCTGTTTTCAGTTTTGTAAGGAACCTCTATACTGTACCAACTTACATTCCATCAACAGTGTAGAAGGGTTCCTTTTTCTCTGCACCCTCTCCAGCATTTATTGTTAATAGATTTTTTGATGATGGCCATTCTGACAGGTGTGAGGTGACACCTCATTGTAGTTGTGATTTGCATTTCTCTAATAATTAGTCATGTTGAACATCTTTTCATGTGCCTCTTGGCCATCTGTATGTCTTCTTTGGAGAAATGTCTATTTAGATCTTCTGCCCATTTATTGATTGGGTTGTTTGTTTTGATTGGGTTGTTTGTTTTGTTTTGTTTTGTTTTTTTGATATTGAGCTGCATGAACTGTTTGTATATTTTAGAGATGAATCCCTTGTTGGTCTCTTTGTCTGCAAATATTTTCTCCCATTCTGTGGGTTGTCTTTTCATTGTGTTTATATTTTCCTTTGCTGTGCAAAAGTTTTAAGTTTAATTAGATCCCATTTGTTTATGTTTGTTTTTATTTTCACTACTGTAGGAGGTGGATCAAAAAAGATCTTGCTGCGATTTCTTGTACCCCTTTCATTAGATTTATTCCCAAGTATTTGATTTTTATGCTATTGTAAATTATATTTTAATTTAATGTGCTAATTGTTTATTACTAATATAGGAAAGTACAATTAATTTTCATATATTGACCTTGTATCCAGCAATCTTGGTAAATTCACTAACCAAATCTAATACTTTGATTAATGTTCTACATTTTTAGGTACACAGTCATGCCATTTGCAAATAATGGCTCTTTTACCTCTTCTTTTCCAATCTTTTTTTTTTACGGTACACGGGCCTCTCACTGTTGTGGCCTCTCCCGTTGCGAAGCACAGGCTCCGGACGCGCAGGCTCAGCGGCCATGGCTCACGGGCCCAGCCGCTCCGCGGCATGTGGGATCCTCCCGGACCGGGGCACGAACCCGTGTCCCCTGCATCGGCAGGCAGACTCTCAACCACTGCGCCACCGGGGAAGCCCTTCTTTTCCAATCTTTAACCTTTATACCTTGTTTCTTTTTCTCACTTTATTGCACTAACTAGGATTTTCATTACAGTGTTAAATGGAAGTAGGGAGTGGACATCCTTGTCTTGTTCCCAAACTCAAGAAGGCAGAAAACATTCAAAATTTCACTCTTAAGTTAGTTGTAGGTTTGTTTTGTTTTGTGTTGTTTTGAGGTTGTTGTTGTTTTGTTTTGTTTTTAGGTATCCTTTATAAGATTAAGGAAGTTTCTTTCTATTCTTAGTTTGTTGAAGTTTTGTTATTTTTTTTAACATAAAGAGATGTCAAATGCTTTTTCTTTATCCACTAAAATTTTCTCTTTATTGTGTTAATGTGGTGAATTACATTGATTGATTTTTGAATGTTAAACCACCCTTGCATTTCTGAAATTAACTTCAATTTCTCATAATGTAGTAGAATTTTTAAATATTGCTGGGTTTCATTTGCTAATTTTTCTAAAGGATTTTTCCATCTGAGTTCATGGTAACTATTGGCCTATGATTTTCCTTTCTTGTAATGTCCTTATCAAGATTTCATATTAAGGTTATGTTGATCTCGTAACACAAGTTGGGGAGTGTTCCTTATTTCTCTGTTCCATGAAAGAGCTTATGTAGGACTGACACTATTTCTTCCTTAATTGTTTGGAGGAGTTTGCCAATGAAGGCCCACAGGCCTATAGTTTCCTGTGGGAAAACTTAAAATTTCAGATTGTTTCTTGAATAGATAAGGGACTGTTCAGAGTTCCTGTTTTTTCTAGTGGTAGGTTGTGTTTGTCTAGAAATTTACCCATCTCAGCAAAGTTGTCAAATTTATTGGCATAAAGCTGTTCCTAACATTACTCTATTATATTTGTAATATCAGTAGGATTAGTAGTGATGCCCTGTCCTGATACTGGTAATTTGTGGGGGATTTTTCCCTTTTTTCTTGAAAAATCTTGCTAAGGATTTATCGATTTTATTAATCTTTTCAAACTTCAAACTTTTGCTTTAGTTGATTTTTTTCTATTGTTTGCCTCTTTTTCTTTCAATGATTCCCACTCTTAACTTTATTATTTCCTCTTTTTTTCTTACTTTAATTTTTTAATTTTCTTTTTTGAACTTCTTAAAGCAGAAACTTTTATCAATTTTAACTTTTCATTTCTAATGCATGTATTTAAAACTATATATTTTCCCCTACATGCTGCTTTACCTATATCCCATAAGTTTTAATAAAATTTTTATCAATCAGTTTAAAATATTTTCTAATTTCCATTTTATGTCTTGTTCATTCCATGATTATTTAAAAGTATGCTGTTTAACTTGCAAACATTTGGAGATTTTAAAATTATTTTTCCTCTGTTGATTTCTAGTTTAATTACACAGTGGTCAGAGAATATACTCCATATGATTTTTTTAAATTTATTTATTTATTATTTATTTTTGGCTGTGTTGGGTCTTTGTTGCTGCACACCGGCTTTCTCTAGTTGTGGCGAGCGGGGGCTACTCTTCATTGCAGTGTGCAGCTTCTCATTGCTGTGGCTTCTCTTGCTGTGGAACACAGGTTCTAGGCGCTCGGGCTTCAGTAGTTGTGGCACGTGGGCTCAGTAGTTGTGACACTCGGCCTCAGTAGTTGTGGCTCGCGGGCTCTAGAGCTAATGCTCAGCAGTTGTGGCGCACAGGCTTAGTTGCTCCGCAGCATGTGGGATCTTCCCAGACCAGGGCTCGAACCCGTGTCCCCTGCATTGGCAGGTGGATTCTTAACCACTGCACCACCAGGGAAGTCCCCTCCATACAATTTTGATCCTTTGAAATTTATTGAGACTTGCTTTATGGCCTAGCATATGACCTGTTTGGATAAGTGTTCCATGTGTAGTTAAGAAGACAGCAGTTCTTGGGTATAGTGTTCTAAAAGTGTCAATTAGGTCAAGTTTGTTAATTGTGTTGTTCAAGTCTTCTATAGGCTCACTGAGTTGTTTCCTGCTTTTTGTGTTAGTTACTGAAAGAAAGCTTATAAATTTGTCTCTTTTTTCTTTAAGTTCTGTTATTAGGTACATACAAATTTAGGTTTGTTATGTCTTCCTTTTAAGTTGACTCTTTTTTTTTTGGCTGCACTGGGTCTTAGTTGTGGCGCACGGACCCTCTCGTTGAGGTGCACGAGCTCAGTAGTTGTGGCGCGTGGGCTTAGCTGCCCCGCAGCATGTGGGAACTAGTTCCCCGATCAGGGATCGAACCCACGTCCCCTGCATTGGAAGGCGGGTTCTTTACCACTTCACCACCAGGGAAGTCCCTAAATTGACTCTTTATTGTTATGAAATGTCCTTGTTTATCTCTAGCAATTTTTCTTGCCATAAAGTCTCTTGAACTGATGTTACTGACTCTTTTGGTTAGTGTTTTCATGGTATATTTTTTCTATCTATATGCCATATAATTGTTATTTGATTTTTTTAATCAATTCTGACAATCTTTGCATTTTAATTGGAATGTTTAGTTTATTTACCTTTAATGTAATTAATAGAATTGGTTTCATTTACCATCGTGCTATTTGTTTTATATTTAATCCTTAAGTTCTTTTCTCTTTATTTCTCCTTTCCTGCCTTTCTTTTCTTTGTATTACTCAGTTTTTAAAAATATCCTCTATTAGCATTTTTTGTTATTTATTCTTGTATTATCTTTCTAGTGGTTACCCCAAAGATTTCAAGGTATGCATCCTTGACTTATTATAATCTACTTTAAATTAATGCCTTTACCACTCCCCAAATAATACAAGAACTTTACAATTTAAATCTTTTTACCTTCTCCCATTCTTTATGCTACATATTATAACTCCCATAATCATTTTTTAAAAACAGTTGCTAGCAGGTAGATATGATATAATTTGAAATGTGAGTAAATAGAAGACAAATTCACTGTTGTGGAAATTAAAAGGAAGGGATAAAATCAAGAGAATTTTCAGAAAAACAAATTGTAAAACTCAGTGAGTGATCAAATATGGGGAGGGCAAAGGAAAGACAAGGCTTGAAAATGACTCAGGGTTATAACCTTGAGACTCAGGGTCTCAAGTGAATAGATACGGGAAGACTAGGACTGGGATTTTGGGGTGTGTATGGGAAGAGAAAACACTGAGCTCAAGTTTTGAAATGAATGTTATGTAAAATTGGGGTGTGAAAGATGAAGCAGAGGACCAGATTTGGAAATCATCTAAATATATAACAATTTTACTAGAACTTGCATGAGGAATGAGTTTATCAGGACACCAAATATAAAAGGAGGCATATTCATTCATTCATTCATTCATTCATTCATTCATCAAACATTTATCAAGTGTCTACAATGTGCCTACATGTCCTAAGTGCTGAGGACATAACAGAGAACAAATCAAACAAAACCCCTGCCCTCCTGGAGCTGACATTCTAATGGGAATATAATGGATGATTAGTGGTTGGAGTTAAAAATACATCATTAATTGAGACAGAGGAGTATTCACTATATAAGCAGAATCTGTAAAGATGCTGTCCATGAAAGCTAGGAGTTGAAGAAAAGCTTGAATAAGGCAGAAATACTGTACTTCAATGGCTCCCAAACTTTGCTGTACTTTAGAATTTCCTGGGGAGCTTTTAAAAATCCTAATGCCCAGGTCATACCGCATCCCTGTTACATCCAAATGCATGGGGGTAGGTGCCAGGCACGAGCATTTTTTAAAGATAGCCAGGTGATTCCAAATGCAGCAAAGTTTGGGAACCACTGTCATACTTCGTCGAGTTTAATATGCTACGAATTGGAAGAAAGAGAAAATTCTGCCAATTAAACTCTGACAGAATGCTTAAGATACCATCAATGCAAGATGCATCTCAATTTCAGAGGTGTTATAATGGAACAATAATCAGCATCTTAGAATTGAGGAGACTCTCTGGTCACAAGTGCATGGGCAGCCATGGAATGAGACCAGTTGGATTTTCCCAGCAGTGCACATGACCTTAGAACAGAATGACTAGTTGGGTGTTGAATTCAGAACAGCACATGTTGTTCAAAATTTCAGTTCGTCTTGATAAATTAAACAAAGACGTTCCTGCTATTATGCCTCTTTCTAGGTTATCTCCCTTTTCCTCAGGGACCAGGAACTACGAAATCCTAGTATGCCCAGAACATGGACATTGGTTCCCAGAGATACTTCCTTAGTGCCAGCAATTCTCTTTGCAAAGACTGGGCCACTGGCAGACATACAAACAGATATTTTAAGCCTTTTAAAAAGCTTCTTAAACTAGCACCAACCCTGACACTTTATAAATGAGGAACTTCCAAGTTTCAGACTTCTAAATCAAATATTATCCTCAGACCAGCTTCCTATCAGTAAAGACAGCCAACCAGAGATGGTAAACCCACAGTCTGTCAAAACTTCAAACATAATCTGCCTTCCCCAGGATGAAATTGGTCAGAAGTCAGAGCATAAGGATCTTAGGATAAGTTTAAAAAACTATATTCCAAAGAGTTCATATAAACTTTCCTCGGTTTCTGCAACTGCATTCGTAGGACAGAAAGCAAGGACTTCTTCTAGGTCCCAGGAAACAGGTAGGGGCCAGGTTGGCATTTGTTTTTCACCTTAATCACTACACCCAGCAGTGCCCGACACACACACACACACACACACACACACACACACACACACACACACACACACTCAGTTCAGTTTGCTGAATAGAACAGGTGATAAACAGAGCCTCTGCCCTCAAAGAGTTCAGAGTGGCGGAGAAATGAGTATACAGCATAATTAAACGCTGCCTGTCACATCAGCTTCTATCTGCAGTAACGAGCAGGCCCTCGGGCGTGAAAGCTGTTGGTAGAACCAGCCCTCCAAGTGCCTCAGGAGAGTGGGCACCCGCCTCATAACAATAACAGCTAACATTGTCAGAGTCCTTCCTGTGTGCCAGGCACTGCTGGGTGAGCTTTCTGTGTGTTGGTTCATTTAATTCTTCAACAGCACCTAAGCAATAGATCCTTTTATTATCTAATAACCCCATTTTTACAACTGGGTACAGAGAAGAGAAGGAACTTGCTCGAGGCAACACAGCTACCTCGAGGCAGGATTCAAACCTGAGCAGAGTCCTCGGCCACCTTAAGGTACTCCCTCCCCAACACGAGGGAGTACTTAACTGGATTTTCAAGGCCCCTCACATATCCAGCCTTGAGTTCTCACAATTAGAGTCACTTTTAAGGGTCAACTAGGGACAAATCCTGTACTGAATTAAGACATTATTACCTGGAAGGGATAACAAACTTGCTAGCTAACCTCACTAGTCAGGGTAAGGATATCAGTTCTGAGTGGCTATCAAAGCCCATTAAGAACCGTGTGTATCATTAAAACCAGGACCCTGGCAGTGATACCCAGCAGAGGGCAAGGAAGACCCTAAAACACTGGCACCCAAAGCTGGAGAAGCCTGATGCTGCAAAGAAGTGAGCCCCTGTCCAGGCCCTGAGAGCACCACAGCGGGGAAGCAGGAAGAACCATGTGGGCCTTGGCTGCAAGACGCATTAGGAAATAGACCAAGGAAACTGCCTGGCAAGCATTTGGGAACAGTCACCCCTGGGTGCCAGCCACATTCTGGGTGGAGTTGAGCCATCCACCCCAGTCCCAAGACAGATCTCTCTAGATGGAATGGTGTTAAAATGGAGCTCTGCTTTTGAATCAGTGTAAGAAATCAGGAATTTGCTTAATTATGGCTCCAGGAAATAGTATGAAATTAGTCCTGGCCACAGAGAAATCAGCATAGCTGTAACCTGCTAAGCCCCCAGGTGGCCCTTCTCTCTGCTAGGGAAGCCCTGGGCTCCTTCCTCTGTTGTTGGGTGTAACCCAGTGGATTCTGGCCAGTTGTGTTTGTACAGTTGACCCTTGAATAAGGGTTTGAACGGTGTGGGTACACTTATACACAGATTTTTTTCAATAAACACGTACTACAGTACTGCACGATCTGTGTTTGGTCGAATCCAGGGACCATAAAGTTATACACAGATTTTTGACTGCACAGAGGTCACTGCCCCAACCCCTGCGTTGTTCAAGGGTCAACAGAATTTGTGTCTTTGGAGATTTGGAAAGATGGTGGAAAACTCAGCTATCTTCATCCCCAACACATGACACGGCCGCCAGCAGGAAGTAGGATCTCAATAAATGATTCTTGGAAGAATGAGTGAGTGAAAGAACAGATGAATAAGGGTCAGCTGTATTCACACACACATATGTGTATACATACATGTGTGTATATGTGCATATAAATATATATTTGTATGGTTGTGTGTTTGTTTTTTAATGGTTATGTTAGAGTCTCAACTGTAGTTGAAATTCTCATCTAACCAGAGTGAATTTTTTAGGATCCAGGACATGGATTCCACACTTTTTGCTCCATTGAGGTAGGAAGGTGATCCAGTAACCTTACAAATTCCACATCCAATAAAATGGACGAAGCTCAGTAGGCTAGCCAGCTTCTCGCATAACCAAGGGCTGAAATGGCAGCACCTCAGTTATAGCTTACGCTTGTCTGGGCAGGAAAGGGGTTGTGCTGCCCCAGGAGGCCTTCTGACCCTCCTGGCACAGCTTTGTTCCTGGATCCAACCAGGTCAACCCTAGTGATTAAAGGGGTAGCAGGTGGTGCGGGCAGGTTGCCTTCACGTGCTGTAACTCTTTCTGTTTCCTGTGGGACACTTGCCAACTGTGGCTTTCAACACCCAGGAAACCTCTCCCTGGCTGGCAAGAATGCGGGGAGTTTTCATGGTAATTGCATTTCCTCCCCAAAAGGCCCTGCCCTTCCGAGCCTGGCCCCTGTGTTGCTGCCCAGGTATTTCACAAACACCCACTGCCTGCCGGTGCTGGGTCATTCTCACCCTGCCCCTGCACACACACCTCTCGGCCCTGCCCACCGGTGTCCTCTTAGCTGTGACAGCCACACTAACTTCATTTCCCACATTTACAACCACAAGTTTCTTAGAAAAAATTTCCCTGACTGCCAAGATTCCACAGGTAACATGACAGTCTGATTCCACAGGTAACATTCTCACACTGTGCTAGCACCAGAGATCTGCACCTGGAGGAAAGAGAAATCTTGACATGGGTCTTAGCCAAGTAGAAAGCAGATAACATATCTTCCAGGTAAGTACAAGATTACAGTAAGTCTCAATCTGGCTTCTTTATTAGCTGGGATTAAATTTGGCTAAATATGAGGGAAAACCCCAATTGACAGTGACTTAAGCACACAAGGTTTTATTTTCTCAAATAAAAGAGGTAGGGAAATAAGCAGACAGAGCTGGCATGAAGCCCTTTCCAGCTTATGCCTCTGGGATGACCTTGATCCTCAGGTCTAAAAAGGCTGCCAAAGCTCCAGACATCATGATCCGGGCAGCGGCAGACTTCCCAGAAGTTGCACACGGTACTTTCATACGTATCTCACTGAGTAGCATTTGGTCATGCAGCTACAGCAGAGATCAAAGGCTGAAGGAAATATAGCGTTTATTCTGGGAATCCAGAATGTAGAACCGTTTATAAGACAACTCGCCTGATGTCTTCAGAGGTGACGGCTTTAGATTTAAAGACTAAAGAAACATACAGGTGAGCCTTGATTGACTCTAGAAGTTATTTTTAGGGCAATGGGAAAACTTGGAATATGGACTAAATGTTAGATGATATTAGGAAATCATGGCTGTTTTCTTAGGTAAGATCATAGAGTTATGTTTTCATAGGAACATATCCTTTTTCTTAGCAGATGCAGGCTATGAAGTACTTAGGAGTGAAGTGTCCTGACATCTACCATTTCCTTCAAAATGGTTCATCAAAATACTGTATATAAATAGATTAAAAAGATTGGTAAGAAAAGCATGGAAAAGATAGAAAGAATTAATGAGTCTAGGTGGAGGGGGGTATAGATGTTTGTTACACTATTTCAACTTTTCTTATGTCTAAATGTCTTATAATAAAAATTGGGGGAGAGTAATTTTTTACACTATTCTTTCAACTTTTCTTATGTCTAAATGTCTTATAATAAAAATTGGGGGAGAGTAATTCTCTATTTGGTTTGGCTGTTCCACGGTCTTTTTCACATAAGGTTGACTACCTCCTGATGAACAGGAATGCTGTTCCTGTCGGCACTCTGGAGCCAGTCAGTTTAGAGGGTCTGCGGGTAGTGGGTTGAATCCTGAGTCTTAGCCAGGGTGGATCTCAGAGTTTGTGGGTGTGGAGAGAGAAGATGGCATCTTGGCCCTCAGCTTCTCCAAGGGTATCCCCGATCACCGAGATTGCAGCACAGCAGCAAGGATCCACAAGTCCCATCACCATCTGAGATAACAGATAGAAAATGAATCCAAGACATCTTGTACAGCAGAGGGCTCAGTGGTATATCAGGATATTACTGGGTAGAGCAGAGCAAGTGCTAGACTTGAAATTAGGAGACTGTGTCCTCCCTCTGCCATTTCTGCCCATATCCTCTTGGGGCAGGCACTTAGCTTCAGTTTCCTCATATGTAAAGTGCAGGTCATAACCTCTGCCTCACCTACCTCACACAAAGCTGTCTGAAGATCAAAGAAGACAGTGTGTGATTTGCTGTAAATTTACGAATGTACAAGATAATTAGGAAGATGACCTTGCTTGTCTGAGAACTGTTTCATCCTATTAGGCTGCCATGCAGTTACCACAGACACCAGGACCAAATGAACTTTTCAAAATTCTGTTCATGGTGGTTTAGAAATATCTCCACAAATTCTTTTGACATTCCTCCCTTCAAAAATGGAAACTAATTTCCCTCCCCTTGTACTGATATGTGTGCTGGATTTAGTGTCTTGCTTCTAACATAGAGTTGCCAGGTAAATTACGTTATGCCCAATTAAATTTGGATTTCAGAAAAACAACAATTTTTTTTTTTTTTTTTTTGCGGTACGCGGGCCTCTCACTGCCGTGGCCTCTCCCATTGCGGAGCACAGGCTCCGGACACACAGGCTCAGCGGCCATGGCTCACGGGCCCAGCCGCTCCGCGGCATGTGGGATCCTCCCGGACCGGGGCACGAACCCGTGTCCCCTGCATCAGCAGGCGGACTCTCAACCACTGCGCCACCAGGGAAGCCCAACAAGTAAATTTTTGCATAAGCATGTCCCAACTATTGCATGGGATGTACTTATACTTAAAAGCATATCCATTGTTTATCTGGAATTCAAATTTAACTGGGTATCCCGTTGTTTTTGTTTGTTTTACTAAAACTGGCAACTCTATTCTAATGAAGAGAATGAAAGTGACATAAGTAATGGTGTATGACCACCAAGACGAGGTCATAAAAGGCATCGGAGCTTCCACCTTGCTGTAGGTCACTGGCTCTGGGAGAAGCTGGGTGCCCTGGCATGAGGACACTCAGGCAGCCCTTCCTGCCAACAGCCAGCACCAGCTCCCAGGCCATCTTAGAAGTGGATGCCCCAGCCCCAGTGAAGCCTTAGATGACTGCAGCCCTGGCCAACCTCCTGGGAGACCCTGAGCCAGAACCACCAACTAATTTGCTCCTGAATTCCTGACCCGACACTGTGTGGAACAGTAAATGATTGTTGTTTCAAGCTGCTATGTTTTGGATCCTCAGGCTCAGCCCTGGCTGGCACTGTGGTCCCTACAGAATGTCCCCCACTTCTACGGGACTCTGAGCTTCGATCACTAGATCCCACTTGACCACCTTATTTCAGACCAATCAAGTGCCCAGGGCAAGTATCTATGAAAGCTTTTTTATAAAAAGTAATTGCACACAGGAAGTCTATATGTTAAAAGAAGATGAACTTTTGAGGGAGAAGAGAAGGGAAAAGGGACTAATAGTTGTCAGAGGTCCTGTAAGGACCTTTACCTTCATCAGAAGGAGATACTCAGGCCCTGGGGCCCAGTTCCGCTGATTCCCAGCTGCCTGGTTTGGGGAGGTTATTTAATCTCTCAAAGCCCTCATTTTATCTGTGAATACAAGCATAGTAATACCTATTTGCAGGACTTTTTTGATGATTAGAAACATTGAAAATATTGTTTATTAAGAGATTAGGATGTGCTGAGCCATATTGCCCTTAGTATTTAATCCTCAGAACAGCCCTTTGAGATGGGTCTGTCCTTCTCCCCATTTTACACATTAGGAGACTGAGGCCCACAAAAGTTACATGATGCCCACAGCAGGAGGAAAGACATGCAGGGTCGCCTGAAACAACTGAGAATGGGTGAACCCAGGGAAAGCTACACCCCTTCTGTTGCCCTTCCCTGCGTTTTTTTTTTTTTTTTTACATTTATTTATTTATTTATTTGGCTGCGTCGGGTCTTAGTTGCGACACGCGGGATCTAGTTACCTGACCAGGGATCGAACCCGGGCCCCCTGCAGTGGGAGTGCGGAGTCATAGCCACTGGACCACCAGGGAAGTCCCCCTGTGTCTTATTTGAAATCTCTTCTCTCTCTCTCCCAGATACACAAACACACACACACACACAAATGGATGTGGCAATCACACTGGCTGCAGCCCAAACTGGCTTGCTAAACCCACGATTCCTTTTTTCTTTTTCCACCAAGGAAGAGACATAATGGAAACTATCTCCAGTGAGAAAGTGGAGAAGGAACAAGTTTATTCCAGGGCAGTACTTGAAAATTCCCGCGTGGAGCAGCCTAAGAGGAAAGGGGCCTCTCTTACAAAGTTGTAGAGAAAGTATGAACTGAACAACCCCCTCTAATGGCAACCTGGCGGTAACTATTAACATTTTCAGTGCACGTAACCTTTGCCTGAGCGATACCATTTCTGGGAATCTATTCCACAGAAATTTTACTGGAAGAGCACAAAGATACATAAACCAAGAGACTCGCTGATGTACTGTTTGTGATGTGAAAAACAAACAGTCTGCACGTCTAGCCATAAGCAAATACTGATATATCTGAGCTGCGGAAAACCAAAGGGCTGTTAGAAAGAGCAAGGTAGATTGAAGGGACGGACATTGAAAGACTCCATGATTATATGGGGAAAAAAAGCAAGTTGTGAAATAAGATTTAACTTACTATTTAACTAATGTGAATTTACTTATTTAACTAATGTGAAATTGGCAGGGGATGCACACAACACAAAATGCAAGAGTCAATAATGTAAATCATATTAGCAATTCTGCACACTAATCCACCCAACAGTCCTGGGCCTCATGGGGCATCGGCAACCTGGGCCTCCTCCCATGTGTCTCCCAGCATTGAGCTTCTCTGGGCTGAGTGTAGTTTCCAGCGTTAAGAAAAACAGGTACTCCTTACACCACAGGGCCCCTGAACGCAAGCCAACTACTTACGCTGGTGCTCAAGAGAAACAGCAGCCCGTTGAAGCTGTGCTAAAAGACAGATTGTCAGTCTCCAACAGAGAATCTTCCAAAGGGCAACTCTTCCCCTTTCCTTCCCCCTTTCCCTGAACAGTTCAGTCATAAAGCCATTAGCTGGCACAGAGCAAGGTAGGTGCCTGCAGTGGCAGCAAAAGAGGAGCAAGGGGCTCAAAGTAGAAAATCAATCAATACCCACACAGGACAAACAGGGCGCCCACAAAGTGTGTGTGTGCGTAAGCATTTGGTGCGGGGCGTCAGAGTCCTAGCTTACAAGGAAAGTGGCCATGCAGGGGGACAGGCCAGCAAAGAAGTCAGAGCCTAAATGAGGTGAGGGGGATGTCTGCCCCCGGGAGCAGCCTGGAGCAGGTATCGGAGCTGTACAAAGTGAGGACAGTGCCCAAGGGGTAAGGGATGGTGAAAGATGTCAGGACCCAAGCAAGGAAAAAGGATGCCAGCACATGGCAGGGGGTGGAAACCAGAGATTACTTACATATGAGAGGACTGATCAAATAAGAAAATAGAGTAAGTATAGAGGTAGTCAGGGTTTCCACAGTCAGAGAAGAGAGTTACAAATATGGGGAGGGAAGAAACTAGAATTAAACTTATGGTTTGGGATTGGAATTGAAGGTATCAGTCTGAACTCATGGTTTTCAATATAGAGAGATATAGAAATATAGATGTATGTGTACATGTATATTCCCTAGCTCTATCCCTGGTCAGGGCACTAAGATCCTGCAAGCCACATGGTGTGGCCAAAAAAAAAAAAATAGTTCTTTGTACTATTCTTGAAACACTTTTATATGTGTGTGTGATAGATTTTTTTAAAAAGACAGAATAGCTATGGGTATGTGCGTGCATATACAAAGAAAACTGACTGGAAAAATCTAGATGGATACAAAAGTTAACTGTGACTACCTCTAATATGTGGGATTGTTTGAGGAGGGAAGGAGGTAGACAACATTTATTTGGGGGCTATACTGTTTAATTCATGAATAGGTATTATTTTCATACTAAGATTCTTTTTTTTAAGAGATCATTACCTCTATTTTTTATTATTTATTTATTTATTTATGGTTGCACCAGGTCTTAGTTGCTGCACGTGGACTCCTTAGTTGCGGCTCCAGGGCTCCGTAGTTGTGGCTCACCAGCTCCTTAGTTGTGGCATGTGGGGTCCTTAGTTGCGGCACGTGGGCTCCTTAGTTGTGGCATGCAAACTCTTAGTTGCAGCATGCATGTGGAATCTAGTTCCCTGACCAGGGATCGAACCTGGGCCCCCTGCATTGGGAGCACAGAGTCTTATCCACTGCACCACGAAGGAAGTCCCTAAGATTCTTTTTTAAGAAACAGGAAAAAGATCTTTGTAAAAGACAGCAGGAGACTGACTGTTGGCTTCTTGGCAGAGGCAGTGGGCAGAGGCTGAGGGCTGAGGCCGAGATTCAACGATGAGACAAGGACATATTACCTCTACAGCAGCCACAGGCCTCTCCACAGAGCTACCAAGAAATTTTAAAATCAAACCTGCACTGAGGTGAAGAGAATAAAGGTAATTTCCTGTTGGCTGCGAAGGCGTACTGACATCTACAGCACTTCCCAGCCGAGGTTTTCAACCTCCAATCACCATTTGCTTTTCAGTTTTGAAAAGGTTAGCATTTCTGTTTCTTTAGTTAATGACTAGACCTCTTGAGCCCCTTGTCTAGTGTCTTCAAGCACCTCGAGAACCTGCCTGCCCAATGGCCCACAAGTCACAGATTTTTAAATAAGGGGGATAACAAGCCCATTTTCTGAACTATGTCTCTCCAAAATTGCCATGTTAAAATCCAGACTGGCAGTATCTCAAAATGTGACCTTGTTTGGAGACAGGGCCTTTACAGAAGTAATCAAGTTAAAATGACCAGCATGACCAGTGTCCCTCTGCGCACAGAGGGAAGACCGGGTGCAGACATGGAGAGGATGGCCATCCACAGCCCTATTCTTGCAACTTTTATCTAAGTTTGAAATATTTTCAAAATACAGTTAAAATTTTAAATAAAAATAAAGATAGAATGAAAGAGAGTCAAGCTCCTGGGAAGCCCACTACAGATCCCGGGGGAGCAGAGGCCTGGAAGGACCTACAGGATCTGGGCAAGAGGGCTGGGATTTAAATCCAGTTTTTAAATGACTTTATTTTACCGTGATTTTCCCTCCAAATGTCTAATGTCCTTGTAATATTAAAGGATCCTGGGGTTTGAACCTAGAAAGAATCATGGATGCAGTTCCTGTCCAACAAGTGGTTGAACAAAGCCTTGCATTGCTTCTGGTGACCCTCATGCTTGGCTTTTACAGTCCAGCCGGTGGAGGGGCCCCTGTGGTTTGGGGATGTGGTCTCCTCTCTCCATCAGCCACAAAGGCTCGCTTGATTTAGCGGGACGGTTCCAGATCAGGCTTCCCACCGACCCATCCTCACCTCCGATGATCTGCTCCAATGGCATCTGTGACTCTGGTAAAACCCTGCTCCCTGGAGAAAGAAAACAAAGCAATTTCAGCAAATGGTAAAGGAAAGGCCTGGCTCTTACTGGAAGCCCACGCTCAACCAGGCTCCATCTCGTCCGTAACTGCACCTGCCTCGCTCTCCCAAACGCATGCTCGTGCCCTGTACAGTGTCTTCACCCTGGAATCTACCCAGGTCTTCAGGCCAGGGAGGGAATCAATTTTAAGTACCGACAGCTCCTGACATCAAGCCAGTGTTACTGAATGCCACCAGAACTCCTCGGGCCTATAAACACCATTGCCTTGGAAGTTAATTGAATTCCTTGGCACTGTTTGACCTTTGTCAAAAGAGCAACAGGGTAAGTTTCCCCTGCATTTGGGGTGTACCCCTCAAATGCATTTTCAATGAAGAATAAAGACTGATGAATAGCATCCCCTTGATTTGAGTCATTCTGAGTTGATACCACATTAACTTTGCCTGGTTCAAGCCACAGGTGGCCCCACTCACTTCAAAAGGGCCTCCAGCTCCCGCTTGACTCTGCCCACCAGGGGCGGCCCCCGGTAGGTGAGGGCTGTGTACAGCTGCACCAGGGAGGCCCCCGCCCGGATCTTCTCCAGCGCGTCCTGCCCGCTGCTGACACCGCCAACCCCGATGATGGGAACTCTGCCTGCAGAGAAGCACACAGCACAGTGTGAGGAAGGCTGGGTGACAGGAGAGCCAGGAGCTGTTTGGCTGCAGCCCCGGCCCCCTGCTGAGTGCAGCAGTGCAGGAACCCCGATACCATCACAGACCCGGCGCCTGAGCCACACGTAGATCTGAAGACAGGGACACCAAATTCTTGCCTTGGGTGAGTGCATACATCTCCCTGATGGTTTGCGTTGATAAATCTCGGAGGGGCTTCCCGCTCAGCCCTCCCATTTCAGAGCGCAGGGCCCCCTGGAGGCTGGCAGGGCGACTCACTGTGGTGTTCGTGACAATCAGTCCATCGATGCCCAACTGCAGTGTGAGACAGAGAAAGAGCCCCTAAGTCAGGGCACGATGGACTTGGAGAAGCTTCCCCGGGGGTCTGAGAGAGCAGCCAGGCCGGGCGCCCACACCTAAGGCCACAGAAGCAAGAGCTAGACCAGGCCTCACTCACTATGCTTTCTGGGCAAGTGTCAGAGTGAGCCTCAACATGATAGTAGCAGCCATCATGTACCAACCACCCGTACAGTTCCCCCAGGACACGGTTTAATCCTTAGAACAACTCAATCTAGAGTGTCCTGTCCAAAGCCTCCAGGTAGTAAGTGGCGGAATCAGGATTTCAACCCCGGACTGCCGGGCTCAGTCTGTGTTTGCGCTACTCCCCTATGACACACAAACCCAGGGTTAGACTGGAGAAAGACAGAACACTGCAGTCTGCCCAAGACTGAAGGATGCACAGCCTTAAAGCCCTTGCTGAAGGAAGAGGAGGGAAGAGGAGGGAAGAGGCAGGAGAAAATGACCCATTCAAACATTTATTGAAACATTTACTTTTTATTTCAGGCATACCTCATTTTATTGCACTTCACTTTATTGTGCTTCACAGGTACTGGTTTTTTTTTTTTACAAGTTTCTGGCAACCCTGCACTGTCAGATGATGGTGAGCATATTTTCAGCAATAAAGTTTTTTTTTAATCTGGATTATTACACCTCAAATGTTTTAATAAAACAGAAAATAAGAATAAAGTATTTTTTAATTAAGGTATGTA
This sequence comes from Grampus griseus, assembly GCF_964374135.1. Taxonomy (NCBI): domain Eukaryota; kingdom Metazoa; phylum Chordata; class Mammalia; order Artiodactyla; family Delphinidae; genus Grampus; species Grampus griseus. Next base: position 43,880,395 of record NC_139013.1, read on the forward strand.
CATTTTTTTTAGATGTAATGCTTTTGTGCACTGAACAGACTACAGTAGTGTAAACGTAACTTTTATATGCACTGGGAAATCAAAAAGTTCATGTGACTTGCTTTATTGCAGTGGTCTGGAACTGAACCCTTAATATCTCCAAGGTCTGCCTGTATACGATAAATTACATCCTGACAGCCCTCCATATAACAGAAAGGAAACCACAAAGACTGCCGTCTGGGCTAACCCAGCTGGCCAGGTGGCCTCTACAGGCAATGAAGGGCATCCCCCAGGCACCGACACTCACCTCTCTCACCACACTGGCAATATCCTCCTTGTCCTGGGCCGTGAGGTCAGGAGCGATCTTCACCAGCACGGCTGGCTTGTGCACTACCTTCAGGGCATCCCTCTCCTGCAGCACCTAGAGCAACATGGGGCCAGAGATGAGGACCCCCAAGACTGCAGTTGACAGTATAACCGTGACCTGCAGCCGCAGATCAGTGTGTTTTCACACTAGCTGTCAGAATAAAGCACCAGCAATTTCTCCTTTTCAGGAAACACCGCTCTCAATTATGCAAAAGACCCCATCAAGTCAGAGCTGATTCCACTCTCTTGAACCAAGAGATCCCCAAGAGTGAGTCCCTAATGTCATTGGCATTGGCTAATATATCAAGGTTTATTTAGACTTTTGTTCCTAAAAGAGACAGCAAATACTGTCACAAGCACGGTTTAATGAAAAGTCATTCTATTCATTCATTCAATGTGCTAGATGCTAGGGACAGGGTGGTAAATGAGAGATGTGGTCCCTGCTCTCACGGACCTTGTGGGTTAACAGCAGGGATACATAACTGAGCAGCTGACTAATACTGAGCACAATCAGTGTTATACCGGGAATCAGAGGGAAGCAAGGGGTCCTAACTGGTCCAGGTCTTAAGGACAACTGCTCGATAGTGGATAGCAACGTTGAAGCTTTGCCCTAGAGGATGAGCAGGTAGGACAGGCTGGTGGAGCGGGATGTAATTGCCCACCTTGGTCAGCAGGCGGCGCAGCTCGGCCTTTCCCTGAAGGCTCCTCAGCCCAGCTGTGTTGGGACTGGACACATTCACTACCAGGTAGTCAGCCAAGGGGCCCAGGACTCGAACCCCCTCTGCGTAGTCCGAGGCAGCGTCAACCGAGGTCTTATTCTTCCCCAGGTTTATTCCCAGTGGCAGCCCATCTGTAAATATCACTGGTCAGGATTTTGTCCCCACTCACCGTTTCCTGTGCAACATTCTGAAGCCATCCTTGACCGAAGAGCCCACGAACAGCCTCACAGGCTTTCCAACTCCAAATGTGACCTTTCCCGCGCCAGCTGACAAACGCTGACCTACGCACGGCGCTGTTGCCTGCGGGCCAAGAACCGAGCCCTCCACCTTCATCTGCGCAGCTGGGTTTGGGCAGCTCCTAGGATGTTTTACCGCTTTGTGCCCTTTTTCTTTTTTAAGATTTAATGGAAAATGGAGAAATTAGGAGCGCAAATACTAGTGTTTAAAAAGGTAGGGCTCGTAAATGAAATACGACTGAGAAGAGACAGAAGTCAGTAGCATGCCACAGGGGCAGCTGTTTACCCTCAAGGGCTGCTTGTTAGACTTGGGTCACGTGACTGGGTGTGCAGTCATGAAGAAAAAGCAAAATTAAAGGATATGTATAAAATACTGGAAAATATTTTCGATTCTCATGCCTAAAATGTAGAGGCATAACGGTTTTATAATTTCCATTCTCTGAGAAGGGACTCCCCCTTGTAACTAAGGTGACCACACATCCCAGTGCTCCCAGGACAGCCCTGAATACTCCTGTAGCCTGGGCATAATTATTCATGCCTGCATCCCTTCCACTCTCAAAAGTGTTGTCTCAGTTTGCACAGTAAGTAATATGGTCACCTTACTTTAAAATCCAGGGAATTATCACTTGACTTGTATTTTCGACTTTCAGTGTGTTTCTGAAATGTATTTTTCTATGTGTGAAAGCAAGGGCTTGTCTGTACTTGACTTTTCCTAAGATACTACCTTATCTGCAAAGGCTAAAGTATATCCATGGTACCACCTGCTTTTTCCAGCTAACTGGGACGTCCAGTTAGCTCACAAAATGTATGTCAGGTCAGGGAGGATCAAAGAACAACATCCAGTACTGCTAACTACCTTCTCACACCTTAAATGCAGTCACCTGTTTTATCATCAACTTGAAAGTAAATGAAATTCGTGTCACTCACTTCATGAGTGGAAGGGAGGGGAGGGGTTTAGCATCCAGTTAGACAAATTATATAACAAGGTCTCCAAGCCTCCCAAATCAAGTGAAGATGGTTTGGAAACTGTAATTCTTTTCCACACAGGTAAACCAGCTTAATAGAGAATATCACTTTCATGTAGCCAGTGGATCTTTCATTAGTAGCCATTTGCCCCAAATGACAAGATTTTGGAGTTAGACAAAAATTGCTGAATTACTCTACCCGCAAAGGGCACCACAGCTCTTAACAACTCATGTTGCTTGGTATGATGATAGCAATAAGCTGTCTTCAAGGCTTCCAGCTGCCGGTGAACACCATGTGCAGAGCTCTGCTATGGGATTTTGTCTCCAACAAATGTCAGCACCACAGTGGGGGGCGAGGAACGGGCAAGGGAGAACGGGAGAAAAGTGGTATAAGGGGCACCGTGAACAGTTAAAAGAAGGAAAGGGAGACAAGAAGGCAGGAGAGTATCACAAACCATGAAAGTCCTATCATGACCTTCAAAGCCCACAAGTGGCAAGGTCTATCTACAGTATAGCAGGGTCTGGTTCTGCCAAAGCCAGGGAATTCCAAACAAGGTCATTTCCTACTCCCCAAATCAGAGATTGCTAACTGCCTCGGCCCTTTCAATCTCGCGTTCAGAAATGAATCCAGTACCGCAGGTTTTTCTCATCTCACCACCAGGACATCTAATGAGGCTAAACTCCTGGAAGGAGTTCCAGAAAGGCCCACCAAGGAAGATGGCTGCAACCCCATGCAACCCTAGAGGGCACCTGGGAAGGTACAGTGAGGATGGCATGGTGCCAAGACCACTGTGTTCACCCCAAGGAACAGCAAGGCAGAGAGCCCCAGGGAATGAGTATCAGCACCTCCAAGGCAGCCTTCAGAAATGCATGGTGTGGGCTTCCCTGGGCGCAGTGGTTAAGAATCTGCCTGCCAATGCAGGGGACACCGGTTCGAGCCCTGGTCCAGGAAGATCCCACATGCCGCAGAGCAACTAAGCCCCTGCACCACGACTACTGAGCCCGCGTACTGTACCTACTGAAGCCCACGTGCTAGAGCCGGTGCTCCGCAACAAGAGAAGCCACTTTAATGAGAAACCCATGCACTGCAACGAAGAGTAGCCCCTGCTCGCCGCAACTAGAGAAAGCCCTAGTGCAGCAACGAAGACCCAACGCAGACAAAAATAAATTAATGAATTAAAAAAAAATGCATGGTGTTTCCAAATAAGTCATGAAGGATATTTTCCCCAATGCCGGGAGTAGTTATCTCTGAGTAGGGAAGAGTGTGAGTAATTTTAATGTTCTTCTTTATGCGTCCCTGCATTTACTAACACTTCTATAATTAGCATTCATTATTTATAATGGACAAAAGGACAACAGAGCAGGATGTACAAAGATGGCGCCCAAGCCCTGCTCGCATCAACTGCCTATGTGATCACAGAGCAGCCACTCTGCACTGCTTACTTCCAAGCTGTCCCAGTTTGACACAGGTTACATAACGAGGCAGGAACTAAGTGTATCTTTGCTCAGTTGCGAAATTCAGTTAAGAGCTTGGAGGGTGTGATGGAGCCAGGAAAATTCCTCTAGCAGAGGAGCCCTGAGTTCCATACTGTTTTTTCCTATTGTTCAATCATGTTCACTTCACTAGGAATGTTCCTGACTTTCTCCCACAAGTTTCCTTCCAACAACTGAAGAACAGCCCTCTTAGGCAGGCCCCCTTTACCTTCTGTGAGCCTGGCCTGCGTCTGCTGTCTGGCCCGTAACCTGTGTTCCACCACTGAGAGTCCATGACTGTTGAATCCGTATCTGTAGCACAGAAGAGCGTTAGGGAGGAGATAAGGTTAGAGCCCTCAGGCAGAAAGCAAAGACTCTGGAGGGATGGCTCCATGGCCATTTTCAACATATATTTATGATGTAAAAACCAAAGAAAAAAATCAGAGTCAGTTCTTAGACTTCTAAAGTCTAAACACCCCTGGAAGTCCTAGAGAACTTGCCAGAACACCATCAAATACAAAGGGAAAGATTAAAATTTGCCAACAAGCCACTTAGCCAACTAGCACTATAAACAGCCCAGACCTGTCTGGACCTAGCCCACTCCTGCTTCCCACCCAACGGGGCCCTCACCACTCTGATGACCCATCTTCCCACCTCCTGCCTGTGCCCCACGAACACGCTTCCTGGAACCCATCCTGCCGCTCCATTCCCCCATCCTTTCTACCTATTAAATCTCCCTCTTCCTGGCCCAAGTCAAATGCACCCTCTCCTCCTTGCATAAAGCTTCCAGCCACAAATGATCCCTCACCTCCTGGCATTCATGGAGTGCTTTGTACCTATCTTTCTCCTAGCTTGGGATGTACGTATATGCTTCAGTTCCCCTACTGGGTTCCAGTCTCCTCGAGGACAAGGGACACATCTCCTCCCTCACCTGCCACTAGACACTCCGCAAAGGCTGGGCCTCGCCCCTTTTGATCATCTCTACGTCCCCAGCCCCACGGTGGGTTGTTGGCCTAATGGCCATCCCCACTCCCTTCCTCCTTGCCTGTGGAACCCAGCTCCCCGGACATGGGGTAAAAATGCCAATGACTCCTTTCCCAGCCTCGCTGGCAACTCAAGCATGAACTTGAGATAGGGCTTGGTCACTGAGACACAAGGTGATGCCTACCAGGGAGCTTCTGGGAAAATATCTCCCCCCATATCCATACTTCCTTTCCCTTTCTGCTCTCTGATGTCCTCATGCGAGGATGTATGCTTGCAGCTGGGGTAGGCATCTTACAAACGAGAAGGGAAGGCCCACAGAGGTTGGACCAGAGTACTGACGCCACCCTGCTGCTCAACCAACCCTAAAACTGCCTACTTCACCCGTAATGAGAAGAAAATAATAACAAATGCCTATTGTTTAAGCCACTTTGTCACTTGCAGCCAAAAACACCTAACAGATACATGTAGTTGTTGACTCATGTTCATTCAGCCCCCACCCTGTGCGAGGCAGAGCAGGGAGCCTGGGCACACAAGTGCTTGGAGCTCAGGCCCGGCCCTCTTGTGCCACTTCTCACCCACGGGACTCTGCCAGGCACTGTCTTCCTGGTACCTGCAATTATTTGTGGCAGCCGAATCATCAACAAATATTTTTTGCCTGAATGTTCTGAAGATATTGATCCCAGCCTACAGGGGAAAGGTCAGTAACTCGATGTCTAATGCTGGAAATTTTCCCCGAAACAAGCACGATGATGCAGGACGTGCAGCCAAATAAACCACGTCAGTCTCCCAGGAGGCCCTTCATGATCCCAAAGGTGCCTACCAACGCCCCCAACGAGGCTCTCAAAACTCTGTTACCGAAAAGAAGGAACTTCTTCACTCTCTGGGTTAGCTGTAGAGAAAACTGCCCAGGGCTTACAAAGAGAAGGGCTTTACACGGTCTAGAAGGACCTCTCTTCCTAAAAGCAGCCGTCTATGTTGATTATTAAATTTCCCAGTTACTAAAGGCTGGAGCTGTGCTGTCAGGTGCAAGAGCCACTAGCCATGTGTGGCCACTGAGAGCGAAGCCTGGCCAGTCCAAAGCAAGAGTGCCGTAAGGAAAACATACTGGATTTCGAAGACTTGGTACAAGTGAAAGAAGGGAAACAGCCAGTCATTTTTATATTGCTTAATATTAAAATTATGATAGAGTATATTAAGTATTTCTAATTAAGTAGTATAATGAATAACTGTTACAAATAATAATTAAATAGAATATATTATTAAAGTTAATTGCACCTGTTTCTTTTTGCTATTTTATTGTGGCTACTAGAATATTTTAAATTACATATAGGGCTCATGATATTTCTACTGGACAGAGCTGGGCAAGGACACTGGAGTAACAATGTGGAAAAAGCACAAACTCTAAAGTCAGATAAGCCAACATCCGTTCCCAGGTTCTCCCGCTTCTGATCTCGTGACTGTAGCTACGTCGTGTAGCTCTCTTAACCTCATCGTGTATACACGTTAAACTGAAATCATAAAACCTGCTTTTATGCCCGCACAGAGTAGATGCTCAACATGGTTCCAGAACATTCCAAATGACAGAAAAATGTCCACACTGTATGGCAGAAAAAACACCCCAAGTGTCCTGCTGGGGAGAAGGCTGCTCACCTACCTGTTAATGACGGCTTGGTCCTCAGGGAGGCGGAAGACCCTGGGTCTGGGGTTTCCTTCCTGAGGTTTTGGTGTAACACTGCCTATCTCAACAAAACCAAAGCCCATCTTGTAAAGTCCATCCACAGCTTCCCCGTGCTTGTCAAATCCTGCAGCGATTCCTACTGGATTTCGGAATTTATGGCCCAGGACTCTCACTTCCTAGGGAGAAGGAGACAAAGTCACAGGCACACAAGGCCACGTTGGTGTTTCTCAAAGCGTGGTCCACGGCACGCCTACATCAGAATCACCTGCTTGTTAAACAGCAGATCCCAGGGCCTATCCCCGGACTAAGGAATCAGAATCTCTGGGGGAGGGTGGGGAAGAATGGAACTCTGAGGGAACTTGTTTTTAACAGTGCTCTCCAGGTGATTCTGATGCCAGCCAGAGTTTGAGAACCATCAGGCTTTATCATCACTGAGGAGAAAAACAGTGTTTCCACCATGGGTTGAGCGGGAGACAGGTGCTGCCTTTTCCAATTACGGTGAAGAACTGTACCTTCTTATCCACTATTTAGCCCCTAGATGGTGCTATTCTGAAACAGTCAGGCAGCAAAATCCTTTAATCTTAGTAAGTCAGCCCCCGCTGTGTCCTTCCTCAGCCAGGTGATACCACGGCCCAGCTGTGTCCTCACGACTCCAGTGCTCGACCCAGCAGCACTGATTGCTGGGCCCCAGAACCAGGCTGGGCTGGAAGCAGGTTCTTCCCTGGCAAACATGGGGCGGATTCCTGATTGTTCTCTATGATGAAAGTGACTGGGGCCTAATTACTGTCAGGTCTAGCCTAACTCCTGAGGGACTTAGTATTCACACCCTGATCTAGCCAACAAATCTAGAAGCAAGATAAATACGTTAAAATGTGGGAAAGGAATCGGGATATCGTAAAGTCAGCAGTCGCCAACAGCATCGTCACTGTCAGCTGATATGGCAGGAAAGCCTGTGCCAGGACTAGCAAGGACCTCCAAGGGTGGTACCATCTGGCCTTGGAAGCAGGAGGAAGCAAGGTTGCCCCAAGGAGGGGAAGAAGAGATGGCAGTGAGTGTGTGCATGCGGTGCCTCGGGGACTGGGAGGCTGGGAGGGTGGCCACACTGGGGGCCCTGGGGGCCGTGCTCCAGGACGGGTCTCTCGGCCCCAGCTGCTCAAGAGGCTCCCTGGGCAGTCTTCAGTCCTCAGGCCCAGAGATGACGGTCAAATGGGGCTGGCACCAAACCAGAGCATCTGCGTACAGGTCTCCCCCACCTTTCCGAAGTTCTCTTTATGCCACTTTGCTTTTACGAAAGACCTACATTTGTACCTGTTTTCTCTAACCAACAGGAATCCAAAGAGGATTTTCACTTTTACAGAAAAAGGTGCCACGTGTGCTCAAAACTGCAGGATGGGAAGTGAAAGGGATTCTAAGACAAAAAGGGAAAATGTAGAGAAGGCCCCTTTGATTGCTAACAGTGACCCTTCCCCAAAGAGGTCTGAGTGTGTTTTCTTCATGTTCACATCATTCTAATGTTCCCCATTTGGTAAGAAGTCTCCTAAATGGAAACTGTCTGGGCTTGCACGAGGATGTAGATTCTAGGACGTGGATTCTTGCACTTTGTTCGCTGCAGAAACCCCAGCACACAGAAGAGTAAGGGGATACGGTGGGGCCCCTGTGTTGAATGCAGGACGGAATGAGGCTGGGACAGGAGTCGTATGCTTTCCTCAAAGGGCTTGGCTAGACATGCCTACATCACATTAGATGTTAGTGATGCTGGCATGCTTCCCTTTTCAGCAGAGGTGAACACTGAGCTACCCGAGACCTCCGCGAGGCAGGATGGCGGCTAACGGACGGATGCTGAGCCAGACTCCATGGGTTTGATTCCTGGCTTAGCCACTTCCTAGCTGTGTGCATTTGGGTAAGTCACTTAACTACTCTGCACTTCAGCGTTCTTGATCTGTAGATGGGGATGACGGTTTGGGGTGGGGGGCTAATTTGGGACTCTGGTTTTCAAAAGGATCAGCCCCAGCTAAATAAATTAGGGAACTTTGACCTTGACCCTCGTGTCTATCGCACAAGGTGTTACAGGAGTACCTACCAGCATGTCAGAGTCTTGAAACGTGGCACGAGGAAGGAGGCCCAGGGAGGTGACGTGAACAGCTAGCCTGTGGGCTGCCTCGGGGTTCAGCAGCCCCTGCAGAGCCGGCATCAAGTGGTCCGCGTAGAAACATTCATCCCCCGTGGCCGTCAGGTAGGAGGCGAAGAGAAGTCCTCCGCCCCCCAGGATCACCATGGCATCCTGGGCCCGCTTCTGGAAAAAAGAGCCAATGGGGCCCCCTCAAGGCCAAGCTGTAGCACCTTCTCTGAACCCTTTACACGACTCACACACACACACAGAGGACATAACATGCAGTGATGTCCGTGGCCTTCTGCTAACGCTGGTCTCCTTGGGTTCTTGCTCACGTATTGCCTCTACAGTCAGAGGCTGTATCTGCACTTCTGCTGACACGCACTCCTCTAGCCCTGAAGGACTCCAGGCCAGGGATTTCAAGAGGGGCAAGGCTTCCCTGGTGGCGCAGTGGTTAAGAATCCACCTGCCAATACTAGGGGACATGGGTTCAATCCCTGGTGCGGGAAGATCCCATATGTCGCGGAGCAACTAAGCCCGTGCGCCACAACTACTGAAGCCCGCACGCCTAGAGCCTGTGCCCTGCAACAAGAAGCCACCGCAATGAGAAGCCCACGCACTGCAACGAAGAGTAGCCCCCACTTGCCACAACTAGAGAAAACCCGCGTGCAGCAACAAAGACCCAACGCAGCCAAAAATAAATAAATTAAATATTAAAAATTTTTTAAAAATCTTTAAGAGAGGCAGTATTGCCCCCTAGGGACATGTGGTGGGCACCCGGAGGAGAATGTTAATAGATTTAGTGAGCAGGAAGTCAGTAAAGTGAGAACGGTCCCTATCGTGTGTGACTTTTGAACATCCTACTGACATTCACTAGGTAAAAATATCTGTTCATATTATCTGAGCCTAGAAATGCAAACTCTATTTCCCCACATAAACACAATCTCCTGTGTGGTTTTCATCTGTATTGACTTTCCAGGAATGCAATTACCTTGTAGATTGAGGGATGACTATACTGTTTTGCACAGAACATTACCAAGAATCACTCACTGTTTCAGAAAATCCATGTGGAATGGTTCAGTGCTTTGCTTAGATGTTTGACAATAAAACATTCCTGTGGCACTAGAATTTCTAAGTAGAGGCTTAAACACCTGACTCACTACCTAGGTGACTCATGCCCTAATATTTATGGGTTGAAATACATATTATTTTATTATAAATTTACTTCTCCTTTATATTCCAGTTAGGACATTATGTTGACTTGTTAAAATTATATATAGAAAGATTACATTATACATAAATTCCACTTCAGGATAATAAAGAGGGTTGCAAAAAAAAATTTTTTTAAAGGAGCCTCAGGTCTTTTTTTTAAATTTTATTAAAGTATCATTGATTTACAATGTTGTGTTAATTTCTGCTGTACAGCAAAATGATTCAGTTATACATGTATATATTCTTTTTCATATTCTTTTCCATTATGGTTTATCACAGGATATTGAATATAGTTCCCTGTGCTATATGGCAGGACCTTGCTGTCTATCCATTCTACATATAATAGTTTGCATCTGCTAGTCCCAAACTCCCAATCTTTCCCTCCCCCACCCCCCTCCCCCTTGGCAACCACAGGTCTGTTCTCTAAAGAGCATCAGGTCTTCTTGGATCAAGCTCAAACATCGCTCATAATACTTTTCTCTAATTATCACTGCCCAATGCTGAGTTCCTCACTCATTCATTCATTCAATCATTCAGCACATAGTGACTGTGCACTCAAGGATGGGCTACAGACCGAGTGTCTGCCTTTACAAGGAGTACAACCTCAGAAGGAGACAGAAATCAATGATCATGCAAACATATAACTGTGACAAACCTATGAAGAAAAAAGTGAGAGAAGAACCTAACAATCAAAGAGGTAGAGAAAGGCTTCCTTGACCAAGTGCCTTAAAGCTGATATTCAAAGGATAAATAGAAGTTAATTAGGCGGCAGGGCGGGGCGGTGTAAATGCTCTCTCCACTCTTGGCGGCAGAGGAGAATGAGATGCACCCAGGTGATTTGAGTTTCGTTCCCTGAACAAGGAAGTGACCTGATCGGATTTGCCTTCAGGGTCACTCCTAGCCGTCAACATAGATCTAGTATTCATTTTTCTCGCTTCTCCTCCAGGAGACTGTAGGAACGCCCCTTATGTTGATCAACAGATTTCTGAGCGCCGTTACAAAGACCCTGCCCTAAACTTTTATCTAAAAGGGTTGGCACCATGTTTTACTGTAATTTTATTCCAGGTTGGATGCTGCACACACTGCTAGGCGATCCTGTGTTCACTAAGCGCCCTGTGCCCGGCTCAATAAAGGCCCACGTGCGCTGACACAGGTCGGCATCTACTCCGTTTACACGTCCGTTTACACAGTGACCACGTACATGTGTAAATGCACACGCACGATCATTTGCGGCTGTCCCCAAAGACACAAACGTGCCAAAGAGGCCCACCCTCTCGGAGCCGCCTCCCGTCCACACCTCGCCCAGGCTAGCCCTCCCTCCATCCTCCCCCCACCTGCCTTCCCGCAAGTTCTCTCCTCGCCGCTGCAGGGCCGCACCAGCTGAACTCACTTTGAGCTGTCTCCACGCCATGCTCCTTCCGCCACTGGGCCCGCCTCTGTCTCGTTTCCATTGGAGCAGATGGCGGTGACTCCTCTAGTCTCCGCCCCTCCAGCTGCCGACTCGCCAATCGCTGGGCAAGAGGATGGGGCGGGGCCCCCTCCGCGGAGGGAAAAGCCCCGCTCAGCTCCGAGAGTCTGGTTGGGCGCTCACGCGCGGGCGCAATCCCCGCGTTCCCGCCCGCCTTCTGGCGTCTTCGCTGCGCTTTGCGGAGGCTCAGCCGAATCCGGTTGGGTTGCTTCGCAGAGCTTTCCTGCATCCTGCAATCTGGAGAGAAGACTAACTGTATGTTGTTTCTTCGATTCTAAGCCACACTCACCAGTTTTTTTGTCATTTAAGTTAAACATGCTATTGATAGTGTTTGTGCTTTAGATAAAGCATGGATTGAGTATATACCGGGCACTAAAAAGGGTTGAAATGATTTACAGTGCTGTGTAAGATACCTGAGTTGACTTTAAAAGAAGATTTCTTGAGCATCAGGTTTCACTTTTTTAAAATGCCTAAAACGTATGTATGTTTGTAAGGATATTGTGAAATTAAGACTGTGAACTTCGAAAAGTGAAAGTGTCCTGCACCCAAACTGTTCCATTGCAGCCCAGACTTGGACTCCTCTGCTCAGAAATCTTCCCCCCAAATTGCAAACTCTTATTTTCTTGGCGTTTGAAACAATTCAGTTTTCTAGTTGCAGTTCCCACTACTGTCCCTCTACCCCCCCCCCCCACAAAGAGAGCATTATTTCTTTCTCTGTATAAATGCCTTCCACCGTCTCACCTCCATGCATTTACTCTCGTGGACGCTTCTGCCAAGATGCCTGTTCTATCTTCCTAGACATGGACACCCTTATATGTTCAAGTGCTGGAAATACATCTTCATCTGAACCTTCACAGATTTAAGCTATACCTCTGTAGTGGAACTTTATTAACTACACGTGTTATGTCTTTTCTCCCCTAATTAGACTGTAAACTGTTTGAAAGTAGGGACGATACTATATTTCATCGTACCAGTCGTTTGATTATTGCATTGGTTTTCAAACTGAGGGATGTGTTCTTGGGGTTTACACTTCAGAGAATTTTTGATTTTCGTGTCCACTTCCACAGTGATTTTTTAAAGTAATGTAAGCATCATTTGGACCATTTGGATAACCAACTGAACCCTGAAAGCTGCCAGGCAATTTCACTGCCCACATTTATTTGTATTTGTGATCTCATTTTGGTGCCAAGAAAGAGAACTGGCTAAAATACATAGATGATGGATGTGCTACAGGTGAAGATCAAATTACATGCTTTATGAACAAAGGTTTTTTATTTATTTATTTTATTTATTTTTGGCTACGTTGGGTCTTCGTTGCTGCATGCGGGCTTTCTCTAGTTGCCGTGAGCGGAGGCTACTCTTCGTTGTGGTGCACGGTCTTCTCATTGCGGTGGCTTCTCTTGTTGCGGAGCACGAACTCTAGGCGCGCAGGTTTCAGTAGTTGTGGCTCGTGAGCTCTAGAGCGCAGGCTCAGTAGTTGTGGTGCACGGGCTTAGTTGCTCCGCGGCATGTGGGTTATTCCCGGACCAAGGCTCGAACCCATTTCCCCTACACTGGCAGGCAGATTCTTAACCACTGCGCCACCAGGGAAGCCCTGGACAAAAGTTTTTCAGCAAATTAAAGAAAAGTGGTGAGAGAATTGATTCTTCCCTACAGTACGAAGTAGCGTGAATGACAAAATCAAAAGAACCTGTGCAGTCGTAGGCCAGAGCTGTGTTTATCTGCTAAGTGGCTACTTAGTTTGGCAAAATTTGAATTGCATTGGTTTTCAGTTTTGTTTATATTTAGTTTCTATTCATTCTTTCATCAAATATTGATTCTTTGGCTTTTATGATTATGTAAGAGCTTTAGGAGAGAGATTACGCCTAGTTTTGTGTATAAATATATTTAAGAAACAATACAATAATTTAAATCCATCGTAGGGGTCTGCAAGAATGGTTTTCTTTAAAAAAAATACATCACTAAATTTTTAGCAACACTGACTTAGATATTCATCGTCCTCTATCCCCTTACTGCTTAGACTTAGCAAATAAAGATCTATTATAAAGTTAAAGGTATAGCCGGTTGTGTAGACACAGGTGGTGCTGCCCTAGCTATGAAGGCCCATTGCTTTATTGATCTCTGGCATTTGTTTTCAGCTTATAGGAACTCCACCTGGGTCCTTAAAACAAAACCTTTTGTCTCCTTGACAAATTATTACCAATTTCTAAAAGAATAATACTAATAAGATAAACCCACCAAGGATGTATTTAAAGGACCAGGCAGCTGCTGAGCCCCAACACGTTTTTTTAAATTTATTTTATTTATTTTTTATTTTTGGCTGCGTTGGGTCTTCGTTGCTGCGCGTGGGCTTTCTCTAGTTGCGGCGAGCAGGGGCTATTCTTCTTTGCGGTGCGCGGGTTTCTCATTGCAGCGGCTTCTCTCGCGGAGCACGGGCTCTAGGCGCGCGGGCTTCAGTAGCTGTGTGAGCCTCTACACTTTTCATGTGCACAGTGCACAGAGAAAATGTTCTTCAAAAGAAGAACCTGGCTTTGGTTATACATCACAACAGGTATCGTTCTAGGAAATGAGCTGGATAGCCCAGAGCAACATGGAGAACATAATTGTTATCAGCTTAACAGGTTTCATTGCAGCTTTCAGGAAGCAGAAGATTACTGTCGTGCTCAGAGAGGACACCCTGCTTGCACTTGGAACCAGGAGGTTCAAGACCTCCGGGACTTTCTGGAAGAAGGAAAGAAGTGGTACGTTGGGGAAAATTTAACGCTGCTGGGAAAACATCAAGAAAAAAACAACCCAGGTAAGGCTCTGAGGTTTAGTGTTTATGAAGGAAACTTCCTTACTTTTACTGAGACAAGAGAAGGAAAAAAAATTAAATCTTTCCCCTTTTGTATACAGAAAAAGCAATCACTTCACTTTGTTACCATCATTCCTCTGAAATATCTCCACTTTTGTGCTTCAGCCTTGGTTTGTGTCAGAAAAATGATGAGATTTTTCTCAGAGCCTCTCTAAAGTTAACTTACCTGCTATTTCACTAAAAGTGTCGCGCAAGATTCTGAAATGGGAATCCTTTTACGGTCACTTTTTTTTCCTGGTAAATATCTCTTTATCATTCTCTGCCCCACGTTTCCTAACAGAACCTTGGAGAGAAATTATTTGCCTCTTGTCTTTCTTACACAGATATTTTCAAAATTATGCACCATAATCCTGTGGTCTTAGAGAAAAATCCAAGGCATTATTATATCATCATCATCTTCATTGAAGTCTAGGTAACTTAATACTAAGCCTTGTGATAATGCATAATATGAAAAAATAAACAATCTCTAATTTGTTGGGGGGGCAATCCTAAATTTCCATCTATTGGAAGCTAGCAGGATTTGGTCTTCATAGTTATATTTTTCTAAATGTTCGACTTTTGAGTATGAGCCTCATCCGGGTCTGGTCTCCCTGCAGCAGATGTCACAGCCCACTGGGCCCCCACGCCCACCTGCATTTACCTGTTCCGAAACCCCAGTCGGATCTCGTCAAAAGTGGACTTGTGCTCACTGGGGCATGAGTTCATTTGCCAGGCTGTTAAGTGATGAGACCACATGCTGCCAAAGACCTAATTGTCACAAACTGATTGTAAACAAGGAGAACGTGTGAGAGCAGTAGGTAAAGAGTCTGTGAGTGATGGACGGGAGAGGCTTCCTCCTGCAGCCCCTCTGGTAGTTGGGCAGAGCCATTCCTTGACGTTCCCTTCACTTCCTGACTTGGTGGGCTGTGGGAGAAAGTGTACTGATAAACCCCATTAACCACATGTACCCCTCCAGTCCTTTTAGCATTTGGGCTTTAGGGGGAAGAACAGGAAACAAAGGAGGAACACAGAATACAGTGGAATATAGGGGAGCTTGTTATCATTTAGAGGTTTGCTTCTTCAGAGGTAGGAGGTGAGAATTAAGCAGGGGGTGTGCGTAGTTGGGTTTTTTTTTTTCAATTAACGTTCTTCATGCAGTAGTCACAAAGCATTTGTTCATAGCTCAGTGAATTGACAGAATTCTGAGAATTCTCAATGATGTCTCAGACTGTTTAGGTAAAAATCTTGTTGCACTTTTTGTAAAAAAATCACAAATACATTCTTATTAAAATATACAGCAGCTCTGGATGCTTCATAGAACAGAACACATTGCAATATTTCTCTATTACAAGAAAAAAAAAAGATCACCTTCCTCAAATACTGGCTATTGAAAGGGCCCAGTATTTCGAAGTAATATATTTCTAGCTTCAGACCTCTCCTTCGTCACCCTTTCAAGCTCTTTGTGATATCTTTGTCCCTTTTGCCATAACGCGCATGCTATTTTTAAAAATTGATTTGTATCGGAGTATAGTGGCTTTACAAAGTTGTGTTAGTTTCTGCTGTAAGCATGCTATTGTTAATGAGGCCAAGGCTGTGAGCATAATCTCTGCACAAGTCAAGTGCCCAAGTGTTTCGTTCTTACAAACTGCATCCCTAGAACTGGCAGCCATCTTACAACTGTGCGCTTTTCTCATCACAGGAGTTTATTTCGCCAGACCCATCTCCAGGATTGGAAAAACAACCCCTAATGTAGTCTAAATAGTGTTGATTGTCCATCCATTTTTCACTCTCCAAGAGTTGAGCTTTTAGACTTTCTCAGTTATTCTTGGTTTTGGAGTGAAGGTGCATTTCCCGGTATTATTTTTCACGTACTGGCAAGAGATTTCTGCTGTAGAACATAGAAAGTTTGTGCAGAAGAAAATCTTGGACAAAAACAATTCTGTTCAATTTACCCAAGCCAGTTCTGTAAATTCTGAGTCTATGTTCCGATAATGAGAGGAAGTAGGTCACTGCAGTGAAGAGCTGGAGCTGTGGAGTCGGGCTTCCTGGGTTCCCATCTTGTTTCTGCGACCCTGGGCAAGCAGCTTAACCTCCATGCAGCCCAGTGTCCTTCCAAGGATGGTTATGAGGATTAATTAAGACAATACAAATAAGGTATTAGAACAATTCACATACTATAGCAATTATTACTGTTAACGTTATTGTGCAGTTTCAATTTTTTGTTCAAAGTTTACCTTCTGCTTCTAGATAGCTTCACATTCATGTCAAAGGTGAAAACACTTTTGGAGATCCAATATTGGTATTAACCATTATTATCAGAGTGTTTATACATCTTATTATGAATTTAAGAAATGCCTCTTCCAAAATAGCATGCCGGTAGGAGAAATATCTGTAAATGTTCAGATACTTAACGTTCAAAAAAGAAGTCTGATGCTTCATATTATTGTACAATATTACTTCAGATACTTATTGACTTTTTCAACATTTGAATAGTTGAACTCATTTTTCATTTACTTTAAAAATAAAAACACTTAAAGCTCACATGTAAGAGCATTAAGAAATTGGAACAGTGAACAAGTTGGAATAAAAAGTAACAGTTTGTGTTAAAAGTGGTGTTGTAATAGGGTTAATATTCCTCTTGTAAGTGCCAAGACAGCTGTACTGGTTGTGAAAGCTTTGAAATACTTCCATGCCATTGGGAAAGTAAAGTAATATTATAAACTCATTACTTCAAACTAACGATCATAGGATGATATGACAGCCATTGATAAATGGAGATCTATCCTAGAGACATCTGAAAAATATTTTTAGACCTATCTGCCATTCTGGCTAAGGTCGCAGTGTTGCACATCCTTTGAAACACTCTGTGCTTTAGGAGAAGCACCAGCATATCATTAGCTCAAATTACATACTTGCTACTACTTCTGAATAATGTAGCTTTGACTTTGGTTTTGTTGTTAGTGTGTTATATCTCTTGTTTAAGTAGTACATGCGTGATGTTTTGATATTTATAAATTCAGTAGTTTGTAATAAAATATGAAACACAAGTTCCCACAATCCCTAATGAAAAAATGGATCTAGGGAATAGTCACCAATGGCTGCTAGACTAATAGTTATTCGTTATCACACAGATATTATGTGACTCCTGATGGAAGTACTTGACACCACCTACTAAGCATTCTTATAGAAAGTAGAACTTGAATCTGATTAAGCCTCTAGAGCCAACCAGTTTATAAAAAGTCAGAACTGAGAGCATGTGAGATGGCACCATGGGAATACAGTCATCAAAATCCAGAACTGGGAAGCTTTACAGGATAAACGACTCAGGTTTTACAATAAAGACATGGCAAGATTGAGGGGAGAGAATGAGGAGGAAGTGGGAAAGGGCCACCCAGGAGAGTGGAAGTGAGAATAGACTAGGGAAATACTTAGATTACCAGGCAGGGTGAACGCAGGCCCCTCGTGGTTCATGATCCTGAATTTAAACTGAGACATAGTCAACGGGGTTGTATGATTTCTCCAGCCACGTTCAGCAGCGTGATAAGAGACAGCAAATATACACAGAGAGGCACATTCAAGAATGCTGTTGCCCACCTTCTGAACTCTTTAATCTCTACCAATAAGGATTATCGAATACAAAGGAGAATCTTATGCTTAGAATGTAATTTCCTAAAGTAAACTTAATTCTCTGTATTCTCACTGTTGACCCAGTTGGTGGACCTAATTCTGAGATGTTGTGACTGTGCTCCAGAGCAGAAGACCTACTTCAGAATTCCTACGTTGTTGTTCTTTTTAAAAACGACTGGATAGTTATCTTTAATTTGTTTAACATGTGTTTTAATTATCACATGTGTGCATACTGATTATTTTGTAGACTTCCACCTAGCGTTTTATCCTATAAGTTAACTTTTGCATTGGCCTCCAAATAGATGCCTTTTCAGACCAAGATGCCAGTTATGAAAGAAATGGGAATAATTCTCATTCACATAGGAAACCCAAAAGGACAAAAAGAGAAGTCACAATACCGAGAAACAAAATGACCTCAGGTAATGTGTAGTGAAATCAATTCCACCCTTAAGGGATGCACAAGACTTAATGCCGAAATGTGTCCACATCACGGGTACTCAGTAAATATTCTTTACATTCTATTTTGTCTGATCTTAATATTGCAGTGTTTGCTTTCATTTTTTTAAATTTATTTGTTTTTATTTTTGGCTGTGTTGGGTCATCGTGCTGTGCGTGGGCTTTCTCTAGTTGTGACGAGCGGGGGCTATTCTTTGTTGCGGTGTACGGGCTTCTCATTGCGGTGGCTTCCCTTATTGCAGAGCATAGGCTCTAGGTGCGTGGGCTTCAGTAGTTGTGGCACGTGGGCTCAGTAGTTGTGGCTCGCAGCCTGTAGAGTGCAGGCTCAGTAGTTGTGGCGCCCGGGCTTCATTGCTCCGCAGCATGTGGGATCTTCCTGGACCAGGACTCAAACCCATGTCCCCTGCAGTGGCAGGCAGATTCTTAACCACTGTTCCACCAGGGAAGCCCTAAGAAAAGTTTTTTTCCCACAAAAGTTTCCATCAAAAAAGAGTCGTGTTAAAGCCCTTGCAAAGTCCTTCATATCGTGGTATTCTCCCTTTTTTAAAAAACAATTTTGAAAAACAAATACTATTTGGGGAAAATGCATGAGTATGAAATGACCTCAATCAATATCAATGTTGGCTAATTATAGAGATCACCTGACAGAATGGGTGAAAAAAGAGACAAATTTAAAGTGGATCTAGGGTTTCCTTGGTGGTGCAGTGGTTGAGAATCCACCTGCCAGTGCAGGGGACATGGGTTCGAGCCCTGGTCCAGGAAGATCCCACATGCTGTGGAGCAACTAAGCCCACGCGCCACAACTACTGAGCCTGTGCTCTAGAACCCGCAAACCACAACTACTGACCCCGTGTGCCACAACTACTGAGCCCCCGCACCTAGAGCCCGTGCTCCGCAACAGGAGAAGCCATGGCAATGAGAAGCCCGCGTACCGCAATGAAGAATAGCCCCCGCTCGCCGAAACTAGAGAAAAGCCCGCACGCAGCAACGAAGACCCAACGCAGCCAAAAATAAATAAAATAAATAAATTTTTTAAAAACTCTTTAAAAAACTAAAAATAATAAAAACAAAGTGGATCTAATGATATTCTTAGGGGTGGCAGCGCACAACTTCAAGGGTTGGGTGTCCTTGTCAACAAGCCCCTTAAGTATCCTTTAAAAAAGCAATTTAGAAAGTGTGATTGTTGCAGAGACATTCTCTCATCTAGAGAGAATATGTATCTAAAGAACAAACGTAAAAATCAGCTTTTCTGAATACTTTGTAAATGAGTACTTGTGAGTTGGGAAAAAAGATAGTGATAGAATTAGACGGAAGTAAAGATGAGATATTTTGGAAAACCTAAATAATTCTGAAATTTCTTCTGGTTATAATGAAAGCAGTGATGTTGAAGATGCATTTGAAAAGTTTGAATAAAGCTATGTCATGAAATTGAGTTTCACAAGAGCAAAGCTTCTAAATGAATATACTACTTTGTATAACGTGATTTTAATTATGCCTTTGTAAAACTAAATTACTGAATTAAATAAGTAGACATTTGTTTCACATACATCCTTCAAGTTTATATAGTCAAATTTGCTCAAAAATAACTTTTAAAAAATCTCATTGAGAAAGGTGGTCACCTTATATTTATGTATGTGGGGTCCTTTAAAAAATTTTGTCACTTTGCTTTAGCTGTGTGCCTACTAAATTTCATGTGAATGCATCTAATTATTTCACTCACTGAGAATATTTTTATAGTAGAGTTTATCATATTCAACTTTATTTTAATAACATGTCATTCCTTGCCTTGTTCTGTGCCTTCTGGTTCTAACGCTTCCTTGCTTTTGTCTTTTGTTGAAATTTTGTTCTTCAGTAGTCTTGTTAATTATTTACCTTCAAGAAGCTTTTTAAACACATTCTTTTTTTTTTTTTTTTTTGCGGTACGCTGGCCTCTCACTTGTGGCCTCTCCCGTTGCGGAGCACAGACTCCGGACGCGCAGGCTCAGCGGCCATGGCTCACTGGCCTAGCCGCTCCGCGGCATGTGGGATCTTCCCGGACCGGGGTACAAACCCGTGTCCCCTGCATCGGCAGGCAGACTCTCAACCACTGCGCCAGCAAGGAAGCCCTAAACACATTCTTATACTTATGTTTTTCTAGTTGTCGGGCTCAGGAATGAAACAGTCTCTCTTGAAATCCCCTCATCTGGTTATAGAATTATAGCACAGGTTAGTTTTTTCACCTCCCCACCCTCACTCACTAGATCTTGTTAGGATATTCTGTGGGTTTTATTCAGGTTATTGTTATAGTAAATAATTATTTTTATACTGTACAACTTCAGAATACTTTTTTCATACTTTTATCAAAGCCAGATTTCCAACAATAATTTAGAATTTATTTCTGTTTTAACTGGTTTCGTATTTATCACCAACCACTTTGTACCATAACTTTCCACTTCCGAATTCTTAATTTCGTTTCATCTCTATTCCAATTGTTTTTTCAAGAAAGATCTATTGGTGGAAATATTTTGGGAGCTTGTGAATAATCAAAAGGGGTCTTTCTTGTCCCTTCCTAATGTTAAAGGAAAACTTTCCCCAGACAATTTACTGATCTAGTAAGCTTTTATTCAGTGACTCATGAGTTGGGCAACATCCACTCTGGCAGACAGAAAGGATCTCTTAAGAGCTGTACAAGGGGAGAGATTTTTATAGAGATGAGCAGGAGCAAGGAGGTTGTACTGGGCATTTACTAAGTGGTTAATGCAAGTTTACTTCTCTTAGAAAGAGCAAAGGGAAGTGATGGAGCTGGGTTATGTAACTTGTACTGGGCAGGCAGGCACTGACTGGTTGACTTTGGCCTTCCTTTCCTGGAAGAGCTGTTTGCTGATGCGGGGCTTAGCATGAGTGACTCCATCTTGGGCCTGATCTGGTTACTTTAACATCAGTGAGGCATATGTTAGCAGGGTGTACAGTTAAAAGGTAGGATCAGTTGCTGTAACAAAGGCCAAAATGGTAGCTTAAACAAAATGGAAGTTCATCTCTCTTTTACATAACAGTCTGAGTAAGAGGTCTAAGGCTGAAAGGATCAGTGGTTTACAGGACCCAAGCTCTTCCTTGTTCTGCCATCATCAACCTGCAGCATCCATCTCAGGTCTATAAAAGCTGTTTTATCACCCTGCACTCTATGTTCACGTTCCAGCAAGTGGGAAGGAGAGAGGGGTGGGGTGGGGACTGATCTTTTTTTTTTTTTTTAAGGGCACAGCCTGGAAATTGCATCTACTACTTCTCATATCCCATTGGCCAGGACCTGATCACATGCCCACACCACTGCAAGCAAGGAGGGCTGGGAAACGTAGTCCTTAGCTGGACTGCCATGTTCTCATGGAAGGAAGGGAGGACATAGTAGAGAATAACCAACACTCTACAATGAAAGTGATGCAGTTCTTTCCTCACAGTCTTCCCCCTCAAAACTCTGTAGACATCATTGTCTTTTGGCGCTTAATGCCACAGTGGAAAAGATTAAGGCTAGCCACTCCCCCTTTTTTCTGGTAGCCTTTTTTCCCCATATCAGATTGCTTGTAGAATTTTTTAATCCTTGTGCTACAGAAACTTTCTTTTAGCATGCATCTAGGTTACTTTTCACCGATTTTGCCTAGAATGTGATGTGGCATATATACATCTTTCTTAGCTTATGAAAGTTTTATTCTATTCTACCCACTTACCCCTTCTATCTCATTTGCTCTGGTTTTGTCCCTGAGCAATACCAGTTATCTATGTGCTATCCTGCTGGCTCCTGTCCTCCATATCTTTCCTGTCATTCTTTTAAGTGAAACGATGGTTTCCTATTTATCACTCTTGTACATTCTGAAAGAACTCCTGACATTTATCCTGCGTACCACTGATTTGACTTTTCCACCTCAGTTCTGTCCTGTATTACCTCCAACATGGATCTAAATTTTTCTGTAGCATTTTTGGTTTTCTTGAAATCCTCTACTATCATTTATTTCTCTTTTAATCTATCTCATTCTTATGCATATTAGCTTCAGTTGGTTTATCTTTAAGATTCTCTGTTTCGCAGTACAGACAAAAAAAACCAGACTGTTTCAATTAAGGATGTTAAACAGCTTTCTGAAATATTATTCTGGATTTTGCTGTTGATGATTTTCAGAGCTACACTTTCCTCTGTGTCCTTTGGAGTCAATTCCCAGGTTCTAACGTGCTATTCATAGGCTCCATGTTATTCTTTGTTTTTTTCCTTATCTTTTAAGGCAAGATCTGTCAAAACGCATTTGTCTAAGACTAAGAAATTGTATCACCCTGAACTCAGCAGCCTGTTGGCTTATTTAGTGGTCATAACCCCTTCTCAGATTGACGGTTGAAGTTCTGGGTTAGTTTGCTGTTCTCAGCAAGCTGTCAACCTAATGACCCTAATCTGAGGTGAGGTTTTACTCAGCTCTACATACATTGCTTTAATTTTCACATCGTTGGATATTATTACACCGGTTCTCAAGATGAGAAAACTAAGAGGTTAAGTCATTTGCTCAAGGCTTCATAGTTACAGTGAAAGGCAAACCAGCTCTGGACCCCAGATTTTTGACTTGTAGAATCCAGTTTCTGTTTTCAATCCTCCATCCTGTTAGTCAGTCTTCTGGCTTGTCTACAGACGTATCAACAGGGAGAAATGATCACTGTGGTTTCCTATATAAAACAGTTTGTGTTGTTTTTAGCCGTGAATAATCCAAGTAAAATAGAACTATTTCTATCCTAAAACTTTTCCTTGAGCTTCATGGACTTTCTTTTTCCTATAGTGGTCGCTCATCTTTCAACCACATGCCACCAACCTGCTCGTGCTACTCTGGTAAGTACTGACCTTCACAGTGCGCATCTTGGAATATTATTCTTTTTGTCATTCTTGGTGGGTCCTGGCAGAACTCTACTCTGTCTCGTAGAGGGCTCTGGATGTAATTTTTGAAGAAGGAAAGGAAAGTACTTAAGTGCAGGAAAGAATCAGGTTTGGTGGATGCTTTATTAAAGAAAATTTGAAAGCCTCTGTTTGGCTTTCATGTTGGTACAGTTAGCATTTGTTGGGTGGTTGTTGGTTTATTCCCTGCTTCATCCCAAAAGAGGACTTGTGGCATCTTACCAAAATATATGCAATGCAATAAAGTTTAATAATTCTTTTAGGGGCTTCCCTGGTGGCGCAGTGGTTGAGAGTCCGCCTGCCGATGCAGGGCACGTGGGTTCGTGCCCCGGTCCGGGAGGATCCCACGTGCCGCAGAGCAGCTGGGCCCGTGAGCCATGACCACTGAGCCTGCGCGTCCGGAACCTGTGCTCCGCAGCAGGAGAGGCCACAACAGTGAGAGGCCCGCGCAAAATAAATAAATAAATTTAAAAAAATAATTTTTAAACAGGGAAAAAGAAATCTTGAGTGAAAGGAAAATAAGGGTAGGACCTCTGCATAATCTATAAATTTCACCTTCAAGGGAATTCCCTGGCAGACCAGTGGTTAGGGCTCCATGCTTCCACTGTAGGGGGCACGGATTCAATCCCTGGTCAGGGAATTAAAATCCCGCAAGCCACTCAGCATGGCCAAAAAAAAAAAATTTCACCTTCAAGAAACTTCTCAGCCTTCTTGCCTCTGTGTCCTGCATAGAAACCTTTTAGTGGATGTCTAAATATAGATGCATATTTATTTGATCCAACATTAAATGCAAAATGTAAGTTTTCTAGCAACATAAAAGAGAACAGGGGTGAAATAAATGCCCCTCAAAGCAGCATTTCCGAAGTGATATTCTGTAAGATAACAACCAACATTCTTAAAATGTTGCCAGAAGGAAGGAAAACAAAGCTTTTTTTGTTTGTTTGTTTTTTTTGCTGTACGCGGGCCTCTCACTGTTGTGGCCTCTCCCGCTGCGGAGCACAGGCTCCGGATGCGCAGGCTCAGCGGCCATGGCTCACGGGCCCAGCTGCTCCGCGGCACGTGGGATCCTCCCGGACCGGGGCACGAACCCGTGTCCCCTGCATCGGCAGGCGGACTCTCAACCACTGCGCCACCAGGGAAGCCCAACAAAGGTTTTTGACCTTAGGACTTCTCAGAGCCTTTCATGTGCCGAAGCCTAACCACTGCGCACCGTCTCCGAGCAGCCGTTCTACACTGTGCATGTGCCTCCTCCTGATCTCCCTGCTTCCAGGCCTGGCCCCTTGCTGTCCCCTCTCAACCCAGCAGTCCGAGGGGGTCCAGCACAATCAGATCATCCTGCTGCTCGTCAGAGCCCCCCAGTATCTTCCCATCTCATGGAGAGTAAAATCATGCTCTTCTTGATCGCCTGACGTGACATGCTCTCTCCACCCTCGTCCCTTCCTCCCACCCCACCCGGGGACCTTCCTGGCCTCCCCCAATTCCCCCTTTTTCTCATCTAGCCTTCTTGTTCCTCAAAGCCAGCAGGCTATGGCCTCAGGGCCTTTTCACCCCTCAAATGTCCATTTCCAATGTATTGGCAGAGCTCTCTCTCTCCCTATATCCAACTGTCAGCAAAAATGCCCTCTCCTGATAGCTGAGCACCCTTTCTCTTCATCTGCTTACCTTTGTTTTTTATGTTTTTTCCTTTACTTTATTCAGTACACGATACAATTTGGGTATCTGCCACCATTACAAAAATGGAGGCTCCGTGAGGGCAAGAACTTGGCTTGTTTTGTTCATTGCTGTATCCTCAGTTCCCCAGAACATTGCTTCACATAGTAGATGTTTAATTATAATTTAGTGAATGGTTGACAGTGAGCCCAATAATATAAATTGTGAATTTTAAAGAAGGTACTATGGTTTGCCACTTTCTCAAAACTGTTAGTGCACAGGATCTTTTTGAGAGAAATGCCTATTACTACCTCACAGGGCATGGGGGTTCTAGAACACTTTTAGAAATACTGCCTTAATTATTCATCCTTTGGTATAATCATATTCAGCCTTTTCCTTTGCATATTTTAATCTTTTAGTCCAAGACCCCGCGCCATTCCATCAGCCCATTTCCTTCAATACCACCTGGAGTCACACAGCAGGGAGTATCAGTCATGCCTGTACCTACCAGCCAGCCTCTCCCTGTGCCACCAGAGCTCACCAGACCTGCATCTGTAACACATGCTGGAAAAGCTCCGGTAGAAATAACTTCAAGCCCCAAAGAGGACTCACATTCCAGAGTGTCTTCACCACTCATCCACAAGCGTCATTTCACAACACATCTGATCAGGTAGATATGGAAAATTGAAGTCACAACTTGGGTACCCTTGTGACCCTGAAAAAACACTTTTACTCTTTCTTTCTAATATGGTGATGTTTCAAGAAAATGATGCTGGAAAGGAGCCGGGTTCACCCTTTACCTCTGAGCGGAACCTAAGAATGCATGACAGATGATGGGGTTCAGGGCAGGCTGCCCCAGAATGTGGCGAAGATGGTGAAGGCCCAACAAACTCAAGAAGAGCTTTTTTTTTTTTTTTTTTTTGTGGTACGCGGGACTGTCACTGCTGTGGCCTCTCCCGTTGCGGAGCACAGCCTCCGGACGCGCAGGCTCAGCGGCCATGGCTCACGGGCCCAGCCGCTCCGCAGCATGTGGGATCTTCCCGGACCGCGGCACGAACCCGCGTCCCCTGCATAGGCAGGCGGACTCTCAACAACTGCGCCACCAGGGAAGCCAAGAAGAGCTTTTTACCTCCCTCTTAATTGCCAAAAAGAAATTAGATAGGGAGCCTGTACCAGGAAGAGAGCTATTACCAAATATAACTTTTCTTGCATTAGAAACACATCTCCGCATGGTGTGGCAAACATTTGTTTAACAGACCTTTCCTCCTCTTATCTTCTGTGAAATGTCTTCCTCCCCTTTGATGTCCCAGACCCCTACCCCCTTCTCCTTAGCTCAGGATGGCAGCTAAACCTCAGCAGCCTGTCTTTGAGTCTCCCATCTTTGGGACTCCCATACATACGTAATTAAATTTGTTTTTCTCTTGTTAATCTGTCTTATGTCAACTTAAAAATTACTAGACCAGCCAAAGGACCTGGAAGGGAAGAAGGGAAGAAGGGAAAAGTATTCCTCCCCTAACAAACAAGCCTATATCCCAATTAAAAGCAAAAACTAAAACAAGTCCATGAAAATATTCCACAATGGGTTTTATACCCACTTCAGGATTTAATGTCTTCTTTTTTTTAATTTAATTTTATTTATTTTTTTATACAGCAGGTCCTTATTAGTCATCAATTTTATACACATCAGTGTATACACGTCAATCCCAATTGACCAATTCATCACACCACCACCACCACCACCACCCCGCGGCTTTCCCCACTGGTGTCCATACGTTTGTTCTCTACATCTGTGTCTCAGTTTCTGCCCTGCAAATCCGTTCATCTGTACCATTTTTCTAGTTTCCACATGTATGCATTAATATACGATATTTGTTTTTCTCTTTCTGACTTAGTTCACTCTGTATGATAGTCTCTGGATCCATCCACATCTCTACAAATGACCCAATTTTGTTCCTTTTTATGGCTGAGTAATATTCCATTGTATGTATGTACCACATCTTCTTTATCCATTTGTCTGTCTATGGGCATTTAGGTTGCTTCCATGACCTGGCTATTGTAAATAGTGCTGCAGTGAACATTGCGGTGCATGTGTCTGTTTGAATTATGGTTTTCTCTGGGTATATGCCTAGTAGTGGGATTGCTGGGTCATATGGTAATTCTATTTTTAGTTTTTTAAGGAACCTCCATACTGTTCTCCATAGTGGCAGAATCAATTGACATTTCAACCAACAGGGCAAGAGGGTTCCCTTTTCTCCACACCCTCTCCAGCATTTGTTGTTTGTAGATTTCCTGATGATGCCCATTCTAACTGGTGTGAGGTGATACCTTATTGTAGTTTTGATTTGCATTTCTCTATTAGTGATGATGAGCAGCTTTTCATGTGCTTCTTGGCCATGTGTATGTCTTCTTTGGAGAAATGTCTATTTAGGTCTTCTGCCCATTTTTGGATTGGGTTGTTTGTTTTTTTAAATATTGAGTTGCATGAGCTGTTTAGATATTTTGGAGATTAATCCTTTGTCCGTTGAGTCATTTGCAAATATTTTCCCCCATTCTGAGGGTTGTCTTTTCGTCTTTTTTATGGTTTCCTTTGCTGTGCAAAAGCTTTGAAGTTTCTTTAGGTCCCATTTGTTTATTTTTGTTTTTATTTCGATTACTCTAGGAGGTGGATCAAAAAAGATCTTGCTGTGATTTATGTCAAAGAGTGTTCTTCCTGTTTTCCTCTAAGAGTTTTATAGTGTCCGATCTTACATTTAGGTCTCGAATCCATTTTGAGTTTATTTTTGTGTATGGTGTTAGGGAGGGTTCTAATTTCATTCTTTTACATGTAGCTGTCCAGTTTTCCCAGCACCGCTTATTGAAGACACTGTCTTTTCTCCATTGTATATCCTTGCCTCCTTTGTCATAGATTAGTTTATCATAGGTGCATGGGTTTATCTCTGTTTTTTTTATCTTGTTCCATTGATCTGTTTCTCTTTTTGTGCCAGTACCATATTGTCTTGATTACTGTACCTTTGTAGTATAGTCTGAAGTCAGGGAGTCTGATTCCTCCAGCTCCGTTTTTTTCCCTCAAGACTGCTTTGACTGTGCGGGGTCTTTTGTGTCTTGATAAAAATTTTAAGATTTTTTGTTCTAGTTCCGTAAAAAATGCCATTGGTAATTTGATAGGGATTGCATTGAACCTGTAGATTGCTCTGGGTAGTATAGTCATTTTCACAATATTGATTATTCCAATCCAAGAACATGGTATATCTCTCCATCTGTTGGTATCATCTTTAATTTCTTTCATCAGTGTCTTATAGTTTTCTGCATGCATGTCTTTTGTCTCCCTAGGAAGGTTTATTCCTAGGTATTTGATTCTTTTTGTTTCAGTGGTAAATGGGAGTGTGTCCTTAATTTCTCTTTCAGATATTTCACCATTAGTGTATAGGAATGCAAGAGATTTCTGTGCATTAATTTTGTATCCTGCAACTTTACCAAATTCATTGATTAGCTCTAGTAGTTTTCTGGTAGCATCTTTAGGATTCTCTATGTATGCTATCATGTCATCTGCAAAGAGTGACAGTTTTACTTCTTCTTTTCCAATTTGTATTCCTTTTATTTCTTTACTTCTCTGATTGCCATGGCTAGGACTTCCAAAACTATGTTGAATAACAGTGGTGAGAGTGGACATCCTTGTCTTGTTTCTGATCGTAGAGGAAATGCTTTCAGTTTTTCACCATAGAGAATGATGTTTGCTGTGGGTTTCTTGTATATGGCCTTTATTATGTTGAGGTAGCTTCCCTCTATGCCCACTTTCTGGAGAGTTTTTATCATAAATGGGTGTTGAATTTTGTCAAAAGCTTTTTCTGCCTCTATTGAGATGATCATATGGTTTTTATTCTTCAATTTGTTAATATGGTTTATCACATTGATTGATTTGCGTATATTGAAGAATCCTTGCATCCCTGGGATAAATCCCACTTGATCATGGTGTATGATCCTTTTAATGTGTTGTTGGATTCTGTTTGCTAGTATTTTGTTTTGAGGATTTTTGCATCTATATTCAGTGATATTGGTCTGTAATTTTCTTTTTTTGTAATGTCTTTGTCTGGTTTTGGTATCAGGGTGATGGTGGCCTCATAGAATGAGTTTGAGAGCGTTCCTTCCTCCGCAATTTTTTGGAAGAGTTTGAGAAGGATGGGTGTTAGCTCTTTAAATATTTGATAGAATTCACCTGTGAAGCCATCTGGTCCTGGACTTTTGTTTGTTGGAAGATTTTGGTTTTTTTTTCTTTTGCGGTACACAGGCCTCTCACTGTTGTGGCCTCTCCCGTTGCGGAGCACAGGCTCCAGACGTGCAGGCTCAGCGGCCATGGCTCACGGGCCCAGCCGCTCCGCGGCATGTGGGATCTTCCCGGACCGGGGCACGAACCCGTGTCCCCTGCATCGGCAGGCAGACTCAACCACTGCGCCACCAGGGAAGCCCCTTTGTTCCTGATCTTAGAAGAAATGGATTCAGTCTTTCAACATTGAGAATGATGTTGGCTGTGGGTTTGTCATATATGACCTTTATTATGTTGAGGTAGGGTCCCTCTGTGCCTACTTTCTGGAGAGTTTTTATCATAAATGGGTGTTGAATTTTGTCAAAAGCTTTTTCTGCATCTATTGACATTATCATACGGTTTTTATCCTTCAATTTGTTAATATGGTGTAGTACATTGATTTGCATATATTGAAGAATCCTTGCATTCCTGGGATAAATCCCACTTCATCATGGTGTATGATCCTTTTAATGTGCTGTTGGATTCTGTTTGCTAGTATTTTGTTGAGGATTTTTGCATCTGTGTTTATCAGGGATATCAGCCTGTAGTTTTCTTTTTTTGTGACATCTTCATCTGGTTTTGGTATCAGGGTGATGGTGGCCTCGTAGAATGAGTTTGGGAGTGTTCCTCCCTTTGCTATATTTTGGAAGAGTTTGAGAAGGATAGGTGTTAGCGCTTCTCTAAATGTTTGATAGAATTCACCTGTGAAGCCATCTGGTCCTGGGCTTTTGTTTGTTGGAAGATTTTTTAATCACAGTTTCAATTTCAGTGCTTTTGATTGGTCTTTTCATATTTTCTATTTCTTCCTGGTTCAGTCTCGGAAGTCTATTTGTAAGAATTTGTCCATTTCTTCCAGGTTGTCCATTTTATTGACATATAGTTGCTTGTAGTAATCTCTCATGACCTTTTGAATTTCTGCAGTGTTACTTCTCCGTTTTCATTTCTAATTCTGTTGATTTGAGTCTTCTCCCTTTTTTTCTTGATGAGTTTGTCTAATGGGTTATCAATTTTGTCTTCTCAAAGAACAAGCTTTTAGTTTTATTGATCTTTGCTATTGTTTCCTTCATTTCTTTTTCATTTATTTCTGATCTGATCTTTTTTTTGTTTTTTTTGCGGTTGTGGCCTCTCCTGTTGTGGAGCACAGGCTCCAGACGTGCAGGCTCAGCGGCCGTGGCTCACAGTCCCAGCCGCTCCGCGGCATGTGGAATCTTCCCAGACCGGGGCACAAACCCATGTCCCCTGCATCGGCAGGCGGACTCTCAACCACTGCACCACCAGGGAAGCCCTAGCTACTCATTTTGATGTGTGATTATTTCATTTTTCTAAAACTCATAATACATTCTAATTCATTAGCTCTAAGTCTTAATTTATCAAAAGCATATGATTTTTTTTTTATTGGAACAGGAGTCATCCAAAGTCCCAGACTATATCACCGGTCATTTTCTTTAAAACCATTTGTGGTCTTCCCTGGTGGCACAGTGGTTGAGAGTCCGCCTGCCGATGCAGGGGACACGGGTTCGTGTCCCGGTCCCGGAAGTTCCCACGTGCCGCGGAGCAGCTGGGCCCGTGAGCCATGGCCGCTGAGCCTGCACATCTGGAGCCTGTGCTCTGCAACGAGAGGCCACAACGGTGAGAGGCCTGTGTACCGCAAAAAAAAAAAAACCAAACAAACAAACAAACAAAAAAAAACCATTTGTGATTCTAGGCTTATCATTCCCCCATTTGTAAAATAAAATAATGATAATAATAGACCCTTCTGAAGAAAGGCTCCAATGGTATTTTTACGCCCTTTGAAAGGCAGCTAAGTACTCTTGTTTGTTCTCAGATGAGCAATATACACAGGTGCTGACTCCAGAGAGCCTGCAGTATGGGGTTGGCACCTACTACATAACAGCCCTGTTGAATAGAAGCAAGGAGGGTGCCCAGCAGACGCCCGCCCTGTTTCTGATGGTCACTGCCGTCACCCAGTGTTATTTCTGGGACAGCGGCAACCACGTGGAGGAGCAGCGGATGCCAGGTCAGAAGCTGCCCACTTGTGCCGCTCTCCCACCTCGGCTGGCAGTAAACTCAGTGCTCTGTCATCTCATTTGGGGCGGCCCAGAAAGCAAAAGCGTTGGAAGGGAGATAAATCAGCCTGGTTAAAAGCAGGAGGCGTGTGTGGTGGGCTGAGAGAACGTGTCTCTTTGGAGCAGGCTTCTGCTTTAGCTTTGTCATTTTTTCCCCAAACATTAGTCCAGGGTGAATCTGACAATCTACATAAAGTAAGACAAGTGGTATGTGGAAGCTGATCAATTCTACAAGTACTAAATATGCGGAGGGTAAAATGAGGCCGACTTTCTGCTGCATAAAAGAGAACTTTTATTGCTTCTTGGCCTTTTGGCTAAGATCAAGTGTATCTATTTATATCAATTTAATATCTGATACAGCCTCTATTCAAGGACAATATAGCAACTGGATTTTTGGAGCAGGGAGTTGGAATAGGAGCTTGTTCCGTTCACTCCAAAAAAAAAAAGAGAGAGAACTTTTGTACTTAAAAATAAGCTAACAGATTCCTGTACACTGTAAGCCAGGTGGGGACAGACTGTCACTTCTGCAATTACTGCCTCGTTCCAGGTGTCTGACCGCTTTAAAAGGGTGCTGTACGTTTTCACACTAGTGGTCCTGTGAGATCCTGTCTGGTTTCATGTGCACAAAGAATGGGCTGTAAGCGTCTGGAAATCCTGAGGCACCTCTTCCTAAAAGATCTGATAGGCCTTCCCTGGTGGCGCAGTGGTTAAGAATCCGCCTCCCAATGCAGGGGATACGGGTTTGATCCCTGGCCGGGGAAGATCCCACATGCCACACAGCAGCTAAGCCTGTGCACCACAACTACTAAGCCTGCGCTCTAGAGCCCACGAGCCACAACTACTGAAGCCCGTGTGCCTAGAGCCCGTGCTCCGCAACAAGAGAAGCCACTGCAATGAGAAGCCCGTGCACCACAACAAAGAGTAGCCCCGGCTCGCCGCAACTAGAGAAAGCCCACACGCAGCAATGAAGACCAAACACAGCCAACAATAAAAACAAATAATTTTTTTTTTTTTTAATGTGAGAGTGTTATCCAGATTGAGAATACAAGGAACGAGGGTTCCTTGGAAGGCTTCCGCACCATTCATGCAACCCCTCAGACTGGGAGCTTGTTAAAATGCAGAGTCTGTCGCAGTAAGTTGGGGCGGGCCGGAGAGTCTGCCTTCTGACAAGTGTCCAGTGCGGCTCGGCAGGGAAACCCCATGGAGTAGCGAGGTGGGGGAGATTTTCTTCTCTCCCAGCAGTGACCACCTACTGCAAGAGGCATCAGGACATTTCCTGCCTCCTTGAAGCCTTTGTAATTTGGACTCCATGAAAGTATCAGAACTCAGAGTGCACGATGAGAATTCCTCCAACGGCCAAAAGTGGACTGGGCAACCAGAACTTAACCTTGTTCTGTGGAAGGAAATCAGTCATCCTGACAGCATTTTAGGCTTTTCATCTACAAAATCAGGTGTGGAATTGGTACCTTCCATTCATTTGCTTAGTGACATTTTAAAAGATATTTTTTATAAAGAAATGTTACAATATATGAAAAGTTATAGGGAATAATATGATTAAAAAATTAAAGACACCACTCAGCTTTATCACAAAGTTTGTATTTTGCTGTATTTAGTTCAAGTATTTTAAAATTTAAAAAAACACTGGGATAATGGAAGATCTGGATCTATCCCTCTCCAACCTCATTTCCTCATTCTTACCAAAGGGTCACCCCTGTCCGGAATTTGGTATATGTGTTCATTCCTTTTCTTTTTTTTAAAGGATCAAACTTTTCTTTTTTTAATGTATTTATTTATTTGGCTGCATTGGGTCTTCATTGCTGCACACGGGCTTTCTCTGGTTGCGGCAAGCGGGGGCTCTTCATTGCGGTGCACAGGCCTCTCATTGCGGTAGGTTCTCGCTGCATAGCACTGGTTCTAGGCGCGCGGGCTTCAGTAGCTGTGGCTCGCAGGCTCTAGAGCGTAGGCTCATTAGTTGTGGCACACGGGCTTAGTTGCTCCGCGGCATGTGGGATCTTCCCGGACCAGGGCTCAAACCCACGTCCCCTGCACTGGCAAGCAGATTCTTAACCGCTGTGCCACCAGGGAAGTCCTATGTGTTCATTCTTTCAGCAGATATTTATTGAGCATCTAATACATTCCAGACCCACGTATAGGAGCTAGTATTGGACAAGAATGTCCTCATGAGCTTACTTTCCAATGAGGGAGGCTGACAAACTGGATTCATGAATGGTGGTTTGCACACTTTTGGTCTTTGTGTAAATGGTACGATACTATTATATTCTTTTTTTTCTTTTTAAGTTTATTTATTTATTTTTTGACTGTGCCTCATGACATGCAGGATCTTAGTTTCCTGACCAGGGGTCGAACCCGTGCCCCCTGCAGTGGAAGCACAGAGTTTTAACCACTGGACTACTAGGCAAGTCCCTATTATATCCTTTTTTTAACTTGCTTTGTTCATTCAGCATTCATCCAAGTTGATGAATCCAGCTTCAATTCACTCATTTTTAACTGCTGTATAGCAGTCCATCAGTTGTGGATTTTTAAAATTATTTTATTTATTTTATGTTTGACTGCGTTGGGTCTTCGTTGCTACGCACGGGCTTTCTCTAGTTGCGGCGAGCAGGGGTTACTCTTCGTTGCGGTGCGAGGCCTTCTCATTGCGGTAGCTTCTCTTGTTGCGGAGCATGGGCACTAGGCGCCTGGGCTTCAGTAGTTGTGGCATACGGGTGCAGTAGTTGTGGCTTGTGGGCTCTAGAGCACAGGCTCAGTAGTTGTGGCGCATGGGCTTAGTTGCTCCGTGGCATGTGGGATCTTCCCTGACCAGGGATCTAACCCGTGTCCCCTGCATTGGCAAGTGGATTCTTAACCGCTGCACCACCAGAGAAGTCCAGCAGCCCATTAGTTTGCCTCTGCTTACTTATTTGTTTGTTTGTATGTTCTGTTACTGGACACACAAGTTGTTCTGATATCTCCTAGTTGTAAACAGTGTTGACAGAGACATCCTTTCTCACGTTTCCTTGTGCACGTGTGCGAAATTCCCCCAGGATATACATTCAGAACTGGAATCACAGGATTCAAGGAGTTTTGCTTCTTCAGTTTTACTAGATGTTGCCAAGCTGCTGTGCCCATCAGTTGTCCCAGTTTACACCAGCAGAGAATAAGCGATCAGCCCTTGTTTCCCAGATCTAAATGCCTGTGTTTGTTTTACATGCGTCCTTTTCTTAGCACGCCAGTTAGAATCAACGTCTTGACTGTTATTCCACGTTGGGCCACAGAGCCCACTTTTGAGGACACAGTGTCTGTGTAACCACCTAACCTACTTGGGCGGCGATTTCTTCATTGTGCCTCGGGCAGTGAAAGCGGAAGACACAGCTGAGCTGTTCCTTCGTGTGACCAGCAACACCATCGGGGTGCCCCTGTGGGCCAGCCTTATTGGAGTCTATATGCTCATTTTTGTGGGGGCTTGGAGAAAGGACTAAGCAGATATGCAGAAGGTGATGAGACTTTGATTTCAAAAACTTTGCCACAATGTCTTAAATATGTGGAACAAGATGAAAAAAGAAACAAAAACCCTTCATCGAAAGAGGCAGGTAGGGGGCTTCCCTGGTGGCGCAGTGGTTGAGAGTCCGCCTGCCGATGCAGGGCACACAGGTTCGCGCCCCAGTCCGGGAAGATCCCACATGCCACAGAGCGGCTGGACCCGTGAGCCATGGCCGCTGAGCCTGCGCGTTCGGAGCCTGTGCTCCGCAACGGGAGAGGCCACAACAGTGAGAGGCCTGCGTACCTCAAAAAAAAAAAAAAAAAAAGAGAGAGAGACAGGTAGGGACTTCCCTGGTGGCACAGTGGTTAAGAACCCGCCTGCCAATGCAGGGGGCACGGGTTCGATCCCTGGTCCAGGAAGATCCCACATGCCACAAAGCAACTAAGCCCATGCGCCACAACTACTGAAGCCCGTGTGCCTAGAGCCTGTGCTCTGCAACAAGAGAAGCCACCGCAATGAGAAGCCCGCTCACCACAACTAGAGAAAAGCCCACGTGCAGCAACGAAGACCCAATGCAGCGAAAAATAAACTAAATTTAATTAATTTAAAAAAAAGAAAAGGCAGGTAATGTAAGAATTCAAGTGGGGCTTCTCTTAAATTTCTCTTCATATCTTCTGGCTTAAGGCCCAGGGACTTAACTCTTTATCTCCATTTTTTTTCTTTTAGCCAAGGTTGAACCTTCATATGATTCATTTAGGTTGGGAATAAGCCAAAAGAAAACACCCAAAGAACTTAACTATAATCAAATGCAAGTTTATCTCACTTAATACATTGGATATGAAAATTATGTGTAAGTCAAGTTATAATTTAACGGCAATATATAGGAAACCTGTAAGTGATCTTTATTTTTTTTTTAATTTATTTATTTTTGGCTGCGTTGGGTCCTCGTTGCTGCGCGCAGGCTTCCTCTAGTTGCAGCGAGTGGGGGCTACTCTTCATGGTGGTGTGAGGGCTTCTCATTGTGGTGGCTTCTCTTGTGGCGCAGCACGGGCTCTAGGCGCGCAGGCTTCGGTAGTCGTGACACGCAGGCTCAGTGGTTGTGCCCCGCGGGCTCAGTAGTTGTGGCCCACGAGCTCCAGAGTGCAGGCTCAGTGGTTGTGGCGAACGGGCTTAGTTGCTCTGCAGCATGTGGGATCTTCCGCGATCACGGCTCAAACCTATGGCCCCTGCATTGGCAGGCAGATTCTTAACCACTGCACCACCAGGGAAACCCAGAAACTTTATTTTAAAACAAAAAAAATCCTTTGATGACAGTTTCTTTCTAATTTCTGTTCTATATCTTTCTTATATTTTCCTACATGTGGAAATTCTAGAATACACAAAATATCTGTTTCTTTATGGCTGTTGGTCTAGAATTACCATTTTTAGTAAATAAAAATATAAGACAGTTAAATTTGAATTAGAAATAGTGAATGCATTTTTAGTATAAGTATGATCCCAAATTATTCATCATTTGTCTGAAATTCAGTTAACTGCGTGTCCTGTATATTATCTGATAACCCTTTCTGGGTGGGTGGGAGGTGGAGATATTTAGAGGTCTAAGACCCGATCAGTTGATTCCATGAATATTTCATTTTAGAGACATAAACTCTGGACTGTCAGCCCTTATTCCCCCCTTTTGTCACTTAACTTAGGTCTACTTATCTGTACATCTTCTCCCCACATCTCACCCTTTCTTTCCACAGAGCTGCCAAAGCTGCCGCAGTGCGTCCTCCTGTTTCTAGCTGGAGAATGCAGGGGTCTATGCTAAGTGAAGATCTAGTTTTCTCGGTTCTGCTTTTTCCTGCAGGTGAGGGTCACTGTCCTGGCTGATAATGACCCCAGCTCTCAGTTCCACTACCTTATTGAGGTCTCCATGGGCTGTCGAAGAAGGGCTGCTACAACAGCTAACGTTAGTGAAATAAATGTTCCTCATTTGTTACTTGGTGTCTTCTGCCATGTGAGGTACAGTCTGACTTGGTGATATCCCTGTGTCCAATTGTCCCTTACAAGGATCCCAGACAGTGATCTTTCCTGGTTCTAAATTGTACACCTGAAGAGCTCTTTCTGCTTGTCTCAGACCCCAAGACTTCATTTAATTGCAGTTTTCTCTGTCCTCATCTTTCTCCTTAGAGATAAACCAAAAGAATCCCGTTATAACTTCCTATACTGTATCTTTCGTTGTCACGTTTTAGGTGGTTATCATCCTTTATGGATCAGAGGGGCAGAGCGAACCCCATCATCTTTGTGATTCCCAGAAAGCAGTCTTTGAACGAGGGGGACTGGATGTCTTCCTCCTGGGTACTCCGTCTTCTCTGCAGGAATTACACAGCCTGCAGCTCTGGCATGACATGCAGTTCTGGCGTCAGCCCTTCTTGGTAAGTACCTGTATCAGGCTGGCATGTTGCTTCTTCTCTGAAGATCTTTAGCATTCTGGGGAAAGACCTGCATGGCTTTACGATAAATAACTATAATGCTTTGGGCCAAATAGTAACAAATGACTGTTAGATTTTAGTTTCAGAGCTGTCTACACAGAAGAAACCCTGGAAGGAAATATGGAAAATTAACAACACGATTTTTTACAGGTGGTAGAATGATAGATTTTTTTTCCATCAAATGTTGTCATGATGGTGAATGGCAAATAATAATGAAATAGTGCCCGAAAGTACCATAAATTGAAAGTATCTCTAAATAGGAAAACTATCTTCAAAGAGTAAATTTAGTAAATGACTGTCTACTGAATATACTTTGGGTCAAAATGAAGAGCTTAAGGAGCGGGGAAGGAACGGAATTACGGTGTGGGATGTGCCTAGAGAGTTAGAGAGACAAGCGGTCAGTGATGAGTGCGTGCACCTGCCCTGTGCTAGATCCAGATGATTCTGCATCTTCCTTCGGCAACACTCTAAGAATTAGGAGAGGAGGGTGGAGAAATTATTGAATAGATGATGAAAATTAGTTAAGGTTGAGGATTATTGGCTTGTTGGGATTAGGAAAAAAGAAGGGAATGAAGTCAAAGGTCTCAGGCCAGTATTCAAACAAGTCAGTTGCTGAATATTGGCCACCTGAAAAGAGCATGCTGCTTGCCTAAAAGTGATAGCAAAAGAAGTCCTTCCCTGCTAGGCTAGACGCACCAACCACTAGGCCAGGATAGCCTGATAAGCTGCTTGCTTTCTGTTCAGGTGTCTACAAAGCGGTTTGTTACACTATCATTCCACTTTCATTTATAAGTAATGTATAATAAGCACTTGAAAGATACTCAGCATCATTAGTCATCAGGAAATGCAAATTAAAACCACAATGATATCACTAAACACCCACCAGAATGACTGAAATTAAAAAGTCTAACAAAACCAGGATTTGAGGGGGGGGCAGTTAGGGCTCTCACACCGCTGGTGGGTGTAAAATGGCACAGCTGTGGTGGAGGACAGTTTGACGGTTTCTTGTAAGGTTAAACATACACTGACCCTATGACCCAGAAATTCCACTCCTAGTTATTTACCCAAGGTCAATGAAGACATATGTCCATTCCGACACGTTCATAGCAGCTTTATGAATAATGGCCCCAAGCTGGAAACAACACAAATGTCCATCGGGTGAATGACTAAACAAATGTTAGTATGTTCATTCAATGGAATACGACTCACGACAATAAAGAGCAATCTGCTGAGAACACAGCAGTGTGGGTGAATCTCAGAAAACACGATGCTGAGCAAAAGAAGCCGGACGCAGAAGGAGACGTACTGCACGATTCCACATAGATGAAATTCTAAAAACAGCAAATTACTCTAGAGAGACAGAAAGCAGATCAGTGGTCGCCTGAAGCCAAGGGTGAGCCTGAGGGGGGCTGACTGGGAAAGGCACAAGGGAACTTTCCAGGGTGATGATGGTGGTGCTTAGGACACAAGTGTATACAATTTGTCAAAATGCATTGAATTTTGTACATTTTAAATGGGTGCCTTTATCATATGTAAACTATACCATAACAAAGTTGATTTTTTTTAAAGTATGTGTATAGGAAAAAGTCTAGTGCTATATACACTAAATTATTACCAATAGTTATTGCTGGGTAGGATTATGAATTTTTAAGTTTTTCTTCAGGGTACTTTTAAGTATTTCCAAAATTTTTTAACAATAAATTTGTATTTTATAATTATTGGAAGTACATTTTTTAATTTAAGGAGCTATTTCTCGTGGGTGGTACCGTATAATTCTGTCAAGAGAGTTGTAAACAGGTGCCACGTGGTTGCTTTGTCGTTCCGAGTCCCTAAGTAACTGCAATGGGCAGAACCACACCATCGAGAACCCCTCCCACCACCAATTAACCCATGATATGCATGTAACATGAAGAAGAAATAAACCTTTGGTTTTTTTTTTAAAAAAGCTATTTCTCTTAGAGGAAACACTTAAAGGAATTCACACCTATATAATATTTTCCACTTTTCTTACTCTTATCACTGGTTTATATCAATTCTAATTTTATATGTGGTCTTTAATTATATTTTTTAACTCATAATGACTTTATGCTCCTCAGGGATAGAGATGCTGTCTTATTCATATTTGTATTCTCAAAAGCTCATACAGGGGCTTCCCTGGTGGCGCAGTGGTTGAGAGTCCGCCTGCCGACACAGGTGACACGGGTTCGTGCCCCGGTCCGGGAAGATCCCACATGCCGCAGAGCGGCTGGGCCCATGAGCCATGGCCGCTGAGCCTGCGCGGAGCCTGTGCTCCGCAACTGGAGAGGCCACAACAGTGAGAGGCCCGCGTACCGCAAAAAAAAAAAAAAAAACCTCATACAGTGCCAAAATTATAGTAGGACTCAATAAATATTTGTTACAATTGGTAATTACAGTCAATATTGTAACAATAAATATTTGTTACAATTAAATTCTCAGAGTTACCTGTTCACCTCTAGAGCTTCATATCAGCTTGTTATTAAGGCTCTTTTGAAGACTTTCTTTAGTCAACATTTGCTTTTCTTTCTTTAATTGCAAAAGTAATAGCTGTTTGAATGTAAAACTTGGAAAACAGAAAAGCAAAAGAACTACCCACCCCCAATAAAAAACAGACAGCCAGCATTTTTTCTTAGGAAATGATAATGCTTTCTATATCTTTCTATTGGTCATACTGAATGCATTAACTAGATTTTTCTAACACACATTAGAGTCTCTGTTTCTCTTCTGTATGAAAGAATAAGAGAATAAAAGCACAAAAAGACCCGTGACTAGTTTCTCACCAATCAGAAAATGAGTATTTTCTCCTTTTTTATACTTTGCTCTTAAATGGAAGCTTTAACGGTAGCTAAATTTATCTTTCTGTGAATGTGGTTTTCGTTCCACAGGCTGCAGGATTGTAGTTCTTCTTGCTTCTGCTGTCTGCTCTCTGGTGGATGAGGCTATCGAAGAGACTTGTGCAAGTTTCCTGATGGGAGGGACTGGTGGTGGGTAGAGCTGGCTGTTGCTCAGGTGGGCAGAGCTCAGTAAAACTTTAATCCACTTGTCTACTGATGGGTGGGGCTGGGTTCCCTCCCTGTTGGTTGTTTGGCCTGAGGCGACCCAACACTGGAGCCTACCCAGCTCTTTGGTGGGGCTAATGGTGGACTCTGGGAGGGCTCACGCCAAGGAGTACTTCCCAGAACTTCTGCTGCCAGTGTCCTTGTCCTCACGGTGAGACACGGCCACCCCCTGACTCTGCAGGAGACCCTCCAACAGCAGCAGGTAGGTGTGGTTCAGTCTCCTATGGAGTCACCACTCCTTCCCCTGCGTCCCAATGCGCACACTACTTTGTGTGTGCCCCCCAAGAGTGGAGTCTCTGTTTCCCCCAGTCCTGTCAAAGTGCTGCAATCAAATCCCACTAGTCTTCAAAGTCTGATACTCTAGGAATTTCTCCTCCTGTTGCCGGCCCCCCAGGTTGGGAAGCCTGACGTGAGGCTCAGGACCTTCACTCCAGCGGGTGGACTTCTGTGGTATAATTGTTCTCCAGTCTGTGAGTCACCCACCCAGCAGTTATGGGACTTGATTTTATTGTGATTGCGCCCCTCCTGCTATCTCACTGTGA
This sequence comes from Grampus griseus, assembly GCF_964374135.1. Lineage (NCBI taxonomy): Eukaryota > Metazoa > Chordata > Mammalia > Artiodactyla > Delphinidae > Grampus > Grampus griseus. The sequence continues at coordinate 43,920,988 of NC_139013.1, forward strand.
CTTCTCCTTTGTCTTTGGATGTGGGGTATCTTTTTTGGTGAGTTCCAGTGTCTTCCTGTCGATGATTGTTCAGCAGTTAGTTGTGATTCCTCGCAAGAGGGAGTGAGCGCACATCCTTCGACTCCACCATGTAGCAGTAGCTAAGTTTAACTCAAATGCAACTTAGTCACCTGTGATTTTATAAACTGCCTCAGGAAGAGAGTCCCAGAAATATTTTAGCTCTAAAGCAATCTGTACTCCTTGCACAGAAAATAATTTCCAACTAAAATTAAGCAAGACTTTTGACCAGAGAGATTTGAATGGTTTCATAGAGACTCTTGGGGAAGTAGCATCCTTACAGTAAAGGAGGAGATTAGCTGACTAGGTACAGATGAAGTCAAACAGGCTGAACGACTAGGGGTCCCCGAGGACAAGTTCGTTGATGATTGAAATTAGGGGAGAAGGTAGACACATGGTAAAACACTGTGGTTGGAAAGAGGATGCAACTTCAGGGCCTGTGGCTCTGAAGCCAAGATGAAGCCACAGACCCAAATAGGACAAGTCATTAATAAAAACATTAAAGACCACTCCCCACCTCACCCCCCAAAGACACCCCCTCAGACCCTGGTAATTAAAGGTAGAGGCAGATAGGATGCTTACAGAGGTGGCAGGGCACTGTCACATGTGGAACAAGAAAATTTATAGAATACAAACACCCACTGAACTATTCCTAGGTTATGGAAGTCTGCATTCTGGTGTTGGGTACATGAACTCCCTTAGAGGTTGGGAAGGAAAAAACGGGATCAGCTCTGGTTTCTTTCTTTAATTCTTGCCCCATGATGAAACAGAATCCATTTACTTGGACACTCACTGTCAGTGAAAAATTACTTCTTTTTTAAATTAATTTTTATTGCAGTATAATTGACATACAACTTTATCTTAGTTTCAGGTCTACAACATAATAATTCGAGGTTTGTATATATTGTGAAATCACCGCCACCATAAGTCTAGTTAACAACCGTCACCATACATAGTTAACAGAATTTTGTTTTTCTTGTGCTGAAAGCTCTTAAGATCTACTCTTGTAGCAATTTTCAAATACGCAACACAGTATTAACTATAGTCACCATGCTGTACATTACATCCCCATGACTTGATAATTTTATAACTGGAAGTTTGTACCTTTTGACTTCCTTCCCCTGGTTCACCCAGCCCTCCACCCCCTACCTCTGACAACCACTAATCTGTTCTCTGTATCTATGAGCTCCATTCTGGTTTTGTTTTTTTTTTCTTTAAACCTATTTGATGAACTCTGGTGTGTTGTTTATTTATTTTTGGCTGCACTGGTTCTTAGTTGCAGTATGCAGACTTCTTAGTTGCAGCACATGGGATCTAGTTCCCCGACCAAGGATTGAACCTGGGCCCCCTGCATCTTACCCACTGGACCACCAGGGATATCCCTGGTTTTGGTTTTTCGTTTGTGTTTTGCTTTGTTTTTACATTCTACATCTAAGTGAGATCATACAGTATTTATTTGTCTTTCTCTATCTGACTTATTTCACTTAGCATAATGCCCTCTATTCACGTTGTCACAAATGGCAAAATGTCATTCTTTTTTATGGCTGAATGATATTCCATTTGTACACATACCACATTTTCTTTATCCATTCAGCCATCAGTGGACAATTAGGTTGTTTCCCTAAGATTACTTCTTATTACAGCAACTGATTCATGCCCACCTCCCTAACATGATTCTTTTTTTTTTTTACTATAGGTATGTAAATTGTCACTGACATGGCAGGTAAAAGGAAATGGCATTTCCTGTGCAATTGTTGGCTGGCCATGGACCTTGGAGAGTGTGAGCGTGACTGGAGCTTCATACCGGTCTCAGAGAAGGAGCTCTTTTCCTTTAGGTACTCTTGAGAAATTATGGTGCGCTACATGTCTCTGAGGCTCTGTTCATTTTCTTCACTCCTTTTTCTTTCTGTTCCTCAGACAGGATAATTTCAATTGATCTCTCTTCAAGTCTGCTGGTTCTTTCTCCTGCCTGCTCACATCTGCTGCTGAGCCTCTAGTGAACTTTTCATTTCACTTACTGTATTTTTCAGCTGCAGTCTTTTTATTTTTCCAGCTGCAGACTTTCTATTTGGTTCTTTTTAAAAATAATTTCTGTATCTTCATTGATGCTCTCTGTTTAGCAAGACAGCATTCTCATTTACTTTGTTTTAGTTCTTTGATATGATTTCCTTTATAGTTCTTTGAAGATATTTAAAATAGCTGATTTGAAATCTTTAGTAAACCGAGTGTCTTGGCTTCCTCAACAATAATCTATTGACTTGTGTGGAGGGATGTGAGAGAGAGAGAGATACTTGTTTCTTTTCATGTCTTGTGATCTTCTGTTGAAAACTGGACATTTTAAATAATAGAATGTGGCAACTCTGAAGATCAGATTTCCTTCCTCTCCCCCAGTATTTGTTGTTCTTAGTGTTTGTTGTTGTCTAGTGTCTGTTTCTAATTCTGTAACGTCTGTATTCTTTGTCATGTGTGAAAACTGAAGTTTCTGCTCAGTTAGCTTAGTGGTCAGCTAATAACTAGACAGAGACTTCTTTAAATGCCTGAACCAGTAAGTCTCCTAGTCTCTGCTGAGGGGTTTTGCATGCATGTTGTGCCATGCCTTTAGCACTCAGCAAGGCAACTGACAGCTCTGCCTCAGCCTTCACTTCCTGCTTGCTGAGAGCTTCAGGGTCACCCAGGGCTGAAAGCGTAGGGCCTTCTCAGGTATTTCCCGAGCATGCATACAGCCCTGGGCATGTGTATGACTGTGTCAGAGCTTTTCAAAACTCCTGTGGACTTCTCATTTTCCAGCTTTTCCATTTAAGGCTTTTTGTTAGCCTGTCGTTTGCCTCCCATATCGGGCAGCTGTGAAGGTAAACAGGTCGCCTCTGAATATTTTTGACAGTGCCCTCAGGGAAAAAGCCTTTTTCACTGGAAGAGCCTCCAGTCACATCATATAAGGACAGCCTCGCAAGTGGAGCTTTCCAAGGAACTATCAGACAAATCAAACAATGCCAATTCTCTGGGGAAGGCAGCTTTTAAGGAGCTCCAACCCCATTCTCCTCCCTCTAGTGACTGCCAGGCTGCTGGTTTTCACTGTGATCAAAGGCTGTTGGTTTTAAGGTTACCATGGAGCTAGAGAAAGGGAGCTGGGAAAATAGGGCAATTTAAAATGCCACAAAATTCACTGTTCTTACTAATATGCAGCCATTTTTCTTGCTTAAACACTCCCAGGTTAATACAAACCTTTGGTTATTTACCTGAGTTCTGAAAATTTTGATTCTGGCTTTTTTGTTTGTGTGTTTGCGGTACCCGGGCCTCACTGTTGTGGCCTCTCCCGTTGCGGAGCACAGGCTCCAGATGCGCAGGCTCAGCGGCCATGGCTCACGGGCCCAGCCGCTCCGCGGCATGTGGGATCTTCCCGGACCGGGGCACGAACCCGCGTCCCCTGGATCGGCAGGCGGACTCTCAACCACTGCGCCACCAGGGAAGCCCTGATTCTGGCTTTTTAAGAGAAGTTTTATCATTGCTTTTATGGAGGAATTTTCAGAGGTCTTTACTCCACCGTTTCCACTGACCCAAATGGATTTAGACAATTCACTACTTATAGCAGTAGTAGCAACCAGAGCAATATTTTGTGTCAGTTCCCAGATTCGACAGGGTGATGTAATGAGAGCCAGGTGTTAGCTGCACATGCGATGGAGGTGCATCACAAAAGAGGAACCTCAAGGCTAGGAGACTCTGATCTGATATACCAGCTGCCAGAAAACCTGCCTATCCTTCCCTGTAGAATGAGACATTATCTTCATTAGCCTGGAATGTAGAGAAATCTCTCAAGGGGTGCGAAGAGGGCATTTCTATCTTTATGACCCTAGAATGTCTCTGGGGAGTAGGATGTCTCTATCTTTACAATCTGGAAATGCAAATAAGTTGGCTCCAAAGAGAGTTCCTGACTGTCTGTTTTCAGGGCTGTCTGCTTATACAAAGATACTTGAAAAGACAGTCCAGGAGCAAAGTTTTTATTAATGCCTAAATGGGAAGCATTCATAGAGAAGTGCCTTCCAACACTGCCTCTGTTCTGTCAGTCTAACTGTTATTCTTCTAAAGTATGTTGTCTTTTCTCTTTTTAATATTTTCTCTTTATCCTTGATGTTCCAAATTTTACCATAATTCTTTTCACTGTAGATTCACTGTTTATACTGTTTAGTACTCAGAATGTACTTAAAATTTTTTTGTTGTGGTAAAATACACATAACATAAAATGTAGTGTTGATATACAGAATCATGTCTTAAATTCGCAGAAATTTTCAGATGTCACTTCTGAAAATATTGCTCCTCTGACATTGCTTTACTCTATGCTGGAGCCTCTCAAACTATCCTCCACGTTTTTAAGCCGCTCTTGCGTGCATATCTTTTTTGTCTCTCTGTGATGTGTTCTGGGTGAATTCTTTCATACTACCTTTGGGTTCACTAATTTTCTCTTTAACCAGGTCCCTTTCTCCTAATTTTTTTGTTTTGAGGACCATATTTTTCAGTGTCAAGAGTTCTAATTTATTCCTGTTTTTCATAATTTTTTATTATTTTAAAGTGAACATTATTCCTTGTATCTTTGAGCAACCTGAAATACTTAAAGTCTTTGTCAGACTGTCCCATGAAATTAATTTCTTCTGGACTGAATTACTGGCTGTGTTGGCTGCCTTTCTTAGCATTAGATTTCTTCATGTGTTTAGGAATTTGGGCGTGTAGGTTGGTTTCATTTTTAAATCTCAACCTCTCTCTTTTTCTCCACGCATCCCTGACTCGTACTTTTTTGATGTTTTCATCCAACCCTTCACATCACTAATCTAGAACTAGGTCTTATTCTATTATACCATTTTGGAGCTCCTGTTCCTCCGTGAAATTAAAGAAACCAGATCTGTTGCACGTCTTGCCATGAGCCAGTGGATCTCTTGGCTCAGTTCCTGGCCGTGGGGCTGTCCACTCTCACCCACCTCCCTACTTACAAATGTGTGGCCCTGTGGCAGTTTTCGGTTCTGCAGAATTCTTCCACGAGCTCCAGCCTCAACCCTGGCTTCAGGCAGTGAAGTTGGCTTTACTCTCCCTTTCCCCACTCCATGAATCACTTTCAGTTCCAGTTACTCTATGGGAATCCGACTTTGACCTGTGTATGCCTTCTTCCAGACCTGGAGCGCAGAATCCTGTGGCTTCTTTCCCCACCTACCATGTTGTTTCTCATTCCAGTCCTCTTTCTCAGAGACTTTTATTGTGTTTTTAAGCCCAGCCAGTGTTTTGGGTTCTTTCTTTTTATATCCTATTTATAGTTCCTTTTGGAGTAGAGAAGGTGCTCCAAGTATGAATTTACCAAACTATCTTGAGTGGAAGCTTAATGCAAACTTTCTAAGAGTAAAAGATTTATCGAAACTCTGATAAAGCTAAAACAAGTTTTGGTTTTAAAATCTCATGCAATAAAATTACCCTTATCTTCAAAAACCTTTTACCCCAAAATAACAAAAAAATCGTATCATCAAGTCGCCTGAAAGCTTCTTCACAGAGGTGCTGAACAGTGGCCGAGTTGTTGCTGTGCAGCTAGCTGCCAGGCAAACCACATTCTAGACTAGGGCACTTTCAGAATGAAATCTCCTGCCTTTCCTGTTCTAATTTATCTTGTTAGACGCCTGTTCTCCTCCATGATTGTAGAAAATCTCACCCAGGATTGTCTGTGGCTCTCAGTCACAACTTGACATCCCTGGACCCAGTTTATAAGAGTCCAGCGGCTCACCTGCTGCATGACCCTCCTTCTCTGCAACATGGTCACCTATGTCACGTTCTAGAAGATGAACGGCACCACCACCAAGAGACATGAGCACGCTGTGGGTGAGCCCTGATGTGTGCTGTTTGTGGCACGTAGTCCTTTGATTACTCCACTCTCCTTCCTTCCAAAGTTAGAAACAGAATGAGTATATGTGCCTTCATTTTTCCTCTGCTGCCCTCACATTAGAAGATACTCATTTAATTCCACTCTTAAAGGAGAATAATCATTTATTCTAACATTACACATTTTCCCACAGATCTCTTTTATTAACACATGATCAGGATCTTTACTGCCATGATAACTTGTTATCCTTAGATAATCATAGTTAAATTGCTAAATAAATACTTAAACCTGGGAGAGGAATGCCTTGGAGATGATTTTAATTGTTGAGGATGAGGGCTGTACGTCCTGCTTTTCTTTCAGTGCCCATTTGCTGTGACCTGGTCTGAACTGCTCGTCAGCATCCAAACTGCTGTCATCCTTTTCCCCGTCAGTCTTGGGATTGGGCGGCTTTTCCTGTTGATTCAACCACAGGAACCTCTACCTCTCTTTCCTTCCATCCAGGCCTCCTGCCTCTCAGATGCTTCTTTTGAGCCTCTGTCTCTCTCACAGAGATAGATGAGGTAAGCTTGGTATCAAATTTTACAGGTAAACGTCATGCTCCCTCCCCCATGTAGTGGAAAAGGTCAGTAGAAAGGATCTCCTGCAAGGCTCCTGAGGTCCTGTTAAACTTAATAGTTTTTCTCTAATTCCTGTCCCCCGAGTCATCACTGTGCCTCTGGTTTTTTTCTCTTCATTATGGAGTGATGTGAGCACTGATGTGTGTGCAGAATGTACTACTCTGGAGGTGTTTTAGTTTTCGACGTTTGATCAAACGGTCTCTTCTTTCATCCTAGATTCTCTCATAAAACTAGTGCTGAAGCTACTGTAAGGTGACTTCTTTCTGAAAAAGGAGAGAAAGTGAAAAACTGAGGTTCTTTACGCTAAGCATATGCCCAGAAGAAACAGCCTTCTTACCATCTGTAATTCCTACCGGTCCTGGGTTTAATGTAAAACTAACTTTTCTCATCTTGGTTCTACATTCAGGAATTAAAGGAAACTGTGGGATTCCTGCTCAGAAGAAATACGTACCTACTCTGAGTGTGAACAGTCTTCATGGAGTTCTTTCTTACAACATTAACCAGCTGGTGAAGCTCTTATCCAGCCTCGTCTGTTGTTACTTAGAGGGTCAAGGCCGTCACCAGCGGGCAGAACCCTACTGGGCAAATGGTAAAGTTCAGTAAGTTTCCATATCTAATCTTTTATCAGCCTCCCACTCTCTTACTTTCGTATTCATTCTTACCTCTCAGCATAACCAACAGGCATGGTATGACCTTCTGCTTGTTTTAATTTCCTTAAACTTCCAGTATGGAGCTGATAGCTTAGATCCCTCTGATGGCTTCTTAGACAATATATCTGGTCTTACAAAGTAAAGGATTAAGGAAAACCCACAAAAAATGTCCTCTGTCTCAGACCCCCATATTTCATCTACTTTGTCGGGGGCTATTGAAACTTGTCCTTCTTTTTCTTCTATGGAATGATGAGATTATGCGATTTATGGATTCTTGAATATAGTTTGGGCCTTCTGAGCACTTAGAGTTTACATGTACTGCAGTTCTGATGAAAAAGTGCAATTAACTTTACAAGTTTTTCGATTCTGTATCAAAGTATAGAATTTTACAAGTTGCTGTGAATTCACCAGCGTGCTCAGAGAAGACAATAATTCTGCAGGTGTTGGGTCCAGTCTCCAGTGACTGGGAAAATTTAACCTCATCATCAGTTAATGAGTTGCTGATTTCTACCAGGAATTACTATTTATTGAAATCTTCCACTTGTCCAAGTGTCAACCTGGAATGTACTTTCAGTGGTTCCTGAAAACCACCATCATTTCCACAGCTACCTGCTCAGAGTTCTGCGGAGGCTTCAATCTCACTTAGGCACACTGGGTCCCGCCCAGGCCCATCAGCCTTGTGACTTCCTAGATGCAGTCAGCCAACTGCAAGAACTCCAGGAACTGCTGGAAATGCATATTCTTCCCACAGAGCAAGGGCCATCCAGGTAATGCATAGCACCAGGCTTTCTTTATCACCTGTAATCTTCCTAAACCTGTCTCTCAGCTGTTGGCTATGAGATTATTCCTTCAACTTCTGTTCCTAAGGGACGCAGCCAGAGCCTTCCCCATCCTGAGCCCAGACGGGAAGCAGCCCATCTCTAATGGCCATAATTCACTACATAAATTAACAGGTGCACATCATGATCAGTGATCAATCGTGTCACTTCTCAAAGTCTGGGTGATTGGTCACCTGTGATCCTGTTTATGTACAGACAGCAAATTGTGTAGTTGTGTTATTTCTTTGTCTCCCAGTCATAAACTCTGTGACATTTACCATGAAATGGATAATTGAAAGAGGACCTTGGCCAACAGAGATGAAAATGCAGCAAATTAACAAAATAACACTGAAAGTGAAATTTGAATAGAATGTAAATGGAGTTATACAAGAAGCCGCTGACCATGGGAAGGTGGCCTGTGTTCAAGAAACTGTAGATACGCAGCCAGGTGAACTTAGTAAAGTCAAACTTACCAACATAAATGTAGAAATTGGTTATGAAGAAAAGGATGATGGTGTCCCAAAGGAAGTAACACTGGCAAAAAACTAACATTAAAGTGACTCTCGGAGATATTTCACAGCATTGAAAGCATAAAGGATAAGATGCTGGAAGCCAATGCAAACTTAGAACAGTATGACAGTTCACCAAAGGCACAGACAAAATGCTCTCCCCGTATCCTAAGTTATACAAGAGGAAGGCCAGCACTGTTCAAATTATTCTTGATAAATTTTCTACAAAGAAGTAACTTTACTTCTCAACGTTTCTAATATTTTAAATTACATATTAGTTTTACTACTTCTAAATTTTTCCTTGTACCTTTATAACGAACAATAAGAGATTTTAATGTTTTGACACAAATCTTTAAATGTCACAGAATGATCATAATTTTTCCCCACTGATGATTAAGATCACTTTGCACAGTTTCAGCTTGCTAGGTCATTTGTATGATCCCACACTACCATGTAAAGTAAGAATTACCTTTAATTAGGTGTGAAATGTCATGTCTGTTATTTTCAAGTGCTTCAGAAAAAGAAGCAAAACAAATACGGTGAAAAGTTAACTTTTGTATTTTCCAATTTTTATGTATGTTTTTAAATTTTAATAATAAAATGTCAGATAAAAATAACTCAATGGGGACTTCCCTGGTGGTCCAGTGGTTAAGATTCCACACTCCCAATGCAGGGGGCCTGGGTTCGATCCCTGGTCGGGGAACTAGATCCCACATGCTGCAACTAAGAGTTCACATGCCGCAGCTACGAAGCCCACATGCTGCAATTAAATATCCCGTGTGCCACAACTAAGACCCGGTGCAGCCAAACAAATGAACAAAATAAATAAATATTTAAAAAAATAGTAACTCAGTGGATCATATACTCAAAGGTAAAATTACAAATCTTTTAGAAGGAAACATAGGTGAAAATCTTCGAAACCTTAGGCTAGGCAAAGAGTTCTTATATACATACATTACCAAAAGCACAATCCAGGAAAGAAAAAATAGGTAAATTGGACTTCATCAAAATTAAACATTTTGCTGTATGAAAGACACCTTTTTTATTGAAATGTAGTTGATTTACAATGTTGTGTTAGTTTCTGGTGTACAGCAAACGATTGAGTTATAAGTATTTGTATTCTTTTTCGTATTCTTTTCCATTATGGTTTATTAGGGAATACTGAATATCCCTGTGCTATACAGTAGGACCTTATTGTTTATTTTTTATATAGTAGTTTGTATCTACTAATCCCAAAGTCCTAATTTATCCCTTCCCCACCTCCTTTCCCCTTTGGTAGCCATAAGTTTGTTTTCTGTCTATGAGTCTGTTTACATTTTGCAGTTAAGTTCATTTGTATTATTTTTTAGATTCCACATGTAAGTGATATAATGGTATTTGTCTTTCTCTTATTTACTTCACTTAGTATCCATAATCTCTAGGTCCTTCCATGTTGCTGCAAATGGCATTGTTTCATTCTTTTTTATGGCTAAGTAGCATTCCATGGTATATATGTACCACATCTTCTTTATCCATTCATCTGTTGATGGACATTTAGGTTGTTTCCATGTCTTGGCTGTTGTAAATAGTGACACCCCTATGACATAGGGGTGCATGTATCTTTTCAAATTACAGTTTTGTCCGGATATATGCTTAGGAGTGGGATTGCTGGATCATATGGCAACTCTATTTTTAGTTTTTTGAGGAACCTCCATACTGTTCTCCATAGTGGCTTCACCAATTTACATTCCCACCAACAGTGTAGGAGGGTTCCCTTTTCTCCACACCCTCTAGAGCATTTGTTATTTGTAGACTTTTTAATGATGGCCATTCTGAGCGGTGTGAGGTGATACCTCATTGTAGTTTTGATTTGTATTTCTCTAATAATTAACAGTGATGAGCATCTTTTCATGTGCCTGTTGGCCATCTGTATGTCTTTTTGGAGAAACGTCTATTAAGGTCTTCTGCCCAGTTTTTGATTGCGTTGTTTGTTTTTATGTTATTGAGTTGTATGAGCTGCTTGTGTATTTTGGAAATTAAGCCCTTGTCAGTTGTATCATTTGCAAATATTTTCTCCCAATCCGTAGATTGTCTTTTCATTTGATTTATGGTTTCCTTTGCTGTGCAAAAGCGTATAAGTTTGATTAAGTCCCATTTGTTTTTTGGGTTTTTTTGCTTTTATTTCTGTTTCCTTGGGAGAGTGATCTAAGAAAACATTGGTATGATTGATGTCAGAGAATGTTTTGTCTATGTTCTCTTCTAGGAGTTGTGTGGTGTCATGTTTTATTTTTAAGTCTTTAAGCCATTTTGAGCTTATTTTTGTGTGAGGGTGTGTTCTAACTCACTAATTTACATGCTACAGTCCAACTTTCCCAGCACCACTTGCTGAAGAGACTGTCTTTTCTCCATTGGATATTCTTGCCACCTTTGTGAGAGATTAATCGACCATAGGTGTGTGGGTTTATTTCTGGGCTCTCTATTCTGTTCTATTAAGCCATATGTCTGTTTTTGTGCCAATACCATGCTGTTTTGATTACTGTAGCTTTGCAGTATTGTCTGAAGTAGAATGACTAAAATATCGATAATACTAAATGCTGGTGAGGACGCAGAGTAACTGGAAACTCTCATTCATTGGTGGTAGAAATGAAAAAATGGCATAGCCACTTTGGAAAGCAGTTTACCAGTTTCATACAGAGTTATACAGTTACCATATAACTTAGTAATTGCACTCCCAGGTGTTTACCCAAAAGAAATAAAAACCGGGACTTCCCTGGTGGTCCAGTGGTAAAGAATCTGCCTTCTAATGCCGGGGACGCGGGTTCAGTCCTTGGTCAGGGAACTAAGATTCCCACATGCCGCAGGGCAGCTAAGCCCATGTGCCACAACTACTGAGCTCGTGCGCCTCAATGAGAGAGACTGCGTGCTGCAAATTACAGAGTTCATGCGCCCTGTAGCCTGCGCGCCACAACTAGAGAAGAGAAAACCCTCACGCCACAACTAGAGAGAAGCCCACTTGCCTCAACAAAGACCCAACACAGCCAAAAATAAATAAGTAAATAAATAAGTAGAAATAAAAACTTATGTTCACACAGAATTGTGTGAATATTTGTAGCAGCTTTATTCATAATTGCCAAGGATGGGACTTCCCTGGCAGTCCAGTGGTTAAGACTCTGCGCTTCCACTGCAGGGGGCACGGGTTTGATCCCTGGTCAGGGAACTAAGATCCCACATGCCACATGGTGTGGCTAATAATAATAATTATAATTATAATAATTGCCAAGGATGGAACCAACCCAAATGCCCATCAGCTGGTGAATGGATAAGCTGTGGTACATCCATACAGTAGACTACTCAGCAATGAAAAAGAACAAACTACTGGTACATGTAGTGACATGGATGAATCTCAGATGTATTATTGTAAGTGAAAGAAGCCAGTTCCAAAAGCATACTTTATGATTCCATTTATATGACATTCTGCAAAAAGCAAAACCTACATGGATGAAGAATCTTTCAGTGGTTCCCAGAGATGGAGGTAGTAAAAAGGGCTGATCACAAAGGGGCAGCATCAGGGAATTTTGGGGGGTGATGAAACTGTAAGGTATCTTGATTATAGTGGTGGATACTCTGTGTATTTGTCAACACATAGAATTATACACCAAAAAGAGTGTGTTTTTTTAATGTGTGTAAATACATTTTTTTAAAGCTAAAAACCTTTGTTATTACAATGGCTAAAAACTAAAAAGTTCCTCTTCACTGGTCAAATAACTTAGAACAGTAAGATTCAATTTTGCTTTTAAAAATGGCAAAGGAAAACAAATGATAATACACAGTGATCCCAGGGAAAATGGGCACTTAATGCTGGTTGAGGAAAATCTGGCAGTATACAGTAAAAGCCTTCAAATTCTGCATCCCTTTGCTGAGTAAGTTTCATTTCTAAGGATCTATCCTGAGAAAATTCAGAGTGGTTTATAACAATAAAATGGCAACAATTTAAATGTTCAAAAATAGGATATTGCTTAATATAAGACAGCCATCTCTGTGTAATGGGATACCGAGCAGCCATTTAAAATGTTATAGAAAATGTAAGGATGTGGAAAACTGGTCCAGATATATTAAGACAAAAATGATTAATGGATGTATTCCAAATTTTTTAAGTTTCTTAAAAATCTCTATTTTTGAAAATTTTTATAATAAATGTATATAAGTTTTTAAAAGTTGGAAAGTATTAAAAGAGGAACAGGAGATGGAAACCAATGTGTTAGCTTAGCCATCGGTATTGCTAAAGTGCAGTTTGGTTGAACTCATGGCCAAGTGTACTTTTTAGTAATTTCCCCTCAAATGTAATGCTTGAGACAATCCACTAGAGGGCGACTTTAGGTCTGCAGAGCAGACACACCTGGAATTGCCACATCACAATAGGGGTGTGTGGCAACGGGCCGGAAATACTACTCTTGTCCTTTGTTCTCTGAGGACTGGAGCACTTTCCTCCCCTCCAAGGAAATTTAAGGAGCGGGGGATACTTGTTTCCCCTAACAGAGGCTTAAGGTCTTACTCAATTCTAAGATTCCATGCCTGCTTCAGCAAAACTGGCACTTTCAAAAATGTTGCTTCTTCAGTCTAGCACATCAAAGTTGTTCCAAAAACAGGTGTCAGTGAACACCTTATACAGATCATCACAAATCATTTAATAGTTTAAACTTTCCTAGCCAAGCAGATTAAGGACTACAAGCAAAAATACAAAGATTAACATTATATCAACCACATCCTCATGGTTATGCAAAAATAATTATGAATTTACTTAATTCTCAGTTTTCCATAAAAATAAAGGGCCAAGTCACTGAAATGTATTAATCATACCCACCTTCACCTTTACCTAACAGCGCCACCTTCTTGGTTCCTGTAATATCTGCTCATTAAGTTTCTTCTCTGACTTTCCTGTCTAGGTGATCTTCCTCACATTGTTTCACTCACTGCTGCTGAACAGGATGCTGTGCTTCACAAAGAGAAGGAACATCAACAGGATCTTGGCAGTCTTGGGTAATTCAAGTAGTTCTAACTAATATCTAATTTTGCAAATAGCAAATTGTATCAGAACAGTGGGCTCCTAGCCACCTCACTGGCTCAGAGGAATCTATCCATTCAGGATCTTGTCTTTGACCAGCTGTTGCACCTTCTTCCCAGCCCAAGACTAACCAGTGCGTCACCAACACTCTTTGTGATCCATCCCTCCCTAGATCTCTCAATGCTTCTACTCTTCCCTGTATTCTAGATTCCTTCCTAGTGTTTCTAGCTTTGAGCCCCAAGTGCTGGTTCCAACTGCTCACCCTCTGTATCTGAATGCCTGCAGGTATCTCAAATTAAACATGCCCCAAGCAGAATTATTTGCCTGCCCCACAAATTCACTTCTTTACTCTGTTTTCTCATTTCAGTTAATAGCATCACCATTTTCTAAAAACATAATAATCCTAAATCCCACCCACCATTCAGTCACCAAACCTGAGGGAGTCTACCCTCTAAATAACTGACTAGAGCCACTCATATTACATGGATGAAACTCACAAACACAAAGATGGCTGAAAAGCAAACTGCAGAAAAATTAACACATTTTTTAACATCTTTATTGGAGTATAATTGCTTTACAATGGTGTGTTGGTTTCTGCTTTATAACAAAGTGAATCAGTTATACATATATCCCCATATCTCATCCCTCTTGCATCTCCCTCCCTCCCACCCGCCCTATCCCACCCCTCTAGGTGGTCACAAAGCACCGCGCTGATCTCCCTGTGCTATGCGGCTGCTTCCCACTAGCTATCTATTTTACATTTGGTAGTGTATATATGTCAGTGCTACTCTCTCACTTCATCTCAGCTTACCCTTCCCCCTCCCCGTGTCCTCAAGTCCATTCTCTACGTCTGCGTCTTCATTCCCATCCTGCCCCTAGGTTCTTCATGACCATTTGTTTTGTTGTTGTTGTTGTTTTTTCTTTTTGTGGTATGCGGGCTTCCCACTGCTGTGGCCTCTCTCGTTGCGGAGCACAGTCTCCGGACGCGCAGGCTCAGCGGCCATGGCTCACGGGCCCAGCCGCTCCGCGGCACGTGGGATCTTCCCGGACCGGGGCACGAACCTGCGTTCCCTGCATCGGCAGGCGGACGCTCAACCACTGCACCACCAGGGAAGCCCGACCATTTGTTTTTTTAACACACCATTTTAATCATGCAAAACAATGCATGTCTTGCTTAGAGACATATTTTTTAATGAAGAAATGCATAGGATGATACACTCCAAAATTTAGGAGAGGATTAGCTCTCTGAAGGAAAGAAGGGATACCATCACAGAGGTACACAGCGGATTTTATCTTGGCAATCACTTATTTCTTAAACTGAGTGGTGGGCACGCTGCTAAGGGGTTGGTATCTTATTCCTTATGAGATTAAAAAGTTAGTAATCTGACTTCAAACTGCCTTCCTAGCCCTCATTTCATCTCTCCGTCTCTTGAATTGCTGTTCCCTCTACTAAAATGACTTTTTTCTTGTCCTTATCCTTGTCCATCTAAAGAATTCTTTCTGACTCAACATTCAAAACAGATGTCACATGTCACTGCCTCTGGGCCACCTTCTCTGAATTCCTCAGGGAGGTTTTTCCTTTCAGTGATCCCTCAGCATTTGGTTCTTACAGGCTGACAAGTTTTAGGTCATATTCTAACTCCCTTTCTCTCTCCGTCTTGATTTACGTGTCTCTATATTCTTCTGCTTACAGTGTGGTCTGGAGACCAGCAGCGCTGCCATCTCCTGGAACTGTCAGATATGCAGAATCTTAGGCCTCACCTCAGAAACTGCATTTTAACAAAATTCCAGGTGATCCCCTGGCACATTAAACTTTGAGAACCACCACTCTGGAACAGTGCTCCCATCGGGTGGTCCACTGACTAAAACTGTGTTTCTAGTCCAAGATAAGTACAGAAATTGAGAACAAGCATTTAGAAACTTTTAGAGCAGTTGGGCAGACTAATTTGAGGCCTATTGAATCTAATTTTCAAAATGGTTCTTGTATTTTGTAGGCCTCTGTTCTATGTCATTTTCCTAGTAATTCGTTTTTACTGTATTTTTACAAAAGTATCAGTCCCTGATGGATTGGAAATTTTTTTTTTAAGTCTTTCATGATAGTTTGGGAAGGGCTGCTTAGAGAGCTTTATTCTCTATTTCAACATTTAACAGGAGATACTCATAGAAGATGCTCAACAAATGCTGATGAATAACTACTTAATGAAATATACCCTTTTTTGGCCTATATTTGAATTTTTGACAGCAAGATGTCCTTCATCATTACCCGGTTCAAGAGATGAAAACAACCCCATCTGCGTAGCCCCAGCTATGAATGGTCCAGTTAAGCGCCCAGAAAGAACCTTGAAAGAGAAGAAATTCTTCAAGTTGACAGGAGATATTTTGGGTATGGAGAAAAAATGGTAACCTGTTGATACAGCAGCACATTTCCCATCAAGAAAAGGGGGAATGAGAATTAAATGGAAAATATAGAAGAAGGGTGGAAAACTATTTTAAAATATTCACCTCGAAAAATTCTGGATTCCCTTAAGCAAGGCTGTAAGGTGAATGGAAGGACTCCTGAACTTGGAATCTTGAGATCTAATTGTGTGTTTCAGTAAGTCACTTTCTCTACCTGCAGAATGTAATAATGAAACTTGATCTACATCGCATGGTGGAGGGAAAATGAATATGCTTTGAAAAATAGATGTCCTGGGAATTCCCTGGTGGTCCAGTGGTTAGGACTCCGCGCTTCCACGGCAGGGGGCACGGGTTCGATCCCTGATGGGGGAACTAAGATCCCACATGTCACGCAGCATGGCCAAAAAAAAACTGCTGTCCTGTAAGTGCAAGGTAACTGGTTCAACACGTCTAGTGTTTGGGTTATTGGATTCTCTGGACCAAAGACGACAAATTCTGTTTTTATCATGCCTTCCCTTCTTGTGAACACAGACAATCTATAGATAACTGGGGAGGGGAAGGGGAGGAGATGAAAGGAGTGGTCTGGGGGGACATTTAGACCTAAGAACTAAAATACAACACTTGTGTGAGATTTTATGTATCTTATTTTTAAGTAAAATTTCTGATCAGTGGCAGAATAATTCTGGGAAGGATATATGTAGATATCTATAGATATATAAAGAGATATTGCTAAGAGCCAAATGCTTTTGCTTATCTGTTTGCAATTATTAGGTTGAACCATATCAAATTGCCAACTCTTGACTGTTTTTGACCTGTAAAAGTCGGTCAGCTTAGGAAAAAATGAAGAAAAACATAGAGGATTTCTAAGCTAACTACTCACCTGTGATTTTCTCTTCTAAAACTAGTACAAATACTCTTCCTTATCCTGTTGATGACTGCAGTCTACTCAGCACACAACTCCAACAGATTTTACCTCCGTCAAGCTATCCACAAGAGCTTTCCTTACCGCTTCTCAGAGATCAAACTTCTTAAGCATTTCTACCCCTGGGCCAGTAGCACCGTCCTTCCTAACCTGTACAGGGATTACAGAGGTAAGAACACAGTCCTGGGGCCCAGCCCTGCAAATGTGGGGTGCAGTTGGTTTTCCAAACACCCCTGCAGGAACCCATTAGAACACTGGAGAAAGGTCCGCTGGCTTTTTCAAAATGACTGCACCTCTGTGGGCACCCAAAGGTCCACTCCCAGGGCCCCATCTAAGCAGGTTCAGGTGTATGTCTGTTCACCCAAGGGTGATCAGGCCCTTGAAGGCTGATTCCCACTGATGAGTTTCACAAGAGGCTGATAAACAAAATTGAGACTTTATTCACTAACAACATGAAAAGTAATTGGAGTGATCCCTGGGACTGGTTGCCTCCTTGTGAAGGAGGGAACCACATGTAGCTGAGAAGTTTGTTTTATAAGCACAAAACCACGAAAACAGTGTAACCAGAAAGATCTCCACACCAGATGATATTTTGATATATTGCCTGATGTGCAGTCATTCCCAAGTCTGTGATGTGTCTGTGTAACTTTTCTTGGTTATCCAGTTCAGTTCCACGAATATGTAGTGAACACCTAGTATGCTGGGAACTGTCCTAGGAGCTAATAAAATGATGGACATTACATGGTTTGTACCCTCAAAGAACCTCACCATCAGGAGGAGTTAGTATGGGGACTTCCCTGGTGGCACAGTGGTTGAGAATCCAGCTGCCAATGCAGGGGACACAGGTTCAAGCCCTGGTCCGGGAAGACCCCACATGCCGCGGAGTTAACTAAGCCCATGCGCCACAACTACTGAGCCTGTGCTCTAGAGCCTGCGAGCCACAACTACTGAGCCCACGTGCCACAACTACTGAAGCCTGTGCGCCTAGAGCCTGTGCTTCACAACAAGAGAAGCCACTGCAATGAGAAGCCCGTGCACCGCTACGAAGAGTAGCCTCCGCTCACCACAGCTAAAGAAAGCCCACGCGCAGCAACGAAGACCCAAACGCAGTCAAAAAACAAAGAAAAAAAAAGAGGAGTTAGTATGAATGCTTGGTTTTTTTTAGATAATTTTTTATTTTTATTTTTTTCATTTGGCTGCATCGGGTCTTAGTTGCAGCACGCAGGATCTTTTCATTGCAGTGCATGGGCTCTTCATTGCGAAGCGCAGGCTTCTCTCTAGTTGTGGCGCGCGGGCTCAGTAGTTGCCACGCTCAGGCTTAGTTGCCCCACGGCATGTGGAATTTTCGTTCTCTGACCAGGGATCGAACCCACGTCCCTTGCATTGGAAGATGGATTCTTAACCACTCACCCACCAGGGAAGTCCCAGTATGAATGCTTCTTGTTCAGTATCTTTCACCAGTTACCAACACCTTGCCATATTATAACTTTATATCTTATTAAGCTGTATTCTAGAAATTGTTACATTCATTAATCTCAGGATTGGTGGCTTTCTGTTGGGATTTGGAACATCTCCTAGGTTCCTGAAAAAAATCTGAATGATATGTTCATCTCAGCAAACATGTATAGTCGTTTTTTTTAAATTAATTTTTATTGGAGTATAGTTGATTTACAATGTTGTGTTTCTGCTGTACAGCAAAGTGAATCAGTTATACATATATCCACTCTTTTTTAGAATCTATTCCCATATAGGTCATTACAGAGTACTGAGTTCCCCGTGCTATATAGCAGGTTCTTATTAGTTATCTATTTTATATATATTAGTGTGTATATACAATCCCAATCTTCCAATTTATCCTTCCCCCACTTTCCCCCTTGGTAAGCATAAGTTTGTTTTCTACATCTGTATAATCTTTTCTTAAACGTGTACTTGTTGCATTTAAGAGTTTTAACAGATGGCAACTTCTGTACCTTGCGTGTTGATTCTTTCTAGTTGAGTTTTAAATGGTGACAGTTCTAGGTTGAGGGCATATTCTGTTTGCAGTCAGTAACTGTCTATACTGACTTAAATAAAAAGTGAATCAGACCCTGGGTGGCTAAGGCTAGTGCCATCACAATAGACATGTTCTCCTCTTAGACTCCTTTGCTTTACAGTATAGTGTTGTGGTCCAAAGGCGCAGACTCAGAAGGCTGCCCAGACTGCCCAGGTTCACATCCTTGCTCTCCACTTACCAGCAGTGTGTTCTTGGGTAAATTACTCAACCTCCTGTGCCTCAGTTTCCCCATCTGTACAATGGGGATAATCTTAGGACCTACACTGTAAGATAGATGTGAAGATTAAAACCTTAGTAGATCTAAGTGCTTAGAACAGTGTCGGGCACATACTGTTCGGTCGATGGGTGTTAGCTATTGTTATTAACTGGGGCAGTTGGAGCTCTGGTTGTACTAGAACCACAGAGTTTACATGAGTTACCTGGACATACTAAGGAAGAGCAGCAGCAATCTGTAGATGTAGATAATGAAACAGAATTAGGTAGATATGGGGTAAACAGCAGTAAAAATTGTAACTAACATTTTTTAACTCTTCAACTGCTAAAAAATTTTCGCTTTCAGAATTGATGTAGCCCAGTCCCATTAGTCCACTTGTTTTCAGGAATATTGAAGCCCAAGCCATTCATGGCAGATAATCTGTATCCTGTAAATAAATCTGTATCCTATAAAAACAGAACTTTCCTAAATAGCCTAGTCCAATGTTGAAACACATTTAGGGAAGAATTTTTTTTGTAGGATTTAATTAAAATTCCTCTTGCAGCAATTTAAACTTTATCTCTTTTGACTTTCTTCTGAGGTGAAAAAACACTAATCACAATTCTAGAATTGCACAGTTTTTATTTAAGAAATACAAAGTAAGGCCATCTTTGAAGGTTAAGTCACCCTTTACCTTTCTCTTTTATCTTCTGCAGGACCCTAGGTCCTTTAATAACCTACTGCAAACCTCTCCCTGCCAAATTTTGTAACATAATCTTTTTCTTTCATGTTAAAACATTTTTCATAATTAAAACATGAATATGTAGAAAATCCATATGTACCATGATGTATATCGTGCAACTCTCCTTTATCCCCTGATCCCCCTTCTCTCTTTCCTAGAGGCAACTACATTCCCAATTGATTATACAGACATACCTCACTTTCCTGCATTTCACCTTACTGCACTTCGCAGATACTGCATGTTTTCTTTAACAAACTGAAGATGTGGCAGCCCTGTGTCAAGCAAATTCATTGGCGCCACTTCTCCAACAGCATTTGCTCACTTCGTGTCTCTGTGTCACATTTTGGTAACTCTCGAAATATTTCAAACTTTTTCATTATTATATTTGTTAGGGTGACTTGTGATCAGTGATCTTGGATGTTACTATTGCTAAAAGAAGGCTCAGGTGATGATTAGCATTTTTTAGCAATAAAGTATTTTTAATTTAGGTGTATGTACATTGTTTAGACATAACGGTATTGTACACTTAATAGACTATAATACAATGTAAACATAACTTTTTTTTTTTTTTTTGGCCACACCGCACGGCCTGTACGATCTTAGTTCCCCAACCAGGGATTGAACCCGGGCCCCAGCAGTGAAAGCGCCAAGTCCTACCTAACCACTGGATAGCCAAGGAATTCCCTAAACGTAACTTTTATATGCACTGGGAAACCAAAAAATTCATGTGACTTGCTTTATTGCAGTGGTCTAGAACCAAACCCATAGTATCTCCAAGGTGTACTTGTAAATTCTTTCAGAGGTAATCTATACATTTGCAAATACATTAGATGATAAATAGCAGCATACTATACACATTGTCATGCCTTTTTGCCTTTTCCCCTCAATTTGCCTGGAGATTGTTCCATCAGCATATATAAAGCTGTCCCTTTTTATGTTTTATTCATTTACTATATAGTATGCCACTGCGTGGATGTACCATAAGTTTTATGACCAGTTCCCTATTAATAGACATTTAGATTGTTTCCACTGTTATACTGTTAACAATAATACTACCATTTATACCCTTTTACATGTAATTTCACTCATGTGCAAATATATCTGTAAGATAAGTACCTTGAAAAGACTTGCTAAAAATGTATATCCATTTTTCATTTAGAAAGATATTGCCAAATTGTTCTCCTCAATTGTACCAATTAATGTTCCCATGAGCAATGTATTAGATCTGCCCACATCGCCAACAGTTCAGTGAACATTGGTGTTTTCATACAATACAGGTAACTCTGAAATATACAAAAGGTTTGCAACTGCACTCATGAGAAAATGCAAGTTTAAACTAAGGAACCATTTTTCACCTCTCATATGGACAAAACTTGCCTCTGCTCTTGCCCTTCTTCATTCCATCTTCCCCATATTATTTTTTTACAACATAGATGTGTTTTGTCCCTGTTCAAAACCTCCCAATGGATTCCATCATACTTAAAATAAAAGCCCAAACCCTTTCTAAAGTTTACTCTAGGGCCTTCCCTGTCCAGAGCTGTAGCTACATCTGTTACTTCTCCTACCCTCATTCTGACCCTCATGCACTCTAATTCAGCCACACAAGCTTCTGTGCTCTCCTTAAACACAATGCACATGCCTTGGAACTTGCTGTTGCCCTGACTGACGTTTGCACTGGGAGCTCCAAACTTTATTAGGGTCTTTCTCATAAGCCACCTCCTCTTAGAAACCTCTAATCATCCTGTAAATAAATAGCACTGCTCCCTCCTCACAGAACACTCTCTATCCCCTCTTCCTACTCAGTTTATTCTTTTTTTAATTAATTTTTTATTTATTCATTCATTTTTGGCTGCGTTGGGTCTTCGTTGCTGTGCGTGGGCTTTCCCTAGTTGCGGTGAGTGGGGCCAACTCTTCTTCGTTGTGGTGCGCGGGCTTCTCACTGCGGTGGCTTCTCTTGTTGCCGGAGCACGGGCTCTAGGCGCGCAGGCTTCAGTAGTTGTAGCACGCGGGCTTAGTTGCTCCGCGGCTCAGTTTTCTTCATAGCACAATTATTACCTGAATATTGTTTGGTTATTGCCTGTCTCCCTCCCTCCTCAAATGTGAATGCTCTGTGGACAGGGACTCTTGTCCACTGCTGTGCTCCCAGCACCTAGAACAGGACCTGGTGTATGTGAGCACTCAATACATACAGATTGAGAGAAAGAATGAATCAATGTCATTCTATAATTTTTGCCCATTTTCATTGGGCTGCTTGGTTTTGTTTGCTTGTTTTGATAAATGGGAGCTTTTTATGTATTAAGAGCTCGTTCAGTTGTAGAGATTTAGATATTTATACAGAAACAAAATAAGGATTTATAAAAATTAATTTAGGGAATTGGTAGCTTATGATGTTCTATCTGGGAGTGTGGTATGCTTTTTCTATTCTCATCTGCATTTGTATCCCTCAGTAATATTAAATTCTCTTCATATAAATCTTGCACATCTCTTGTTAGGCTTATCTTTTGTGGTCTATTGTGAATGAGATTTTATTTCACTATAGTTTCTAAGTAAATATTGTTTGAATATATGAAGGCTATTGATTTTATTATATTTAGTACCCAGCCAGCTTGCTTAAATTTTTGTTAAGTAATAGTTTTTAGGTTCTCTTTTCTCCCCAGCTTTATTGAGGTACAATGGAGAAATTAAAATTGTATATATTTAAGGTACAATGTGATGTTTTGATATATGAATAAATTGTGAAATGTTTACCACAATCAAACTAATTAACATATCCATCACCTCACACGGTTACATGTTTTGTTTTTAGTGTGATAAGAACTCTTATTCTCTAAGCAAATTTCAAGTATACAATATATTACTATTAACTATAATCTATAAACTATAATCATGCTATACATTAGATCTCCAGGACTTATTGATTTTAAAACTAAAAGTTTGTATACTCTGACTGACATCCACCCATCCCCCTCCCCACCCCAGCCCCTGGTAACCACCATTCTACCCTCTGGTTCTGTAAGTTCGACTTTTAAAAATTGCACTTATAAGAGATCATACATGTTTCTTTGTTTGGCTTATTTCATATCTTCACTTTCGTGAATAATCCTGCTATGAACATGGGAGTGCAGATATCTCTTCCACATGCTGATTTCATTTCCTTTCAATATATAGCCAGTAGTAGGATTACTGGATCATCTAGTAGCTCTATTTTTAATTTTTTGAGGAACCTCCATGCTGTTTTCCATAATGGCTGTACCAACTTACATTCCCACCAACAGGGCTCTCCAAACCCTCACCAACATTTGTTATTTCTTGTCTTCTTAATAGCCATCCTAACAGTCGTGAGGTGATATCACATTGCAGATTCAGTTTGTTATTTCCTTGATGATTAGTGATTTTCACATATACCTGTTGGTCATTTGTATTTCTTTAGAAAAATGTGTATTCAGGTCCTTTGCCCATTTTTTAATCAGGATGATTTTTTTTTGGTATTGAGTTGTATGAGTTCTTTATGGATTTTGGATTTTAACCCCTTATCAGATATATAGTTTGCAAATATTTTCTCCCACTTCATAGGCTGCCTTTTGTTTATTGTTTCCTTTGCTGCACAGAAACTTTTTAGTTTGAGGTAGTCCCACTTGTTATAGCTTTTGTTGCCTGTGCATTTAGCATCATATCCAAAAAACTGCCAAGACCAGTGTCAAGAAGCTTCTTCTATTTTCTCATAGTAATTTTGCAGTTTCAGGTCTAAGGTTTAAGTTGTTAATCCATTTGATTTTTTTGAATATGGCAAAATAAAAGTGTCCAACTGCATTCTTTTGCATGTGGAAATCCAGTTTTCCTAGCATTATTTGTTGAAGAGACTAGCCCCATTGTGTATTCTTGGCACCCTTGTCATAGATTAGTTGGCCGAATCTATGGGTGTGGGTTTAATTGCGGGTTCTCTATTCAGTTCCATTGTTCTATGTATCTGTTTTTATCCCAATATCATAGTATTTTGATTACTATAGTTTTGCAATATAGTTTGAAATCAGGAAGTGTGATGCTTCCAGCTTTGTTCATCTTTCTCAAGATTATTTTGGCTATTCATGGTATTTTTGTGGTTCCATACAAATTTTAGGATTTTCTCTATTTCTGGGGAAAATGCCACTGGAATTTTGACAGAGACTGCATTGAATCTGTAGATCACTTTGTGTAGTATGGACATTTAAACAATATTAACTCTTCCAATCCATGAATGTGGGAAATCTTCCCATTTGTCTTTTTCATATCTTTCATCAATCTCTTATAGTTTTCATTGAACAGATTTTTCACCTCGGTTAAATTTATTCCGAAGTGTATTATTCTTTTTGATGTTATTGTAAATGAGACTTTTTTTAATTCCTTTTTCAGCTAGTTGTTAGTATAACAAAATGCAACTGATTTTTGTATTTTGATTTTTTATTCTGTAGCGTTACTGAATTCATTTTTTTTAAAACGTTTTTGGTGGAGTCTTTAGGGTTTCTATATATAAGACCATGTCATCTGCAAAGACAGTTTTACTTCCTCCTTTCTTATTTGGATGCCTTTTATTTATTTTTCTTACCTAACATCTCTGGCTAGGACTTCCAGTACTGTGTTGAATAGATGTGGTGAGAGTTGGCATCCTTGTCTTGTTCCTTATCTTAGAGGAAGAGCTTGTAGCTTTTCACAATTGAGTATGATGTTAGCTGTGAGCTTGACATATATGGCCTTTATTATGTTGAAGTACATTCCTTCTTGCCTAATTTGTTGAGAGTTTTTATCATTAAAGGTTGTTAAATTTTGTTGAATGCTCTTTCTGCATCTGTTGAGATGTCTTTTTTTTTTAACATCTTTATTGGAGTATAATTGCTTTACAATGGTGTGTTAGTTTCTGCTTTATAACAAAGTGAATCAGTTATACATATACATATGTTCCCATATCTCTTCCCTCTTGCATCTCCCTCCCTCCCACGCTCCCTATCCCACCCCTCTAGGTGGTCACAAAGCACCAAGCTGATCTCCCTGTGCTATGCGGCTGCTTCCCACTAGCTATCTATTTTATGTTTGGTAGTGTATATATGTCCATGCCACTCTCTCACTTTGTCACAGCTTACCCTTCCCCCTCCCCATATCAAGTCCATTCTCTAGTAGGTCTGTGTCTTTATTCCCATCTTACCCCTAGGTTCTTCATGACCATTTTTTTTTTCTTAGATTCCATATATATGTGTTAGTATACGGTATTTTTCTTTCTGACTTACTTCACTCTGTATGACAGACTCTAGGTCCATCCACCTCACTACAAATAACTCAATTTCGTTTCGTTTTATGGCTGAGTAATATTCCATTGTATATATGTACAATGGAGATGTTTTTAATCCTTCATTCTTTTAATATGGTGTATCACATTTACTGACTTACATGGGATCTTAGTTTCCTGACCAGGGATCGAACCCACAGCCCCCTGCAGTGGAAAATACAGAGTCCTAACCACTGGACCACCAGGGAAGTCCGAGAATTTAAAAGTTTAAATGTTTGATAGAATTCACCCATGAAGCTATCTGGTCCTGGGCTTTTCTTTGTTGAGAGGTTTTTGATTACTGCTTCAGTCTCCTTACTTATACTTCATATGTTCAGTTTTTCTGTTTATTCATTATTCAGTTGTATGTTTCTAGCAATTTATCCATTTTTTCTAGGTTATCCAGTTTGTTGGCGTGTAATTATTCCTAGTAGTCTCTTATGATCCTTTGTATTTTTGTGGTATCAGTTATAATGTCTCCTCTTTCGTTTATGTAATTTTATTTATTAGAATCCTTTTTCTTTTCTTGGTTAGTCTAGCTAAAGGCTTGTCACTTTTGTTCAAAAAAGCTAACTTTTTTTTCTGTTGTCTTTCTAGTCGCTATTTCTGCTCTAATCTTTATTACTTCATTTCTTCTTGTAACTTTAGGCTCAGTTATTAGTTCCTTGAGCAGCAAAGCTAGGTTTTTTATTTGAGATTTTTATTAATGTAAGCATTTATTGCTATAAACTTCCCTCTTAGAATTGCTTTTGCTGCATCTAGCGTCTGTCTTTTCCTAAGTGCTGTCGTCTTGGAATCACATTGCTTCCCTTAGAAAAGGTCACTAAATGGAAAACCATCAGTTCAAGTTGGCAATGAATTTTGGAGAAGACAGTGGAGCTGGTTTTAGTTGTGTAGGCCCATAGTTAACTAGCAGTATGATAAACTCAAGACATTTGTTTCATCTCTAAAATGGGGATAACATTTAGTTCACAGGATGAACTATATGGAAGTCAAATTTATATGAAAACACTGTAATTACAGAAGAATTCTATGTAGTTTTTAGGCATAGCAATTTGAATGGCCACTAAGGAACTTCCTTAATTTCTATTCCATTGTTTCTACCTTGACCTCACCATTATCAAGCACCTCAGGACCCAAAGAAGTGCAGTCCCCTCTACTGCTCTCCACCCCCATCTGACAGTTCTCTCTTTTCCAGTTTAACCTGCTGTTTGGATGGAGCATCTCTGACTACCAAACTTGTCTCAGTTCAGCAGTGACTGTTGTTGGTCTCCTGATGGGAATCTCTCATCACAAGGAGGTAAAAACCCTATTCCTGGTTTCCCTGCAGAATTCTATTTGGTTTAATATATCAAACAAGGGGAGAATTGCTTATAAAAGCAGCCCCTACTGTACCACTGCATACTGGAAAAGGGAGAAACTTAGTTCCTTTGCCATTATTTTATGGTATTACCTATAGATACTGTATAGCTTTTGAGTGGCTGTTACCTTCAGAAATCCTTCCTTTCCTAAGCACATAGTCCCACCTTTCTCACTTCTTCTATCCTTAATCTTACTGCCAAAGACACTGGGCCTGAACTTGTGTTCTCACACCTGGCCAGATTAACATGATTGCTGCTGCTTTCTCAACGGCCTTTTGAAGGGTACAATTGGAAGTGACTTAAAAAAGAAAAATTAGGGAGGTACAAGTCCAGAAAGAACTGCAGTTATTTCTGTTTATAAATACTAATTTCAGAGAGGCTGTTATTTTCTCCCAGGAACTACCTACACAAATCCCTTTCTACTCAACATAAAAAATAAAGTAGGAAACCCAGGTGAGGTTTTGGGTCCCAAACACTAGCACATATAGATTTGATAAGAAAAAAACTGCAATTCAAATTAGTGAAACTGGCAAGATTTTCATCAAAGCTCATCATTCTGATACTCTAGAAATCAAAGGTTACTAATTAAAATGGGTAAATTAACATAGTTTCTAACGTGGAAAGTTACCACCACCTTCCTAAAATCTAAGAAAGATTAACGTAACTGCTATTTTGGGTGGACTGTTTTGTTGTGGTTCCAGCCCCAATCACTAGGGAATGAAGTCCTCACCCCTGGAACACTTTATATACTAAAGCTCTTAAAGAAATAACAATCATAATAAACTTTTGCTGACACCTACTTTTTGACTTAAAAGGGAAAATGGAGTATACTTACTGGGAATAGTCTTGCATCACAAACTCAGCGTTTGCCCAAACTGTTTGGTTTACCTGGAGTTATGATTAAGCTCTTTTAAAATAAGTAGATATAAGCTGGCAGCCATTATAGTATCTCTGTCACAGAGATTTCCATCACAATAGTATTTATTGCAAGTATTCATCCTCTAAGTTGTTGGGTGTTTTTTTTTTTTAAAACAGTGCCCAGTGGCAATAATGAATGAGCCAATACCAAAGGAAAATAATCATTTTTAAAAGGAACACCTAAATTAAAGAATTTGGAAACCAAATTTTACTGGAAACCATTCTAGTAAGAGAAAGATCTCTTTGTACTGAAAAGGCAAGAATGGCAAAACTCAGTAATTATACTTTTAAAGATAACGATTAAAAAAAATCTAGAAAAAGCATTAAAAGCCAGTTTTCTATGGCTAACCTTTTAAACTGTATTGAAATGCTCCTATGTTCAGAGTAGAAAGTGCTTGGAACGGCAGAGACAGTTTTCATTATCACTGCTGGTATCTATGTATTCTTCCAACACACTTTTGCTATTCCTTGAAGCTTCCATGTTTAGAAATATTTTCCAGAATTGCCAACAACTCACAAGGGCTTTGAGTCACTTATAATTCCATTACAACTCACCTGTTTTCTTCTTGTGAAAGCCCTGAAGGCACAATTATTTACACTCTTAGAGTCAGTCACTCTTGCTTTTCTGTCCACTCAAAAGTATTTTCCTTTTTAATATTTTTGCTTTTCTAGTTTCCACCAGACATAAGTGTTTCCTTACGTGAATATATCCCAAATGTTAGCATATATCTTACATTTTTAAAGTAGATATTAAACTCTCAGTGTTTAAACTCGAAATGTCCTATTGTCTTTTCAGGTTATTGCTTTAAACCCAGTCCTGGGCTCCTTTCTTATTCTCCTAACCAGTGTCGTTTTGATGGTATTTGTGATCATTAACCTTTTTGTTTCTGCCATTTTAATGACCTTTGGTAAAGAAAGAAAGTCCTTTAAGGTAAGTAACTGACTCAGTAATTGAAATATAAACCGTATCATGATTTTATCACTGGAAAAGCTCAATTTTAGCTGCTCTTAAGATTACAGACTGACATAACGCACAGTATCAGCATACTCCCTTTATTAGTCTCCACAGCTCTGCCAACCATTTTCCTAGGAAACCCAATTTACCAAAAGTACATTATGTTCTACATCCACTGTCCTATAAATAGCTGACCCTCCACTGTTAAGTAGCAGAAACACTCCAAGGCCTGACAGTAAACCATTAAAGGAAACAGTATCTTTACACTTTATAGCTACTTTTTTAAAAGTAATATCTTTGGTACTTTTTTCCTCCACCATTAGCAGCAATTTCGATTTCCTTGCTTTTCTCTTTTTGTCTTCCAACAGACTCAGAAAGAAGCTGCACTGATGGATATGCTGCTACTGAAGCTCTCAAGTTTGTTAGGAATACAGCAACACCAGAACACATGTAAGTAAGCAAACGGCTGTAACAGCAATGGCCACTGACAAATGAAGTTTCAAAAGATTAATCCTGTTACCTCTTCGCTTGGCTTATTCCTTCTTAGTATATTAATACTGCTATTTGCATGGTGTACTTTAGAAAATTATAGATGTTTATAATATACTTAGTTAATTTTGTTAGTCAGTGAAGAATCAAAATCCCCTTAGCTGCAGATTCTTATGTTTATGGAACCTGGCACTATCAGAGGGTTAACACTGCAAGAGTGGTGCAGGATAAACCAGCTCTGCTGCCAAACAAACACCAAGTAATATCATTCATGTTCCAGGATGACTATGGGAAACATGAGTTAGAAGTAAGCTCACTGCAACTTTAATTAAAGATACAAGCATGAGATCTGGCTAAGGGGGAGCCCTGTACAGAGAAGTAACCAAGTCAACTCACAGGTAACAATCTGGGCTTAAATACTGAGATCGAAATGGGCCCCTTACTCCCCAGGCATCCTACCCAGGGAGCCAATAAGGTCTGGCTTGTGCCCAGTATGGGTCACTTGCTTAAATACTCTCCACTAAAATCCTGACCCTCGTCATTTGACCAAAACAATGGAGAAAGCGGGGCACAGAATTTTTAACTTTATTAGCAGCTACTGAGCCATGACATACAAATCAATCAAAAACATTAAAGTTGCTTGAAACAAGTGTGTACAGATACACCACACAGAAGCCGAAGTCGTATCTTCCGATCCCAAATCCATCCTTGTGGGGAAGGATGGCCTTAGCTAGGGGGCAAAACAGTAAGAGTCTCATCCGTCAAGGGAAGGAGCAAAACACCTACAGCCACATGGGCACCAAAAATTTATCTGAGATCAGTTTTTAAAGGTTCTCTTGATCAAAACGTTTTCAAATGAAAACAGGAACCCCTCTTCACCTGTAGGCTTTCCAGCTCACTACTCAAGAGACTTGAATATTTCTATTAAGGCTACTGGAAGCCCACCTTAGCCTTGAATGGTGACTTTTGCCCAGTATGTGGCCAGCAATGCAATCCAACAGAACATGCCATGGGGAAAAACAGGAATTATATACAGTGCTGCCCTCTATTAAAAGGGAAACACAGCACTCAAAATAAAGCAAAAGGCCACAGAGGGCTCCCTGAGAATCCAGTAGAACTAAGAGAGGCCTTCAACTTTCCAAAGTTTGCAACTGGATCCAGGTGGAACAGTGCCCTGCAGCAAGGAGTAGTGTGTATGTCAATGAGAAGACCCAGCTTCTAAGAACTGTTACAATGGCTTCCTGAGCCATTTTCTCTCTCCCATTCATCTTAGAGCGAGAAAATAGACAACTTGGCCTTGAATCTCACTCACCACCAATCCCTCTGTACGGAGGGCTTTGTTTCTAAGTCTAGAACCTCAGCACAGAGCTGAGACACTTCATGAAGTACTCTCCTCCACCATCCGGCCATCTTTGACAGCTCTCCCCTTCTCACTCCCCTATGGAGAGATGGTGGGACAGGAAGGAGAGAAATGGGATCACACTGACAGGAAGTGGACAAGCAAGGCTGCCAGGAGCCAGCTGCTCCAACCTCACAATCTCCAGTTGTTAGTCTCTCAGGAGCAATGGAGAACCAGAAAGCAGCAGAGTGTGTCAGAGCAGGAAGAGAGCCCAGAGGAAGAGTGTACTCAGTGACGGTTAACAGATGAAGCAGAATTTCATGGAGATTCTTTGTTACAAGGAGAAATTGCTCAGTCTCATTTCCCAGAACTTGGACCTTGCCTGGTTTAGGAAGCCTATGTTTTCTTTTTCAGCTCTTCAAATCTCCGGGAAAGATCATCAAAGTCAATGTCTTCAGAGGCTGAGGTGTTGGCACCAGCAGATGCAGTTGGTAGTGTGTCTGGCACAGATGGCAATTCTGGCAGTACAAAGTTGTCATAGGTATCCACGGGTCTGGAAGGGGGCTTTGCAGAAGCTTCTGGCTTGGGTCCAGGACCTAATTAAATTACAGTAAGGAGCACAGTGTTAAAAATGCCAGTGGCTCAGATCCTCAAACCCCACAATCCCCCCGGCAGAAACAATAAAATAATCAAAATACTGGAGAAAACATTGTTTTTTAAAAAATAATTCTAAAGGTCAATAAAAATTTTCAGACTATTAACAGCTACATTTTCTAATTATGGTTGAATATGTTTTACTTTCCTACAGTGAGAAAAAAGTTTAAGGGAAAGTCAAAGTGTGGTGCATGGGGCTTAGGTACACAGCATTCATTTCAATGGACTGTCCCCTTTCACAAAGGTCTACTCCCATAATAAGAAAGTCCAAGAAATGGTACTAGAATTCTATTGGGATGAGCTACTCTTTAAGGCTTATGGGAAAAAAATTTTATATGGAATGTTAACATCCATACCGTTTGATGTAATAGAATGTGATCTGTATTTCTAGTCTTCCGTTTTGTATCTTACAAGTTAAAATCATCGCCCTCTCTACCTACTGTATGTTTCCATTTGTATCTAAGTTCTAGAACAGGCAACCTAAACCATAGTTTTAGGAAATAAGAACAGTGCTTGCCTCTGGGATGGAACTGACTAGAAAGGAACACAAGGTAACTTTTCTGGGGTGATAGAAATGTTTTGTATCTTTACTGAGGTGGTGGTTACATAATGCATGTGTGTGGAGACACATCAAAACTCATCACAATATACACTTCTGTGTATTTTTTGTATGTAAATTATACCTCAATGAAACTGTCCCAATTTTAAAAAATATTCCCCTCTGGGTTTCTGAAGTGCTGGTAGTGTTTTAATTTTTCAGTGAATGGCTACATGAGCATGCTTGCTTTGTGAAAAGTCACTGAGCTATACACTTATGATTTATGTCTGTTTCCCCCTCTTTAATGCCCAAATTTAAAAACAATTTTGGTATTTCCAGGCACAGTGGAAATGGAAGCAGCAGGAACATACCGAACTTGAGGATGACTGAAAACTGCAAGGTGAAAAAGAATAATGATACCACTACCAGAAACAGAAACTTGGGAGATTCTTTGGAGCCACGAAAGATCTTTTCTTTTTGGAAGTGGGAAATCCTGAGTTCTATTTCCACCATACTGCATTTGGGGAGAGAACGTGGCATGTAGGTAGAATGCCACCATCATAAAAACAATCTGAGGGAGGAACAGAGATGAGAAAATAGCAAAGGGTTCAGTACTGAGAAACTCTCAAGAGGGTTTCTGACTCACCAATGATCTGTGCAGAAGAGACATTCTTATCAGCATTAATGTCATCAACCTGAAACACAAAGATCATGACCAAAGGAGAAAGCAATGGCATCACTGGTGAAAGTAATGGTATAAGCCCATGTGTGTTGCAAAAGCTAAGCTGCTCAGCAAAAACAACAGAAACTGCTCCAAAGAAACTGCCCCTCCGCCCCCTATACTCCTTTCCTGATCTTCTTCCAACCAGACAGATACCATGTTGAACTCATAACTGCCAAGCAGAGGAAAAGAAAATTCTTACCACACCATAACATCTCTCTTTAATCTATTACCTTCACCTTCCAGGCAGAGAGAAAGCATTCTAAACCACCGCATTCATCTCCAAGAACCAAGTCCTCAAATACTAACAAAGATCTTCTACCTCGTTCCTAGAAACAGCTGTGGGCAATGCTTCAAGGCGTGCAAAACCAAAACATAAAAATTCAGGCCCAATGTAAAAACCAAAGGAAAGAACACTAAGCAAGCTCAGGAACAGGGCGATCTCCCTAGATGAGCAAACAAGGCTGGCAGAAAAGTCATCTAATTCTCAACCAAAACCGTTACAACCACCTACAGTTCAAGGCATCATTACCATATTAGCAATAACAGCAAGCTCTAACTATAAGACTAAAATAGAAAATTAATGCTATAGGCTGAAATTTACTAGACACTGATCTGTTTAAGACAAAAATCTGGTTCTTATTCCTTTACACAGTGTTGAGAATTTATAAAACTGGTATTTCAATTATTATATTCTAGTACCAAGACTGTACCAGCTCAATATGATTCTCTGCCTAGTCTAAAAAAAAGTCTGATCAAGTGCCCTACCCCAACTTTCCAGGATCTGCAGCTCCTTCCTGATTCCTGGCTTAACTGCAGACAAAGCATTGCCACCAACGATGCTGCCGCTGCTGCCACCACCACCACCACCACCACTCCCCATTTCCAGGGTAATATTAAAGCAACACAAGAATCCAAAGCATAGAGCAATGCCAGTACTAGTTGATCAAAACTTTGCCTTCCCTGTGGCCATTATTTTGCTCTCTCTTCATGGATTCACTCTCCTGCTGCTTATAAAAGAGGCTCAGGCACTTACAGATTCATATGATGGGGGAGTTGCTGGTATCTGAGGTGGATGAATATTGGGAAAGGTCTGATAAGTTCCCATTGGCAATCCATTGAAATCCGACTGCAAGAGGAGAAAGGCAACATCAGAGACATTGCCCCGATCTGCAATTTCTGAAGTGTGTAAATAGGAAAGGAGAAATAAATATGTGTGTGTATACAACTATTTTCTCAATGTGTACATATTCACATTGAATACATATATATATATTTAAGATATGTATTTAATACATGTATTCAAGAGCCCCAAAAGAAAAAGTGCCTAAAAGGACCACATGTGATTAGGAAGAATCCAGATTTTTAAAGATCTGTACCCAAAGGCTATTCTTCAAATTACTAAATTGCCTCAATGTCTACAAGGGAAGCTTCTTACCAGACTTTCTTTTTTGGAGGAGAGGAGACGACCGCACTGCACAACACGTGGGATCTTAGTCCCCTGACCAGGGATCGAACTCACGCCCCATGCAGTGGAAGCATGGAGTCTTAACCACTGGACTGCCAGGGAAGTCCCCACTTTCTTACTACCAATGACTTTCATCTTGTTATCTACAAAGGAGGTAGACCTGGTAATAAGTATTGGTTATTCATTTTTGGAAAATGCTACTAGTATACCTACAAGTCCCAAAGGTTCAAGAAACCTACATGAAAAGGAGTTTTTCTAGTACCATCTCTCTAGATTTTCCCACTTCATTACCTACAGATGAACCAAAAGACTTTCTCCAAATCCCAATGCTATTTTTTCCATAGTATGAGCAATAAACTAATACCAAATATTCTTACTGCTAAATCCTCTTGATAACCTACAATTCCTGAGTGTATTCACAGAGCCAACCTGTCATCTTCTGTAACATTTTCTAGAGTTTATATCCATATTTATTTGTATGTGTACTTACTGGTCCCTTTGGAAGAGGGTATGAGAAAGGAGTGTTTGGAGATGGCATAGGCATGGGCATGGGCATTGGCACTGTTCCATCAAGTCCACCAGCTGGTGCTGTGAATCCACCCCCACCTCCTCTTCCAGGGCCCCCTTTCTTCACATCATCTGTGAATCCAACATCAATAAGATCTGTATCTACTCCAGGAGGAGCTTCTGCCTAAGAAAAAGAGAGAAACCCGTATCATTAGGCCTGTCACCAGCTAGGTTCCCCAGGAAGCTGACTCTGAGATGGTGATTAGCGTTGACAGTTGTTTACTAGAGAGGTCTCTTGGGACAGACACCTGTGGGGACATGAAGGAAGCAGGGCTGGGCAAAGGAAGAAGGTGGGCTGCCATGCATTCACAACAAAGGGGTCAGCTAATTCCCCCAGGGAGTTCTGGAGCTAGGCTGGGACTACAGCAGGTGCTCCCAACTGGGGACAAAGGGGCAGAGTCTTTAATCCCCTGCAATGACCAGTTACCAAATACAGGCTGCCCCCAGGAAAGACCCTGGGTAAGGAAGCTGTCTTCTGAGGGCCATTGCTGGAGGGACACTCAGCTGCGTGAGCCACCAGTCATCAATACTCTCAAGAGCTGGGAGAGGGGCTTCCCTGCTGGCGCAGCGGTTAAGAATCTGCCTGCCAGCGCAGGGGACACGGGTTCAAGCCCTGGTCCAGGAAGATCCCACATGCCGCGGAGCAACTAAGCCCGCACGCCACAACTACTGAAGCCCGTGCACCTAGAGCCCATGCTCTGCAACAAGAAAAGCCACTACAATGAGAAGCCCACATACCGCAACGAAGACCCAATGCAGCCAAAAATAAATTTACTTAAAATAAAAAAAGAGCTAGCGGAATAAATGTTTCTGTCCTGAAATGTGTACTTCAGGCAGGGGGAGGGCTGTCTGAGCAGCACACCAAAACATATACTATACCCAGTCAACATGAACTGCTGATTTACTATTTGCATATCTGCCCTTCTTTCACTGTAAGCCTCTTTAGGACAGGGACCTTGTTTATATATTTTCTGTATTCTCAGCTTTCTGGAGCACATGGCAGGCACACAAAAGATGTTTTCAGGCTCTGTTCTGGGTCTTGAGGCTTTTCTTGCTACCCATAGGGGCCTCTCAATTCCTTGAACTTCACTGAAAAGTAGCAATAATGCCACTTTATATTTGTATCAAAGTTTGTACCTTTTCAAAGTGTTTTCAGTCATTCATCTCATCTGATCCCTAAATACTCTGAGAGATGCAGGCATATTTATTGTTACCCCAGAGGCATTAACTGGACAAAGGCTTAAACTCCCATATGCAAACTTGAGTGCAAAGAAAATGGTTATTTTTCAAAGACAGTGATATTGAGAGACTCACTTTCCTTTGTATTCTAAAAGACTCTAAACGTACCATGACCACAGAGTCAGGCTCATAGGGCACATTGTAGTTCTTGGCAATTTCAATCAGGTATCTCTCCACCAGGATTTTGGGTGGGGCCTCCACACTCAGTTTGTGCATTAGCTGTAAGTAAAAGATCCAGGGTTAAGATGCATCTGCATCAACCAGCTTAAGCCTAACCTGTATCAATTTTAAACTTTGTTCCTCACATTTCAAATTGAGAGGAAAAAAAGAAGCTCCATCCAGTTAAATTATTTTTTTCAATCACAAAGCACAAGACCCGTGTATCTCACATTTCTCTGGTTACATATGCCTCAAAGACTGATATTGCTGCCTTCCACATTTGAGATCATCTACCCTTCTCCCCACCTCACTTCTACCTCCATAAATCACAAGTGGCACAAAGGATAAGGTACAAAATCAGGAATGACACAGGATGATGGAAAGCTTCACAATCAGAGGTGTAGGACAGGGGTAAGGAGCTGACTGCACTGCCAGACAGCATTCTTCTCTCTCTATGAAAGGTGCAATCCCAGATTAACCCTACATTACAGTGGTACCCACTGGACTCACTGCAGGCAATAAAAATAACCTGCCCCACCCCACCCATTGCTTCATGTTTAACAATTATGTTCGTTACCCGGTCATTCACAGTTCCAATCTGGTTGGTCCTACATAACTTGCCATATTCCTTGCTATACTTGGCACAGAGTTGATCAGCAACCTACAGAGAAAAAGAACAGTAAATAAAAATGGAAACCACTCCTACAGAGGGCTTCAAGCTTCCTCCTATTAACAGTAAACAGGATTTCCAAAAGACTAGGTCTGTAAAGCCTTAAGGGGTACATAATAATTCATTTAGTTATTTGTTTACCCAGCCATCCACTGAGCTGCAACTATGTGCCAAACTCTATTATAAACATTATGTTATACACTACAAATGATGAAGAAAAACAGACATTGTACCTACTCTTATAAAATCTTACAGTCTCTGGGTAAAAACAATCATTACTCAAATAATCACAAAGATAAAGGTACAAATGCAGCTGTGATAGGGGAAAGGAAAAGTACACTAAACTATCTGCTTACAACAGTAGAATCAGACCTGATCAGAAAAGTCAGATAAAGTGATGCTTCACTGAGATGTAAAGGATGATCAGGAGTTAACTAAACATGGAGGGAAGGAAGAACATTCCAGGAAAAGAAAACAGCATGTGCAAAGGCCTCTGCTGGAAAAACAGGGCCAATCCTCAAGCCAAAATAAAATCAGTGAGCCTCTTGTGCAAGGCCCAAAGGAAGAGTGTGGTAGGAAATGAAGAAAGGCAGATGGCGGCCAGACAGTGCAGGGCCGTGTAGGCTTTATTAGTTTTGTTTCTATCACAAGAACAACAGGAAACTACTAAAGGACTTTAAAGCAAGGGGTAGTGACAGGATCAGATGAGTGTTTTGAACAGAACCCTTAGTCGTTCTGATGGAATGGTGAACAGACTAAAGGAAGCCAAAGTAGATGTAGAAAAAACGTTCAAGAAGTTACTACAGGGCTTCCCTGGTGGCACAGTGGTTGAGAGTCCGCCTGCCGATGCAGGGGACACCGGTTCATGCCCCAGTCTGAGAAGATCTCACATGCTGCGGAGCGGCTGGGCCCGTAAGCCATGGCCGCTGAGCCTGCGCGTCTGGAGCCTGTGCTCCACAACAGGAGAGGCCATAACAGTGAGAGGCCCGCGTACCGCAAAAAAAAAAAAAAAGAAGTTAGTACAGGCAGGAGATGACAGTGCTATTAGACCAGAGTGGTCCCAATACCTGGAAGTTCAGTGAGGGGGCACTCAGTGTTAGGTAGACTTTCAGTGGTACTGGGTACTTATAAGTTTGTTATTTGTCTTTTAACGATGGTTTTTGTTCTGCTTTATACTATGCAGAAATCTTTTTTACTTATATTATCACTCTTTGTTTATGGCTTTTAGGTTTTGTGGCATGTTTATGCCTTTTCCACTATGAGATTATTTTTTTTAATGCCTAACTTTGTTTCTTTAAGGTTTCATTTTTTTAAAAAAAACATGTAAATCTTTGTTTCATCTGGAATTAATCTTGATATAAAGGAGGAGTACAAGAGAGGCTATAAACAAGATTTACATTAAAAGTAGAAGTAGTTGCCTCTACTCTCCCATTCCCCTACCCACAAAACTGTATAACCACCCTCCCTACCCTATCAGAATACAGGAGGCTTACTCTCTGGGGAGGTTAAACTAAAGGAACTGTGGGCTCCATGCACAGCAGAGAGCAGAGATACTGGCAACAAGAGAATTATGTGCAAATCTTCTCTAAGAGAGGAATGATACCTTTGGCTTCCTTCTCCCTGTGCTCTCAAAAATGCAGCCAGCTTATACCTTCCAGGTAGAAGACAGAACTCCTCTCTGAGGAAAATGACCATTCCAAGGAAAGAAAACTAGTTCCTGACAGTCTAGAGTTCCCTCAAGAAAGGGCTTAGTCAGATCATTTAACAATAAGCTGGTGCTGGAGGTATCATGCTCCCTGATTTCAAGCTATACTAAAAAAGCTGCAGTCATCAAAACAGTATGGTACTGGCATAAAAACAGACAAATCAGTGAAACAGAACAGAGAGCCCAAAAATGAACCCATAGTTATATGGGCAATTATTCTACAACAAAGGAGGCAAGACTATACAATGGGTAAAAGATAGTCTCTTCAATAAATGGCACTGGGAAAATTGGACTACTCTCTCAAAACATACACAAAAATAAATTCAAAACAGATTAAAGACTTAAACGTAAGATCTGAAATCATAAAACTTCTAGGAAAAAATACAGGCAGTACACTCTTTGACACTGGTCTTAGTAATACTCTTTTGGGTATGTCTCAGGCACGGGAAACAAAAGCAACAATAAACAAATGAGACTACATCCAACTAAAAAGCTTTTGTACAGTGAAGGAAACTACCAACAAAATGAAAAGGCCACCTACTGAATGGGAGAAGATATTTGCAAACAATGTATCTGATAAGGGGTCAATATCCAAAATATACAAAAAACTCATACAACTCAACACCAAAATACAATCCAATTAGAAAACTGGCAGAAGATCTGAACAGACATTTTTCCAAAGACAACAAACACATGGCCAACAGGCACATGAAAAGATGCTCAATATCACTAATTAAGGAACTGCAAATCAAAACCACAATGAGATATCCCCTCACACCTGTCAGAATGGCTATCATAAAAAAAAAAGACCACAAATAACAAGTGTTGGTGATGATGTGGAGAAAAAGGAACACTAGTGTACTGTTAGTGGCAATGTAAATTGGCGTAGCCACTATGGAAAACAGTATGGAGATTCCTCAAAAGATTAAAAACAGAACTAACATCTGATCCAGCAATTCCACTCCTGGGTATTTATCCAAAGAAAACAAAAACACTAATTAGAAAAAACATATATATGCACACCTATTCTCACTGAAGCATTATTTACAACCACCAAGATATGGAAGCAACCCAAGTGCCCATCAATAGATGAATGAAAATGCAGTACATATACACAATGGAATATATTACCCATAAAAAAGAATGAAATCTTGCCATTTGCAACAACATGGACAGACCTAGAGGGCATTATGCTAAGTGAAATAAGTCAGACAGAGAAAGAAAAATATCATATGATCTCACTTATATGTGGAATCTAGAAAATAAAACATATGAACAAACAAAAACAGAAACAGAATCATAGATACAGAGAACAATCAGGTGGTTGCAAGAGGTGGGTGGAAGGAGGAAATAGGTGAGGGAGATTAAGAGGTACAAAGTTCCAGCTGCAAAATAAATCAGTCACAAGTATGAAATGTACAGTGTGGGGAATATACTCAATAACTAAGTAATGTGTTTGTATGGTGACATATCATAACTAGACTTATCGTGATCATTTTGAAATGTATAAAAAAAAATCACTATGTTGTGTAACAGGAACAACATAATGTTGTAAGTCAATTACACTTCAAAAACAAACAAACATGCAACAAACTCATAGAAAAAGAGATCAGATTTGTGGTTACCAGAGGCAGGGAGTGGGAGGGAAGGGGGAATTGGATGAAGGCACTCAAAAGGTCCTACAAATTTCCAGTTGTAAGGTAAGTAAGTACTAGAGATGTAATGCACAACATGATAAATATAATTAACACTGCTGTATGTTATATATGAAAACTGCTGAGAGTAAATAGTAAGAGTTCTCATTACAAAAATAAATTTTTCTATTTAATTTTGTATCTATATGAGGTGATGGATGTTCACTAAAATTACTGTGATAATCATTTCATGATGTATGTAAGTCAAGTCATTATGCTGTACATCTTATACAGTGCTGTATGTCAATTACACCTCAATGAAACTGGAAGGAAAAAAGAGAAACAAACAAACAATGAATTGGCATCTGGCAATAAGCCCACCCAAGCACACAAGAGGTTCCAATCCACTTTTTAGTACCTCACTCTTAAATATGAACAGCCAAGGGCCATGAAACCTTTCAGAAAAGCCTCTATTATAAAAATAGTTTAAATCTAAGAAATAGATAGAAGGAAACAATACAGAAACAAGAAAAGTTAAAAAGGGACTATAATATTCTCAGAGAGTTAGAAGACATTGTAGCCATGAAACAAAAATAATAGACTATTAAAAAAATACATATTCAGAGACTTAAAAAGAGCTCTTAAAAAATAAAAACAGGGCTTCCCTGGTGACGCAGTGGTTGAGAGTCCGACTGCCGATGCAGGGGACATGGGTTTGTGCCCCGGTCCGGGAGGATCCCACATACCGCGGAGCGGCTGGGCCAGTAAGCAATGGCCGCTGAGCCTGCACGTTAGGAGCCTGTGCTCCGCAACGGGAGAGGCCACAACAGTGAGAGGCCCGTGTACCACAAAAAAATAAAAAAATAAAAAATAAAATAAAAACATACAGAAGACAAGGAAATCTCATAAGATAGGTTGGGAGATAAGACTGAGACAATCTCCTAGTGAATAACTGGCAAAGATGTAGAAAATAGAAGAGAAAACAACTCGACTGAATTTGTACCTGAGCAGTCAGTACCATATCCACGATGTGGCAGGCAATTTCTCAGTGAATTTTTCTGTCTCTTCTACCAGACTCTAAGCTACAAGAGTAGGGCTCGTGTCATACTTTGCTCACCA
The DNA here is from genome assembly GCF_964374135.1 of Grampus griseus. NCBI lineage: Eukaryota > Metazoa > Chordata > Mammalia > Artiodactyla > Delphinidae > Grampus > Grampus griseus. The sequence continues at coordinate 43,961,670 of NC_139013.1, forward strand.
CTGTGCTCTCAGTACCCACCCAACTCACAACATCTGCTCAATAAATATTTGTGGAATGAATCAATGAAGCAAAACATCCGTTCCCTTAAATTAATGTTATTTTAACTTTACTGGTTTACAGTTGTATAAAAACTCTTCTATTTTTACATACTTAAATAACGTTACAATAAAAATAATTTAAGAAAAAACTGGGGGATATTTGTAACTTTGCCCCTTAGAAAAATTACTCAAGTTTGGAAAACACTGTTCTGTTCCATGATATAAGGCCTGAAAAGGAGGAAGAAACAAGTTTACAAAGACTTTTTCAAAGGCAGCATGAGAAGGGTACAAAAATATGTGGTCAAAAAAGCAGAAGTGACTTATTTACCAACCTTTCTAATAGGATAAACTTCATGCATCACTGAAACTGGTTGTACTCACAATTTTCAACTCAGCCACTTCTGACTGGAGTCGAGGAGCAGCCCAAATCAGTGTAGACACAGATTCAGCCAGACCAGAATCTAACTCCCTAATTAAGGTAAAAAAAAATAAATAAAATTTAACATTCTTTCAAACAAACAAAACCCCATCATCTGTATCCCATACTTGATAGCCTCTAAGGCAATTTCACAAATCTCACTGGATTCTCACAATAACTCTAGGCTTCAAGCCATCACTGTCATCCTATTTTGGAGGGGGAAACACAAACAAGTAACAAGCCCAAGGTCACAAAGTCAGAAAATAGTTGAGCCAAGACTCAAACTTAGGCCTCTTGATTTCAGATTCCAAATTTTCTTTTCACCAGTTGTTTACATTGAGATCAAGCCTTCAAGTGAATAGCAGGAAGAATGTTGTTGGGTATGTGAAGTGGTAGTCCCTTAGTGCTATCGCCCTACGTGTAGGAAGGGACAAGTATTACTACTCCTTTCTCAAATTCCAGAGGTGATTTGACTTAGGTCTTCAAATTAAAATACCTTACTTCATTACAGTTATACAAGATGAAAAAGTTCTAGAGGTGTGCTGAACAACACTGTGCCTACAGTTAAACAATACTGTATTGAGTGCTTTAAAATGTTTAAGGCAGATCTCATGTTAAATGTTCTTATCAAAAAAAGGGGGATACAAGGAAATTTCTGGAGGTGATAACTGTTTTCTAACTTGATTGTGATGATGGTGTACAGGTGTATGCCTATGTCCAAACTCGTCAAATTGTACACATTAAATATGTGAAGTTTTTTCCTAAATAACTATACCTCAATGAAGTTTAAAAAAAAAAAAAAAGACAAACCAGCTTACTTCATAGACTGGATGAGGCCAAACCGAGCCAGCAGCAGGTCACAGTACAGCTCCAGGATCTCCATGGCCTCCACAAGGTAGTCTTCCCGAATAATGTGCTCCACTCGGATTCGAGCTCGTTCATCTTTCCCAGCAGCCAGATAGTCAGCAATCTCCTTCCTTGCTTTCTGGGCCAGTTCCGCTAAAGCACAAATCCCACTCCAGTCACAAAGTAGTAGTATACTGGGCCCTGGCCTGCAGGCAGACATCCACCCCAAAACAGAAAAGTGGGTGTTTCTACTATATCCTAGCTCACCCTCCCTTAGCAAATTTAGTTTCATCTCATCTAGTCTAGAATTTGCTACCTCGTCTAGATGAGAATATTGTTTGTGTAGCCAGAAATTTCTACCTATGGAGTCACGTTACCTATTCCACAGCAAGAGTATGTTCCTTTCCCTGCAACAAAGTGATTCAGTCTAACTAGTCACAAAGGACAGCAGAAATGTATCCAAAACCTAAAGGATATGGGATCCTTAAACTTCATAGTGCTAGCCTGAAAGAGCCAATATTGAGGTGCTAGGACTCAGTGGTGTATTTTGGGAAAGAAAATATACTGCAATCATGCATAACTCACTTTTTTTTTTCTCCAATAGTTTAAGACGGTTTATGACTAATCTCAAATTGACTCGTAAACGCTCAGCTTTAAATCCAGAGCCCAGCATGCTGTGCTATTCCTCCTGGAAAAAGATAAGAAGCACAGTGACTACTTTCAAGTTAAAATTAGTTCAGGAACTAAGACCAAGTTAGAGGGTGGATTATTTGACATTATAAACCAGAGTAGTTTTCTAATACAGGTAAATAACATGATATGACTCACAGTTTTTAAAGGTCATTTGGCTGCTGGGTGGACAACTGATTGGGGGAGGATAATAATGGAAGCAAGAGAACCAAGAACAAGGCTATTACAACAGTCCAAACAAAAAATGAAAATAGCTTAGACTGGGATAGTTAGCAGTGGTGATGGTAGAAGTGATTGGATTTGAGATCTGTTTTGGGCACAGAGATGAAAGAACCTGGTGATGGATAAAATGATTATCTATCTCTGTACTGGTGTAGGAGTGGGGTGATAAAAACAAAGAAGCTGGAAGTCCTCCTACTTCTCCCCCCAAAAAGATAAGAGGTAGTAATAAGAAAAGATTATCAAATTTAGAACTAAATTCAAAAATATTATCACCTTAATTCCAAATCCTCCTACTAAGTCTTAGCCTTTGGAACAAGCTACTGCCCAAGATCACAGAAATATCATTAACATCTACCCACCTACAAAGAAATATACAAAGAGGTAAAAAAGTTAAAAAAAAAAACTGCTCTATAAAATTCGACAACAGGGATAAACAACAAGGTCCTACTGTATAGCCCAAAGAACTAAATTCAATATACTATGATAAACCATAATGGAAAAAATATTAAAAAAAAAGAATGTATACATATATACAACCGAATCACATTGCTCTACAGGAGGAATGAACACAACACTGTAAACAACCATACTTCAGTAAAAAAAATTTAAGAACAAAAAGCAAAATAAAATAAAATTCGACAACAGAAGGCTATTATTTACTAAGACTTTTACTGAACAGCAGAGTTAAAGTCAACAAAACCACTCCCTCCACCCATAAGACTTAAGGGTATAACACTGTGCATTGACCACTGTGCACTCTGTATCAAGACAGCACTATTTCTCTCTATTAATTATGGACCTGAACTTCAAAACATGTAATATCCAAACAAAAGCTAGGCCTAACAAAGTAACCGAAGGACAGACAAACCAAAAAACATACCCAGTGTAAGGACAAACACTAGGAATAGTATGTCTGCCTGTGCATAAACCACTAACAGAAAACATCAGATGTATTTTCCTTTCGTGAAACTGCCTGCAGAATCCTTTATACTTCATTTAATAATTAACCCAAGTCCCAGTTTACAATGGTAAATATCTGGGATCCATGATAATACTAAATTATGTTCAATCCACTTAACAAATATTTGCTGATTATCTCTATGACAGACAATGGCTAGATGCTGGAGATAAAAAAATTTAGAAGGCACAGTCCTTGTGATCAAAAGAACTTAAATTCTATTGGAAAAAAAACAGCTAAGAATATCTGGCAACTACATTACTATTTGCTAAGAACTAGAATTCTAGAGTAGTACTCAACTGGAAGTGATTTTGCCTAGAGGGGACATTTGGGAATGACTGGAGACATTTTGGTTTGTCGTGATTTCAGGAGATGGTACTAGCATATATAGTAGGCATACAAGGATGCTGCCTACATCCTACAATGAACAGGACAACACCCCCGCCCCAAACAAAAAAAAATCCAGCCCAAAATGTCAATAGTGTCAAGATTAAAAAACCTATTCTAGAGAAAAGACATGCAACCTGCTCAGGGATGTTACAGAATTCTTTCTAGGAGAAGGAAAAGCCTAAGCCAAGTCCTGAAGGACAAGCAAGATATTCGTAAGGTAAAAAGAGGGTGTGACTATCCTGGGCAGAGGGAGTGATGTATGTAAAATCCAGGTACTAGAAAGAACAAGAAGTTTTGTGAGAAACACAAGTTCAGTACAGCTGAAGCATGGTACTAATTACAGCTTATGCCACATGTCTCATAATCCTAAATTCAAAACTTCAATTCAGGGCTTCCCTGGTGGCGCAGTGGTTGAGAGTCTGCCTGCCGATGCAGGGGACACGGGTTCGTGCCCCGGTCCGGGAAGATCCCACATGCTACGGAGCGGCTGGGCCCGTGAGCCATGGCCGCTGAGCCTGCGCGTCTGGAGCCTGTGTTCCACAACGGAAGAGGCCACAACAGTGAGAGGCCCGCGTACCGCAAAAAAAAAAAAGAAACAAACTTCAATTCAAAAATTATTTAGATGATGTCAGGTGCTATAGTAGGTTCTGGTGCTGACTAGATCCATACAGTATTCCTGTTCTGAAGGCATTCATAACCAGAGATAGATGGAAATTAGAAAAACAGCCTGGGAAACAGTAACTAGCACTAACATTTACTCTACCAGGCACTTGCCCAAGATCAGCCAGCAACTAAGTGGTAGAGCTAAGGATAAAACCTAAGTGCATCTGAATTCAAAATCCAATTAAACAATCCTAATCATACAGTGCTACATCATTTTTGGTACTAACAATTGTGATACAATATATATTTTTAACCCCCTTCAACAAATATTTATTGAATGCCTACTATACTGTGACAGGCCCTGGAGATAATATTGGTAAGGAAAAACAGACACAGTTACTGCCCTTATGGAAGTTTATAGTCTAGTTAGAGAAACTTATCACATCAGTAACTAAAATAACAACTGCAGTAAGGGCCACAAAGAAATAATGGTTCTCTGGAGTTTATTATTATGGGATTTGAATTCTTCAGTGGATACCATCTCATAGATAAAAGATAACAATACTGGGGGTCTGATACAGTTATGACAGAAAAACGTCAAGATTCCTCGGTAGTTCTTAAGTAGTCTATAATCATCAGATGCCGTCAATACTTGCAAACAAAATATCAGTCATATCTGTACTTTATTTTCAGAAGCCTTAAAAACATATACATTTTGACCTAGTAAATCTACTCCTAGAAACTTAACCTAAGGAAATAATCAGAGCTTCATGCACAGAATTTTATACAAAAATATTTATCATGGGGCTTCCCTGGTGGCGCAGTGGTTGAGAGTCCGCCTGCCGATGCAGGGGACATGGGTTCCTGCCCCGGTCCGGGAAGATCCCACACGCCGCGGAGCGGCTGCGCCCGTGAGCCATGGCCGCTGAGCCTGTGCGTCTGGAGCCTGGGCTCCGCAACGGGAGAGGCCACAACAGGGAGAGGCCACAACAGTGAAAGGCCCGCGTAACGCAAAAAAAATAAATAAATAAAAAATAAAAAATAAATATATATATTTATCAGCACATTTTAAGACCAAAAAATTGAAATAATGAACCATATGAATAATGAAATACTGTTCTTACTAGTTAAACAAATTATATATATTTACGATGGAATTTTAAGTAGCCACTAAAATATTTTTTAAAAAGCATTTACTGGGACTTCCCTGCTGGCACAGTGGTTAAGAATCCGCCTGCCAATTCAGGGGACATGGATTCAATCCCTGGTCCAGGAAGATCCCACATGCCACGGAGCAACTAAGGCTGTGCAGCACAACTGCTGAGCCTGCGCTCTAGAGCCCACGCGCGGCAACTACTGAGCCCATGCACCGCAACTACTGAAGCCCACGCGTTCTAGGGCCTGTGTGCCGCAACTACTGAGCCCACGTGCTGCAACTACTGAAGCCCGCAAGCCTAGAGCCCATGCTCTGCAACAAGAGAAGCCACCGCAATAAGAAGCCTGTGCACCACAATGAAGAGGAACCCCCGCTCACCGCATACAGAGAAAGCCCACACACAGCAACGAAGACACAATGCAGCCAAATAAATAAATAAAAAGCATTTATTAACTTATTTATTAATGATATTAGTTTAAAAAGCATGACTATATATGCAGGATGACTCCAAATTCTGAGTTTTAAAAAAAGCACATATGTAAAGACAAAGGTTAGACTAAAAAAACAAACAAAAACAGATTTAGTTTTTCCTATATGTAAAACTCTTTTCAAATCCAAGGAATTTGAACTAACATTAAAGCTAACACTAAAAACGAAATCTACCTCAGAAAGTATATAATTCGGAATTTCTATCAAAAGACAAAGAATAATATAAATAAATTCATTTGCCTCCTTAGAAAAGCAAAATGTTAACTCATCAGTAAACATTAAGATCAACTTATCAGAATAGGTATCTAAAGTGGCTAGACACTGAAAGACACAAAAGTGTTAATGGAAGAGACAGGTAATAAGGGGGTAGCTTTAGCAACATGAAGAAACTCTGGAGGGTGTAAAGACATCTCTATTTCACATATTTGCCTAAAATGGGTCAGCATCCACAAATGCTAGTTTGGGACCATAATGAAACAGCTTGGAAAAGAAAGGAACCCAAACAATCATAAGAATAGGGACTCTGAAGAAGAAAGTGCTAAAATTCTCTGAAAGAGGAGCTTAAAAATATTTTATGCTGCAAATATAAATCGAACTCTGTGAAGGAAGTTGAAAACACTGAAGTGAGGTCTATATTTCACTGTTAATCTTTTGGCTTGGAATGTGTGGGGAAGTTTCTCTCCCCCAAAAACCCTACTGTAAACCTACTGTAGAAAGCAGATAAAAATAAACCTAAATTACTAATCTTACGATTCAGTAATAGTATTTGTTCAAATTTACAAAAATAAGTAAAATCACAGTGCCCCTTTAAAGGAGTCTAACAATCAGGGTCCTAGCTGGAAACACATAGTATCCACACCTGGGTAATGTGAGACTTTAATAAAGAGACTACTTACAGGACCTCCCTGGTAGTCCAGGGGTTAAGACTCCGAGCTCCCAATGCAGGGGGCCCAGGTTCAATCCCTGGTTGGGGAACTAGATCACGCATGCATACTGCAACTAAGAGTCCACATGCCCCAAGTAAAGATCCCACGCACCGCAGCGAAGATCCCACATGCCACAACTAAGACCCAGAGCAGCCAAATAAATAAATAAATATTTTTAAAAAGAGAGACTACTCATGCAGCTCAATAACAAAAAAACAAACAACCCAATCCAAAAATGGGCAGAAGACCTAAATACACATTTCTCCAAAGAAGATATACAAACTGCCAACAAACACATGAAAGAATGCTCAACATCATTAATCATTAGAGAAATGCAAATCAAAACTATAATGAGATATCATCTCACACCAGTCAGAATGGCCATCATCAAAAAATCTAGGAACAATAAATGCTGGAGAGGGTGTGGAGAAAAGGGAACACTCTTGCACTGCTGGTGGGAATGTGAATTGGTTCAGCCACTATGGAGAACAGTATGGAGGTTCCTTAAAAAACTACGAATAGAACTACCATATGACCCAGCAATCCCACTACTGGGCATATACCCTGAGAAAACCATAATTCAAAGAGTCATGTACCAAAATGTTCATTGCAGCTCTATTTACAATAGCCCGGAGATGGAAACAACCTAAGTGTCCATCATCGGATGAATGGATAAAGAAGATGTGGCACATATATATATACAATGGAATATTACTCAGCCATAAAAAGAAACGAAATTGAGCTATTTGTAATGAGGTGGATAGACCTAGAGTCTGTCATACAGAGTGAAGTAAGTCAGAAAGAGAAAGACAAATACCGTATGCTAACACATATATATGGAATTTAAGAAAAAAAAATGTCATGAAGTACCTAGGGGTAAGACACGAATAAAGACACAGACTACTGGAGAATAAACTTGAGGATACAGGGAGCGGGAAGGGTAAGCTGTGATAAAGCGAAAGAGAGGCATGGACATATATACACTACCAAACGTAAGGTAGATAGCTAGTGGGAAGCAGCCGCATAGCACAGGGAGATCAGCTCGGTGCTTTGTGACCGCCTGGAGGGGTGGGATAGGGAGGGTGGGAGGGAGGGAAACGCAAGAGGGAAGAGATATGGGAACATATGTGTATGTATAACTGATTCACTTTGTTATTAAAAAAAAAAAAACAATAAAAGTGAGGTACCACATACTCATTATTAGCCCCTAATCCTATCAAAATTCCATCTTTAAAATAATATAAGTAATGTTAGGGAAAAAAATGAAATAAAATGCAGATTATTCATTTGGTTAGCGGAATAGATAGCTATATGGGAGATCAGAATCTAAAAGTGGTATTTAGAATCCATAAGGTAGTCAGTTTATCACTGTCAAAATTGATTTTTGCATGTAATGGAAAGAAACATAAGTTCTTGCTGCTTTTAACCCTTCTAAATGAGTCAAAAAAACCCACAAAATATATCGAGTATATTGTGCACAAATAAAGACAATGCGGGTTTGAAGGAACTTTACTGATCAATGATAGAAATATACTCTATTTCTGTAAGCCTCTCAATTAAATAATGTGAAATATTTGTGATGTACAATAAAGACATTTAGAAGAATAAAAAAAAAAGAGAGACTACTTACAAAGGTGTGGGTAAGACTTAGAGAAACCAACAAAGGACAGTGAATTGCCCCAGAACCATTAACACATCTAGGCCTGAAGGGGCAAGATGAGGAAGTAGAATCTGGAGAGGGTAGCTATATGGAAAGGGCCACCAGACAGGAATCACTGGTAGAGGTATGCAGACCACTTGCAGCAACCTGGAAGGAAAGCAGCAGGGGAATAAATACCTAGCCCTCATTCCTCCTGCCAATCCATCTACCCTTCAACTGGAAGCCAGAAAGCAAAGGGGCCCACAGACACGGTACACGTGAATGAGCCTCCAGGGATGTAGATCAGAGGGAAAAGGATGGTATGTGGCTCTGGAGGAGGAAACAGAAGGCATCCAGCCCAAAGACTATTATTTCTCCACAAGACCAAAGAAGCCAGAACCTACATCTACCAAAGCAACCTCAAATTTACACTGTACTAAGACTTCAGTTAACCAAGCTAGAAAATTGAAGCTAAATGGTCTTTCTACAATAATAAGTACGGTATAGTGAATATAATTTAAGTTCTTACAACATAATCTCTAAAGTCCGTTTCAACCCTATGATTCTGCAGGACACTAAATATCCCATTGTACTGAATTATATGAAATAGGCAAAAAGGCATAGACAATTGAGATTAATCCTCAAGACATCTCTTGCAAATCTTATTTCTTAAAAGTAACGTAGGGCTTCCCTGGTGGCACAGTGGTTGAGAGTCCGCCTGCCGATGCAGGGGACACGGGTTCGTGCCCCGGTCTGGGAAGATCCCACATGCCGCGGAGCGGCTAGGCCCGTGAGCCATGGCCGCTGAGCTTGCGCGTCCAGAGCCTGTGCTCCGCAACGGAAGAGGCCACAGCAGTGAGAGGCCCGCGTACCGCAAAAAAAAAACAAAACAGTAATGTAATCTGCACACTCATGTTCATAGCAGCATTATTCACTATAGCCAAGTGGTGGAAACAATCTGTCCATTGACAGATGAATGGATAAACAAAATGTATATACATGTGTGTATATATACACACACAATGGAGTACTAATATTAGTATACTCCAATAGTCTATGTTGTAGCACATGAGTTTCCTTCCATTGAAGGTTAAATAATACTCTATTCATCTATCAGTATTCTAGCAGTATTAGTCTATCAGTATTTAATAATATATATATCTTAATGGTAAATGTATGCATATACCTTAGGATCCAGCAATCCCATTCCTGGACATACACCCTGAAAGAAATCTGTACAGAAGACCATGAAGACACATGTATACAGATTCTGTGGTAGTAAGGAGGTGGAGGAATGCTAAGTGTCCATTACAAGAAGACAGATAAAATGTAACAGAAACATGACAGAATACTATCCAGAAATCAGAATTAATGAACTAGCTATTCTTAGAAAAACATGAATAGTCCTTAAAAAACAGAAGTAAAGAACAGGGTTCTAGGTTCAGCATTCCTTTCACTGAATGAAGCTATAAATCCTGAAGAGCACGTATGGAGCAGCTCTTCGCGAATTCTGAAAAGTAAATAATAGAAGCTGGATGGAGACCAGAATTTGATATGCCAATAACGTGGTAGTGAGTTTATCACTTTTTTTCCTCTTATATTCCCTGGCCTAGATGCAAGGCAGCCTGAAACCCAGAAGTGAACACTGATAGAGAAAGGAAGAATATCAAGAGAAGCTCTCTAGTCCTGCCTTGAGAAACCAGAAAGGGGACCCCTGGTGTGGACAGAGTGGGTGAAATACACCAAACCAGGAAAGTCAACTCATGGAAAAGACAATCAACATACATCAATGCTGAGATTATACAGATGTTGGAATTAACTGACAAAGACTTTAAAGCAGCTACTATAGGGTTTCCCTGGTGGTGCAGTGGTTGAGAGTCCGCCTGCCGATGCAGGGGACACGGGTTCGTGCCCTGGTCCGGGAAGATCCCACATGCCGCGGAGCGGCTAGGCCCGTGAGCCATGGCTGCTGAGCCTGCGCGTCCGGAGCCTGTGCTCTACAACGGGAGAGGCCTCAACAGTGAGAGGCCCGCGTACCGCAAAAAGCAGCAGCTACTATAAAAAGGTTGCAACAATTCAACTATATTTCAATAAAAAAAAAAATTTAAAAAAACGTTGCAACAGAGGACTTCGCTGGTGGTGCAGTGGTTAAGAATCCGCCTGCCAGTGCAGCCGGCACGGGTTCGAGCCCTGGTCCAGGAAGATCCCACATGCCGTGGAGCAATGAAGCCCGTGCGCCACAACTACTGAGCCTGCGCTCTAGAGCCTACGAGCCACAACTACTGAGCCCACGTGCCGCAACTACTGAAGCCCGTGCGCCTAGAGCCCATGCTCTGCAACAAGAGAAGCCACCACAACAAGCCCGCGCACCGCAACAAAGAGTAGCCCCCTCTCGCCACAACCAGAGAAAGCCCGCGCGCAGCAACAAAGACCCAACGCAGCCAAAATAAATAAATAAATAAATTTATTTAAAAAACAAAAACAAAAAAAAACGTTGCAACAGGTAAGGCCAAATACTCTTGAAATGAATAACAGAAAGTCTCAGTAAAGAAACAAAAGACATAAAGAGGAAACAAACTTTTTTTTTTTGACTGCGTGGAACCCAGCCCCAGCAGTGAAAGCACCAAGTCCTAACCACTGGACCACCAGGGAATTCCAGAAGAAACAAACTTTAGAACTGAAAAATACATCAAAAGTAAGAAACTCACTGTGTGAGCTGGATAGCAGAAAGCAAATGACAGCAGAAAAAGCCAATGCACTTCAAGATAGGTCAATACTACGTATCCAATCTGAAAAACAGAGATAAAAAACATTGAAAAAAGTTATCAAAGCCTCAGATATCTGTAGAACAAACAGCAAAGGACCTAATGTTTGCACTGTCAGAATCCCAGAAGGATGGGAGAACCAGTTTGGTACCAAAAAACTTTTGAAAACTCCCCAAATTTAGCAAAAAACATAAAGCTACAGACTGAAAGAGCTCAGAGAGCTCCAAAGAAATTTATGCCTGGACTCATCTTAATCAAATTGAAAACTAAAGACAAATTTTTTAAATACTTAAAGCAGTCAGAGAAAAACATGTTACCAATAGATGACCTATTCAAATAACAGATTTCACATCAGAAACAATGGAGGCCAAAAAGAAGTGCCAAAAGAAAAGAACTGTCAACCCAGAATTCTATATCCAGAGATGATATCCTTCAGAAATAAAGGTGAAATAAGTCATTCTCAGATGAGGGAAAATTAATAAGAAAACTTGGAAAACTAAAAAAAGGAAGAAATGGCAAGTATTTATATCTTATATTACAGAAATGGCAAATATCTGGGTAAATATAATAGATGGTTCTTCTCTTGAGTCTCTTAAAACGTATTTGAGGGACACTTCCCTGGCGGTCCAGTGGTTGGGATTCCGTCCTTCCACTGCAGGGGGCGTTGGTTCGATCCCTGGTTGGGGATCCTGCATGCCAAGTGGCATGGCCAAAATAAAAAAATTTGTATTTGACAGTTAAAAGCAAAACTAATAACATTGTCTGATGGGTTTTTTTTTTCAATGTATGTAGATGTAATACATAAGATAACCACAACATAATAGTATTAAGGGGGGCAGGGCAAAGGGACCTATATGTTTCTATATTCCACAATAAGTGATAAAATACTGATTCTAAGTAAATTGTGAAAAGTTAAGTACATTCACTGTAATCCCTAGAGTGACCAAATAAAACGTACTATATCAAAAAATAGACTAAAAAACTCGACAGATTTTAAATTTGATACTAAAGTGTTCAAATAACCCAAGAGAAAGCAGGAAAGCAGAAACAGAAATGAAAAACAAAACAAATAATAAAATGGTAGAACTAAAGTCAAATATACTAATAATTACATAATTAAATAGAAATGATCTAAACACAAAACAGAGAATTGTAACTATGTATGGTGACAGATGTTAACTAGACTTTCTAGAATGGTTCAAAAAATGATCCAACTATATACTGCCAAGAAAAAACTCACGTCAATACAATAATGTAGGTAGGTTAAAAGTAAAGGATGAAAAAAACTAGATCACGCAAACACTAATCAAAAGAAAGCTAGAAGTTGTACCTTTCGACCCCCTCTACCCATTTCATTACAAACTTCCAGTTATAAAATAAATGAGTCTTGGGATGTAATGTACAATGTGGTGTAGTGACTGTGGTTAATACTGTACTGTGTATTCGAAAGTTGCTAAAAGAATAAATCTTTTTTATTTTTTAATTTTCTGGCTGTGCTGCATGGCATGTGGGATGTGGGATCTTAGTTCCCTGACCAGGGATTGAACCCACGCTTCCTGCAGTGGAAGCTTGGAGTCTTAATCACTGCACTGCAAGGGAACTCCCAAGAGAATAAATCTTGAAAGTTCTCATCAAAAGAGAAAGAATTGTAACTCTGTATGGTGACAGATGTTAACTAGACTTACTGTTGTGATCATTTCCCAATACATACAAATATCAAATCATGTTGTACACCTGAAATTAATAAAATGTTATAGATCAATTATATCTCAACTTAAAAAAAAAAGCTGAAGGGGCTGAAGTGTTAAAGTAGACTTCAGCAAGGAAAATCAGGGATACAAAGGAATATTATATAATCATTAAAGAGTGAATTCACCAAGAAAATGTAGCAATACTAATAGTGAATTCAGGGAACAACAGAGCTTCAAAATACAAGAAGAAAAGACAGGACAGGACAAAGAAACAAATCCTTAACTGTAGTTGGAGACTTCAACTGTACTTCCCTCTGTAATTCATCAACTAGTAGACAGAATATCAGGATATACAAGAACTGAACACCAACTGTATCTTACTGATGTTTACATAGAACACTCCACTCAACACAGCAAAGCACAGGGAACATTCATGAATACAGACCGTATCCTAAAGTACAAAACAAACCTTAACAAATTAAACAGAACTTAAGTCACCCAAAGTATGTTCTTCAACTGCAATGGAAATTAACCAGAAATCAGTAACAAGAAAGATAACAGAAAATCTCCAAACACTTGGAAATTAAACACCATTACTTCTAAATAATCCATGTTAAAGAGGAAGTTTCAAATGGAAATTATTTTTAAAGGTTTAAACTGTAAGAAAATGAAAATTAAAATATAACACCAAAATTTGTGGATGAAGCTAAAACAGTGCTTAGGGCAAAATTTACAACTCTAAATGCTTACATTAGGAAAGAAGAAAAGCCTCGGGACTTCCCTGGCGGTGCAGTGATTAAGAATTCGCCTGCCAATGCAAGGGACATGGGTTCGAGCCCTGGTCCAGGAAGATCCCACATGCCGCGGAGCAACTACTGAACCTGCACTCTAGAGCCCGCGTGCCACGACTACTGAAGCCTGCACACCTAGAGCCCGTGCTCCACAACAAGAGAAGCCACCACAATGAGAAGCCCGCGCATGGCAACGAAGAGTAGCCCCTGCTCACCGCAACTAGAGCAAGTCCGAGCGCAGCGACGAAGACCCAACGCAGCCAAAAATAAATAAATAAATAAATTTATATTTAAAAAAAGAAGGTAGGTCTCAAATTAGTAATCTAAGCTTCCACCACAAGTAACGATAAAAAGAGCAAAATTAACTCAAAGCAAGCAGAAGGAAACAATAAAAACAAGGCAAAAACCAATGAAACAAAAATGAGGAAAATCAATGAAACCAAATGCAGGTTCTTTTGAAAAGAGGAAGAAGGGAGAGAGGGGGAGGAAGAGAGAGAGGAGACACAAATTACCAGTATCAGGTTGGAAAGAGACAGATATCATTACAGATCCTACAAACATTAGAAGGGGACGTTATTACTAATCTACACCTATAAATTCAACCATGAGACAAAATGAACAAATCTGTTAGAAACGCAATTTACCAAAATTGACACAAAGTGAAACTATATTCAACATCTTGTAAAAATAACCTATAACGGAAAAGAATCTGAAAAAGAAGAGATATACATGTATAACTTAATCACTTTGCTGTACACCCAAAGCTAACACAACACTGTAAATCAACTATACTTCAATTTTAAAAAAAAAAACAAAAACTGACACAAAGAAGTCAAAAATGTAATTGCCCCTAAACATTACAAAAATTGAATATAAAATTAGGAACCATTCCAGAAGAAAATCCAGGCCCAGGTAGCTTCTCTGTTAAACATTTAAGGAAAATTAGCACAATTATTTACATGAACCCTCACAACTCAAAAGGCTGGTATGAGGATTAAATGAAAATCTGTGGAGTTTAGGGAATTCTCTGGTTGTCCAGTGGTTAGGACTCTGTGTTTTCACTGGCGAGGGCCTGGGATCAATCCCTGGTTGGGGAACTAATATCCCGCAAGCCTTGCGGTACAGCCAAAAAAAAAAAAAAAAATTGTGGCATTTAGAACAGTGCCTAGAACATACGTACACAATAAGCACCATATAAACGTTTGTTAAAATAAACTCTAGGGAGTTCCCTGGTGGCCCAGAGGTTAGGATTCCAGACTTTCACTGCTGTGGCCCAGGTTCGATGCCTGGTTGGGGAACTGAGATCCCGCAAGCCAAGAGGCGCGGCCAAAAAATAAACAAATAAAATAAAGTAAAATAAAACAAACTCTAGTCAACAGACCCATACTCTGGGCTTCTCTGGTGACACAGAGGTTAAGAATCCGCCTGCCAATGCAGGAGACACGGGTTCGAGCCCTGGTCCAGGAAGATTCCACATGCTGCGGAGCAACTGGGCCTGTGCACCACAACTACTGAGCCTGCGAACCACAACTACTGAGCTTGCATGCTACAACTACTGAAGCCTGCACGCCTAGAGCCGGTGCTCCGCAACAAGAGAAGCCACCGCAATGAGAAGCCCGCACACCGCAACGAGGAGTGGCCCCCACTCACTGCCAACTAGAGAAGGCCCGAACGCAGCAACAAAGACCCAATGCAGCCAGAAATTAAAAAAAAAAAAAAAAAAAAAGACCGATACTCAAAGAAAACGTCTAATAATCTAAAGATCAGCTGATAAATAAAATTTTAAAACTGAATAGTTGATGTACAATATTATATGTTACAGATATACAATACAGTGATTCACAATTTTTAAAGGTTACACTCCATTATTAAATGGAATTTTGTATGTGTCTTAGGTTAAAATAAAATGTTAAAGGTATGCTTTGTATCTTTTTTCCCCTGCTTTAACTTTTTTGATTAACTGTTTTGACCTCATTGGAGGATTTCAACTGTACATAATCAGTATAGCTCTTCTTGAAGGCAAACACTATTTCTGAGGTTCCACTGTTATTCTCACACTGCCTTACAGTACTTAGTACAAAGCTGTCACTCATTCATCATGTTAATTAGTGGAAATTTAACTAAAAATAACATTGATTTTTAGGGGCTTCTCTGGTGGCGCAGTGGTTGGGAGCTCGCCTGCCAATGCGGGGGACACGGGTTCGACCCCTGGTCCGGGAGGATCCTGCATGCCGTGGAGCAACTGGGCCCGCAAGCCACGGCTTGAGGCCTGCGCACCTGAAGCCTGTGCTCCACAGCGGGGGACGCCATCGCAGTGAGAAGCCCGTGTGCCTCAGCGGAGACCCAATGCAGCCAAAAATAAATAATAAAAATTAATGAAATAATAATAACATTGATTTTTGAATTTCACAAACTTACAGAATCTAGTTTTGTTTTAGATTTAAGGAAAGGAAAATAATTTGCCAAAACACTTTGTCAACTTGAGTTCTGAGGATTTTCAACTTTCAGAAATTAGATTCCTGGACTTCCCTGGTTGCCCAGTGGTTAAGACTCCGTGCTTCCAATGCAGGGGGCACAGGTCCTAAATAATTACCAATATATTTTAAAAATCATCAGACTCAAAACTTATCTAATACAAAAGATCAATTTAATTACCATTTCAGGATTTTTGGGGGGGGGGCATGCAGCACAGCTTGCAAGGATCTTAGTTCCCCGACCAGGGACTGAACCCGGGCCCCAGCAGTGAAAGTGCCAAGTCCTAACCATTGGACCTCCAGGGAATTCCCACATTTCAGGATTTGAAACTGTGTTTCCAAAGCTAACTACCATAAACTTTGTATCTTACATGATTAGGAATACTAATTTTAGGAATAACCTAAAAGTTAATAAACTGTTCTGGTAAACAGTTACTGTTTTATACATATACAAACATTTACACACATAAAACAAACATATATACATTACCACATACTAATATTGTCCAATACCTAATTTAAAATTCTCTTCTGATTTACAGGTTATTCTGAGATCATTTTGTGCCTCAACATTTTTACTGTCATTCATCCACTCACCAAACATCTGTTGAGTGCTATTCTATCAAGTACTGTGCTAAGCCAACAGAGACAAGAGACATTTAAGTAAGATGTGACCCTGGTGTTTCAAGGAGTTCACAATCTAATGGGGACAAGTGACACAAAAACAACTATAAGATACATAAACAACTATAACATAAACCTTATAAAAGGATTATGAACTAGTGACTGCAAATCTACTTCTCAGTATTCTAACTACTATTTTTATTAGTGTAACACCATTATGTCACACACTGGGCAGCAACCTCATGTTCCCTTCTTGGCTCTTTCCGATCCCTCACTTTACCCCAGACCTTAACATTGGAGCAACAAACTGATCTAGTCCCTCTTTTATCACTCAGCTCCAGGAGCCTTTTAAAACTGGATAATTTCTCCATCCTGAATAAGGGAAAACGTAAAACCATGGACTGGCTCATTCCTCATTTTACCTGGGGGGAGAAGGGAAAGACTGCTGCAGCTCAGAACAGCTACCCAAATTAGTGAAGCTGCCTAGAGGCAGTAATCCTGAAAATTTAGCTAGAAATAGCAAAACAGACCCTCATGTCCTAAGAAACCAACTTTAGAGTCTTGTAGCTCCAAAAGAACCAAGCTGGGAAGGGAGGCAACAGTCAATAGTGGATAGAATGATAATTTTGTAGTACACAGGAAAACTTCTGTATTTGAAATGTATTATTTTATTTATCCTGAATACTTCTTTCTTATAAAATAAGTGATGTAAACAGATTTAGGTATGATTTAGGTATTGCAGACATGAAGATGTGACATAAAAGTACAAGCAAGCTAGAAAGCATTTCCAAGATAATATAGCCCAATTCTTAAAACCATTTCATTTACAGAATGCCCAGTTTACTGTATTTTCACACTATAATCAAATCTCCAGTGACCAAACTAATCAAGATTGAAAATTTAATAAAATAAAGGACCACAAAACCAGTAGCATCATGTATAACTCACAACAAAAGTACAGGCTTCAGAATTCAGAGACCATCAAGATTTTCTGGAAGGAGCTATAAATACTGAAATGTGTAGGCATTATAAAAGGATCTTTATCTTGTTTCTCAATAAAAGTAACATTAAAAAAATTACAAAAAAATTCTTTGGGTACGGCTTCCCTGGTGGTGCCGTGGTTGAGAGTCTGCCTGCCGATGCAGGGGACACGGGTTCGTGCCCCAGTCCGGGAAGATCCCACATGCCACGGAGCGGCTGGGCCCGTGAGCCATGGGCGCTGAGCCTGCGCGTCCGGAGCCTGTGCTCCGCAACGGGAGAGGCCACAGCAATGAGGGGCCCGCGTACCGCAAAAAAAAAAAAAA
Source organism: Grampus griseus (assembly GCF_964374135.1). Lineage (NCBI taxonomy): Eukaryota > Metazoa > Chordata > Mammalia > Artiodactyla > Delphinidae > Grampus > Grampus griseus. The sequence goes on from NC_139013.1 coordinate 43,979,695, forward strand.
AAAAAAATTCTTTGGGTATACTTTTACCAAGAGTTTCTCTTAAGGCATATTTTTACAAAGTTGTTAATGATGGACTCTGATCACTAGTGAATCCTTATATCACTTAACGGCATATCTGCTACAGCCTATAGAACCTTATTTTAAACGGCTGCCTAATACCACACTGAGTAATCATTTTTACTTAATTCCTCAACCTTTTTATATTTGCTATATAAAATAATGCTGAAGTTAGTATTCATGTGCATACTACTTTTCCTGTATTTTAAATTACTTCATTAGACTACACTCTTTTCTAGTTTTATTTTTAAATCAAAAGAGACTACACATCATTGGGAATTGATTTTGATTTTAAAGGAATGAGAGCTTAAACTAAGTAGACTAGAGTTGGGGATTCTGGAGCTCCTATCATTGAGAAGCCAGAGGCACAGGAGTAGAGGAAGAAAGAAAACAATTTGGACAGAATAACACTACTTTAAAAATGAGAAAACTTGAGAAACTGGGTGGCTTTAAAATGTAATACTAACATTGAGGTTTCAAAACAATCTTTTATCCTCTAATAAAAGGATATTACTAAGTCCTCCTATCCCAGAAGATGAGGTTCTGAAGAAGCTGTAAAAACAAAATTTCCCGTGGAAATTTCTCCATAGGTAAAGGAGTCAAAGGGGGGGAGGGGGAGGGGGAGGAAACATATATATATATCAACTATTACTTTATTAAATAAATACACAACGGGGGTATAAACGAAACAAGATTGGACATGAACTGATCGTTGTTGAAGATGGATTAGGAGTGAATTCATTACAGTCTTTACCTTTGTCTGTTTGCAATGTTCGTAATAAAAAATAATGAATACGCAAGCATAATAGAAAAACTATGACCAGCTCTTAATTTCAATCTTACTACTTCAGAGAGTGGAAGTCGCTGCCTCTCCTATTACCTAATCATTAAACCGGACACTCTTCGGTCCCGATCCCGGTAAAACTATGCAGGTCGAGTTTCAAGTCCTCTCACCTCCAGCACCGCGGAAGAGGAGCGATGAGAACAGAAAGAGGAAGGGGGGCAAGGACAGGGCTACAGGCTCCTCACTAGATTGCTCATCAGACAGGCAGGGGTCTGCGAAAGGGGGCCAAAGGTCGCTTTTTGCTTCCGCTGAAGAAAAACGCAGTTTCTTCCGGGGCCCCCAGGTACCTTCCCTGGAGGCCGCCCCGCCCGGGGGGAGGCTGCCGGGCTCGGAAGCGAACAGACTCCCGCAGGCACCGGGGACACAACCTTACCGAAGTCTCCCTGGGCCAAAAGGGACCGGGTAAGGGAGTCCCCGAGAGCGCCGGCCCGGCCCTGTCCCTGTCGGGTGCCGAAGCCCAGGCCGCGGCGTTTCCGCCCCGGGGAAGTGACGCCTCGGAGCAGGGAGGACAACAAAGTTTGGCGGCGTCAAGTATTCGGGACCAACGGTGTCCAAGTTGCCTGCGGCCCTGCCACGCCCCCGGGCCCGGCCTTGGGCGGCCTTTCGTGCCACAGCCTTTCCGGCCCGACCTCCAGCCCGACCCTCACATCCAGGATCCTTCTCTTTCTCCTCACCTGCCACCTCAAGGTCCTCTGAATCCTGGGCTAGGGACTTCTAAATCCGGAGCGCAGTGTGAGGAGGAAAACAAAGATCCTTGACGCTGAAGAAGCCACACTCACCTGACCGAATCCGGACCTGAAAACGGAAGAGACAGACTTGGGGAAGAAGGCTTAGCATCCAAAATGGCGACTAACAAGCCCTCAGCACAGTGAGCACGGGCGGAGGGATCCTCGGGGCCGAGCTAGCCACGCCCTCTTTCCAGGGATTGGCTGCGCACCCTCCGCTCGGGACTCACGCCCCGAGGGCGTCCGGGCTCCACCGCCTAGCTCCCTTCGGAGCTGGCGCAGCCGGGGACTACTTCCAGCGGCGGAGGCACGGACGGCAGCGGATACACGTGACGTCTCCAGAGTCACCTGCTGGGGCGTTCGTTGTATTTCGCTGGTGTTTCCCCGGCTGCCGGGAGGCTGGCGGAGGAGGCTTGTTTTCCGAGTCCGCGCCCATGTTTAGCGTTGTTCCAGTATATGGAAAAACCGGCTCCAGCACCGCCTCCCAAACTCCCTGAGTTAGTCTCTGAGATTTGCTCTCGTTCCTCGCTCGACTCCACTCGCCATGGAGGCTTTCCTCCTGCGTTTCGGTTTCTTTCATGAAATGACCTGCTGGGCAGGATTCCGCCCTTCTCTGGCAGCACACAGCTCTTTATCCGACTCTAAGCACTCCTCCCTCAGGCCACCCACCCTCTCTCTTAAGCACTCTTAATACTCCTGCCCCGCTGGGTTTTTTTTTCCCTGCTACGCGGGCCTCTCACTGTTGTGGCTTCGCAGGCCCAGCGGCCATGGCTCACGGGCCCAGCCGCTCCGCGGCATACGGGATCCTTCCGGACCGGGGCACGAACCCGCGTCCCCTGCATTGGCAGGCAGACCCTCAACCACTACGCCACCAGGGAAGCCCCTCCTGCCCCCCCCCTCCGCTTTTAAACCAAATGTGATTGCTCTTGCAATCAGAATATCTACAGTATTTCTTATTTAAGATGTTTCCTCAGCACCACATTCTCTGGGAATTTACTTTATCTCTGGATTGAGAGGAAACTTTTTCATTTAGTTATCCTTGTGTTCAACTTGAAAACCATTCTCTCTGCTTAACGTTGGAAGGGGATTCCTGAGCTTTGGCTTCCAGAAGGAGGTAATCCTGCCCCCTGCCGTACAGGCTGCATCTACCAAGACCAAAATTGTGGTTTGCTAAATTGTGATGCGGTCATGTGACAAGGATGGAGCTACGTGTATCCATAAGAGGGTCATATGGATTTAGAAATAACGTGTCTGTATAACCACTTTCAGTATTTCTAAATTAAAACCAGCTTTCAGAACCTCAAAATACACTGTGCTTTTTTTCATTTAATATGTGGTGGATTTTTTTTTTTTTGGTAAATGTGTGCATATATGAATTGAGTCCATTTTGCAATAAAGTAATAGCATCTTAAAAAAAGAGAGAGCAAATTGCTCGAATTTAAAGAGCCTTAGAAACACAACAAGCAAATGTTACCTGTGTGGACCTTGTTTAGATACTGATTCAAACCAATTTATAGTCTTTTTTTTTTTTTTTTTTTTTTTGGCCGCACCTAGAGACAAGCGGGATCTTAGTTCCCCCACCAGAGAAGAAACCCGTGTCCCCTGCGTTGGGAGCTCGGAGTCTTAACCACTGGACCGCAAGGGAAGTCCGCCTATAGTCTTTTATAAAGATATTATTTTAGACAATTGGGAAAATTAGATGATGGGCCAGGTATTATATGGTACCAACTAACCAAAGCATTGTTACTTTCTTAAGCATGAAAATATCATTGAGATTTTGTAAGAAGAGGTCCTTTTTTTATATATAAATTTATTTATTTTGTTTATTTATTTATTTTTGACTGCGTTGGGTCTTCGTTGCAGCACAGGAGCTTTCTCTAGTTGTGGCATATGGGGCGGGGGGGGGGGCTAATTTTCGTTGTGGTGCCCGGGCTTCTCGTTGCTGTGGCTTCTCTTGTTGCGGAACACGGGCTTTTAGCACATGGGCTTCAGTAGTTGTGGCTCACAGGCTCTAGAGCGCAGGCTCAGTAACTCTAGCACACGGGCTTAGTTGCTTCGTGGCATGCGGGCTCTTTCCGGACCAGGGCTGGAACCCGTGTCCCCCTGCGTAGGCAGGCGGATTCTTAACCACTGCGCCACCAGGGAAGCCCGAGAAGAGGTCCTTTTTAAATTGTTTAAGAAATGCATACTGGGAGGGACGAAGAGTAGCCCCCGCTCGCCACAACTAGAGAAAGTCCACACACAGCAAAAAGACCCAACGCAGCCAAAAATAAATAAAAATTTTTTTAAATGCATAGTGTAGGTAGGGGCAAAATTTTTGATAATTATTTAATTGGATGACAGTTATTATTTTACTATCTTCTCTCTCTCTCTATATATATATATTTTACCTCTACTGACTTTATTTCAGCATAACCAGTTAGTTAAAAAGGAAAATTTTTCTTTTTAATTTTAAAAAGGTAGTAATAAAATGAAGGAAATTCTGACACATGCTACAATGTGGATGAATATTGAAGACATTATGGTAAGTGAAATAAACCAGTCACCAAAACACATGTACTGCAGGATTCCAGTTCTATGAGATACTTAGAGGTCGAATTCAGAGAGAGAAAGTAGAATGGTGGTTGCCAGGGGGGCTGGGGGAAGGGAGAGTGGGGAGTTATTGTTTAATGGGTACAGAATTTCGGTTTGGGAAGATGGAAAATGCTCTGGTGATGGGTGGTGATGATGGTTACACAACAATGTGACTACTTAATGCCACTGAACTGTACAACTAAAAATTATTAAAATGGTAGCTTTTATATTATGTGTATTTTACCACAATAAAAAAATGTTCACAGTAAAAATTTTCAAATTAAGTCTATGTTGTGGGGGAGAATTAAATAAACAGTATATATACTAATAATTAAATGCAATATGTGGAATCTTCTACAAGAAAACTGGCTCTACATTAAAAGAGACTTAAGAGATATAATAACCAAATGAAATTCAATTGGATCCTGATTAGAAAAAAATAGATATTTGGGGGAACAACTTGGGAAATTTGAATATGTACTAGATATTAGATACTATAGAATTATTGTTAATTTTCATTGGTGTAATAACATAGTTGAGTAGGAGAATGCCCTTATTCTTAGAAGATGCATGCTGAACTGTGTAGAACTGAAGGATCATGGTGTCTGCAACTTACTTTCATATAGTTTGGAAAACAAAAAGTGTGTGTGTGCATACTAGGCTATTATATATCTCAATGGGAAGTGGTAGTTTTCCCCCAGAAACTACCAGACTAAGCCAAGATCCCAGCAGTTAAGTATATTCTGATTCTGTTCTGCATTGAGTTTAAAAGCAAAATAAAAGGGACTGAGTTCAATACCTTCTTTTTGTTTTTTGAGGAGAGAAAAATGTTTATTGTTTTTACTAATTTGAGTATATATATATGTAGAGTATAATGAACGAAAAGCCTGTGTAACACTCCCCATGCCATTATTAATTTTTAGAATATTTTATTCCAAAATTTTATTTATTTAAAATTTAACACAAATAGGATAATATACATTCTGTTCAGTAAACCTGCTTTTTATACTTTATATATTCTGCGTATCTTTTTATGTCAGTACATATAGATCCACATTATCTTTAACAATGGAAGAAGTTATATCATTATTTAGCCAATCTTTTATTGATATTTAGGTAGATTCCAATATATTCTGTAATATGCCATTGTGAATATCCTTCTAAGAATATCTGTGCATATTTTCAGATTATTTCTTAAGGACAGATTCCCACAAGTGGTATTGCAAGTTTAGAGAGTATGCATGTATGAAATTTTGATACCCATGTTATTTATGGGTTGAATTGTACCCCACAGATACATGCGTTGAAGTTCTAACCCTCAGTGTCTCAGAATGTGACTTTATTTGGAGACTTTGTTATGGCAGCACATGCAAACTAGCAAAACCAATCACCAGACTTCTCTCCCAGAAGGTTCTATGACTTTATCCTCCTAGTGTCCAGCTCCTCATACTCCCCAACTGCAGGCATTATCAACCTTTCTAATCCTTTTGAAACTAAGCAGTTATTTTAATTTGTATATCTTTCAAAATTAGTAAGATTTGCATATCTTTGAAAATTAGTAAGATTGACTCTCTTGTAAATAGCGCTCGTGATAGTCTTCTGCCCATTTTCCTAATGGTGCAGATAAACTTTCAAAAATAATTTTTAAAGTAAGGCATAAATATGGCAAAACACACACACACACACACACACACACACACACACACACAAAACTGAAAAAGATGTACAATGAAAATTAAGTCTCCTTCCTCAGACCCTTAGTCCTTCAGTCCCTTGCTCTAGAAGTAAAATAACCATTGCTACCAGATTCTCGTGCCTTTGAGCAAGTTACTTAATCTCTCTGTGCTTCAGTTTCTTCATTTGTAAAATGGGAATAATATCACCTACCCTAATAAAGTTGTTAGGACAATTAAATGTGTTAATTATGAAAAACTCTTAGAACAGTGTCTGACAATGTTTAATGCTATCAAAATCCTTCCAGTGATATTATCTGCATGTATAACTATATGTATAAATATGTCTTTTTTTTACACATATAGTAGCATACTATACATACTACAGTTGTCTCTCAGTATCAGCAAGGGATTGGTTCCAGGATCCCCCAAGGATACCAAAATCTCAAGTCCCTTGCATAAAATGCTGTCGTTTTTGCGTATAACCTATGCACATTCTCCAGTATACTTCAGATCATCCCAATACAACGTAAATGCTATGTAAATAGCTGCCAGTGAGCAGAAAATTCAATTTTTGCTTTTTGGAACTTTCTGGAATTTTCCTTCCCACTGGTTTCAATCCGAGGTTGATTGAATGCATGGATGTAGAACTGTCCGATATGGAAGGCTGACTGTATACCGTAACTTGTCTAGTACTATAACTTGCTTTAAGATACATATCTCGGAGACTTTCATATCAGTAGTTATCAATAATTCTCATTCTTTTAAAGAGCTGCATAATATTCCACTGTATATGTGTACCATAGTTTTAAAGTACTGCTCTATTGATGGCATTTAGGTTATTTCCAGTATTTTGCCTATATAAACAATGCTGCAATGACTAGATATTTGCCTATATGGATTGTACGAATTGGGTATAAATTCCTAGAAGCAGAAGAACTGGTGACAGGGTAGGTATATCTTTAATGCTGATAGATATTGCCAAATCACCCTACAACAAGGAAGTATTGTTTTACACCACCACCACCAATGTATGAGAGTTTCTATTTCCCCATGCCCTCAGTAACACAGTGTGTTTAGATAACTTTTGGAATCCTTGACATTATTGCACCCTCGAACAAACCATGAAAGTAAAGACGAGTGAAAAGTGTCATTGAGTCCATGTCTTGCTAAAAATGACATGATTCATTTAGAAAAATTGCTTCCAACTCAGTAGTTTCTTGGATTCAGCAATCATCACCTGTGTCCTGTCCCATCTAGTTATTTAGATCCGATAACATATCAATGTGAACTGTACCACAACCAACCAATTATTCAAAACAGTATCTCTATCCCTGGCTGAATAGACCAGTTTCAATCAAAGCTAAACATAATCCAAAGAAACAAACTGGCTCACACTGTTTCACTTGAAAATCCTGTTTTGCTCTTAGGATAAAAATTAACACAAAACATTCTTTGGTTAACTAACCAGTAACTCTTTTTTATGTACACAATTATAACTAGTGGCTGTAACTAAAACCTGATATAATACTTAAACCCAATAATATAAGAGTCTTACAAGCCTGTAGGACAAAATTAGTCAGGCCTGTTTTTGTACAGCCCTTCCAGATAAGGTTTTTTTTTACATTGTTAACAGGTTGTAAAGAAACAAAACCAAAAAAGGGAAGAACATGTGACAGAACCCTTATATTGCCCACAAAGCCTATTTGTAAAGGGCCAAATATTTGCTATTGGACCCTTTACAGAAAAAGTTTCCGCACTCCTGCAATAGAAGAAAGTATTACACATTGTGTGAGAGAGAAGGGAAAGATGATGGGCATTGAGTAATTTGCCTTTTTTTTTTTAAGTACTAACATTTAGAAAGGGGAAAGTCTCAGAAAGCTTTTAGTCTAGAAATTATAGAATGAAATAGAAACTTCTCTGGATATCTTCCTAAGGCCTAGAAAAAAATCAAGAGCATTTTTTAGAGCACCTATGAAATGATTCCTCAGAGAACTTATTAACATCAAAATTAGGGCTATATACAAATATTAAACATCTCCATGGCATTTTGCAATTTACAGGGCACCTACAAGCACATGACCTCAGTCTGAGGCTCACAACATTCCTGTGAAGCAGCTGTAGGTCAGAAATGTCTATTAGTTTTTACAGGAAGAAAGTGAAGCTTAGAGCTGTAAAGTGAGCAATCCAAGATCAACAGCAATAAATGCCAAGATCAGATCTTGAACCCAGATCTTGAGACTTGACATGATATAATTTTCACATGTCCATATTTCCATAATAATTTGCATCCTGTTTTACCTTCAATGTGTGTATATTGAATTTATCAACAAATAAAAAGAAAAATGCATTAAATCACAGTTATAAACTGTGAGTTGATCTGATATGGGTTCACATATCAGATCAAAAGAGAGTTCTCAAATCAGATTTTTTTCATGACATTTATCATGATTGCAATCATCCTAGAAAACGTAATTTTTCCTTAAATGAATTCAAAGAAATGAAAACTTATAACTCTAGATTCTAAATATAAGCTCAAAAGTTTATGGGCTTCCCTGGTGGCGCAGTGGTTGAGAGTCCGCCTGCCGATGCAGGGGACACGGATTCGTGCCCCGGTCCGGGAAGATCCCACATGCCTCGGAGCGGCTAGGCCCATGAGCCATGGCCGCTGAGCCTGCGCGTCCGGAGCACTCCGCAACGGGAGAGGCCACAACCGTGAGAGGCCCACGTACTGCAAAAAAACCCAAAAAAACAAAAAAGGGTGAATTTCATGGTAAGTGAATTATATCATAATAAATTTTTAAGTGGAGCTCTTTAAATTACCCTACCAATACTGTTGTAATGTAAAGCCCTAACAGGGTCTTGGTAGGAGCCAATAAATATAAACCAGAGGATATTTCAAGGGAAAGTTAAGATACTTAAAATGGCAAAATAATTGCATAAATCCATGAGTAGACCGGAAAAGTAGAAATAAAAAATGAAGCTGAAAAAATTCCATGATTAAAGAAAAAGTCTTGTAGCTCCAGAACAAGTTTAGGTGAGAGCAAAAGTAAACTAATTCCTTATTTAATAATTTTTGCCTTATTTGACTATAACCCTGAATCACAACACCTCAGAGGCATTTCTAGGACACATGAAGGTTTTAAGAATAGCATTATTACGATCCCATTTTATTTGCAGCTCAAGGAGATGAAACAAGACGCCCAGTATTACACATTATTATTTGATGAAGCCAAGAAATTTCACTGGAGGCTCTCTCCTAATACTTTACCTGCTAGCTATTGTCATGTTGAAAATGTCAACTACATCAACTTTAAAGTGACATAATAAAGTCATCTTTGTATCCCTCAGTCTAAACTCATCAAGAATTACTGTTAAGTACAAAAGCCAGTGCTTATTCCAGCTTGCATTCTTACACTGACTAAAAACCTTCTGATTGGTTGAGAATATTCCATTTTCTGGCTACCTACCCAAGAATTAAAATTTTAAATGAAATTTAAAAGTTTCCTTAACTGAAGTTAAACAATAATAATTCCTACCTTGGGCTTCCCTGGTGGTGCAGTGGTTGAGAATCCACCTGCCAATGCAGGGGACACGGGTTAGAGACCTGGTCCGAGAGGATCCCACATGCCACGGAGTGGCTAGGCCAGTGCGCCACAACTACTGGGCCTGCACTCTAGAGCCCGCGAGCCACAACTACTGAAGCCCGTGCGCCTAGAGCCCGTGCTTGACAACAAGAAAAGCCACAGCAGTGAGAAGCCTGCACACTGCAACAAAGAGTAGCCCGCGCTCGCCGCAACTAGAGAAAGCCCGTGCACAGCAATGAAGACCCAACGCAGCCAAAAGTAAATAAATAAAATAAATTTATTAAAAAAAGAATAATTCCTACCTCATATCCCAGCCACAAAGAATGAATGAATGAATGAATGAGCCATTTACCACAGAATTGTGAAGGACCAAGATCCTCTCACATTAAACACAAGATGCAGACAATGATATCATCTCGTTAGAGATTTCTGGAAAGGACATTTTGCAAGAGCGCTTTATGCAAATACCAAGACTTGTTGCTTTATAAGCAATGATCAGCATCCTCATTAGCTCCACCGTTGTGGGGCCAGTGATCATAAGGGATGTTTACATAACTCTTTCATATATTCATTTTACTTAATCAGCACAACAACCCTATGAGAGTAGAGACCAGGAATTATTATATTATTAACTATTTTACATTTTTAGGAAGCAGGGATTCAGAATAGGGAAGTGACTTGCCCAAAGTAACCAGGCTGGTCAGCTGCAGACTCAAAGCTGGATCTTCTAATGTCAGATTCCATCTTTCCACCGCATGCCCTACTTCTCCAAGTGAGCTATGTCAAAGGCAGGCTTAGGCATTCTACAAGACGAGAGAATTAGAGGAAAGGAAGGAAAGCGGTGAGGAAATAGAAAGGGACAATGAGAGGGGAAGGAGGTGTTTTATTAGGAAGTGAGTCTAACCACTTTCAATTGCCCCAAATGCCCCTTAAGTGGCAACAGTGCCACAAGTTACCCTTCTCTAAATTAATTCTATGCCCCAGGGTCTACAGCTACTGTTGTTTTATTAGTTGAGAATCATGTTGGAGACTTACATGTCTAAAACGAAGCTAAAGATTTTTCTCCTCTGAGGTTCTGACAGCCGAACTTAGCCCCTCCCACAAAGGTCCGTGGCCCCTAGATCTCGGTCACATTAAACGCCGTGGGGACCGAAGAAACCGTGAGATGTGGGGAAATGAAGGGAAGAGGGTTTGAGTTGGGGGAAGGGGAAGAGGTTGGGCTAAGGAGAGGGGGAGCCTGCGGTGGAGCTGTGGTTGGGGGATGTGGGCTTTTGTGGCTGAACTCGAAGGTGGGGTAGGAAACCAGGATCAGAGCTGACAGTCAGGGTAGAGTTTAAAGGTTCAGGAGAGCATAGGGGAGCTGAGGAGTTGACAGGACCAGAAAAAGACCTAGGAGGGTGCGAGGCTCGGTGGTCTCCATGGCGCGAGAAACAAGGCGAGGCCCCTCTCGAATGTCTGTGATTGGATGCTCCCTTAAGTCCTGCCTCCCCGGACCCCTCTCCCCTTAAGCCCCGCCCATGCCTCCGGGCGCGCGCCTGGGGAGCGGGGAGGGGGACGAAGCTTGCGAAGGGGGGAGGAGGGGATAGGAGAGACTCGTGCACGCGCCCCACTCGCTGCGGGTGCGCGAGCAGCGCGCTCCCGCCGCCCGCGTCGCCATCTTTTCCCCCTCCGTCTGTCTGTCTGCTTTTGGCTTTGTCCGTCTGCAGCGCCGCCCCTCGGCTCCCCGCCACCAGCTCGGCCCGGAGCTGCCCTCTGCCAGCCGGGGCCCAGTCCAGGAGAGCCCCGGCCCGGCCGGCCCGAGCTGCGGCCCAGGGCCCATTGTCCGGGGGTCCGTCTGTCCGGAGGCGGGGCCCAGGGACCCGGAGCGCCGCGGAGCGCCAAGGCGCCGGGTAAAAAGACCCCCGACTCTTTCCCTCCGGGACCAGGCTGAGGATGCAGGGGCTCCTCGCCCCCTCCCTTGGTCGCCGGCTGTCGGTCCTTTTGTCAGTCTGTGTCTGGGGAGGGGAACAGGGGCTCGCTCTGGCCTGGGGGGCGGGGGCCGCCTTGGCTCTGACCCTCCCCCTGCCCCGGGTTCCCGCGACGAGGCCGGACCGGGCTGGCTCCCCACAGCGGCTGTTCCACTTTCCGTCCCTCTGGAGGTCTCGGGCGCGGAAGGGGCGTCCGCGTCGCCGCCCTCCCCGCGTGGGCCCAGGTCGGGCTCAGCCGGGCAGCGCCGGGACGGCCCGGGCGTCTGACAGGCTGGGCTGGAGCTGGGGGAAGGGGAGGATGGGCGTGGGGGCGCCGACCCGGGTGTCAGTCCCGAGTCGCCTTCTCGCAGAAGGGCTTCTAAATTTAGATTTCTGAGAAGACTGTATTGTCTGAGGGTTTGTCTGAGCCGCCTCGGAAGACCTCTGGCTCTTGTCTGATAATTCCCGGGAATCTACCTGTGCTCATGCTTCAGGAAGCCAGAGGGACCGTCTCGGCTGGTTATACACCCGGGAACAGGGTGAACTGTGAGGCGGCTACGTGACCAGCTTTCTTGTCCTCTCCTTTTTGGCAGATACAGATACCGGGGATTCAGGCGAGTTTACTTTGCTCCGTGGGAACTGCACCAGAGCTGGAGGTGGGAGTGCACCCTCTTTTCTTAAAGCTTGGATTTCACCCGTATTTTCTTGCTAAAGTCTGTGGTGTGTCCTGGAAGCTGCAACCTAACACCTGTGGGAGAGCAGGGACAGTGTTAAGGGGAGACGTTGGCCCCGCTCCCAAGTATTCTTAACCACATTCTAAAGATGGACAAAACTGGGCTTCTCTGGTGGCGCAGTGGTTGAGAGTCCGCCTGCCGATGCAGGGGACACGGGTTCGTGCCCCGGTCCGGGAAGATCCCACATGCCGCGGAGCGGCTAGGCACGTGAGCCATGGCCACTGAGCCTGCGCATCCGGAGCCTGTGCTCCGCAACGGGAGAGGCCACAACAGTGAGAGGCCCACGTACCGAAAAAAAACAAAAGATGGACAAAACTGCTTCCCTTTTTAAATAGAATCCCTTGTAGACCTGAATCTCACCGGTTACCTTTCTTCCCATCCTGTTTTTCTTCCAGATGGTGATGTTCGGGCTATCCATTTACATTTTTGTATCGGTTTCAGATTCAGGCTTGGGAACTGAGGCAGTGTTGAAAGTAAAACTGAGTTAGTGAACTTTACGGCAATGTGTCTATGGATTTTATTAGCTTTTACTGCTATAAAACAATTGTTTAACCTCTGAGATCTTGTTGTGCAGTCAAGAATGTTATCTGCTAGTGCTAGTTTTTTATTGTTAATTAATTACATAATTAATTAACTTACTTATTTTCAAGAGTCCACGACCCCACAGGCTTTCTTTTTTTGAGAGAGGAAGAGTATTTGCTTATGTTTTCCCCTTAATCCCTCAGGTGTGAAGTCCCATTGGGTACCATCTGGTTGGTTCCCCATTTGGCCACTAGGAGGATTGTGAGATGCAGTGGACACTGGTGCTTTAAATATGCCAGATGTTGATTTCTGTTGCTGACTTGTAGCTTTAGTATTGAGCTGTTGCCTCACCAAGATGATCTGAACAGAGCCTGTGTCATATTATTTGGCCTTCATTCAGAAGGATCTTTATTACCTTTATCTCACAGTTTCAATTTCTGATCTTAATAGGAAGAAAATTTAAAGATTAGTTAAGGTTTCATTTTCTTCCTTATACAATAGAGAGCTATAGCTCTGCAAATTTTAGAAAAAAAAATGATAGGCAACCTGCATTTCATTCAACTTTCCACTTTGTGATTCCACAGACTTATAGGAAAAAATCCAAAGTGTAATATTCATTCACTGCTTCAATTTGTAAAATAACTACTTGATTAGAAAGAAATGATCTACACAAACAAAACTTAGAGAACACGTGTCATTAGCATTAGCACTCAACATACTACCTTAAAATTGATTTTTACTGTATACATTTGGAGTTTGTTTTTTTTTTTTTTAATTAAAGGTCTGAAAAAGAACTGTGTTTGATATGCAGATATGATAGAAGACTGCCTGAAAGCTGCTTCCTTTGCCACTTCCTGTGGAGGCCTGTCTTTGCCATTTGCGGTTTCTTTCTTCTTTTGGTAAGGGGAGGCAGGATCTGATTACAGGTCTGAGGTCCTTTCTAGCTACATAGAGGAGTTAGTTGGCATAACAGGAGGTGAGTCTTCACTAACTGGAGTGCAAAGTGTAGATGATAGTAAGTAGCCTCTCATAATGCCTCTTAAGGCAATAAACTACAATTTTGTATTTGCTTATTAGTGTGAGTACAATTTGAGAAGGCAGGAACTGAAAGAAAAGTTAGAGGGTGACCAGATCCACGTTCTCATCTTTGGTAGGAAAGAGAATATCTCCTTTTAATCTATGTCTGTTTATTCACTCTGTCTTTCAAAGAAAATTCACAGCTTCCACTACTAATCCATTTTGGACTCTCTAACAACACTTAATGCTGGGAAAGCCTTTCTTATAACTAACCAGGAACCTCTAGGCTTAAGTATCTGTTCTCTCCTATTTCAGGGAAGCAGGTGCATGTCTCTGCAGCACTTCTCATTTGGGGACCTTTTCTCTTTGTTCTTCCCACTCTTTGCTACAAGAGGCTGGATTGAGAAGAGGCACTAAAGTTATTAACTTTGACCACCACTCGGGAGCATGTGAGCAGGGTCAGGTTGATGTTCCACATTGAGGTATTGAATTAGTACCCAACAATGTGTATGGCACCTGGCTCTTCTGGTAAAAGCCCATCTTCAACAGGAAGTCTGATTTGCTTTAGTGCCCTGTCATCCACAGTGCCTAGCACTGTGCCTGCATCCCTAGGTAGAGGCTCTATTTCCCATGTTTCATTTACAGATGCCCAGAAGTTTTGAGATATTTCTTGTCTCACAGGGATGTGGTGCCTTCGTCACCTCTAGGAGAGATAACTTCTTGAAAAAAACATCTGGAGGTTCTCATTGGTGCAGATTGCAGGGCTTGACTTCCAGAGGGCATGTGACATATGAGCTGCCACCCTGTTTAGCTTCCTTTGCTTCCTTTTACAATTCATGAGGGTTATCCCTTTGAGCCTATGGTGCTTCTAACGCTGGTTGCCTGAGTTTTTTTGCTTCCTTTTCTACCCTCTGAGCTTGATCATGAACACTTAACAGTATTATGGATTCCAGAGTTGGATTTAGAGTGGAATTCTCTAAATCCTTTGGAATTCTCTCTGAAACTTCTTGGGACCTTAAAGTGTGCTAGAGATTTATTCATTTCTTTCTTTCTTTAAGAAGTTCAATGATTTATAACTGGTGAGTTTTATATATACTCAAAAACTATTTTAAAAAGTCTCTCATCTTTTAATTGTGTATAATTTATGAGCAAAATGACATGTGCTAACATTATCCTTTTTTTTGTAGGTCAGCATCTTGCAAGGAGGTAGTAACATCCAGTTGTGAAACTGGGAAAAGCCAGAGCTCTTGGATCAGGGAAACATGTCCCGTCGGAAACAGACAAATCCAAATAAAGTTCACTGTGAGTACTGGGCTTTTTATTCTGGAACCTGAGAACCCTGAGGGTTGGAAAGGAAGTGTAATCTGAATTTAGGTGATTGACTCACACTAATTTGTGAAGAAAAAAGGGTTAAAGGTGTCAAACATGATGGATTTAAAGTGTTTCTATGCTGGAGGAGGTCTTAGAAACCTGTCTTAGGAATAGATGCTCTTGATTCATCCTTAGTATTCACATTAACAAACATTTATAGGATTCCTACTCTGTGCAAAGCCTTGTGCTAGATGCCAAGGCCGTAAAACAATATAAAGATATGTAAGACTATAACGTAGCCACAGATATATAGATAGATAGATGGGCATATAGCAAGATAATATATGCTAAGTGCCAAATAGGGATGCTGCAGACTGTGTGTACTACAGAAATTAAGAGGAGGGAGAGGGACTTCCCTTGCGGTCCAGTGGGTAAGACTGTACTTCCACTGCAGGGGCCAAGGATTCGAGCCATGGGTTTGATCCATAGTCGGGGAACTAAAATCCCACATGCCCTGAGGCCAAAAAAAAAAAAGAGGAGGGAGAGAGCTCCATGGACTGAGATAGCCAGGGAATGCTTGATGGAAGAGGCCTTAGACTATGAACTTGAACTGGACCTTGGAAGGTAGAAAGTGGATTCTTTAAAAAAAGAGGAAAGGAGAGGTAAAATCAGGTAGGGGAAAGCAAAGAAACAAAGAGGGAATGCACGTGGTATGCTCAGGGGACAAGGAGACTTTGTATGAAGCAGAAGTTGCATTTGTCCAGAAGCCATAGAACATGACGTTGGAGACATTTAACTCTGCATTGTAGAGGCCCGAAGGCCAGGCCAAGTTCACACTTCATCCTGACTGTAAGGAGCTACTGAAGGTTTTTAAGCAGGGAGAATGGAGTGACATTCAGAATACAGTGTTTTGGGACTACAAAACAGTGTGTGGGCTGGATCACATGAAGAAGAGACTGGTAACAAGAACCAGCTATGCACTATTGCCTTGCATTATTTCTCAGCAGGTTCATATATACGTTTTATTTTAGTAATTGGATTGTAAATTTCTGGAGGGCAGACACTATGTCCCATATATAATTCCTGCTATCCCTCTCTACTTCTAGCACTGCTCATAGTGGGTTTTCAAAAGTGCCTTATTAAATTAACACTAATATATCTATGTAGATTTGAGACAATTAACCAGTTTCCTATGATCTGGGGAGATAAGCATCCTCATTCAAATGTAAAAAAGAGACAAATGGCTCCGTGTTTTTATGGAGGACTGACTACAGCAACATTTGAAGGGAATTCAGTGGTATAACATATGAAAGTTTTTTGTTTTTTTTAAGGAAAAAAACCTACATTTGAGAGGATAGATCAGTCATGGAGTTAATATAAGAGGACTAAAATTTATTAAAAACATACCATATGCCAGACAGTATGTACCTTATTTTATTTTATTGGGTAATTTCAAAAGTAGGAGAGAAAACAGTAGGTTCAGAGGAATTAAGAGGACTTCAGCGTTTTATAGATTAAATGAGATTAGGGTAGCAAACTTTCATATACAATTAATTCTTCAAGTCCTAGAAAAGTTTTATAAGACAGCACAAGTTGGATACTTCTAGGAGTGTATTCTGGAGTAGGTGGATATGGAAGGCTGCCTAATATAAAGGTGAGTGGTTCAGGAAGGATTTAGAAACTGCTGCTAAAACAGTGAAATTTAGTGGGCCTGAATGTGACGATTTTCAAGAGAGAGAAAATGAAGTATCTCTACCATAGGTAATACAACACAGAGGTTCAGAAGGATTGTCTTCTCCTCTCTGGTTGAAGGTGGATATTGAGAAGAGACACAGATGTGACCCCAAGAAGGCAGGGCAGGAAAGGAACTCTTAGTAGAGTGATGGGTTCACAAATAAGGCAATCACTGGAGTTGGGCATTTACCTCTAAAAGCCACGTGTCCAAAGAGACTGAGAAAAGTAGCTGGTGGGGATGATAGTATGATCAGGTAGGTACAGGGAAGCCAGTAAATGCTTGTGTGGCCAGTGCCTGCGCCCACATAGCATAAGTCGATAGCTGCATCTCCTCCCACCGTAATCAGTCAAAGCCAAGATGAGCTGGTACTGGAGTTGGAAAACAGATGGACAAACAGACCACAGAGAAGGAGGGAATATCATATCCGCAGCTGCAGAAATGCAGTTTCTAGAGTTGAGCTAGTGATGCTTGTAGTATTGTGGTGGAGCGGGTGGGACTTTGCAGTGGTGACCATTAAGAGGGCTGTGAACAGAAATGTTCGGTGCAACTAAAAAGCAGACCCGCAGGGAGGGGCTATTTTCAGTGATGCATTTGGGCAGGGAAATGTGAAGGCATCTCACATGATGGACTAAGAAAGAAGAAAGACACTGAGATTTGCTGGTCTCTGAGGACCTTCTACTTATTTACTATTTGGGGACTGAAGCTGGTCCTACATTTTTTGAAAGGTCATCTTCTCATTGCCCACAATAATGCCAAGTAGAAATAGGTAATTTCAGTCTTCTGACCACGTGCGTCTCCTAACCCCTTGCAGTGAAATAGAACCAATCAAATGTATTGAATTTAATGCTGCTCATCTATTTAAAGTAAACAGAATGAACTCAAGGTCTGGGAGGCAGGAAGGTCTGCAGAAGCTTTGCTTAAATGTCAAAGCCAATGGCATTTGAGCAGAGTAATGGCTGAGCTCCATTAGATCTGCCTTCTGGGAACAAGAGGATTGTGTAGCAGGCAGCTCCTAAAAGAATATATTAAGAAGCCCTCCTAAAAGAATATATTAAGAATCCCATTGCTGTAGCCTGGCAGCATCTGTCAGATCCACTTTAGAAGTCAATGGGCAGGCTGCTCTGGCATATACTTGGCTTTCCTCAGGATTGTCTCTGTATCTAAATTACCGTCATGATCTCTCCTTTACCCAGAAACGTCCAGGCAGACTCTTGTGTTTTGCCCAGTTCCTTAATAGACTTGATGCAGAGCTTTTGGAATAAAAGTCCAGAACTGTTAGTCACAGAGGAACTGCATATGGGTTGAAATCTCTGTAGACCTCTTCCCTCCCTCCTTCCTCATCTCACCCCCTTCTGAATACAGATTTCTGTAACTGTTTCTAGAGAGGTTGAAAATACAATCCTTTGCACACTCTCATTTGGTGCTTTTGTACCAAGCAAACCACTAAGTAAAGGAAAACTTCCGTTTCTTAAGAGACTTTTGTTTTCAGATTATATATGAGACTAAAAACTTTCAACTTCAATTAAAGTTTTCAGCTTTTACAGAGAAGTAGGAAAAAGAAGCCTTTAAAGTCCCTTCTCTTCTAAAAAGTGCAGTTTGTTTTGTCTTCATTCATTGTTAGCATCCTTGTGAGGTAAATGGTTCTGTTCCCAATATGTGATAGCACCTCGGATTACGGAGACTGTCAGCTAGAAAAGGAATCCTAAGTGCCTCACTCCCAGTTCTAGCTCATTTTATTCTGAATTAGGCATCTGCTCTCTTAGAATATGTCTCAGCTGCTTTACTTAATTTAAGTCAGCCAGACATTGCATTTATTTAACTGCACCAAAGACTCAAGAAAGAGAATTGTAAAATCTTTGTCTTCCAGTAACTTTCATCTCAGGCTTCTCATCTGTTCTACAGGCTTGTTTGCATGGCTTTGTTCTTATCTGGTCTAAAAAACCTTAGCCAAATCAGACCAACAGTATCTTGATTTCATACCACAAAAAGGAGAGGTAGTACCTTGCTTTTTACTGTTGAACTTAGATGACTTTTTCTCCACTATTAATAGACAAGTAAATACCATGTTAAAGAAGATGGTTGCCCTACATTAATATCTAGAAGACAGAGGATTTTTTTTAACCTACTCCAACAGTCTCAAGATAGAAGGAAATAATACTGCTACATTGTAAAAGCAGGCAACTGTATAACACTTCTTAATCACTAGTATCTCTATGGATCACATTATACTTGAGTTAATATGACATACTTTTAGCAATTATCACTACCTTCTTATGAAAGGATAATTCTGGACAGTCAGATTTAGGGATTAGGTGAATAGTGACTACTGGGAGATCATTCACATATCTTTTTCTGTGAGGTCTGCCAGAATCCCTCTTTATGGTTTTTATATATTTTGCTTTATGTTGGTATTTAAATAAGAATAGCCCTAAGGAGTAAAGTTTACCTTAGCCTTTTTCCCAAGTCAGGAATGGAATAAAATAGAAGAGCATAGCTTTTCTTTCCAAACTGCCAAAAAAGGAATAGCCCAACTATCCTAGGTGAGAATGCTCCCAAAAGTCCTAGATAGGGCAGCTGTATTGAAAAGACTCTTCTCTGTTCTGTGAAGGCTGAAATGTTTAGACAGCTTCAATAGGAATAAATTTTTAGCTCAAGTTTGATGGAGACTAGACTGAATTACTAGCTGATCTTGAAAATTACATATCTTTATAGATGTCCTTCTAATTCAGTGGTGATTCCCCATTAAGAAAGGGGGGGGACTTCCCTGGTGGCACAGTGGTTAAGAATCCACCTGCCAGTGCAGGGAACACGAGTTTGATCCCTGGTCTGGGAAGATCCCACCTGCCGCGGAGCAAACTAAGCCCATGCACCACAACTACTGAAACCCGAGTGCCACAACTACTGAGCCTGTGCTGTAGAACCCGCGAGCCACAACTACTGAAGTCCGTGCGCCTAGAGCCCATGCTCTGCAACAAGAGAAGCCACCACAATGAGAAGCACGCGCACCGCAACGAAGAGTAGCCCCCCCTTGCCACAACTAGAGAAAGCCCGCGCACAGCAATGAAGACCCAACACAGCCAAAAATAAAATAAATAAATTAAAAAAAAAAAAGAAAGGGGGGGAAGTGTAGATTCTTAGTATGTTATAAACCTAGCTGGTTTCTGGATAGGTTTCTTTAGAGATGTCATTGATGAGAATGGTCTGCCCTTGATCATTATATGCTGGTACATAACTTGTTCCTTAGTGTCATATCTGCCCACAGCCACCAGGTCCAAAAACATGCATTTACCCAGAAGAATTCAGTAACTATTCCAGTTAGCCATGGTCTTGTGGTTACAGAGGAACCAACGTGGAGAAATTAAATATTTTACTCCTGCAAAGAGGGAAGAGGAGGCGCTATAACACAGAATTCATATTTTGCTCTCCCTAGCGGTAATTTATATCCAGTGTGTCATCCTGAATATTACGAAAGTGGACTTAAAGCAGGTTATTTTTCGTTTACTTGAGGGCTGAGTGGCTAGAAGTACACTTGGACTCTTAGCACCTCTATTCCCATTCATAGTGTCAGTCAGAATAGCCATAATATTACTCTAACCCAGGCATGGTAACTCATCACATGGAATCAGAACCATAAAAATGATGGTTCCTTCCGTCAGTCTTGGCCTTGAGAACATTATTTTGGTATTTGAGTTGTATATATCAGTTTCTGATGGTAGGAAGGTAACACACTAGGATCAGAGCTATTCTTGTCACACAGAGACAAGCGTTTGTTTTCAGTAAAATTGCTCTAATGAACCGCTTAAAATTCTGTTTACAACTCTGCTAGAAAGCAACTGAAAAATATGGTAATTAAGGGTTGGACAGACTGGGGTCTGAATACTTTGTTCTACCATAGACCTTAGTTTTCTTCTAAGTAAAATATGGATAGTAATACCTACCACATAGAGTTTTGCAGAGAATTAAGGTGAGGTAGCCACTATAATGCACTTAACGTAGAGCCTGGAACTAGGAAGTGCCAAATAATCACTATTATTAGCATTTGGCACTTAGCATATAGTAGATGTTCAATGAATATTTGCTGAACAAATACCTAAATGAATCATATGAAGCCTACTTCACATCAGTTCTTTCACTGCCCAAGGACTAGTTGTACAGGTCAACTGACCAGTTCATTCCTCCTACATCATTGTATCAGCCTCGGAACCTGAGCCTGTTTAATTTCCTCTCTCTCTTCATTAAGAAAGCGCCTGGTCTATTGTCAGACATTTCACTAGGGCTTTTTATTATTCTCTCTTGGTGGCTGGAGAATGGGGACTGTAGTTTCCACTCTGACTGAGATAATGGAAACCTCAAGAAACCCAATTCTCTTTTCTCCTTATGCCTGGCCTCTTGGAAATAAAAGAGCACTTAAATGTTAACTCTTCAATAACCACACAGATCCCAGGCAGAGTTCCTCACAGTAAATGCATAATCAAGGATGGGTCCGGGGCTTTTGGATACTGCATACAAAGAAGAAAAAAAAAAAAGACCACACTAAACCAAGGAGACTAGATGAAATATTACCTGTTGCAAATTGGTTGGCATGTTTCAGGAAGTTTGTTCCTCAGCAGAAATGAGTTCACATATTATCTGTTTTCCTTTTAATCCATTATTTTTTATTTGCTCGTGGCTAATTCTAATAGATGTGAGAGAGTAAAGGAAGAACTTCTAGAGTACGTCTTATAAGGAGAATGGATGAAAGATGGGGTCATAGATACTGTTTCAGTTGGATTATTTGAAGCACTTGTTTATAGTCAGAGGCAGACAGAATCAGGACCATATTGCTAATACACTGAGATTCAGAGATTGTGCCCAGATTTTTTGCCCCATCTTCATTCCATCACTTTGCCACTTGCCTCTGTCTCCCCAGTCCTGATGGAAGGTTATAAATAGAATTGAGATTTTGATGTTAAATTGGTAAAGTAGCAATTGATCACCTTTAAAAGGAGTCAATATTAGGAGGATTTAAGAGAAGCAAATGATGCTTTCTAGAGCATCTGGCTTGTTGCCCAAGAAGAGTAGCTGTCCCCGGAAACCACTGGAGGCAACAAGCTGACTTGGAGATGAATGACCCCACCACAGGGTACCTGCCTGTCTCCTACCTTTGAATGGTCTGACTTTCCAACCAGCTTGCCTGGGGATGTACTGCCCAGCTGGTGGCCTGACTATTTTTCCTTGTGACCACCAGGGGATCAAGTATTTGCTGGGCTAGAAGAGCAAGCCCGCCAGGCGATGATGAAAACTGATTTTCCTGGAGACCTTGGCAGTCAGCGACAAGCTATCCAACAACTAAGAGATCAGGACTCCAGTAGCAGTGAGTTCTGCACCTTCTGGTAATGACTCAGGGCAATGGGAGAAGAATTATCAGAGTGTGTGTGCTCTGGGGATTATGCATGGGGGTTGGGAGGAAGACATGAAGAAGGAGATTTGTGGATCCTCAGTGTTCCCAAAGGTGTTCTAAGGTGTATGGGCATATGTTTGTCCAGAGAGAGAACAGGTTTTTTTAACTCAAGGACTGCAGTACTTGGCATAGTGCCATACACAGATAGATTTGTGATGACTGTGATAGACAGGGGCATAGGAATAATGAGTGCTCAAGCAGCCCCTGGGCTAGGTCAAATGAAAAGAAAAAAATCCCTGTCTCTTAGGATCTGTTTATTCATAATTAATAAAATGTAAGAGTGGTATTAACGAAAGTTTTGCTTGAGGACCCAGTTTTAATGTTTTATAAGAGGACTTGCTTACCAGTGAGATTATGCAGCATGTAAAATGCTAATGTCGAGGTCTTCCCACACCAAGTCCTGAGTAGATCCCTTTGCTTAAGAGATTGAAAAGACAGTGGCTGGTAACTGGTTGAGCCTCATGGATTGTCTGTTCTGTGACTTGCTTGAACAAATACACTTTGAGATGTGTTATTTCCTAGGATGATTTCCACATCTGATCCATCTGATATTGGTTATTATTAGTGTCAATTCATATTGACATTTCTGATTTTTCTCCATGTTCGGGGTTGTAAAAGAAAGAAGAGGCAGAGAGTTCTGTACCTTCCAGGAACTACATTTTCTATTTAAACTAATACTCTAGCAATAAAAATAATAATTTAGCAAGTAATTGCTCAGGTACAGAAAAGTGAACCAAATATTTCTAGAAAATCTGTGGGAGCCACCAGTTTGAGTAATAGGTAGGAATGGCAATATCTATAGAAGTCTGATAGGTTTCCATTCTGGAAAAGTTGCATCATCCCTCTGCATGGCATACTTATTCTTTTTTTAACCTTTCTAGTAGAGAGATATATTTGGATTTTTGATGAATTACAAAAAGTGTTTGATACAGTGTTGTCTTAGACTACAAGTATTCCAAATAAGCTGGTGAGAAAATATAGTATGATTTAATCTGTGCCAACCCTTATTACTGAGATGGATTCACACTAAAGCTTTGGACCAAGGAATAAGGCATACTGTAGATCTTTCCAGGGCCCAAATCCAGTCCACCAACCAAGTGAAGTATCTAACAGAGACACATGTATCTACTAGCAGATGATTTGGTTAGATTTTCTTTTGAAGAAAGGGAATGTAACCAGTTTTGCCCAGTTCTTGGTAGATTTAGAAATTATGTAAGGGATAGTAGAGAGAAGATACGAAGCACACTGTTAGCTAGGAAAGCTGAGTCTCACTGCTGATGCTGAGAGCCTGGTGAAACTCTATCCTGTATTTCTCTTGCTGACAGTCAGGCCCAGGAGTCCAGGATCTAGGTGGTGTTAGGATGGGACTGGAGTCTGACAGCTTCCCTAGGTTTGGCTTCCTCTTGTGATCTTCAAAGTACTAGCACTTTTTTTTCCTTTCAGAAAGAACTCCCTATGTTATTGTGTTTTTTAAAAATCATTTCTTTTCCAATGTTATAAGTAATAGAGGAAAGAAATCAGCACACACAAACCTTGCAGATCCCCTAGCCACAGGCAGACCTCTGCATGGCCACATCTTGCACCCTGAACTAAAACAAATCAATTCTTTCTTTAGCCACGAGAAATTATATTTCATCCTAAAGTAAAGAATGTCCTGTTCCCTCCACTTGATGCATTCAATAATCCATCAGATAATCCAAAGAACCAACAGAAACAATGGACTTATTTAACGTAGAATGCTGAGTTACTAGCAGGGTAAGAACGCTGTGAGTCAAATACCACGACAGAATGCCCGAGGTTGGTTGCTGTGCTAACTTTTCCACTGTACTGAGCTTTTTCCCTATAAAGTGACATTTTTACCTAATTTCCTACTGCCTCCTTTATTGATAAGAGGAAAGAAAAACTTGTTGGTGTTTCTGTAATCATGCCTTGGGGTTTGTTGGGAGAGAACAGATTAGTGGGTTTCAGAATAGAATAGTGTATGTGACACCATGGAGAAATTGTGCAGGGAGGTTATGGAGAAAAGTAAGTAATAAAATCAGTGATAAGCATTGGTAAGTCAGAAGTGGTGTGTTGGAATGAGCATGGTGTGAGGTGCATAGGAGGTGTGATTTGAAAGTGTGAGATATTTGGGAACCCTGTGTAAGAAGTTATCATTTTTATGATAATATACAGGACCTAATAACCATTTTCCAATACAGTTTTGCCTCTGATTTTCTCTTTAGTGTGTATATGGCAATATAAACAATTATAGCTGGCTTCCACTTAACGTGATTTGTACCCAAATAAGCACTGATACAAACTATATTATGGAAGATCTGAGAATGTTTTCCATTTTAGCTGCAAACTTTAGGGTGGAAAGCAACGTAAGATGTATTCATGCAAAAATCAGAAGAAGTGACCAGTTTGTGTGTTCCAGGTGACAGTGAGGGTGATGAAGAGGAGACCACACAAGATGAAGTCTCTTCCCATACATCAGAGGAAGACGGAGGGGTGGTCAAAGTGGAAAAAGAGTTAGAAAATGCAGAACAGCCTGTTGGTGGGAACAGTGTGGTAGAGCATGAGGCAAGTGACAAATAGCTCCTGAGTCCGGGAGCCTCCTTACCCTTCTACTCTGCCCAAGATGCCTCTCTTCCACATGTAACACTCTTGCCTCTGAGGGTCCCCTGGGCTTCATATGAAGCCTGTCTTCCTTCCCAACATGAGTTACCCAAACCTCAGACACACAGTTCTCTTCACACCCAGCTTTCCTTTTCCACCCACATATCACTTCACTCCCACACAGCTCTTCTTCCTAAAGCTCCCCACTTCTTCCCAGCAGAACATCCGTCTTTGCAAAACTATTAGTTGACTTCCTCAGGTGTACTCTTGAATATGCTTGCAAATTTCAGTCAAAGTATTAACTGAGGTGCCATCTTTTCACTAAACTGTTTCCTAAGGATTCCTGCAAGAGGCATGGCAGTAGGGAAAGCTGATCTTCTCTACAGAGTTTACCTTAGGGGAAAAAAAAATAGATAAGCTCTCTCTGGAGTAATACTATGTCTTCATGGCAGGAAGCCTTGGAGAAAATGAAGATGGGAGCAAATTTAATTCCCTTTCCCCTATCACTTTTTCCTTTGACCCACAGTGGGAACCTAATAATAACATATGATAAGAGGTTGTGTTCCTTTTAACAGGATACCCTTTTAAAAGAAGTAGGGGCAGGGAAGAGACTGGTAAACTGTGTTCATGAATTGCCTACTTGTTAAATTGCAGGTCACGGAGAATTTGAATTCCGACCCCTTACTTGGACTCTGCCAGTGTCCCCTCTGCCAGCTGGACTGTGGGAGTCGAGGGCAGCTAATTGCGCATGTGTACCAGGTATGGCGTGCGGAGCCGCATGCTCCAGAACACGGGCGCCAACAACTTGTGTAGCCTTTGCCTCCAACCCCGGAAAGAACCTTGGGTTGTTGCTTCCACCAAGACTCCACTCCAATCCTCAGAAAATTATAGAGAATAAGTGGGATATGTTGAGTGAATATGTTCTGGGTTCCCAGGCAGACACACTGTGAAAATTAAGTATCATTTTTTTTCTAAATTACTTAAGACATATTTAAAACAGTGAAATAGAAAGTGGGCTTTGTTTTAAAGAAGAAAAAATGAGTTAACATAGGTGTTTCTGAAGTATTGGAGAAAGATAGTGTAAACCAGGGGATCAGAACTAGACAAACTTTTGTTTCCTTTTTTTTCCTGATCCAGTCGCAGAACATGTGCCTTATGCTCTGTATTGAACAGGCATGAGCACACATGGCAGCCTGAGTTTTACCATAAAAATAATTGGTTCATGAGGAGAAGCATTTCTTCAGGAGACTGATTTTAAAAGACTGAAGAAAAGGCAGTGCATTTAAATACCTTTTGGATATCAGTCTTTCCATCCAGCTTCTAGACTTGACCTTCAGTGCTCCTTTAAAACGCACTTGTGGGCTTCCCTGGTGGCGCAGTGGTTGAGAGTCCGCCTGCCGATGCAGGGGACGCGGGTTCGTGCCCCAGTCCAGGAAGATCCCACATGCCGCGGAGCGGCTGGGCCCATGAGCCATGGACGCTGAGCCTGCGTGTCCGGAGCCTGTGCTCCGCAATGGGAGAGGCCACAACAGTGAGAGGCCCGTGTACCACACACACACACACAAAAATGCACTTGTACACAGCATGTGGCAAGCAGGCCGTGAGAAATTATCCTGAGCAAGAATTCTTCTCAGGCTGTGGAGTCCCGTTGTCCCCCAAGCCAGCCACATGTCCCAGTACGTAGTCAGAACTCAAACTAATGAAATCTGAGTGATGGTCTGGATGGCCTTGCCCTTCTGAAGGCCCTTTAACACAAGAGACTCTTACTTTTCCAGGTGCTAGATACGGAGAATAGTTGCAAGTCCTTGTTCTAACACTAAGGAAAGGGGACGTTTCCCAGAAAGTAGTTCCTAAGTGGGTACAGATTGTCCTGGAGCTGGTGTGAGTTGACAGATTAAGGCTCTCTTTTACAGCACACTGCAGCAGTGGTGAGCGCCAAGAGCTACATGTGTCCTGTCTGTGGCCGGGCCCTTAGCTCCCCCGGGTCATTGGGTCGCCACCTCTTAATCCACTCGGAGGACCAGCGGTCTAACTGTGCTGTGTGTGGAGCCCGTTTTACTAGCCATGCCACGTTTAACAGGTTAGCCGGGCAACTGACCCTCTGTGCTGGGAACAAATTACTGGGTGTGGGTTCTGCTTTCCCAAGTCGAAGTGAAGGTTAGAGATGGGCAATGCAAAGGGAACTGACTCTTGACTCTTTGTAAATACAAGTAATGAGGCTAGTAAATATGTCCATTCCATTAGACATCCTTAAAGGGAAATGAATTCTTATTTCTTTCCTCGATCAGAATATCTTCAACTAGAAAGAGATGTGGGGAAGACCAAGACCATTCATGAGAAAGAAGTTACAGGGTGCTGAGAGGACCCTAATGTGAGGACAGAGTCTCCACTGTGTCCCAGGAAGACTGGAACTGTGTAAATTGTGTCTGAGTCCCATTTGCTAGTGTACAACGCAGGGTCGGCTGGGGGGAGGTGGAGCCAGTGGACTGGACCTCCCCTGAAGGCAGCCTCCGCCTCAAGGAGGACTGCCCTGCACAGTTCCTACAAATACCATCAGTCCAGCTTGAATGGAACTGCACATTGTAAGGGCTCATCTGGTTTCTGGTGGCTTGCTGTGGTGGTTGGCTCAGCCCCTAACTCCAGGTGGGCTTTAAGACTTGGTAGACAACCTAGCCCAAAGAAGGGCAAGGGTGGAAAGGTAGAGGAGGTCTCCCAAGCACTCATACTGACCCCTAGTGGTGAACTTGGAGCAACTGGCCTGGTAGGACAGAGTAAGTCAGGGCTGGATACCTGAGCCTTGTTAGACCGTGGCATTAACCATCTAAACTTTTTGCTTTCCAGTGAGAAACTTCCTGAAGTCCTTAATATGGAATCCCTACCACCAGCCCACAGTGAGGGCCCCTCCAGTGCTGAGGGGAAGGACATTGCCTTTAGTCCTCCAGTGTACCCTGCTGGAATTCTGCTTGTGTGCAACAACTGTGCTGCCTACCGGAAACTGCTAGAAGCCCAGACCCCCAGTGTACGCAAGTGGGCCCTGCGTCGACAGAACGAGCCTTTGGAAGTCCGGCTGCAGCGGCTGGAACGAGAGCGCACAGCCAAGAAGAGCCGGCGGGACAATGAGACCCCCGAGGAGCGGGAGGTAAGGCGCATGAGGGACCGAGAAGCCAAGCGCCTGCAGCGCATGCAGGAGACAGACGAGCAGCGGGCACGCCGGCTGCAGCGAGATCGGGAGGCCATGAGGCTGAAGCGGGCCAATGAAACCCCGGAGAAGCGGCAGGCCCGGCTCATCCGGGAGCGGGAGGCCAAGCGGCTCAAGAGGAGGCTGGAGAAAATGGACATGATGTTGCGAGCTCAGTTTGGCCAGGACCCTTCTGCCATGGCAGCCTTAGCAGCCGAAATGAACTTCTTCCAGCTACCTGTGAGTGGGGTGGAGTTGGACAGCCAGCTCCTGGGCAAGATGGCCTTTGAAGAGCAGAACAGCAGCTCTCTGCACTGAACCACACCCTCCTGCCTGCCTTCCCACTCAGCCGTCCCCAGGGTCCTGTCCTTGCTGCTGGAGGCAGGCCCGAGTTTGTTGCAGGTGGACCTGTGTACCCCTTGCATATGGGAGCAGGATGATGGGGTCAGGAGGGACCCAGCTCAAGGCAGCTCTGGATGAGGGAGCAGGCACTCCAGACACCTTGACTCCCCAGCCCACTGCTGCAGGGCATGAGCATAGGACTCTGGGGCCCTAGTGTGGCCCACACCCACCCCACGGAGTTGTGAGGGCTAATAAATTAATTTTATCTTTACTGGCCCTTTCCTGCTTTTCTCTCGATTTCATTCTAGCAAATCTAGGAGAGACGTGGATGGAAGTTTTCAGGCAGGGACGTCTAGCCATTGTCTTTTTCCGAGGGAGGGTGCTCCTCAACAAAGGCTCTCCCAGCAGAGATCCCTTATCTGGCCCTTCACAAGTTAATGACATTAAGGAAGAACCGATGCTGACTTTGTGAGGGTGCATGCCCACAACACTAATGAAGATCACCTGTGATCCCAAGAGCTATTTCAGCTCAGCTTCCTTTTCCAAACTCAGAAGTAGACGCCTTTCCTCATAACTGGCATTTCTAAAGAGGATGACGTATTTAGACCAGGTACCAGCTACTTTTCCCAGTCTGCCAAACTTTTAAATATTCTACCCTAGACAGCACTCAGTTGCATTCAGGAATACATTCATAGAAATAGCTGCAATATTAAGGTTCATAGTGCCGAGGAACTCATGTTTGAGAGAAGAGGTAAAAACCCATCTTTTTATTTATTCCTCAGAGCCAAGGTAGGATAATTGAGGAAAATCCAGAATTAAGGTGCCACGAGAGCTCAGGTCAGTAGCGGTCAAGGCCAGAGCAAAATGACGACTCTGGCAGTTTGTATGGCTGCCAAACCATGGAGGAGACGAGCTGAGGTCATTTCTAAAAAGGTTCTGTGATGGTACACAACAAGCACAGAACTTTCCTTAGCCTGCACCAAAGGTTGTATACAGTTTAGATAATTACAGATCTTGAAGTCCAGAAGGAAGTGCCCTAGTTAAGTTGTAGCCAGAAAAATAACTATGCCAGGAATGTGGACCTCTTCCAATATCGTAACAAGGAAACTTGGACTCCTCTCTGACCTCCACAGGTTCAAGGCTATTTAAGAGTGTTAACTGACCCCCCACCAAACCAGGTTTAATTCCCACCAGGCAGGCCGAAATATTTGTCTTGAAAAATACAAAAATATTAATAAGCTTTTTACAAAATACTGGACATTTAAAAGAAAATATTTAATTGAGCCAAATGGCTTTTTCTCACAGAGCCCCACATGGAAGTCCTACTTGGGATGTTTCAAAATGGTTGAGCACTCATTATGTGTCAAAGATTGTTCTGAGCACTTTCGTGGATTATCTCATTTAATTTTTACAACGAACTGTGAGTTAACGCAAACTCAGGAATTAGGTGCCTGGATTTAACATTCTGTACTGCTAATTATTAGCTGTGTAACTTTGGGTAAGTTACTTAAACCTCCTGGTTTCCCCACCCACAAAGTGAAAATAATAGTACTAGCAACAAATGGGTATTAATATATAATGCACCTAGGCTATTTTGTGGCATGTAGCAAGTGCTCAATAAATGTATGAGTAACTATCATGTATCTGAGTGCTTCACCTCTTACTAGTGGCAAGCTAAGTTCTGGAGCTGACTTATTCCAGAAATTTCTGGCAGTATTCCTGAGAAAAGAATTGGAGAAAAGGCCAGCAGTGAGGGCATCTACAGGTCCTTGTGACTGATTGTGCTAGAACAATATCTGAGTCTACAGGTAGATTTCTGGGTCCCTGAAACACACACAACAGAACACACAGACCATGCTTCAGGACTAGCTCGTGCAATCTGCCCCCAGCCCACCACATGAAGATGGGCACCATTTGCTCTCTATTTCAAGCTCTGCCGCATAGGCCTTCTATCCCCCACCCCATGGCCACCATCTAAGGCTGGGATACGAAGAAGGCGCAAACACCAAAAGGAAAAGCTAGTAGTTTATATAGATAGATATATAGATATATAGATATTGATATATATTGTGTTTACATAGTCCACAAGTTAAATGCAGGTATCCATAAGAAGAGCATTAACAATAAAAATACAATCTGTGTGTAGCCAAGTACAGAGACTTAAAATGGTAAAACAGCAAAAAGGATCTCACAAAAGTACAAATATACAGTACAAATTGATTTATTTAAAACAGTTACAAAAAAGCACAACAAAATAGAGATTATCCTTAGAATTATTAATGCTTTGTTAAAGATCAGGTAGGATTAGAGGGTAAGAAATGGTATCGGGTGGGGGGAGCACCTGACTAGTTCTAAGGCTTTAGATACAATGCAGTTGATTACATATTAATTTAGCCATTACATACTGGGGATAGTAGTTGGGGGATCAGTAATTTATCTACAGGGAACTCCTACACAAATCAGATCCATCCATCAGACCTCCCCAGTGCCGTCCTTCTCTACTACTCCTGAGGACCCTAAAGCCACCTGGATGACAACATTTCCATCCTTTCTCCACCCCATTCCCTATCCATATATTCTTCCCTCCCCTAAGGTGCTGTGCAAGCTGAGAGCAGTCTGCTCTCTGCAGCTGGAACATATACTGTTTTGGCTACAGGGATCCTGTGTGTGACTAGGAAGGTTGTAGGGGACAGCCTTATTTTTAATACTTCAAGTTTGCCACGAGTCTCTTCCCCGACACAAGCTTCTCCTGAATGCGAGTGTCACGCAAATGAGGGATGAACCCTGCCTTCAGCAACATCAGCAATGCACTAACCACTCACAGCTCACAACTATGTGCATACTCCCTGTCTGGGGAGTGGGTGTAAAACCACTGTGTCATCAGCTTGTTCACACTCGCGCTCTCTCTCTCTCTCTCTCTCTCTGAAGAACCTCAGTCCCCATGACAGTCATAAAGACAGAAATAAATGCTTGAAAGTTTGACAATAGGTAAAGGCACATGGGCTGCCGCCACACACACTGCAGACAGGAACCCAGTTTGAGGCCATCTTCACTGCTGGGCATTTGCAGCAGAATGGCTTGGGGATCACACAGACTTTGAATTTGCAGTCTACCAGGGGAGGATCTAGGCTTAACAGGAGAACGAATAAAGAAACCTTAGTGTGAAAAGTGCATTTATTACTACTGTTCCTGCTGGGGAGGCTCAGCAGGGTAAACCGCACCACCTCTCCTCCTTCCGCCCCAGGCACTGTGCATAGTCTGCAGGTAAGGAGAGAGTGCAGTCAACTCTAGCATCTCAAGGGCCAGTGTCATCCTAGGCCCAGACCAGGATTCTGGCCCAAAGATGGATCCTAGAGTTGAAAGAGCAACTGACAGCTGCAAGGACCCAGATGCTTATTTTATTATTGCATAATGTGGGAGGCCTTCCCTCTCCCAGGGATGCTGGAGGGTGAAGGCTTCCCGGCAAAGGGCTAACAGGTTCCTGGTCAACATCCAACCTAACACGGTTCAGCTCTTCAACTGTAGTGTACACTTTTTCCCATCTGGAAAGTATTGTAGCTTCAGTGTGGTTTAGTAAACTTAGCCCTAGGAGGCCAAGAAATCTCCCTAAAACTTGGCCTCTGCCCTATTTGCTTTGTTTTTAAGACTGTGACTTAATCTCCCATGGCCAATTCAACCAATCTGGTTATCTTTACTCCAATGGACCCAAGCCCTTGCCCAGTGAACCCACGTCCACCCTTTATCTCCAGTGTGATCACTCAACTCTTCAACATGCCTGCTTGTTGCAGGTTTAAATCATACCACCACCCTGTGCATCTTCTATGGCGCCCAGTGGTAAAAATAAAACTAAACCCCACCTGAGGGTCTATTTCAAACTTCAAACGCTCCCCCAACCCCAGAATCCATTTAACTGGAGCCAGATGAACCTCCCTGGGATGCTGACACAGGCCCTAATCTGGTTCCCCATCATTCAATTTTTAAAACAGGACACAAGATATCATAAAGGAAAGCAGTTAATACAAAGAAAACACCCACTTATAGGACCTGCTTGTCTCTCCCTCAAGAGAGTCAGATATTTGGAGCCAAAGGGCTCCCAACAAGCACTGAAGCCATATCCCTTTGGATTCACCAGCCCACCAGCAGCATTTCATACTATCCCTACTCAAGATGACTTTGTTATAAAGTAACCCTTGCACATGTAAGGATGGACAGGATGCCTGGATTTCACCTATATGGCCAAAGACACAGAAAGACAGAGAGCTATCAAGGGCAGCAAGCAGGACAGTGAATAGACAGCAGCAGTGGCAAAGCAGCACAGACCAACTGGGACCAAGAGTGTAGAAGGGTCAGTCCAGATCTACTGGGGTCCCTCCCCCTTGGGTACGAGTGCTCAGCTCTGACCTCCCAGTCTCCCCTTCCCCCATGCCACTCTCCCTCCTCTGTGTACACTAATCTTGATAGGAATGATGATCCAAGACTTGGATGTATTACCGTCCTTCACCTGGTTCCCCTACTCCCAAACTGGTATAGGCATTTCTATTTAATGCCAGAGTTAGCCATCTTCCTTTCTACCCCTAAGCTCTGGGACTGTCCTACTAATGACATTGGCCTTCTTTAACTGCCCATTCCCCCAAAAGCTGACAGCTTCCCTCCAAAATGCTGTCTCAAAACTGCTCTTACATCTCTTATAATAACACTTATGAAATCTTTAAAAGGACGAATGGACACACCATAGGTTACTCTCATTCCTCATGCCTGGAAGAAAAGACTGAAACAGAGGGAAAAGGTAAGGGGAATACCTCAGCTCTGACCAAGATTTAGAGCAGAGCTTCTTCCCCTGGGAGAAGACACCTCTGCAGCTCAACAAAGTCAAGTATTAATATATTACATACGCATGGCACAGTATTATAGGAAGTGCTGGTGCTGCTTCACCAGCAAGAGACAGAAGAGGAACAGCAGCAGAAAGTTCAGGGCCCAACTCGCCAAGGTGCACAAGATTTTCTCTTTCCATGATTAAGGGGAAGTTATCAGGCTGGGCAGTGAGGGTTTCTTGTATTTACACTACTTGGCCTCTATCTGGTTAGATATAGGTTTGTTCCCATAAGGAGGAAGCTCGGTTGGTGCCCTTGGTGGATATTTCTTTAGTGTCCACTGTGTGCCTGTCGCTATATTCAGTTGATGAGCCTTCCTAATGAGGAAGGATGTTTCTGAGAAACCCATGCATGAGAAACTAGGAATGAGTTGCTCATGGAACAGCCAGAAACAAGGCCTTCTCCGAGGGCCGTCCTCTGAGAGGATTCCTCGAGACTCAGCCCCACAGGCCCCCAACTGTGGGAAACAAGCCAGAGAAAGCAGCATTCAGAGAGATAAGGGGACAGAGAAGGGAAAAGACATGATCCCAAATGTGTACAAGGTTGAGTGTTCACCAGACACGGTTGGTATTTGGTTCTGAGGTGAACTGGAGACTTACATACTTGTGGTCAGGTCAGCAGCTTCCTCTGGACGGGGCTCCAAAAGCTGACTGACCAGGTAACTGCTCTCAAGGAATGAAACAGTGGAGTGTAGGGCTTGCAGCGAACAAGCCAGTCTCAGTCACTTTGTTCCCCCAGGAGAACAACCTTTAGCACCTGAACACTAAGAAGGACTCCATTCTCAGAACTCCCCCTCCCCCTAGGAGGTAGGTAAGATTATTTATCCCCATTTGGCAGCTGGGGAGGAAGTGAAAGAGCGAAAGGTCACAAGACTTGCCTAAAGTCTCTGACAGAGCAGATATCAGACCTCAGAGGTTTGGGACTCCTGACAACAGGCTAGGCCTTGGCCAGTCCATCTTGAAAGGAAATGCCAGGGTCATACCCCAGGAGAAGCCTCATAAGAGAGCTGAGTGGACAATACCCTGAGTTGTTCAAGAGTCTAAAGACCCCCAAAAAAACAAACAAAAAACCCACCCACCCACCTGAAAGCTGATGGGGGAAGCCTAATTCTCAACACCCACTGGAATCCCACAGTCCGAGGTGATGCTGAAAGTCGTGAAGAAAAAGTGGGCTTAAGACACAGGGGGCAAACGCAACTAAGATTGAAAATACTCCTGGCAGAGGAATACTCCACCATGAAATGGAATCTAGGAGACTTTTCAGGTATTGAAACATTATCAAGACTATTCTAGGGAATTCCCTGGCAGTCCAGTGGTTAGGACTCTGCGCTTTCACTGCTGAGGGCCCAGGTTCAGTCCCTGGTCGGGGAACTAAGATCCCACATGCCACATGGTGTGGCCAAAATTTAAAAAAAAAAAAGAGTATCCCAAAACCTTAGAGCTGGCTATGGGAGGAGACAGCCTGGAGAAGCCTGAATGCTGGGAGGAGTGGAGTAAGATGGGAGGGACTCTAAAAGCGCAAGGATGGGCACTGCCCAGCCAGCTGTACTGGTCCCAACCCGGGGCATAATTCCATTCATTTCTCCACCAACTGGTTCAGCTGCAGAAGAGGAGAGGACATGATTCTGAGTTTTTAAAAATAGAGAATAGAACTGAAAGGGAAACCAGAGAGACCCCTACACACCAAAAACTAGAGGTCTTGGTCAGAGTGGACAAAACCAGTTTTGCAGAAGGGGAAAGGCAGTGCAGCTACAAATAGGCCCAGGTCAAGACACCATGCAGACAGGTTAGGTCAGCGGAAGGGTGGGGGCAGTGCAGGCACTTAGGCACAACATAGACAGACAGAGGATCGGGTGTAGGGGCCCAGGGAAAAGGGTCCACTGGTTCTTTCAAAAGTCACCATTACCAACTAGAGATTCAGTACAATTTCAAAGTGGGTCTGGCATGCTGAGTAGGAGGAGCCTTGTTAGGTCAGCTACCTTTCCAGAAGCCCTGCCTACAGCCCGGTCAGTCTGGCCATCGGGTCTTTCTCCCAAAGTCCCGTGACTGGGTCCCCGCCAAGGCAGTACTTCACTCTGAACCCTGGAGCGGCTTCTCTCTCCTAATGCTAGAAGCCTTGTGGGAGGAATGATGGGGAGAGATGGGAAAGGGCTGAAGCAGAGGATCAAGCAGAGTCCCCTGCACACCCAGCCTTAGACATCTGTAACAAAACTACCCTTTAAAGTGCACAGCTCTCAAAAGAAGAGTTCTGGGTGGGAACCCTCTTATTTCCAAGCATGGGGCCTCCTGCCCTCCCATCACAAAAAAGAAAGGAAAAAAAACAAAAAAACAAAAAACTTCAGAAAGCTGAACTGCTACTATAAGCTGTGGATCATCATTTTTGGCTCTTTCTTTGCTCCCTCCCTCTGCACCTGCTCCCAAAGCCTGACTCTCTCCTTGCAGGAGCTAGGGATGAGGAGGAAAGAACAGGGAGGCCCTGATATTTGGAATGTTTCTTATCCTGCGTGCACCCCCTTCCTTCCTTGGCCCGGGCCTGCTGCTCCCCATCACAGCACCCTCTGGGGCTGTTCTGAAAAGATGCCATGGGGTAATGGGCAACAGACCATGCCTTGGGAGGCTGCCTTCACGCCTTCTCTTCCCCACTAACCTCACTGCCAAGAGAGCCATCCCCTGCTCGGCATGTGCAAATCCTCTGCTTGCTCACGGTGAGGCCCAGCTCTGGGGTAGCATCCCAGTCCAGGTCTGGGAGAGGTTCATTTTCCTGCATTGGAACGCCCTTCAATGGACAGCTTTACCTCCTGTGGAATGAAAGAGGGACGGAGCAGCGCAGCCCGTGCCTCCTCCCCTTGCATGCCGTATCTTTGGAAGCTCGGGGCTGGCCAGCAGGCCTGAGCACCAGGCTCTGGCTGCAAGGGCTCTACCATTCGGGAGCCCTCGCCTAACGGCCGGCTTTTCCCATCACTGTCACATTGCTCTCGGGGTCCCAAGACTGTCCTCTCAGGCCTTTCTCGGGGAGGAGCCAGCTGGCCTGGGGGAGCACAGCTGGACTGAGAAACTGAGTGACTGTTCAAGCTCTGTAAACTGATAGAGATGCAGACATCTCCCACCTGTAGCCGATGGCAGGGCAGAGAGAAGAGCTGTGCAGTCCGCCCAGGGCTGCAGGAGGACCAACCCTGGCCATATACAAAGAAGGGGTGCTCGGGGGGCACCTCGATGCTCACTTTGCTCTGCTGCTCACCCACCACGAAATGCAGCATGACAAATCCAGGCCACTGGCTCTCCTGAATGTCCACGACTGTGCTAGAGTCAATCTTCAGCCCCCCGCTCACTTCGGCACTGCGCACAAAATCCTGGGTCTGGAGGTCCTCCACCCGCTTCAGCTCCCCTGTAGCCAGCTGGATGATGGCGCCTTTCATGAAATGGGAGGGCAAGTGGGAAGAGGTAAAGGGGGGTGGCGTTGACTCCTTGTCTGGGAAGGCGGCTCTGGCCTGCATGTCCAAACTTGACGCCACCAGGATCTCCGAGCCCATGGGTAGCAGGCCTGGGTCAGTTCCAGTGGGCACCAGGTTGCCATTGGCTACAACCATTGCTTTGGGTAAAGGTCTATGTTTCAGGGGCTCCTGATGGGATTGAGGGTAGAACCCTCGGGCCTGATTTTTCTCGGCCATCTCTGCTGCGTTCCTGGCTGACCCTCGCCCCTCACCCTGATGGTCGGGGTTATGATGGGACAGGTTGAGGGGGCTGGGCTCACCCTTCCTCTGAGCTGCCACCACACGATAGTCCTGAGAAGCTAAAGCACCAACCACCCGCTGGACCTCGAGGTCGGTGTCTGGGGTCCCTCGGTGTGCTGGCACTGCCACCTCTACCCGCGCAGTCTGAGAACCTGAAAACAACTGTCCATCCACCACACATTCTACCACTGGCACCAGTCCCTGGCCCTCACCCTTGCTGTTGGGGGAGTCGAGGGCTTCGCTTTCCCGTCTCACTAAATTTCGCTCTCGTTGTCTCTGTCCATTGGCAGCGGCTGCTTCCAGAGCAGACTGGCCCTCCTGAGGGGTAAGAACTGGGCTGGCACCTGCTGGAGGGGTTTCATGCATGGTGTACCCAGCAGGCAGCCTGGACATCTGATAATAAATGGGCATCCGGCCTGGAGCGAGGTCCAGTGGCTGAGTACTCGAGTGATGTGGCAACTGCCCAGGTGGGGAGGTGGCAGAGGGGGCTTTGTTGAATGAACGGGCCGGGGATGAAGCCTGGGGGGGAGGAGTGGCTCCTTCTGCCAGGAGTGAGGCATATGGCACAAAGTGTGGAAGGTGAGAGGTGGCGAGGTTGGCAGAAGGAGAAAGGAGGGGACTCGGTAGGAAATTAGGTGGCACAGCATAGGGAAGGCTATAAGGAGACCCGATAAACTGCAGAGAGGTGGACGGGAGCTGAGCATAGTGGATTGGGGGATAGTGGATTCCTGGATGTTGAATCAGTGAAGACGCTACATTAAATGTGGGGGGCAAGGGGCTCATGTTCACCACAGACGGGAGGCCAGTTGGGGAGAAGGTGGCAGGTGGCACAGCCACCTTATACAGCATGCCATACTGGTCCACCGTCAAACCAGTGATGGCCTCAGCTCCATCACCCCCCAGGCTGACTCTGGCTCCTGCCTGGCTCTGCCCGGCCACCACCACCCCTCGGGACCATTCAGAGGCATCACTGGAGGGTGTGTGGTTAGTTGAGCAGCTGGTAGTTCTCCCCATATCCTCGCTGGTCACGGGGAGGTCTCGTTTCTTTGGTGGAAGGCATTCCTGACTCCTCTCATGAACAGGTTTCATATTGCTTTGTGGTGTTCCTGGAGCCTGGAAGGGGTCGGCTTGCTCCTTGGGGCATCAGAAGGGGCTTCTTTGTGGCTCCCCTGCACCCCTCTCTGCTGCTGGCTGGGGCGCCCACATCTGCTAGGGAACAAATCAGAGGCAAAGAAAAGTAACCTAGGGGTAAACCAAGTCAAAGGAAAGAGCAGGAACTGTGTCCACGGAGGAAGATGTAACAAAGGGGACTGCTGGAAAAAAAGAGGAATGAGAAAGGAGCAGACAAAGATGCTACCCTTCTCGCTCATCCAGCCTAGGACGTGAAAGAAACAATCACGGAAACCACAAAGAGGTACAAGGACAAGCATTCAACAATGCATAAATAACCTGTGGGCTCCACAACCCCAGGGAAACCAACAGCTTCATGATTAGCTGTTCCTCTGATGGGGACCTTGACTATTCTAAGCCTTTTCCCTTAAGGGGGATTTGAACACGTGGTCTTTGCTGCTGGCTCCTTTTCCTAACTTTCTCCTTTTGCCACCAAACACTACCATGCTATCTTCTTTCCTGAACATATGATCTCATCCTTGCTTCCTTTCCCCAGCCTAATTTGGGTTATTATCTCACCTATCCCCATCCCCCCCACCCCAGGCCTGCCTAAACTCTCATCCTCCTTTGCCTCATATCACCACTACCCCAAGGACCCAGGGGTCAGTCAATAGGTCCTGAGGGCTGCACGTCTTGTTTTTTTTTTTAAAACATGTTCCCTAAACATGTTATGAAAGTATCTTCTTCACCCCATGAAATACTACATTCAAACTTGGGCCCTATGGGGAGGTAGTTGTACTGGTGTTTTCTACAGTTTATTTATTTCTCCTCTCCAAAGGGCAACAAAACTCTTCTGACCTTCCATAGACTTTGTGTTCCCTAGTTTGGCAAGACTTCTTTTCTTCCCATTGACCACCATCAATTGGCCTTCTTCATGCATTCCCTTTCTTTCTTCTTTTGCCAATGGCTCCTTTTCCATTGTAGGTCTGCTCTAGGCACCACTTCTTAAAATTCTGGTTCTATTCCTCCAAACATGCCTGTTTATTGCTATCTCAGGTCTATATGATTCATAAGAAAGTTCTCTCTCCCCTTTCTCTATCACCTTTCACACATGCTTTTGTCCATTTTCATAAAGTATCTTTCTGGTCTGAACATTTCAACACATACGAAATTTTTCACCTATTTCTTCCTATCAGGCTTCAGTTCTTCGGATCTGAAATGAGATTTCTATGATATTACACTCTGTTCTGTTTTTCCACTGCTGAATTCCAGATGTTTTTCCACAACAAGGTATCCAAAGCGCCTGTATTACCTGAGCTTCCAGTGGTGCTTCTGAGCAGCTGTAATAAGAAGCAGTGTCCTCCCCACTGGCTTGGGAGCCTAGGAGACAGAAATAGGAATAGAGTAAGCAGGAACCTAGCCTCTGATCCTCCCCAGGATCATCAAGAAAGGTAATTCCAAAACCACAAAGACATTAAAGTCCAGGAGGCCCTGCCTCCTACTCTTCTCCAGAGGTAACAACACATTAAATTCTAATTTGTAGGACAACATCTCTGGAAAAAAATTTCCATGTGTCAAACTTCATTGTTTTCCTTAACATCATATTCTTCATTCTCTACCTGTACCTATTCCCCAAAGGTTAAATTTACTTCCAATCCCAATTTCAGGTAAATGTACAAATAAACGTGGAAGACTCAACATTGTCCCCATGTGAACAAAGGGAAGCAGGAAAAATCAGCCTCACGGATTTCACTTTTATTCAGGGCTGATGAAAACACAGATGTGGAGGTTATTTAAATGAGATAAGAGGCACTAGAGGAAAAAGAACAATTATTTATGTTTCTGGGGCAGAAAAAGAGGTCAAGGGGGAGTCACTCAAAGGGAAGCCTTATTAGCAGATTTCCAGGGTAAAAAAACAGGCTCCTCTGTGTGTGTGTGTGTGTGTGTGTGTGTGTGTGTGTGTGTGTGTAAAATTTTCTAAGTGACAACTTTGTACCACGTGCTGAATCAGGTGTGACAGTAACTGAAAACATTCCCTTTGTCCTCATGTAGCCTACCAGTGGGAAACAAAACTCATGCTAAACTGTCAATATCTGAATCTACACATGCCAGAAACGTTAAGCACTGAAGAACAGAGCCTTAATCTCTAAAAACAGAGAAAGTACTACTGACCAGTACTCAGAGAAACTACTACCCACTGCGCTGTCCAAGTCCTAAAGAACACTGCACGCCTCAAACCAAACTGAAGACACTTCCCTCTTAAGATCAGCAAGGTGCAGATGTACAAAAAGAAAAAAGTGACAAGATAGGAAAACAAGGTGGAAAGACAAATTCTTGGTTCCATAAACACAAATTCACACAGTGGGCACAAGTCTTGCATCCCTTCTTTGCCAGCAGTTCCAGTGACTGAAAAGCAGTTAGATTTCTCTCTCATTCCCAACTGAAAATGGGGTCACAACTTCAATTTCAGAATGATACTTGCTTCTCACAACTAAAGCATTAAAGAAAACCTGCCTCTAGGTCACAGAGGGGTTAGCCAAACACAGGCTAATAAAAGGACTGAAAGAGGCAAAAGGTCTGCAGGAATAACAAAGAGCCAAGCCTGTGCACTAAGTTCCCACAACGCAAAACACATTTCGGAATCTGAAACTTCGGCCTCTGAAGAGGCTCAATGAGGATTTCTCCAGGGGAAGACGCAGCTTGTGACCCCAACCGAGCTAACGGGAAAGGAGGACCATTCCGGAGAGCTGCCAGCGCTGGCAGCACAGCCCGGAATCAAGAGGGTGAACCCAGCCTCGGACTCGAATTCGCTGAGGGCGAGAGGTGCACCCGCCAGAAAGACAGGAGCTTAGAAGAGACAGGGGTTATGGCTTCCCTTGATCCCGCAATCCTTGCCCCAAAAGGGGTAGGGCCCGAAATTGGAAACTCTGCATTTAGAGAGTGGGGGGTCGACCTTTCAAGCAGACGGGTAAGGGCGAGGCCCCGCAGGCGCTGCTTCCTTGTTTGGGGGCCCCTTCCCGCCCCGAGGACTCGGACACCCCGCCCCGCCAGGACACAGTCGCGGGGGAGCAGGAACCTGAGGCCTCTCTCTGGGCCGGGCCGGTGAGAAGCGATCGGGGGTCTAGGCGCGGCCTCTTTCGCTCCCTCGGTCCGCGGGGCAACGGGCTCTGGGGGGCCACTTCCTCCAGAGCTCCGAGCCCAGGCCTGCTTGGCCCCAGTGAGGCCGACTCGGCGTCCTCCATTCCCGGCGACACTCACCGGCCCATCTCACGGCGCTCCCCGGGCTCCTCCCGCTGGTCCCGGAGACGCCGCAACGGCGGCCGCCGCCATCCCCGGCCCCGGAGCCGCCCCACACCCAACGCCCCCCAAGACGGGCGCCCGAAGATGGTGTCAAGCGCGTACCGCCCCCGGCGCGGGGAGATTGCGTCACGGCCCTGGGCCGGAGAGCGACGCCCAGGAGTACCCGGGAGAGGACTGTGCAGGCTGTCCGACCGTCGCCCCCAGCGCCCCCCTCTGGTGGGAAAACGAACTCCTCTCCCTGGGGCCGGGTCACGTAAATAGGACTGGGCCCGGCCCCTTCACCCTGACCCCACAAGGACCCTGATATCTGTCTACTCCAGTAAATTCTGGGGGTTCCCAAACACAGCCCTGAGGCGTGGCCATCATTTCCTGGACTTCGGGACCTGACTTTGTGAAGACTTCATTGGGGAACCTCAGAGAGCTCCGAGGCGACCCCGGCCCAGGAGGGTAATGAGATCCCCCTAGAGACCCAGGATGGAGATGGAGCTCTTTAAGAGTTGAGAAATGGCTCTGAGGGGGATGAGAATGGGCCGGAACCAGGACCTAGGGGAAAGTGAAGCTAATGTCTTGAAAGTCTGTGAGGAATGAGAGGATGGGGATTAGTACAGTGGGAAGCAGCTTAGTTTAGAGGGAAGAGGGCTTGACTACTTGATGAACTATGAGGTCACCATTCATTGCCAATAAACTAGCTGACTTTATAGTAATATGAACATCTGATTAACTTAAATGAAAAAAGAGAATTCCCTGGTGGTCCAGTGGTTAGGACCCGGCGCTTTCACTGCTGGTCCCGGGTTCAGTCCCTGACCAGGGAACTAAAATTCCACGTCCCTGCAAGCCCCACAGCTCAGCCAAAATAGAAGAGAAAAAAAAAAAAAACTAAGTGAAAAAAAAATGAACACCAATTGAATTTATGCTTTGATTACAACTATGTAAAAAAGTAGTTCTGCATACAGACAAAAACTGAACTGAGAAAAAAGTAACTTTAGCTATTGGAGAAATTGGATTCTGAGCAGATTTTTCCCTTTTCAGTTTCTGCAAACTTTGTTCAATAAATAATCATTGATTTTTGTTTGATTTTGAAAGTACTACTGGCTGGGCTCTAGCTATCCAGCCTTTGGAAAATCGTTTTACTACTTTATACTTGGGTTTCCACTTCTGTGAAATGAGGAACTTGAACTGAATGAAGGAGTGGGGGTGAAATGTAGATAGGAGAGCTCTCAAAACATTTTAAATGAAAAAATAAGCACATATATACAGTGTGAGATCACATATTTGTTGTTAAAAGACATGTAATGTTACAGTTGCATATATTTATGTATTTGTAGAGAAAAGGAGTGGAAGGATATGTAACAACTAGCTAACATTTGTTATCTCGGGAGAGGAAAGTGGAATTGGGTGGTGGCCAAGAGGAACAAAAGGGACTTATGTTACTGTTTGGATTTTTTAAGGAGACTATTACCTTAGAAATACTAAAATGAGTAAGTTAAAATACAAATAAAGTATATGATCGCTAAGATTCTTTCTAGAGAACCCTTAGACCTCAACTTTGATATTTTCTCA
This sequence comes from Grampus griseus, assembly GCF_964374135.1. NCBI lineage: Eukaryota > Metazoa > Chordata > Mammalia > Artiodactyla > Delphinidae > Grampus > Grampus griseus. The sequence continues at coordinate 44,022,552 of NC_139013.1, forward strand.
CTTGGGTGGGAACAGAGAATTATCAAAATTATTGAACACTACACAGACACACGCACCTTGCACCAGTGGGTAAAATATAGTGACACTACTGATTTGTAGCCATCTAAATCAACAGGGAACTTTGCTTTGTGAATATTAATATTATTCATAACAGTTGTCTTCTCAGTTTGTCCAAGAAGGAAGTCCTGTGGTCGCTCAGTGGCCCCATTTTAGTACTAACTGGCAGAATGGTTTCTAGTTCATTGCTTAGCTCACTAAACCGGCATTAAAACTGCCAAGATAGAGACCATCCAGGTGTATTCAAGGATAATCAGTTTCTCCCAGATCAAGATACACCCTCAGAGAGCTGGTTTTCAGGCAAAGTTGAAAGAGCAGACACTGGTAGATGCAAACAAAAAGTTTTTTGGCTACCAGACATTAACATAATCACTTGGTGCAAAGGTGTGTCTAATTTTTTTAAAAAAGGATGTTCTGATTGGTGAAGCACTGGTGACTTCCTGGTTTGGTGCTGCAGTCCCAAAAGGGTGGGTCATATCTTCTGTATCCTCTTCTAGAACTCTTTACTCCAAGCCATCCGCATTTCTTTGGTTGTGCATATTGATGGTAGGAAGCCCCATAGTGACAGTTTGACAGGAATGTTAGTGACAAGTAAACTAATACAGTTTTAAATTTAAGATACTTAAATAACCCAAAGTTACCTCACTTCTCTAAAAATCTGTATTATTCTCTGGAATGTGGACAATTCCCTATTAAAGTTTTTTAAGTCAACCTAGGGTTTAAAAAACTGTAATTGGCTCAATAAATAGTCGTTGAATGAAATTTCACAAAGAAATCCCCAAATGGGAGACTTCCCTTGCTAATTCTTTTGCTCTCATTTCCTCGTTTCTATTCTCATCTATTTTGCCTATTGGCTTTTTTTAGTCTCATCTGAAAATCCTTCATTTCTTTCACAGCTTTTTTTTCTTAAATTTCCACAGAATTTTAAGAACTGATGCAGTGAAAAGAGATTTTTTTAAAGGTATTTGGGACATTTGGGGACTGAAAAATTAAACTTTAGTCTGCTTTGTCCACCTCTTCCATTTCCCTGGATTCCTATTAAATTTCTTTGATGTGTGTAGGTTGAATTTGTGTGATGAGAGAGCTTGAGCTACTCTGCTGGACAGAAAATAACAAGGACAAAACCCTGCCATGCTAGTTACTCTGCCTAAAAGCAAGCAGGAGTTTCAAACCAGCTCTATGTTTGCTTAGTTCCTAGTTGGCGATTTTTCTAGACATGTAGTACAGGCAGGGTAAGCTCAGACAACTATCCCAACTTTTTTTGACATTAAGGGATCAAACCAGAGAGAAGTGCTGTTAACTTGGGAAACCATGTGTGTCATAAGAGGAGTAGGTGGCTTTTTTCATACTGTCATGTCTTCCTGCTTGTATGCTTTAGCATGCCAAGGTGTCATTTTAGGAAAGGAACTTTTGTCTTTATATTATTATTATTTTTAATTTTATTATTATTTATTTATTTTTGTCTGCATTGGGTCTTTGCTGTTGCGCGCGGGCTTTCTCTAGTTGCAGTGAGCGGGGGCTACTCTTCATTGCGGTGCGTGGGCTTCTCATTGTGGTGGCTTCTCTTGTTGCAGAGCACGGGCTCTAGGCGCCAGGGCTTCAGGAGTTGTGGCGCACGGGTTTAGCTGCTCCACAGCATGTGGGATCTTCCTGGACCAGGGCTCGAACCCGTGTCCCCTGCACTGGCAGGTGGATTCTTAACCACTGTGCCACCAGGGAAGCCCCTGGAACTTTTATCTTTAGATCCAATGGCAGAAACAACAACTAATCTCAAGCATACATTGAAATTATAGAAATCCTTAGCAGATTTAGCTTTCCCTAGAAACGTGTTGGTTCCTGGTATTAAACTATTTTTCAAAAGTTTTCTAGCTGGCCAAATATAGGAATGTGCAATTTTCAAGCTTCTGTTTTATCTACTTCTCTGTGTTCTCATTTGCATGTGCTTTTAACGTTATGCAACCTCTCCAGATTCCAATGGGGATTTCCCTTTCAAATTCATAAATATTTTATTTAGAAGGAGGTTTTATAACTTCTCCGTAAGTGACTATTATGTTCGTTGGGGAGGGAAATCTCCCTCTGTTGTCTACTTCCTCAGACACTTGCCAAAGACTTTCATTTTTGTCAGAAACTTCCTGCAGAACTCTCAAAAGTTGCAGTAAAAACACTGACAATTGGAATAAACTGAAAGAGATCTAACCCTTATTTGAATCACAAGAGTTGTATCTGGGGAACTGGTCCACAGAGAAACAAGTGCATTAAGGCCAGTACTAAGCAGCCAGGAATTCCTTACACGGGATTTGTTGAATAAATAACGTGGATGTGGAAAAATTAGAGCCTCTGATAACTCTCTTTGGCTGGGGAACTTCTCAGCAAGGTGACTTGCGAGCTGCTGTGCCTTGTGGTGAAATCATTTCAGCTCTTCCTTCAAAGCTGATCCCCTTTGCGTCAACTTGCCACTGGTTGTCAACCGCTTAAAATTCCTGGAAAAAAAAGATAAATGAGTAAATTCTCCAGGCAGCACAGCAAGCTGCCTCTCAGATTCCTGTGCAATCCTCTGTGCCACCACCTCCCAGCCCCATGACATATCTCCTAAGACCTTACTTAGCAACTCTGGAATTTAAAGGAGTGTTTCTGAATTGTGGGAATGATTATTACGGTGATCAAATCATTTAAAAGTTTCCAAACACAGTTCTGTATCTTGACATTCTGTATCTTGACAGTTCTGTGTCAATACCAATATCTTTGGTTTTGCAAGATATTACCACCAGGGAAAACTGGGTAAAGAGTACCCTGGGTTGTTCTGTATTACTTTTTACAAACTGCATGTGAATCTACAATTATCTCAAAATAAAAAGTTTAATTTAAAAAGAGGTTTCTAGGGAATTCCCTGGCGGACCAATGGTTTGGACTCCGTGCTTCCACTTCAGGGGCCACAGGTTCTATCCCTGCTCAGGGAACTAAGATCCCGAGTGCTGCCTGGTGTGGACAAAAAAAAAAGAAAGAAAAAGAAAATGTTTCCAAAGGTTTAAAATGTAGCATTATGTCCAAATTACTGGATTTCTCTCCACCAAAGCATAGAACTTTATCTAGCCAAGCCTTTTTAGATGTGCAGTAGCTATTAAGTTTGAGCTCCCGGGCAAATATTTCTGAAAGAGCTTCCTTAGCTTTTTTCAAACACACACAAAAAATGCTATTTCTTCTATCACATGACAGCTCAAGTAGTGTCACACCCATGAGCAGGAGTAGTAGCTGATGCCTGTTGTCTTCTTGCTGTAAGTCCAACTTATTTTATGTTGCCTTTTTCTCTTTCCTTGTTCCAATGGATCACATGTGGGATGGACCCCTCAATAAACTGAGAAACGTGATCTCTGATTATGAGGAGGGTTCAGGTGAAATAAGTATTTCATGTAAACACAGTTTTCCTAGTGCTCCGTAAATAGCACTATTTATTATTGAATTACTATAGCCTATTATAGTAGTAGAGAGGCAGATGTTACCCAAACTTCCAAACCGATTTTTGGGCATTCTTTAGCCAAATCTTGCAGAGGGTGTTTGTGCATTACTTAGATAACAGGAGCCTAAGGAAAGTACCCAAAACAAATGAAATTTAGGGAAAACCAGTTGTACCCATTATGGTTACCATGAACAAAGAGGATGACATTGATGGTGTACATAGAACTTGTGAATTTTAAACTGCATGCCCATGTGTTCTTTTATTCGGTTTTGACAATCAGGGATACATATTATTATTCAGATACATTTTATCCCCTTCTTACAAATAGAGAAATTTAAACATGGAATGCCTGAATGATTCAAGATAAATAAAGCTAATGAGTGCTCTCTTAACTAAATATATTCTTTTTTAAAGGGAGACGATAATCTTGACCTTCTATCACTCCAGGGTTCTATATGTAATACAGACTATAACCTGGGCACCCAATAAATGTTTGCCAATATTAGCACTTGTGTAACAACAGTTCAGCATTTATCTGAAACAGTCCAGTTTTACTGTGATTTCTCTTCTCTGTGATGTCCAGGGCAAAGGCCATTTTCGTACTTTGAACTTAGCTAAGCAACCTTCCAAGTACTGAGCTTTGCATTTATTTCAGATTCAAGTACAGTCTCATGTCAAGATTTTTTGCAATGAAAGAGTAACTCTTTCTATTCATGATTAGAAGGTGAGCATCACTTTTAGGGTATGGCAGACAGGCAGAGTGTATGATTTGCAGGTTCAGGTTTCCCCGACTCATGAAAAGCCTATTTCCCCAGGCTCAGTCATCAGTTGATAGCTCAAGGTAGTAAGACCTCCCTTATCGCAGTGGATTAATCTGGGACAGGTTACATTTGTTACATCTCCAACATGACTTGACTTGTTCATTCTATGGCATAATGTGGTGGAAAAGCATAGGAATTTGCAGCCTGAAGATTTAGTTTTGAGTTCCAATTTGACCAGTTACTCCTAGTCATGTGAACATGGGCAAGCCATTTAATCTCTCAGAATCCCAATTTTGTCAGCTGCAAAATGCAGATAACATGCAAACCTCACACAGGTGTTACTCAGATCAAGTGGAACTGTATATAAGAAAACATTTTTTAAAATGCAAACCATGACATGCACTCTCATTTTGAAAATAACTACTCTTTTTATTACAAAAATAATAAATGTTCAGTATGGAACATTTTAGAACATAAAAGTAACCTGGGGCTTCCTTGGTGGCGCAGTGGTTGAGAGTCCGCCTGCTGATGCAGGGGACACGGGTTCGTGCCCCGGTCCGGGAAGATCCCACGTGCCGCGGAGTGGCTGGGCCTGTGAGCCATGGCCGCTGAGCCTGCGCATCCGGAGCCTGTGCTGCGCAACGGGAGAGGCCACAGCGGTGAGAGGCCCACGTACCAAAAAAAAAAAAAAAAAGAATTTTAATATATTCCTTTCAGTCTATATGTCTGTATTTATCTATGTGTGTGTATATATACAGATATATACATATAGGTTTGTATTCTAATTTAAGTTTAAAAAAATTTTTTATTTAACATTATGTTTTGAGTATTGTCCGTGGGAAAAGAGGGAAGCATAAAGCCCTGATATTTTTATGTTTCCTTTAAGGAACTGGATTCTGGTCTGTCTGAATCTGTATCTACACTAATCTGGGTAGCTTCTCACCTCCAGTCAGAGGTGCCTGAGTTGAAAATAGTTGTTTGACTGTTTTTAACTGCCTGTGTCACGACGTAGGTGAGGGTATCACTAGTGTTACTTGCTTGGTGTTTTAGGATTAATTGGAGGATCCTTTTTTCTCCTAAGGGTTAACCAAAGAAGTATTTTCTTCTGTTGGTCTTTAAGTGAAAAATACTTTTTTTAAAAAAAATGGCAATGGCAACAAATAAAACAAAACTTGAAAATGGGGGGGGGGCTTCCCTGGTGGTGCACTGGTTAAGAATCCCCCTGCCAATGCAGGGGACACAGGTTCAAGTCCTGGTCTGGAAAGATCCCACATGCACAGAGCAACTAAACTCGTGCACCACAACTACTGAGCCCACGTGCCACAACTACTGAAGCCCATGCGCCTAGAGCTCGTGCTCCGCAACAAGAGAAGCCACCACAATAAGAAGTCCGTGCACCGCAACGAAGAGTAGCCCCCGTTCGCCACAACTAGAGGAAGCCTGCACCCAGCAACAAAGACCCAACACAGCCATAACTAGGTAAATAAATAAATTTATAAAAACCCAAAAACTTGAAACTGGGTTTCTTTTGTGAGGGTTGGGGTGTTATAATTTATCAGGTGTTTAGAAATAGAGGTTTTAAGTTTCACATTTATCAGATACTTAAAAGCAAAGCACTTGTTTTATTGTTATTGTTGTTCTGAAGCTAATAGAACATAATTCCAAAGAGGTAACATGAAATTAGTTTTGCTATTTTGGTGGTTCTTCATCTAAAGCAAAGTTGCCATAACTTGATGAATTTTGCCTTTCTTTCTTTCTTGGTGATGGTTTTCTGCAGGTATCTAATCGGCTGTGTAAAAAGTACAGCTGAGAATTATGGTCAGCTGTGTCAAAGCAATGAGATTGGAACTGTCAGCTCTTGGGTAGTACCATTTCCAGAGACACACATTATTTTTTAAACCAAGAAGTCTGGGAGAAGCAAATATGAGCAAACTCAGATCATATAATTTTGTACAGACTGAAAGATGTTTAGAAATAAGTTTTGCATTAGAGGCAGCACAACTTTGAATAAACCTTTTGGACTAGAAAACTCAGATCTTTATCAAAAAGCTAGAGTCAAGAAAACTGAGCTGATTTCTTTATTAAGAAAGCATACATTTTCCTAAATGTAACTGGCCTAGTAATATGAAGGAAGTTAATCCAACTTAGAAGTTTCAACTTTTGAACATCTTAATCATGACCACATACATAATTCAGACAGACATTCAGCTGGGACACGGGCATGTGGCCACAGTAGTTGTTTCAGGCTGGTGGACACTCTCATCATTCAGGGTGTCCATTCTGATTGGATAGTGCCTTGTTGAATATGTTGACTATTACCTCTGACATAATTCAAAATGTTTATCATGAAATCAGAATTCTTACCTCAAAGTATTTTTTCTTGTGTTTATATTCTTCCTCTTATTCTACTTGGTTCCTTTGCCCTAGGATAGGCTGTCTTATGAAACAAGCAGGGCCCCTCCTTGTTGTTGCTAAATTATACATCTTTTAAAAATTATACATCTTGGGACTTCTTGGTGGTTAAGAATCTGCCTTCCAACGCAGGGGACGTGGGTTTGATCCCTGGTCAGGGAACTAAGATCCCACATGCCACGGGGCAACTAAGCCTGCGCGCCACAACTGCTGAGCCCGCGTGCTCTGGAGCCTGCGCCACAACTAGAGAGAAGCCCAGGTGCCACAACAAAAGACCCCACATGCCACAACTAAGACCCGACACAGCCAAATAAATAATAAATAAAAAATAAAATAAAATAAAAACAAATTATACATCTTACATAACAGAGACTAGAAAAATGAAGTACTATGATTCAAAAGTGAAAGACCACTTAAACACTTTTTGTTTCTTATGCTCTTTATTTTGCAGCTAATGTGTAAATTGAATGTAAACGCTCTACCCCAGGTTCCAGTGGAACAGTACCTAACAGAAATGGCTAAGAACTATAATGGCCCATATAAATCCAAAGCAACCTTTATGGTCAGTACTTTCAAGAAGAGAGAATTGACTTAAAGCAGAGATTCTTACTGTGCACCAGAAGATTTTTTTTCAACTTAGGTATGTGGCTTCCACCGTAGCTCTGGCAGGATTGTAAACAGGTGACATCTGCACCTTTTCTCCACCCACATACTTTTTCTAGCAGAGCTGGACTTCTGTGGTCAGATAACCCTTTTAAGTTGTTAACAATAGAGTGGAAAACAAAGATGAAGTTACCTGGTGTTATACCTAGAAGCGTATAAAATGTTTTTAGTTCTTAAGATCTCAGCTTTATCCGAGGGTTATTTTGCATTTTAATAAAGAGCTCTTGGAATAAAGGCTACAAGATCCAAAGGCACAAGGCACCATCATTTAGCCTTGTTTCACAGTTTAAGTTCAGTAGTGAAACAACCCATATTCAGATCCTAGCTCCGCCATTTATTAACTGTGAGACTTCAGGCAAGTGGCCTACCCTCTCAAAGACTCAGTTCTCTGGACTGTAAGAAGGGGGATAATAACAGTTAAGAGTTATTTTAAAATCTCATAAATTTGTTGAGATGATTAAATGAGCTAATACGTACGAGGAATTTATATGCAGTACCTGGCACATAGCAAATATAATCAAGTTTTGCTTTTCATCCTCATCATTATCACAGAGGATGGATGAAGCTTCCAAAAGTGATCATGAATTGTTTTAGGGCAAGAGAAATTTCTCCCTAATGCCCTCAAATTGGCAGCAGGTACCATGTTGGATTGTGATTAAAGGGCACACCTGTCTTTTCTGATGCTTTGCTCTTGATGGTTTCCTGAAAGGGACTCTTTTTTTCTTTTCCAAAGAGTATGTGGTTTGTTGAAAAATGACATGTTGTAAAAAAAATTTAAACAATACAGAAAGGGACTAAGAAGAAGTAAAAGCCACATGAAATGCCACCAGAGTTGTGCCTAAGAGCTCAGTCTCTGGACAACTTCTTCTTCCCTATTCTCTAGGTGATTTCATCCAACATTGTAGTTTTTAATCCCATCTTTGTGGTGAGGACTTCCACATGTTTATCACTAGCTAAGGCCTCTAGGCTGATATGAACTCCAGGCTGATGCATTCACCTGCCTTTTTTTTTCTTCGTCTTCTTTTTGGCCATGCAGCATGACCCGCGGGATCTTAGTTCCCCAACCAGGGCTGGAACCCACGCCCCCTGCATTGGAAGTGCGGGAGTCTTAACCACTGGAGTGCCAAGGAAGTCCCTCGCCTCCCTTCTTGATATCTTCACTAGGATGTTTCAGATGCATCTCAAACTTACCATGTCCAAAAGTGCTCTCACCCTTTCCAAGAACGTACTCATTCTATAGTTAGTGGTAATTCTATGCTAGGGGAAAATCTTGATATCTTCCCTTTTTCTCAACCCCTAGCCCAACCAATCTTCAACAAATGCTGGTTACTCTACATTCCAGATTTCTGTCACTTCTCACCATCTCCACTGACAGTACCACGATCTAACCTGCAATAGTCTCTGGTCTGAATTGATTGCAGTACCCTCTTAACTGGTTTTTCTGCTTCCACCCCTTTTCCCCATTAACTGATGTTCAATGCAGCAGTCAGAGATCTGGTTAGTACCTAGGTCAGATCATGTAACTCCTCTGCTTTTAAAACCCTCCAGTGGCTTTTTATTTCACTTAGGATAATAGGCAACAGCTTTCCTATGACTGAGGAGGCCACCCACACCTACTGTCACCTCTTCTCTCTCGCCTCACTCCCTCTACTCTCCGCGTGTTTACTCTGCCTCAGCCACACTGGCCTCCTCGTGCTTCTTCAAACACACACCTGCTCCCTCCTCAGGACCTTTGTACTTTGGGACTCTGTGTTCTCTAGCTCTCCGCCTGGTCCCTCCCTCACTTCAGGTCTGTATTTGAGTGTTCTCGTCTCTGCAAAGCCCTTCCCAGCTACCTTCTCTTCCCTCTTCACTGTTTTATATTTTTTCTCTATCAATCTTATCTCTATCTAACACACCGTTATCGTTCACTTAGTGATCTTGTTTCTTATCTGTCTCTCCCCCTGCAATATCAGATCCACGAGGACAGGGACTTTTGTCTGGTTTGTTCACTGTGGCATTCCCAGCACTATGCCTAGTTTATATTACAAGGTCAATAGATTTTGTCAAATGAACGGATACATCCAGAGTTTACCACTGCTTAAAGTATGGTAAACTTTCTTGTAGACATATCTATGCATATTGACATCTAACTCTTTTTTTTGACATCTAGCTCTTAATCACTGGTGTACCACAGTGTCTGACCTCATAAGCACTCAAAACACAGCCATTGAAACAGAGAGAAAGAAGAAGTATGTGGGCCAGTAAGCCTGAAGTTTGCTGTAACTGTCATTGACTTACCCTGGTCCCTAAACTTCATGAGGGCAGAAACCACGTGTCCTTGCTCGCTGTTTCTTCCCCCGAATTTCCAAGAGTGCTTGGAGTGTAGTAGGTATGCAGTGAACAAATGTGTGGTAAATTGAGAAGCCAATGTGATTCTTGCCTCAGGCTGAAGCCCCAGCAGGCCTGGTTAATACTGAATTCACCGAGGATGTCAAGAAAAGTGCTCTTTGCAGAGGAGGTGGAACTGTAGCAGGAACGGGTGATCCATTTGGGGCATCGCCAGTATTAGCAGCAGGGCCCTCACTTGTGTCATCTCCAGCCCCTTATTTCTCACCCCTTTCTCCTGAAAGACAGGTCAGTATGGTTAGAGAAACTGAATCTGGAATGGGACTCCAAGCAGCGCTAGAACATATTTCTAAATGGGCTTTTGAATAGTAAAATGATCTTTGTGAAGTTTTTTTTAAAGCCAGGGAGCATATTTGCAATCATTTAGCTGATATTTGATGGTTTTTATGATGAATTCATGAGAAAATAGGGCTGTAGTCTTATATCTACCTCTTGACAATACCACAGTATAGACTGCAAAGAACATTTTTAAGAGCTGGTCAATTTTGAAAGTCTTTAATGTGTAGTGATTTAGAGTAGATATATTTAATTACTATGTAGTGAAAACAATTTTCTCTTATGTTGAAAATAGTATAAAAATCTCATAACTTTGTGTACATAATTCTGGAGAAGTAAAAAAAAAAACCTAAAGAACCATATGCATTAATTATTTTTACTCTTTGTTCCTTCGGTATGAAGTAAAGAGAAATTGTTTTATTCTTTTCGCCTTCCTAAGTATTTCTGACCTCTTGAAGCTCTTTTTTTAAAAGATTTTATATTTCAGACATAATTTTTTTTAAATTTATTTTTGGCTGTGTTGGGTCTTCGTTGCTTTGCGCGGGCTTTCTCTAGTTCCAGCGAGCGGGGGCTACTCTTCGTTGCGGTGCGCAGGCTTCTCATTGCGGTGGCTTCTCTTGTTGCGGAGCATGGGCTCTAGGCGCACGGGGTTCAGTAGTTGTGGCACGTTGGGTCAGTAGTTGCGGTTCGCGGGCTCTAGAGCGCACACTCAGTAGTTGTGGCGCACGGACTTAGTTGCTCCGCTGCATGTGGGATCTTCCCGGACCAGGGCTCCAACCCATGTCCCCTGCATTGGCAAGGCGGATTCTTAACCACTGTGCCACCAGGGAAGTCCTCAGACATAATTTGACTCTGATTTTCCTTGCTGAAATTTTTGTCTGAACCACTTTGTGTATTGCTCAGCTTCTAGGTATTCAAGTCCTCTGCTTAAAAATAAAACAAAGAAAACTTTATTATGAAAAATTTAAACATATACAAAATTAGAGCGAATAATATAATGAACTTTCATGTACCCATCCCTCAGTTTCAACAGTTATCAATATTGTGCTGCTTTTATTTCATCTACCTATCTCTTCCTATTTTTCTTTTGATACAGAAGGAATTTAAAGTAAATCTTAAACATTATGCCTATAATTTCATCTGTAAATATTTCAGTATATATGTGTAACACATACTCTTTACTTTCATAATATTAAACAGTGTCATTATGGTTCTGAGGAAGTCGATTTTGAAGCTCTTAACCGAGACTTGAAATGCTGATGAAACCACCTAATTCCTTAGTCCTGGATTGCCTATTTTTTTTGGGAATCAGGGCACCTGGGCACAAATTTTAATATGGCCACCTGTGTGTGGGTCTGTAGTTTTCTCATTTACAATATCTTTCATCTCTTAAACTTTATTGTTCTCTGTCTGCCTCTCCTTGGGATAAGCCACCTCACCCTGGCACCTGGTCAAGTCCTAGATCATCCTCTGGCATGTGTGAATAGCTTGGCGGAGGAGTTTGGTGTTCTCTGAACTGGGTACCAGGAACTGGCTGCCCCAGTTACTGCGGATGTCCCAACACTTCTTGGACTTCCCAGGCTAATTTTTTTTTTTTTTTTTGCAGTACGCGGGCCTCTCACTATTGTGGCCTCTCCCTTTGCGGAGCACATGTTCTGGACGGCCCCAGCCGCTCCGCGGCATGTGGGATCTTCCCGGACCGGGGCACGAACCCGTGTCCCCTCCGTCGGCAGGCAGACTCTCAACCACTGCGCCACCAGGGAAGCCCCCAGGCTAATTTTAAAGCAACTTGTAGGACTGACTGATTTTAAAAGAACAAGGATGGGGCTATGCACTTAAAGGAAAAGTAAACCATTTTACCGTGAATCCTTCCAGGGAAATGACAGTGCCCATACTAAGGAAATAAAATAACTTGAGTAGGAAACAATGAGTCAGAAGCCCTGCTCTGTTTCTGGATGGTGCATCCTTCTCTGATGGCCTCAGTTGTTCTTTTTCTTCCAGTCTATTGAGATATAATTGACACACAGCACTGTGGAAGAATAAGGTATACAGCATAATGATTTGACTTACATACATCATGAAGTGATTGTCACAAGTTTAGTGAACACCCATCATCTCAAATAGGTATAAAGTTAATTTTTTTTTCTTGTGATGAGAACTCTTAGGATTTATTCTCTTAGCAACTTTCATTATCATGTTGTACATAACATCCCTAGTACTTATTTATCTTATAACTGGAAGTTTGTACCTTTTGACTGCCTTCATTCCCCCCTCCCCTAAGTCCCCCTCCTCAGTTTTGTCTTCCTAAACAGGAAACTGGCACCATTTCCTCAAGTTGGGGTTTGAGGTGGTTGCAGTCTCATATCTGGTAAGATTTTTCACTCCAAAGGTGCTAGCATAGTATAGAATCATTTACACACGAAGTACAGCTACTCTAGAAAAAACAAAATATTGTGACATAGGGACTTCCCTGGTGGTGCAGTGGTTAAGAATCCGCTTGCTAATGCAGGGGACACGGGTTCGAGCCCTGGTCTGGGAAGATCCCACATGCTGTGGAGCAACTAAGCCCGTGAGCCACAACTACTGAGCCTGCACTCTAGAGCCCGTGAGCCACAACTACTGAGCCTGCGTGCCACAACTACTGAAGCCCGCACACCTAGAGTCCATTCTCCGCAACAAGAGAAGCCACCGCAATAGAGTACCCCCTGCTCGCCACAACTAGAGAAAGCCCGTGTGCAACAACGAAGACGCAACGCAGCCAAAAATCTAATTAATTAAAAAAATATTGTGACATAAAACATCTCAGGTGGCCTCTTTTTTTTTTTTTAAACAGCAGGTTCTTATTAGTTATGGGTTTCCTCTTTTTAAAAAGTCCTTAAAAAGCTAAGAGGAAGCTTGTCAGAGCCTCATATCCTCTGGGCTTTGGTCTTTACTTTGAAGGAACATATAGCAGATTTCTAATGCTCTTGGTAGGAGGCCAAAGAGTGTATGGAGTTAGCTGTTGGAAAATTAATTTTTACATCATTTCTGGTTTTTGTTATAACTGTAGGATTGATTCCTAAAACCTTTTCTCAGGCCAGGATAAATTGTGCTTAGGGGCCACCCTTAAAAGAATTGTAAAAATGCTTTTTGTGCAAACATTACATAGAAAACAGAGGGACTAATTTTACTCTGTCTCTCAGGCTTATTTATAGATTCAGGTGACTCAAAGGATAGCAAAACAGGCCAGTGGAACTGCCTCTTTGACTCACGTCAGTGTATTTCCTCCAGGGTTGCATCCCCTCTTTCCTTTTCTTTCTAGGCTGAGGTCTCTGGCACGTGGAGAAGCAGGAATAATCCCTTGTGAAAGACGCTGACCACGTTTCTGTAGTGAGAGCTTTCCCCATGCGCTGCAAAGGTCATATGGCTTCAGCTGCTGATACCGAGTCACTTAAGAATCCTGCGGCATCTAGGCCCAAGAGAACAGGTCCCCTTCTAGTACCACAGATTCCAACTGACATGCCACGTCTTCTAAAAACCATCTTTCACTGCTCTGGTGCCCAGTGGCCTCTCATATTTCTGATTTTGGGGAACTAGGACTTATCTGCTGAGTAATAATATCACTGATATTTTTCCGGATTAAAAAAAATCCAGTTTTCCTCAATGAGATTATAATTATCTGCAGGGTAGGGACTGTCTCTTTTGCATTGTCTATTACATATTCTGTGCACCCAGGGCAGTGTGGTGTAGTGGAAAGACTCAGGCAGCACATTCATTGAATGATTACTGTATGGACTAAAAGTTACTTTCAAAGTTGGACGATCTAGATTTGAATCTGATCTCTGCTGTTTGAAGCTGTGACAAATCATTTAATTTCCCTGACCTTCTGTTTCCTTGTATCTAAAATAGGGATGATAATATTTATCCTAAAAAGAGCTAATATCTATTGAGTCCTTACTTAGTGCCACCTGCTGTTTCTAAATACTTTACATGTATCAGCTCATTTAATGATCATATCAGCCTTAAGATGATGATGATACTTTTTTTTTGGCCATGCCACGTGGCATGTGGGACCTTAGTTCCCCAACCAGGGATCAACCCCATGCCCTCTGCAGTGAAAATGTGGAGTTCTAACCACTGGACCGTCAGGGAAGTCCCAAGATGCTGGTGCTACTATTAACTCCATTTTACAGACGGGTACACTGAGGTTCAGAAATGCTCAGAGATGTTAGGGAACTTGCTGAAGGCCACACAATGAAGAGAGGAAGAGCAAGTTTAAATCCAGGCAGTCTGGCACCAGAAAACAACACTTTTAACTACTATGCTATAGAGCCTGCATGGTTTACAAGCTCATGGTGGGTGAGGAGCAAATGAATCAATATATATGAAAATATTTTTGTAAATTGTAAGACAGAACACACTACTGCACCAGTAGTGGACAATCAGTAAATGATTTGGTTGAATTATGAGGTGGCACAAAAAGTGTTTACACTTATATTCTCATGATGCGTGATACTTTTCAAAGTGCTTTCACACATTTGATCCCTCTGGATAATAAGCCACTTAGAATCCATTCTGGAATAAAGCAAGTCATAAATAAATATTGGACAGCCGAGGAAACAGGTTCAGAGATATTAAACACTTTGCTCAGGGCACAAATTCAGTTAAACCCAGCCAGGACTGACATCTGTGTGGTCTGACTCCTGGAGATGCCTCTTCAGTTTGTTTTTGGTTTTTGTTGTTATTATTTGTTAAATCGAAGCATACTAGTTATCAATAATAAACAAAACCATAAAAACAATGATCTTTTTTCCCCAACCATTATCTATTGCTGGAAATTTGTTGAATCCTTTCTGGTTGTTGCTGTTTTCAAAACAAAAATCTGGGACTTTCCTGGTGGCACAGTGGTTAAGAATCGCCTGCCAATGCAGGGGACACGGCTTCAAGCCCTGGTCTGGGAAGATCCCACATGCTGCGGAGCAACTAAGCCCGTGTGCCACAGCTACTGAGCCTGTTCTCTAGAGCCCATGAGGCACAACTACTGAGCCTGTGTGCCACAACTACTGGGCCCGTGCCCCTGGAGCCCGTGCTCCGCAACAGGAGAAACCGCCACAATGAGAGGCCCGGGAACCGCAACAGGGAGTGGCCCCCACTTGCCGCAACTAGGGAAAGCCCACGCGCAACAACAAAGACCCAACACAGCCAAAAATAAATAAAGTAAAATAAATTAAAACAAATAAAAACAAAAATCTCCTCTAGTATTTGGATCCATAAAACTACATTATCTTATAAGGACTTTCCCCCCCCCAAAATGTGAAAGTCTTTTTTTCCAGATAAAAATACAGTATACTTATTGCAAAAAACAAAACGTAATAAAGAAAATAAAAGTCCTCTATAATCCCACCATCCAAAGATAATCACTTTTACATTTTAGTTTTATCCTTCAACATTTTTTCTGTGTATATATACACTTTTTACAAGCTCATTTTATTTTATTTTATTTTTTGCGGTACGCGGGCCTCTCACTGTTGCGGCCTCTTCCGTTGCGGAGCACAGGCTCCGGACCCGCAGGCTCAGCGGCCATGGCTCACGGACCCAGCCGCTCCGCGGCATGTGGGATCTTCCCAGACCGGGGCACGAACCCGTGTCGCCTGCATCGGTAGGCGGATTCTCAACCACTGCGCCACCAGGGAAGCCCTATAATACTATTTTTTAAAAATTTATTTTAGTGGGGACACGGGTTCGTGCCCCGGTCTGGGAAGATCCCACATGCCACGGAGCGGCTAGGCCCGTGAGCCACAATTACTGAGCCTGCGCGTCTGGAGCCTGTGCTCCACACGAGAGGCCGCGATAGTGAGAGGTCCGCGCACCGCGATGAAGAGTGGGCCCCACTTGCTGCAACTAGAGAAAGTCCTCTCACAGAAACGAAGACCCAACACAGCCATAAATAAATTAAATTTTAAAAATATTATTTTATTTATTTCTGGCTGCGTTGGGTCTTTGTTGCTGCGCGCAGGCTTTGTCTAGTTGTGGCGAGCGGGAGCGACTCCTCATTGCAGTGCGTGGGCTTCTCATTGTGGTGGCTTCTCTTGTTGTGGAGCACGGGCTTTAGGCATGTGGGCTTCAGTAGTTGTGGTCCTGGGCTCTAGAGCGCAGGCTCAGTAGTTGTGGTGCATGGGCTTAGTTGCTCGGCAGCATGTGGGATCTTCCCGGACCAGGGCTTGAACCCGTGTCCCCTGCATTGGCCGGCAGATTCTTAACCACTGTGCCACCAGGGAAGCCCTATAATACTATTTTGTAATATGTTTTTAAAAATCTGCCATACCCTGCTAGTAAAGATAGAGGTGTAGCTTCATTTTTATTGGCAGCATAGTATTCTACTTTATTGATGTGCTGTAATTTATTTATCTGAAATTTGAGGTTATGTTTGAGTAGATGGGCAGTAAGTTTTCCCAAACTTTAATAGCCAGCCACAGAAACCAAAGATCCCAGGATAATGATGATTATGCTATATATTGGGTCAATTGCTTTTAATTTTCAGTTGCATTACGAGAGGAGCTTAGTAATTATAAAGATAAATATAAGTAAAAAAATACATGAAGAGGATTTACATTTTATAATGTCTGTCATTTTCTCTTTAATGTTCTGCCACTTGGCATGGTAGAATCCAAGCTCCTTCCTGTTTCTTAAGAAGATAGTTTAACTTTTCTTTTGTGGTTTGCAATGGTAAACACTTAAATTCGACTTCTAAGCAAATTTTTGTGACTTGCAAACAGAATGCTGTAGGTAACTGCTTTGGAACCTGCACACTCCTTACTTTTACGGGAGCCCCATAATGTACTTTATCATGTATAGCTATACCTCAGTGAAATCTGCGTTATGGCATTATTATGGTGTTCTAGTTTTACACTTTACTTGCCCTGTGATCAACAGCTGTACTATACAGTAGCGCATGGAGGGGATATGAAGTGACTGAATTCCATAAGCATTCTGCTCCCCAAATCATTTGCTCTCGGTTGATACCGCTCAGTGTGGGGGAGGGTGAGTGGGTACCTACAATTTCCTTACTCCTAAGGTGGTACCACATAGATGAACCCTAGTGGGGGAGGAGAGAGGGAGGGTCGTTTAGCAAGTTACAGCTTCTCTGAGCCTCAGTCTCCTTATTTGTAAAACTAAGTTACTTATGCTTGTCCAGTCTGACTCAGGAGGTTGTCGCGAGGGTCAAATTAGATTACATATACGAAGATGCTTTTATAAACAATGTGATATCAATATTTGATCATGAAAAATGATAATTACTATTATTACGCCCTTGGCCTCCTTTCTTTACGGCCACTTGGCATGCCCCAGTAGTTCAAGAACGAAATTGTACAGGCGGGCCTACTAAATTCAATTTTTGTAAACTGTTTTGAAATCCCCTGCATGAAACCCGCAAAGTAAAAAAGTACAACCTCCTGCTGATGACAGGTCCTAAACTCAAGATTTGTGGTTAGTTCAGTTCTCTTTGTCATTTAGCTAGGTGCTCTGCTTTATTCACTTTCAGGGATACTTTATTGCCATTTCATCTGAAGGAATGGTAGGTCACCTTTCATTTAAACGGGCCAAGATATCTTGGCTCTCTTTACATAAACATGGAAAATATTCGTGTCAGGTGTTAGTGATTATTTATCAAGCCAGGACCTGTATGGTTGGACTGTTTTGGCTCAGGTCATTAGTGCATGGAATCAGTCAGAAAGCCCATTCTGGAATGGTTTCAGCTATCACTAGTCCAAATCCTCTCTTTTTACGTTTGAGGAAATTGAAGCCCAGAGAGTTTAAATATCTTGTTCAATGCACAGGTTGAAAGGTGATACTGGGCTTGGAATCTATTCTTCTGCGTCATCCTTTTTATTTTTATAAAATACATTGCAAAGATGCCATAAAAACCTCAGAATCCAAGACCACTTGGAGCATGTTCCTGAAGTTAACCTAAAGAGAAAGCTAAGGTCTCAAACGTGATGGGTGAGAATTTGGGGTTCTGGTGGATTAGGACCGGCACAGCCTGGTTCAGTGTTCTCCGCCCCCATCTGCCTCGCCTCCCCACTTCCTTCGCTACCTTGCTAGCCCCACCCTCTTCAGGTGGCCCCGCCACTTCCTGGTAGCCCCCCCACTTCCACCAATGCGGAACCAATGTCCGTGGGCTCTGGGGTCGACCGGATCTTTCTCGCTCAGACTCTTCGCAGCGGTGACTCGGCAGCAGCGTCTCGCGTCATCAGTGACAGCCCCGATTCTTGCTACGCTTTGCGTCGCTCTGCCAGGAGCAGTCACCTCCTCCTTGGCAAATAGTCCTCGGTGGGGTCCGAGTTCTTGGATAATAGGAGAGGGGAGGCACGAGAAGTTGCGGTCAGGGGACGCGGGATCGACAAGCAGAGGGAGATAGGGACCGAAGTTTCTGCGATAGTGTGCAAACTTAGTTAAAAACTCCTTCCGACCTACGGATCCCTCCGCCTGCAGTAGCGGTGGTGAGGCCGAGGGAGCCGCCATTTTGGATGTTAGGTTCCTGCTGTCCCTGCTGCCACTGCTGCCGCCGCCCCCGGAGCTGCAGGTTTCGTTCGAGGTTTCGGGCCGGTGAGTGTCACTCGCGGCGCAAAGAGCATATTGCCTTTTTTACCCCGCGCCTGCCGGGAGCGCTCGGCCAGAAGCTTCCTGTCAATCCCAGGTGTCCGGTCCCAGACCGTGGGGGGTGAAGAGAGGACAGAAGCTGGGCCAGGAGGGGCCCGGAGCTCAGGGGTTGTTACGACTTCTTGAGCGCCGACCCCGAAGCGTCGGACCGGGAGGGTCCGCGCGCGGCTGCGTTCCTTGCTGTGGCGTTGCCCGGCCGGTGCGGGCCTCCTTGGACCCATTGATTTTCTCAGCCTGCGCTCCTCCTTTTGGGGCTCATTCAGAGAGCCTAGGGTTTGCGGGGCGGGTCTCACCCCCGCGTGTATTCTCTATGCCACGTATCAGCGTTCTTGTATCTCGTACCTGGGTCAGGTCTTTCGTGGAACTCTCTTCAGCACTTCCAAATGCTCAGTTGAACGTCGTCTGCACCTGCATTGCCGTTCTTTTCAAACTGGACATTGGCCTCGCTTCTCTCTAGCCTTCCGACCAACTTCTTTCCCAATTTTCCGGGCTTTTTTCTCTCTCCTCTATTTTCTTAAACTCACCTGCGAATACACTGCTTACTCTTCTCTCAAACTCCTGATCCTGCAGGCGTCGATAACTAATAATTCTCCCGATCTTCTTGACCGAGTCGGGACGTTGGTTGTGTTTCCTTGTTAGGTATAGGAGATTCGTCGAACCACTCGCTCAGAGTGTACTTCAACAGTAAATGTTTATAAAGTTCATTAAAGGGCTTTGGGGGGGAAGGTGGTAGGCAGAGGCTGTCAAATGTTTTCTCATTTGTGGATTCCCTTTTCTGTGCTGAACACTTAGCTTTTGGGTACTTTTTGACACTTAGTATTTTTCTTGATGTATATCCCTGACCATGGAACTCTGCCTGTGAAAAAGAATTTTTTTTTTTTTTTGAAAAAGAATCTTAATCTGACATTGGTAGAAAGGAAAGTAACTTTTTTGGCTACTGTAGGGATTAGTTAACAGAAGAGAGGAGTGAATGAAAATTTCTTAGTGATTTTAACTTTCAAGTGGTCTGTACAGTAGTGTTCTTCGTTGACTAACTCCAAAAAGATACTTGGATTGACTTCGAATATTGGATTTTTCTGGAGATAGTTGGATTTTAAATACTCACTTTTACTGTTCTCCATAGTGCTTGTCAGACTGTATACCCCTTAACTTTTGTTTTAAAAATATAGACTCTCCAGGTACCCATAATTTCACCAATTTTATTCTACTCTTAACATATGTTTTGCAGTATAGCATGCTTGAATAAAAAGCATTTCACTGCAATTCACTGATTATTTCTTACATTTCAAGTTAGGTGTGATTTAGTCACCTCTATTTCACCTCAGCCTGCGTTTTAACATCTGCAAAAGAGAAATAACTTATTTGAGATTGTAGCCTAGTGACTGCTGAAACTTAAGTTTATAACTTGAACTGGATCAAATCTTTTAATACTGCTAATCCATGTATAAGTGCGTTGTTCTTATCAGGTTATTATCAGGTAGATAAATTCCTGTACTAGTCTTATGATGTCTTAGTAGAAAAGTGAATGTTTTCATTGTAAATAGTGTTCTTGTTATTTGTTTTAAGGAGACTTTTCAAAAATATATTTACTATTTGTGTATTTACTCTGAAGCTATGGAATTTTCTCTTTTGGTTTGAAGAACTGTCAAACAGAACATATATGGAATCCTCACTCATTTACTAAGTATCCCCTTGTAGTTGTTACTGAAATGTTCCATTTCTGAGATACACTTCTATATATATTTTTTATTTTATTTATTTTTTAAATAAATAAATTTATTTATCTTTGGCTGCATTGAGTCTTCGTTGCTGCGCACAGGCTTTCTCTAGTTGCAGTGAGCAGGGGCTACTCTTGGTTGCGGTGTGCGGGCTTCTCATTGGGGTGGCTCGTCTTTGTTAAGGAGCACGGGCTCTAGGTGTGTGGGCTTCAGTAGTTGTGCACACGGCCCCAGTAGTTGTGGCTCGCGGGCTCTAGAGCGCAGGCTCAGTAGTTGTGGTGCATGCGCTTAGTTGCTCCACGGCATGTGGGGTCTTCCCAGACCAGAGCTCGAACCAGTGCCTTGGCAGGCGGATTCTTAACCACTGTGCCACCAGGGAAGTCTCTGAGATACACTTTTAAAACAAGGTATTGGAAGAGCTATCAGATAGGTGTTATTTACTCAGTTCATTTCATGGTATTATGTACTGGTATTTAAATGTCATTCATTCTTAGGTAGTTTGCGTTCAATTGGAGAAAGCATCCTTTGCCTTGCAAATGATAAGTAAAGTGTTTATTTTAGTGCACATTTAAAAAATTTTTATTATTATTTATTTTATTTATTTATTTTTGGCTGCGTTGGGTCCTTGTTGCTGTGCGTGGGCTTTTTCTAGTTGTGGTGAGCAGGGGCTACTCTTCGTTGCGGTGCGCAGGCTTCTCGTTGTGGTGGCTTCTCTTGTTGCAGAGCATGGGCTTCAGGCGCCCGGGCTTCAGGAGTTGTGGCCCGCGGGCTCTTGAGTGCAGGCTTAGTTGCTTAGTGCAGGCTTAGTTGCTCTGCGGCATATGGGATCTTCCTGGACCAGGGCTCAAACCCGTGTACCCTGCATTGGCCGGCAGATTCTTACCACTGCACCACCAGGGAAGCACCTGTTTTAGTGCACCTTTGATTGATCAGCACATACTTGAATGTCTGCTTTGTCTAAGGGGTTCTTGGGATTATACTTGAAATAAACATTGTTTAGGAAACCTCAGTTTATTTTCTTTTGGAGCAGTTGCTTGTTCTTTGATCTGTTTCACTGACAGCAGTTCTAGATTTGAAGATGAATTTTAGAGTGAAACTATAAAGTACAAAAATTGTCAGCAATGCCTTGGTGATATTTCATCTCACTATTTTTAAAGTAGTCTTGAAATCAGTCGTGTACAAAAACAAAAACTCAAGTTTTTATGTGATTTGTAACAACTCTATGCAAATTGAAAAAGTTGAATGAGTATTTTCCGAAAGATTATTTTTTAATTAAAAAAATTGAATTGGGAAAATACATACCAAAACAGATTTTCAAAATGCTTAATCCCCTTATTTGCATTTGCTGAGAATTTAAAAATTTTGTGTATACAGCAGGATTTGATATCAAAACTTTAAAACTCTTATTTAGATTTAGCTTCAGAAAATCTAAAACTATTCCTTTCTTCAAACTGCAGCAACCTGTTTATCTGTTTTAGGTGCTTATCATTCAGTCTTCCTTTATGAATCGTTCTCAGTTGATTTTGGCGTTCTTTCATCCCTTTGTTACTTACATTCAGTTTCTTTCATGCAGGATGGTATTAAAGTAGCAGTTTTAAAATTAAGGGAACATATAGATTTATCTAAGTTCTTATGTTTCTTGGTTTATAGGTTTTGAGAATCATCTTTGTTAAAAAGTATTAGGATTTTTCCATTTGCTTTTTAAAAAAATTAATTTATTTTTGGCTGCATTAGGTTTTCATTGCTGCATGTGGGCTTTCTTTAGTTGCATCGAGCGGGGGCTATTCTTCGTTGCGGTGTGCGCTTCTCATTGTGGTGGCTTCTCATTGCAGAGCATGGGCTCTAGGTGCGTGGGCTTCAGTAGTCGTGGCACATGGGCTCAGTAGTTGTGGTTCGCGGGCTCTAGAGCACAGGCTCTTTAGTTGTGGCACATGGGCTTAGTTGCTCCGTGGCATGTGGGATCTTCCCGGACCAGGGCTCGAACCCATGTTTCTTGCATTGGCAGACGGATTCTTAACCACTGCGCCACCAGGGAAGCCCTCCATTTGCTTTTTGTATAGAAAATTTTGTATCAGTAAAGGCGTCATTTCTACCTTCAAAGCACATGTAAGGTTTTTCTTCACTGAAGGAGTAACATAAAACGCTTAATTTGCCATGAGTTCTGCTTACTGGAACAATCTCTTGTCAAAGTTTGAAGAGTCCAAAAGTGGAAGAAAAAAACCCCCACACTTGCCAAACTTGTTGAGTCAGTATTAACTAACACTTTTGTACAAAAACGGGCAAGGGTTAGGATAATATGATTAAAATGAGAAATGCTTTTTTCACTAGGTACTTGGAAATTTTGCCTTTTTTGGGGGGGCCTTGTTTTGGCCTACTCAGACCATTGGAGAGAGAAAATTAATGAGTTATAAGTATTACCAGTGAAAAACAGTCTTAGAAGGAAAAAAAATTGTTTTTTCTTTTTTTAAAGATGGAGAAAACATATGTGACCTTTGCACTTTATTAATAATTAAAGACATCTTAAAGGCAAGTAGTTTTTACCCTCCTTTCTCTGTTACAGTGCAGCAGTCACAGTGTAACCTGATATGCAGTTGCTTTGCTCACTCCAGTTTGCATGTTATAGCTGATTGTGTTGGGCTGAGCATCCTAGGCTTTGCAGCTTATCTGGCTTTGAGGTTAATGTTATGGATTCTTGGGAAGAGCAAATATGAGAAAGACATGAACTTAGATCTTTGGAACTGTAAAATATTTGCACTCCCCTCCTTATAAGCCTTTGGGTTAAAATTAAGACTGTCAGAGCATAGATGATGTACACTACTTGGTTATAAGATGTAACTTTTGTAAATGATCACACAGTTGAACAACTCAAATTAAAAGAAGTTCCATCAGTGTTTTTGCAGCTCAGTTTAGTAGCTACTTACTAAACCTCACTCTTGGGAAATTGTTCAGTTTCAAGCTGAAGAAAAGGAAGGGAAGTTAATTTTTTAAATTCCTTTTTAAAGTCTGCACGAAAGATTCCCTTCCCACTTTTTGAAATTTTTCATAACATGATACTTTTAAAATATGGTGAAAATACTGGTTTGAAATAAATGGGGAAACTAACTGAAAAAATAGGTACACTGTGTAGAGTTAATTGAATCTTTGTAGATATTAGGGTTTTTTGGGTATGATTACCGAAGAAAAACTGTTGTAAGAAGAAGCAGTCTTGGGCTTTCTCTGGCGGTCCAGTGGTTAAGACTGCTTCCATTGCAGGGGGTGTGGGTTCGATCCCTGGTCAGGGAACTAAGATCCTGCATGCCACTCTGTGTGGCCAAAAATTTAAAAAACAGTCAACCAAACAAAAAAGAAAGAGTCTCTTTTTCTTTTTCAAAAATATTTACTTATTTATTTATTTGGCTGCATCGGGTCTTAGTTGCGGCATGAGGCGCTCTGTTGCAGCACGTGGGATCCATCTCCCTGACCAGGGGTCGAACCCTGGCCCCATGCATTGGGAGCATGGAGTCCCAGCCACCGGACCACCAGGGAAGTCCCTGAGCCTCTTTTTCTGATAGTACTCAATAAATATATTTGATTTTTTAAAATGTGTATTTCTCTCTGTCAGTGAAGACATGACCTCTGTATTTTCTTTAGAAACTTTACATGATGAAAGCTTAATAGATGGCGTTGATTATTTAAGAAAGTAGAATGAGGAAGTTGCTTACAATTTGACTTTACTAGCACTTGGTTATATTATTCTATTTACACACACTGAACTTTTTGCTGTTCCTTGAATACTCCATG
The DNA here is from genome assembly GCF_964374135.1 of Grampus griseus. Classification (NCBI taxonomy): domain Eukaryota; kingdom Metazoa; phylum Chordata; class Mammalia; order Artiodactyla; family Delphinidae; genus Grampus; species Grampus griseus. The sequence goes on from NC_139013.1 coordinate 44,046,701, forward strand.
TTCTTTCATTCATTGTACCTGTTCTGCTTTTACCTGGAATGCTTTTCTTTCTCCTTCCATCTGGTGAACCTATTCTTCCTTCCTCTCTACACCAGGCAAAGGAGTATAGTACTTTTTTTTTTTTTTTTTTTTTAGTATTTGTTGAATTGTTTGCTTTTCCTGAGCTTCAGAGGACAAGAACTATCTAATTGATGGCATCCCTAGTACATAGCACAGTGTCTGGCACTTAGTAGCTACTCTGCAGAATAGATGATGTGAATGAAAATAATATGGAAACATGTTCAGGTCCTCAGATATATGGTAATTGGTCAAGCCAAAAGCAGTCAGGGTCCTAAGTGAGCTATGGAAGTTTACTACAGGTCATTTACTTGTGACCGATAGAGTTGATGTTAGTGAAGTTTATTTTCAGGTTTAGAACGTATACAAAACCTTATCTCGTGTCTTTGAAAATATTATTTAGATGTTTAATTCTAAAATTGGTATTATCCTTTCCTCTTTGCAATTTGTTCAGACTCTTTCTTATGCAAAAGCTTCAAGTGACAGCAAAGAAATCTACTCTTCCTGCCATCTTTTTTCTTTCTTTTGAATACCTATTATGTAATTCATTATACTGAAGAAACTAATAGTAAGTTGAGAACTTCAGTCTTTTCCCCCAAAATGGAAATAGTTCAGTGATTTGTTTTCCCCCAAAATGGAAATAGTTCAGTGATTTGTTACTGACTCTCCCTTTGTGTTTTTTGTTTTTTAACATCTTTATTGGAGTGTAATTGCTTTACAATATTGTGTTAGTTTCTGCTGTATAACAAAGTGAATTTTTTTTTAATATTTATTCGGTTGCACTGGGTCTTAGTTGTGGCATGTGGGCTCCTTAGTTGTGGCATGTGAACTCTTAGTTGCGGCATGCATGTGGGATATAGTTCCCTGATCAGGGCTTGAACCCAGGCTCCCTGCATTGGGAGCAAGGAGTCTTAACCACTGTGCCACCAGGGAAGTCCCTCTCCCCTTGTGTTTGAATAATCTACTTTAATAGTGCTGAGGATTTTTAAAAGTCTTTAATTCATTTAATTTACAACATCATAGAGGTCCATTGTAATAAATGAAAAAAATCTAAAGACATACTTCTAAAAAAGCTGTTCATTTCCCTAATCCCTTTGTTATTACTGCCCAGCCATTTTACCAGGTTATGGGTATACTTCAACATTTCTCTCCATGCTTTGTTAAGTACTATATATACAACATAAATGTGCATATATAAGGATTCTTTGTTTTTACAAAAGGTAGAGCATACCTTTTTTTTTTGATCGTACTTTTTTTTTTGATCATACTTTTTATGTTACTCTGTAACAAGGTTTTCTTAACACATCATAGTCAGTAAATATAATTCTATCTTGTTTTTTTAAATATCCCTATTATGTCTCATCGTATGGATGTACTCTACGTAACTTATTCAGTTATTTTCTTGTGGACGTTTGGGCTGTTTCTAGATTTTGCCACTACAAACAGCGCTACAGTAAACATCCTTGTACATGTCACCTTATTTGCTGATGCTATTATTTCTACAGGCTAGAATCTCCAAGGTGGGATTTCTGAGTTAAAGGAATTATATTTTATTTATTTTTTTAAGGAATTATATTTTAAATGTTATTATTGCCAGATTACTCTCTAAATAGGTTGTCATAATTTCCATCTCCACTAGCAGTGGGTTCTCCATAACATCACATCATTAGACGTAATTACTTAATTTAATTTTTGCTGCTCTGCTAGTTGGTAAATGGTTTCTCAGTTTCGTCTTAATTTTATTTCCTTGACTATTGCTGGAGCTAGCCTCTTTTGATATGATTTTTGGCCTTTTGGATTTCCTTTACTGAGAATTGTCTATGTCCTTGGTTCATTTTTCTTTCAAGTTATTTTTCTCCTTATCTTGTAGGAACATCTTATGGTACATTAATTCTTTGTTGTATAACACATACGTTTATTAATCTGGAGTTAATTTTTATATAGTGTGAAGGGGTCTTATGGTTTTCCTTTGTATAAAGAGCCAACTATGTCTAGACTAAATAAACCATCCTTTTCTCAATGAATTAAATGCCACCTTATCATATGTAAAGTTCCCATATATGTTTGCTCTATTTCTGAATGTTCTGTTTTATTCTTCCTGTACCATTATTTTACTGTTTTGAATATCATAACTTTATAGAAACTTACACTCTGTTAAGAATAGCTCCTGTCACTGTACTTTTCCATTTTCTTGACTGTTCTTAAACATTTATTCTTATATCTGTATGGGTTGAAAATAATTCTGTTGAGTTCAGAAAACCTCAGAAAAGCCCAGTGTTTTTTTATTTTTAATTAATTTTTAAAAATTTATTTTATTTTTGGCTGTGTTAGGTCTTCATTGCTGTGCGTGGGCTTTGTTTAGTTGCAGCGAGTGGGGGCTCCTCTGCAGTGTGCGGGCTTCTCATTGTGGTGGCTTCTATTGTTGAGAGGCATGGGCTCTATGTGCGCGGGCTTCAGTAGTTGTGGCATGTGGACTCAGTAGTTGTGGCACGTGGGCTCTAGAGCACAGGCTCAGTAGTTGTGACAGACGGGCTTAATTGCAGCATGTGGGATCTTTCTGGACTAGGGCTGGAACCCGCGTCCTCTGCATTGGCAGATAGATTCTTAACCACTGTGCCACCAGGGAAGCCCAAGCCCAGTGTTTGGAATTGCACTGTATTCATATATTAATTTTGGGAGGCCTGACATTTTTTTTTCTGACATTTTTTAATGAGGATAACTTTTCCTTATTATGATGTTTCCATTTATTGAGGTCTTATTTTAGTTTTAGGTTCTTCAGTAGAGGTTTCATAGATTTAATACCTTTCTTCATCTAGTTCATGTACCTTTCTTGCTAAATTTATTCCTAGATATTTTATAGTTTTCGGCACTGTTGTAAGTGGGACTTTTCCCCCCTCTATTTCTAACTAATGTCAAATATAGGTTAAAAATGAATCTTTCATTTCTTATAGACCAGAGCCCCTCATCCCCACCCCCTTCTTGCTATCCCAAATTAACAGAACTTGGATTCATGAAGAAAGTGCTAGGGAGAATTTGTTGTCTTAGTTTTAAATCATTTTCTCATAACTTTCTAATGTCACCGTGTAGAAAAATGCCCATAGATAACTGTGACTCTGTCCTTTTAGGATGAATACCATCTTATTATTTTGAAAGTTTGCAGTTTTGCTTTATTTATCCATTCTTGTAGTTTTTGTTAATTTGTTTGACTCTTCAAAGCAAGAATTCTCAAATTATGTATGTTCATTATATGAAAGATATCAAAATATACAGAGGTTAAAAATGCATCTATATTTACACTAGGCACAGATATTTCCCTTAAAATTTATCTTATCCTTTGGAGCGTATCTTTAAGAAAATTAAGATTTTATTTGGAGAATTTTGTGACAGTTTTTGATAATTGAGGACTCTAGGATATCTTTGCTAAAATCAGGGTTAGGAGAGTGAAAAATTGCTTTTTATTTTACTTGTGTCAAATTTGATGTTGATCATGTTCATCTATCATTGTTTATTGGGCCTTTTTTAAAAATGAATTTATTTATTTATTTATTTTTGGCTGCATTGGGTCTTTGTTGCTGCACGCGGGCTTTCCTCTAGTTGCGGTGACTGGGGGCTACTCTTTGTAGTGCCCGGGCTTCTCATTGCGGTGGCTTCTCGTTGCAGAGCATGGGCTCTAGGCCCACGGGCTTCAGGAGTTGTGGCTCATGGGTTCTACAGCGCAGGCTCAGTAGTCGTGGCACACGGGCTTAGTTGATCCACGGCATGTGGGATCTTCCCAGACTAGGGTTCGAACCCATGTTTCCTGCATTGGCAGGCGGATTCTTAACCACTGTGCCACCAGGGAAGCCCTATTCGGCCTTTATTGCTTTTCATGTGAATTAATGTGATCGAATCGTTCAGTAGACATTTGCATTTACATACATCCATTTTTAAAATCTCAGTTTTGGTTATGGATAATTAAGCATAAAAGAAGATTCCTGTAACACTGTGGCATTTTAGGGAGAATTGAGCTTAAGATCTCTCAGAGGGATGCCGACTGGCTGCCTAGAGAGGGTGTGATGGTATCTTACTGTGGTCACTCGTTTCACAGCCTTAGCCTTGAAGATCCAGAAATTCCATTTCAGTATTTCACCTTGGAATGATTCATCTTGATTGAACTCACTAATGTGTAAGTTAAAATAACAGTGTTGTAATTCATAAGGGGTTGTGCTTTTCTACTGAATTACCTGTGTCTACTTTCCAGGGCATTCTTCTGTTCCTTGTATGGAGGTGTTTGGGAGGCAAGGTACTTAAGAAGGTGATTAATAATCAGAAAGCTGCATTGTGAGCCTGAAACCAGAGCATATAAAGTTGGCTGGTCTTGAGTGTTTCATCATTCTAGGCCACTGTGAAACTTGATGAAAGAACTATCCCTGTCCCACAATGGTGTTTGCCTCTCCAGAGGCCAAAATACTTATCCCCAGATTTAATCTCTTTTATTCAAACAATGATGTACTAACACTGGTCTCTCCTTTTTCTTCACTCTGTAGAACATTCCCTTCTATGAACGCATTCTTCATACAGGAGAAATAGATGTGCACTGCCTCCCCCTCCCCGCCCACTTTCCCCAAAAGAAAGAAAACCATAAAAACACAGTGAGAAAGCTAAGTCATATTAATGACAGGTGGTGTCTGTAAGATATATTGGAAAGTAAAAGTCTGATTGAAGCATAATACTGTTGATCAATTTGGTTTAAGTTTCTTACTATTAAGCATTCTTACTATTTTGATCATAGTATTTTGCAAGTTTTAAGTGCACTAAAGCAATTCAAATATACATACAAGATAAAAATCTGAAATAGAGGTTCTGTGGGGAGCATAATTTGAAATTATAGGCCATATGGAGAGTATGAGAGAGAAAGCAGAGTAACTTCTTTTGGAGGGTTTTGCCCAGTGTTAACTTAGGTCCTTGAGTATTTTCAGCCATACTTAGAAATCTGTGACTGGATTGTTAAACAGTAATGAGTGGTAAAGTTAACTGAGATCTAATTTCTGATTGTTTAGCAAGAAAGACTTCAAGTATAGTGAGTCGATAGAAAAGGAGATAATTTTAATATTGAAAATCGCTTTTAATTTAGGATTTCTTTTTAGATTTAGAGCTCAAATCTAAGCTTTAGGTTTAGAGGAAGAAGGACCAAATAGCAAGCAGGAGCCCCAGCCTCTTGGTTATATGCTTTTTAAATAATAAATAAATAAAATAAGTACATTTATTTTTTTATGGCTGCATTGGGTCTTTGTTGCTGCACACAGGCTTTCTCTAGTTGCGGCGAGTGGAGGCTACTCTTCATTGCAGTGCGTGGGGTTCTCATTGCCGGGGCTCTCTTATTGTGGAGCACAGGCTCTAGGTGCCCAGGCTTGAGTAGTTGTGGCATGCGGGCTCAGTAGTTGTGGCGCACGGGCTTAGTTGCTCTGCTGCATGTGGGATCTTCCTGGACCAGGGCTCGAACCCATGTCCCCTGCATTGGCAGGCGGATTCTTAACCACTGTGCCACCAGGGAAGTCCTGGTTATATGTTTTTGACTGTTGGCTGTCAGCTCAGAGCTCATAGCCCGGGAGTGAGGTCAGAAGTAGGAAGAAAGTTAACTGAGCAGGGTAGAATAGAGGACTGGGTTGAGTCCTTTCCCATAGGTGTTAGCAGCCAGTGCACTTTATTTTGTATGCTTTGGAAAGGACAAGTGTATTTTCTTTAGATAAGACTTCTATCTAGCCTTTAGAATTCAATAAATACAGTATTTAGTGAGTTCCTACTCTTTTAGGCAAGAGGAATACAAGGATGAATAAACCAAATAAGGATCAGGCTTCAGGAAACTTATATTTGAGTGGGAAAAATAGGTATTTCAAAGGAAAAAAAGAGGAGATTATGGCTTGGAGGTGGTATTGATGTATGAGGAAAATCTTTATCCCACAAAGGGATTTGCAGAGATTTTGGAAAATAACCATTTTCTCCATTTGGGGGATAAAATTTAGGAGAATTGGAACATATGCAGTCATTTTTTTTTTTCTGGTCTCTTATACTGTTTAAAATTTTTCTTTCCTATATGAAGCATTTATAATTTTGATTACTTTGGGTATGTAAAGTAATCTAATTTAGTTTAAGCTCCAGAACCTAATTTTGTTTAACCATTTTGGATAGAAATTTTTCCAAAATGAATTTCACACTTCCTTTTTTCTCTATATTTTTCATCATTATTTATCATAACCATTAATTAAATAGAATATATTTAACCACAGTCCTTGTACCTTAACAAGTCAGACTTTTAATTTTTCTGTGTTTCCTTTCTGTCCTTGTCCTAGTGTTTTACTTTTTATTATTAGTTTTATAAAAGATGACAAAGAGGGACATTTTATTTTGAAAAAGTGTACAAGCATGTACATATAAAATATATAGACATTTAATCATTGGCTGAAACCACTGAAATACTAAATGTAGGTGGTTAGATGTAAAAGGAGAAGTTGACAGGCACATACTCATGGTAATAGACTTAAATATATCTTTCTCAGCCTTTGATGGGTCAGGTAGTTAAATTAATAAGAGCAGACAGTATCTGAACTACATAATTTTTAGAAATTGGTTATTCAGTGGATACTCTTTATTTTCATGTAATTGTTACCTTTATTTTTTTAAACAGCTTTATTGAGGTATAATAGACAAAATTGCACATATTTAATGTATAATTTGATGAGTTAGGATATAGTTTTATATTCAGTTTTTTCTACCTTCTGCTTTAAATGTTGATCTTTGTGAACCATTCCTTGATGAACCAGGGTCTTATTATAAAAATGGATTATGGTACTGTTTGTAATTTGTTAATACCCTTAGGACTATAGGGAGACTTGAAGACTTTTTGCTAGCACACTTAAGTATCATCAGAGTACTATGCTCTGTGTATGTGTGTGTGTGTGTGTGTGTGTGTGTGTGTAAGATAAATACTTTAATTGAGGATATTTTTTAAAAAGCTGTAAATTAAGGTAATTATTGTGGAAGTCAAAGGCAGAGGTTTTTTTTTTTTTTTGCGGTACGCGGGCCTCTCACTGATGTGGCCTCTCCCGTTGCGGAGCGCTCCGGACGCGCAGGCCTAGCGGCCATGGCTCACGGGCCTATCTGCTCCGCGGCGTGTGGGATCTTCCCGGACTGGGGCACGAACCCGTGTCCCCTGCATCGGCAGGTGGACTCTGAACCACTGCACCACCAGGGAAGCCCCAAAGGCAGAGATTTACCAGTGATTTGATCTTTTCCTTTTTGATTAATCATTTAACTTTTTTTAATAGTATAGAAGTCAAGTAAGGGCACAAACTTTATTTTTTAAATTGTAGTAAGAATACAATAAGAGCTATCCTCTTGACAAATTTTCAGTTGCACAGTATAATATTGTATAGGCACAGTGTTGTTATAGCAGATCTCTAGAATTTATTAGTCTTGCTACTATGCTTTTGAATGATTTTTCTGTTATATGTAAGTTTTATTTGTTTGTTTTGCTACCGTTTTTGTTTTTTCCCTTGCTGTTAGGTGACACTTTAACTACCATCAGTGTCCTTTCCCAAAACAGCTTCTTTCTCCTGGCCCCCACCCTCTTCAGTTGCTCTAGTTTTCTAATTTGTTCTATTCTGGAAAAGGCTGAATAAGAACCTGCAAATAGAGTAAAGTAGATATTCTGTGTAGGTGTGTGTTGATGTGATGCTCTCTATTGGCTGCACGAGATTATGAAAATGTGTTTTGGATTCTCAGCTATGTTCCATATAGCTGAGTCATTACTATATACATTATATTCTTACAAATTTTTTTAAAAAGCATAGAGTTTATTGTTTTTTATGATAGGTGTTTAAGCTGTTGTATTTTAAGGAATCTCGTGGTTTTTGAGTATTTTGAAAAGCAAGTAAAAACTTTCAAAAAATAAGGAAATCCTCAACACTGTAATAAAAGTATGTTACATAGTCTGCAACATTCATTACATAGATTAGATGTATTTGAACCTAATTTTTAGAAATGTTTCAGATATAAAGCATATGGAAAATAATAAACCTTCACTTACCTACTACCTAGTCTAAGAAATAAAACATCACTAGTATAGCTGAAGTTTCCTTTGTATCACTGCCCCTGATCATATTCCCCTCCCTCCCAGATGTGCCGCTGTGTTGGATTTGACCGTTATCTTTTACATTCATGTTCTTTCTTATTCTCTTACTGCATTTTTAAAATTGAAGTATAGTTGATTTACAGTGTTTCAGGTATACAGCAAAGTGATTCAGTTATACATATACTCTTAATGCATTTTTGTAGTATCTCTAAAGAATAGGCACTTTCATGTGTTTTAAACCTTTATAAGTATTGATACTGTGTATCTTTCTTCAACTTATTTTTGCTCAATTATTTTATGCAAGAATAATTTGTTCATATAGCCAACATTATGGCCAACATTTGTTTAGTGATTACTGGGTGCCAGGCACTTTGCTAAGAATTTTACATGTATTCTGATTTAATTCTTGTAACAATCCATTGAGGTAGGTACTTCACACACAATCCCGCCCCCCATTTTGCAGATGAGGACACAACTCTGAGAGGTTAAGCCATTTACACAAGGACACACAGCTAATAAGTGGTGGAGCTGGGGTTCAAACCTAGGTAATTTTACTCCAGGGTCATCATGCTGATCCAGAAATCACTAAATTTCACAAAAGAAAAAATTTCTAATTATATTGAGTTAGTTTGGCCATGACTAAATTTGGCTTATCATAAATACAATTTTCTGTTCTGTCATTGACTAGCAATTTCTGCTTTTTATTGTGTGGCTGCGATTTAAAAATCTGTTTTCCTCAGTAGACTGAGATCTTAAGGACAGAGACTGTGTCCTTGCCAGTCCCCAGCACCTATTGCAATGCCTGGCATAGAGAATGCTCAGCAAATATTTGTTGAATGAGTGATTGGCACTTACTGGTATAACGTGTTTCCCTTACGTGTTACTTAGGTCATCTCTGGGGTAGTGTGACTAATTGAATTGAACAAGGAGGAAAACGAAGAGGTGCACGAAGCTAACTTCTGATTCCAAAGTTTTTACATTCTCCCTTTCCATTTTGAAATGGATTTAAATAATGCTAATGTTGATGTCATTTATGATGTTGTATTCTCTGTTTTATAATTGTAGTCTAATGGACCCTGAACTGTTAAACTTCTTTTTTTCATTTTCATTTTCTGATTAAAGACCTTGATCCTGCTGCTTTCTGAATTCAAGATTCTCAAACTTAATGGCTGTATTTCAGTTAAGTATAGTATATGATATTTTGTTCCTTATTGAAGTTTGATTTAGTTTATTTTTTCCTTGTACAGAGATGCTTGTACAGATGCTTTGACTGTACAAACAGTCAAATAAAGGGAGTACCTTTGATTTATAAATAATGATACTTTTAAAATTGACAAACTGAGAATAGGATGATATGTAATGTGATCATCAAATATTTGTTCTCATAGATTTTTTTTTTGAAAGAGTTGTGAACTTTCTCCAACAGCTCTTTTTTTTTTTTTTTTAATTTATTTTTGGCTGCATTGGGTCTTCATGGCTGCATGCACGCTTTCTCTAGTTGTGGTGAATGGGGTTACTGTTCTTTGCGGTGTGTGGGCTTCTCATTGTGGTGGCTTCTCTTGTTGCGGAGCATGGGCTCTAGGCAGCTTCAGTAGTTGCAGCATGTGGGCTCAATAGTTGTGGCTCGTGGGCTCTAGAGCACAGGCTCAGTAGTTGTGGTACACGGGCTTAGTTGCTCTGCAGCATGTGGGATCTTCCTGGACCAGGGCTCTGACCCATGTCCCCTGCGTTGGCAGGCAGATTCTTAACCACTGCACCGCCAGGGAAGTCCCCCACAGATTTTTAAAGCTGATTCGATACCCTTATTTTTTAGCTGATGGAACAGAGACTTGGAGAAGTCTGGAGGTTTTGCCTTAGGTAGCTTGGCCGACAATGGTGGTTGATTATTAGGATCTTTCTTTTATTGTTTTGATGCTAACATTTCTTTTAAATATGTTCTTTGTAGAAACAGTGTCTGAGGGATATTCAACATGTTAAGAGTATGTATTTGAAAGATTTAAGAACTTTGTCATTCAAAATCTTCATTCAGAATATAAAACCATAATCTCTAAGGTTTATTAATGTAAGAAGACTTGGGGAGGAGGCCAGAGGAGAGGCTACCTTACTAGGCCCAATTCTGTAGCCCAGTAATTTTTCCTTCCATTTGTTAATTCTTTGACTTTAATTGCTACTACTTCCAATGCATAGTTCCTGTGGTGTGCCTCCCTCCTTTCAGTGATTTGGCCAAAACATAGACACAAGCTTTTTTTTTTTTAATTTTATTTATTTATTTTTTGGCTCTGTTGGGTCTTCGTTTCTGTGCGTGGGCTTTCTCTAGTTGCAGCAAGCGGGGGCCACTCTTAATAGTGGTGCACGGGCCTCTCACTGTCGCGGCCTCTCTTGTTGTGGAGCACAAGCTCCAGACGCGCAGGCTCAGTAGTTGTGGCTCACGGGCCTTGTTGCTCCGCGGCATGTGGGATCCTCCCAGACCAGGGCTCGAACCCGTGTCCCCTGCATTGGCAGGCAGACTCTGAACCACTGCGCCACCAGGGAAGACCAGATGCAAGCTTTTTGATTTTCTCTTTTGCAGGATTTGAAATGGCTGGAATTTTAGAATAGACTTTCTTACATATCTAAGGTAGAAATATAGTTTTGTTTATTTATGTTTGGCTGTGTTGTGTCTTTTTTGCTGCACGCGGGCTTTCTCTAGTTGCAATGAGCAGGGGCTACTCTTCGTTGTGGTGCGCGGGCTTCTCATTATGATGGCTTCTCTTGTTGCGGAGCACGGGCTCTAGGCGTTCAGGCTTCAGTAGTTGTGGCATGTGGGCTCAGTAGTTGTGGCTCGTGAGCTCTAGAGCGCAGGCTCAGTAGTTGTGGCGCACGGGCTTAGTTGCTCCGCGGCATGTGGTATCTTCCTGGACCAGGGCTCGAACCCGTGTACCCTGAATTGGCAGGCGGATTCTTAACCACTGCGCCACCAGGGAAGCCCTAAGGTAGAAATAAAGAGAAATACAAGTACTCAAAGATTTGTCATTGTCCCTCTCCATGTAATTAAAGCATTATCCTCTTTTAGTCTCAGTTCACCTGTTTAGAAGTCCAAAAGGGATATAGCTTAACAGGCTTAACAGACACCTTTTCTGGCCTGCCTGTGTTTGGAAAGCACTACGTTTCACATGCCACTCAGGAACTCCTTTCTAGACAGCTTGACACCTTCACACCTTCATGGGGGTTAGCTCAGTAGAGCACCTTTTAGTTCCCTGTCACCCATCCCTACTTTACTGGCAAAGAACATGACTTCATCTTTCAGGTGAGACCTGCCTTCAGCCACCCCTTAAATAAGGGTTTGCTATTATCTTTTACAGGCTGAACAGTTTTGTTTTATTAGCAGTTAAATGTGTCTTAAAGCAGGTTGGAACAATTAGTAACTTTCTCACTAGCCTACTTAATATCCCAAGTGTATATTATTATACCTGGTCAAATAGGTCTAAATTGTTTAATTGAAGGCTTTTTTGTTTACTTTTTAAAAACTCTAATTTTTTAGTTAACATACAGTAAAATCGACCTTTTTTGAAGTGTACAGTCCTGTGAACTTTAACACATGTATAGATTTATGTAATAACCACCACAATTAGCATACAGTTCTGTCATCTCAGAAAAACTTCCACAGGCTGTCCCTTTTTAGTCTCCCCAACCTTAACCTCTGGCAACCATTGATCTGTTCTCCATCATTATAGTTTTGTCTTCTTGAGAATTTCATATAAATGGAATCATTCAATATGTAACCTTTTCTGAGACAGTTTTCTTTCATTAGGCATAATACCTTAGAGCTGTGTAATGCCATGTAGCAATAGTTTGTTCCCTTTTTAATTGCTACATAGTGTTCCATTTTTATGGATTTACCGCATTTTATTTCCAGTTTTTGGCAGTTATGAACAGAGCTTCTATAAACATTCATGTATAGGTTTTTGTGTGAACAAAAGTTTTCATTTTTCTATGATAAATTCCAAGTTGTGGGATTGCTGGGTCATATGGTAAGCGTATGTTTTAAGTTCATAAGAAACTGTCAAACTGTTTTCCAGAATGGCAGTACCATTTTGCATCCCCTCCAGCGGTGTATGAGAGTTCCATTTGCTCTGCATCCTTCCCAGCACTTGGTGTTTTAGCCACTCTAATAGGTGTGTAGCAGTATCTTACTGTGGTTTTAATTTGTATTTCTCTAATGCCTAATGTAGTTGAGCATCTTTTAAATATGCTTATTTATTATCCTTACACCTTTTTGGTAAAGTATCCATTTTAATCTTTTGCCTGTTTTAAAAAACTGGGTTGGTTTGTTTTAACTGTTGTGTTTTTAAGAGTTCTTCAGGGCTTCCCTGGTGGCGCAGTGGTTGACAGTCCGCCTGCTGATGCGGGGGACGCGGGTTCGTGCCCCGGTCCAGGAGGATCCCACATGCCGCGGAGCGGCTAGACCCGTGAGCCGCGGCCGCTGGGCCTGTGCATCCGGAGCCTGTGCTCCGCAACGGGAGAGGCCGTGACAGTGAGAGGCTCACGTACCGCAAAGAGTTCTTTATATGTTCTGAATACATAACATGTCCTTTGTTGATATGTGATTTGCAAATATCCCAGTCTCTGTAACTTGTCTTTTCATTTTCTTAGTAGTGTTTTTCATAGCACAAAAGTTTGTACTTTTTATGAAAAAAAAAAGTACAGTTTTATCATTTTTTTCTTTTGTGGGTTGTGCCTTTGGTATAATGTCTAAGAATTCTGCCGAACCCCAGGTCATGAAGGTTTTCTCCTATATTTTCTTCTAAAAGTTTTATAGTTGTATGTTTTACATTTAGATCTATGATCCATTTTGAGTTAATAGGTGTGAAATTTAGGTCAAGGTTCTTTTTTTTTTTTTTTTTGGCATATGGATGTCCAGGTGTGATGTGCATTGAGTTGTTCATACTATTACCTAATTATCCTTCTGATGTTTGTGGTGATATCCCCTCTTTCATTCCTAATAATTGGTAATTTGTATTGTTTCTGTTTTATCGTCTGGTCAGAGGTTCATCAATTTTATTGGTCTTTTCAAAGAACCAGGTTTTGGTTTCATTGACTTGATATATTTTTTGTTTTTAATTTAATTGATTTCTGGATTTTAAAAAATTATTATTATTTGCTTTTTTTAGTTCTTTTGGGTTTATTTTGCTATTTTTCTAGTATTTTTTTTTTTTTTTTTTTTTTTTTTTTTTGCTGCACCACACAGCTCACAGGATCTTAGTTCCCCGACCAGGGTTGACCACGGATGACCTGGATTGAACCGTACCCTCAGCAGTGAAAGCTTGGAGTCCTAACCACTGGACTGCCAGGGAATTCCCTCTAGTTTCTTAAAGTAGAACCTTATATTGTCAGATTGTTGACATGTTTCTTTTGTTCTTATACAAGCATTTAATGCTGTATGTTTCCCACTAAGCACTGCTTTAGTGTATAACTCAGATTTTGATGTGTGTTTATGTTTTTGTTCACTGTATTTACGAATTTCCCTTGATATTTCCTCTTTTACCCATGGATTATTTCGGAATGTATTGTTTAATTTCCAAGTACACAGAGAGTTTTACAGTTAGCTTTCTGTTACTGATTTCTAGTTTAATTCCCTTACAGTCAGAGACCATATTTTGTATAATTTCCATTCGTTTAAATTTATTAATTATTTTTTTGGCTGCGTGGCTTGCGGAATCTCAGTTCCCCAACCAGGGATTGAACCCCGGCCACGGCAGTGAAAGCACCGACTCTTAACCACTGGACCGCCTGGGAATTCCCTTTTTTTTTTTAATGGCCCAAGACATGGTCTATCTTGGTGAATGTTCTGTAATTGAGAAGAATGTATATTCTGTTGTTGTTGGTTGGGGTGTTCTATAGATATTGGTTAGATCCAGTTAGTTGACAGTGGCATTCACGTCTTTTACACCTTTGCTGATACTCTGTCTATAGTTCTATTCTTAGAAAGCATGTTGAAGTCTCTAACTATAAGTGAGTGGTGGTTTATTTTTCCTTTCATATCCATCAATTTTTGCCTCATATATGTTTTAGCACTACTGTCGAATACGTTTGCAATTAGGATTGTTGTATTTTCTTGGCGAATTCACCCTTTATCAAGCAGTGGGAGGATAGGGAGTGACTTATGCCATGCTCTTAGGATCACAGCTCCTCTGGTCAGAAGAGCAGAGTCTCCCTTTCCCCGTTTCTAGGTGCCTGCCTGGCTGTTACTGCCATTGCTTTTCTGCCACAGCCAGCACCGTTGCAGTATTGCCTAGGGGCACGGGTGGAGTGAAGGACAAAACTAAACAAAAGAGAGCCTTTTCCTCCATTGTCCTTTATATTTCTTTCCCTGCTCCTTGGACCAGAAAGAGAGGGTTTTTCTTAGAGTTCCTTCTCTGTACCCAGCGAGCACTTCTGGGTTTTGGGCTGCCCTTGGGTACAGGCTGGGCAATACTGGAGGAAAATGATAGCTTCTTGCCAGTTTGAGGGAACTTAAAATTCTGCTCTCTTTCTCCAGTCTGCTTGCTGTCATTTATTTTTCAGAGTCCTCAGGTAGCTGTGGCATGCATTTTGTCGAGGATTTTAGTTGCATTCAGAGGAGAGAGAGGAAGGAGTCTCCATGGAGTGTTGTTTATACCCATCTTCACTGGAACTAGAACTTTTTGTTTAGTTTTGATCTTAGAATATATTCTGAAATATACTAAATATAAACTAAATTCAGTACTATGTAAATAAACTTTTGTTTTTCATTCATGCCTATGTGGACAAAAAAAAAAATGTTGCCTGCCATTTCAGTAAACAAAGAGCATTTCCAGCCATCAAGCCATCAGCCACTGTTGCCCCTGCAGCCCCCCAGTGGTGTACCCTGAAGGGAATTCAGGATGGAGAAAAACAGGATACCAGCCCTCAGTAGTTAAGATGCATATCAAAGGAATGATTTCAGTAAACCTAGACTCTTGCATTTTCCCATACATAGAAAAGCACTAAAATCATTAACTTAAGATGTCTGTTTTTTGTGATTAACATCTTTTTTTTTTTTCTTTTTGCGGTACGCTGGCCGCTCACTGTTGTGGCCTCTCCGGTTGCGGAGCACTCTGGACACACAGGCTCAGCGGCCATGGCTCATGGGCCTAGCCGCTCCGTGGCATGTGGGATCTTCCCAGACCAGGGCACGAACTCGTGTCCCCTGCATCGGCAGGCGGACTCTCAACCACTGCGGCCACCAGGGAAGCCCTGTGATTAACATCTTTTGATGTTTAACTACATGTTTCTTTTTGTTTTGTTTTGTTTCCTACAAAAACTCATGTGTCCTGGCTTCTCCATTACCTCTTTGGAGCAGTCCCTCAGAGCTGTCTGAGAGGCTCTATCCCTGGCTATAGTCTCCAGTAATGCCTCAAATAAAACATAATTCTCAACTTCCATGTGCATTTTTTAGTTGACACCTATTAAGATATTTTCCTGTGATATATAAAGAAGTCAAGTAGTAGTAAGTTGTCATAGCCCAAGGGAAAAAAAATCACTGCTTTTCTCTAAGCTAGAGGCAGCCTTAGCAACTAATTCTGTGACCTTGTGCGAGGTAGTTAACATCCTGCATCCTCAGTTTCTTCCATAAAAAGGTAGTGGCTCTGAGACTTTCCTGGTGGTCCAGTGGTTAAGACTCTGTGCTTCCAGTGCAAGGCCCTCAGGTTTGATCCCTGGTCGGGGAACTAAGATCCCACATGCCGCATGGTGCGGCCAAAAAAAAAAAAAAAGCTAGTGGAATAAACTATATTTCTGTGATTCTGAGGCTGATAGCTGAGAAATTGCTCCAGGTAACTTGTTTTTCTCTCAGCTGGCTTAAACTTTTGTGATTTTTCCCATTGGACTACACGTTTTGGGACTAGATTTAGGCTTTTTCTGATAGTCTTTGTTTGCTCTGTAGAATCATTGAGGTCTTCCTAGAGAGAAGTTATTTCTTAGCAGAGTATTACCATTAATCTCGATTGATTTTTAGATTTCTCTTTTTCCCCACACACCAAGTTAGGGTTGATAATAAATACTATTCTCTTTGAAAGTACAGGGACTTCCCTGGCAGTCCAGTGGTTAAGACTCCATGCTTCCAGTGCAGAGGGCATGGGTTCGATCCCTGGTCAGGGAATAAGCTCCCACATCTGCACAGAATGGCCAAAAGATAAAAAAAAAAAAAAGAAGAAGGAAAGAAAGTACAGTGACTGGGCTTTAGACAGTTGAAAACTGATTTTATATTTAGTTCTTGATCTCTGAGAGCTGTAGTAGCTTTATGCTTTTCTTATATTTCACTGTGTTGAAAGAATATAGAGTATGTTGGTTTTGCTTACCCTTAAATTTTGTTTTATCCTGAAGTTCGTGGTATTTATGGTTATTGTGAAAAGTAGTTCTTTATTTAGATCTCTATTAATATTTTTTATTATTTATGAAAAATTTTAAGGATTGAAATGCCTTGTTTGTCGAGGCTTTTTTTTTTTTTTTCCGGTACGCGGGCCTCTCACTGTTGTGGTCTCTCCTGTTGCGGAGCACAGACTCCGGAGGTGCAGGCTCAGCGGCCATAGCTCACGGGCCCAGCCGCCCCGCAGCATGTGGGATCTTCCTGGACCAGGGCACGAACCCGTGTCCCTTGCATCGGCAGGCGGACTCTCAACCACTGCGCCACCAGGGAAGCCCCTGTTGAGGCTTTTTGACTTTTAAAAAGCTTTTGGTTATGAACAATTTCTAATACACATGAAAATAGAGAATAATATAATGTACCATCATGTATTTATCATATACCTTCATCAGTGATCAATATTTTGCCCATTTTGTTGCATATTTTTCTCTCCTATTTTCCTTCCTCAATATTTTTTCCCCTGGGAGTATTTTCTTTTTTTTAATATTTATTTATTTATTTATTGCTGCGTTGAGTCTTAGTTGCGGCACTTGGGATCTTCATCGCGGCATGCGGGATCCTTCTTTGTGTGTGGGCTGTTTGTTGCGGTGCTTGGGCTTCTCTCTAGTTGTGGCACACGGGCTTAGATCCTCGACCAGGGATCAAACGTGCGTTCCCTGCATTGGAAGGCGGATTCTTAAACCCTGGACCACCAGGGAAGTTCCTCCCCCGGGAGTAGTTTAAAACAAATCCTAGCAATCATATTATTTCATGTATATATAATGTTTATTTATTTATTAAAAAAATTTTTTTTTTTGGCCGCACCGCACGGCATGTGAGATCTTATGTCCCCCTGCATTGGAACTGCTGAGTCTTAACCACTGGACTGCTGGGGAAGTCCAATATAATGTTTATTTTTGAAGTATTGGGAAGAACTCTTGGAGTTTTAATACCAGGTTCAGGTGCTAGCTCTGTCAGCTACCGCCTTTGTGACGTTAAGCAAGTTGAATAGTTGCTCTAAGACCAAGTTTCATCAAAGGCAAAGTGGGGATAATGATTTTCTGCCCTTACTTCAAAATGATCTAAGGAACAAATGAGATGATGAAGATAATAAATGTAAAAGTGCTTTGTAAACTACAAACGCTAGACCCTTGAATAGTTCTTTTAAAAAGTAACAAAACAGGGGCTTCCTTGGTGGCGCAGTGGTTAAGAATCTGCCTGCCAGTGTAAGGGACACGGGTTCGAGCCCTGGTCCTGGAATATCCCACATGCTGCGGAGCAACTAAGCTCGTGCGCCACAACTACTGAGCTCTGCACTCTAGAGCCCACGAGCCACAACTACTGTAGCCCACGTGTCTAGAGCCCATGCTCTGCAACAAGAGAAGCCACCGCGATGAGAAGCCTGCACACCGCAACGAAGAGTGGCCCCTGCTCACCCCAACTAGAGAAAGCCCGCAGGCAGCAACGAAGACCCAACACAGCCAAAAATAAATAAATAAAATAAATTTATATATAAAAAAAAGTAACAAAACAGCCTTATACAGGTAGTTTTGCATAGTTTAGGACACACAATCTTAAGAGGGCCAATATACCAGAGCATATCAATACCTAGGGAACTTTTCTAAATTCCTAATGTACTATCCCTACCTTGAGGATTGATACCATAGTGAACTGATTGGAGTGGGACATCCTCCTGGTATATTAGATTAGAACAACATTGAAAGTCATTGGTTTAGGATTCCACAGCTAATATGTACTGAAGGTGATTGTAATGATTATCTAATTCTATCATTTTTCTTAACTTTGAGGTATAATATGTATAAAATAAAATGCAACTGTTTTAAGTATACAGTTTGGTGAATTTCAAGAAGTGCATATATCCATTTCTATCACCGCAGAAGGTTTCCTTGCATCCCAGTCCAGTCCCTATCTTTATCCTCTCAGGTAATCTTTGATCTCTTTGCCATCACTGTAGGTGAGACTTGTCTTTCTTAGAGTTTCATATAAGTGAAATCATACAACATGTACTCTCTTGTTCTTGTTCCTGTTGCTCAGCAGAATGTTTTTGAGACTCTTGTATGTTGTGTATTGGTTCTGTTTTATTCTGAGAAGTATTCTTTTATAGGGGTATACTGATTATGATTCACCTGTTTATGGACATTTGGGTTGTTTCCAGTTTGTGGCAATTATAAATGAAGCTTCTTTGAACATTTGTGTACATGTCTTGGTGAGAATATATATTTTCATTTCTCTTGGGTAAATACGGAGTGGATTTGCTGAATCATATGCCAAGTGTATATTTAACGTTATATGAAGTTGCCAAACTGTTTTCCAAAGTATTTGAACCATTTTACATTCCCGTGAGCAGTCTGTGAAAGTTCATTTGTTCTATATTTTTGCCTACAATTTTAGCCATTCTAATGGTGTGGAGTGATATCTCTTTATAGTTTAATTTGCATTTCCCTGCTGACTGATGATGTTAGCATCTTTTCATGTGCTTACAGCCATTCATATACCTTCTTTTGAGAAGTGTCTATTCAAATCTTTTCCCCATTTTTAAGTAAGATTGTTTTATTTTTGAGTTGTAGAAGTATATATTCTAAATACAAGTCCTTTGTAGGATAGGAATTGTATTATTTCTCTTTCTGTGGCTTGCCTTATTTTTATAATGACATCTTTTGAAGGGTAAAAGTTAAAAATTTTTATAAAATGCGAGTTATTAATTATTTCTTTTGTATTTTTTGCTTGTGTATGAAATGATTGCTTAAACTCACATTTCCAAAGATTTCCTTCTGTGTCCCATTTTGAGTTAATTTTTGTATATTGTGTGAGGTTAGGGTCCAGGGTTAATTTTTTTCTTCTCATGTAGATATCCAGTTGTGCCAGCACCATTTGTTGAAAGACTGTCCTTCCTCCTATTGAATAACCTTGGCCCCTTTGTTGAAAATCAGTTGAACATATTTGTGTAGGTCTATTCCTAAACTTTCTGTTTTGCTCCATTATTCTCTGTCTGTCCTTAAATTAAGTTCCACAGTGTCTGGATTACTGTAGCTTTGTAGTATTTCTTGAAATTAGGTAGTGCAAATTCTCCACCTGTGGGTTTTTTTTTTTAATTTTCGTAATTGTTTTGTCTATTATAAGTCCTCTGTTATTATTATTACTTTAAAAAATATTCATGAGAATATGACACCAGTAGTGTTTTGGACAAAAATTTGTCACCTGCCATTTCAGTAAACAAAGGATGTTGTAGCTGTGAAACCATCAGCCACTGCAGCTGTCCCGCATGGTGCACCTTGAGGGGAATTCGGGATGGAGAAAAACAGGATACGGGCCCTAGATAGTTAAGATGCATATCAAAGGAATGATTTCAGTCAGCCCAGACTCTTGCATCTTCCCATACATAGAAAAGCACTAAAATCATTACCTTGAGACATCTGTTTTTGGGATTAGCAGTCATCTTTTGATGTTCAACTACATGTTTTTTTTCCACAGCAAAACCTCCTATATATCCTGGCTTCTCCCTTACTTCTTTGGAAGAGCTATCTGAGATGCTGTATCCTGGGCATCAGTAATGCCCTGAATAAAACATAGTTCTCAGTTCTTAGGTTGTGCGTTTTTTTCAGTTGACAGTTTTGTATGCTGAGATCAGTTTATTATTTTTTTCCTCATCACATTTTCAAAGAGTACCTAGGATACTGAGATGATTATGCTTCTTGGAAAGGTGTTTAAATCTGATATTTGGTCTTTTCTCCTAAACTTTCATTTTGTTGAATTGAGCTTTAATTATGATCATATTCAGTATTTCTCTGATACTTTGTTGAGCTTTGTTGAGTTTAACAACAGTTGAGCAGAAAATATCTATCTTCTTAAAGGTTAGGCATAGGCCTTTCCTTAATTTAAGGATTGCCTAAAGATATGGGTTGAGTTCGTTCCTAAGATAGTTTGATATTAGTGATAGGCTTTACGTCATTGGTGTATTTTATGTCTTATTTTGCTTTAGTTAATACTTAACATTTTTATTTGTGTTCTTTCCAGAGGTTTAATGAATTGAGGGGTTTGTATGTAATAGCTTTGCTGGAACTTTGTATTACTGGACTCAGCAAGTCTTAAATTCTTAAAAATCAGAAATGTGTGTGGGAAGTTGTGTGAATGGTTTTGGTAGTAAAAAATATGAACGTCTTTATTTAATGTCTTTCCATATCCAGAGGATGCCAGCCCCCATCAGATTGCGGGAGCTGATCCGGACCATCCGGACAGCCCGAACCCAAGCCGAAGAACGAGAAATGATCCAGAAAGAATGTGCTGCAATTCGGTCATCTTTTAGAGAAGAAGACAATACATACCGGTGTCGGAATGTGGCAAAATTACTATATATGCACATGCTGGGCTACCCTGCTCACTTTGGACAGGTAGGCTGGGCTGAGACCACATCTAGCAAGGGTACTCTTATTTTAATGTCAATAGGTCAGGGATTGTTAGTCTTTCCTGTTGGGGAGGACAGGCTGTTTTTGATGTCCTTGTAGTCTGATTATTGTGGACTGAGGGTAGAATTGAGAGAGAAAGCTGCAGACCTGGGAAGGCATGATATTGCCATCAATTCCTTTCCATTGGGAATCTCTCATTATGTGGATTAGGGTATGTTTTAATGGTGGCAGTGAGTTTAAAGATTGACCGGGATTAACCAGTAGATTGTGATTGTTCTGACAGAGGGCCTGGACTATAATGAGTATACATTTTAAAAAGTTTGCTAAATGTTTTCTTAATTATTTCCTCAGTGCAGTGATACTATGAGGAACACTGACAGATGTTTTTAAGTAAAAGAAATTAGGTGGTTGCCAAGTAATAGGATTTAAGGATTTTGTCCTAATTACCTCATTCCTTGATAGCTATAACCACTGTACAGGTCTGCCTCTTGATTTGCTCCCACATACAAACACATACAGCCAGTCTGGGCATGATATTCTTGGTGATAAGTGCTTTCTTCTTTCCACGTTTGTTGTGGAGATTGAGTCACAGAGAAGGGAATAGTGGGTTGTTTTTTAATTCTTATGAATGCTATTGAATTTTATTTCACTTAAGAATTTAATTATATGCTAAGTAGTCTTTTTATGTTAAAGACTGCAAAATTAAAAGAAACAATGTGCAATATTAGGTACAAGTAGAAAGAAATACTACCCATATTTGCATTATTCAAAGATAATGTTGTTAATGTTTTGATATATTTATCAGGAAAGATGGTCATCAGTTTATCTTCTGTTCAGCTCATTAACTTCAGTGGAAGGAAATTCCCTCACCCTTAGGTTAAAACAAAAAAATAATGGGATTGGGCTTCCCTGGTGGCGCAGTGGTTGAGAGTCCGCCTGCCGATGCAGGGGACACGGATTCGTGCCCCGGCCTGGGAGAATCCCACATGCCGCGGAGCGGCTGGGCCCGTGAGCCATGGCCGCTGAGCCTGTGCGTCAGGAGCAAAAGTAATGGGATTGAATTTTACCAGGCTGACCTGGGTTACTTTTATGCTCATTTTGGGGCAGGAAATGAGATCAGCCTCTCTAGAAATACATGGTTGAGAGTGGGAGAGCATTAATTCCCCAAAGGAAAATTGAGGTGTTAATATCAGAGGAAAGGACCAGATACTAGGCAGTCAAAAACAACAGCTGTCTTCTATAAATAAACGTCATATGCTTTTACTATATCAGAAATGGATCTAGGTGTGGTTATGCATGTAGTATGTGACATAATTAGTATAGAGCAAGTAGATATTCATATATTCTTTTTGGTTGATTTTAAGTAGACTCATTAAGTTCGATAGTCAAGTGAAGGGAAGACTCCTAATCCTTCCACTCAGAGTGTACTGCTGTTAACATCATGGAAACAGTAGATTTATATACTCCAAAGGGTGTACTTTATTTATTTATTTATTTATTTATTTATTTTTGCGGTACGCGGGCCTCTCACTGTTGTGGCCTCTCCCGTTGCAGAGCACAGGCTCCGGACGCGCAGGCTCAGCGGCCATGGCTCACGGGCCCAGCCGCTCCGCGGCATGTGGGATCTTCCCAGACCGGGGCACGAACCTGTGTCCCCTGCGTCGGCAGGCGGACTCTCAACCACTGCGCCACCAGGGAAACCCCAAAGGGTGTACTTTAAAGACAAACTCTTGAATTTAAAATCATAGGATAGACTTTGGTGATATTTCATTTTGTAAAGGAGTTTTCTCTATATATCTCTAAGATTTATTTTTATAACATGTTTAAATGAAACTGCTTTTCAGGTCTGTCTAGGTGTTTTGGAACTTAATTAGATAAAACATTTAAGTCTTAGGCGGAGAGTGTTCACACTCAAGGAAAGTTTTGATACAAAAAAAATAAAGATTTTTCTGAGTGGGAATAGGAATCATAATTTTAAGGCCCTCATTCTGTTTGGATAAGGGAATTCAAACATTCCCTCTGAATAAGTCACGGCCCTATCCGTATCAGTAATTTGGTACCCTACCCATTGGAATTGCCTTTATAATGTACCCATAAAAAGGTTCCTATCAAGATTCTCTCTCCTGCATGTATGAATCACAGTGTCATTTTCATTTAATTATGTGTAAAAACAGCCAGCCTTTAATTGCATTTTAGTTGTTAGATGTGCACTGTTCATTATGATAGCCACTAGTTGTGTAGCTTTGGAAATGTGGCTAGTTCAACTGAGGTGAATATTAAAGGAAAATAAATTTTGGGTGGGTACTTGATGCAGTTATTGGAAAACTTTTAAATATGTTTTAAAACTTGGGTATGTGAATCTATTTATCAATTGTGAGTTTTATGAAATCTAAATACAGTTCACATATTTCTGATGGATATGTAGTGTACAAATTAAGATGTGCTGTAAGTGTAAAACACATACTGTATTTAGAAGCCTTAGTACAAAAGAAAGATGTAAAATAGCTAACTAATAATTTATATGCTGATTATATGTTGAAATGATATTTTAGATATATTGGGCTGAATAAAATATATTATTAAAGCTAATTTCACCTGTTTCTTTTTCACTGCAGTATCTAACATGATACTGTACAACAGAAATTAAATATGAGCCAGATGTATAATTTAAAAATTTCTAATAACCATATTTTAAGAGTCTTATTTAAATTTTACAATAAAACCCATGAGGTAGATAGTATCCTCATAGTACAGATGAGGAAACTGAAATTTAGGGTTTAAGTGACTTATTTAAACTGAAATTTAGAGTTTAAGTGACTTAAGTGACTCAACCTTGTATAACTCTAAAACCTATTCATTCTTTGTGTTTAGTTTAAATTTATAAATAGCTATTTGCTTTAAGTTAATTATTTTAGCCCTGCCTTGCAGTAAAAAGGATTTGAGATGGCATATGTTACCAGCATCTATTTAAAAGGGAAAAAGAATAGTAGAAGGTAAGAGTTAGGAGAAGGAAGAATTCAGAACACAAGGCCTGTGTAGTTGCTGTTAGGGAGGCAGCTCAGGCAAGAAAAAAAAGATTCAGTTATGTGGTTGTTATTACTAGAATTTAAGAGCACAGTTGTGGGAACCAGACTGCCTCGATGTGAATTGGCTTTGTTACTTTGCTGTCTGTGTGGTTTTGAGCAAGAACCTATTGACCTTTCTTGTTTCCTCATATGTAAAATGGGGATATTTGTGATACTACTTTATAGGGTTATTCTAAAGGTTAATTAAATTAATAAATGTTAAACATTTATGTTTTGTTCTTAAAAAACTGTCAGACATTACCAATTTTACCATTTCCTAAGGGACAGCAAACAAAATTTAGGAAAAGCACTGAATTCTAAAAGGGATGTTCTTTCATGGGTCTTTTATTTAGGGCTCTTTTAGTAATGTAAGAGACAATATCCTCAACATTTTTACAACAAAAGCAATGATAGATTTCCTGTAGGGTGTGTAACCTTTCACGTGTCTGGCTTAAACACAACCCAGAAATAAAGTTGAATATCTGAAGAAGTGGGTAGATTGCAGGAGTAGAAAATGGTGACTCAGGGCCCAAATTCTTCACAGATGTATTTTGTTTGTCCTGCACAGTACTTAAAATTGTTTTGAGTTTGCTGTCTATGTATAAAAATCAAAGAACTTCTCATGGAAATCTGGATTTCTAGTTTCTCTGAGAAAGTCAGAGGATTTGGCAACACTGGATCCACATTTTCACATGGTAGTAGTAGGCTAGGGACCTTCTCCAGGCTGGGCATGCGTTCTGTTTCTCCCCAGTTCCATCCTGGCCTGCTGTACCCAATTACCTGTCTGCAATAGTCTTCCTCTCCATCAGTATAGTATAGTATAGCATTTCACTTCCTTAGGTTCTCTAAAGTTTTACAGTATTCTCCATAAGGTCTTACACATCTTTGGTGAAACTTATTGGTAGGTTCTTTGGAGCTCTTGTTCCTATTGGAAATAGCATTCTTTAAATTTTTTAATAATTATGTTGTAGGTATATAGAAATATAATTGATTTTTGTCTATTTATCTGCCTAGCAACACTACTTAGTTCTAAGAGTCCCTGTGGACTCTGTTGTTTCCATATGGTCAACAATACTGTCTGCAAATGATGGCAGTTCCCTTCCTTTTCCATCCTTAAACATTTTCTTATTTCCTTATTATACTGTACATGTAGAACAATATTGAAAAGAAGAGGTGATAGTAGGCATCCTTGCCTTGAGCACACTTAAGCTCAGATTGTGGTCTCCAAATACCCTTTTATTCTAAAAGGGTCAGGCCCATTAGAAAGATGGCTGATCCCAAATCTGGGGCAGGAAATGTACAAAATAAGCTTGGACTGTTGTACTGTACCAGAAGGCAAGAAAAACTACAGAGGTCATTTTAAAAGGATATGGTAGCCACAAGAGGAGGCTGTCATGGCTCAAAATGAGAAAGTTTGAGCTTTTAATAAAAGTAATAATTGTAGTTGAAACATACCAAGTAAGTTTATATCAGTGAGTTCATAATAATTTAAAAATTTTTTGAAAACTTCATTGGTCATCTTTGGAGGATACTAGGGAACTGACTCATTATTTTGAAAACTGATAAATGAAAGAAACAAACATTTATCCTGCCTTTCCTTACCCGTAGTTCCTTGTAAAGGAATTATTGCTAAGTTCCTTCTGAAGGAACTATTGGTGATCCAATGGTATACATAGAGAAATTGCTCCTTAGAGGAATAATCCAGCTAATGAAGAAGGAATGGAAGAATTAGGATATTACCATTTTGCAATTCCTGATGATCGCCGGTGCTGCTCATGTCACAGGAGAGACAACCACCAGAAATAATTATATGCCTCCTGATGAAAGTTCATACCACCACCTGTGAATTATATTTGCTAAATCAAAACAAAAGAAAAACTGATAAACCTGAATCTGATCAAGGCTCCTTGTCTGTTTAAAAAGAGACGTTTTATAAGTGTTCATTGTAGTTTTGTTTCTGTTAGGAAAGCATTGGGAACAATCTGTATCTCCATAAAAAGAATAGGTAGGTTGGGCTTCCCTGGTGGCGCAGTGGTTAAGAATCTGCCTGCCAATGCAGGGGATGTGGGTTTGAGCCCTGCTCCGGGAAGATCCCACATGCCACGGAGCAGCTAAGCCTGTGTGCCACAACTGCTGAGCCTGCGCTCTAGAGCCCGTGAGCCACAACTGCTGAGCCCGTGTGACACAACTACTGAAGCCCACGTGCCTAGAGTCTGTGCTCCGCAACAGGAGAAGCCACGGCAATGAGAAGCCCACGCACTGCAACGAAGAGTAGCCCCCGCTCGCCACAACTAGAGAAAGCCCGCGTGCAGCAACAAAGACCCAACACAGCCAAAAATAAAATAAATAAAAAAAATAAATTTATTTTAAAAAATGAATAGGTAAGTTGTATATTCATACATGGGATGCTCTATAGCAATGAATATGACTGAATTAGAGCTTCTTGTCTGGATGTGAGTAGTGCTCAAAAGATGTTGAGTGAAAAGAGCAGGAATACAATATGATACTTTGTGTAAAGTTTAAAACATTCAGAAACAATTGTCTCTACATGTATAGCTAAGGACATGACATGACAATGATCAACAGCAGTTTTGAGTTTTGGTCAGTCCTGGGATAGAGAGAGGGAACAGATTGAGGCAGACTATTCAGAGGGATTCAGTTGAATTTGTAATATTAAATTTATTAAAATAAATAGGGTAAAATGTTAAGATTTGATAAAGCTCGTTGGTGGGTCAAATTTTTGAGTAAAATATTTCATGATAAATTTTCTCAAGAGAAAAAAAAATGGGATACAATAGGAATGTTAATGCCAGAAGAATGAAAAAACAGGCTCTGGTCCATGTAGATTTTATGTTGCCAAGCTACACAGTGGTAAAGCAGTTATAATCTTGTTCTTCAAAAATTGTGTGTGTGTGAGTGAGTGAGTGTGTGTGTGTGTGTGTGTGTGTGTGTGTGTGTGTGGGTATGTGTATAAACTGGAAAGTTATTTCTGAGCATTAAAATGAAATACAAATAACTAAGACCTAACCAATCAGTTGCAGATCCGTTAATGTTTACAATATTTTAATTGCATCTTTTCATCAAGATGATTGTTCACATCATAAAGCTCAATGTTAAATTAAAAGCAAATGTATATGTGCATTTGACCTTTTGGGAAATTGTTCTAAAAGCTAACAAAATGAGTGCAGCTTTTTCTAAAGGGCAACCAGATTAAATGCTGATAAAAGGCAATATATTTGTACTTGCTTCAGAAAAATGTAACAAGGCCAGAAACTTGGTAAAGTTCTCCTATTAAAAATTGCTTTGAAATTCAAGGAAAATTGGAGCATTGAGTCATCTAGGAAAAGTATGTAAAAATTAAGTTGTTAGGCTTTCTCTCAAATCTACTCCATCAGAATATCCTGGGGGTGACATATATATATATATATATATATATATATATATATATAAAAATCTTAGAACCCTCCCAGGTGATTTTGATTAGTGATTTTTAAGGCACTGTATTTGTTCTAAAGGAGGCTGATAACTTCAGTCCCTTAAGGCTTGTTGCTTATGGCTCTCTGGAATGCTTCTGCTGAGAAAATATTGAGAAAAATTCAAGGATCAGCTGGAGAGAATTAGGGACTATTTGCCTTGGAAGACATGGAGTGTAGGACAGCTGTTAGGGTGCTGTCTTCCATGATGTGGCTCAGTTACCTAAGTGATAAGGAAATTAGGCCCAGATTGTTGAAATAACTCACTTAGGTCTCTTAGCTAGAACCAGGATAAGAGAGGCAAAGCTCCTAACTGGTTTCTTTCTGTTCCACTAAGTGTTATATAAAGAGATAGAAACCTTTCTCAGATGTTTTCTTAGTTTCTAACCTGAATTGGGTGGCCTTCCTACTTTGTTTTCACAGTAGCTTGTGCATGACTGTCACGGTATATATCTATCATATGTTATGATAAATATTCAAATGCTGGTTTTCTTTTATGTGTCTTTCTGTGTGTCAGTGAGAATGACTAGCACATTGGTTTGGACACAGCAGGAGCTTTCTAAATTAAAGGAAAACCACAGTGTCTCAAAACACTTGGAAAATAAATATAAAAAAATCAGTGAGTAGCAAAGAGTTACCACAGTCAACCCTTTGGGATGTAGGTGGGGGGAGAGGGAGAAGGTTGCTGTGGGTAAGCAAGTATCAATAGATTAAGACCGGTTGTTAAGGAAGAAATTGATAGTAGGTGAAGAATACAAAATAACTGTCAGCAGAAAAGAGCACAGCCCTTGTGGGGAATAGAGATAAGAAGGGAGCATACTTCTTAATATGTTCCTACGGCATCACAGGTATGATAGAATAGCACAGTAATTGCTCATTATGAATTTAAGTTATCTTTAAAAGGTAGTTTCCATTTACTGAGTTATATTTTCATATGATTTTCTTAAATTTTTCAAAGGCTTTTTCATGAAATGATTCCAAGACTCAAATGCTTTTTTGCTATTTTTTGAAATATATGTTTAACTTTGGAGGGGGAACAAATGATTTCAGTTGTTTTTTTCCTTTTTAATTATAATATTATTGTACTAACTTTTCTAACTACAAGTTAGATGTAAGTTCTCTTTATCCTGCAGTTTTTTCTCTCCCGGCCCAATATTATTTATCTTTGAAATAAATAATGACAGTTCATCGATGCAAAATTTAAAGGATACAAAAGGATATATGATGAAAACTCTGCTTTCTATCCTCTTCCAATCACTTAGTTTCCTTCCTTATAGGCAACTTGTATTCATTTCTTGACTATACTTCTAGAGACACTTTATACATCTCCAGGCAATGGACATGTATATTCTCACCTCTTCCAAAAATATATTGTAACATACTGTATGCACTGTCCCCTTATTAATCTGTCTTGAAGATTAACCCATACCAATATATCAGCTTCCTTGTACTTATTTTTTTCCAACTTTATTGACATGCTCATGGTAGTAAATACAGCATAATATTCTGTTATATGTGTGAATCTATTTAACTGATGTCTTATTAATGGACATTTGTTTTCAATCTTACTGTTTAAAGTAATACTACAATGGAATAATATCCATTATTTTGCTCATGTGTGAATATAAATGCATTGTAAGTTCCTAAAAGTGGATTTGTTGAGTCAAAGGGTATGTGTGTTTGTAATTTAGATAGACCAAATCTTTCTTACTGCATCTTGTGCCAGTTTATACTGCCATTACTAATGTCCTTGCACTGTTATGACAGTTTTTTATCTTTGCTTATATAATAGGTTAAAAAGTGGTATCTCAATATGGTTTTGATTTGCATTTCTTTTTTTTTTTAATTAATTAATTAATTAATTTTTGGCTGTGTTGGCTCTTCGTTTCTGTGCGAGGGCTTTCTCTAGTTGCGGCAAGTGGGGGCCACTCCTCATCGCGGTGCGCAGGCCTCTCACTATCGTGGCCTCTCCCGTTGCGGAGCACAGGCTCCAGACGCGCAGGCTCAGTAATTGTGACTCACGGGGCTAGTTGCTCCGCGGCATGTGGGATCTTCCCAGACGAGGGCTCGAACCCATGTCGTCTGCATTGGCAGGCGGATTCTTAACCACTGCGCCACCAGGGAAGCCCTCTTTTTCTTTTTTAATAACTTCATTGAATCACATTTTGCATATCATATAACACACCCTTTTCAGGTGTACAGGTTAATTTTAGTACATGATGTTTTAGTTAATTTTCCTAGATGGGTTTGCATTTGTTTTATGAGGAGATTGAACTTCATTTTGTATGTTTGAATTATTTCTTAGTTTGAACTGTCTGTTCAAATTCTTTGACTTTTTATATTCGTTGTTGGTCTTTTTTTGGCGATACGCGGGCCTTTCCCTGTTGTGGCCTCTCCCGTTGTGGAGCACAGGCTCTGGACGCACAGGCTCAGCAGCCATGGCTCACGGGCCCAGCTGCTCTGCAGCATGTGGGATCTTCCCGGACCGGGGCACGAACCTGTGTCCCCTGCATCGGCAGGCGGACTCTCAACCACTGCGCCACCAGGGAAGCCCCGTTGTTGGTCTTTTTAAAAATAATTTGTAGAATCCTGTTGTATAGGATTTCGTGTCTGTGAAATGAGTTGCAAATATTTTTTCCAAGTTTGTCATTTGTCTTTTGCTCAAAGAGTTTGGGGTAAAAGCAAAAGTTTTCTGTTACCTTGGTGGTGGACTGTTTATGGTGGATTTAAAGCCAGATTTGTGGGTTAGCAGTGTTTCAGGTGGCGGTTTCAAGTAGCTTTAAGTGAGGAGCAGTAGTACTAGATGGAAGTTGAGGTTGTTTTCTAAGGGGTAGATACATTTAATTGGTTACTATTTTTTTTCTGTTCTGTAACTCATGTAAGTGTTGAGTTGTGTTTTTAGTGATTGCTGCTCAAAAGTGGATGCCCTCTCCTCACATTTACTGACATCCCATTGTATTCTCCTCCAATCATTTTCTTTTTCAACATTTGAAAACCTTGATAACACTTTTAATGATGACACGTAGTACAGTCTGAGCTCTGTTTGCTGGCCACTGTAAGTGTGAAGTGTGATCAGAGTTAATCCTTCACTGGAGTATGTATTTCAGAGGCCATTTCCAGTATATAATCTTGTATTTTCCCCGCAAATTTGTCACCTTCAAAAAAAAACAGCAGCTCATTCTTAGAGCAAAGTCACTGTACCAACAGGAAATATTAGAAAAGAATTAATTTAGTATTTGTCCCTTTAATTTTAGTTTTTCTTTTGGCTATTTAGTTATTAGGTAAGTTTTAACAGCTGTCACAAAAAGCAACAAATTGTACTCACCAGTCATCAATGACTTTTAGTGTGACTGTCTTAAAACTTGGCCTTTAAAAATATGAAGTAATATTAATGCCTGAGTGTCCTTCTCATTAGTTCACCTTAAGAAAAAAAATTTGGATAGTTTGTGTAATGTTTGCTGTTTGCCTGAAGCATGATTCAGTGAGGATGATAAACATTTCAGTGATACCTGATTCTTAGAACATTTTCTTCTACTGCTAAAATATTTATTTATAGAATGATTAAATGGGAAGATTTAAAAACCTTCAGTTTGAAAAAGAGAAAGATTTTTCTAATAACATTTTAACTTGTGATTTTCTCATTCACCTCAGCAGTAATTTTTCTGCTGACATTGTAAGAATGACTATAAACATCTTCTATTTCAGAAGTTGTTTTTGAAATTTAAGTTGAATGTGTAGACGGAAGGGAAGGGTTGTTAGATAATCTTTGTTGATCTCAGAGGCATTTCAGTTTTCCTTGGGATCCTGGTTATTCTCCCTTTGAGGCTTCTTTGACTTGCTCATGATGGTGTAGTCATCCCACAACCTTTAGGTGTTTTCATTGTAGGTACATTGAGAGAGCAGTTTTTAGATAGCTCGAAACAGGTTTATTTGTAAACTCTTTTACATTTCTCAGTTTGACTTTCATACTTACAGGCAGATTCGTGTGGGAAGTACGTCTCATGTGATCTTACATTCCTGTCTACACCAGTCTGCATCTGAGCCCCTTTCCTTGGAATACAGTGATTCTAAATGGGAGCATAGTTTGAAAAACCCCTCTTGAAGAGTCTAACTTGTGTATGCCCTTTGTAAACCACTGCCCGAGAGGGAATGTTTGGCCTCTTCCATGTTAGTCAAGATGGAATGATAAAGTATATCAGAGTGACTGTGATGTTCAAGAAAGGCTAAGTAGAGAGACAAACTGTTTAAATACAAGGACTCTTTTTTTTAATTGAAGTATTGTTGATTTACAATATTGTCTCAGGTGTATAGCAAAGTGATTGAGTTTTTTATATATATATATATATATATTTTCAGATTATTTTCCATTATAAGTTATTACAAGATATTGAATATAGTTTCCTGTGCTATACAGTAAATCCTTGTTCCTTATCTATTTTATGTGTAGTAGTTTGTATCTGTTAATTACTCCTAATTTATCCCTCTCCCTCTCTCTTTCCCCTTTGGTAACCATAAGTTTTCTATTTCCTGAGTCTGTTTCTGTTTTGTAAGTAGATTAATTTGTATTATTTTTTAGATTCCACATATAAGTGATATCAAATAACGTTCGTCTTTCTCTGACTTACTTCACTTAATATGATAATCTCTAGGTCCATCCATGTTGCTGCAAATGGTACTATTTCATTCTTTTTTATGACTAATATTCCATTATATGTATATATACATATATATTTTTATACACATACACACACACCACATCTTAAACCAATCATCTGTTGATGGGCACTTGGCTTGTTTCCATGTCTTGGCTATTGTAAATAACTACACGGATTCTTAAGCTCTGAGGATTGTGTAAAGAAGAATTATGTAAAGAAGAAATCATATAAAACATTTTAGGTTAATTCCATTACTGGGTTTTCCTCTGGCTTGTGTGTGTTTGTTTACTTCTGTATTTGATTTCTAAAACCTCACCTCTCCATAGTACTTGGTTCGAGCCCTAAGTGTAGCACTTTCCACATTATGTTAAAGTTAGTTATTGTCTATCTCTTCTTCAGTTGTACATTCCTGGTGTTTAGGACACTGTTTGGCACCTTGGTATGTTTCCAGTTACTGAGTTTTTGATATTCACAATAGGAACCAGACATTAAATACACACATGAGCTTGGTGCTCGTTTAATATAACCTGGGAATTAAATTAGGAATTAGGTTTATTAAAACCTTATGACAACACTTTAGTAGTTTGTATGAATATGTAGATCTAAGGTAAACTGCCATTTGGATGGCAGATACCATAGGACCTTGACAAGATGATCTATTCCAGAACTTGATTATTATGATCAAGATATTGAACGATCTTAAACCTTTGCCTTTTATTTAGGTGGTTTGATGATACAGGTTATAACTATGTACTTTAGTTAACCATTGACTCTGGGTTAAAAACATTGCTTTCCTGATTATGGTAGCAATTTCTTAATTTTTTTCTTTTCCTTTTTTCTTTCTTTCTTTTTAAAAATTATTTATTTATTTTTTATTTGTAGTTGGAGTGCCTCAAGCTTATTGCCTCTCAAAAATTCACAGACAAACGCATTGGCTATTTAGGGGCAATGCTGCTGTTAGATGAAAGACAAGATGTCCATCTTCTCATGACCAACTGTATCAAGAAGTAAGTCTTAATTTCTTTCTTCCAATAACTACTTTGTACTTTTAGGTCTTTTTTATAATAAGGCATAAAAAGCTTCTATTTATTGATTTTATATTTACTGTCTAGAATGTATTTGAGCTGCTTTTGGTTCTATAGCTTATATGTAAAGAGGCTAAGCAAAGGATTAAAACTTCTGTAGGGGATAATTTAACTGAAGGTATTGCTGTACATCTTGAGTCATAGCAACTATTTAGCCATGAATAAGCATTCGGACTTTCATAGAATAGAAAGAGCATTGGTAAATCTGAGCTTTCTTATCATATATTTTTTTGAATACCATGAGTAATGAAACATTGTGTTTATTAAATAATTACCAGTGTATATTCTTAATAAATACCATTTAAAGGTAAAAAGAGAGGTCTTGTTTGTCAGCAGTCTAATCCCAGATTTCAGTTGCTGGGAATTATATTTAGCCCTGTGAATTTTTGTGTATAAGTCCTTTTTTCTCTAATGGGTGCTTTACTGATTTACTAGCCCAGTTATGTGTTTAACTTACAAAGTTAATGCTTGCCATTCTGGAGAAATTAGAGGACCTGTGAGTAGGGAATTAACAGTTCTCAGTCTCTCTCTTTTTTTTTAATTAATTTATTTATTTTTGGCTGCGTTGGGTGTTTGTTGCTGCGCGCGGGCTTGCTCTAGTTGCAGCGAGGGGGGGCTACTCTTCATTGCGGTGGGCGGGCTTCTCATTGCAGTGGCTTCTCTTGTTGTGGAGCATGGGCTCTAGGCACGTGGGCTCAGTAGTTGTGGCTCGCAGGCTCTGTAGCTGTGGCTCACGGGCTCTAGAGCACAGGCTCAGTAGTTGTGGCGCATGGGCTTAGTTGCTCTGTGGCATGTGGGGTCTTCCCTGACCAGGGCTCGAACCCGTGTCCCCTGCACTGGCAGGCGGATTCTCAATGACTGTGCCACCAGGGAAGCCCCCTCAGTATCTCTCTTATAATAAATTTCTCTTAGAAAGTTATGGAAGTTTTAGGGTTTCCCTGGTGGCGCAGTGGTTAAGAGTCCGCCTGCCAGTGCAGGGAACACGGGTTCGAGCCCTGGTCCGGGAAGATCCCACATGCCATGGAGCAACTAGGCCCGTGCACCACAACTACTGAGCTTGCGCTCTAGAGCCCGCGAGCCACAACTGCTGAAGCCCCCGTGACTAGAGCCCATGCTCTGCAACTAGAGAAGCCACCGCAATGAGAAGCCCACACACCATAATGAAGAGTAGCCCCTGTTCGCCGCCAACTAGAGAAAAAGCTCGCGCGCAGGAAAAAAGACCCAACGCAGCCAAAAATAAATAAATTAAATAAATAAATTTAAGAAAAAAAAAACAGAAAGTTATGGAAGTTCTGATGGCCATATTGATTAAAGGTACTTTTTGGTTTGTTTTGATTTGGTTTTGGTTTGTCTGTTGGTTTAATCTCCTTTTTTAGATTTCTTTTTCATTTATAGCATTTCTGTATTTGACAGAAAGTAGAATTGGGAATATAGGTGATCAATTTGAAGACACTGAACTCATGTATTTTGCTGTGGTAAAAATTATAATTTAAAATTTCCCAATGAATAATGAAAAATTTCAAAATGAGAATTATGATTGCTTGTAAATATAGAGTGTGTCATGTAAATATATTGACTCTGTGACTTAACTTGGGAGAATCATCTTCTTTTTGGCCTTGTAATAAATATTAATAATGAAAATACTAAATTGATTCATTTATTCAACAAATATTTATTGTATACCTGTTGTATGCCAGGAGGTGTTACGAGCTTTGGGGATGGAGAATGAAAAAAATGGACATAAATCCTTGGTGTCATGGAGGTTACATTTTAGATGTTTAATGTGACTTTACATATTTATTCTGGACAGGCCTCTGAAAGTTCCTTTAATTTTTGTTCTTGTATGCTCTGTGCCCTTATTATTCAAGCCTTCAATTATATGTTGATAATTTGGCAGTTCTGCCTAGCAGCAAGTTCATATTAGAGACTTAATACCAAACTCAAGTATAGGTTTGTAGCTTGATAAAAATTGAAGAATAGGCATACAGGCAAATAAGGAATCTTTGTGTTTAATTTTCATGAGACCCGGCTAAGCCCCAAGTGAATTTAGGAGAGAGCTAATAATAGTTGGGAATTGATCTGGCACTTAAGTTTAAGCTCAGTTAAAGGACTTCGGATAATTCAGTTTTTAAAAAAAATTTATTTTCTTTATTTTTTTGGCTGCGTCGGGTCTTAGTTGCGGCACGTGGGGTCATCGTCGAGGCATGTGGGATCTTTCATTGTGGTGCGGGATCTTCATTGTGGCGTGTGGTCTTCTCTAGTTGTGGCCTATGGGTTTTCTCTCTCCTTCTCTCTCTAGTTGTGGTGCATGGGCTCCAGGGTGCCTGGGCTGTGTAGTTTGCGGCACGTGGGCTCTCTCATTGAGGCACGCGAGCTCAGTAGTTGTGGTGCATGGGCTTAGTTGCCCTGTGGCATGTGGTATCTTAGTCCCCCAACCAGGGATTGAACCTGCGTCCCCTGCATTGGAAGGCGGATTCTTTTTTTTTTTTTTTTTTGCGGTACGCAGCCCTCTCACTGTTGTCGCCTCTCCCCTTGCGGAGCACAAACTCCAGACGCGCAGGCTCAGCGGCCATGGCTCACGGGCCTAGCCACTCCATGCATGTGGGATCTTCCTGGACCGGGGCATGAACCCATGTCCCCTGCATCGGCAGGCGGACTCTCAACCACTGCACCACCAAGGAAACCCTGGAAGGCGGATTCTTTACCACTGGACCACGGGGAAGTCCCCTGTGTGTTTTTTTAATCTGTTAATGAATGAGTTTTTTTATTTGTGAGGTTTTTCGCATTTTGCTTATGGGGCATCATATGTACCAACAGTTTTTCTGTTTAATGATGAATGTTTACCTCATTGTTCATTGGCCTAGAAAAACTCTGACATTAATGATCTTGGAATTAAATCTTTAAAAATTAAATATAATACTTTAAGAGCTTGCATTATGCAAATATTCTTAATCATTGAAAAATGATTGAAGAGTCAACTAAGTACTCTTGGGAACTAGGACACTAAATGGTAAAGCCATAGGTAAGTTAAACTTTATCAGTAATTTTTATCTTAAATATTCAAATTGGTAGACAATAGCAAATCTGACTGATTGACACTTTACCTTCTGTTTCCTTTCCTTTCTTTGTTCTTCAGGGAAGCCTAAAACCATTTATTAGTTCATTTAAAATTACCCCCCCCAAATAAATAAAAAGACCAATAATGAACCCATTACAATGTTAACAGAAATAAATTTTTTTATGAAAAACTATTTTTCAGAACAAGAACAATTTCAGTGAGAAGAATGGCATTATTTTACAATTTTGTAAATCTCTTTAATATCTAACCTAATGGAAGCTAGAAGCTAGATGCTCATATTTGCTTCTGCATTCAGTTTCTTATGTTGCGTTTTGATTAAGTATATGAAGAAGATCTAGCCTTTCGCAGATAATGTAGTTTAAAAAAGAAAGAGGACTTTAATAACCTTTCAGATTAACTATGGATAATGTTCTATGATGGTATATCACAACTCCATAAGTGGTAGTTTCTTTAGGGTTAATTACAATGTGGAGTCTGAAACCATATCAGTGAAGTTTGGTTCTTTGTTATATTAAAACCCATTGGTTTGTCTTACACTTTGAATGAACCTTTTACTCTTGCATGCTTTTTAAACATCATGCTTAAGGCATTTGGAGAAAATTGGTTCACTGAGTTTTAGAGTATTGATAGACTGTCAGGTTCATGGTGGCAATAAAAATATTCCAAAATTCTAATTTTCACTTCAAAGCTTAGATTTTATCATTGGCAACAAATATTGTCATTTGTTGCTCTTGAAGTGATAAGGTTACTTGGCTCTTCTTCAAGAAAATGTTTGGCAAATAATCACATCTTAATAATTATAGTTGTCAGTTATTTTTCAAATAAGAATGATGTTCATTTTAAAAGTAGCTAGTTTGTAGTTTAGCTTGCAAATGAAAGAAATACACAAGTGCTTTTCTCTGAGATTGCTACTTTACTCCAGTATGCATCAGAAGTACTTTATGCATACTTTCCATTTTGTCACGCAGAATGTTAAAAAATGTGCACTCAAGAGTCAAGGTATATGGGAGTTCCCTGGTGGTCTAGTGGTTAGGATTCTGGGCTTTCACTGCAGTGGCCCGGGTTCAATCCCTGATCAGGGAGCTGAGATCCTGCAAGCCGTGTGGCGTGGCTTAAAAAAAAAAAAAAAAAAAAAGAGTCAAGGTATAATAAAACTAATCATTTTTACTGCTTTGTCATGGGCAGTATTAAGTGAAACTCCCTCCCTCCCTCCCCTCTTTCACTCTAAGTGTGTGGCAGTGTATTCAGTGACTACTATTATTTGGTGCCTCTGCCCTGATTTGTGCTAACATGCCATAGTTTTTCCCACCATTGCCTTTGCACTGTCAGTGCGGGTGTCAGTAAAGCTGACAAATAATGAGTTAGTATTGTGAAAATAGTTTATATTTCGTGGACCCCCTGAAACAGCCTTGGGGACTTCCAGAGATTCTTTAATCACAGTTTGAGAACCACTGAGCTAAACGATTTTAAAATGCTCTTAAAGCTGGTAGAAGTAGCATAACTCAATAATTCAGCTTCTGAATGGTAAGAGTTGGTTATAATATGTAAATGAGTTTACTGGTTCAAGCTTTTAATATTTCAGCTTTTCTGAAAGTATACTTCAGGCTGGTTTAGAAATAATTTTGTACAGTAATCAGTGCCTGTTAGAAATAGAATTTTTTGTATCTGTATCACTAGATACTGAGCCTCACTGTAAACATCTAGCTTAGTTTATGATGGTTTAATTAGCTATCTTTTTAGTTACTAATTTTTTCTTCTTTTGAATAAATAAAAGTGTAAAAATTAATGTAACATCAAGGTTAATACTATATCATAAGATCAGAGACCTTATGGTATAGTATTTAGAGTATACAGTGTTTAAGTATAGAGTATATAGTATAGAGTGTTTCTGTTGTGATGTTTAAGTCATCTTAAATGCTCTAGCAGTAGAGATTGTTTTCTGATTTTTTTTTTAAGGTTTTGGTTACTGTATTACTTTTTTTTGTAGTTAGTAATAGAGCATATTAAAATCTTTTAAATATACAGTTGTGCTTCATATTCTGTCATTGCTAGTTTTTACTTTCAGTGGTTTGCTGAGTTTCCTAAAGAGAGTTGTCTTTTAACATCCAACAGATAGCATGTTGTCCAGTTTATGTTGCTTTGGTATTTAGGAACATTGGGTTGCAAGCATGTAGAACAGAATGTCAGTCAGTTTGCTGTGTTGTAATTTGTAATAAAGTTAGAATAAACACTTTTTGCAAAAATAATCCTAATAAATATTTTCCATATTAGAGAAATCATGAATCGTTCAGAGCTACCTCGTTAGATTGTGAAGCTTCTTCATGGAGAGCACCAGGCAGGGCATGTTCATTTCTGCCACCTTCTTTCTTTTGCAGTGATCTTAATCATAGCACGCAATATGTACAGGGGCTAGCACTTTGTACCCTCGGCTGCATGGGCTCCTCAGAGATGTGCAGAGATCTTGCAGGAGAGGTAGAGAAACTCCTGAAAACCTCCAACTCTTACTTAAGAAAAAAGGTAACTTTCCATGAAACCGAATGTATGCATTTGGATTAGGCAGTATTATGGAGATGAGAAGGCAGATTATTCATATTTGAAAGCTCAAATGGTAATATAACTTATCTTTCCCTGTGCAGTAAATGTATTTTAAATGATTATATGTGAATCAGTTGTTTATAAATCAAAATCTTTTTTATACTAATTTTGGAGGTGATTTTTTTTTTTTTTTTTGTGGTACGCGGGCCTCTCACTGTTGTGGCCTCTCCCGTTGCGGAGCACAGGCTCCGGACGCACAGGCTCAGCGGCCATGGCTCACAGGCCTAGCCGCTCCGCGGCATGTGGGATCTTCCTGGACCGGGGCATGAACCCGTGTCCCCTGCATCGGCAGGCGGACTCTCAACCACTGCGCCACCAGGGAAGCCCGGAGGTGATTTTTTTTTTTTTATTGCTATTTAACTCACCAATTAATAAGTGATTGTGAACACTTTAATTCTCTTAATTCGTCATTTTTCAAGGAAATGATTTATAAACAAGCAAATGTTATTGGACCCTAGATGGCATACCTAATTACTTCCTAAGTTACCTGATTCTAAACAGTATTAAACAAAGTGATAATGAACAGATCTTTACAAATTTATTTTAGTGCCCATGTCTTTGTATTAGGGCCTTTGAATCTTGGAAGTGCAGTTCCATGGGGACCTAGATAATTATTAGGGAATGATTTAGAACATACTTCCTAAAACTGATATATCTAAATGGAATAGTAATGGAAGACAGTGATCTTATTCACTTATTTGCTTTTATTTGTTGATATAAGCATTTTGTTATTATTTTATTGTGCTTGAATCCTAAAACCTTCATAAACAAAGGGTAAAATTTAGG
This sequence comes from Grampus griseus, assembly GCF_964374135.1. NCBI lineage: Eukaryota > Metazoa > Chordata > Mammalia > Artiodactyla > Delphinidae > Grampus > Grampus griseus. Next base: position 44,086,410 of record NC_139013.1, read on the forward strand.
ACTTTAGAAGTGAGTCACATAATATCGTCTGGTTGGCGTTTATTGTGCCTCTGTATTAATGGTGTGAGACAAAGCTGTTGAAAGGGCCAAGCTGTTTTCCAGGAACATGTACTGTTAATGATGGCTATAGACCAAAGCCAGTCTTTTCTCTTAAAAAATGTGTGGGCTGCTCTTGTTCAGAAAGATTAAATAAATATTAATAAAGATTAATAATTATTAAATAAAATAATTCCTACAGATTAGGAAAAAAATTGTTTTCCCCCACTGTAGCATGAGAAGAATTAGCTGAAATCTTTTCTTGTTAATGTATCTAAACTTTTATGTTATTCAATTCCAACAAATAGTAGTTATGGTTCCTTTTGCCAGGGGTGGGGGCGTTTAACCAAAATCAGTCTTTGAATGCCTTTCTTTCCTGTGAACAAGTTTCTTCAGTAGAGACTAGCTAACTGAGAGGCGTTTAACTAAGATCCTAAGTAACTTTCAAATGATTTTCTTGATTTCAGTAGAGAGTGAATTGGGGAAAGTATAGCTATTATTAAAAGCAGCAGCAGATTTAAAGCATCTTTCAATTGCATAATGTTTTTATAAAACCTTTTGGTCTTTTTACTCAGAAGAATGATTATCACAGATGGAAGTCTTTATTTTTTAGTTTGCGAAACTCCACATAAATTATGTTTAGCATGTTTGATAAGTTTGTGTTTAACCATGGTCTAGTCGAGAAAGCTTTTGTCCACTTATTTGGTAATATATGACCGAAGAGACAGGTGAGTTAGAAGTTCTCGTTAATGCAGTAAGTATAAGTTGGAAAGCCCTAACCAGTTAATAACTAATAAGTCTGATAATGATAAATAATAAATCTGATACCTAAGTCCTTTCTTTTTTCATGTAGGTGAACTAGTTGATAAGGTTTTGTTGTTTATAAGATTGGTTGTCCTGACTTAATTGAAATAAATCTTCTTTTGTCCTTTTTATGTTTTTTATAGGCAGCACTTTGTGCTGTTCATGTCATCAGGAAGGTTCCTGAACTTATGGAGATGTTCTTACCAGCAACAAAAAATTTATTGAATGAAAAGAACCATGGTAATGTGATTTAGATGCACTCATGAAGTACTGAGGGAGAAGGGGAAAGAGAACAGGCTTCAGGCAGTGTTGGCCTTCTGTCTCATGCAGTAGACTCACCTTTCTACTGTGCTTGGACACTTTTCCAGAAGGGCTAATGGGTTGAATCTCTCTTCTACTCCCATATCCTAGTTTTTGTAATTAGAGATTGATTCCTTTACAGTAAGCTTGTTGTTTTTCATTTCTGGTCCTTTTTTACTATATTAAAAATACTATATTAAGTAATAGTGTAATTACAAATGATCCTAGCCTTGATTTTCATGTGTAAAACCCTTTGATTTCCTGGCTATTTTATAATAGAAGAAAAAGTTATTTTTTTATTGCTTTGCCATAGTAGTGTAAGAGTTGTGAAACTACTTTTAGGTTACTTGTAACAGGAATTTGTAATGGTTACCCAGATATATTTTTATAAAGCTTGAGAGAAATTAAATGAAATGTGGCAGTTCTTTACCGAGCATTTTATTCTTATTTTGAAGTCAGTGAAACAAGTTCTGAGTGAAGAAAATTCTTGTGTCCTAAATGCTAAGAGAAAAAATGTTAACGTGTATTTAATTTGATTAATGCAGTCCTGTGCCTAGAAGACTCAAAATATACTTGTTGAACAAATGAATGTTTAGGATATTTATTTATTATTTAGTGAAAAGTATGGTGTGATTCTTTTCACTCACTCTTGACCAAGCAAATTTACTTTGTCATTCACAACTACCTTGGGTTTTTCGTATATTTTATCTGGAAATTTAAAATCTTAGTAAGATTTTTCTTCTTGAAATATCTATCAAAACTCAGCTAAGAGCTTATTAAGTCTGGAGCAGGTGATGTCCAGTTTATATTGACTAGGAGCATGTCTTTATGGATATTCTCAAATGTAGAGACGTGTATTGGTTCTCATTTTTTAGCAATTATTTTGGTCATATAACTTTAGAATATTCTGTTTTGATTGACATCACCAGTATTAAATCAGCAGGTATCTATTAATACCTTCTTTGTATTCACCTCAATGCTTAGATTCTTTGAGAGATTAAAAAACAAAAATAGCAGCTATCCTTTTGGAATTGACCTTCAAAACTCAGAGCCCTGTACTATGAAGTTGAATAATATAGCCTCATTATTAGTTTTCATTGGTTCTTTTCTTTCAGGTGTCCTTCACACTTCTGTAGTCCTCCTCACAGAAATGTGTGAGCGAAGCCCAGACATGCTTGCACATTTCAGAAAGGTAGGTGCCATTCTGTATATCTAAGCCTTTCTTGATTGAAAATGGCTTTCCTGAAAAGTACATGATTTTCTCACCTATGAATTTTCTTTTGAAAGAAAGCTGTGGAGCTGAATAAAGGACTTAAACAGCCCTGCTGTGTGGTAGGGCTGGAAGCCAGATTTAGGCATATAAGAACTGGCAATAGTGCAGTGTTTTCCCTTTCATAACAGAAGTCTTCTCTCATTGTTGGCAGACACACCAGTCTCTCACATTGCTTTATCTGCTGTTTCACATTGAAGTTAGGAAATGTAGCCTGAGGTCAAATTACACACAGGAAGAGTGTGTGTGTGTGTGTGTGTGTGTGTGTGTGTGTGTGTGTGTGTGTGTGTGTGTGTGTGTGTGTGTGTGTGTGTATGTATGTAGTTTAAGGCAGGTAATTTTTTTTTTTAAAGGTGAAAACTGCAAACTGAAATTTGACATTACTTTTACCTAACATAGGGTCCCGCACTATTCATTTTACGCTGTGGTGACTCCAGTGATGGAAGTCTCTAGCTTTCTTAAGTCCCTCCCTCCCTTTCTTAGAGCATTCTAAAGTGGAAATTTTTTTCTCCACTTATGTTTAGAAGGGACTAGTAAGGAGGACTCAGAGAAAGACTGTTCTTTGGGTAATTACATGCATTTCAGTTCCTTTTATAGGGTGCTGATCACTCCATAAATTGGGCTTACTTTGTACTTTAGATCTAATGAAGCTCTAATAGCAGCTCTTTTTTGGGAGGCTTTTTTGCCCCCTTAGATGTTCATGTATTGATTAAATTATTATAAAATAGTATGAGGCCCGTATCTGTCCCTAATGCTTGCTTTGTATGTTTTGTTCCTGTTGTCTGTTTGGAATCCTGCTGTATGTTAGAATGAAAAGGTAAGAATTAACCCTCTTTTAGATGGTGCATGCTGGCATTAGGTCCTTAGTGGCTTTTGTGTATCCATCCACAAATGTGGCTTTTAAAAATATACTAATGCTGAAGTTGTGCTTAATACTATGTTATTTGTCCTAGCATTTTTGGCTAACTTCCTAGTCCAGGTTTTGTCTTGTCACTTAAACTCCTGACTCCAAAGTCAGCCTTGGATTTCAGTTGCAGCCTTTCCTGATTTGTAAGCCTCCTTCTCTGCCTTTCCTTTGTCTTCACTTGAGAAACTTTGAGCAGTTTCCCATTGGTGATGGCAGTTCCAGATCAGTTTGGATCCTTGACACCAAACACTGCTTCTTCTTGAAGCAGATATTTTAGAGCCGTGTGGGTAACCCCATGCTTTAAAAAGCTCCGTACGTACTTCTGAACTTTCAGTTCGGACTTAGAGCTTTAATTTCCCCCTTACTTGCCCTCAGTCTTGCCTTGAAGTTTTGGAATATTAAAAGTTTTTTGAGGTAGAGTGGGTGGGCATCAACTGATTTTCATGGCTGCAGCCTTTCCCTTTGTCATTTTATTTTGTTTGTCTTGTCATCAGTTTTAGTAACTTGCATTTTTGTCAGAAAAATAAAGCTGGATTCCAGGAATTTGTATGCAGAACACTTAGACATTTGTGCTTTTTGTCCCGGGTGCTCTTATGTGGTGTGAGTTTAGTAGCTGAAGGAAAAAGGACTTCTCTGAGACAGAAACCAGATTTTTTAAAAAAAATAATTATTTTTTTTGGCTGCGTCAGGTCTTAGTTGTGGCACGTGGGATCTTTCTTTGTGGTGCGCTGTCTCTTCATTGTGGTGCATGGGCTTCTCTCTAGTTGTGGTGTGCGGGTTTTTCTCTCTTTAGTTGTGCACGCGGGCTCCAGGCTGCATGGGCTCTGTAGTTTGTGGCATGCGGGCTCTCTCATTGAGGCACGTGAGCTCAGTAGTTGTGGCACAGGCTTAGTTGCCCTGTGGCATGAAGGATCTTAGTTCCCTGACCAGGGATCGAACCTGTGTTCCCTGCATTGGAAGGCAGGTTCCTTACCACTGGACCACCAGGGAAGTCCCCAGAAACCAGATTTTAAAAAGTAATTGAGGGCTTCCCTGGTGGCGCAGTGGTTGAGAGTCCACCTGCCGATGCAGGGGACACGGGTTCGTGTCCCGGTCCGGGAAGATCCCACATACCGCAGAGCGGCTAGGCCCGTGAGCCATGGCCGCTGAGCCTGCGCGTCCGGAGCCTGTGCTCCACAACGGGAGAGGCCACAGCAGTGAGAGGCCCACATACCGCAAAAAGTAATTGAGGATATGGGTAGTACAAAAAAGGAGACCATTGGGAAGTATGCAAGGCGAACTACTTTTTGTGCAGAGCTTGGTAATTAGATGATCCCGGTTTTATTACATTTTAAAGCAGTTTATACAGTTATATTATTCTGACCTCTAATATGAATCTGTCCACAGTTGACAGAGTTAATGAGGATTCTGTTTAGAATTTACAGGTCATTATAGCTTAGATTTGTTTTAATCTTGGAATTGTCCAAATTAGATTTTTGTTTAGGTGACTTACGGAGTGCTTAATTGAAGTGTTATGGCCAAACTTATTTAAATTCCCACAGATTATGTTGTCTTGTATTTAGCAATAGACTTAGTGTTGTAAATGTTTTGAGTGTGTACCTTGGGCAGAGCTTGGCTTTTGTTTCAGTCTTGATCCCCTTTTAGAATTGGAGAGTAGGGAGGAATCCAAATACGATGAGAAAAAAATAATTGAGTTGCAGCAAAGTTGGGGCTGTTTTGACTGCCTCCAAAAGAGATAGGATTCAGTTCGCTTTGGACACTTCTTAATGTTAGGTGATTAGAATTGTTTATATAGCTAAATTGAGTTTGTAGTTTGAGACTGGAAATGTTCTTATTGTGGCAAACATTTTGGAATAGGGTTTTAACCTTAAATGATTGATCAGCTGAGTTTGAAATGAATGATAATATTTAAAGCATTTTTAAGTTCAGCTTGGGAGTAAAATTGCGTCTACTATGTACTGTCAGTCAGTCTAATGGACAGAGTAAAAAGAAGAAGGGCATTCTGACCATAAGGAATGTATAGTTTCATCAGTGAGATAAGACAGGCAACAAATGTATAATTAGGTGCTGAAATTAAATTTTACCTAAAATTATGTCATATGAGTTAAGAATAGGAAAAGGACATTATTCATGGCCTTGCTGTCTTCCTAAAGTGAAGGATACAATTTTTCATGTGTCTTTTCCACTTAGTCAGTGTTGGAGGCTTTTGTATTCCCTGTTGTTTGTTGGAAAAGGATATAATTAGCCAAATATTAAGAGGGGAGAATTTTTTTCTCTATTTGAGATAGTTTGTTTTAAGACTATAATTTTAATAAAATCACCAGTATTTTGGGTGTGATAACATTTTATATCCACATGTGTTGAATGTATTAAAAACTGAATATATTTGTGCAACCTTGGTGTGTCAAGTCCTATAGAAGTAGAAATGCAATATGCCCCATAGGTACCTGTTTTACTTCGTTCTCAGAGGCTTTCTAACCTACTGTTATTTATAGTACCTTTGCATGTATAACTCTGGAGTAAAAATATCTGGTTTGTTTTTAATTCAGATATACCTTCTTGAGTTCTTGGCCAGAATACTCCTAAGTTATATTTATCAAACATCAACAGTATACTAGTATATTGTATCAGTAGAATTTGCTTGGACTCAGACCCTTGCATCCTTTTTCTAAGTCAAATTACCTGCCTATTCATGAGAAATTCTTTGATGTTCACTGTTTTTTGATGCATCTCTCTTCCCCCCAGCTTGTGCCCCAGTTAGTTCGTATTCTAAAGAACCTCATCATGTCCGGATATTCACCAGAACATGATGTTTCTGGGATCAGTGACCCCTTTTTGCAGGTGAGGTCGAAAGAAAGTTTTGGATAAATGATATATTTTGGAATAGATTTTTCCTTCCTCTTATGTTTGTGTTGGGTAGAGATTTGGTAGTTAATTGATTAAACTAATTACATTAACAAATGAATAGTGACACAATTCTGTATGAGATTAATAGGATAAAATTATAGTTGTAATAGTCAAATCATATACTACATGGAAACTTGATTTACCAATATAATACAGCTCTGCAGGTGGTGGTAACCTTTGGCTGTGAAGTGTCAAAGTGTGGGTTGTCTAATAACTTCATTAAGACATAGAACCATATATAACTTCTCTAAAGATAATGTTTAAATTTCTTCTGTTTGAATTTTACCATTTCTGTTGGGATCTAAGACTTCATTTAAGTTATTTGAATTTCATATCAAGCAAAGTTCCTTTGTGCCAGGCGGAATTTGTTGACATTTGTCATATTTTGCACATTAGGTACGAATTTTGCGGTTATTAAGAATTTTAGGACGAAATGATGATGACTCAAGTGAAGCTATGAATGATATATTAGCACAGGTGAGTACTTAAACTTGCATTTAAGTAAACACTCATTTTAGTAAAGCAAGGAGTAGAATGATTTTGAGTATATGGAGCAGTTTTTATTTGTGTTTTCTAATTGGTGGCTGTAATCAGTCACAAAATGTCTCCTGTTACCTCTGGATATTTTTTGGAAGCATTGTTTTGTCACTTTTGTAACACCCTCTGTGTCTTTTCAGGTTGCCACTAATACGGAGACTAGTAAAAATGTAGGAAATGCTATTCTTTATGAAACGGTTTTGACTATCATGGATATTAAGTCAGAGAGTGGACTGCGAGTAAGTCTTTTTAATCTTTTCTTCTCTAAACATTTTATTTAAAATAATTGACTTGGATTTTGGAAATGAATTCCATTTGGAAATTAACTTTAGTAAAGAATGATGCAGAATGTATAGTGCTTTTTTTTGGTATCTGAAGTATCATTTTCTCCACTGAAGGCTTAATATTGATTATAATAGAAATTGGAAGAGCTTAGGTATGGTTAGACACATAGATAATGTTAAGTGAAGGAAAATTTTCTTTCTTTCTCTTTTTTTTTTTCTTTTTTGACCACACCATGTGGCATATGAGATCTTAGTTCCCCGACCAGGGATCGAACCCATGTCCCCTGCATTGGAAGCGGGAAGTCTTAACCACTGGACCGCCAGGGAAGTCCCAAGGAAGCATTTCTGAATGAGCTTTTTTAAAGCCATGATTTGAGTTGGGCTCAATCACTTCAAATGAGACATGATATTTGAGTTAATTCATTTCTCTAAATTTTTATTTGAGAAATAAACACAAAGTAAAAGAATTCAAACAGTACAAAAGGTATGCAGGGAGGAAGATGTCTGTCTGTAGCTTTCATGTGTAGACTCTCAATTTTTCTAGTGGGAAATACGGTTACCATTTTCTTTTCTTTTTTTTTTAAACATCTTTATTGGAGTATAATTGCTTTACAATATGGTGTTAGTTTCTGCTGTTTAACAATGTGAATCAGCTATATGTATACATATATACCCTCCCTCTTGTCTCTCCCTCCCACCCTCCCTACTCCACCCCTCTAGGTGGTCACAAAGCACCAAGCTGATGCAGCTGCTTCCCACTAGCTATCTGTTTTACATTTGGTAGTGTAAATGTGTTAATGCTACTCTCACCATTTTCTAATGTACTTTTTTTTGGAGATATTTTATCCATATTTAAATGTGTCTGTACATGTGTATTTCTTGTCTATCCCACTTTTAAAAACTTTTTATTTAAAATAATTTTAGACTTACACAAAAGTTGCAAAAATAGTTCAGAGTCCAATATTACCATTCGCTCAGCTTCCCCTAATGTTAGCATCTTGTATAACTGTAGTATAATTATCAAAACTAAGAAGTTAATATTGGTTCAGTACCATTAACCATATTACAGACTTTATTCAGATTTCACCAGTTTTTCTACTGATGACTAATCCTTGATCCCACATTGCATCTATTGTCATGTCTCCTTAGTCTCCTCTAATCTATGACATTTCCTTCGTCTTTCCTTCATTTTTGTGACTTTGACACTTTTGAAGAGTACTGATCAGTTACTTTGTAGAATGTCCCTCAATTTGGCTCTGTCTGATATATTCTTTTTTTTTTTAATATTTATTTATTTATTTGGTTGTGCCAGGTCTTAGTTGTGGCATGCGGGCTCCTTGGTTGTGGCATGCGAACTCTTAGTTGTGGCATGCGTGTGGGATCCAGTTCTCTGATCAGGGATTGAACCCGGGCCCCCTGCACTGGGAGCATGGAGTCTTAACCACTGCGCCACCAGAGAAGTCCCTGATATATTCTTTTTTTAAAAATTTTTTCTAAATTTATTTTTTGGCTGCTTTGGGTCTTTGTTGCTGTATGCGGGCTTTCTCTAGTTGTGGCGAGCAGGGGCTACTCTTTGTTGCGGTAAGCAGGCTTCTCATTGCAGTGGCTTCTCTTGTTTGGAGCACGATCTCTAGGCACGGGGCTTCAGTAGTTGCGGCACACGGGCTCAGTAGTTGTGGCTTGCGGGCTCTAGAGCGCAGGCTCAGTAGTTGTGGCAAATGGACTTAGTTGCTCTGCAGCATGTGAGATCTTCCTGGACCAAGGCTCGAACCCGTGTCCCCTGTATTGGCAGGCGGATTCCTAACCACTGTGCCACCAGGGAAGTCCCCCCACCCCGATACATTCTTTTTTTTTTTTGCGGTACGCGGGCCTCTCACTGCTGTGGCCTCTCCCGTTGCGGAGCACAGGCTCCGGACGCGCAGGCTCAGCCGCCATGGCTCACGGGCCCAGCCGTTCCGCGGCATGTGGGATCTTCCCGGACCAGGGCACGAACCCGTGTCCCCTGCATCGGCAGGCGGACTCTCAACCACTGCACCACCAGGGGAAGCCCCCAATACATTCTTATAATTAGTTTGAGGTTATGCTTTTTTGGCAAGACTACCACAGAAGTGGTGTGCCCTTCTCAGCTTCATATCAGGAGGTACCTGCTATCTGTTTGTCTCATTACTGGTGATATTAAGCTTGATCTTTTGGTTAAGGTGGTGTCTCTCCACTGTATAATTGTTTTTTTCCCCCTTTGTAATTATAATATTTTGGAGGAAACACTTTGACACTATGCAGATATTCTGTTCTCCTCAGACTTTTACCTGCCATTTCAGTACCCATCAGAGGATCTTGTCTGCAACAGTTATTAGGGTGGTGTTCTAATGATACCGTTCTATTTCCCTCATTTTTTCCTCATTAAATAATTGGAATTCTTCTATAAGGAAAAACTCTCCCTCAAGAATTTATTCATTCTTTCAACCATTTATTAGTATAATAATTGCTAACCCATAGCTTTGTAAGAAACAAATTTACTAACTACAGTATTTGTGTATAGTTCTTTTTGTCATCTGGGTTGTTCTGCACCTTACACATTTCATGTTAGGTGAAAACATTATGTTGGAACTAGTTTATATTCATGTATAGAGACCATTTTCATTTTTAAAAAGGTTGTGGTAGAATATTCATAACATAAAATTTATCATTTTAACCATTTCTAATTCTGTAGTTCAGTGGCATTAAGCACATTCACAGTGTTTTGCAACCTACACAGCCATTTATCTTCAGAACTGTTTGGCCTTCCGAAACTGAATCTACGTACCTATTAAACAATAACTCTCCCTTATCCCCTGTCCCCAACCCCTGGCAACCACCGTTCTACCTTCTATCTCTATGGATTTGCCTGTTCAGGACATTTCACATAAATGGAATCATATAATATGGGGTGTTTGTGTCCGGCTTATTTCACTTAGTATAATGTCTTCAAGGTACATCCATTTCGCAGCATGTGTCAGGATTTATTCTTTTTAATGGTCGCATAGTATTCTGTTGTATGGATGTGCCATAGTACATGTAGCAAATTTGCTATTAATGGACTCTCCTATCATTTGTGATTATAGATAGTGTTGCAGTAGATTTTTGTGCATATGTACAAGTACATTTGTCAGCTAAATTCCTAGAAGTGAAATTGTTGAAGCAGAGGATATAGTTTCATTTTGTAGCTTTTATTTATTTATTTGGCCGCACCATGTGGCATGCGGGATCTTAGTTCCTTAACCAGGGATCAAACCCATGCCCCCTGCAGTGGTAGCACAGAGTCCTCATCACTGGACCACCAGGGAATTCCTCATTTTAAATATTTATAGTTACTGCCAGGTTTCCCTCCAGTGAGGCTGTAACAATATTATTTTTCTGCTAACGATATAAAAACTTTAAAACAATCTTTCAGCAGAAGTAAAATATGGTTTTAGGAGTTTACCTTCAGAATTTTTTTTTGGCTAGCAATCTATAGAAGTACTAACTAAACTACCACCTTTAAATAGTTTGCATCTATCAGAGGCCAGAAAGTGACCCTTAAACAATATAGATATTTGATTTTCCTAAATTTTTAAGCTATGCTGTTTCTCTGTAGGTCCTAGCCATAAATATCCTGGGTCGTTTCTTATTGAACAACGACAAGAATATTAGGTAAGTCAACTGAAAAATGTCTTGTATCTGGCTATTATAAACTCAGTGTACTCAAGAGTGACTTTGCTCAAGATCACACATGTATTGAGTGACATATCTAGAACTTCAACTCAGGATTTTTATTTTTAGTCTGGTCTTAAAACCGTTTTGATAAGAATTTAAGTATTTGCCTCATGAGTTAATTTTTAGTCCTGTTTATACTTTAGCATTAGGAGTCAGCAAACTTTTTCTGTAAGGGACCAGATGGATGGTCAGTATTTTAGACTCCATGGGCCTTAGGGTCTATTTGGCAACTACTCACCTCTGCCTCTTGGTGTGAAAGCAGCCATAGACTGTGTAAATGATGTGCATGGCTGTATTGCAATAAAAATTGATTTACCAAACCAGACAGCAGAGGGCTGGGTTTTTGCAGATAGGCTGTAGTTCGCTGACCCCTGCTCTAAATTAAGAAGAAAAATATAACATTTCAGTTGCAAACCTGGAACATGTTTGTGAACTCCAGCTACTTTTTTAAAGTAGATGAATTTATCAGTATTACCTTCTATTCTTTCTTGTCATGTTAACGATTGAAAAAATGTGGAAATAATCATTATGGTACCCTGAATTATCTTCTCCTTCCAGAAGAATTTTTAAATACTTGGATCATAAACTCAAATTTTTGCAGGGGCAGTTTTGGTACTGGTATCAAACAAAAGCAGAGGAAATGGTAAAATTGAAATAATTTCCTCTTGTGTTTTGGGGCTCAGACAGCCTGAAAAGGCATACTATATACTTATTTTGTTGTACTATTTGAAAGAGTTTGGAAGAATCAAGTCAGTCACTTTTAGAAGTTTAAATGGAATTGACCATGTCTAAATCCAAGGCTTCTGGTTGCCACAGCTTTAGATTATAGTATTTTTTATGGCTTTACTGTGTTTCCATTTTACTCACTAATCTGTCTTGTCTTTTAAATATTTAACAATGTATGCTTTCCCTTAGTCATTGGACATCTTCTTTGTCGTTAAGCAGAGAATTATCCTGAATTTTAATTCTGTTCTTCTGCTTTATGTCATCCAGATATGTAGCTTTAACATCTTTGTTGAAGACCGTGCAGACAGATCATAACGCAGTACAGAGGCACAGAAGTACCATTGTGGACTGTCTAAAAGATTTGGATGTCTCAATAAAACGGTAACAGATTATTGAAAATTCTGCTCCCCACCCATCACCTGATAACTTTGTAATAGTTTTGAGAGGGAGAATGTAGACATTTATGTATTTAGTCATTATTTTCACAGAGTAAATCCTTTTTTTCGAAAGGATTGGCAGGGAGAAGTTTAGATTAATGAAAGAGGCCAGTACGGAATACTGAAGTGCACACTGAAGTTGTCCTTGGTTCTTTGATGAGTAAAACAGGTACAGATAAGCTGGGCATATGTTTACTCAACAGAGGTACTGTGTTCTGTGTGTTGGAGGATGAAAATACGGAGTGATCCATCGGCTGAGTGTTTTATCACAATGCTGAAACTCAAATTGCTGACAGCACACGTTTTCTCACAGTACTTCAAAATACTAGAGGCAGCCGTGTTTCTTTAGAACAGTGCATCTAGGAATGACTTTTAGGCAGCACATAGGACTTAGAAAAGGCATGTATATTTTTTCCTTGGTGTAGTAATTCTACTGGTTCTCGTCTTAGAATGACTAGTTGTTTGTAAAACCTAGTTATAGTTGGCCTCAGTGAACTTTTGGTTTACTGTTCAAACCAGAAAAAATTAGATTTGAAATGATCTCTGAAACTATTCACTTAACAAACATTCATTGATAATTGTGTTCCTTTTATTTGCAGAGAACAGGTGCTAAGTGCTTGGGCAAACTAAAGATAAGACCTAGAGTCAGTAATAACAACTTTTACATAGTGCTTTGCAAAGGATTTATAAGCACTCTCTCAGTTGGTTCTCAGAGCAAGCCAGTAAGAGAGACTAGGCAATTACTTCTATCCCCAGTTAACAGATTAAAATACAGTACCAAAGGAATCAAAAGACTTACTCCAAACCTTACCCCTTGGACATGGCAGACGTGGGAATAGAAATCAGACTTTCTGACTTCTATTGTGTTGTTTCTGTATAGCTCATGACTGGGCTTTGCATTTCAAAAGTAAAACCTGGGTCTCTTTGACAGGTTATATAACAGTAGGAGCTTAGACTCTGGAGCCAGAAAGCCTCATTTCAAATCCTGGCTCTGCCCTTAATAAACTTTGTCTAGTTACTTAGCCTTCCTGTGCTTCAGTTGTCCCATATGCAAAATGTGGATACAAGAGCACCCACTTCAAAAGGTTATATGCAGGATTAACTGGATTAACATATGTAAAGTACTTAAGCACTGTGTAAGAATTAGTTATTATTGCATTTCTGTAAGGATTGAGTTTTTGTTGCTTGTAGATTAACTAAGATGAAAGTATTATTAAATTGGGATTTTTGAAAGTTAATTATATGCCATGTTTGACATTATTGACCAAATGTGAAAAGATGCCTGTCGTAACCTTATAACTTTTATATGTAAAACATGTCCATATTTGCCTTCATTGCCAAATTTGATAGGCGGTTTTAGAAACTCCTATTTGCTCTCATAGCACATACCCTTTTTTTCCTTTTCATGGCTATTATTCTCTTTTTCAGTTTTTTTCCCAGCTTTATTGAGATATAATTGTGTAAGTTAAAGATGTCCATCACATTGACTTGTCACACTTATCTATTGCAAAATGATTATCACCGTAGCATTAGTTAACACCTGCATCCTATCACATACTTACCATTTCTTTTTCATGGTGAGAATATATAAGATCTATTCTCTTAGCAACTTTCAAGTATATAATACATTGTTATTAACAATAGCCATCATGCTATACATTAAATCTCCAGAACTTATTCATCTTATAGGTGGAAGTTTGTGCTCTTTGACCAACATCTCCCCATTTTTCCCACCCCTCAGACCCTGGTAACCACCATTCTAGTCTCTGTTTCTATGCATTCAGCTTTTTTTAGCTTCCACATATGAGTGATAGTGTACAATATTTGTCTTTCTCTAACTTACTTCACTTAGCTCTCAAGGTTTGTTTTTATTCTACTCTTCTATGTACCTTTTGATGTAAACTATGTTACATCATCTTTGGACTAAAGTGGATGTAATAAAAGGAGAGTATGGTGACTATATATCATGTTTTTAATGAATAACGCAGAGGTATTATCATTGGGTAATAATTTTGTTGCCTCTCTGTTTGAGCCTTTTAAGTATCTAAATTTCAGCTTCATAGAATAGATTGCTGAACTCAAACTGCATTTTTGGTCTTTAGTAGTATATCTCTTGGGGATTTTTGAAGAAAAGTGTTGATGAACGTTCAAAATAAATTTGATAACTTTGGTTATCTCATGTGCAAAGATTGGGATCATAAGATCATGCAAAGACATCAATACATCCACTAGTGCTTGGTGTTCAAAGACAACATACCTGGGTCTTTGTTTCATTCCCACTGTAAATATCATAACTTTTTTTCCCTCCCCCCTGCAAGGCGTGCAATGGAATTGAGTTTTGCCCTGGTAAATGGGAATAATATTCGAGGCATGATGAAGGAATTGCTTTATTTTCTGGATTCATGTGAGCCAGAATTTAAAGCAGACTGTGCATCTGGAATCTTCCTTGCTGCAGAAAAGTAAGATTTAATTTTTATATTCATTGGTTAAAAATGCTTGGAAAATTTTAGAAAGCATCTTTAAAACATGGGGGAAATGTTGTAAACATGTTTAAACATGTAACATTTATTTCAGGCTTCCCATTAGAAATTATGTTTGAGAAGGCCATTCTAGCCAGTATCTAATGTTAAGCATTATGCTAAGACCAAAATAATCCCACTTTTATAAAATCTCCTCTTTTATCTGTTCTTTAACCTCTCATCTATGATGTCCTTTTGATGAAAAGAATAGAAAAGTTACAGCATCTGGATGGTGGTTCTGTGTAAAACTTTTAGGAAGAAGTACCTCAAGATTTTGGTAGTATGGTTGTTTCACCTCTTTTCACTGTGAATTTAAGGGAGCAAGTTTCTAGTCCTGGTGTGCCTGGGTCTCGGAAGAGTCCCTTTTCTTCTTTCTTCTCTATCCTCTCCTGTCCTGACTTTATGATTTATTTTCTGAAAAACTGGAGACAGAGTCCCCAGTTCTCAGCTCAGCAACTCCTATTGCATATTACGTGGAACATCTGAATTTGACTATGTACCACTTCATCACCCTTTGAAATGGGAATTGCTGCTAGTTTTGAAGGTAAAATGGATCCAGATATAATCATTTAACCTGTGAACCTAAAAAATGCTGTAGGACAGGATTTTTGAAAGTCACTGAGCAGAGCTTAGTTTATAGGTTCCAGTGTTTTCACCTAGTGCCATTATTTTCTCAGGTATGCACCTTCCAAACGGTGGCATATAGACACAATTATGCGCGTTCTGACAACGGTAAGTAGTGTTCTTAAGTCAACATATACTAAGGGCTGGATGTGTCGATTAACGAGTCAGACAAAGCCCTTGTCCTCATGAAGCTTATATTCTAGTGGGGGAGGTAGGAAATTCATGGGGAAATATGTAACACTCTCTTGTCAGGCAGGGGAAAATGCTATGAAAAATACTAAAGTAGCATATGGGGCTGTATTGATGGCAGAAGAGGATGGGATATGGGGCAGTGGGCCAGGTATCTTAGGTAGAATAGGGCAGGTCACTCAGAGGAGGTAATATTTGAGTAGAGAACTTGGTTAAATGAGGAGCTGTGCAAAGATTTGGGCTAAGAGTGTACAAATCAGAAGGAACAGTAAGTGTTGCAAAGCCCTAGGATAGCAAACAAGCTTGACCTGTCTGGAGAGCATCAAGAAGGCCAGTGAAGCCAGTAGAGTGAGAGAGGCAGAGAATGGTAAGCTTGATGCAGGGGCTAGATTCTATAAGGCCTTACAGGAGTTAGGATTTTATTTTGAATATGATAGGAAATCATTGGAAAGTTTTGAATGGCTAAATTCTGGATTTTAAATTATGATTTTATAGAATATCCTTTCTTTGGTAGTCTTCCAGAATTTTGGAGCTTCTCAGTCGATCAATTAATAGACAGGGATTAGAGATTTAAGAGTAAAAATGAAAATGTAGTGGCATAACTATCTATGTCTAATTATGTCACCAGAAGTAAAAAACGTTGACAAAGTTGACCACGTTAAAATTTAAAACTTGTATAGCAGAAGGAAAAAAAAGTCTACAAAGTTAAAAGGCAGATGACAATTAGGGGAAAAACCATTGTAACATATGACAGTGTGTTAATATTTTTAATCTATAAATACTTTACAATTAATAGGAAAAAGTGAAACACTAAAGGAAAAACTGGCATTTGAACAGACATTTGACAAAAGAAGAAATGGCTAGTTAACAGTGAAAAATACCCTTACTCTTAAAGAGATAGTAAATAAAATAAAAGTGAGGTATCATTTTTCACTTGTCATACTTTTTAATCTAATTCCTAGTGCTAGTTAGAAAATAGAGAACAGGCAGTACTTTATTAATTATGTTTTTAGGACTTTCTGTTGGAAAAATAAAAGGTCACTGTACAAAAATGTATATTACAGAAGTGTTCATCCTAATCTTATTTATAATAGGGGAAAGCTGGAAACAACCAGGTGTCTCCCAATGGGCATGGGTTAAGTAAATTATGAAACATCTGTAGCAGGGAATGATACCATTGAAATTTTTAAAATTTCAATTAAATAGTTTACCTACAATGAATTAATTTTGTAAAAGTTTAAAAGTCAGTATACTTAATTGGGAAATTATATTCTAACAAAAGATACGATGGTTTTTATAAGGCTCAAAAGAAGGGAAAAATTAGAGCTCCTGGAGAAAAATGTTTATCGAAATCAAAACCTTTTTTAAAAAATTGCTCCAACTTTTCGGTTTTCCAATCAATTTATGTTCTCTTTTTATATGATCATATGATTTTTCTTCTTCAGCCTATTGATGTGCTAGGTTAAGTTAATTGATTTTTTAAAAAATTATTTATTTAATTGAAGTATAGTTGGCTTACATTAATTGAATTTTGAATGCTGAATCAGCCTTCCATATCAGGAATAAATCCCACATGGTTGTGACATATAGGTTTTTTAATGCATTATTGTTGTATTTGATTTTCTAATTTTTTTAAGAATATTTGCATCTGTGTTCATGAGAGATATTGGTCTATAGTTTTCTGTTCCCGATGTTTTCTTTGATCCATGTGTTATTTAGTAGTGTGTTATTTAATTTCCAAATATTTGGGGACTTTTCAGCCATCTTTATATTACTTATTTCTAGTTTAATTTTGCATGATTTCTATTCTTTTATTTATTTTAAAATATTTATTTATTTATTTTTATCTTGGTCTGCCTTGGGTCTTCATTGTGGCACGCGGGATCTTTTTGTTGTGGCACAGGGGCTCATCATTGCAGAGCTTCTCTCTAGTTGTGGCACAGAGGCTTCTCTCTAGTTGTGACGTTTGGGTTTTTCTCTCTCTAGTTGTGGCACGTGGGCTCCAGAGCGTGTGGGCTCTGTAGTTTGTGGCACTCAGGTTCTCTAGTTGAGGTGTGCAGGCTCAGTAGTTGTGGTGCGTGGGCTTAGTTACCACACAGCATGTGGGATCTTAGTTCCCCGACTAGGGATTGAACCCGTGTCCCCTGCATTGGAAGGCGGATTCTTTACCACTGGACCACCAGGGAAGTCCCTCTGTTCTTTTAAATTTATTTTTAATGGCCCAGAATGTGATCTGTCTTAATGAATGTTCTGTGTGAGCTTGAGAAGAATGTGTATTCTGCTGTTGTTGAATGGCGTGGTCTATAAATGTCAATTAGATCATGTTGATGATTTCTCTTATTTAAAACTCTCTGCTTGTGCTTCCCTGGTGGAGCAGTGGTTAAGAATCTGCCTGCCAATTCAGGGGGACACTGGTTTGAGCCCTGGTTTAGGAAGATCCCACATGCCATGGAGCAACTAAGCCTGCGAGCCACAACTACTGAAGCCCACGTACCACAACTACTGAAGCCCCCGCGCCTAGAGCCCGTGCTCTGCAACAAGAGAACCACCGCAATGAGAAGCCCGTGCACCGCGATGAAGAGTAGCTCCCCACTCACTGCAACTAGAGAGAGCTGGCTCGCAGCAACGAAGACCAAATGCAGCCAAAAATAACAAATAAATACAATAAATAAATTTATTAAAAAAAATAATAAAACACTCTGCTTTTTCCTATTAGGGAAGAATGTAAATATCTAAGTCACACCACTAATTACCTGCTTTTTAGCTTCTCACCTTTCCTTTTTGACCATTTCCCTAAACTTCTCCCTCTGTCTCTGTGTTTCTTTTTTTTTTTTTTTGCGGTACGCGGGCCTCTCACCATTGTGGCCTCTCCCGTTGCGGAGCACAGGCTCCAGACGCGCAGGCTCAGCAGCCATGGCTCATGGGCCCAGCTGCTCCGTGGCACGTGGGATCCTCCCAGACGGGGGCACAAAGCCGTGTCCCTCTCATCGGCAGGTGGACTCTCAACCACTGCACCACCAGGGAAGCCCTGTCTTTGTGTTTCTTAACAGGAGTGGGTATCCCAGCCACCTGGGATTTTTTCTTTGTCTTTTTCCTCTCTAAAGTACACATGGGTAGGCCTGATCTCAGTCTTGTAAATCCGATCAACTCTTCTGTCCAGTAATGGGAGATTGACCAAGGTGGGCTGATACTAGGCACAGGTTCCACTGTTTATATGTCCTGTGCAACCTGGTTATCATCGTGCTCTGATAAGGCCAAAATTTAGTTTCCTCATAGGTTAAATAGCTGTATTTTGTTTTTGTGGTTGTAAATCTCAAGATTCCACTAGTCAAGAGGACAATAAAGAGATCAAGGTTTTCTTTTTTTTTTTTTAATGTGGATAATTAAATACAAAATATTTCCTATTCCTGGGACTACTTATTGGTTCTATATTTATAAACTAGTTTTTAAAGGAGTGTGAATAAACTCAGGTTTTTTATTTGTTTGTTTGCTTATTTATGTATCTATTTGGCTGCATCGGGTCTTAGTTGCAGCACACAGGATCTTCTTGAGGCACTCAGGATCTTTCGTTGTGACGTGTGGGCTCTTCATTGTGGTGCAAGGGCTTCTCTCTAGTTGTGGTGTGTGGGTTTTCTCTCTCTAGTTGTGGCACGCAGGCTCCAGAGTGCGTGGGCTCTGTAGTTTGCAGCATGTGTGTTGAGGCGCACGGGCTTAGTTCTAAGCCCTGCAGCATGTGAGGTCTTAGTTCCCCGACCAGGGATCGAACCCACGTCCCCTGCATTGGAAGGCAGATTCTTTATCACTGGACCACCAAAGAAGTCCCCTAAACTCAGGTTTTTTAAAAGTTACTATTTATTTCAGTCTCATCTTATTTAACAAGCCTTTTTGAACTGTTCATGTACACTCCTTTCTCCATCCCCCAGAGTAGCGTGACTACTATAGCTAGCTCATGTGATTTTAACACCTGTGTTGGGGAGTTGTGGGAAGGGAGAGGTTGTTGTAATTAAGTTCCCAGTGAATGTATTTCTTAAATTTTTGTAATCGTAGACCTTACCTGTTTTGAGTAGAGAAGGCTTCTTAAATTTTAAACTTTTTTTTTTTACTTTGGACGAAGAGAAGTTTTTATTTTTTATAAAATCTTAAAACTTTAGAATATTCATTTAAATAAGACTTTAAGGGGGGAGGGATAAATTGGGAGATGGGGATTGACATATACACACTACTATATATAAAATAGGTAACTAATAAGAACCTACTGTAGAGCATAGGGAACTGTACTCAATACTCTGAAATGGCCTGTATGGGAAAAGAATCTAAAAAAAGAGTGGATATATGTATATGTATAACTGATTCACTTTGCCGTACACCTGAAAGTAACACAACATTGTAAATCAACTATACTCCAGTAAAAAAAAAAAAAGACTTTGAAGTTTGAACTGCTTATAAACATGAGAATTGGAAACAACTTTATCTTTGAGGGTGTTTTGTAGTAGTCTCCTTTGAACAGCAACAATACTAGCTAACATTTCTTATTATTACTGTGTGTTTCTAGGGGTAACTGTCCGCATTTCCTTTTAGGCAGGAAGCTATGTTCGTGATGATGCAGTTCCCAACTTGATCCAGTTAATAACCAATAGCGTGGAGATGCATGCCTATACTGTCCAGCGCTTGTACAAAGCAATTCTTGGTGATTATTCTCAGGTAAGTACTTTCACTTTTGGGGGGAAATTGCCCTTTATTTTCCTGAAATGCTCTTACTACTGTCACTCTAGAGGTGCCTCAGTTTTGACCTTTATGATTAGATGACCTGTGATTTGTATTAATCCTTTAAAGGACTGAAATCTTTGACAAACGGTGACTTTCTTTTGACAGCAACCTTTGGTGCAAGTAGCTGCCTGGTGTATAGGTGAATATGGAGATCTTCTTGTGTCTGGCCAATGTGAAGAGGAAGAGCCTATTCAGGTACCCTTTGTCACTCTTGGTTAAGGAGGGGGAAAAACAATTTTTTGGTTTTAAGAGAGTAGTGTTTAATCAGTTGAGATTGATTCCTTGAAAACCTTTTAAAGAAGCAATTCCAGAATTACATTGGAAAACCTGCTGATTTTTGAGTTGGAACTTACTGGGCCATTGTGAGATATTAAAACTGCGTTTAGGACCTATCCCCCATCCCATCAGACTGACTTACATTGTTTCTCTTACCCTCTGGCTGATAAGAAATGAGAGTGTATCCATGTTTCCATTTGCTCATTAAAGGACTGGATTTCAGAGAAGTTGTGGCAACAACACTTTAACTCTATGTATCTTTTTCCTTTCTTCCTCTCCTTCTGCCTTTGAAAGTCATAAAATGCCTCTCAGCCCCCAATGGGTATTTTCCATCCTTTTTACCTCCCTCCTACTTGCTTCTGGTTGGTGGGTTAGGTTGTACAGTTACTCTGGCAAAGCACAGATTATGTTAGAAGCTTTGGTAATGATGATGGCAGGATTGTCTTTCTGGTGACATCCTGTGACTTAATATCAGATGTAGATATTTACAGTTAAAATTCATCTTATATTGTCTTTTTTTTTTTCTGCACAGGTAACAGAGGATGAAGTGTTGGATATTTTAGAAAGTGTCCTAATCTCTAATATGTCCACCTCAGTGACACGAGGTTATGCCCTCACTGCCATTATGAAGCTTTCTACTCGATTCACCTGTACTGTAAAGTGAGTATGGAGAAAAAGTAGGGTGAACATGTTGTTTTGTAATTTTTAAAAACTTTATTATGGAAAATTTCAAGCAAAAGCAAAAGTAGAATAGTAAAATCAATTGCATATACCTTTATTCCTCAATAACAATCATCATTTCATGGTTAATCCTTATTTTATCTATACTTTGCTCCCTGTCATCCCCCATGCCTGTTTTCTCCTTTAAAGTAGTGAAGTTATTTTCCCATATAAGGGTTCTGGTTTATTTTTTTCTTTTTACTGTTTTGACGAAAAGTTAATTCTTGGATCAGTCTCCCAGCCAAGCATATTTAAACTTAGTTCTCTTAGACCTTCTGCTTTAATTTTTTTTTTTTTTTTTTTTTTTTTTTGCGGTACGCGGGCCTCTCACTGTTGTGGCCTCTCCTGTTGCGGAGCACAGGCTCTGGACGCGCAGGCTCAGCGGCCATGGCTCACGGGCCCAGCTGCTCCACAGCATGTGGGATCTTCCCGGACCAGGGCACGAACCCGTGTCCCCTGCCTCGGCAGGCGGACTCTCAACCACTGCGCCACCAGGGAAGCCCTCTGCTTTAATTTTTAATGTTAAGCCTCGTGAAGAATGGTATTTTTTACTATTTAAATTGTGAAGTAGAAGAATTTGGTGTCAGGTAATGACCTTTTGTTGAAAGAAGTCTGATGCCATGACCCACTTGTTGATAAAAGCTTATTTTAAAGTTATTAAAGAAGAGAGTGAACACTATAAATTTATTCTTTTGTAGCAAATTAATAATCGGTACTTTTGTCTAGCAAATTTTAGGGTATGAGATATTTAACAGACAAAATCTAGTATTACAACTAGAATAAGTATGATGGTAATAAGTATGATGGTCTTGAGCTATATGTCAGATGAATGAACATAAAGGAAAAGTGTTTTGTTTTTGAAAAGTTATGTACATTAAGAAAAGAGCATTTCAAAATTTTAACCAGAACCCTCTGTTTCAAACATTATTCTCTCTGCTTGTTTATGAACTTTCTTTTGGGTATTTGAATTTGTTTGTCATTTTATCCCAAAGCCGAATTAAGAAAGTGGTTTCCATCTATGGAAGCAGCATTGATGTGGAGCTCCAGCAGAGGGCAGTAGAATATAATGCACTTTTTAAGAAATATGACCATATGAGGTAAGTAAAAGAAAGTAAACAATGCATGTGCCTCTTAGCATCTCAAACAAATTGTCACGATAAACCCGTAAAGGAGATTCATCCCTCGTGCTTTATTAGCCGGACTTCACAACTCTGTTTAGTTCTAACTGCTTGGCCCCTTGTGTTTTGTCCATCTTCTATTCTGCCTAGCCTCTAAAGAAATAAGTGAACTATGTTCCTTTAGTCCCCTTCTCACCTTTCTTTTGGTAGAGAAAGTTTGCTTCATTTTCCATTTTATTTGGTGAAGAAGTGGGAGTTGTTTTTTTCTCAAGAGAATCGCATTCAGATATCATTACTATTAACATTTTGGTGTGCAGTGTCTTCTGTTATGCAGTATCTTCTTTTTTTTTTTTTGCGGTACGCGGGCCTCTCACTGTTGTGGCCTCTCCCGTTGCGGAGCACAGGCTCTGGACGCGCAAGCTCAGCGGCCATGGCTCACGGGCCCAGCCGCTCTGCGGCATATGGGATCTTCCCGGACCGGGGCACGAACCTGTGTCCGCTGCATCGGCAGGTGGGCTCTCAACCACTGCGCCACCAGGGAAGCCCCAGTATCTTCTTAATTGGAAACTGCTAATAATGTACTTATTTGCTGTTCTTTCATTCCAATTTCTCTTATCACTGAGAATTCCCAGTGTCTCGGGATTTAGAGGGACAGTTTGTCCATTCAGTGTTTCTTGCCTGCCCTTAATCCAGCCAGGAATTTAGGTCATGTATTCTTGTAATCCAGCTTCTATTTTAGTGTCTGTGTTGGGATGTGGGGAGGGGAGATGTCTCTACATGTTTGGCTCCAATATAGTTACAGTGATTGTTTTGGGCAGGGAAGCTAGGTTAACTGCCTAGAATTTAACCACTTCAGATTCTTTCAGGTCTGCTCTGCTTGAGAGAATGCCTGTCATGGAAAAAGTAACCACAAATGGCCCTACTGAGATTGTGCAGACAAATGGAGAGACAGAACCAGCTCCTCTAGAGACCAAGCCACCACCCTCTGGGCCACAGCCCACCAGCCAGGTAGCTTTTCCCTTGCTTATCTGGGGATCTTCATGATCTTATAGTTCCTTAGAACCTATCTCTTAGCTGATACCTTTCAGTGTTCCTGGATTGATTGATGGTTCTCTTCCTTATTTTTAAGTGTTGAAAGGGCTTTGCATCAGATACAGATTAGGCAATGACTAATGAATAAGATTTTATTTCCTTGTTTAGGCCAATGATTTATTGGATTTGTTGGGAGGAAATGACATAACACCTGTCATTCCAACTGCACCTACAAGCAAACCAGCTTCTGCTGGTGGAGAACTTCTTGATTTGCTGGGAGACATCAACCTTACAGGTGAGGCCAGACTAGAGTTATTTCATGCTTGGTTAGGGATAAGGGCCTTAGGGAAAAACTGTACTGAACATAGCCTTTCTATCTAGCACATGAAACAGTTGAAGATGGGAGAGGCTAAGTGAAAAGCAAGAGTATTCACAACATCTGGGATATGTTGCCATACTAATACTCTAGAGATAATTAATAGGGATTCCTTAAAGTCTAATTTTTAATTTTTTGGAGAGTAAATTACTCATAGCATTTTAAGATAGAAAGGACTGTCTCAGGTTAGAAAAGAAATACATCCCAAGAAATACATTACTTTTTCTAGGTTTCTTTCTACTCATGGTTAGTTTCCAAGAACTGTGGCCGTTTGTAGAGAGTGGAGAGATGTCAACTGTTTTCCTCCTTCCCTCTCTCTCCCTGTCTCTCTCCTTGGTATTAAAGCAATGGAAGGAGAAAGTCATCCATGGTTATAATATTCAAATATAACTTTTCATTTGGGAATATCTTTTCTTTATTTATATGTAGTAGACATTTGTAATTAATGTGTTCAGAGATATTGTGAACACAAGAGTTCAAGAGAGTCCAAGAGGGCTTCCCTGGTGGCACAGTGGTTAAGAATCCGCCTGCCAATGCAGGGGACATGGGTTCAAGCCCTTGTCCGGGAAGATCCCACATGCTGCAGGGCAACTAAGCCCGTGCCACAACTACTGAGCCTGCGCTCTAGAGCCCGTGAGCTACAGCTACTGAACCTGTGTGCCACAACTACAAAAGCTCACATGCCTAGAGACCATGCTCCACAACAAGAGAAGCCGCCGCAATGAGAAGCCTGCGCACCACAACAAAGAGTAGCTCCCCCACTCACCGCAACTAGAGAAAGCCCGCGTGCAGCAATGAAGACTCAACACAGACAAAAATAAATAAATTAAAAAAAAAAAGAGTCCAAGAGTATCACTGTAGCATATAATTTCTATCTTAAGTGACTTCTTTAAAAGTATAATGGAGAGTTACAGCATACATGACCTTACGTAGAAAACAGCCATAGGATAAAGTTGTTGAATGCTCATCTAGACTGGCTATCACAAGCTAAATGATTTTTTTCCTAACGTCACAGCCTCCCAGAGCTTATGGTTTGTATTTGTCTTAACAGAATTTAAAAATGTTACTTGTCATGTACTTAGAGCCATTTACAAATAGTCATTTTCAAATCTTGAGATGCCAAAGCTATCCTAGATATATGGAAAAACAAAAACAATCCCATGTTTAAAACATAGTGTATGGGGAATTCCCTGGCAGTCCAGTGGTTAGGACTATGTGCTTTCACTGCTTAGGGCCTGGGTTCAGACCCTGGTCAGGGAACTAGGATCCTGCAAGCTGTGCGGCATGGCCAAAACAAACCGTAGTGTATAGATGATATGCTTTATTTATTAACATAATAGCATTTCCATGTTAGTACATAATCTTACCAATTATAATTTTAAATGGTTGTCTAATATTTCATTAAGAAGTTTGAACCATTATTTATTCAGTTCCTTACTATTGGGCATTTTGTTTGTTTCCAGAGTTTTCTTATCATAACTGATGCCTCAACATATCGTTATTACATAAATTTGTCCAAATTTATTTTGGGTTTACATTCTTAGGCTAAGTTAAGTTAGGCTTAATCTGTCTGAATCTGTTTAAAGTAAGAAGGATAAATACTTAACGTCATAGGGTATTGTGAGGAACAGTGACTTATTACATGCATGACACATAGTAGGCACTTGGTAAATGTTATTTATCGTTTCCTCAATGTATATGGCCATGAGTTTCACTGTATAGTCATAAATATTATCGTCTTTTTTAAAAAGCCCTAACAGTTGAAAGATTGATGCTATCATTTTGTTAATTTTTATTTTTTCATTCAAGGGAATGTTTTATATTTATCCATATGTGCATTATACATGAATTTCCTTTTCATACATTCCTTTTGCATCCTTTAACTCATTTATCATGGGGTCTTAATGTTTTGTTTTTGTTCTGACTTTCTTGTTTTTCTAGTCTTAAATGAAAAAGTAAAATGATAAAATGTTAAAAAGTCTAGATTTTCCTTTCCTTATTCATAATGAGTTTAAACACGTTTTCCCATTTTTTTAATTTTTAAGTAAAAAAATTTTGAGTTCTAGATTCTTTAAGCCATCATTACAGTCATATCGTAATGCACGGTAATTTAAATCAGTAGAAAGTAGGAAATAAATTTAGTATGAGCTTTTAGAGGAACTGGAGCAGTGAGTTTCTGTTGTTTCTCAAAACTACGTATTGTACCATTGCAGGAGGAAAAAAGCTAAAATTTGGGGGACTTAGGGACTCATATGTTGCCTGTGTGTCTTGGGTAGCCTGTGATTTTCCATGGGAACACGTTTCTAAAATTGTTTTGAAAATGGAAATTGTGGGAAAATTACTAGATTAGATTTATAAAAACTAGGATAACTATATGAATATTTGTTTATATTCTTCATTGGTAATCTGCTTGACTGCACATCCTGTGGTGTCCACATTTGTTTTAGCTCCTTGTGCTTTGCTTAGCCATATGTATTTCTACCTTCCTTGCTAATTTTTAGTATGTGATTTTTTTTCTAGTGTACTTGGGCATTATTTTTTTTAAGCTAATTCAGCCTTTATTTCATTTTGTGAATTTTTTAAATGGTGTAATTTCAGTTAATTTTATAAGTAGTTTGAAATCTATTTAAGCATAAAATGCATTCTCTTTCTTTTGCTGAATTTTCTTATGCCTCTTCTTAGAATCTTGATTTCTGTTAGTTCATGATCACGTTCTATCCCTGGTCCTCCTTAACTTGTTCTTATTTGGAAGGATCAAATAAGTATGATAATCTGATGATTTCTTTCCCCCACTCCACACCACCTCTCCCAGGGTGTGTGTGTGTGTTAAAATTAATAAATGCCTTGATCTACTTAGCTTGTAAAATAAAATGTTACTAAGAGAGTTGACATTCCCTGTGTACTGCCCCCTTATCTCCTTCCCTCTTGATCCCAGAGGTAACTACTATCTATTCTAAAATAGTGTTAGCTTTGGTGTTTACCATTCATGTGTATTTCTAGAATGATACAGTGTGTAGTATTGTTTTGCCATTTTTTGCCTTTTTAGAACTGGTATCCAACTGCATGTGTACTTTTATACCTTGCTTTTTTTTGCTAAACATTATATTTGTGAATAATCCATGTTAAGTGCATTTCTAGTGCATTCACATTTTTACTGCTGTATATGTATAGTATTTTATTTTGTCAGTGTACCACAATTTACTTACCCATTATTTTGATGATGGACATTTTGTTTCCAGAATTTCATTGTTAGAAATTATCTTGCTATGCACACTTTTTGTAACATGTCTCCCTGTGTAAATATGCAAGAATTAATCAAAGCAGTCCTTCTTTTGTGAAATGCTTGTTCACTTCTCTTACCACTTTTAAATTAGGTTAACTTTTTTCATTATTGATTTGTAAAAGGTATTTATAGTTCTGGGTAATCATCCATTTGTTATTTTGTAGCATACATTTTCTTCTGCCTTTGGTCTATTTTTTTATGGTTTTTTTTAATGAACAGAAGTTATTCATTTTAAAGTATTTGAATTTTTAGTTATTTTTGCATCTTGTTTAAGGCATCCTTCCCTTAATTTGAGATCATGATAATTTTCTTCCATATTTTCTTGGTGAGATTTGTCATTCTGGCTAAGATTGACCTAACTTTGGGATGTTTCATTTAGGTGCTCCAGCTGCTGCTCCCGCCCCTGCCTCAGTCCCACAGATATCCCAGCCCCCCTTCTTGTTGGATGGGCTTTCATCACAGCCTCTCTTCAATGACATTGCTACAGGTACGATCACTGGTGTTATCATCATTAGAGCAATGAGAGATAGTTGTTGAAGAAAGGAAGTAATAATTTTGCAAGCATTAGGCTGACTACAATTAGACTGATCTCCCTGTGCTTTCCCAGGCATCCCCTCCATCACAGCATACAGTAAGAATGGCTTGAAGATAGAATTCACCTTTGAACGGTCAAACACCAACCCCAGTGTCACAGTGATAACGATACAGGCCTCCAACAGCACAGAGCTGGACATGACGGACTTTGTTTTCCAGGCTGCAGTACCAAAGGTACTATAATTGTCTTCTTGGCCTTTTTCCTTGAATTAAAAATTGGCTGATTATTTTTTATGTATTTGGTAAGGGATATATTTTAATGTTCAGAGATTAAAACTAAATTTGCAGATTTAACTCAAACTAACAGTAATTAACTATTATGGTTCATTAAAGCATGTCATTTTTTTTTTTTAACTAAGCACGTCATTTTTAATGAATACTTTCTGCTTAGTCAAAAATATTCTTACAGTTAGTATTGTCTACAATGGATAAAGGAAGGGCAGCCTAATAGCGACAGAGCAGAATTCTACAAGGTGATTCATTAATGCTCAGGGCACTGAGGATAGGTTGGGGTTCAGTAGTACAGTGGTAAAGACCTAAAAAGCACAAATTGTAATGTGGAATTAAAGTTCAATCAAGATGAGAGACTTCATGTATTTGATATTCTCTTCTAGTCACTGGATCAGAATTAAAAGTTTTTGCCTCTTGATAATGTGAGAGAACCATTCCTCCTTCATTAACATCTAGTTTACTATTGATGCAATGACTGCTTGTTTTTGTAAATTGAAGTTTTGTTTATACCAAATCTTAGTTTAAGGAGTGTTTATGTTCATCATTGAATAATGAAAAGTTTTGAAAAAGGAAAATGTAGAATGAGGAGTGGGCAAAATTTTTCTGTAAAAGACGAGATAGTGAGTATTTTAGGCTATATGCTGTCATAGTGCCAAAACTGTCATGGGCGATATATAAAGGTGGTGGCTCTGTTCCAATAAAACACTTGCAGAAAGAGGTGTCAGTTCATTCTTGGCCCATGGACCATATTTTACCAACCCCTGGGATAGATTAGGCTAATCTGATCTTTTCAGTGACATGTGAAGTATGACATTCAGACAACACAATTTTGGAAATTGAAGACCTTTTACTTGTGGTTACTGCTGACTTTGCAACCTTCTTTACTTGGATTTTTAGGAGTCAGAATAATGTAGATGTTTTACAAGCAGTAGAGTTAGTGGTTTCAATACTAGTTGTATGACATTAAGCAGGTTACTTAATCTCTATGCCTCAGTTTCTTCATTTGCAAAGGGGGTGTGTCATCGTGATATCTAATTCATAGGGTTCCTTTGAGGAATAAATGAGTTTTATGTGCCAGGTACTGTTTTAAGCACTTTTCTTATGTTCGGTGCTCAGTAAACGTTAGTTGCTACAACTTAGAGTTTTATACTTACTATTTTACTCTGCGGTTCTAGCAACATACTGTCTCTGCTTTAAAGTATGGCCTTCTTCTTGGTGTTGTACTATACAATGCCTATTTGCATATCATGATGTATCTTGAACTTCAAAACGTTGTATTTCGTAGATTCTACTAATAATATTTTTACTTTTTGTTATTTCTGAAATTGAGGTACATTTTAAAATTGATACCCTTGTCATAGTTTCATTGGCAGCCTATTTTCTTTCTCAGTGGTATATAAAATAATGGTGTGAATTACAGTTGATGCCATCTAACATTTAATGAAATAAATGTAAATAAATGAATTTTAGCTTACATAATTTATCTTGACAGTAGACTTATGAATAAGTCCCAAAGTAATAAACCTGTGCATTGAGATTAAATTTCTGCTTTTATAATTTTTGGCCTTAGAGAAGACCTAGACCCACGAACCTCCTTCCCTCCTTTCTTCCTTCCCTCCCTCTCTTTCTCTTTTCCCTTTGCCCTTCTCTCTTTTCTCTCCCTCCATCCCTTTCTTTCTCTCTCCCCCTCTTCTCTTCTTTCTCTTTCGCTCTCTCTAATTCTCCTCTCTCTCTAATAGTTTAGGAGACTAAACTTTCAGGAAAATTTTTGTAACCCTAGTCTGTAAAATAGCTGCATACATACTATATAGTGCTAACTATGACTTACCTGTCTTGCTCACAGCTCTTTTATCTCTCTTCCCTGTAAACAAACAAACAAAATCCACCAGCACTCAATAAATTATGGTGTTTGGCTTTTCCAGGTCTTTTGCTGTATGGGTTAGTTCTGCACATAATTTTTCTGTTAGGGCTTTGTGTCCCCAATGTAGAGATCCTGATGTGTTCCACATACGTATTAACAAACTGGCTTTTTTCAGCTTTTCCTTTACCTCTGTCCTGTAGGAGTAACCCTTGACACATTCCAGATTATATAGGCTTTAGAAAACAAAGGTTCAAGTCTCTGATCCCAACCGTCCAAATACACAAAAGTTTGAAGGCGTGTAGTTGGTGACTAGTGTGCTGGTTTACTATTTTTAGAAAGCTTTTCATTTCTTTCTAGTTTTTTTTAACCGCAGGGACCCATTTTTTTTGTTGCTGTTGTTTGTTTTGTTTTTTTAGTTACATAGTTGATCAGTTACTATTAACTGAGGTTGCCAGAACGAGAATTGGTTACTTTTTGAAAAGTGGTAGGCTAAAGTTGCTTCTACCAGGAAGGAAAGAGTAGCTCATTGCTAGAAACAATGGTGTTTTATAAATGCCATGAAGTGATAGCCCACATGCTGTGAATTGCTGATATCTGAAAAACAAATAGAATTTAGTAGTAGGTAAATCTGGTAATTGAACCATCATCTGCGTGTCTGACTGTATTTGTTGACATCTCTGACATAGTGTTAAGTGTATTTTTCTGAAGAGTGCCCTTTGTTCCCCCCAGACATTCCAGCTGCAGCTTCTGTCTCCTAGCAGCAGCATCGTCCCAGCATTTAATACGGGGACCATCACACAAGTCATTAAAGTTCTGAACCCACAGAAGGTGAGTAGCACAGTTGAAGACATTATCTGAGCAAGGTGTAAGCATATTCCCTGAAATAAAATTTGCTTTGTTTCTCAAAGGTTTTTCTGACTCACAGCAGAAAAGAAATCTTTTTAAATGTCTGGTCTAACCTCCTTGTTTTTTTGTAGATAATAAGTGAAGCCCAGACACACAAAATGGTTTAGTGGTATCTCATTAAAATGCACACTTAGAGGACTTCCCCACGGTCCAGTGGTTAAGACTTCACCTTCCAATGCAGGGAGTGGGGATGTGATCCCTGGTCGGGGAGCTAAGATCACACATGCCTCATGGCCAAAAAACCAAAACGTAAAACAGAAGCAATATTATAACAAATTCAATAAAGACTTTAAAAATGGTCCACATCAAAAAAAAAAATCTTTAAAATGCACATTTAAAGATTTCTCTATTTAGAGGCTTAAAAGTCTAGGTTTTTGCATGGGGAGGGGGACAAAGCAACCAGTATATCTGAATGTAGAGCATAAGATGAGTACGTTTACCTCATTTTTCTAGAAAATTGGATACAAGGGTTGAATCTTGAGAAAAGCACTTAGCAAATGTTTCTGTGAAAATACTCCTGAGTGGTTCTGTCTTGTTAATGTGGTTCTAGGATTGAAGCCAACAGTGAGTTCTGGAGATGCATTTTCTCTACTTGACTGCATGATGTTGGCTAATAGCTAGAGTATTAGGTGGTTTTTGTTGTTGTTTTTTGCCTGTGTTTCATTTTTAAGAGAGTTCTGCTTTAAAATAATGTGTTTTCTAAGATTAAAAGTCTATTTGTAGACTGTACAGATTCTAAAGATTTTATTTCAGTGTGTAATTTTTTATTCTCTTTTCTTCTGACAGCAACAGCTGCGAATGCGGATCAAGCTCACATATAATCACAAGGGCTCAGCAATGCAAGATCTAGCAGAGGTGAACAACTTTCCCCCTCAGTCCTGGCAATGAGGGTCCAGCACCATTCTCATTCTTATCCCACTCAATCAAAGGAACTCTGGGAAGGAGATTATGATCGCTGCAAGTCCCCCCCAACTGTACCGTGGGCATGAGGAGCTGAAGAGAACTGTTGAGGAGGATTTTCCTAAAGTTATTGCTGACCTTGAAGCATTGTTAAAGACTAATCTCCTCTCCTCCACTGTTGAGGCCGGCTGCTTCTGGAGGCTACTTTGCACTCTTCCTCCTCCTCTCCTTTTTCTGCACTTCTCCACCCCTCCTACATTTACAGCCAGAATCAACATTCCCTGAGCCCCTGAGGAAATAAGCAGCTGGTCTGGAGGAGAGGACTGGAATTCATGGCAAGAAGACACTCACTCTGTCTCTGCAGCAAAGAGTTGCCCCTTCTTTTTACTGTGTTTCTCTGTGGACTGGGCGAGGTGGGGTATTTACTCCTCACTAGCTGGGTTACCATCTTCAGGCGCTTTTTACATCTGGCATTGAGAATGGAAATGTAACGGTGGACATGAGGGAGCCCTGCCTTTTTCTACCGGTTCCCCCAATGTTTGAAAGAGGCATTAGGCTCCTGGTAGCCTTTTCTGTGCATTGCTGTATACACACAGACACACACATGTATGTATGTTTGTTACCAAGAACTGGTCAGACCTTGAAAGGTTATTTGTAAACACTGGACAGATGCAGTTAAAAAGAGCTTTTGTTTAGATTTGGCATGAAGGATATGGTGCTCTATTTGTAATAGAAACTTCAAAGGCTCTTCCAGCCCCCCTTTCTCTGCATTCTTTAGCTGTAGTCATGAGTACTCTCCATGATTTTCAAAATTGATTCCCCTTAAAGTGCAAAGTGGACAATTTACAAAAGGTATATTAATAGTTATTAATGCCCCTATTCCCACTACAAATTTTAAAGTTTCTCCCAAACCCATGACTTGCCTGAACTATGGTAAATGGGTGGAAAGAGGAGTTTGCCACTTTTAAAGTACAGACTCCTTAACAAAAGCACCTTTGCCCACAGGAAGAGTGAGTATCTGATTCACTCTAGAGCATATTGGAGTCATCTTCTCCATTACTCCAAATCTCCCTTTTTATTTCCTGAGCCTGGCTTGGACCTTGGCATTCCGTTTGAATTCCTTCTTCTAACTGGAACATTTGTGTTGTATCTGTAACACTGGCACTGAAATAAAGACCACGCAGTTAATGAAATCTTTCCTATATCGTACTTTATGGTGTTGGAATGAAGCCTTGTAGCTTCCTTGCCCCCTATGTCAGAGGAAGTCTTATAGACACCATAGGGTAGGAATATCCTTTCCTGAGTGCGAGAAGTTGGTCTTTCAAGAGAGGCCATTCTTATGAGTATCTGCATCAAAGACTTGAGATCTGGAGCTTTTTAAACTAGTGAGAGTACCGAGTGCTTTTAGAAAGGACCCTCATGTTATCAAACCTTAACACTGAGTTGCTGGCATGAGGTAAGGTGACTCTCCTGTGGCACGTGTTGAATGTACTGTGTATGTTCAGGTGCACAGGTACCATGTCTGATGTACTAAAGAAAAGGAAAAGTCAGGCCCACCTTGCTCTTAAAACATTTGCAATCATTACTGTATTGAGTACAGTATAAGGACCACTTTGGCTTTGGTCTTAAAACTGGATACAGATATCCATTTTTCCCCCTCCATTTCACCAAGCCTTTACTTAAAATCTTCAGTGTCTTGTCAAATCTAGCTCTGTATCAGATGCTAGATTATTCCTAACATTTGACAAACTGGAGTTGAACTAAAGGCTCCAAAGGGGGAATTTTCTGGTCTTATTTTAGTATTTAAGAGCAAGATTTGCTAAAACTTATTCTACTGGGTAAATGGTTGACTGAGTCAAGAACAGGATATTACCTTGTGCGTAGTTTTCAGTAAAGTAATTGTGGTCTAGAGTGTGTTTCAAACAACTGCTCTGCCTGTGTGATGAAAAATAGTCTTTAAAGGTTTCTTTGCAGACTGATTTCATTGGATGGATACTTAATGCTGTGAAACGTGATAGGATTAACATAATATTGGTGGATTTCTTGAATAGAATTTGTCTAACATTCCTCTTGTGGTTGAGGCTTTATTTTCTCTCTCACGTTTATAGTTAACCAGCTCAAGTTTCTTTAGTTGAACTGATTTGAATCTCAGAAATTTGCTGAAGATCATGCTATGAGACAGTGCTAGCTAATGGGGCTGGAAAGGGTCTATTCTCAGAACAAAGTGTCTCCTTGCATGAATGTAGTTTTGAGGTAGAGTTTATGTGATCATCCATAGCTTTGTCTAGACAGAGTAAAAATCATGGCCTTAACACAAAGGGTGCTGTGTAGAATATGAAATGATTCCAGAGAGTGAACCTGAGCACCGTATTGAAGGACTAGCGGCCAGGTAACTAACTGCCTAGGATACTGATGGTTGTGAAGACTGTTTCAAATGATTGGATCTTTGAAAGCTTCAGTGTGCCTTAGTTTCTAGGATCAGAATTCGTTCTCCTCTCATTTGGCCGTGCTGCTAAAGGAGAAATCTCTTAATTTCTATGAATACTTGCACATTTCAGTTATTTCTTTCCCTAGTATAACCATTCACGGGGGAGCAAAATTGTTTAGATTTACAACTTCAGAGCCATTGTGAGGAAAGGGTGATTTCCATGGCTGTTTTCATAACTCCAGGGTGATAAGCAGTGAGCCTAAACACACTTACTTGGACAATTTCACATGCACTTTACCTCATTTTTTCCCCTCTTCCAGAGTAGTTTTTATTCTGTACTCCCTCCCCACCTCCACAGTAATCCTAAAGGAGAATTCGTCTAAGTAATCTCAGAAAACTGTAGGAAGGGTGCTCTACCCGAGAAGCTTCTCCCACTATGCTCCGGTGCTGTTACCTCGAGGTAATTTGGACAGCCATGGAATGTTTCATGCTCTGTATAGTGATTATCTGTTCATTTTAAGGTCTTTCTAATTTAAAGAAACATTCCTCACTGTAACATTTGGGAGGGGATTCTTCCCTCTTGTAGATTAAAGATGTGCTTCATACCCCTTGTTTGTCCCATTTATATAAGAAAACTGTCCAGCACTAACGGTTTGAGTATTTCCGTCTACTATATAACATGCTTTCCATTTTTATGTTGTTCTGAGAGGTTGGAAATTAGGGGATACTGTTTTCAAGGTTCAACTTCATTATCTTCTGCATTGGAAAATATTTGGGCTATGAGAACTAGGGGAAGGAAAGTTTGAATGCGTATGTTTTTTTCTAGTGAATGTGTACTACCCACATTGTCCTAAACAGAGAGTGAGCTAGAGAGCAAAAAGTGGATACTCACGAGCTTTGTGGTTGGTGGAGAGGTGGTACACATCTGTGCACTCAGGAGTTTGGGAATGGGGAGGATCACTGAAAAGAGACGTGCTCAGAAAGTCCTGAAGTTTAAAATGCTTTGACCAGCTCTGGCTCAGGAGGGTGGGCCTGCTTGTAGAACTGGAAGTGAATAACTCTTTTTCAAGCAATAGCGGTGAGTGGGTCCCATCTACAGGGTTCCAGGACCTGGAACATTCAA
Organism: Grampus griseus; assembly: GCF_964374135.1. Taxonomy (NCBI): domain Eukaryota; kingdom Metazoa; phylum Chordata; class Mammalia; order Artiodactyla; family Delphinidae; genus Grampus; species Grampus griseus. The sequence continues at coordinate 44,121,297 of NC_139013.1, forward strand.
ACAGAAGAAAAGGCTGAAGCAGCATGCACAGTTGCTTCTTGAACTTCCACGAGGCTGATTCTGACTTCAACATGGAACATTGGAGTTTTGTTTTTGTTTTTGTTTTTGGAACCTGCTGTTGCGCTTTGTGTGTTTTGTTTTTGTTTTCTCTTTGGGGGCTTCATGGGAAAGAGCTTCTGAACTCTTTCCTTTGTGAACTCCCACTATGTCCCTGTATAGTCCCTTTTCTTTCATAATGTTGTAAGTTACATTTTCATTAAGCCCCATCACATCTTCTTTACTGTAAAAATATTAAAAGGCTGTTTCCAGGCGGGACGGCTAATGAAGTTCTAATTATTGCAGACATATTTTTGAGATGTAAAAAAAATTTTAAATTAAATGATAAGTCTTAGAGGCGAGAGGAATGAAATGGATGTAAACATTTACATGGGATGCATTAGAATTCTGCTGTGTGTATTGTCTTTTGGTTGAAACAAATTATGAACAGTGACTAATAAAAAGTCAATACTCAATGATTTAAATTTTGCTTCCTCACTTCTTACAAGTGGATTAGAGAAGCCTTTGATGAGTTCTTATTCCAGAGCTTTGAGCTAAACTTACTGACCTGTTAATGTTCCTTTTACACAGAAATCTCACCAAAAGAGGAACTTGAACAAATTTTTAAAAACTTGAAGTTACAGACAGTGAAAAGTGCAATTGGAAATTTTAACTAGTGATTGTTTCCATGCTGGTATTCTCCACATGGGTGAATTCTCAAACAAGGCGAATAAATCATGTCAAGATGAATTGTGTGTTAGAGGTGGTCATGAACTTTTAGTTTAAAGCGTCTATTTGTGACTTGTTCAAGTTTATCTGTGTCTAAGAAGAGGAAGGCTTGACCAGCCAAATGAATTCTGTTTCATGATCTATTTTATATGAACTCTTCCATAGAAGTGAGAGTGGTTGAAAGTTGGGAGCTTATGTGTTCTAGTACTCAGATGATCCCTGATAGTCCCTTATTGAAAAGAGGGAGAGTGTGATAGTTAGCCCCCTAACTGAGAAGTAGAAGGAAGTAGGCCTTGGCAATTATCTAATTTATGCAGAAGTGCCCTTTGGTGCTGTTTGATAAGTGACATTTCTATAATCTTATATGTGGCTTAGTTAAAATTCATCTTTGTTTCTAATATTAAATTTACTTGACACCTTCATCTCCATGTAACGAGAGGAAAATATAAAAGCTGCAGTAGAAAATGTTAGCCAGTAACAGACTCTAGACATTTACTTAATACAGTGAATAGTGTTCAGATTTGAACTTCCATCCAGAAGGACCAAATTAATTTTTATCACTTTTTTATTTTGGGGTACGCGGGCCTCTCACTGTTGTGGCCTCTCCCGTTGTGGAGCACAGGCTCCGGACGCGCAGGCTCAGCGGCCATGGCTCATGGGCCCAGCTGCTCCGCGGCATGTGGGATCTTCCCGGACCGGGGCACGAACCCGTGTCCCCCGCATCGGCAGGCAGACTCTCAACCACTGCGCCACCAGGGAAGCCCAATTTTTATCACTTTTTTAAAGTATTTTTCATGCTATTTCCTTCCCTAGTTCAGTTGTCCCCATATTCAACAATACAAAAATGTTCAAGGAAAAAAAATCCTTCAAACCTGGAAGCCAGGTAAATACAGCCTGTTTATTTGAAACTAAAATAAGGAAGATCTAAATCTGCTCAATCTGTGGTAGAAATAACAAAGGATTTAGGCCTAAAGATGACTTGTGATCATCAAAGGAGTGGGAACTAGCTATAAAGAAGCAAATGTAGTAAGCTCTTATGGCTCCTCTACCAAAATCTTACAGACGTGAACTCTCCTTCTCCAGACCTTTCCATTTTGTAGTGAAGATTAGGAAGAGCTCCTGGGATAAAGTGTGTGTGTGTGTCCCTTCCCAACCCCTTCCAGGTGGAAAGAGAGGTATGCACTTACAGGAAGGATACAGAAAGGAGGGAGTGTAATCACTTATCTGTCTCTTGGCTTGATTCAAACTGATTTTTGTAATGATGAACCTGCAGTGAGGGCAGATGGATATTTGCACAAAAAATCCCAGAAGAATTTATTTTTAGGGTTAGTCTGAGCTGTTTACCATTTCTAGAAATTGTAGTTACATAACCCTAGGCATACATAATGCACACTGCCTTGAACTGGGGGAGAACATGAATATGTGACCTTTGAAACAGTATAAAATGTTAATGGCAATACATGATCTGAAAAGAAAACTCAGAATCAACTGGTTGTCACCACTTAACTGAATTGGGTCTTAAACCATGGAGACCTTTAAAGAGAGCTGCGTCATAAATTATCCCCTGCAACACCTGGGCTCCTAGCTTTTTTGTTCTCTTTTTGAAAGAGGTACTACGTTGTTGAAGAAGTAGTAAATACATAACTTTTAGCATATGCTTGTATTCTGAATTGATGCTTTAGCCCACTCTCCCATTACAAAAAAAAAAAATCATCTACTACTGCTGTTCCCCAGCATGAACTCAAATGCTGGTCGTGTGACAGGATCCTTCCCCTTCAGATGATAAACTAATAAAGAGCTTCTGCTCATGAGATCTGGAAAATGTAATGTGTAGTACCTCAAGAAACAGGCTTTTAGAAGCACTTAATTCTGAACCACATTTTCATTCTTTTCTCTGCCTGTCTGCCCTTGGTCAACTCCACTTCTGTCTCCATATTGGTGCTTATCCCTTACATACCAGTGTTCTTGCTGGAAGAAGTTACCCAATAAGCACTGAAATGGGAATCCAACTACTTTACTTTGAGTAGCTTTCTTGAAAGTAATTTCAGGGTAGAAGGAAAACCCAGGAGGTAGACAACTTAAAGAGTTTTTTTCACTTTACACCAGACTCACAGAGACATCATTTTAAATTCACTAAAATGAGACAAAGAAATGAAGATGACTGCAGATTGGAATTTTGGTATATACAAAGTAACTCATGAGAGGGGAGAAGGTAGTGACCAAACTTTCACAGAAGAAATAATTTGTACAGAGTCAGAATCTTTGCAAGAGTCAAATTTTGTCTTGGAATTTAAAATATCTATAAACGCATACATAGAAGAGGGGAACAGACTGTACTGACAGATGTCAAACTCTCTTGTTCTAAACCTACAATTAAAATATTCTTAACATATAGTTGGTCTGTACTAGGCAAGCTGAAGCAATGGTTAATAGGTGATACCAATTATTCAAAGCACAAGAACTTGTTTTTTTCTGCTAATTCCTTAGAAGTTGCCTGAAGATTCAACACCTGTGTAGGAGGGGGAGACCTAAAAATCCAGAGGTCTAGAAGGTTTCCTAAGACAATTTAGAGCAGAATTAACAAGAGGACTCTAAGGAATTGAGTGTCTCTTAAATTTGGAAATTCAGAATAATAGTGACACCTATGAATCACTACTATGTGTCAAGCACTTTGTATGCATTTGCAAAATCTTCATAATAACTACTATACAGACTAATTTCTATTTCACAGCTAAGAACCAAAGGCTTAGATAAAATAGCACAAGGGTATAGATCTAATAATAAGAGGTAGAGCTGAAATTTGGAATCTGGCTGTCTGATTTGGCCCACTGACCAGTCACAAAACTATCACTGCAGGAACTAAAAGAACTATCACTGCAGGAACTAAAAGAAAATAATAAAAATTTTCTGAACTAGAATTGCAAATAATAAAATGGCTTTCAGACCAGACCACATTACTGCTTGAAGCAGAGAACAATATTCTGATAATTTTACTAAATGAGGAGAAATTAAAAGTGGCTGGGAGGTGAGATGACATTTTGTACATGAGGTGGGGTCGAATTTGCTGAAGAAGGCCGTGAGCATCTCTAATAAGGAAGAGAAAGGGCCTTGCTAAGGCCCTCAACAATTCGTTCAGTGGCTTTGTACGTGAGGGTGACAGTCCAGTTTTTTTTTTAATTGAAGCATAGTTGTTTTACAATATTGTGTTAATGTCTGCTGTACAACATAGTGATTCAGCTATAAATATATAGACATTATTTTTTCATATTCTTTTCCATTATGTTTTATCATAGGATATTGAATATAGGCATCCGGTTTTGAAGTACAGAGGGAAGGTCTGGGAAAGGTCAGTTATAAGAGGCACCCTTGGCGGAGGGCAGCGTCCTCGCGTCACTATTGACAGGTGCAGCCCTCCACCCCCCCTTCCTTGTCCAGCCCGTACTTCGGAGGCGGGGACAGCAGCAAATAATCCTCCCTGTACCTCAGTCCGCCAAACCGAGGGCGGCCGACAACGGAGGCCCAGCCCTGCGGTGGCGCCGGGCTCCGCCCGCGAGGTCCCCGGCAGCCCGCCCAGCGGCTTGCGGCTCGCAGCGCCCAGGACGCACCGGGCCCGCGGCTACGCAGGGCCGAAACGGCTGCGGGTGGGGCGGGGCCGGCGGGGCGGCGGGTGGCAGGGCCGGCAGGGCGGGCAGGGCGGCAGGGGGCGGGGCCGGCGGACTGCGGGGGGCGGGGCCGCAGGCTGTTCGCGCTCGCCGCCGAGGCTCCGTGCGGCGTAGCGCCGGCCGGGCGTCCCTGTGCAGCCTCCACCAGCCGCAGATGGGGGAGGTGGAGCCGGGCCCCGCGGGCCCGCTCGAACCGCCGGAGCCGCCCGAAGCGCCCGCGAGCCGCCGGCCGGGCGGGATCCGGGTCCTGAAGGTGAGGTGGGCGGGCGGGTTGGGGAGGGAGCGAAAGCGGGCAGAGGCCGCCCCTACCCCGCGCGGTGGCCGAGGCAGCCGGCGACCCCCACCTCGCGTCGGTCAGTCAGCCTTGCGGCTCAGTCGCTCCCAGAACCCGGCTGGAGGGGCCGCGGCACCCGCGGAGGCCTCTGCAGCTGGCCCCCGCCGAGGCCGCGGCCGCCTCCGTCCCCACCGCTGCCCATCCCTGGCCGCGTGCCACCCGCCTCGCAGGCCCACGCCTTGGGGCCGGCGTCCACCCGGTCGCCGCCGCCACTCGGCTCCTTTGGGACCCCGGGGCCCGTCTCTGCCTCCCCCGGTTGCGCACGGGGCCCCAAGGCCGGCGGCTCCTGGCCCGACAGCGGAGCTTATAGTACGCAGGGCTTTCTCCCCGGACACCTGAAGACATCACCCCAGCGGGAGGATGGCGGCGGTGATTGGCCGGACGCTGCGGTGTGCTGGGGCTGCGCCGGCTGGAGTGGGCCGCCTCTGCCCTCGGAGCTTACCACCGAAGTTAAGACCCGCTTCTCGCTCCGGAGCGCGGGCCTGGAGTGAGAATCCCCGGAGGAGCTTAATCTCGGGGAATCGCTGGGCGTGTTGCAGAAGGGAGGAGGGGTTGGACAAAAAGGGGCATTCCTGCTGGCGGGAGTGGGGCTGACAATCCAGAGAGACGGTGACGGGGGAGCAGTTATGCAACAGGCAGCTAACGGGGCTTTTGGCAGGAATTGGGGGGGAGTAGGAGGAGTGAAGGCAGATGCAGGCAAGGGGGGGAGTGGAGTCTTGAAGGTGATGACAAGAAGTTAAAATGCACAGGAATTGTAGGGTGGGAAGGGGACAGTGAAGGTGGTTAAAAGGAGGGGTTGTGGGAGACACACTGGATGGAGTTTTCTACTAGCCTTCGAAATAGTTGGAGAGAAATTTTTCTGTAGGTCAGATATGTAAACTAGGTGTCCTGGAGATGGAGTGGAATTCCTTCTAAAGTTCTAGAAGAGGAATCAGCAGGCTTTAAAACTTGCCAGAGAAAAGGAAGAGAGAAAAGAAAATTTAAATTTGACGTGTTTCAAAACTACTTTGCAAAACAATGAAAATACATAATGTTTAAAAATTCATTAAGTAATAGTTGTTCTTTGGGATTGAGGGTGCGACTGTATACTCGCTACTAAGATTATACGTAGGGCATCACAAAGAAACAACAACATTGGAAAAAAATAATAGATTTGAAGCATCTGGTGAATCCATGAAACAACATAAATTAGAACTCTAAAATATAAAACTTTTTTTCTGCTGCTACCTCCCAGTCTTAATGCAGCAACTTAAAGAAATAACTTTTCATAGTTTATCTCCACTTCTGCATAGACCTTATACATATTTACTTTAATCATGTTTTATATTAAATATAATCACATTATATTAAATATAATTTATATCAAAATTATATTTTAATTAAATATAATTACTCAAAGGTTTTTGGATATTTACTTAAAACTGTAAGGTCACAAAAATGTAAATTGTGAATGAACTTAAAAAAGTTCTGCTGGCCTGGCTTATCAGGAAAGGGCAGGTCTGAGAGATAGGTAATGCCCTCTGGCCTAGAAGGTAAACAGCCTTGGCTATTTTTACAACTATTTTTTGGTGGAGAGAGAGTGAGTTGTGGGAGGGAAGGAATTGAGAAATGAGGATTTTTTTTGAAGGGTTCGACCTTCCTGCACTTCCAGGAAGTGGTCCAACCTACCACTGGTTCCGTGGGTTTCCAATCTGGGGACCATTAGAAAGAGTCCAGAAATTAATCTTGATTATAGTGCTGAGCTGGTGATGTGGGAGGCTCACAGTGTCTTAGACCTTTGCATCCTTGCAAATAAATGGGATCGGCTGTGAAGAATAGGTGCGGTGTGTTCTACAGACAGAAGTTCCCTTCAGTAGCTGAGTGGTTGAATTTTGTGTCAGGTGAAACTGGAAAGGAATATGTAAGTAGAAGACTTTCAGAATCGGGAAGAAAGCCATAGTTTCCTACATGTTCTTTTCTGAAAACCCTTTTAAAAAGGCTTACCATTCTTTTTTGTAACTCTTCTATACTTAATACCAGATCATGAACATCATTATTGTCAAAGAGTATAGATCATCATAAAAAGGCTAATATAGCTAAACTGGTGTAACTTTAGCCAGATTAGATCTAGGTCCACCGTATAGCCTACTGGAAAATTTGATTCAAAATCTGCCCCCAGATTTATTTAGCAAATTGCTATTTATTTATTTATTTAAACATCTTTATTAGAGTATAATTGCTTTACAATGGTGTGTCAGTTTCTGCTTTATAACAAAGTGAATCAGTTATACATATGTCCCCATATCTCTTCCCTCTTGCATCTCCCTCCCTCCCACCCTCCCTATCCCACCCCTCTAGGTGGTCACAAAGCCCCGAGCTGATCTCCCTGTGCTATGTGGTTGCTCCCCACTAGCTAGCTATTTTACATTTGGTAGTGTATATATGTCCGTGCCACTCTCTCACTTTGTCCCAGCTTACCCTTTCCCCTCCCCGTATCCTCAAGTCCATTCTCTAGTAGGTCTGCATCTTTATTCCCGTCTTGCCCCTAGGTTCTTCTGACCATTTTCTTTTTTTTTTTTTAGATTCCATATATATGTGTTAGCATATGGTATTTGTTTTTCTCTTTCTGACTTACTTCACTCTGTATGACAGTTTCTAGGTCCATCCACCTCACTACAAATAACTCGGTTTTGTTCCTTTTTATGGCTGAGTAATATTCCATTGTATATATATGTGCCACATCTTCTTTATCCATTCATCTGTTCATGGACACTTAGGTTGCTTCCATGTCCTGGCTATTGTAAGTAGAGCTGCAATGAACATTTTGGTACATGACTCTTTTCGAATTATGGTTTTCTCAGGGTATATGCCCAGTAATGGGATTGCTGGGTTGTATGGTAGTTCTATTTTTAGTTTTTTAAGGAACCTCCATACTGGCTGTATCAATTTACATTCTCACCAACAGTGCAAGAGGGTTCCCTATTCTCCACAGCAAATTGCTATTTAGAATATAGTCCTTTATAACTGTAGTTGGAATATAAGTATGAGATTTTTAATACTCTTTAAGATTATTAGGAGTATCCTTGAAGCAGAAATTTCCAGATGTTTGGAAATTTGGAGAGGTTTTTTTTTCTTTTTGTTTTTACTCTGTAGAAGAAATGAAGTTATAATTAATCTAGTCAGTGGATTCTGTGAGATGCGTTTTTTCAATATTAGTTTCAGGTTTTTATCAAAATAATGTGTTTGTATGGCTTTTAAAATCAATTACTACCAAAAAGATCTTAATGAAGTGAAATATTCTTCCCCTCTTTATCTCATCCACCCCTTCCAAAATATTCCTTAGCATGTATATTCCTAGAGATGAGCCCACATTCTACAGTTCTGAATGCAGAAACATATCTCCTACTTCAGGATATTTCACAGTCTAGTAGAACTCACTAAGTATGAAGAGTTACTTCAGTAGATCCTGTTCTACCATGCATACCTTAGAGTTAGTTCATTGGGTGTTTAATAGTTGATCACCTTTGAACTGATCAGAGCCCTCATTTTTAGAGGGTTTAAAGTGTAAAACTGAAGTGGGTACTTAAATCATGGCTTACTCTGAAGATTTCGGCTTTCTAGAAATACCTTTAAGTCTTAAATGTGCTCTTTATACACTTGTTTGATGTGAGGGTGATTATAGTTATGTTCCCTTTTAGAGAAACTTGTCAATAGTTCTTATATAAGAGTAAAGGGAGGAAATAAAGTGTTCTCCATCTAGCATTTCCAGTGGAATAGTGATTCTAAAAGCTGCAAGCATCTCAGAGGACAGAAGTGACCTTTCCAAAATTTACCTGATGGTTTAGGCAGTGGAGAAGGAAGCACTAGATAATTCAGCAGTAACTAATGATAGCTAAACAGTCCATCTAGATTGTTACCAGAAGGCTATGCTTGTTTGGTATCTAGGCCGTTAAATGCCCATTGAACAGGTTTAAGAGAATGATATCTACTAAAGTTCTAACTCAGCAGTTTATTTTCATGGGGTGGAATATATCATATAAACAGGAGATACATTCTTTGACCAACAACACATGGGTTTCAACAGTGTAAAAGTTCTTAAAACTTAATATATAGTCTTTTTTTTTTTTTTTTTTTTTTTTTTTTTGCGGTACGTGGGCCTCTCACTGCTGTGGCCTCTTCTGTTTCGGAGCACAGGCTCCGGACGCGCAGGCTCAGCGGCCATGGCTCACGGGCCCAGCCGCTCCACGGCATGTGGGATCTTCCCGGACCGGGGCACGAACCCGTGTCCCCTGCATCGGCAGACGGACTCTCAACCACTGCGCCACCTGGGAAGCCCTATGTATGTATAGGAAATAGATATACACATTAAAAAATGACTGTTAAAAATCCTCACAGAAGAAGAATCATGGATGAACTAATGTAATACTTCCTGGGGTCTGCCTTGACTTTTCTAAGATTGATAAGGTTAGTGGGATATTATTTGACCTTAAAAAGTTTTTTTAAAGAAGCTTTTCGGTGGATGTGTGGAGTGGTGTCCACTGGCCCTCTCTTAATAGCAGTGAGCAAAATTTCTCTCCACTGAGTGCAGAATGCAGAGCTTCCTTGTATAAATGTTACTGCACTGTATAGAATACTGTTTTCAGATGGTTCAGTTGACCTTTACCAAAGATTAAAAAATAAGGAATATTTAAAATGACTGTCTAATTATGCAGTGGTTAAGATTATTTAGTGGTGCAAATATGATGGTCCCTGTGTTTATAAAATATGTGCTCAAAAGCCCTTTGTTAATTCTGAGATGTTCAGCTTTGAGAAAATGCTCTTTATGAGAAGAAAGACGCCTAGTTCCCACTTGTAGCAGGGGTTTATCCTATTTATCTAAAGTTAGAATCAGTAATAATCCTCATGGTTTTGATTAGCTGTACTTAAATCCCTAAGATCTGTAAAATGATCGATTCACCTATTATCATAAATTTAAACAACGAAGCCATTCTTGATTTCTTGTTTTTCTTTTTCTCCATGTGGGGAATACCTTCTAACTTTTCCTTCCCCTTTCTTTATCATCTTCAGAGATTTAATTTTAGGCGCTACAGTTATCCTCAAATATTTAATCTCAGTAATTACAAAAATAATATTTGCTTTATTTATAGATACTTCTGTTTTCCAATGAGGAATAGTAGCAAAAGTATTTTATTTACTTTGTGGCTGATACAGAGGAAAGGTGATAGGGTTTCCTATAAAAATGGAGATTTTTTCCCCAAGTTTGTTCAACTTCTTGCTAAAGCTAATTAGGCTAAAGTACAGACTGGGAATAAATGTCTGTGACATCACTGAGTTCTGCATGCATCTCTGGGCCACCCAGGTGCTAAGGTACTGTAATAGGTTCTCAGTGTATAAGAGAAGAAGAAATACCAAATAAATAATTAAAAACTCATTGTGATTTACATGGGAATGGAAGTATGTTTAAGGTGAAGAAGTTCTGTGGAGGAGAGTGTAGAGTTATTAATTCTTTTTAATTAGTAGGAGAAAGCAGGGATGGGAGACGTGGAAAGCTCCACAGAGAGGGTGACGTTTGAGTAATTTTGAAGAATAACTACTCAGATGGACAAGATGGAGAAGGACATTTCAGGCAAGTCACAGAATTGTGGAATAGTTGGTGTGTTCGGGGAGTTGGATATGACAAACAGAGTGACATACAGTGGGGAGTGGCCCTAGAAAGGTGGGTCAGTGTAATTGTGTGTCGAAATTAGTTTTTTATTAATGGGAATAGAAATGGCCCATTTAAAAAAAATAGAGCAGGTAAATATTGATCTTTAGAAACTTGTTATATTGCTGTAGCAGTTGTTTTTGCTCTGAGATAATGTGACTTCACAATGTATATGCATACCTAAGTTATCAAATGCAACAGTAATTTTTCTTTTGAAACATGAGGATAATGGAAAGAATATTTGTGCAGTATTGTGGTGATTCTGTAGTTCCTTATTTGGAATATGAGGCAGAGGACTAGGACCCTAGAGGAACTTTCAGTTTGCATATGGAGACATACAGAAATGTTTATTGCAGCATTGTTTCCGACACTGAAAAATTAGAAACAAACTAAATGCCCTCAGCAGGAGAATGGATAAATTTCAGTGTATTTGTATAATAGAATGTTATTCAAGAGAATGAGCAGGGTGTATTAATCATAGATACATCTCTAAACCAATGTTGAATCAAACAAAAAAAATTGCAGGGTGAAACATAAGTATGTTAGGTTTTAGATAAAGTTTTAAATCATGTAAAACAATACTATATAGAGTTTATAGATATATACTTATATGGCAAACATAAAAAATGCATGGGAGGACTTCCCTGGTGGCACAGTGGTTAAGAATCCGCCTTCCAATGCAGGGGGCACGGGTTTGAGCCCTGGTCTGGGAAGATCCCACATGCCATGGAGCATCTAAGCCCGTGAGCCACAACTACTGAGCCCACATGCCACAACTACTGAAGCCCACGCACCTAGAGCCCGTGCTCTGCAACAAGAGAAGCCACCACGATGAGAAGCCCGTGTACCACAACGAAGAGTGGCCCCCGCTCGCCACAACTAGAGAAGGCCCATGCGCAGCAACACAGACCCAACGCAGCCAAAAATCAATCAACCAATCAATCAATAAAAATCAGAAATTAAAAAAAATGCATGGGATGATAAACACTATAGTAGAGTGTTTATTTCTGGGGAGAGAGGGAGGTGAATGGGATTTTTTTAGGTAGTAGGTGGCTTTAGCTATATATGTAAGGATATATCATATATATGTTCTTTAGAATAATGATCTGAACTAAATATGGCAAAATATTAAAGCTTGTGAAAATTAGGTAGTAGGTCACTACTGTTCTTGACATTTTTATGAAAACATAAAGAAAAAAAAAGATCAGAAGATGACTGACAGGGACTTTCCTGGTGGTCCAGTGGTAAAGAATCGGCCTTCCAATGCAGGGGACATGGGTTTCGATCCCTGGTTGGGGAATTAAGATCCCACATGCCACGAGGCAACTAAGCCCATGCGCCTCAAACTACAGAACCCACATGCCCTGGAGCCTGTGCGCCACAATTAGAGAAAGAAAACCCGCACACCACAATGAAGTTCCCGTGTGCCGCCACTAAGACCTGACGTGGCCAAAAATAAAAAAGTAAAAAAAAAGTAAAAGTAGAAAAAAAAAAAAGATGATGGACAGAGACATGAACAGCTAGCAGTAAAGAGAATGAAAATTTTCAGTTTAGGGCTGGGCATGGCAGGTGCAGAAGGCTCTGTGAGAGGAGGCGGTACTGAGTCAAGTATTGGTGACTACGGAGTGGAAAGGTGGGCTGAAGACTGAATGTGTCTAATTCAGTCAGACATTTGAGCTAATGATTTCTTTTTCCTGACGTTTTTAGAGAACTATGAAACGCAATGGGAGCAGACATTGTCTGAATAGGAGAAGTAGGTTTGGTTCTCGAGAGAGAGACTGGCTGCGAGAAGATGTGAAGAGAGGCTGTGTTTACCTGTACGGAGCAGACACCGCCACGGCCGCTGCAGCCAGCGCCTCTGCCACTGCCTCCTCCTCCGACTTACATCTTGTCCTTTGCACAGTAGACACGCCAGCGTCAGAAATTTGTGCTGGAGAGGGAAGGGAACGTCTTTATTTGCAGCTTCATGGAGACCTGGTCAGGTGAGGTCAGAGTTTTACCACTAATTCTCCTGCAGTATAAGTCACATGTGTTTCTGCTTGGAAGTGGGCTTTAGGACCTCATTCGTGCTGGAGCTGATGATGGTTATGGGGTCACTAGGCTTGAAAAAAGATTTCTCCCTGGAATGCTGACTTAGGATTCTTGAATTTAAAAACTGTCAGTTTTTAAAGGAAAAGGAAGGAAAAATTGATAATTACTTCATTTGGATTATATCATAGGTCGGATATCTAAAATAAATTTTTTTTTAAAGATTTTTAAAAAATTAAATTTATTTATTTTTGGCTGCATTGGGGTCTTTGTTGCTGTGCGCGGGCTTTTCTCTAGTTGCGGTGAGTGGGGGCTACTCTTCGTTGCGGTACCCGGGCTTCTCATTGTGGTGGCTTCTCTTGTTGTGGAGCACGGGCTGTAGGCGCACAGGCTTCAGTAGTTGTGGCTCACAGGCTCTAGAGCACAGGCTCAGTAGCTGTGGCTTGCGGGCTTAGTTGCTCTGTGGCCTGTGGGATCCTCCCGGACCAGGGCACGAACCTGTGTCCCCTGCATTGGCAGGCAGATTCTTAACCACTGCGCAGCCAGGGAAGCCCAAAATAAATATTTTTAAAGTTTTTAAGCAATACATATAAACAGAATGAAATAGAAATGTATAAAAGGAAATAGAATGAGAAGTACCTATGGTCATGCATGAGTATGTGTCATTATTTGTATATAAATTTTAAAACTAATGGTGCTACATGCAACATGTCAACTTAATATCTCTTAGAAATCTTTCCATATTAATGTTTATATAATTTTCTTTTATTTAATGGCTAAATAGTATTTCATTTTATGAATCTACCACAATTTTAGCTAGTCTCCTATTAATGGACATGTAAGTTGTTACCAGTTTTTTTACTACAAGTACTGTTGCAGTGAATATCCTTGTACCTGTGATACTTCTCCCATGTGGAAGTCATCTGTAGGGTAAAGTCCTAGAAGTGGAATTGCTGGCTCAAAGGGTATGTGCATGTTTAATTTTGAGAGATTTTGTCAAATTCCTTTTCATAGAACTTATACTTCGATGAATAATATCAAAGTATACCTATTTCCCCCTTACTTTCTCCAGAATACGTTAAATTTTACATATACAGACACATCCTCATGCACGAGCACATACTTGATTGTGAATAGAAATGATTGTCAACAGTTTTTAGAGAATCATAAATTCAGCATTCCAAGGACAACTCTTTTTTCAAGGCTGATGACTTAGATTTTTGCAAATCTGATAGGAATTTTGTTATTTTGTTTTAATTTTCATTTATATTAATGAGTTAGGTTGAGCATATTTTCATAGGTTTAATTTCTTTAAAATCTTTTTTTTAATTTTTTTTTGTTGTACGCGGGTCTCTCACTATTGTGGCCTCTCCCGTCGCGGAGCACAGGCTCCGGACGCGCAGGCTCAGCGGCCATGGCTCACCGGCCTAGCCGTTCTGCGGCATGTGGGATCTTCCCGGACCGGGGCACGAACCCGTGTCCCCTGCATCGGCAGGTGGACTCTCAACCACTGCGCCACCAGGGAAGCCCTGATTCAGCTTTTTAAAAAAAACTATTAGTTCTTTGAGTTAGACCTCAAATAAGAGCTCCTTAAGTGCCTGACCATTGACTTTCTCTCCTTCCCTTTCCCTGTAATAAATAAATGTCTCAAAACAGAATTCAAAACTGTGGATTCAGTACTGTTGAAAGTGAGAAAGGAGGCACCCACTTACACCTAAAAATGTGGCAATGATAGTAACACCTTTGGCTGAGCTAAACATTGATATCATTTTAAAGTCTAAACTGGGGTTTATTATTATTTTCCTTTAGGATTTGGACTAATTCCTGAAAAAGTAGACTAGCACTTGAATGTTTTCCTTGTTCACCAGTTAACTACATTTCCTAAATCCATTTGTAAAACGAAAGGATCAGACTGGGTGACCCTTAGGCTTTTCTAAATCTTAACACCGATTCCGATCTAATTTTATCAGGTGGAAAGCCTTGACCTACATTATAGCTGGTAGTGATTGACGGAGTTCAAGTATTTAAACCTAAGACTTATTACTCATCTGTATACTAATGTGTGTATACACAAAAATACTAGAAAAGTGGAGAAAACCCCACTTGAATTGGCTTGCTACTACTAGTTGTGTAGCTAAGAATCCAAATGTGATACAATTTACTTTAGTGAATCTAAACTGTACTTAAAATGGAGAGTTTGTCTCTTTTTAGTCCTGTAGCCTTGATAATTTCTAATGAAATAGCTCTTTGAAAACATAATTGATTATAAAATAATGAAAACACTGTTGAACTGTGGTTTGAAGATATGAATATATTTTCTTTTTTAAAAAATTTAAAAAAATTTGTACAATTTTTAAAGGTTACACTCCATTTGCAGTTATTATAAAATATTGGCTGTATCCCCTGTGCTGTACACTACATCCTTGTAGCCTGTCTGACACCCAGTAGTTTGTGCCTCCCACTACCGCCTCCACCCCCCCCCCGCCCCCCGCCCCGGCTGTGTTGCTCCTCCACCCCCCACGGTAGCCCCTAGTTTGTTCTCTATATTTGCAAGGCTGCTTCTTTTTTGCTACATTCACTAGTTTGTTGTGTTTTTAGATTCCACATAGAAGTGCGATCATACATTATTTGAGATCCGAATATATTCTCATCGCTGGAATAGGAGCTCAAGAAGCCTCAGCCAGCCAAAGAAATGATGATGATATATTTTAGCTAACATTAAGTGCTTTCTTTTGCTAGTTAACGCGCTTACTGCTTTATGCACATTTTCTCATTAAATCCTCACAGTAACTCTAAGAGAGGTAGGGTTATTCCTTTCCAATGAGGAAAATTGAGGCTCTTCGAGAGGTCCAGTAACTTGTTCAAGGCCAGGCAGGTACTGCCAAGCAGTTGGAATGTTGACATCATTCATGATAGATGGTGGACTTCCTTCCGAGTAAAGGCCCTCCCGGAGGGGAACTGGCACAGTGTGCCTTGCTCAGTTTCACTATTTAATCATAATTGTTTAAAGATCTTTTTTAGACCTCTTACTCAACGGTTAATTGCTTGAGTTCAGTCTTACGTTTATCGCATCAGAAGAATAGGTACTTTCTTTGTAATAGCTCTTCATAAGATAGTTGACAGTCTAACACAATATCTTTTTTTAATAACATTTTTTGCTGCTTAATGAAGTGTGATTTATATTCATTGTAGAAATTTTGGAAAAATGAAAAAGTATAAAGAAATAATTTTCATTGCTTATGCTTTTTGTAGATTTTCTCACTTAATCCTCATAACAATCTTGTGAGGTAAATACTTTCCCTATTTTATAGATGAGGAAAATGAGTCTTAAAAGAGTTAATCATCTCACCTAGAATCACTTGGCTGGTAAGTGTAGAGCTGGAATTTGAACTCTGGCATTCTGACACCAGATTCCATATATTACCTCCCCCTTCCCCCGCCATGCTGACATTTTTTTTTCCAGATCTTTTTCAAAATGAGTGTGTGTGTGTGTAATTTTTTTAAATTACGTATTTGGACCCACACCATATATTCAATTTTATTTACTGCTTACTTCAATTAATTTCCTTGTGTCATTAAAAATTCCTTAGATACCAGTTTTAATAACTACAGAATATTCTATTTTATGCATATACTATAACTTGTTTAAAATTTGAGAAATTATGTGCAGTAATGGTGTAGAGCTTGGATTCTGGATTGAGAGTGTGTGTGTTCAAATTGGCTGTGTTACTATGCAAGTTGCCTGACGCTTTGTCCTCAGTTTACTAATCTGTACAATGGAGGATGATGATATCTACATTATAGAGTTATCACGAGGATTAAATAGATTATACATGTTATGAAGATTAAGTGAATTAATACTTGTAACGCTTCTTAAACTCGAATGTCCAGCTGGGGAGCTTGTTAAAATGCAGATTCTGATTCAGTGGCTCTGGGGTGGGGCCTATGGGTCTATATTTCTATTAAGCTCCTAAGTGATGTGCTACACTTTGAGGAGCAAGGAAGTAAACTTCTTAAAATGATGCCTGGACCTAGTAAGTGCTCAATAAGTGTTACCTGTTTGGGTTGTTTCAAGTCACGCAACCCTTAGAAGTAGTGTGATGACTAAACCTTTGCCCATGACTCTTTACATTGTTGATCTCCGTGAACTAGGTCCTAGAAATGGGATTACTGGCACTAAAATTACCCCATGTTTTTCCTAAATCATCCATGATTTCCTTCTTTCCTTACTCTTTTTTAATCATGGACTTGTCACTTGAATTTAACAGAGGGATTACTAGTTTATAGAATTTTAGCACTTGAAGGAACCTAAGAGAGATGCCTACTAGCAGGGGTCTCCAACCCCTGGCACTGGGCCACACAGCAGGAGGTAAGCAGTGAGTGAGTGAAGCTTCATCTGCTGCTCCCCATTGCTCACATTACCGCCTGAACCCCCTCCCGCTGCCCCCCACCAGCCTCCCTGCCACCGGTCCGTAGAAAAATTGTCTTTCACGAAACCGGCCCCTGGTGCCAAAAAGGCTGGAGACTGCTGCCTACTAGTAAAATGAACCCAACCTACCAGCCTCACCATCCACTGCCCTTTCCATCCGGAAATACGTGTGGGGGCAGGGCTTTTGGTTATCACAGCTACAGGGGAGGGTTACCAGCATCTAGGGTCAGCATTCGGGACAGGGAGCCTTAATGTCCTCAATGTGTGGGACCATCTTGTACAGCAAAGAATTGTCCTACCTAAAAGGCCAGTAACTTCCCCATGGGAATCACTGAAACCATTTTCTTTCGTTTTATGGATGTGAAACAGAGGCCTGGAGAGGTCAGGTCCAAAGCACATTCCTGCAGCTGCCTGGTGCTAGTGCTCTAGTTGGAACACAAGTATCCTGTCTCCCAGTCCAGTGCCCTTTACATGATACTATTTGGTCTGTCTGTTTTATTGGACTGTTAAAGTGACAGATGACTCAGTAGTGAAGCTTAGTGTAGTCATTGCCTTCTCTTTGAAAAGTTGTAAAAATATCACATGTAACAAAATGAAGTGCCCTTTGGCTCATGGTCATATCTTTACTTTTATTTTCAGTCATCAAAATGACTAAGATTTCTGTGGTTGATACACTATCTTTTAAGATAAGCTAAGAACAGATAAAATATATCTAACAGAAAATTATGCACTCAGGATTTGGGATCCTGAGTTCTAATTCCTTTACTATCACTGACTTGCTGGGTGACCTCTTAACAAGTCACTATAGTTTTGTTTTACCATATTTTGATATTGTAAAAGTGGAATGAAAAGTCCTGTTTCAGGATACATACTGAGCTGATTAACCCTGAGGAAGGAAAAGGATTATTTTTGTTTTGTGTTTCATATTTCTGTAGTATTTTAAAGCTTTAAAAGAATGTGTTACACATTAAGTAATTTGTTTTTATTAAAACTTTGTTTTGTTTTTACATTTTAATACTTCTAAAATCAGTGTGTATCTTACAGTTGTTGGTAGGTCATAGTCTAACTGGCAGTGTTTTTTCTTTCTTAATGGTTGTTACAATGCCATCTGGTTTACTGCAGTACAGTTCTGACACTAACCACGCAGAGTCTGCACAAACTTCCTTCACAAGTTAAAGGACATTACACCTGAGACTAACAGAACGTTGTTAATCAGCTATACTCCAATATAAAATAAAAATTAAACAAACAAACAAACAATTTAAAGGGCCTGGTCTCCAACAAGACCACCCTGACTTTACACTCTGGTTGCACTTCAGGCCAACTGGATAAAAATTTAGGGGGCTCCCATGACCCCTTCAGGTTCAATAATTCACTAGAATATCTCACAGAACACAAGAAAGCAGTATTTAAGATTACAATTTTCGTATAAAGGATACAAATCAGGACCAGCAAAATGAAGACACACATAGGGCGAGGTCTGGGAGCATCCTTGTTACCCTCCCAGCACATTAGTGTGTTCATCCATCGGGAAGCTTCAGTACAGAGTTTTTATTGAGGTATTATAGCGTAGGCTTGACCGATTTAATCATTGATCAGGTAGGTGCTTGAACTCAAATCTCCAGCCCTCCCCTCTCCCAAGGTCGGGCTCACTCCAAGCCCCAGCCCTGTCTTCACGTGGTTGGTCTTTCTGGTGACCAGCCCCCATCCTGAGTCAGCTCATTTCTTAGCATAAACCTAGGGGTTATCCAAGGGGCTCATGAATAACTAAGACACTCCCATTACTCATGAAACTCTGAGGATTTAGAATCTACCCCACAGGAACCAGGGACCACAAAGGCTAGAAAGACTCTCATACAACAATGATGCGTAAAAATAGTCTATCTTTCAAACGATGATGTATTAGACTAATGACGTACAGTAATTTTAAAACATAACTTTTTATGTTTCTTGATGTAAGTTAACATATGAAGTGCTTTGAGCTCTCTTCTGCATACATTTTTAATCTACATTTAGAAAATAATATTGTTTCCCTAAAGGAGGCTAGGCTTTGTAAGGAAACCGACACAGGTTCAAACCCTGATGCCATATGTACTAATTGTGTGACTCTCTGAACCTCATTTTTCTTATTTCCTAGTTTTGTAAAATGTGAGATACTTCCCAGCATAGTGTCAGGTATGGGGTAAACATTCATCGAAGTATCCTTGTTGTCTGTATCATGATCTGTGTTGTCGGTCTTCAAATTTTGCAGATTTTACCTTTATAGATGGCCAGAGATTGAGTTTTAACCTGACTTTGATGTAGAGAATGCTGCTCTGCTTTGTTAGGGTCTTGGATACAATATGTTGGGTTTTAATAATGTATACTTTTGGGCTTCCCTGGTGGCACAGTGGTTTAGAGTCCGCCTGCCGATGCAGGGGACCTGGGTTCGTGCCCTGGTCCAGGAAGATCCCACATGCCGCGGAGCGGCTGGGCCCGTGAGTCATGGCCGCTGAGCCTGCGCATCCGGAGCCTGTGCTCCGCAAAGGGAGAGGCCACAACAGTGAGAGGCCCGCGTACCAAAAAAAAAAAGAAAAAGAATGTATACTTTTGCCTCCCACTATTAACTAGAATTCTTGTGAAATGATACCTGGAATGAAATGTACTCTTCTCTTACCTCTAACTTAACTGTGGGCGCTGTTCAGATTGGCTAAGAGCTGCAAACACTGTTGATAGCATTACTGTATTGGTTGGCTGGTTTGGAGAAAACCATATCCACATATATTCAGATTTACAAGGACTATTGTAGCTCCTTGAAGCATTAGAAGCAAACTAAAACTGTTAACAATAGTCATATTGTCTCTTCTTAAAGCCGCAGTGGAAGTATTTCAAATGCTGAATGGAACCTTTCTTTGCTAACATACTCTCTCCTACACCTGTTTTGCAGTATATATATTTCCTTTGATTTGTGAGAGATTTAACACACAGCTAATTAGCAGCCTGTTAAACTTTTGGAACTTTGAAACACAAAATTGATCCGTAAGCATATTACAGCATTTCCCTCCCCCATACTCTACTCTCTTAAGCAGATGAGTTTAATGAGTAAATGGAATTAGTCCCTCGTTTTACTTGTTTTTGCAGTTCTTGAACTATTTCTTGTTTGCTCATTTATGCTAAATTAATAAGAGCAGATGTTGAGATTCTGTTGATTTTTTTTTTCCCCATCCCACCAGGGAGAATACTTTCTTTAGGTGGAAATATATAAAGAGGTTTTCCAAAATCTACAGAGCCTTTTTAGACCAGGACATTTGATCAGGTAAAATATGTCAGAATTAGGATATTTCCATTTCTCCTGGTTTTCCAGAGAGAAATAGGAAAATTGAGTTAGTGAGCTTTAGCCTGAAAGTATTAATAATGTTTCTTGGTCTTGAATATGTGATCATTATATGGAATTATATTTAAATACATTGATCTCTGTATCCAAAAATAATAGCAGTGTTCATGTAGAATTTGTATTATATTAGCAAGGTGTCTTAAATACCTGAAAGAGCCCTGAGTTTTAAAAGACGCTGAAGATCATCTGGCCCAACTTGGTTCTTAGAGGAGACTCGTCTAAAGTGTCCGTGACAGAGGGCTCTCTAGGTCTCTGTGAACTATTTTGAGAGGTAGTGTGTTTCATTATTGGGCTTCTCTAATCATTAAGGTTTTTCCTCATTTTTTAATCAAGTCTACCTGTGCAACTTCTCCTTGGTCCTAGTCCTATTCTTTGGAGCAATCTAGATAGAGTAAGTCTAATCCTTCTTGACATTGGAAGGTAGAGAGGGCTCTTTATGCCCTTGGTCACCTTGTCTTCAAGTTAATCCTTCAGTCAGTCTTCCTATTACATGGCTAATTGACCCGTCCAGGATATAGTTTATTAGAAGTCTCTCTTAAAATGCATCCTTCTTAGAAGAATTCTACCATTGTACTGGGAAGGTGCCTAATTGTCACAGCCCTTTGTGGATTTTTATTTTATTTGGCTAGAGATTAATTGTAACGGATATTTTTATTCTGAAAAGTTTATTTTTCATTTCTATTAAATTCAATATTTATTGGTCTTTGTAGGCTTTTAGTTCTTTGGTCATTCCCCGTGTAGTAGTTCTGAGCTGATGGAAGCTGAAAGTCAGAACTGAACAGTCAGGAGGGGCCAGGAGGTGGTTTTACTTTATTTTTATTTATTTATTTTAGATTTTTAAAAAAATGTTTATTTATTTGGCTGTGTTGGGTCTTAGTTGCGGCATGAGGGATCTAGTTCCCTGACCAGGGATCGAACCCTGGCCCCCTGCATTGGGAGCGTGGAGTCTTAGCCACTGGACCACCAGGGAAGTCCCTATTTTTATTTTTTACTTTCTGTACTCATCAATATGATTTCCATTCCTAAATTACCATATTTTTACAGTTGTTTATATTCCACTTTGTAGTATTCCCATTTCATGTTTTTTTAAATTAAAGCATATTGTCAACCAGTATTTTCTAGTTCTTTAACCACAAAACACAGAGTTCTTTCATATATTTTTGCCATGATGGAAGGTTTATCATGTTTCTTCTGATTAATACAAGACTTAAGTTTTCTAAACAGAATCCTTTTAGGATATGAATAATGTTCTTCAAGATCTTTTAAACATACAGGCTTTCCTATACTTGTTTTTTGGTTGTTGTTTCAGATAGGGGAGACATTTTATTTTTATTCTAATTAAAATTTTATTCCATTCCTAAGAATTTTTTTGAATAATGTCAGTACATTATTGAACACTACTACATGCCAAATAATTTGCTAAGCACTTTGTATGCTATGTGATATCTTCTTGTAAGCAAATAAATAAATACTTCTAATAACAACTCTGTGAGTTAGGCACTACCCATTATACTGATGAGGAATTTAAGACAATGAGGTTAAATAACTTGTCTAGGGGCATACATGCAGTTGATAAGTGGCAGAAGTGAGACTCAAACCCAGGCAGTCTGACTTTTGGAGCTCATGCTCTTAACTGGTGTATTTATGACTCTTTGCTTTCTGATAAAAGAATTGTAAATGAGCTGCCTTAAGTCTGTGTGATTTTAAAATATGCAGTGTCACCAGAAGCCACAAGTGATTACTAACATTCTGGTTTTACCTAGCTTTCAGTCAGAACCATGTAATCTAATGATTTCTGGGGAATTACTGGGCAGTTCATTCCTAGTTTTTATGGAAAAATCATCTGTGAAGCCAGAGGAAATATATAGGATATAGTCAGCAACCCAAAGTCTCCATTTATAATTGTGTTGCAGCTTATGTGAAATCAGTTATGGCCAGGTACAATCTTTTATATCTCATAATTTCAATTCGATGCCTTTAAGTTTGAAGCGGAGGTTCTCAAAGGGCCCTCTGGGGGTCTCTGAGACTTTTTGAAGAGGTGCATGAGCTCAAAACTCTTTCATAATAATGAGGTATTAATTTCTTTTTCACTTTCAGTCTTGTAAGTATACAGTGGAGTTTTCTAGAGGCTACATATCTGAGAATCTAGCTGTCTTCTATTAAACCAGCTGTTAAAGAGATTTATAAAATATAAAATAATGCAAGTCTTCTCACTAAATTTATTTTATTCTGAAAATATAGTTTTCAAAAAATATTTGTTAACATGTAATGTGTTTATTGTTGTTATTTTAAAATGAATAACTAAATATTTAGAAATTCTTAAGTTTAGTTTCTCATTCAGTAAATGTCAATAGATATACCCCGTGTAAACAAAAGCTCTTTGGGGGCCTCAAAAACTATAGAGGGATCCCAAGACCAAAAACTTTGAGCACCACTTGTTTAGATTAGTTGTATCATGTGATATTAGAGAAAATCTTGATATAGAAGTAAAAATCTAGAGCATATTAAAAGATTTTAAAAATCAAATGAAGTGTGTTTATTACTTAACAAATATTTTTCTTTTGAATTGTATAAGCAGGAGACTGGAACCTACTGAACGACCTCTTCAGATTGTTTATGATTACTTGTCCAGGCTGGGGTTTGATGACCCTGTGCGCATACAGGAGGAGGCGGCAAATCCTGACCTTGGCTGTATGCTTCGATTTTATGGTGGTAAGGATTTATCATGGCTGTGTGTATACATTAATGACTTTTAATTGCTTATTTGTACCTCTGTCTGTCTTCAGCCTTTTAAAAAGATTTTATCCAAAGCCATTTTTAAGCCAATTCACTAATGTAGTTAGAAAACAACAGCAAAAACAGCCTTCCCTTTTTATTTTTGCTCTTTTTGTTCTGGTGTTTTGCTGACTTACAGAATTGTTACGTACTTTTGCCAGCATCTTGATCAAATCATAGCTTTAGTATCAGTTATATTTTCAAGTTCTTTATAAAGTCCATGAACTTCTGGATAGTTCGAGAATGTTGCAAAGTAGGTGGTTATTATCATATATGACTTAACATTTGATGAACACATCAGACGTGTATATTGTTGGATTTCGTAAGCTTTAAATCTTGGATATTTTACATGCTCTTCTCTTTTGGTGCATTTTTTCCCTATTGACTATTTTTCATCTGATCACTTTAGTCATAAAGTTAGCCTTAAGGAAGTCAGAATATTTCTGAATATTACTCTCCAAATACACATCAATAACTAATAATACTACTGAGTACCATTTTTTGAGTGCTTACTGTGTGCTTTTATGCTTGTGAATTACCCAGTTTACTCAGTATAGCCACCTTATGCTCTAGGAACTGTTGTCTCATTTTACAGAGACAGAGAAGTTAACTTGTTCAAGGTCATACAGCTAGTAAATAACAGAGCTATTTAACACCTAGCAGTTTTGAGTTAATATGACCCATTTATCAAACAGTTGAACTAGTAACTAAGTTATTAGTGTATGTAGGCATAACCATTTACTAAGATTTCCTGCTCTCTTTCCTCAAATTATTGATTTAATCTGAACTCTTGTGACACATGTCACAAGCCAGTTTTATTAAATGCACTTCACAAAAGATTTTATTTATAATTTTTCACCACAACAATATTTTCTGACATGTCCCTTAAAAGTTGCTTTCATTTTATTTTATTTCCATTCATTTTACTCCTTTGTTAGTTCATGGAGGGAGAATAGTTGCTAGGTTGATGTTAAATCTGAGGAAAATCTTTTAAGACTAATTTGAGGAACACAACCGATCTATTACTGTAAAGCTTGGTTAAAAAATAATAATAAATCTTGGATAGTAACATGCTCTTTATATGTGGTTGCACATAAGTTCTTCACTCCATGTTTTCATTCTGGGATGAAAGTTGAGCCTTGAGATGCTGGCGAGCTCCTTTATAACCAGTGAGATTGCATTTGAAGTCAGTTATAACACAACAGTTGGCATGATTGCATTAATTTATTAATAACACCTGATAAATTGTAGCATGCCTAGGATCTTAATATTCCCTTAAGAGGATATTTCCAGTAAAGTCAAAAAGAGTACCAGTTTGGAGGGTTTCCCTGGTGGCACAGTGGTTAAGAATCCACCTGCCAGTGCAGGGGACACGGTCCGGGAAGATCCCACATGCCGCGGAGCAGCTAAGTCCGTGCGCTGCAACTACTGAGGCTGCGCTCTAGAGCCCGTGAGCCACAACTGCTGCAGCCCACACGCCTAGAGCCTGTGCTCCGCAACAAGAGAAGCCACCGCAAGGAGAAGCCTGCACACCGCAAGGAAGAGTAACCCCCGCTCGCGCAACTAGAGAAAGCCCATGTGCAGCAGCAAAGCCCAACGTAGCCAAAAATAAATAAATTAAAAAAAAAAAAGAGTACCAGTTCCTAGTACTTACTATATTTGCGGGGGTGGGGGGGAGTCATTAACAGAGAACATTTCCAAAAGTGAGCTCTTTTAATTCAGAGAAGCTAGTATAATTTGAGTGAGAAAATTACATTTGAGAAAGAGGTTTTTAAAGCTAGTTACTTTTGAAAATAGGCAATATATGTATATGGCACCAGAAATAAAAGGTTAAAAAAAGTATGTATGTGTGTGTAGGTAGATAGATAGATAAGGGTATTTTCTGTTGGCTGTGTAACAAATTGCCTCAAAATTTAGTGACTTAGGACTTCCCTGGTGGCGCAGTGGTTAAGAATCCACCTGCCAATGCAGGGGACGCGGGTTTGATCCCTGGTCTGGGAAGATCCCACATGTTGCGGAGCGGCTAAGCCCGTGCACCACAACTACTGAGACTGTGCTCTAGAGTCCGTGAGCCACGACTACTGAGCCCACATGCTGCAGCTACTGAAGCCCATGCGCCTAGAGCCCATGCTTCGCAACAAGAGAAGCCACCTCAGTGAGAAGCCCATGCACCGCAACGAAGAGTAGGCCCTGCTTGCTGCAACTAGAGAAAGCCCACGCACAGCAGTGGAGACCCAATTCAGCCAAAAAATAAATAAAAATTAAAAAAAAAATTTAGTGACTTAAAATGATATTAAATATTTATTTTTTAATTTATTTTTATTTTTTGGCCACACCATGCGCAGCGTGTGGGCTCTTAGTTCTCTGACCAGGGATCAAACCCACACCCCCTGCAGTGGTAGCACAGAGTCTTAATCTCTGGACTGCCAAGGAAGTCCCGATGTTATATCATACAGTTTCTATGGGTCAGAAATCTAGGAGGAATTAGCTGGATGGTTTTGGGTTGAGTCTCAGTGAGATAGTACTCATTATGTTGGCTGAAGCTGCAGTCATCTGAAGGCTTGAGTGGGGCTGGAAGATTCACTTCTAACATGGCTCACTCATGTGGTTGTTGGTAGAAGGCCCCAGTTTCTCACCAGTTTTTGGCAGGAGATCTCAGTTGCTCGCTATGTGAACCCTTCTCTAGGGCTGCTTAAGCGTCTTCACGATGTAGCAGCTAGCTGCCCCCAGTGATGAGAAACACACATGCACATGAGTGCATGCATGCATGTGCACACAAACACATAACACACACACACATACACACAACACACAGGCTTCAGTGTTTTTTATGACCTAGCCTCATAAGTCACCATTGTTTTCACCACTTTCTATTAGAATTGAGTCACCAAATACAGCCCACACTATATAGAGAAGGGAAATAGCCCTCACCTTTTTTTTTTTTAGGCCTCTCCTTTTGAAGAGAGGAGTTGTAAAGAATTTGAAGTATTCTTTTTGAAGCAAATAGCTTAGCAATCAGCTTTCAGTATTTCTTGCATAGAGTCTTTGGTGCGTTAGCTTAGCATATACTGTTAATGAGGCCAGGGTCAGAGGGCCTAAGTTCAAACCAGTGTTTTGCTTTGTTTGCTGGATATGAAACGTCTCCGGTACTCCAGGGGCCATTGTGCAAATGCTAGTTATCAGTCTTGCTGGGGGCGGTGCTGGGGGAAACTGAGTGGAGTGACTCAGTACAGATTCATGATATAAAAGCCTTGAAATAACATGTAACTAAAGATGAGTGGGTAGCATGATCAGTCACAGAGATTAAGAGAGCCCATTAATCAACTCCTTATTATGTAAGAGGAAGTGGCATCTAGAAGGTGTGATTTGCTAGTGATGTTGTAGTTCTGGGGTTGAATAGCTCAGGTAGCATAGCACCCAGCCTGAGCATTTCTTTCTGTTTGGTATTCTCTGTACACGTTGTTTGAGACCGTTTCATCCAAGGAGCATAAACACAAACAAAAGAAACCAGATACAAAAGAATTGCATATATAGTATGTTTCCATTCATTTAAAGTTTGAAAACAGGCAAAACTCAGCCGTATTGTTTAGAGATGTGTGACAGTACCACTGTCTGTCCATCCAAAGCTGCTCTTTCCTTCCTCCGTAATAAGACTTAGAGGTGGGCACATGACGGCCCAGCTACATCTCATTTCTCAGTCTTTTGTGCAGTTTGGTGTGCACCTGTGACTTTCTAAAGTGGTATGGAGTGGAATTGTGTGCCGCTTTTATACCTGGTTCCTAAAGCCTCCCGTGCACACTTCTTGCTCTTTTCCTCTTCTGTAGGGTAGGAAGGCAGTCATCAAGAGCAATATTGAAGTCATGTGTTGAAAATGGCAGAGCCACCATCAACTGGAGTTTCTCGACAGAGTTGACCCTGGGAACCCAGACTGCCCACCCTAGCAGAGAATTACATTTATCTTGTGTTTGGGCCAGTATATTCTTTTTGTTACGGTAGTTAAAAATTGCTGTAACTAATACATGAGTAGCAAAAACATAAAGAAAACAAGGAAATTATTATAAAAGTGAAGAGAATGGCTGACCTCTGGGGTAGAGGGAGGAAGTGATTCCTACAAGTAGAATTTTTGAGTTAATACAAGTATATACCGATAGTGGTTATCTATTAAGCAGTGATATATAATGTGATAATTATGATGTAATAATCAACTTGGTATATACCCGTTGAGAATTTTCTAACTTTTATTCCTATCTAATGTGTATTTGCAGAAATATATTTTGTTTACATAAATGCTGTCATTTGGTGTTAGTCTTCATGCTTTTTTTCTCCCAACAGTGTTTTGGAGGTCTTTTCTTAACTGTCTTCTATATGCATTTCTTTATGTTGCATACTATTGGATGTCATGTATGTATTGTAGTTTATATAACAATTTCCCTAGTGATGGACTATTACAAATAGCACTGTAGTAAAATTGCATCTTTGTGCACCTGTGTTTCTTTTATTTTAAATGATGTAATTGGAATTTTTATTTTATTTATTTTTAAAAATTTATTTATTTTTGACTGCATAGGGTCTTCGTTGCTGTGCACGGGCTTTCTCTAGTTGCAGTGAGCAGGGGATACTCTTTGTTGCAGTGTGCAGGCTTCTCATTGCAGTGCCTTCTCTTGTTGTGGAGCACGGGCTCTAGGCGCACGGGCTTCAGTAGTTGTGGCTCACGGGCCCAGTCATTGTGGCTTGCAGGCTCTAGAGCACAGTCTCAGTAGTTGTGGCGCACGGGCTTTGTTGCTCCTCGGCATGTGGGATCTTCCCAGACCAGGGCTCGAACCCATGTCCCCTGCATTGGCAGGCGGATTCTTAACTACTGCACCACCAGGGAAGTCCCTGCACCTATGTTTCTTCAGAGTAAATCTCTAAACATGAAGTTATTGGGTCATAGGATATTTATTCTCATTTAAAATACTAATAGTTACTACTGCAAAACGAATGTATATCCCATCAGTATATCAGAGTACCCCTTTGCTCACAATATCGCCTTTTAATATTATTAGCATTTAAAACTTTTACTAATCTAATGGATTAAATGTTGGTCTCGTTGTTTTGATTTTGTTTTCCTGATTACTAGTATGGTTGAATATTGTGTCATATTTACATTGATCTTTAAGTTTTCTTCTCCTTTGAATTAACCCTTGATATTTCTGTTGTTTATCCTTTTCCATATTGATCAGAAGGACATTTTTTTTTTTTTTTTTTTTTTTTGCGGTACACGGGCCTCTCACTGTTGTGTCCTCTCCCGTTGTGGAGCACAGGCTCCAGGCGCACAGGCTCAGCGGCCATGGCTCACGGGCCTAGCCGCTCTGCGGCATGTGGGATCTTCCCGGACCGGGGCACGAACCCGCGTCCCCTGCATCAGCAGGTGGACTCTCAACTACTGCGCTACCAGGGAAGCCCCAGAAGGACTTTTGTATATATTCTGAATATACATCCTCTGTATACTGTATTTGTGACACATTTTTTTCCCAACCTGTAACTTGTTTTGTAGTTTTGCGTATTGTTTTTTATTGTGCAGAAGTTTTATTTAATCAGATTTAGTCAGTCTTTTCCTTTAATACCTTTACGTTCCTTCCCTCTCCTAGGAAATAAACATACTCTATATTTTCTTCTAGTACTTTTATATTTTTAGAATGTGATATGAGGTAGGGATCTAACTTTACTTTTTTCTCTGTTGATAGCCAGTTGTCCCAACAATACTTATGAAATAGCTCATCCTTTTCCTGCTGATTTGAAGCATCACCTTTATTATTATTAAGTTCCTATACAGGCGGGGGTCTGTTTTTGGATACTGTCCTATTACATTGATGTCTTTGTCTTATGCTAATACCAATGCTATTTTTAATATACCTATATGATAGATTCTGATAGTCGATAAGGAAGTTCCCATTCACTTTTCTTCTCTGAAAAATCAGGGATATCTCTAGAATCAAAGAAATCTTTCTGAAGATGTAGTATTTGGGTTGGTTCTTTAAAAATCGACAGAATTTCAGTAATCAGAAAGGAAAAGGAGGACAGAGGTGGGGTACTAGGAATTTCAGTGCATGTTCTGTGAATCACACACACAGATAATTTGAGTCCAGATTGTTTTGGGCCTTGAGTGCAATATCAGGAGTTTAGCCTTCATTTGGCAGATGGTAGCAGAAGTGATGGGATCCAAGTGAGTCTGAGAAAGATGAATCTGGCACCAGAGCGAATAATAATTCAGGCCTGAATTAGTAGGGATCTGAACTAGGGAATGGGAAGGAATCATTCGTATAGAGACTTTTTGAAGGAATAGTCAGTAAGTGTTGATGGTTGATTGAAAAAAGGAGTTGAGGAAGAGAACCTAAGAGGCAAAGCTGGCTCTGAGGTTTTGAGGCTGGGTGGCTTCGGGAGACTGACAGGACTTGAGCTGTGAGAAGGATCTGGTTGGCAGGGATGGTGATGAATTGGTTTCAGGCATGTTTGATTGTAAGTGGTGGTAGACATCCAGTTGGAGATGTCTGGCAGTAGTTGGAAGTGTGAAACTAGGAGCTTTGGAAATACAAATCTGGGAGTCAGGTACATGGGAGTGTTAAATCCGTGGAAGTTGTTAAGATTATCTTGAAAATAATAAATATAGGAAAAGAAGGAGGCTTAAGGCAGAACTTTCATTATAACAACTAGCATTTGTTTTATACCCTTACTATGTGCTGAGCATGTACTGAGGTGCTGAGCACTCTATGTACCTTTTCTCATTTAATCCTTACAACCGTGTAGGTAGATATTATTACTCTGGAGAGGTCTTAACGGGTTCTAAATCTCTTCTTTTTTTTTTTAAATTAATTTATTTATTTATATTTGGCTGAGTTGGGTCTTTGTTGCTGCCCGCAGGCTTTCTCTAGTTGTGGCTAGCCGGGGCTACTCTTTGTTGCAGTGCACGGGCTTCTCACTGCGGTGGCTTCTCTTGTTGCGGAGCACGGGCTCTAGGTGCGCGGGCTTCTTTAGTTGTGGCTCGCGGGCTCTGGAGTGCAGGCTCGGTAGTTGTGCCACACGGGCTTAGTTGCTCCGCGGCATGTGGTATCTTCCCGGACCAGGGCTCGAACCCGTGTCCCCTGCATTGGCAGGTGGATTCTTAACCACTGTGCCACCAGGGAAACCCTAAATCTCATCTTCTTAACCTCTAAGGTACTCTATCATATAGTTAATGGGGAAACAGTTTAGAAGAATAAGAGGGATCTATAAAATGTGAGAACTGGGAAAGACTAGGGATCATCTAATCCAACTCCTTGGTCTTAAACTTGGGAAACTAAGGCCTAAAAATATGGAACTTGTTCAGGGTCACAAAACCAGATTGTGGGATTGCTTAGCCACCACTGCTTCACAAGATTTTCTACTGAAATACTTCAAATCAGAGCGTGTTCTTGTGTTGGGTGGGGGGGGGTGGCTATTGCGAGTTTTAAATATGTTTTGAGGTTTCCTGTTTTACTCTTTAAAGGTAAGTAAATGTTTCATTTTTACCCCAAAATATATCAACCAGTATTTATTTATTTGTCTGTTTAACTTTTTATTTTGAACTAGCTTTAGATTTTCAGAGCAGTTGGAATGATAGAGCTCCTGCACACACAGTGCACACACAGTCATTTGAGCTGTTGTTCCCGTATAAATAGTGCTTCATCTTTCTCTGGCTTCTTTAAAAATTTTTCCTTTGTCTTTAAGTTTCAGCAGTTTGATTATGAAGTGTCTGGGCTTGAATTTCGTTGAGTTTAGCCTGCTTGGGGTTCACCAATGCTCCAGGTATTCTGTTCAGGTTTTATAGGTGAATTCAGTGGGAGAGACAGGGTAGAGTGGGCTTTCTCTGTCTAACTCAGAACCAGAACCTTAATGGCATCTTTTGATTAAAGGAAGTATTTCATTTTGATATGGTCCAATTTAACAGTCTTTCCCTTTATTCTTTTCTAGAAGCTATATTGCTTTGCCTTTCAGATTATATTCACAATCTGTCTGTGTGACTTCATTTTTTATTGTCTGTTTCGAGTTATCATGAGCTCATGGGCTTATTTATATTTGTTTCGATTCATTTGCAGCCATTTTTCTTTCTGATGCTCAATTTGTCCCATCTCAGCTAGGGGGAGCTCTTTCAGGTTGCTTTCTATGTCCTTCCAACATGACCCAACTACTGTCTTTGATAGCATTCTAGATTTTCCATTAAGTTCTTGATCTTTTCATCATCTGACTCACACCAGGAATAGATTATTTTTCTAAGGACTGGTTCATTTTAATGAAAAATGGTATTTAGAGACTATCCTATGGGCAATAGACGTATTCATTGCTACAGGGTTGTCCTTGATGCTTTGTTTTCGAAGCTCTTTTTTTTAATTATAAAAGCAATCCATTTTCTTTATAGAACATTTCAAAGTATAAATGTATAGGGAAATTTAAATTATCCCTGATTTTCCACTTAGAACCTTGGCTTTCAAGATTATAAGTCTGTTTTTTAATTAGAACTCTTAGACATTCCAAACGTTTATTAGAACTTCCTCATTCTGTTTTTTACCACTTTCAGAAGATCAGAGACTTGAGGCACTCTGAATATCTAGCAAACCCTCCATAAATAATAATAAACAGCATGTTATTTCATGTATAAATAACTTATCCTCCCCAAATTGAATGTTCCTTTCTGAGAGTGGTGATGGATAGATTTAGATGGATAGATTAAATATAAAGAAATAAGGCCAAGGAAAGAGAGACTCAAAGAATTGTACATCCATTGATTTAACATCTGTTTCATGTAAACTTCAAAAGAGACTATTAGACAATTTGGAAGCATGAGAAGCTATAATGAAGTCCCATTTTTATTTGATGTAGCTAACTTTGTAATACATCACGCTGTTAACCAGGATGGGGAATATAAATGCAATAGCAAGTTTGGGAAAAATGATGAGATTAAAAAAAACCCAGCTTCATTGAGATATAATTCACATACCATAAAATTCACTCTTTAAAAGTATACAATTCAGTGCTTTTTAGTATATTCAGAGAGTTGTGCAACCATCACCACTATCCAATTTTAGAACATGTTTATCACTGTAAAATGAGACCCCCATATCTGTTAGCAGCCATTCCTTATTTCCCACTCCCACAACACCTGGCAACCATGAATCCACTTTCTGTCTATATAGATTTGCCTATTCTGAACAATTGATACAAATGGAATCATACATACTTGGCTTTCTGTGGCTGGCTTCTTGTACTCAGCATAGTGTTTTAAGGTTCATCCATTTTGTAGCATGTGTCAGTACTTAATTTGTTTTCATGGCTGAATAATATTCCATTGTATGCATATACCACATTCTGTTTATCCACTCATCAGTTGATGGACATTTGTGTTGTTTCCTCTTTTTGGCTATTATGAATAATGCTACTGTGAACATTCATGTACAAGTTTTTGTGTGGACATATGTTTTTAGTTCCCTTGGATGTAGATGTAGGAGTAGAATTGCTGGATTATATGGTGACACTGTGTTTAAGCTTTAAGGAACTGTCAGACTGATTTCCAAAGTGATCGCACCATTTCATAATCCCCCCAACCATGAAGGGTTCTAATTTCTTTACATTCCCGCCAGCACTTGTTATTGTTTGTCTTTTTTGATTATAGTCATCCTAGTGGGTGTGAACTGGTATCTCGTAGTTTTCATTTACATTTATCTAATAACTAATGAGGTTGAGCATCTTTTCATGTGCTTGTCGGTCTTTTGTATATCTTCTTTGGGGAAATACCTGTTCAGTTACTTTGCCCAATTTTTAATGGGATTATTTGTCTTTTTATTGCTGAATTGTAATAGTTCTTTATTTTGAATACAAGTCTCTTATTAGGTATATGATTTGCAAATATTCTCTCCTGTTTTGTGAGTCTTCTTTTCACTTTCTTGATGGTGTCTGTTGAAGCACACAGCCTTTTATTTTCAAAGTCCAGTTTATCTGTATTTTCTTTTTCATCACTTGTGCTTTTTATGTCAATATCTAAGAAACCATTGCCTATTCTAAATTTACAAGATTTATTCCTATCTTTTCTTTTAAAGTTTTATAGTTTTATTTCTTACATTTAGGTCTATAATCCATTTTGAATTAATTTTTGTGTATGGTGTGAGGTTAGGGATTCAACTTCTTTCTTTAGCATGTGGATATCCAGAATTCCCAGCACCATTTGTTGACAAGACAATTCCTTCCCCATTGAATTATCTTGGTACCCTTGTCAAAAATGAGTTGTCCATAAAGTAGGGGTTTTTTGGTGAACTCTCTATTCTGTTGCTTTATGTCTATCCTTATATCAGAACTGCACTTTATATGCCAGCTCCTTACTTTGTAGTACGTCTTGAAATTGGGAAATATGAGTCCTCCAATTTTGTTTTTCTTTTTCAAGATTGTTTTGAGTTGAAAAGCCTGTTTTCAACTGTTCAAGCTGTTCTGAGTCCATTGCATTCTATGGGAATTTTGGGGTCAGTTTGTCAGTTTCTGTCATGAAGTTATCTAGAATTTTGGTAGGGATTGCGTTAAATCTGTAAATCAATTTGGGGGGTTTTGCCATCTTAACAATATTAAGTCTTTCAACCCAGGGACACTGGCTGTCTTTCCATTCATTTATGTCTTTTATAATTTCTTACAACTATGTTTTATAGTTTCAGTATACAAGTTTTATAGTATTTTCATTTTATTCTTTTTGATGCTATTATAAATGCAATTGATTTCTTAATTTCACTTTTGAATTGTTTATTTCTAGTGCGTAGAAATACAGCTGATGTTTTAAAAATCTTGTATCCTGCAACCTGTCTGAACTCATTTGTTAGTTATAATAGTGTTTTTTTGGTGTGGCTTACCTAGGAAGGTAATTTTCTATATACAAGATCATATTATTTTCAAATAGAGATAGTTTTACTTTCTTTTCATTCTGATACTGGTTTTGTATCTGTAAAATTTTATTTTATTTTTTTGTTGAAGTATAGTTGATTTACAATGTTTCAGGTTTACAGCAAAGTGATTCAGTTTTATGTGTGTGTGTATGTGTGTGTGTGTATTCTTTTTGAGATACTTATTTTGGTGGTGGGGGGGGTGCCGTGCCGCGTGGCTTGTGGGATCTCAGTTCCTTGACCAGGGAGTGAACCCTGTGGCCATGGCAGTGAAAGAGCCAAATCCTAACCACTAGACCACCAGGGAACTCCCCTCAGATACTTTTCCACTACAGATTCTTATAAGATATTGAATATAGTTCTCTTTTCTATACAGTAGGTCCTTGTTGTTTATGTATTTTATATACAGTGGTCTGTATCTGTTAACCCCAAATTCCAAATTTATCCCCCCCTGCCCTTTTCCCCTTTGGCAACCGTAAGTTTGTCTTCTATGTCTATGAGTCTATGAATCTGTAAATTTGAGGTGAATGGGGACATCTGTTGGACATGTCTAGCAGGCAGTTGGATATATGAGATCAGAACTAAGGGAAGATTGGGGCAGGAGATAGAAATTTGAAAGCCCTTATCAACATATGAATAGTGTAGTTTTTGGGAAGTGGAAGCCAGATTGAAGTAAATTGAGTAAAGAAAAGGTGAGGTAACAGAGATAGCTAATATAGAAGCACAAATGAGAAGAAAAGAGCCTCAAAAGGTTAAACTTATAGTTTCTTAAAATATGGTTTGTGGGCCATCTGCATTTAAATTACTTGGGATACTTGTTAAAAATACATTTTCCTATGTTCCATCCCAGACCCTCTGAATTAGACTCTCTGTGGATAGGTCTTGGTGTTCTGCATTTTAAACTAATTCTTAGATAATTCTTGGGCACATAGGAATTAGAGAATCCCTCAACTAAAGGAATTCTGTTGAGAATGAAGGAATGGGAGAAAACTTGAGTGCTTTTGTAGCTTTGATAGAAACAATAGGGAGGGTGGAGTTGAAGAGTGAGAAGAATGAAGACCCAAACTCCCCAAGGAAGGTGGAATTTAGAAAAGAGATGAAAGGGGCTTCCCTGGTGGCGCAGTGGTTGAGAGTCCGCCTGCCGATGCAGGGGACGCGGGTTCGTGCCCCGGTCCGGGAGGATCCCACATGCCGCGGAGCGGCTGGGCCCGTGAGCCGTGGCCGCTGAGCCTGCGTGTCCGGAGCCTGTGCTCCGCAACGGGAGAGACCACGGCAGTGGGAGGCCCGCATACTGCAAAAAAAAAAAATAGAAAAGAGATGAAAGGATTGGCCTAGAATAGAAGGAGAAATGACTCTTCCATACATCTGGTGTTAACATACAGAGTTTTAAAAGCTTTGAAGTAAGCTAGCCCATTTCTTCGTTTTTTTATATGGGAAAAACATAGTTAATAGGGCAAAGCAATGCTCAGGGTTCCATAATCAATTATGTAATAATACTGAGTACAACCCAGTTTTCTCAGTTCCCCGTTTATTGGTGTTTGCAAAGCCTCGTACTGTTGCTGATCCTGTTCATTTCTGTGTAGAGTTACTGTCTGTTTCTAGTAGTGCTTTAACCAAGAACATCTCTTCTGTCATAATGCTCTGTTTTGTTCACTATACCTCAGTCATATAAAGATTTCTAAAGGGTGGCAAAAAATAGAGAAGCTCTTGCATGCATGTATTGCTTCTGCCACCAGGATTGGGATAGTTGACTGAAATATCAGCCGAAAGCTTTTCTTCACAAAGAGCAGCAGTACCCTAAACCGTCCCCGTCCCCGTTCCCTGACCCTAACCCTAACCCCAACCCTAACCCTAACCCTTAGGGGGTTCTGTGTACAGAACTAGTTGTGTACAGAACTAGTTGTTCATTTCTTCATTCTAGAATAGACTAAGCACAACAGTGGCTGTCACTTATTCCATACTTGTTTTGTATCTAAAACTATGCTTAGTATTTTACATTCATTATCTTAGTTTTTTACAAGAACCATCTGAAGGTAGATAGTATTAAGATCCAAACTCTATAAATGAGGAAAGTCAAGGTCAGTGAGATTATCTAGTTCAATGAAACAAAGTGAGTGGCAGAACCAAGATTCAAACTCAGGTTTGAGTGTCTGACTCCCAAGTCCATGATCTTAACCACTCTGTCATTCTGTCTTTCTTTGTGTACATGGCAGATATGACTGTTGGAAGAAGGATTAACAATGGCATCCAAAATAACATGTTGTTCTCTAGACCACAATTTGTAGTGCTCCCATTATGTAACTTAGGGATGGACAACATTTTAAGACTGAGAGCTTATTTTGTAATACTTATATTGCTTGGTTACTTAAATCTATATTAGGGTTGCTGAATGTTAACGTGTAATACTTTCTTTTTCCCTTTCATTATTTTTATGCTACTTTAATGGTGGCTTTTGAAGTACTCTTTTCTTTTCAGAAAAACCATGCCAGATGGATCATCTGGATCGAATCCTTCTGTCTGGCATCTATAATGTACGAAAGGGAAAGACCCAGCTGCATAAGTGGGCTGAACGCCTGGTTGTTCTCTGTGGCACCTGCCTCATCGTTTCCTCAGTGAAGGATTGTCAGACTGGAAAGATGCACATTTTGCCTCTGGTTGGGGGAAAGGTAAGACTCACAGATGAATTATTCTTCCTCTAATCATCTTAATTAAAAAAATATCACATATGCTTTTCAGAGCTTTTTCCACATCTTTTCAAATAAACCAATATGAGCATTATTAAAGATTATGTCACAAAATTTTTGTGTTCTTAGTTTTAAACAAAACCACTCAGGCTAATTTAAGCATAAAACAAGTTCATGTACATCACGGACTCCCTGGGAGGTCCAAAGACTATCCATGCCCCAAATTCTGCTGCAGGACCCGTCTGTTGGAGAAACCCCTGCGTCCACTGCTAGGCACTAAATGCTCTCTCATTGGTACCACCAAGAGTAGACAGAGGATGCTGCCACTAGAAGCTGCCTTTGTAAACTAGAAGTAGCTGTTAGCATCCCCTCCAAAATAGATTCTTTCCTGTTTGTCTTTTTCCCCTGTTAGACTGAAATTCAGAGTCTGGAGTGGTCATAAGCTCCTACCCAGCAGCCAGAGAAACCTGCCATTTCTTGCATCTGTACTAGAGAATTCCCCATCATAGGAAAGGCAGTTCCAAGTCTGGAAAACAGATAATGTTTATAGGAAGTTATACATAATTTTATTTCCTTTATGTTGAATCTTGAAGATCATAAAACAATCTGAATTGAAGAGAACTTCCAGACAAAATGACTTTGTGAATCATGCTTTGAGATAGCCAGTTTGATCCAGATACACAGCAATATAGATAAAATACATATATTTAAAAAATAAACATATGAAAGGACATAGCTGGACTTAGGAATGTGGAATAGAAATGTAAGTGGTGAGGGCCTACTGGGCTCTGGGTCTGAAAGGTGGCAGCCTAGGGGTTTAGCTCCTATAAGTATCTGGGTCTAAAAGTACTCTGGTTATGATGGGGGACCTGGCCCAAGCTTATTGCTGGAAACTAGGAAATGAGTGGTATTCTTTGTTCCTGATAAAAAGCTGGAAAAAAACAAAAACCCAAACAAAAAACTTCTGTAAACCACTGACTGGAACCAAGGCTTGTTCCTGGCTGTGGTTCTAAACAGATGCGTGGACCCAGTTGTATGCCCTGTGACTAGGAAATGAACAAGCCCCACCTGGCCTAATAAATGAATGTGTGTCACTCCAGTATCATCCGTGGAACAGGAACCCACTACTACCAGTATGAGACCTGGTTCTATTCTTGGGGGCTGAAGGATAGTGAAGAAAGTAAGTGAAATTTCTCCAAAGGGAGAAGGTGAGTGAGGACAAGGTTGGAGGATTGGCGGAGAGGAAGTGGGAAACAGAGCAAGAAAGAAAGAAAAACAAACCTCCCATTTACGTAATTCTTGTCCGTTCTCTCTCTTCCCTCACTAATAGAATAGAATTGTGTTCAGGGTGGTGATGTGACCAAGATCAAAAACTCCTCAGCCTCCCTTGTAGCTAGTGGTGGCTAATAAATATAAACAGAAGTTTGCAGGTGGGACTTTTGGGAAAGGCCTTTAAAGTGGGAGAGACGTGGATGGCTTGACCCTTTGCCCTGCGTTTCCTTCCTTTATGGAATATAGTCTCTTGGTATTGGAGATGGAGCAGTCATATGGTGGCTGGAAACTGCAGGCATTTGCTGAGTGTGGCCTTCTGGAAAGCAGGAGGCGCCTGGGCCCCTGGTGGCAGGGCAGAGCTGCTGTAGCACTCCTGGACTGATGCTGTGTTTTTAAGCCACTACTTCACAGCTGAATGTAATGAACCAACGAACGTACTGAAGAATTTCACAGATAAAACGTATAAGAGAGCCCATAAGGGAGGGTCCAGTATACATCTAATAGCAGTTCCAGAGAGGAGAGTAAAGGAGAATGGATAAGCAATATCTGAAGAAATAACGGTTGAGATTTTTCTAGAAATAAAGACAGACATGAGTATTCAGATTGAAAAGACACTGAGTACTGAACAGGATAAATAAAAATAAGTTGACACGTAGACACATTGCAGAACATGAAGGAGCAAATCACAGAAGCTTCCAGAAAGAAAAGATTACCTGCAAAGAATTGACAGGCTGACAACAGCTTTCTTTTCATCAACAATATGTGTAGAAGACTATTTGCAAAATTGCTGAGAGAAAATAAATGTCAACCTGTAGGCTATATACAGCTGAATTACTTTACAAAAGTCAAGGCAAAATAGAACATTTTCAGACATATAAAGACTAATGAGGGAGTTCCCTGGCGGTCCAGTGGTTAGGACTGGGTGCTTTCACTGCCGCGGTGCAGTCAAAAAAAGAAAAAAAGACTGGTACTTCCCTGGTGGCGCAGTAGTTAAGAATCCACCTGCCAATGCAGAGGACACAGGTTCAAGCCCTGGTCTGGGAAGATCCCACATGCCGTAGAGCAACTAAGCCCGTGCGCCACAACTGCTGAAGCCCGCGCACCTAGAGCCCATGCTCCGCAACAAGAGAAGCCACTGCAGTGAGAAGCCTGCACACCAGAACGAAGAGTAGCCCCCGCTCACTGCAACTAAGGAAAGCCCGTGTGCAGCAACGA
Source organism: Grampus griseus (assembly GCF_964374135.1). Classification (NCBI taxonomy): domain Eukaryota; kingdom Metazoa; phylum Chordata; class Mammalia; order Artiodactyla; family Delphinidae; genus Grampus; species Grampus griseus. Next base: position 44,160,430 of record NC_139013.1, read on the forward strand.
AGGCCCAGTGCAGCCAAAAATAAATAAAATAGTGGACATGAATTTCATTTAAAAAAATTAAAAAACAACACCCCTCCAAAAAACAAAAAAAAAAGAAATAAAACAACAAAGGAAAGTAAATTCAAAGGGAAGGCATGAGATAAATAGATGATGAGCACAGACACTGACAAAATATGGTAGTAAATTTAATATTGATTGTAAAAACGTTTAAAATTTTTAATATTTTAAATATAAATTTAAACAACTAAAGCTCAAACTATCCTGAACAGTATTCAAGGTGTGGTGGTGTGTTCAGTAAGGAAAGTGTGATGCAGTTTTGGGATAAGTGATTTATGAGTATAACTTGGAAGTTTCCAGCTGACTCACCAAGATTCAGTAGCTATGACATACTAAAGTGAGATGTCAGACAAAGATGTAAGTGGTTCCATAACTATAAAAAGACTTCATCCTCATCAAAGCTAGGGTTGTTGAAAAGAGCTGTGGTGCAGTGAATCCCTGCCACCACCCCAAATGGTACTGAGGGAGGTTTCTGCCTCTTTCCTCAAGCCTAGTGAAAGAGGTTTCAAAAGAAGCCAAGAGAGCCTGATATGGGTCCGCTGCAGTAAGGGGGACATAGTGCGCTGGTGTCCTGCCTTCTAACCAGGAAGTCTTGAGGACGAAAGATAAGCTGCCGGCTGCTTTGGTGATAGAGCAAAGCGCCTAACTCATGTGTTGGGATCACTGTGTACTCTGGGTTTGTTAGTATGTGACCCAGATGGGTTGAGAGAGAGCAGGAGCCATTGGGTAGGTGGGTGGATTCTCTTAGAATATGTCCAGTGGGGCCACCTGGAGGGGCAAACAGACTTCACTGGAGGGTGGGCTGTCAGTGGACCACCAGATTCCTTCAGGTCTGAGGAGGGAGTGGTCACCTGCTAGAATAGCATGCATTAGCCTGGTCAAGGGATCTGTACATGAGAAGCCATCATTGGTTGGATTGGGGGGGCCGGGTATCCAAAGAACCCTCAAAAGGACCCTACTGAGGAAGATCATCCCCTTTAAAATCTGGTAGGCCCAGAGAGTGTGAAGTCAGGTTATGACTCTACTAGTCTAGTAAGAACCTTTGGGCTTGCATCTTCCCTGTCCTTCCTCCTGCCCCACTTCAGTGATGGAGGGAGTCAGAAATGGCTTCTATCCCAGCACCTAGTAAGTAAGGGGGGAGGTGAGTCCAAAAAGTAGGCCAAGGTACCCCTTGCAGGCAGGCAGCTACCTCCAGTGTGCCGCAGTGGTGGGGAAAGGATTGGAGCAATCTTACCCTTGAAGTGGAAACTTTGGCTTTTATCATGTGGGCTGCAGACTCTCCTGTTCTGAAACAGGCATGCATTCTTGCATTACCGGCACTCGTACTGACTGTTGCTAAGCTGGGAATGCTCCTTCCCCAGGAGGTTTCCACACCTTGCTCCTGAATAAAATAAAAGACTTGTGGGGTCTTTGCTCACATGTTCCCTCCTCAGTGAGTCCTTCCTTGACTGTCCTATTCATAACTCAGATCATCTACCCTGTTCCCCTCCAAGCCTGTACCCTGCTTTATTTTTCTTCATGTTACTCATTCTGTATTTTAGCATATTATGCTATGTCATGTCACCATTTTTTATTTATTTATTTATTTGTGGCTGCATTGGGTCTTCGTTGCTGTGCGCGGGCTTTCTCTAGTTGTGGTGGCTTCTCTTGTTGTGGAGCACAGGCTCTAGGTGCGTGGCACACGGGCTCAGCAGTTGTGGCTTGCGGGCTCTAGAGCTCAGGCTCAGTAGTTGTGGTGCATGGGCTTAGTTGCTCCACAACATGTGGGATCTTCCTGGACCAGGGCTCGAACCTGTGTCCCTTGCACTGGCAGGCGGATTCTTAACCACTGTGCCACCAGGGAAGCTTTCATGTCACCATTTTGATATATAAACTCCATTGAGGGCAGAGGGTTTGTTAATTTTTTCCCCTGTTATGTCCCCAGCACCCACAATAGTAAAAAGTACTCATTCAGCAGATAATTATCAAACTGAGATTGTTTTGTGATTTAAAGAGTAATAAATAAATTTACTTATGGCTATGCCCTATGAATCCTACACCTTCAACATATCTGTTAAATAAGTATTTCTTTGTTTTTTTCTTTTTTTTTTTGGCCACACTGTGCGGCATGCGGGATCTTAGTTCCCTGACCAGGGATCGAACCCATGCCCCCCTGCAGTGGAAGAAGCGTGGAGTCTTAACCACTGGACCACTAGGGAATTCCCCCTCTGGTTTTTTTTTTTAAACAGCTTTATGAGACAGAATTCATATAGTGTACAATTAATCCATTTAAAGTGTACAATTCAGTGACTTTTAGTATATTCACAGAGTTGTACAACTGTCACCATAATCGATTTTAGAATACTTTCATGGCCCTTTGAAAAGAAACCCTGCACTACTTAGCCGTCATCTCCCCATTCCTTCTCCAGCCCCAGGCACCCATTAATCTACTTTCTGTCTCTATAGATTTACTGATTCTGGACATTTCATATAAATGGAATCATATAATATATGGTTCTTTGTGACTGACTTCTTTCTCTTAATATAACGTTTTCAAGGTTCATGCATGTTTTAGTGTGTATCAGTATTTTATTCCCATTTACGGCTGAGTAGTATTCCATTGTATGGATGTACTACATTTTGTTTATACATTTACCTGTTGATGAGCATTGAGGGTATTTCCACTTTTTGACTATTATGAATAATGCTGCTAATAATTCACATACAAATTTTTGTGTGGATGCGTCTTTTCTTGGGTATATACCAGGAACGGAATTGCTGCGTTGCATGGTTGCTTTTGAGGAACTGCCAGGCTGTTTTCCAAAGTGGCTGCACCATTTTACATTCCCACAGCAGTGTATGAGGGTTCCAGTTTCTCTGTCTGCTTGCTAATGCTTGTTACCTAACACTTGTTATTATCTGTGTTTTTGATTTTAGCCATCCTAGTGAATGTGACATGGTACTTTGTGGTTTTGACTTGCATTTGTCTAATAACTAATAATGTAGAACATCATATCGTGTGCTTATCGGCCGTTCCTCTGTCTTCTTTGGAGAAATATCTGTTCAGATCTTTTGCCTATTTTAAAAAATTGAGTTGTTTGTCTTGTTATTGTCCTTTGATTTTTGATTGGGATTGTTTACTTTAATTGGTTCTGGTTTTCTCCCCTTCTCTTCTTCAGGTAGAAGAAGTGAAGCGACGTCAGTACTGCCTTGCATTCAGCTCAGCTGGAGCCCAAGCTCAGACCTATCACGTCAGCTTTGAGACTTTGGCTGAGTACCAGAGATGGCAGCGGCAATCATCCAAGGTGATAAGCTGTCAGACCTCCTCATGTGGAGATAAGAGCAGAGAAACCCAACAGAAGTATATTTTGAAACTGAACTTACTCCCAAGAGATCAAATTATAATTCTTACGCACATCACTCTAGGCCTTTCTGAGTACATAGTGAATGAAATGGAATTCTCCCAGATCCTTAACTTATTATTTATATTTGCATAGTACAGAATGCTTACAAAAGTGTTTTCAGGTGCATTTACCTTTATACCATCTCTGTGAAAAAGGTAGGGCCTTGAAGGATTTGAGACACAATGAAATTCAAATGACTCTCCCTCGACCATAGTGGTCAATGACAGATGGAGCTGTTCCCTAACTCATAGCCTAGTGTATCTGTATGTGTTTAGCACAGCTTTGATGAACCACTTTAAATTTGAACTTATTGATGGGACATGGCCTGTGATCCTGTCACAAACCATTATTCCTGTATGCTGAGGATAATTGGCTTTTTAGCATAATTTCTGCTTTCCTAGCCTTTAAAGATGAAGTGCTCTAAAATTGTATTTCATTTTCCAAATTCTCTTGTTCTCCTAGCCATCTTTTCAGAATTTAAACACATTTTTCTTTATGGAGCTAAATAGCTTCATGAAGGATTGTTTCAGTATAATGACATGCCATCAAAACATGAATGACTTTTGCAGTGATATTTTGTTTGTTTTAGACCCATTTTCACAGTCCATGTTGTATTAGCCTACTATTATAGTAATATAAATCTTGTTTTGGCTTTATTGGATTTTCTGTACTTGTGGTGGTATAAAATCTCTGAATAAAACTAGTTTCAATTTTAAATAGCTATTTCATTCTTCTGCCCTTGTAAAGAGAAATTAATATTTTTTGAGCACCTTTTGCATGCTAAGCAGTGGTGCTGTGTGCTTGGTTATTTAATTTTCCTGGTGACAGATGAAGAAATTGCACAAGTAAGGAACAGGGCTTGTGTGGCTGCAAAAGGCTGTGTCTTTCAGTATCACACTCCCTCCTAAAGTTTTGTACAGTTACTTTGAATCATCTTAACTTCCTGCATGAACTGTTAACTTTCCATCTTTATGATTTGTATTTTTTTTTTTACCTTTTACTTGTAGACACTTTACAGCTTATACCTTTCTGTTTTTCAAGCATCTTAACGGTTTTAGGAAAAAGTAAAAATTAACTGGTTCTTATAAATGAATAATCGGATCTCATGACCTTTCTTTTCTTTCCCATCTTATTTTTTTTAATAAATAAATAAATTTATTTATTTGTTTATTTTTGGCTGCGATGGGTCTTCGTTGCTGTGTGTGGGCGACCGAGGGCTACTCTTCATTGCAGTGTGCAGGCTTCTCGTTGCAGTGGCTTCTCTTGTTGTGGAGCACAGGCTCTAGGCACGCGGGCTTTAGTAATTGTGGCACACAGACTCGGTAGTTATGGCTCGCTGGCTCTAGAGTGCAGGCTCAGTAGTTGTGGTGCACGGGGCTTAGTTGTTATGTGGTCTAAGGGCTTCTTCCCGGACCAGGGCTTGAACCCGTATCCCCTGCATTGGCAGGCGGATTCTTAACCACTGCGCCACCAGGGAAGTCCCTCCCATCTTTTTAATTGGTGCCTTTTTGTGTCAATGCCGTCCCGTCCTCTGCTGGGTGGGAAACATTTGGGGCTGGCTCAGATGGCTCTTCTCTTTGACCTTGTCCAGGTGGTGTCCCAGCGTATCAGTACCGTGGACCTCTCGTGTCACAGCCTTGAGGAGGTTCCTGAGCATCTCTTCTACAGTCAAGATATCACCTACCTCAACTTGCGACACAACTTCATGCAATTAGAAAGACCAGGGGGCCTTGACACTTTCTACAAGTATGTGGGGCATAGGTTTCCAGACTAGCTTACTAAAACTGAATCATAATCAGTACCTATAAGCGAGCATGTTTACCATCATATATATATTTGAAAACTTCCCCTCCGTTTTGAAGAGGAAGTAAGAAATGTTATTCACAGTTTTCCCACTCCCCTTTTCCCCTCTGTACAAGAGAAGGTAGATGCACAGTTTCTGTTACATTGAGCTGCCCTTGGTTTGGATAATCCTTTTCTATATGTCATTGACAGCAATGCGTGATCTGCCTGTAGGGTAAATCGAGAGATTCTGTATATGGGAAGTTTTTGAATCAGAAGTTTCAAACTTAACTAACTTAAAGGAAATAGGCCAGATTTCAAGAATTCCACTCCAAGGTTAGGGCTTTTATCTTTCCTTTGCACCTGCTACTGCCAACTCTGAAGTCTTTTGTCAGCTATGAAACCTCTCTCTTCTAATAAAGGAACCATTTCAGTCCTAAGGGGCAATGACCCATATATTTTCCCATCTCCTTTGTTAGAATATATTCCCCATTTCCACCCTCTACCCATTTCATCTCCTTCCTCCCTTTAAAAATGGACGGAAGTGAATAAATATATGGTGTAAGTAATTGTCTGGGCTTCTTGTGGGGAGGAGAGAAATTGGAAATTAAAGCATTCAAATTATATGGTGATTAAAAAGATAAATGCACATTGAAATGACATATTTTATATACTTAGTAACTAATATTTCTAGAATAATTTTCAGAAAGCATGATTTTTACCTCGTCTGAAATGTTTTGCAAAGGTTTTCAAATATAAGCCTATATTTAGTAATGAAATAATTATTTTAATAATATTGATATTTAAAAATAAAAACAAGCTATAATTTTAAGGAAGTGGGTTTCTAGTATTTCCTTCTGTTTCTATGAAAAGAGGGTTAATCTAGTTTGAGGGCTGGATTAGCAATTTGGAAGTCAAGGTGCCAAGCCGAAGGAACAATCAGTACTCAAGCTGAAATTTTGGAAGAGGAACATTAGAGAGAGGTACCAAGGATTCAAATCTAGAAGCAGATGATACAGTTCATCATCGTGGAGGACACCACCTCAGCCTTACCGTCTTGTAATAGTATAGTAATGAAGTATAATACTTCTAAGTAGAATTACAGGAGTGACTCCTGTGGATCCAATTTATGATGATACTACCTCTCAGTGAGACATTATATAGATACTTCTACCAAAAAAAACTGAAGCATTAAAAATTAGTTCATGTTGTATATCATCACATTACAGTAAAACTCAGTATCACCAACATATTTTTAAGCTCTAACTGGCCCATTCATTTCAAGTGACTTTTGAGCCAGCATAGTTTCAGTACAAAAAAAGAAATTACTTATAATGGGATTTGATCTGAAGGTTTGTTAGCTATTCCTGTGTCCATGGGTTGATTAATTATTGTTAAGGCTTTCGTATATCGCACGTAGAAATTTAATAAAGGAAAACATTTGAAGCATATCAATAATGATTGATTCACTTTGATAGAAGATAATTGTACCAATGTGAGCTTTTCAAGATCTTCTGCATTTTTAAGGAGAAGAGAGAACAACTCCTGTCACACCAGACCTGGTTTTCTCAACAGCTTGCACTGGGTATTAGTTATCTTAGTGTCTATGCCACACATAATGTTCGGCACATGCTGAGTGCTCAGTAAATATTTGCAGAACAAATTCTTTGATGGACATTTAAAATAGATTACTTTTTCATTCAGTAGTATAATATGCCTTTGCTTTTTAGATTTTCTCAGCTTAAAGGCCTGAACTTGTCCCATAATAAGCTTGGGTCATTTCCTGTATTGTTATGTGAAATTTCTACCCTGACCGAGCTCAACCTTTCCTGTAATGGATTCCACGACCTGCCGAGTCAGATTGGCAATCTGCTGAAGTAAGTATCTGACTTTTACTAGATTTGTCTTTTCCTGTGTTTGCAGCGTAAGGAACTTGTCTGGCATTTGGAATGAAGGTAGTTCCATGAGCTCTTGCAGTGAAATAAATCATGTAATTATGAGGATTCTGGTCAGCAGCAGCTACTTGCCTGCAGAAGTAACTAGTCCCTCAGTTTTAACAGCAGAGGCTCTGATTACCCTTGATGTTAGAGGGACCATCTGTATTTCAGTTATCTTAGTAAGACTATTTAGATAGACCTAGGGCATTTTATCATTATTGGATTCATAATAAGTTAATGACAAGTCAAAATCCATAATTCTAGTTCTATCCATTCCAGTTAAAACTTTTCATCAAGTTTTGTTTTCTTCCTGCAGTCTTCAAACCCTCTGTCTCGATGGCAACTTTCTGACTACTTTACCTGAAGAATTGGGAAATCTGCAACAGCTTTCCTCCCTGGGTATTTCCTTCAACAACTTTAGTCAAATTCCCAAGGTTTATGAGAAACTCACTATGTTAGATAAAGTGGTTATGGCAGGAAACCAACTGGAAGTGCTGAACCTGGAGGTGCTGAACTGTATGAGCCACGTCAAACATGTGGATTTGAGGTGAGGTCATTCTTCACCGTGCCTTCCTTTCGCCTGACCTGTAATGGACCTTTACATTTTCTTTTAATGAAGACTTTTTAAAACATTAGGATTTTAGAACACTGTATGTTTTCAAAGCTGTAGTTAAGCTTCATTTTTCACTCAATGGCAGAGAGATTATGAATGAGGTAGGTGTACCATGTGGTAGAGACAAAGGTTGTTCTGACTTACCCTCCCAGCAATGTTTTATGAGAACTCCGATTTCATCACATTCTTATCACGTTAGATTTTAGCAGTCTTTGTTGGATTTTAGCAGTCTTTTTCCTTGTTGTCAATGTAGTAGGTAGAAAATAGTATTTCATTGTTTTAATCAGCATTTATGGTGAGTGAGTTGAGTGTCTTTTTGTATACTTATTGGTAGTTTGTATTTTTCCATAAACTTGACCATTTTTCTATTGAATCATTGGGTTGCTTCTTGATATCTATTGTATTATAATTAAAATGTTAACAGTTTTACTACTAACAATTTTTAATAAGAGTTTTATTTCCTTTTTAAATATATTATTTATTTATAATCTTTTCCTAAAGGAAGCTAGTAAAACACACATACTGGATGTTCTGTCATTTACACTAAGTCATCGATGTCCCTTACAAAGACATAGTAACAGAAAAATTTATTGAAATGCAGGAAAATGAACAGGCCTGCATGCATTAAATCAGATACTTATATAGAAGAGAACAAAGAAGTCATTTTCTGTAATTTGCCCTTGAACTATTCCATATTGATACAGAGTATTTTCCTCTTCATTAATTGAGGTAATGGGAATCTTAGCACTAGAGAGAGTAGGCAGAGCAGTGAGAGGAAGTATGACTGCTTCCTCTTGCTCTTACCCAGTACTTACTCCGTGAATGCCTTGCTACTCCTAACCCGACAAGTTATCTTCATCTTCTTGTTCCTTTGTCCTATTCCTTCATCCCTACCTAATGTACTTGGTATTTGGGTGCAAGTTTTAAACTGTTTGTGGGCATGGTCCCCTTTCCTTTCTCTTTATTTAATTTGTACATGTATTTGCCAATCTGGATCGTCTCTAACTTAGTTTATAAACAAAGAACTCGAGGTACAGCTATCTGTGGTTATTTACTTAGTACCTTGCAAAATGAGGCAAGTAGTGAAATTCTTATGCTGTTTAGGAAAGAGAAAAAAGGATCATACTTCTATTTTTCTTTTGGTCAGCACATTTAGTAAAATTTATTTCTAATGATTTTCTTATTTCTGAATATTAAGGATGAACCATCTGAAAACCATGGTCATTGAGAATCTGGAGGGAAATAAGTACATCACCCACATGGATCTGCGGGACAATCAGCTGACTGACTTAGATCTTAGCTCCTTGTGCAACTTGGAGCAGCTGCATTGTGAGCGGAACCAGCTGAGGGAGCTGACGCTCAGTGGCTTCTCCCTTCGAACTCTCTACGCCAATTCGAACAGTGAGTTCTCTACCCAGTCTCCTGTATTTCCTCTTGTAGCTCTTGTCCAAGCTTTCCAAGAACGATGGCATCTGGGGTGTTCCTCAGATACTCTGCGAAGCGGAGTTTGAGGTTCACTGAGACCTAGCTTTAAGTTTGCCGTCAACACTTCAGTGGTTGAGATATGCATAAAAAGACATTGCAGGACAATTTGAGATTCACTAAGTGAACATAATAATAAGAGGCATTCTGCAAAATGACAGGAAGTCAGGAGGGTGGGCAAGCATGTTCAAAAGAGAATATCAGTGATGGTCTAAAACAAGGGTTGTCCAGCTACAGCCCAGGGGCTAAATCTGGCCTACCATCTGTTTTTGTATGGCTCACGTGGAATGGGTTTTTACATTTTTTAATGGTTGGATTTTAAAAAAATCAAAGGAAGAATAATTTTGACATGGGAAAGTTATATGAAATTCAAATTTAAGTGAATAAAGTTTGATGGGCACACATCCACATTCATTTGTCTACATATTAACCACTCTCATGCTACAGTGGCAAAATTGAGTAGTTTTAAGAGAGACCACGTGGCCCACAAAGGCCAAAATATTACTAAATGTTTAGCCCTTTACAGAAAAACTTTGCCAATCTCTAGTCTAAAACCTTGTGCTGCCTCAGTTCCAGAATGAGAAGCCCTTCATTTCAATAGTGATTTGTTTGCCTCAGGAATATTTTTCAGTGTAAAAGGCCACATATTTGTTGAGGCCATTCTGTTTATAGAGAGTTCTTCTTTACCAAAGAAATTATACAGTTGACCCTTGAACAACATGGGTTTGAGCTGCACAGTTTTTTTTGCTTTGTTTGTTCTGTTTTGTTTTGGCCACACTGTGCGGCTTGCAAGGTCTTCGTTCCCCAACCACGGATTGAACCCGGGCCACAGCAGTGAAAGCACTAAGTCCTAACCACTGGACAGCCAGGGGATTCCCTGCACAGGTCCACTTAAACATGGATTTTTTTCAATAGTAAATACATTTGACCCTTGAATAATGCAGGGTTTAGAGGCACCAATCCTCTAAAAAGTCAAAAGTGGGAGTATAACTTTACAGTTAGCCCTCTGTATCCGTGATTCCGTATCTGTAGATTCAACCAACCACGGATTGTGTAGTGTTGTAGTATTTACATATATATATATATAAAGTTATATGCGGATTTTCAACTGCACAGAGGGTCAGTGCCCATAACCCCCACGTTGTTCAAGGGTCAACTGTAACTACTTTTTCTGTGTTTAAAGAAGTAAAGGAAAAGATGTTTAATTTCACTAAGTATCAGTCAAAGAAATGCAAATTTAGATAATACCATTTTATACTCATCAAATAAAAATAATAACACTAAGTGCTTACTGAAGATGTGGAGAAGCAGTACCTCTCAAACGCTGCCAGGGGGAGTTGGTAAAGCCAACATGGAGAGCAGCATGATGGTGTCAGAGAAGTAAGATACACAGAGCCCGTGTTCTAGCAGCTTCCCTGCTTGGAATATCTCCCAGACACTCACATAGGAGATGTGTCCTAGAATGTTTATCACAGCATTGTATGTTATAGTGAAAAAAACTAAAAATATGACTATAAATAGGAAAATGGGTAAACAAAGCAATGATAAATTTATATAATAGAATATTGCACAGCAGTGGAAATGAATGAACTAGAGCTTTGTGTATTAGTATGGATAAATCTCAGAAATCTTTTGAGCAAAAAAAGAAAGTGCATATTTTGATATCCAGCAGTGAAAAGAATGGTCCTCTTGAAACAGAAAGGTACCTATGAATTACTCATTCTAAAAGCCTGTGGATTGGACTTCCCTGGTGGTGCAGTGGTTAAGAATCCACATGCCATGGAGCAACTAAGCCTGTGTGCCACAACTACTGAGCCTGAGCTCTAGAGCCCACGAGCCACAACTGCTGAGCCCACGTGCCACAACTACTGAAGCCTGTGCACCTAGAGTCCGAACTCCACAACAAAGAGAAGCCACCACAGTGAGAAGCTCGCACACCACAGCGAAGAACAGCCCCCCGCTCGCCGCAACTAGAGAAAGCCCACATACAGCAATGAAGACCCAATGCAGCCAAAAATAAATAAATAAATACATTTATTAAAAAAACAAAAACAAAAAAATAAAAGCCTATGGATTTAGAATGAGATACCAAGATCTGTTACCCCTCCATGGTGTTATTTCCTTTTGGCCAATTGTAATCAGATAATTCTTGGTTTTTCTGACTTTTTAAAATTTTGTTCCCCTTTTTGATACTCTTGTGACCCATATTGGTCTGATTTTTGGAGAGATTAATTATATTCAGGATTTTATTACTTTGACTGGTGGTCAAGAATAAACATAAATGAGGTTTGCTTTCTTATTTTTAACACTATGTTAGGTATTCAGGAGTCAGTGGTTGAGTACACTATGATAGTTATATAAAATTTTAAAACACATAAAAATGTTGTCTGCTTAGCTCTAAGTATGCCATGACAGTATGAAAGAATCCATGGGAATGATAAAAATCATATTCCGGATGGTGTTTGCCTCTTGGTATGTGCAGCGTTTTAATTCTTAAAAAGGCTGAAGCATATAAGGCAGAATGTCACGATTTGTTAAAAGCTAGGTGATGGGTGAAAGAATATTCATTACCTTATTCCCTTTTCTGTATCGCTAAAATATATTATTAGGATAAAAGAGAGTTAAGACTTCTCTTTTCATTGCCTTTTATCATGTTATAGAAGCTTCAAATTGTAGCTTAGATTAATTGTTAGGGCTGTTGTTGAGTCGTGCTGTTTATACATGTTGTGAGATGGTAGTAGTTCTTTTGTCCTGGAAATACTTGTTATCAGGCCTAATGTGTATTCTTAAAGTATCTAGAGACTCTGAATGACTGGCCCTCTGGGAGAAGACCCATTGACATACATGTAGGCCTTCTTAGTAGATTCTGTCACAGTACTGTTAATGGGGCTTGTTCTGTTCACAGAATCCTTAAATTGTACAACCTGGAAGAATTCACATCAACACTTGAAGTTTTGACACCTCAAAAGTAAAGAACTCAGCTTTCAGCTTCACAAAAGCATTTTTCCAAATGGCCAGCTAGCATAGGAGGTGCCATCACACCAGGGTCATCAGGGATATGCAAATTGGAACCTCAGTGTGACACCACTGCACACCTCCCAGAATGACGAGAATAAAAAAGGCTGAAAATACCAGTGCCCGTTGTTGGGCAACCACTTTGGAAAACTGCATGGTAGTATCTCCTGAAGTCACACATATGCACCCACCTCACTCAGCAGTTCCTCTCCTAAGCTTGTATTCAACATAAATGCTTATGTTAGTCCACAAAAGACGTGGACAAAATGTTCACAGAGGCACTATTCATAGTAACCCCCAGCTAGACAAGACTTAAAATGCCCATCAACTCTACAATGGGTAAATAAATTGTGGTATATTCCCAGGAAAAATTCTATACAGCCATGAGAATGGATGAACTACAACCATATTCACTAATATGAACAAATATCTCACAAGCACAATGTTCAGTGATGAAGCCAGACAAAAAAATTATATATAATGATGTGTATATTTATATAAATAGGTAAAAGTAATCTGTATGTGGGGTAGTGACTAGAGGGAGGGGGGATGAGGAGAAGTTTCCGGGCAGCTGGTACTGCTCTGTTTCTTGATCTGCCTACTGGTTATACCAGTGTGTTCTTTTGTAAAAATTCATTGATCTATACATTTAAGGTTACTGTACTTTTCTTTATTTGTTTTGCTTTAATTAAAAATTAAGATGTTGGGCTTCCCTGGTGGCGCAGTGCTTGAGAGTCCGCCTGCCAATGCAGGGGACACGGGTTCGTGCCCCGGTCCGGGAAGATCCCAAATGCCGCGGAACGGCTGGGCCCGTGAGCCATGGCTGCTGAGCCTGCGCGTCTGGAGCCTGTGCTGCGCAAAGGGAGAGACCACAACAGTGAGAGGCCCGTGTACCGCAAAAAAAAAAAAAACGTTGCCAGGGAAAATTCAGTTATTCATTTTTAAGGTTAATAAGCTAAGCAATTATTATTAACATTTAACAGCTGCCTGATCCAGTGTGACTCCGTTGCAGTACCCAAAATCCTCCAATTAGTTGTCGTATTTGGTTTTCAAATGGGGATCAAGCAGTTAAATAAAGTTAGTCAATGTGAGTTACCCACTGTTTTTTTTAAATTTTTAATTTTAATAGATCTTTATTGGAGTATAATTGCTTTACAATACTGTGTTAGTTTCTGTTGTACACCAAAGTGAATCAGCCACATGCATACACACGTCCCCGGATCCCCTTCCTCTTGAGCTGGGACGAAGTGAGAGTAGCATCAACATATATACACTACCGAATGTAAAGTAGCTAGTGGAATGGGCTTCCCTGGTGGCCCAGTGGTTAAGAATCCACCTGCCAATGAAGGGGACATGGGTTCGAGCCCTGGTCCGGGAAGATCCCACATGCTGCGGAGCAACTAAGCCCGTGTGCCACAACTACTGAGCCTGCACTCTACAGCCCACGAGCCACAACTACTGAAGCCCGTGCACCTAGAGCCCGTGCTCTGCAACAAGAGAAGCCACCTCAATAAGAAGCCCACACACCACAATGAAGAGTAGCCCCCGCTCACCACAACCAGAGAAAGCCTGAGTGCAGCAACGAAGAACCAACACAGCCAAAAATAAATAAATTAATTAATTAAAAGTAGCTAGTGGGAAGCAGCAGTGTAGCACAGGGAGATCAGCTCAGTGCTTTGCGATACCCACTGGTTTTCATCTTTAGTTCATGTCAGTAGGTGACATCAATTTTCATTAGCTTTCCCCCTTGTTTACTCTCAGTTACATTCTTCTTTGGAGAACGTCACTAACACCAATCTGTTTTCTGATTAGGGCTGACAGCAGTGAATGTCTATCCAGTACCCAGTCTGCTCACTTCTCTAGAACTCTCCCGGTGAGTGTGTCTCATGAGGGTGGCGCTTGCTTGATTCCTGTATTTAAGAGATGTCTGTGGGCACTTGCACAGTTTTGAGGTACAAGAAATGCTAATACATTGAAATATTTGGATAACCAGGAGAAGAGCAAAGGTTGAGTGAAGGAATAAGTTTAATGGCCATGCTATTTAGATAAAGGAAGGTCCTCTTGAAACAGGAAGGTGCCTCTGAATTACTCGTTGTTAAAGTTTGTGGATTTAGCATGAGTTGTAAACAAAGATCTCTTTCCTCTCCATGGCAGTGATTTTCTTTTTCCAATTGGAATCAGATAATTCTTGGTTTTTAGTGACTTAAAATGTTGTTCTCTTATTTTTTTGATACTCTTGTGACCCATGTTAATCTGATTTTCAGAGAGATATTAATTATATTCAGGATTTTATTTCTTCTGTTTGTGGTCAAGAACAAATGTAAATGAAGTTTGCTTTCTTTCCTTCATTCATTTTTAATACTGTGTTAGGCATTCAGGAGTCACTGGCTGAGTTTTACAGTCTAGTGGAGAGTTTGACCATCAAATAAGCAGTAAGAGGGCAGCATCGTAAGTGCTGTGAGTATAGAGTGCTAGAAGCAGGTACAAGGGGCAGTGGACAGAGTCCTATATGCTCAGGGTTTTCATAAAGATTAAAGGAGGGCTTCCCTGGTGGCGCAGTGGTTGAGAGTCCGCCTGCCGAAGCAGGGGACAGGGGTTCGTGCCCCGGTCCGGGAAGATCCCACATGCCGCGGAGTGGCTGGGCCCGTGAGCCATGGCCGCTGAGTCTGTGCGTCCGGAGCCTGTGCTCTGCAACGGGAGAGGCCACAACAGTGAGAGGCCCGCGTACTGCAAAAAAAAAAAAAAAAAAAAAGATTAAAGGAGACAGTAAACGCAAAATATGTAGCATAGTGCCTGGCATAAAATAAGTCTCTCAAGAAATATTAGCTGTGATAGCCAGGTTTCTTTTTGTTGTTGTTACTTTATCATCATTATTATTAAGCTGTTGTTCTAGATTCCCTTCCATCCATTTCTTTCTGTCATATCTTCCCATCAAAACCCCAACATGGATCAAGACTAAGATTGACCTTCCCCACTGAGCTTGATCATTACTGAAGAAGATCATGTATTTAGTTTCCAGCCTCATCTGGAGTCTCTTCTGCCGTCAGCTCCTTCGAGTGTCCTGACATCTGTTCCAAATTGCTTGGCTTCTCTCAGCCCCACTGCCCCTCATCTCCTTGGCTCCAGGGCTCAGTTTCCCACTTGACTGGGAATACAGAGGTCATCATGGGTGATCTCTCTCAACTTCCTACCCCCTTGTGTAAATTCATGTAGATTCATATCCGTCCTCTGCTTCTTTCCTCTGTTCAAGGCCAGTCCAGCCATCTGTGCCTTTGATCCCGTGCACTCCCACTGCCCTGGACCTTGCTCTGTTAGTCATCCTCCTCCTCCTCCTCCTCTCATGCGTGTTCGGTGTTTTTCTTTTTTCTTTCTTTTTTTTTTTTTTGCAGTACGTGGGCCTCTCACTGCTGTGGCCTCTCCCGTTGCGGAGCACAGGCTCCGGACGCGCAGACTCAGCGGCCATGGCTTATGGGCCCAGCCGCTCCACGGCATTTGGGATCTTCCTGGACCGGGGCACGAACCCGTGTCCTCTGCATCGGCAGGCGGACTCTCAACCACTGAGCCACCAGGGAAGCCCTGGTGTTTTTCTTTTCCTTGGTCTCTATGCACACTCATAGCTCCTGTCTTAACAAACAAAAAATGTTCCCTTTATCTTGCAACCCCTCTAGTTATTGTCTGTTCCCTTATCCCTCTCATCCCTTTTTGTCCAAATTTCTCAAGAATTATCTGCATTTCTTGGCTCAATTTCCTGTTCCCCTTTGTTCACCCCACCACAACTGGCTTTAGATCTCCTCTTGTGGAACTTTTCTGTATTGACACTGTTCATCTTGTTTTCTTTTCTTCAAATGTGCTGTTTCCTTGGCTGGTTGAGACTGATTTTTTTTCATGCTGCTCTAACCATTTCTTCTGCCTCTTCCTTAACTCCTCTTTCTTAGCTAGCCCTTTAAAGGTCAGTTATCCCAGGGTCTCTCTTTGGCCCACTGCACTTCTCATTTGACATGATCTCATTTACTCCCAGGATTTCACTACACTTCAATGTCAGCATCACCCAGATCACCAGTCCAGATCTCCTTCCTTCAGCCTCAGACCTGTATGTCCAATTTCATAACAGATGTTTCAACCTGTACTTCTCCAAGTACCTCAAATATGTGCAAAATTAAATTTATTATCCACCCCTCCACCCGCACTTTAACTTGTTTTCTGTTTTGGCTTTTGGCGTTATCATAAGACAATCAGATCCAGATGGACACCACTGAAATTCATGATTCCCAACCTCATTTGGAGCCTATCAGTCCTTTCTCTGGATAGGATTTCCTCTCTGGTCATCTAGGCTAAAGCCTAAATATCACTTTTGATTCTTCCCTCTGCTCCACTCACATGTCTAATCCATCTCCAAGTCATTTTGATTTTTGTCTCCTACATGTTTCTGGCCCCCCTCCCCTCCCTTCCAGGTGTGTTACTACTCATTGAGGCCCTCATCATTCCCTGTCTGGAATTCTCATTATAACAGCTTCCTGATTACGCTTCCTTTTACTAATATCACCACCTCAACCAGACCTCCGTGTATGCACAGAGTGAGCTCCTAAAAGTGCAAAACTGCTCACCAACCCTTCAGCGATCCCCCTATGTCTGCAGGATAAAGTCACAACCTCCTAGACATGATCAGATATTTCTAGCCTTGTTTCTTCCCACTCTGTGCTCTGTATTGGCTGTTCCAGCATCACCAAACTGCTTATTATTCTTTTCTTGCCTCTGTGCTCTAGCTCATGTTGTCACCTCTTACTTGGAATGTCCACCACACCTCCGGTGTGTACAGCATTCTTCAAATTCTACCCCGGATGTCATATTTCTTAGGGAGCTTGCCTTGAAGTGCTTCCTTCACTAAGCAGTCAGAGCAGCATCTGCGTTTCTCTTACAGCACTTATTTCATTCTGCCTCATCATATTGATCCATCGATCAGTAGGTACTTTGAGGCTTGGGGAAGCTAAGTAACATCTGAAAATAAATTCCTGTGACTGAGTATCTGCCCAGTGCACTAGTAAATATTTGAATTCACATTCTAAATGATCCGGAACTTTTCCCCCACTAGTTATCTTTTGTCCTTACTTCCTCACTTTTATTCATTTCGTTCATTTTTTCCCAGAATTTGCTTCTCTTCTCCCCGCATCATTACTTGAGGAAATCCTACTCATCTTTGAAGATTTGTTTAAAATGCCTCTTCTTCCTTTAAGGCTTTCCTCCCCATCCCATCCCACCCCACCACCTATGTGCTTTTCTATACCGAAGGCTTTTGTATCTTCATTGAGCCCGCAGCACGCTTGATCCAGTGTCAGGTATGTGTGTGTGCTTGTCTCTCTCCACGTTTCTATCAGCGACATTCATTGAGCACCTACTGTATTCCAGGCAGTGCATCAGGGATGCCTTGGGGATAGTGCTTCTGCCCCAGGGAGCTCAGGGGACCATCAACGGTACATTACAGACTAGTGAAATGGAATGAGTTCCACTCATCATCTTAAATGATGCCTTTTAATTATTTATTTTCTGCAGAAACCTGCTTGAGTGTGTCCCTGACTGGGCCTGTGAAGCAAAGAAGATAGAAATATTAGATGTGAGCTATAATCTCCTGACAGAGATTCCTATGAGGTATGCATGTGTTAACGTATATATTATGTGTGTATTTAATTAATTTTCCTATATTTGGGTTGCCTTTCAAGGGTACTTAGATTCATTTGTTCAGTAAATATTGAGTATCTGCTAAGTGCAGGGCAGCGTGAGTGCCGTAAGGAATACAGTAACGCCTAAGGCATAGTCTTGGCCTGCAAGGAACTTAGTAAACAGATAGTTGGGGTGACTTGTGCAGAGATAACTGATAAAATGTAACAAGAGTTGCTGGCATAGGTCGGTGACATGATAGTGATAATAGAACATTTGTATTGGATGATTTATTATGAACTGGGCAATGTTCTAAGACCTTCACTTTCATTATCTTATTTAATCCTGTATCAACCTTATTTTATAAGTGCTTTTATCCTCCTCTTACAAATAACGAAACTAAGGCTTAGAGTGGGTAGGTAATTTGTCCAACATTGCACTTAACTAGGAAGTAATAGGAGCTGGCATTTGAATGGAGTAGTCATTCTTACTCCAAAGCCTCACCCTTGGTCACTACACTATATAAATAAAATGTTTTAGAAATTCAGAACTTTGGATAATTAGAGAATGCTTCATGGAGAATGCCTGTTTGAATTGACCTTTATAAGATGGTAGGATTTCTGTATGTGGAGGGGAAAGATATAGGTGTTGGGAGGTGTGGGGGGGTATATTAAAAAGTACCAAAATGTGAAATGTGAGGTTATTACTTAGTGGAGTCTTTAAAAGTAAATTAGAGGGTTTGTAGCATAGTAGGTATGAACACAGCTTTGGAGTCAGACTTGAATCCAAATCCTGACTATACCATTTACTACATTTGATGTGAGATCTTTGGCAAATCAAAGTCACTTAACCCTTCTGGACCTAATAGTTAAATGTCCTGGCATATTTTAAGAATTGAATAAGGAGTAGTGTTTGTTATAATAAATTTTGTTATTAGCTTATTATAATCAATTATATTAATAATAATAAATTCACTGAATTTTTGGTGCTATCTGTCTAGACCTAAAATCTAAATTGATTTATTACACAAATTGCTTTTTTTGTTTAGATGTGTTCTGGGCTGTGTGCTTTCATTAATTCACCTTTTCCCAGAATGACCTGAATGACTTCCTGGTGGGTGGTGGGTAAACATATGGTTGTGGCTGCTTTCTTGGCTCAGGCACCTGTCAGTGATTATACTGTCTAGAAGAACACAATTCTATTAGTTTACTGATTTTAGTTAAATAGCCAAGGGAAGACTCAGGAAGAGAGATTTAAGTCCGTTTTTTGTTGTTGTTTCTTTGTGCTCTATCCCCCTAGAATCCTTAGTAGCTTGAGTCTTAGAAAACTAATGGTGGGACACAATCACGTGCAGAACCTTCCAGCACTGGTGGAGCACATCCCTCTCGAGGTGTTGGATATTCAGCATAACTTGCTCACCAGGCTGCCAGATACCCTCTTCTCTAAGGCCTTAAAGTAAGTACTGTAGATTTTATTTGGAAGAGCAGAATCATTGGCTAAGCAAATTGCCTGGACTTGTCATTGGAGTAACATTTGGAACCATCTTTACAGAGTGTTTATCTCATAATCCAGCTATGTGAAGACTTACTTGCAATTTGTATGGAATAAAATATGACACTGTCTTTTTTTTATATAAATTTATTTATTTAGTTGTGACTGTGTTGGGTCTTCGTTGCTACATGCAGTCTTTCTCTAGTTGTGGCGAGCGGGGGCTACTCTTCGCTGCAGTGCACGGGCTTCTCACTGCAGTGGCTTCTCTTGTTGTGGAGCACAGGCTCTAGGCGCGCAGGCTTCAGTAGTTGTGGCACACGGGCTCAGTAGTTGTGACTCACAGGCTCTAGAGCACAGGCTCAGTAGTTATGGCACACGGGTTTAGTTGCTCCATGGCATGTGGGATCTTCCCGGACCAGGGCTCGAACCCCTGTCCCCTGCATTGGCAGGCGAATTCTCAACCACTGCGCCACCAGGGAAGCCCCATGACACTGCCTTATGAGGCAGGAATCTTCAACTCAAAAGGTGAAATAACCATCAAGTACTTAGGAAGTTACAGTGTTGTAAACAGATTTAAAGAGCTTAGGAAGGTTCAGGCTTTCATCTCAGAAAGCCTCTTTGATCTTCAAATAGAGATTTCAGCATTCTGTTACAGCTTCTTTGGGTACTTTTCAGCTTTTGTATTAGGAGAAACGGGCATACCACTGAAGTTAATTTAGTTTTTGCTTCTAGCTTTGCTAAGCTATCACTAAGTTATATTCTTTATTTGCAGGGCTTTTTTACTCCCTACTTTGAAAACTGTGCATTTAAAGTTATGTTGTTCCAAAAGTATTATTTATTTTCTCATTGTAAATTAACAAATAGTATGTCTTCCTATTTTAATACCTGTAATCAGGTTTATTTAACACGTATGTCACCATTAAATGAAAATTGGTTTTTAATTATAGTTTTCTGTAATATGGAGAAGGCAGTATTTTTCTTCAATTCTGACGTGGAGAAAGCAGAGAGAAACAGTGGTAATTTAACTAGGCGGCAGGAGGCACACAAAAAGCATTTAGCCCTCAAGTGTCTGGCTTGTTCTCTGTCAGTTAATACATCTCTTAATGTGTAATATGCTTGGTTGGAGTTTCCTAAAAATAAAATCTTTGGAAATTCTAAAAAAACATTTGAGGGAAATTTTCTTTTTGGAAAGTTTTAGTGCAGTAACATTTGTTAATTAATAAGTATTTGTTAGTAATGCATTACAGTGCATTTCATTCTGATGACAGTCTGAATAAAATTAGTTTCAGCTCTAGAATCTTTAGTAAGGAAGTTACCTAGCAGTTGTAGCAAATCAATAATATTTAATACTAACTCTGCACGGAGCACTTTCGGGATATATGAAGACACAAACAGACACACAGTTCCCTCAACAACTTAAAAGCTAATTCGCAATGTGGATCATACAGTTTGAAGAAGACTTAAGAACACAGAAGTTTAATAATATTAGCTGCCTTTTGCTGAGCATGTTCTGTATGTACCAAACACCATGCTAGGCAGATTTTTTAAATCATACCATGTTTTACTTCTTAGATTGGTGAAGATTAAAATGAATTATGATACTCAGTGTTGACAAAGGTGCGAGCAAATGCAATCGTATATCCTTCTAGTGGCATAGCCTTTCTGAAGTATACTTTGATATAGCCTTTCTGGGGCTCATTTTGGCAGTATATGTATAAAAATCTTAAAGATATATGTAGCCTTTGACCCCACATATTCTGCTTCTGGGAATATGGCCTAAAGAAATAATTGGGTGAGGACTCGAAGGTGCTCACTGTAATGTCTATGATGGCAAACAATTGGAAACAGCCGATATGCCCATTATTAGGGGATTATAGGGGGATTGGCTAAATAAATACGATCCTATTAAAATCAGACAAACATTTTTCTAAAGGGTGTCCTCACAGTTCATATATTTGTGCACGATACTCAACAGCATCGTTTCGGTGGTCATGCAGACAGTAAAACATGAAGCTGGGTTAGAATTAGACTACCACAGAATCCCGGGAACACAACTAAGCCTGCATTCTTCCCTCTCTGCTTGGCTTACATGAGTTGAGTAGAAGGAATTTTGTTTGGGTAGGCTCAATCAGAGAAAACTACCTGGAGGAAATTACTTTTGTCATGAGTTTGGGAGCACGGAAAGGCAGTGTTACATACTGAGATGGCATGACGGTTTCCACACAAGAAGGCAACCAGTAGCCATAAAGGAAATGATTTGCATGTGTTCTGTCAGTCTCAGATACTTGAATGCATCTGCGAATAGTCTGGAGTCTCTGCCCTCTGCTTGCACTGGGGAGGAGAGTCTGAGTGCACTGCAGCTGCTCTACCTGACCAACAACCTCCTGACAGATCAGTGTGTGCCCGTCCTGGTGGGGCACCCGCACCTGCGAATCTTGCATCTTGCAAACAACCAGCTACAGACTTTTCCCGCAAGGTAAGCAAACGCGAACTTTGATCGTATCAGATACATAACATGATTCTGCATTTGTCAGACTACATCACAGCTATTTTACTGGGTACTCTTGCTTTATGTTGACCGACTTACTGGTGCTGTGATTCTACTACTTGAATGGGAAAATCTGTACCCTGTTGTTAAGTATCAGTAACCACAGACACTGTGGTTAAAATGTGTTGAATTCTTAGTTCTATTTACTTAATAGTGGACTAAGAATTTTCAACCTAGAAAGTACAGGCTTATGAAATAAATTAAATTCTGAAGATAATTCTTTCTTTTCTCCTTTCAGCACTGATATATAAAATACTGTTGAGTCCATTAATTTGTTCATTTTTATATATGTTGAATGCCTACTGTATGTCAAGTACTGTGTAAGTACTAGGGAAACAGTGGTGATTAAGTTACAGTCTCTGTCCTCAAGGAACTTGCAGTCAAATTAGGGAAATAGACAAGTATATAGGCAGTTGCAGTGCAGTGTAATAAATGCAGGATGTTAAAGATATGCACGGGTAGCTGCACTGAAGAGATGAATAGTATTTAGCCAGGCTACATTTATAAGACATAAGAGGGATATTTAGTGTTGTCAAAGTTTTTTTTTTTTTACATCTTTATTGGAGTATAATTGCTTTACAATGGTGTGTTAGTTTCTGCTTTATAACAAAGTGAATTAGCTATACATATACATATATCCCTTGTCAAAGTTTTAAACAGTGTCAGTGGAGAAATAAGTATCTTCCAAAATACATTTGACTAAAAAAAATTTTTTTTAGAAAATTTGACACCAGAGGCACTTCCCTGGTGGTCCAGTGGCCAAGACTCCATGCTCCCAATGCAGGACGCCTGGGTTCGATCCCTGGTCAGGGAACTAGATCCCACATGGCACAATTAAGAGTTCGCATGCCACAACTAAAAGATCCCACATGCCACAACTGCAGATCCCACTCGTGGCAACGAAGATTTTGCATGCCGCAACTAAGACCCAGCACAGCCAAATAAATAAATACTTTTTTAAAAAAATATTAGGGGTTTCCCTGGTGGCGCAGTGGTTGAGAGTCCACCTGCTGATGCAGGGGATGCGGGTTCATGCCCTGGTCTGGGAGGATCCCATGTGCTGCAGAGCAGCTGGGCCCGTGAGCCATGGCCGCTGAGCCTGCACATCCAGAGGCTGTGCTCCGCAACGGGAGAGGCCACAGCAGTGAGAGGCCCGCGTACCGCAAAATAACAAACAAACAAACAAATTATTAAAAAAAAGAAAATTTGACACCAGAAAAATCCATTTATACCATAAAGGTAGTCATTAAAAATCATGTTTTCAAAAACTAAGAACATAGGGAAATGACATTTGATATAATTTGAATGAAATTTTATATATATATTTCATATAAAATTATATCATGTTTGATACAATTTGAATGAAAAGAAAACTGTATTTTTATTCTAATTTTGTTTCACAAATTTTCTTAGAAATGTGTTAAAGTTGAAAAACGTAGAAATTGTAATTTTTGTGATTATAAAATGAGATATTTGGAGATATTGATTGCTTCCTTGAATGAATTTGAAGAATTGCTTTTATTAATTAATTTTTTTTCCCTTTTTTCCGGCTGCATTGGGTCTTCATTGCTGCGTGGGGGCTTTCTCTAGTTGTGGTGAGCGGGGGCTACTCTTTGTTGCAGTGTATGGGCTTCTCATTGTGGTGGCTTCTCTCTTTTTTTTTTTTTTTTTTTCCCCCAGTACGCGGGCCTCTCACTGTTGTGGCCTCTCCCGTTGTGGAGCAGAGGCTCTGGACGCGCAGGCTCAGTGGCCATGGCTCACGCACCTAGCCGCTCCGCGGCATGTGGGATCTTCCTGGACCGGGGCACGAACCCATGTCCCCTGCATCGGCAGGTGGACTCTCAACCACTGCGCCACCAGGGAAGCCCTGTGGTGGCTTCTCTTTGTTGTGGAGCATGGGCTCTAGGCGTGCGGGCTTCAGTAGTTGTTTTTCACGGGCTGTAGAGCACAGGCTCTGTAGTTGTGGCACATGAGCTTAGTTGCTCTGGGGCATGTGGGATCTTCTTGGACGAGGGCTTGAACCTGTGTCCCCTGCATTGGCAGGCGGATTCTTAACCATTGGGCCACCAGGGAAGTCCCTGAACAATGGCTTTTAAAGTGAATACAGAATCTTAATTTCAGGATGTGATAGATCTCTTGAAATCCTATCAGATTAATTCAGTTTTTCTCAAATATGTTCATATAAAGTGCAAATGACGCACCACTGACAAGTTACATTAGTTTATGAAGCTGTTGGGAGATACCAGACGTAATACTCTGAAACTAATGAATTCCACCTAATTTGACGACACTCTTACTGTTGGAGTGGTCAAAAGCAGGCTGATAGAAAACTTAAAACACACCTAAGAATATGAAACTAAGAAGTTAGAAGTAAGGACAAGGATCAACAGGAGATTACACAAAATTAGAATAATCTGAATACAGATGATAAAACTAAATGGGTGACTTCCCTGGTGGCGCAGTGGTTAAGAATCCGCCTGCCAGTGCAGGTGACACTTGTTCGAGCCCTGGTCCAGGAAGATCCCACATGCCGCAGAGCAACTGAGCCCATGCACCACAACTACTGAGCCCATGAGCCACAACTACTGAAGTCTGCGCACCTAGAGCCCATGCTCCGCAGCAAGAGAAGCCACCACAATGAGAAGCCTGCGCACCACAACGAAGAGTAGCCCCCGCTCGCCACGACTAGAGAAAGCCCGCGCGCAGCAACCAAAGACCCAACAGAGCCTAAATGAATGAATAAATGAATGAATGAATGGAATTTAGAGCATTATTTTAAAGAAAATGTATGTTCCGTACTGAATAATAAATCTCCTGTCAAGTTATCTCCTGAACAGTGTTATAATTGCACAGGCACAATCCCAAGTCTTTTGTTTCCTTTGGACTATTTTCAGAATCTAGCACAGTTCTGGGTGCTTAGTAAGACACTGAATGAGATACAGATGCTGCGTTTCTATCTATAAGTCAGAAGGATCCAAGTACGGAATTGTGTAAGAGAAAGCGTGAAATTTGGACGTGGGAATATTTTAAAAATATATTATTAAACAATACATATGATAAGCATCATGTTTTAATTCGAAACATAGAGTTTCATGCATTAAAAAGGCCAAGACTACTCTCCACCAAATTGTCGTCGGAGATTAAATCTGGTTGTGGGATTAAAAGGTTTTTTTTTTATGTTCATCTTTATTTTTCAGTTTTTTTCAGTGAGTATTACTATTGTAATAAGAAAGAAAACAATTTTACTGAGCTTAACTATTACAAAGTATTTATCAATTTTCTAGCAATGAAAATTATCAATATTTATGATATGTGAAAAGGGCAGGATATAAATTTCATGTAAAATCTACATATGAAAAATTTAGCAGGAAATTCAGCAAAATGAAAATAGTAATTTTTTCAAATTGGTATTATCATTGATTTATTTTCTTTATTTGCTAAACTTTCTATGTTACAACAGTTTATTATTTTTACAGTGTTTAAAATTGGTAGATAAAGAGAAATCAGAGCAATTTGTAATAATCTGATAAAGGTGTTAGGCCACCTTAAGATGTTTTGCTTACTGTGTGGAAAACTTTGCTTACTGGAGGGACAGTGTGAATCGCCTGCATCACAGTCCCTAGCACAGCGCTGTGTGCATTCTAGGCACTTGATAAATGTTTACTGAAGGTGGATTATGTTATGAATAACTGTAGAAATTTATTA
This sequence comes from Grampus griseus, assembly GCF_964374135.1. Classification (NCBI taxonomy): domain Eukaryota; kingdom Metazoa; phylum Chordata; class Mammalia; order Artiodactyla; family Delphinidae; genus Grampus; species Grampus griseus. The sequence goes on from NC_139013.1 coordinate 44,186,095, forward strand.
TTTTTTTAAAATTTATTTTATTTATTTAGTTTTGGCCGTGTTGGGTCTTTGTTGCTGCACAAGGGTTTTCCCTAGCTGCGGCGAGCGGGTGGCTACTCTTCGTTTCGCTGTGTATGCTTCTCATTGCGGTGGCTTCTCTTGTTGCGGAGCACGGTTTCTAGGCGTGTGGGCTTCAGTGGTTGTGGTACGCAGACTCAGTAGTTGTGGCGCACAGGCTTAGTTGCTCTGCAGCATGTGGGATCTTCCCGGACCAGGGCTTGAACCCGTGTCCCCTGCACTAGCAGGAGGACTCTGTACCACTGTGCCACCAGGGAAGTCCCTAGAAATTTAAAACTAAAAGGAGGGAATTCTCTGGTGGTCCAGTGCTAAAGAATCCGCCTTCCAATGCAGGGGACGCGGGTTCAATCCCTGGTCGGGGAACTAGGATCCCACATGCCTCGGGGCAACTAAGCCCTCGCACCTCAGTTAGAGAGCCCGCGTGCCACAAACTACAGAGCCCACGCTCTCTGGAGCCTGCGCACCACAACTAGAGAGACGCCCACGCGCCACAACAAAGAGCCTGTGCATGACGTCAAAGAGCCTGTGCAACACAACAAAGATCCCGCGTGCCGCAACTAAGACCCAAAGCAGCCAAGAATTAAATAAATCAATTAAATTTAAAAAAATAAATTAAAAATAAATAAAACTAAAAACAATCTTAGTGATGATTTAGTACAACTTCTTTACGTTATAGCCAAGGCTGTTGATGTCCGCTGACACTAATCTACCCAGTATTTTGCAACTAGTTAGTGGCAAAGCAAGTACTGTAACTGGTCGACCAACCCCAGGCTGATGCCAATTCAGCTGCTTCCTAGAAGTCAGATAATAGGAAGATGTTCATGCCCTAAAGATCCAGCAGCTGCAGGAGAAGCGCAAGGAGGGTTCAGCCCTTGAAATGCACTGAGAGGGAGGGAGATGCGGCTGAGGCTCGGCGAGAGTGTTTGTCCACCCTCGTGGCTGTTTCATTCTGGCTGGTCATTGGGCAGCAGGTCGGTCACCTCTGTACTCTGGCAGCTGTGGAACTTGTTTGGCAGCTGCTCATTCGGGTGCAGTATGGTATTTTGGTGTTTCCTTTACAGCAAACTAAATAAATTGGAGCAATTGGAGGAACTGAACCTAAGTGGCAACAAGCTTAAAACCATCCCCACGACCATCGCAAACTGCAAAAGGCTGCACACTCTGGTGGCGCACTCCAATCACATTAGCATTTTCCCGGAAATACTGCAGTTGCCTCAGATACAGGTACTTCTGTGTGCTGGAATGGTGTCTGGGGGTGATGGGAGGCGTGTGACTGAGACAGTTCTCTTCTAAGGAAGAGGAAAGTGGCGGTTTGGGATCACAGTATATTTAATTGACTTCTGGGAAGAAATTAAATTCCCTTTGAGGATATAGTAGGACATTGACCCTTAGGGAGTTAAGAATTAACTTAATCTCTGTGTTTTCCTCTCAGTTTGTAGACCTAAGTTGCAACGACTTGACCGAAATCCTGATTCCAGAGTCTCTGCCTGCTACTTTACAAGACCTGGACCTAACTGGAAATACAAATCTGGTTCTGGAACACAAGACGCTAGACACATTTAGGTAGGAAGACTTACGAAGTTGAATCCACATGTGCTGTAACTCCCACCAGCCTTGTGTGGTTCTTCTTAAGGACTGTGGAGACCTCAGTTCATTAAAGGAGTAGAATGAATTAGATCATAAAGCCCCTCAGTTCTCTTCTTTGAGTCAGTTTTCGATGGGTGTTCTGTCCAGCAGTCAGCCCATAGATATTCGAACTCAACATCGTGGGTACTGCTCAGCCGTACCCCAGTATCTTTACAGGGCAGGTGTGGGGCTGCACCCCACAGGCCTGCAAGCCCTGTACTTGGCCAACCTCGAGACCAAAGAAAGAGCCCAGAGTCAGCAACAGAGACATCATGTTTTAACGGGTAGGAGGATCTTACATGTCTGAAGCAAGGTCCCGGAGCAACACCCCACTGTGTGCAGCATCTGGTGGGCAGGACATGGTAGTGTCTTTACTACTGGGGGAGAGGGAGGTTACCAGTTATAGAGGGAGGTTGGCTCATCAGTTACCTGGGAAACGAGCAGAGGCACGCCCCCTTGCCAGCCCTTTGAAAAACTCTCATAGTAGAGAGAGTTCTGATCTAAAGATGAGAACAGTCACTAGCTGGGGCCGAGTGACGTGGGGGTGGGGAGGTAGGTATGCAGGCATTTACCGATCAGGCTCTGTGATTCAGAGGGAAGGTCAGTCAGGCGAGTAGGGTGTGGGTGAGGCAGGCACTGGTTGGGCAGGGTCATACAGAGAGCAAGAGAACAGCCATCCTGAGTGGGTGTGATTATACAGCAGGCATAGGTAATTTAGGTGGCACAGATCGCATTACATTACATCTAAGACAATGCAAGCTCATTCATTGTACCAAGACTTCACTGTATCAAAATACTTAAAATAAGTAGACAGTTGAAACTTAGAAATCTTTGTTGTGCTTAGTTTTTCATTGAAATGAACGGCATCGATTATAACAAAATTGGCCCCTATTTCTTCCTCCCACCCCTTTCCTTTCTCTCTCTTCTTTTTTTTTTTTTTTTTGCGATAACGCGGGCCTCTCACTGCTGTGGTCTCTCCCACAGCAGTGAGCAGGTCTCTCCCCTGTTGCGGAGCACAGGCTCCAGACGCGCAGGCTCAGCGGCCATGGCTCACGGGCCCAGCCGCTCCGCGGCATATGGGATCTTCCCAGACCGGGGCACGAACCCGTGTCCCCTATATCGGCAGGCGGGCTCTCAACCACTGCGCCACCAGGGAAGCCCTCTCTCTCTTCTTGGCTAGTGGGTCAGCATACTACTTTCTTTGGTCTCTCTGGAAATTAGTCTTGGTCTGTCAACAGATTATTTTATAAAAACGTAAATTATTGTTGGGATAGCTTCTGTAAAGTACAGAAGCATATACGGTTTAAACTTCCCTTCCTCCACTTCCCACAGCCATATCACCACCCTGAAAATTGATCAGAAACCTTTGCCAACCACTGATTCTACAGTTACATCAACCTTCTGGAGCCATGGACTGGCTGAGATGGCAGGACAGAGAAACAAGTGAGTATCATGGCCATGGAGACTGAGAAAGTTCCCCTGACATCTGGGAAAGGATCTGGTGCTGAAAGCTAGGCCATGTTGTTCTCCTGTTGGACATAAACAAATCACAGAATGCCAACATCAGATAAGATTCCTCTGAGACCATGATCCAGTAAGACAAAACAAAATGAATGTGCAGTCCACAAAACACCCACACCCCATCTCATGACTAAGATGGGTGACTGCTGCTTTCTTTATCAATCACAGCTTTGTCCCCATGCTAATCTTCTTTCCCTGTAGATAAGATTTATTGAGGTACGCAACCATAGAATAGCCCTGCTTTCTGACAGCACCCAATCTAGTATGATCCCCCACTTTGTTAGATCTTCCCCAAAATGACCCAGGCAGACACAAATCCTGTACTAGAGTTTTTCCAATACCCTCTTATATACCCCAGAGTCCCATGGTGTGCTTTCTCTTGTTGCAAGGCATAATAAACTCAACTTATGCAACCACAGGTGTGTTGTGCACCCGGGGGAGTGTTTGGCTGAAGGGTGTTGATACTAGTCCTTAATCACTACGAAGAGAAAACATCTAATTTTCCCAGCCTTCCACAGCATTGCAGAGCTAATATGTACTGCTCCTGAATGTGGCTGAATTCCCCCTTTTCTTATGGCATCAACTCTTTAAGATGCTGCTTACTTATCTTCTGTAACACTTTTTTTCATGTGTAGATTAGGATTTACTACTATTCTTCTCCACCCTCAATCAATACTTACTTTTTTAAAGAAGCCTCCCTGGAGAAGAATGCTTTACCACTAACTTTCTTCGTTGTTTGTCTTTCTCCTGTTTCTGTGATAGGCTATGTATATCTGCTCTAGCTGTGGATAACTTTGCAGAGGGCGTGGGAGCTGTGTATGGCATGTTTGATGGGGACCGAAATGAGGAGCTCCCTCGCCTACTCCAGTGTACCATGGCAGATGTGCTTTTGGAAGAGGTACAGCAGTCAACAAATGACACAGTTTTCATGGCTCACACCTTCTTGGTATCTCACAGGTAAGCAGGTGGGTTGAATAATTCCTAACTCGGCCCTGCTTTTGGAAAATAAATCTCACTAAGCCAGAAGGTCAGGGTCTCAGTTATAAGTACAGGGGCAAGGTGAGATCTTGCTCTTTGTTCTGTGACCATTCTCTCCATCAGCATGGAATGTGGGGACTTTGGCTCTTTGAAGAGGCATCTGTTTTCTCTGTTGAAACCGAAGGCTTCTGAGAAGCTGGAAAGCCCAGAAATCATGCGCAAAAGGTTGTGTGTGTGTATGCGCATTTCGGGGAAGGAAGGTGGTAATCCTTTATAAGAGACCTACAAAAGGTTAAGCACTCATCAGATTCTTGTGTTTAAAATACTTATTATTGGGGATTTACCAAGTAATCTCCTCACTGAAATCTAAGCCACTTAAGGGCAAAAACCCTATAAACCAAACTGTTGAAAATCTCTTAGTGGCTAATAGAGCATCTTGCACATCAGGTGGGCTGCATAAAGGGTACATACAACTGAGAGGGTGTACCTTCGTATAATCAAGGTTGAAACGGAACAACCTGGAGCCCGAGGTGGTTTTATCTGTCATTATAACACAAAGATGTTGAGAAAGGATTCTGTTTTTCAGTAATAGAATTGAGCCTAGGGACTTGGCAAAATAAAGGGTGTGGGAAAGGAAACTCAGTTTATGAAGCACTTCTCAAGAGCTGGGCACTGTACCAAGCATTTTTCATACTGTATCTTTAATTTTCAAAACAAGCCGTGGAGGTGCGTATTTTAATCAGAAAAATTTCTCAGGAGCATCAACTTGCTGAGGATCTATAGCCCGTAAATGGCAGAGCTGGAATTTGAAACCAGATCTTTCTGATAGCATCTGCTCTGTACTTAGCATTGTGTACCAAGCGCTGAGGGGGATGGATGCCATGTGTATGGGAGAAATACAAGGAAAATTATGGGCCTTCCTTCAGGGAACTTACAGCCTAAGTAAGTGGTTCACAAAGTGTTATTCTAGGACGAGCAGCCTCAGCATCACAGAAACTTATTGGAATGTAGATTATTGGGCCAGCCCCTTACCCACTGAATCAGAAACTCTGGGGGTGGGCCCAGTGTTGTCTTTAACAAGCCCTTCAGGTGTTTCTGATTTGCTACCGTTGGAAGCCGCCGAATTAGGTCATTGTAGTCTATGATCAGACAAGCAGAAGCAACAGAGAAAGCCACACCTTGTCTCCTCTACCCGGACCCTTTTGGTAAAATTTCTCAGCTAAGAGTAGAAGGCAAGGCTGTCTTCACCATCATCACCCACATCAAGAGGCTGCCCTCCGACGGAGGAGGGTGAAGCGGCTTCAGTCACACGGCAAAAAACGAGGGAGTCATGGACAGGAAGGACCGCTGCTTTCTTCTAAAACTAGCTGCCATGTTTTCATTTTCTTTTCTTTCTCAACAGGAAATTAGGAATGGCTGGCCAGAAGCTGGGCTCTTCTGCTCTCCTTTGTTATATCCGCCCTGACACTGCCGATCCAACAAGTAGCTTTAGCTTGACCGTGGCCAACGTTGGCACGTGCCAAGCAGTCCTGTGCCGAAGTGGGAAGCCACTGCCCCTGTCTAAAGTCTTCAGCCTGGAACAGGACCCAGAGGAGGCTCAGAGGGTGAAGGACCAAAAAGCCATCATAACAGAGGTGAATCTTGCTCTCCACCGGTCACCTCCGCTCCCCGAATCTAATGAATGCTGTTCTGCATAGAACAGTGAATGTCCATTTTCTTCCTATCAAGCCCTGTAAATTGTATCCAATCCTGAAAATAGTAATAAAAGAAAATCTAATGAGCAGCTAATGACTAGCAGAAAGAAAAAGCAAATTAATTAGAAATGAAAAATCCTAATTTGTGGTCCTTGAGACATATATAGCATGTAAAATAAATGTAAATGTCCTCCTTGGTTAATTTTCATCTGGTTTGTTATTCCAAACAGAAGAAAAAAAGTTTTATAGTTTGACATCCCTGTTCTGAAATGAAAAGTTTCACAGTATTTTTCCTTTTTATATTGTATATGGCTTAGTATACTCTGGTATTGTTTTTTTTAATAAAGAAGCATCAGTATCTCTATAACTTTTCTCCCTTTTCAGAAGTTAGCATAACGTTTTTTGCTTTCAAAAAGACTTTAGCAATTACATGTGGACATTGTTTACTGCAAAGCAGAATTTTGTTCAGATCTTTTGCCCATTTTTAATTGGATTGTTTGTTTCTTTATTGTTGAGTTCTTTGTGTATTTTGGATACAAGTCCTTATCCGAAATGTTTTGCAAATATTTTCTCCCGGTCTGTGGCTTGTCTTTCATTCTTTTAACTGTCTTTTGCAGAGCAGAAGTTTCTAGTTTAATGAAGTCCCGCTTACCAATTTTCTTCTTTCATGGGTCATGCTTTTGGTGTTGTATCTAAAAACTCATTGCCAAACCCAAAGTCACTTAGATTTTCTTCTATGTTATCTTCTAGAAGTTTACATTTAGGTCTGTGTTTTATTTTGGATTAATGTTTGTGAAAGGTGTAAGCTGCTCCATGTCTAGGTATTTTTTCTTTTTTGGCACGTGAGTGTCCTGTTGACCCAGCACCATGTTTGGCATGTGAATGTCCAGTTGACCCAGCACCGTGTTTTGAAATAGACTGTCCTTTCTTCACTGAATTCCCTTGGCTCCTTTGTCAAAGATCAGTCGACTATATGTGTGGGTCCACTTCTAGGCTGTCTGTTCTGTCAGAATTCTGTAATAAGGACTATAAAAGATTCCATCCAAGGAAGCACAAAACCAAAAAAAGTATCATTATAATGTGGTTGATGCTGTGGAGATTCGGGAAATTTGGTCTTAGGAGAGTCTTTCAGTCAAAACAAATGAAAGATGAAAGATAAAAGATAACTTTTTGCTTGATTAGTCTATTACAGAATTTAGATAATGTTCAGATTTTTCTTAGGGAGTCCTGGACAAGTAGGAAACATTTTTATAACTACGGACATTTATTGTTTTCTTGTTATTTGCTAAGCATTGTACTTTCACTGTTTTGTTTAAGCTTCACAATAACCCCCATGATAGAAGTGCTTTTATTTTCATTTTACAGGTAAGGAAAATAAGATGATAAATTTCGAGAGTTTGTGACAAATTCTGATAAATGAGGCAGGATTTTCACCCAAAGAATGACTGCAACTGTGAAATTAGCATATTGAGGGCTTTAGCAGTTTTGTGTGGTTTTATCTTGAGAAGACATCAATATGAAGCATCTGGCAGATAAACATTCCCAGCCCGCAACCAGGGTTATTCCTTGTCCTCTGAGTTTAGAATTACATCGTTCTTGGTACAACCATTACAGAGTAGGTAAATCATGCCACAGATTTCAGACTTTAGGCATTATTCGGTGCTTTAGCTATAAAAATTCTCTTAGCCATTCAGTATCTTCAGTCCCAACTCTGCCTTTAAATGAGAAGTCATATTTAGTGACCCATCTGAGTTTTGGCCCCTCCAAGAATACTAGTGATGGGGAATTGATAGTTTTGCTTATTGTTTTTCTAACAGATGTTTCTCTATTTAAGAACATGCTGAGGCCTATACTTCATGTTAGAGCAAATATCTTTTGAGACGGAGGTGCCTTTTAGCCACTTAATTTTAACTGGTTTTAACTCAGTCCTCTGAACTATTTGCAGAATAATACCCATTTGATATTTTGTCCTTTTAGAATTCTACACATTTATTTTTCGTAAGTCCACTTAAAATTACACAGATCCTAGGAAAAACCACATAACATGTCAATTCTGTTTTATTGTAGAGCCCTAAGCATTGTGATCTAGAGAGATATAAAATTCGGTGTCATTGTTGCTTGTTTCTCAGAGTTTGCATTCTGCTTGTCTCTAGGACAACAAAGTGAATGGGGTAACCTGCTGTACCCGGCTGCTGGGCTGTACATACCTCTACCCTTGGATCCTCCCCAAGCCCCACATATCTTCCACTCCACTTACCATTCAGGATGAGTTGCTGATTCTGGGAAACAAAGCATTGTGGGAACACTTGTCATACACAGAAGCAGTCAACGCAGTATGCCATGTACAAGACCCATTAGCGGCTGCCAAGAAGCTGTGCACATTAGCGCAGAGCTATGGTTGTCAGGACAATGTGGGTGCGATGGTGGTTTATTTGAACGTTGGCGAGGAAGGCTGCACTTGTGAAATGAATGGGCTCACCCTCCCAGGTCCTGTGGGATTTGCTTCAACCGCCGCCATCAAGGACCCGCCCAAGCCAACCACTCCTTCCTCCAGTAGTGGTATTGCCTCTGAGTTCAGCAGCGAGATGTCCACTTCAGAGGTGAGCAGTGAGGTGGGATCCACTGCCTCTGACGAGCATAACACTGTTGGCCTGGATGCTGCCTTGCTTTCAAGGCCAGAGAGGCGCTGCAGCCTCCACCCAACGCCCACATCAGGGGTGTTTCAGCGCCAGCCATCCTGTGCGACTTTCTCCAGTAACCAGTCCGACAACGGCCTGGACAGTGATGACGACCAGCCCGTTGAAGGGGTCATGACAAATGGCAGCAAGGTGGAAGTAGAAGTAGATATCCACTGCTGTAGGGGCAGGCAGCTTGAGAACTCTCTCACTCTTAGAGAGAATTTTCCTATCCCGTGCCTCGAGGAACGTGCTAGAGGGTTAGTTTTTGGGATCCGAAGACAGAACAGTGTGAATAGTGGCATCCTTCTGCCAGTGAACAAAGACAAGACGGAGTTACAGAAGTCTCCCTCCACTTCCTGTCTCTACGGAAAGAAGCTCTCCAATGGCTCCATTGTGCCCCTGGAAGATAGTCTGAACCTCATCGAAGTGGCCACAGAAGCACCCAGGAAGAAAACTGGCTATTTTGCTGCCCCCGCTCAGCTGGAGCCGGAGGACCAGTTCGTTGTACCTCGTGACCTCGAAGAAGAAGTGAAGGAACAAATGAAACACCACCAGGAAAGCAGGCCTGAGCCTGATTCCAGCGAAGAGGGTCGGACCGAGCTCGCAGAGGAGTTTGACACGGCGCTGTAGTACTCCCCTGGGGGCCATGGCGCTGGGAAGGCTGTGAGGTGTGGGGTAGGGCACCCTACCAGGGGCACTCTGCCTCTGCATTTCTAAACCACAGATGAGAGGGGGGTAGAACTCGGAGCCAGACATGGTGAGAGCTGTCAGGGTCTTGCTCTGGATAAGCTAGTAAACACCATCAGTGTTCAGTTTCACATTTAACCTGCATTGGGATCCCCAGGGCTACTGGGGAGCAGGCAGGCATTGCCCTGTACCAGTCCTACCACCTGCCATTAACCCTTTCTCTCCTAGGATGATTTTGAGAATTTGCCTGCCTGGGCAGGAAAGGGACTATTTCTGTGGAGGAAATAACTGAAGATTGATTCCCTTTACTGATTGCTGCTGTTGGATCTCTGTGACAGAGAAATCACCTTATATCTCAACCTGACGGGATGCAACGTGACTAGTCACATGGCTTTTCCTTCTTCTCTACGAGAATACAGCCTATCAAAATGATGTTTATTGGAAATGTAGAACCAATCAAACAGATCATTTATGTATGTGATGTAGTGAGAGCACTTTTCATTGACTGTGAACTTTTTATTTTTGAATCTGCGCTCGAGCCAGTCTTCTTAGAGGCAGCCCAGCGCCTTTCTCCACAGGCAGGATGATCGTCGGGTGTTGGCGCCGGCTGTGAGGGTTCTAGGAGGTTCTAGGAGGGGCCCTGGGAAATTGATTTAACTGTTGGATGTCAGGCTGTGAACGTTCCTGAGACACAGGGGAGTAGGACCTTCTTTGGGGGATGAAGGTAGGGAAGGAGTGAGGACTAAGACTACTTCCCCCCAAATCACAAAAAGAATAACTCCTTGACAAATGTGACACCTGCTAGGAACCTCCCAGCAGGTCACAAGAGAGGCATTTGGGGATTGGCCTCTTTCCATAACATGTGATGGAGGTGGCAGTCAGCCTCCTAGCACGTAGGGCCAAGGCTGCTGCTGCTTACGTGCAAGTAACCTTGAGTTATAGATGACTCTGAACAGACTGAGGCCGAACGAGCACAGGTGGATGGATGGAGCTTCCGGGTTAGGCAGGTTCCTTCTCTTACTGTAGAGCAGAGAGATGGTTTTCTAAAACATCAGGAGTGAGTTGAGGGTTCACCTCTTAATGTTTAACAGAGTCTTCTTCTGAAAATGCTTATCCATCTCACATGGTTTCACAGTATTGGGCTCAATTTCTGAAAGACTTAATTGAGAAAATCCTAAGCTTACAGAAAACCTGGTTTACTGATTTTTTTTGCACATTCCATGTAACCCTTGCAAAATGCAGTTCCTTCCATAATTCTGTTCTGTTGCCTTTTCTTTTAGAAGATTTACTTAGGAAAATTAATTCCTCTTTATTCCTGCGAAGTTTTGACATTGCTTAATGTTACCCAGTGGGGAATGTGCTTTGAATTTTTAAATACTTTCACAATTAAAAAGAAAATAGAGTGGAACCATTTTTAATTTGTTTCATGAGAAACAAAATGTTAAAGATAAGGTTAATCTATACATATATTTGTCTTTTTTTTTTTTTTTTTTTGGGCGGAGGGAAGTTTTGTTAAAGCAGTGGTAGAAAACCAGATGACCACTCCACAAATGGTTATGTATCCTCATCTTAGAGGCCCCGTACCCATGTGCGTGTGTCAGTGGGGTACACTCTTGGGGGGGTTCCATACCAATGGCTGTCTAGTGTTCAACCCATCAAGGATCTGAATTTGAGTCCCCAAATTACCAGGAACACAGCTTTTCTGTGTCAAACTACTGGTTAGCTACTGCAAAATTTTAGAACTCAGGTCTTGATTTGAAGTGGGGAACATAGTGGTTCATGTAAAGTTCAGGTGCTGTAAGAAAGATGGGAACAGTAGTATGTTGCCGCCTTATTTTTTAATAGAAAAATTAGGGGGGGGGAATGAAAATGACGGAAAAAACCCAAGATGACAGTGTTGGAAATTATTTTGGGAATATACCACTTCAATAGTATAGTATAATCCTTTATCTGTGAACCTTTTCTTGTCTTAGCTTCCCACCCTACTAACTGGAACCACCACAAAACCCAGTTATGAAATGACTTTACTAAAAGTAAATGTATTTACTTTTTAGTCAGAAGGACCCTAAAGTTCCAGATGTTCTTTTATGTGGTAGATTTATGTTCAGGAAATGTTAGGTTGTATGAAAACCTTTAATATAGGCTACACCAAAACTGACTACTCTTTTTTGTAACTTCCTTTGATTCATTTCCCTCTATAATTGCTCTTTGTTAAAACAGGGGATGAAAAGGCCATAGCCCATCACCAAAAATACACAGAACTCTTTTGACCTATGAAGTCATTTACAGTTATTGTGTGATCTGATTAGGTTGTCAGGTGGTGAAAGCCAGTAATCTGTCTCCAGGTGAATGTAATCTACTTCCCAGGACTTCACCCAGAGATGTGTTCCCCAGGTGGGCAGAGGCCCGTTGATCTCTAGCCCAGAGATCCCAGCCTCTGCATGATTCTCAGGTCCTTGTGAGCACCTCCCATTTAATAGAGATGTTTAAGAGAATTTCTGAAAGAACATCACTCCTGCTTAATGGGAGCAGTCCAGGAGTCCCATGGAAGAAAGAAAAATACACAAGTCTTGGCAGCCATGGTATTTTTATTTTTATCCAAATGGATTGAAAATGCATTTGAAAATTTGAATGCTAGTATGTCATACATCTACCGTGCTGCCATAGAGTCATTGAATTACCACTCCTCATTACAAGAGAGGGCTTTATTATACTACTGTAGAGTGTATGTGTGCAATAAGTTGATGAATTCATTTTCCTGGTGTATAGAAGAGCCAACACAAGCAGCTTGGTGATCATTGGGTGCTATTTTCTAGGAGATGGAGCCAGTGAGGTTTGGCTGATCTACTGAATATCAAATGATGCCCTTCTTTCCATGTAGGCTTTCAGCAAAAGCAGGTACTTGGAAGCCACAGGCTCACCTTCTCTATCTACTCAATAATTACTAATGAAGAGACCTCCATAAGGGAGCACTTGGCTGTTATTGATAAATGTACCAACTATTAAATAGTCTCCAAGCCATTCAGTGATGTCCTCAGCATCACTATAGAACTGTCTTGTGTCACTTTTTACTTCCCCCTGGGTGAGGACTTTCAGACTCCCCCAATGGCAAGTTAATCTTTCTCTCCAGTTAGTGACTTTTGCCCCATAGTTGGGTAAGCACTTCCTGGGTTGAGAAAAGCAGCTACAGTAAATCCTGCTCTGTTTCCCTCATTTGATGATCATTCAATCACACATAAGCTCCTTCAAAATTTCACGCACATCTCTCAGAAGCTGTAGGGTTTTCTCTCACTGTCGCCAGTGGATGTCATCCAGACAGTGAGTTCATATCTTATGGTTTTGTGCAATCATTGTCATATTGTAGTCCTAAGACTCATTATAGTGTATTTTTGATATTTTTGAAATGTGTTAAATTTTTTAATTCAATAATATGAGCCAGAGCATGTTGCAGCAAATCTATTGTTTGTAAAAAAAATAATAATAAATAACAATAATAATAAATAAAATAAAATGGAATCTTTTTCATGGCTTTGTTTTAAAATGGAGTACCTGTTATTTTATAAATACTTTTTAGCATGAAACTGTAATTTTCTCTAACTTGTATGTGAAATTAGTTTCTTAACCAAAAGCACCTTTAGGATTTTTCTGCTTTTTCTTGTTGTAGGGGAAGATAACAAATGAAACCACATTCCATAACACTCTATGAAGCTATGAGTTAAGGCAAGAATAAATATTTTTGATCACCATTTAAGCTGAAATAGCAATAAAGATTTTTTACATTAAGAAATATTATATTCTAACTTGGTTTATATGTTTAAAGAAATCCCAAAGACAGGAAGCATGGTCCTTATTTCCATGCAGGTTATTAGCTGACTAGAGGGAACTTAATTTGTAAATAACCTACAGCTCCTCTTAAACAAACCACAGAACTACCAGTGATACAGAGGAACTAAGTGGGTAATCTGGCCATCGTGTCTGTCCTAATGGCTTTGGTGTTAGAGTTTAAGACAGTGGTGAGTTTTGGCTCACACGGTACGTCTAATCTAGCTAAGCCTCTAAATTGTTCCCCTCCCCTCTCCCCATTGGTTGTCTCCCATAATCTCTGGACTTCCAAGCAAGATTAGCTACCTCTCACTCCAAATAAAGGCCCAGTTGAAATCATTTTGCAGGTGTCCTCCTCGTTTAGCAGAATGAAATTTTGAAAACTTGGTTCACCAACTGTTCCTTGAGCACCTCCAATGTGCTGGGCTCAATGCCACCATCTACTTTCATACCTCGGTTCCATGACACGCACACCTGCCTACAGGGTGGCAGAAGTGAACTTCTCTGAGTGTGTTCTCTCCTTCGTGTGATATTGTCTCCCTGGTACATCACGCACCACAAGAGCACGTTAGTCACTCAGAACACTTTCCCGTGTGTGATTCACTGGGTCTGAGTTTTTCCTCTGCTACTTAAAAAGATTTGACTTTAGTTAAGGTCACCTCTCCAAGGCAGGTGTTTTTTTCTCGATTGTTAAATGGAGATAATAGTCTCTCTCTCAACAGCTGTGAGCTAAAATGAGATGATGTCAACAAATGCTTCCTTAGCTCAGTACTGGACCCGGCACAGTGAGCACTCAATGAAATGTCAACCATTGGGCGAGCCACTTAGCCTTCTTGAACCTTCATTTCATCTGTAAAATGTGAGTAAGAAATCTTGACCTGCCAACCTGCCAAGTGGTAGTAACTAAGGCAAGTTTTGCTAAGGCGTTTTGAATGTCGCTACAGTGATTTGAGAGGAGCTGAGCTGGACCAGTGCACCACACAGGGGTCGCAGTGGCCAAAGTCCTCATTTTTCCAAGCCCCGGACCCAGACACGGGCAAAGGCTCTACTCAGGGATGTTTCAGGGAATAAATCCTAGGTGAGAATAGTGTGTGTTGGGAAGTTTTTTGGGGGGGTTCGGGTGGGAAATGGGTTGTTTGATTTTTGCTGCTGTTAGACTTGTCTTACCACTCAGTGAAAACTCTGCGGGACTCCAGCCACTGCCTCGGGCTAAGGTGGTGGAGCAGAAGCAGCTTTCTGTGGCACTGGTGTTTGTATTTTAAGCTAGCAGTGTAGACTTCTAGTTGTTGTTTTCCTCCAAGCTTTACTTTTTGTAAAAGTAGAATCTAGATATTTTCTCATTTCTGTTTGAGGTTTAGTTTTGATCCTTCACCTTGGATAGGTTCTATAAGAACTAGCAATAGGAAGGATTTAAGAGGAGAGAGGAAAGGTAATATATTCCAGAGAGAAGAGTCAGCAAACATGCAGGGGTAAAAATGGCCAACACACATCAGAGGAAAATGACATTGACTGAATTTTTTTAATAGCCACTTTGGCATACATTGAAACGGGCTTACGTTTGCTGATTTCTTACTAACTGTATAGACAGTCTGAGATTTCTGTCAAAATTGCTGTTTTTAGAAGTATACTAAAAATTTGGTTTGAACTTATTAATAGTTTAATCTCATTTATAATATGAAAATAAAACAATGTTATAAAAAAAGATGGCAACTAGAAAAACTACCCTTTATAATAAGAACATGTATATTTCTAGTTGCACCTTACATGAACGGAATATCTGAGACTAGTTGTAAAGTATAAGCAGAGCTATAAAACTTTAGGTTAAAATTACTGAAAGAACTTTATTTTTGAGATTCAGTGTTAATGATCTGTTACATTATGGAAACAATTCAGAATTGTGAGAGATTACAATCGACCTTTGAAGGCCTACTCTGTAGGGCGCTGGAAGGGATGCAGAAATAAAGAAGGCTCCAAAATGCCTGTATAGTCTAGTAAAATCAACTGCTTTATCTTTGTACTCAGCTGAATAACACGTTTAAGAAGTTTATGAATTTTATTTCTCACTATTTGGAGGCGTCATATTTCAGGAAATTATAAAATATTTCAGGAAAGTGAATTCCAATCAAATGACTTGAAACAAGAAAGCAACTAGCTTGGAAAGGTGGCAAAAACCATTTTATCTGAGCCCTACCCCAGGAATCCCGAGGAGGAACATGCATGCTAAATGCACCTACCTGTCTTCAGGTTTCAGGGATCCAACCTCTGGGACCCATGCAGTCATGGTATACTGTCGAATGGGCAGGAGAGTTTTCTTCCAGGAGAGAGCCAGAATGTAATTACTCATTTGGAATCTAATCACACAAATGCTTTATAATCATTCCCCTGGGATCAAATACAGGGGGAAATGGCATGTTTTTCTTAGTGACTTTAGTTTGGTCAGGCAAGCTATTTCCACTGTAACACTGGGCCTGCTACCCCTGATGTGTTGTTCTCATCTTTCAGAATTTCTCTGGCTACTTAGTATTATTACCTTACCATTTGGTAAGAGAGTCAAACCATAAGCGTATATGCAAACTTCCAATGTTGATCTTTGTAGCGAAGGTGGAGGTATTTTTTTTCTACCTCTCAGCCAACAAAGACATTGATAGAAAAATGGGATGATCATCTAGCTTTGCACTGGTGCCAAAGGGAACATTTATAAAATCAAGTACATGAAAACCACATTTATGTAATGTGGTTTTTGAGAGAAATAAGGAAGCTGGGTTGACTTTTAGGTTCCAGTAGTAGATCTCAGAGTATCCCAGACCATAGGTATTCTGGTGCATCATTATAATTGCTGTGCTGTTCTTGGCTGTCCTTGTAGTGCTTCTGTTCTCGGTAGCTCCGCAGGGCCAGCACCACGCTGGCGCCATACATCACCACCAGAAGACAAGCAAAGGTGGCTGCTGCTCCATCAGTGCCTGCCAGCTGGCAGTTCATCCAGGTGAGACCCCTGCGGGCATAGACACTCTCTCTTGTCCTGCAGGTGTCTGTGGCATTGATCCGCAAGGCCGCGTGGAGGTAAAGGCCGATGCCTACGCAGTAGCCCAATGCCGCGAGGAGGCTGAAGGCGGCCTCAAAGAGGAGCCACTTCCCCGGCAGTTTGTTTAGACTCTTGGCTCCTTGGAGTAAAACACCCAAGGTGAGGACACCCAGCCCCAGAGAAACAGCCACGCCGCTGTATATCAGGGGCGCCCGGAGGATCGTGTACTGCTGGTCCAGCTGCCGAACCTGCTCCAGCTCAGTGCCCTCAAACGGTGAGTAATAGCCGTTCCCAAAGCCACCGCCGCTGGCAAAGCTGGCACTGAATCCAGCAAGGACAAAGTAGGAGGCCACGATACACATGAGAACCATCCCATTCAATATCACCTCCACTATCTGTATCACACCTAGGAGGAGAGAGATTGGGAATTTAACACTGACGTCACTTACCCAGGAAAGCTCTCTAGGTCAGGCAAGAGAAATACCACCTGATTGTGAGGACACGGTCAGACTCAACATTAACATCCTTGGTTTTTGTTTTTTAATACTCATGTTTGAAAATCAAAATGCCACTGTGGAAAAACTTTTGGCCGTTACTTTAAAAACTATACATACATTTACCATGTGACCTTGCAACTGTACCCCTGAGCATTCATCCTAAAGAAATGAAAACTTCGGGCTACACAAAAACATGTACACAGATGTCACAGTAAACCCTAATGCCCTCCAATGGGCGAATGGTTCAACAATCTGGTACAGCCATCCCCAGGGGAAACTCTACTCAGCAATGAAAAGGTATGAGCAGCTGATACTCGGAACAGCTCGGATGGATCTCAAGGGATTCATGATGAGTGAAAAAAAACAGTCTCAAAAGGTTACATACTGTATGATGCCATTTACATAACAGTCTCAAAATGAGAACAGATTAGTGGTTGTCAGGGAGGAGTGGGATTGGGGGAGCGGGAGGGGGATGGGTGTGACTATAAGTGGGGAGCGTAGGGAAGTTCAGTGATGGAACAGTTCTGTAGCTGATTGTGGCAGTGGTCACACGAATCTACACAGGTGATAAAACCGCACAGACCTACACTCACACAGACATGAGTGCGTGTAATACTGGTAAAATCTAACTAAGCTCTGGAGAGTGTCAATTTCCTGGTTGTGATTTTGTACTATGGTCACCACTGGGGAAAACCAGGTAAGGATACACAGGATCTCTGTTCTATATTAGCAACGTTTTGTGAATCTATAATTATTTCAAATTTTAAAGTTTAAAAAAAAATCAAAATGACATAAAAGGGCATAAACTGAGAAAAATCACCCATGTCCCTGTCCACCCTGTTCTCTACCTCCAACCACTTTCATTATTTTCTGATATAACTTTCCAGCGTTCGTTTATGCAGGTAAAAGCACTCAAATCTGAATTTCATCCCCCCTTTCCCTGCTTGTGTCACAGGGAGGACACCACACACTCTGCTCTGCATCGTGCTTTACTCTTCCTGGAGATGTTTTCAGATCAGCTCCTACGGTGTCCACATGCTCTGTTACGTGGCCTCCAAGCCCGCTGTGTGGGTGGACCAGTCTATTCAGCCAGGATCCTACTGCTGGATACTCGGCCTGTTCACTTGGGGGGGGTTCTTACAAGTTTAAGGAACCCGCAAATGCCATGAGGCAGTGGAAGCCAAGAGGTGAATGGAGATGAATGTCGACTTGTCCAAAGTCACCTTTCATTTGTCATTGACAGGGGCCCCAGCCTCTCGTTAGGCGTCTTCCTGGGAGAAGGTCTCCTGTTGTTCTCTCAGGGGTCAGAGATGAGAATGAAGAGAAAAGCATATGAACCTAGAGTGGGAATGCCAGGCTCGCATCCCCGCTCTTTACTGCCTTGTGACTGTGCCCAAGTCACTGACTCTAAGCCTCAGACACTTCACCGGACAAATGAACGTAATGCCTCCCTGTCTTATCCCACAGGGCTGGGATGAGGCCCAAATGAAAAGAGTATGTGAAAATACCTGGAAAATTATAAAATGTTATACAAGTGGACGGTGATGCTACCCAGTAACATATAAAATGGAAGGAGAAGGGACTTCCCTGGTGGCGCAGTGGTCAAGAATCCACGTGCCAATGCAGGGGACATGGGTTTGATCCCTGGTCCAGGAAGATCCCACATGCCACCAAGCAACTAAGCCCGTGAGCCACAACTACTGAGCCTGTGCTCTAGAGCCTGCATGCCACAACTACTGAGCCCGCATGCCACAACTACTAAGCCCACGTGCTGCAACTAATGAAGCCCGGGCACCTAGAGCTTGTGCTCCACAACAAAAGTAGCCATCACAATGAGAAGCCTGGGCACTGAAATGAAGAGTAGCCCCCGCTCACCGCAACTAGAGAAAGCCCGTGTGCAGCAATGAAGACCCAATGCGGCCAAAAAAAATAAAATAAAGGGGATTAATAAGAGATTTAAGAACAAAAGGGACAGGGACTTCCTTGGTGTCCAGTGGGGAAAACTCCACGCTCCCAATGCAGAGGGCCTGGCGTTCAATCCCTGGTTGGGGAACTAGATCCCGCATGCCGCAATTAAGACCCGGTGCAGCCAAAATAAATAAATAAATATTAAAAAAAAAAAAAAAGAAGAAGAAAAGGGACAAATTTATGAAAAGCATGGTTTCCCAGAAGTCAGGAAAACCCTCTGATACACAAGGGGGTACCACAACGTTTATAAACTGGGCAGCTAAAGACCAGTATGTCTAATGTACTTAGGCAATAGCTACTGAGCTTGCTGATTCCATCTCCTGCTGGGCCCACACAAATTCCTAGGAGGTCCACGGAACGCAGCAGTTATGGGCTCTGACAGTTGAGAAGCTACATTCCTCTAATTTAAATCTGAAAATAACATCAGACCAGAACTGCCCACTCTCCTCCCAGGCACCATAAGCTACTGGCTACTCTATCCCTACAAGCAGCGCAAATTAATTGACCCAGACATCATTCTAATTCACGGGGAGTAGCTATCTCCCCCACCCAACACCTTTCTCTGCCTTCGTTTTCCTTCTGCATGCAGTTAATCTCTCACCCCCTGAAGGGAAGCAGGGATACTGTGCTACTACAAGATGTGGGCAACCTGAATGTTTCCTTCTGGGACAAGATTCTGCCAAAACAGCAGCAGTATAGTCCACGCAGCCCATATCTGCCAGGCTGAAATGTAATATATCTATTGATAGATCTTGTCAACCACTCCACTGACTGCAACAATCAAGAGGAATAATGGTCTGTTGCTGGGGCCAATGATGAAGAAATATGGCCACTGGATATTATCAGAGCACCAGCCAGGCCTGATCTGGCTTTGCTGAAAACATCGAACAGGTTCAAGTATTTCCAAGCATGTTGTTAGTGCAGAAAGATTCACAGACATCAGGAGAAAAGAAAAGAGTGGCCTACTAGAGCTAGCGGTTTATCCCTATGGA
Source organism: Grampus griseus (assembly GCF_964374135.1). Classification (NCBI taxonomy): domain Eukaryota; kingdom Metazoa; phylum Chordata; class Mammalia; order Artiodactyla; family Delphinidae; genus Grampus; species Grampus griseus. Next base: position 44,205,637 of record NC_139013.1, read on the forward strand.
GGGATAAACTGTAGAGGGAAGTGGAAACTGAAACAGACAGGAGATTTTTATTGTAAAATAGCATCTTTTTGGGTGAGGCTGCTTTTGTGGCTGATCATTTAATACTCTGCTTAACTAAACATCTACTATCTGCCTTTTCACTGTAAATGTGAAAAAACTGAGGAAAGCAAATCAAATTAAAACATGTTTTTCTAAAATAAGGCTAAGACATGTGCAGTCAAGTCTTACATAAAATGAAAAAAAATTTTTAATTTCCTCTCCAGAAGCAAATACTGTTAATACATTCTTATATATTCTTCAAGAAGTTTTCTAATCATATACAAGCAACAACTATATGTATTTCCTTTTGTAAACCCAAATGGAACACATCTTTTAAATGTGAAAAGAAAATAATATTATAAACATATTGTAAAGAGAACCATCACCTCCAAATTAAAATTTTTCTTTGGATTTTTATTGGAGTCACGTAAAGCAAAGAACATATTCACTTGTACCAAGAATATATTATAATGGGCCATAAGTCCTAATTTAACATGCAGTAAGAACCCATGAAGTTGTCTGGCCAAAAGTAGCATACTTATCCTGGGAAAGATTTTACTTTCTTTAATTTTGGATGGATCCTGAATTCCAGATGTCGGGTTGAATTCGTCGTACAATGGTACATTTACAAGAGGTACAAAACACTTATTGAGCTTTCAAGCCCATTGTAAGGGGCTTGTTAGAATACCTCCTTTGCAACCCAGTGAATTAATGTGATTGCTCTTTCCTCAGCCCACATCTCCCTCCAGCTTCCATCTTACAGCAGCAGTTTCCCAGGCATCCCCATCCCCTGCCATCCAGAGCATTAAGGAAGTGAAGGGCCTAGAGTTCAGTGAGGAAAATATTCGAGGCTAATCTGCTTAAGACCGCTGTGTTTAGAGAACTTCAGGCCGAAATGTTTTTCATGTCTGTGTGGCTTTTCGTGAACTTTGAGGATAAGGTTCTTCAAATTCACTTGGTTATCTCCCTTTATTCACTCAAGAAGTGCATTTTGCTGCAGCATATGCCTTTTCCTTGTGGGTCTTGGGCTCTAGTTTTGGTTGTTTTTTGTTGTTGTTTTGTTTTTGTTTTTTAAAGTAATTTTGGTTGGTCCCTTGCCGACAGAGGGCTCCAGGACCAGGGTTTATTACATCAGGCAGTGCTGCTCTATGTAGCCTGGAGCTAGGCCCAGCAAACTAAAATTGGTCTGTTACTTTCCAAGGGTTGGCAAGTTCTGCAACAAAATATTCCACGAAAGACAGTGGTTCAGAGTAACTTCCATCACTTGAGTTTTTCGGAACTTTTTAATTTTTTTTGCAGTACATGGGCCTCTCACTGTTGTGGCCTCTCTCGTTGCGGAGCACAGGCTCCGGACGCGCAGGCTCAGCGGCCATGGCTCTGCGGCATGTGGGATCTTCCCGGACACGGGGCACGAACCCGCGTCCCCTGCATCGGCAGGCAGACTCTCAACCACTGCGCCACCAGGGAAGCCCCGGAACGTTTTAAAAAGCCTAAAACTCCAGCATTTCCGCAGGCTTCTCTTTCAGCTTCCTAACCTTTCGGTAACCCCTTATGGCCAGCACGGCCCCCAGGGCAAAGACCCCGATGCCCAGGGCAGCAAAGATTCCAGCACCTATGTCTCCCCCATGGAAACTGCAGCTGAAGCCACTGTATCCTTTCCTCTGGTACAGCGCCTCCCTCTCCTTACACACGGGAGAGGCGTAGGCAGCCGAGAGGTAGTGGAAGTAGAAGTACAAGGCTGGGATGTATGCCCCAGCAATGAGCACGTCCAACAAGGCTTCAATCACCAGCCATAGGGGGCAATGCCACGGGACCCGCAGGACGCCCATGGCGATGAGGAGGCAGCAGAAGGCCATGAGGGCTCCGCTGCAGGCCATTGCCACGGTGACCATGGGCAGCTTTAGCTGGTAGAACTGGACGTCCAGCTGCTGTGCTTTCTCCCCGTCAGCACCATCGAAACCACTGTAAGCCCCTCCGTACTGGTAGTAGTAAATGCCCCCCAGGCTGGTGATGCCCGTGTAGCCCCCTGTGGAACTGTAAGACACAGAGCTGCAGGCCAGGATCAGCAAGTTCAGGAGAACCTCCAGCATTTGGCAGCAGGCTGCAAAAGAAGGGCGTGTTACCATTTTGAGAGATGCTACTTTGCACTTGGAGACTTCCACCTTGAGGCTTATCTTCCCCGTGGCAGCTCACACCACAGCCAGCTCTTCATTCTGCCCCCTGCAAGGCCTGAGCAGCCAAAGCTACATGATTAGCATTAGATGGTAGCAGGGAACTGTGGTCTCCAGAAATGATGTCAGAGGTACTTTGGACTGAAAAGGGTAACTCTCAAAAGAGCAAAGCAGCCTGCTCCAGGTGGGCTGCAGGACGATGGGGGCAAAAATCAGGCCAGTGAGCAGAAAGAAAGGTGTCCTTTATGGAAGGCAAGAACATTCTCTGCCCTAGCCCTTCCCTGCCAAGAAGACTGAAAAATAGTTATATCCTCTTTAGACATGTTTTGTGGCCATCTTCAGTTTGAAAGAGGAAATTTCTCCAAATTTGAAGGAACTTATAGTGCTTAAAAAATATAATGACGTTAGAAAAAAAGCATGGAAGTTATCCATCACAATGTTAACCGTGGTTCACATATATTAGGGATAGGAAAGGTTAAGTTAATTAAACCTATAAGGCTTACTGAATTAGAGAAACATAATTGGTTTTACTGTTCTTAGACTTTAATTCAATAAGTATGTTTTAAAGTTTAATTTTGTTTTCTTTTCGTTTCCCTAAAGAGCAAATCTGGGCTGTGATATTTTCCCAGGGCTGGATTTTTTCAGGACCCTTGGCTGCTTTATCTTGGACGATGAAAGAGCCCCAGATCTTCCACCAAAGCTGGCTACTTTCCTTAAAGTCAGCTTTACTGTTATATAACTTATACACAACAAAATGACCTGTGTTAAGCAAACAGCTTAGTAAGTTTTGACAACTGTGTATGCCATGTAATCATAATCAAGATATAGACTGTTTTCATCCCCCCAGAAAGTTCCCTAGTCACCCCTTGTGGTCAACCCCTCACCTTCCTCCTCAGGCCACCACTGATCTGCTCTCTGTCATTAGGAACTAGGTTTGTCTTTCTCGAATTTCATGCAAATGGAATCATACAGTTAATGTACTCTTCTGTGTGTTACTTCTTTCTCTCAGCATAATATAAAGCTGGGTGCTTCTGAGCTGGGAGTTGTACGTGCTGACATAGGCTCAGTCCCATAAGCACTGAGCTAGGGTATTAAATAAGCATATAAAAGGGGGAGGGAGAATGCAAGTTGGGGGGCAAAACCCCCACCACTGTCCCTCTGAACCTTTTCAGTGTGGTCACAAGTCAATGCCACTGGCAGTGAGAAGCCATCTCAAAACCTAAACCTCCAGGCTCTGAGTGAGAGACAGCATGACTATAGAGATTACAACGTTTGGAGAGAGAATGAAATTAAATTTTTAAGGATGGTTTGCAAGTAAGGGAAACATCAAGCCCTTGCATGAAGCTGAATGCAAACATCACCCCCTTTTTTTTTTCACAATTTCCTTGTTACACTGGCCTAGCTATCCTTTTACAATCTTCTCCATCATGATTTGAGCACCAAAGGTCTAAAGAAAGAGGAAAAGGACAAAAGGGAAAGGGGAAGCTGCTCCAAATGCAAATCATCGGAGGGAGCCAGGAGGGGAGCAGGCCATGTACCTTCTCCCCAGGGAACTTGTAATTCCTCACCAGTCCCTCCAAATAATAAACCTATAACACAACCTATATATGACAGGATTCCTAGTGATCTGATATGCACATGTGACGTCTGTACTTGCTGTTTATCTGATCTTTATCCTCAGCCTTTAAAGATTTTAGTAGCTGAGGTGTCTTGCCCGTAACCGTGAATTCGGGGCTTATCTATTTTTGTCAGTGTTCCACTGAACTTCCTAAGGGTGACTCAGCCCAAACTGCAGGGTCTCCCTAGGAAGTTAGAGAGAGCCACAGCTGCCTCCCATTTTTGCCAGTTTGCTGGAGGAGGACATGATTTCACTGATGAGGAAAAGAAATCACAAAAGATCTGCTCTAAGACGAGCCTGAAAATCTTCAGGTGACCTTTACCCAGGTGTGAATTTCCTGTTTGAGACAAGTTCCCAGTGTTTAATGGCTGTTGCTCTCAACACAACACAGCATTGTGTACTTATATGGGTCCCTGCATGTCCAGAGATCTTTATAAGCCCTCATTTGTTAGCTTCTGACTGCTGAACTATCCTTTCACTATCTTGACTCAGAAACCCAACATCTAGGCCCAACCAAACAGCCAGAAGCAATCAAAGCTAAATCAGGGGCCTCAAGCTCTGCCCTCTCCTCTTGGTAAATCAATCGCTGAAGAAGAATACCTCTAGAGAGAAACCTGTTAAAGAGCGTCTGGCTTGTTCCTATTCTTTATATCATCGAGAAAAGAAGGTCAAGCACGTAAACCACTTCAGGCCTTAGAGTCAGGCTCTAACTTTCAATTCCAGCTCTTCCACTTAACTGCTGTGTGACTTTGTATAACTTACTGTACCTCTCTGAGCCTCAGGAGTTGTTGAGAGAATTAAAAGCAACGGGGTGTGCCAACATACGTAAACTAGAGCGAGGATTCTTGTACCTGGATTGCCTAGAGCTCTTCCATGAAAGTTCTACATAATCCCATAATAATTTATCTCATTGTAATCACTCTAAGAGACATCTTCAGGGGCTTCCCTGGTGGCACAGTGGTTAAGAATCCCCCTGCCAATGCAGGGGACACGGGTTCGAGCCCTGGTCCGGGAAGATCCCACATGCCACGGAGCAACTAAGCCTGTGTGCCACAACTACTAAGCCTATGCCCTAGAGCCTGCAAGCCACAACTACTGAGCCCATGTGCCACTATTAAAGCCTACACACCTAAAGCCTGTGCTCCACAACAAGAGAAGCTACCGCAATGAGAAGCCCGCACACCACAGTGAAGAGTAGCCCCCGCTCGCCGCAACTAGAGAAAGTCCGCACGCAGCAATGAAGACCCAATGCAGCCAAAAATAAATAAATAAAAAAGAGACATCTTCAGGTATAAGTTCCATGATTTCTCCCCCTTAGGCCAAGAAGTTTTCCCCTCTTAGTCATAGGTAGCCGAGGAAAATTTCTTACCCAATCATGTGAGCCATAAGGGTAAGATTTTCTTCACCCTGACAAACCAGATTTTCTTCATTGTTGGCAAGGCCAGGCCTGGTGCTAGGATGGGAACTCTGGGAAACCACATTTGGAGCTGACACATGATATTATTTAAGTGTTCTTCATACTGTGGATTCTAATAAGTGTGGTTTTTTGTTTTTGTTTGTTTTCAATGAAATAGAAGTTACTGCCCTTCGTAGGTGATGGCGTGTTGTTTCATGACGTGTGTGTGCACATGCGCGCACATGTGAACTTGTTCTTAATGTGAAACCTATTTCTTGCTGTGGGTCTCAGTCAACAATATTTAAAAGCCATGATGGCAGGTTTAGGCATCAGATCTCCTGTCCTGTGGCATGAGCTCAACCTGGCTGCCATCTCCGGTGATCTCTCTTTAACTCGGCCTGCCTTGCCAGAGGGGTTCCCCTCTGACAGCCGGCAACTCAGAGCTGGCTCTGAAAACTGCAGGCACGACTGCCTCACCACATCCGGGCCCGTCCGAGGAGAAACACGGGAAACCTAGCCGCCCCTTTCAGATGTTCCTACCCTTCTTTAGAAAGTGTGAACTTCACGCAGGTATGAAAACGAAAATACGAGGAAACCAAAAGGGAAGTCGGCTTGAATTTTTGCTCCATCATCTCGGACCCCGTCCAGAACCACCAGCAAGGGTAAGTAATTGGTCAAGCTGCCTTCAAAATGGCTCACCTCTCGCGGTGCACAGGTATCTGCACTTGTGGCATTCCAGGAGCCCTTCCGCCTCTGACTGGTAATATTCCACTTCCTGTACTCCAGGCCTGGGGGTCGAAAGCGGATATCTCCCTGAAGTGGGCTCACTATAATCAAACACATGTGTGGCCATTAGCGGGCTTCAAATTCAATAGCTTGTTCAGCATTAGAATTCTGGACACCTCACGCTGGGCTCAGACATTAAAGAATGCACAGAACAGAAAATCTGCCACAGATTTCATATTCCAGAGGATTTTCTGGTTTATTGGCTATACAAGGCCTGCAAACACTTGGCCCAGTTCTGCTAATTAAGCACATCACTTATCTCAGTAATTCTGAGCCCCGCCTCCCATGCTGGCTTGGTCTGCGGGGGAGGGTGTGTGTGTGTTGTGGGGGATATCTAACAGGTAGCTGGGAGCCACCTGGGAGAGCTTTTCAGTTCAGTGAGGACTAGGCCCTCTTCAAAACTAGTTTGCATTCACAAGACTGATGCCCAGGCTGGCATTCTCTTCCTTCCCTTGTTACTTTGGAAAGAGTTGAATCCACAATCATTCTCTAGGCTATGGGTGGTACAGACAACTTTGGACATCTTCACATCTCTCCCTCTTCCTCTGCCAGCCCTGGAATATTCTGTTCCTTCTCCTCACCACCCCCCCCCCCGCCCCACACCCTTCCCTATCACTTTATCCAGCACATCCTGGGCTTTGTCCAAGATTCAGTGGTGAACGGTGGGGGCTGCATTCTACTAGCTGGGCTTCAGGGATCCTTCTAGAACATAGATCTCACCATGTATTTTTTGCATTTGAAATCCATAAAGTCCAAACTTTAAGCACAGCAAGGGAGGGCCCGTGCTCATCTCTCTCCACTCACAACCTCATGTTCACAGACCCAGCCATAGTGAACTGCCCCTCTCCCCGCCCCAAAAGATGACCTGCATTCCCATGCCTCCAGGTCACCGTGGAAACTACTTCTCTGCTTGAGACAGCCTCTTGCTCCTTCTCCAGAACTCAGCTTTGAGGCTATCTCCTCCAGAAAACATTCCAGAGCCCAGTCAGGGCCCCAGTTCTGTTCTCTTTGTGTCTGTCCCCGCGCTGGAGTGGCACGTTTCACAGGTGCTGCAAATTGGTCTGTTTACTTGTCAGTGTCCTGTAGACACCGTGAGTAGATCTCTGTAGTTCCTGGCCCTACCTCCCATCCATTAAATACATACTTATTATGTGGAGGAGAAACAGAAATAAATTGCTCTTGGTTTTAAACCACCAACTGTGAGCAAAAGAAGCAAAAGTATTCCCTTCACTAGCTTTGGGGCTTGGCAGGGGTGGGGACAGGGGGGCCAGGACACCAGTTTAGAAGGAAACCTAAACATGAAGCTCTGGATTCTCCCAGGCCTGGCAGTTGCAATGCAGTGTGGCTTTAGGCAGGGAGACAGTAGCCAGTGCCTGTGACTGTAACTGGGCACACCCTTTGTCACAGTTTGGCTAGTTAGTTCTAGATAATGTAACATAAACTCAGGATAATAGCTTTCCCGCTGTGTGGACACAACCAGAAGAGAGACTGGGCTTAAGCCTCCAAGTTCCATAGCAGAGAGGAGCCTGGACTCCTCCTAGGGACGAGGGCAAAAACCGGAAGGCAGTCATCACTCCAGTACCTGCCTGTCTCCTTCTTGGCCTGGCATCTAATCTGGGCATTCAGTAATATTTGTGGAGTTGGATGGAATGTGCAATGGAAAAAAGACCACTTCCCTAGAGGGGGAGTGGGGTCTAGGACCACCACCTCTCTTTCCTTCCATCCTTGCCCTCTGCCAGCTCACAGTCTTCCAGAACGTCATGATGCTTTCACCCCACAGGCCTCATGGGAACTCTGTTCTACAAGGTAGTGATGGCAAAGTTTGTTCATTCAGGAGGGTGGGGTCTGAAACAATCATGGGGTTTGAATGAGGCTGCCCAGAAAGACCTCACTGACAAAGGGGGAAAAAAAATCTCTGCCCTTTTGTGCAGAGTTTTAGGTACATTCAGTTCTTTGGCTAAAAGTGTATCTTCTCCCAGCTGTCTGGTTTTGAAATGCATATACCCCTGGAAGGGATTACACATTAAACTATTAGCTTTTCATTGGTCTTTTATTAGGCCCGGGCCTCCAGGGAACGGGACTTTGGGGAGGGCTGGTTGTGGAGCACAGGACAAGGGTCTGAAGCCCCAAGGGGCAGTCCTGTGACCACATGGGTGGGGGTCAGAGAGGGGCCTCAGATTAACCCAACCCACCCAATCTCCTTCCCACCCCTTCCCTTTCTAGTCCTGAAGTCCTCTCTTCCTCTTTACCTGGTCCCCGGTCCTTCCACTGCTAAAGGGGGGGTGGGGGGCAGGGCGGGTGGAGGGTGGAGGGAGGTGGGGGGTAGGTCTCTGCGTTGTTCATCAGGTTCAGGTCAAGGAGTGTTTGTGTGTGTGTGGGGGCACTGTAAGGTCTTCCTTCCCTCGCAGGTCACCTCTAAGAGCTCAAAAGGGAAGAATGACACTTCCTTTAAACCAGCTTCCCAGGACAAGTAGCCGGGACAGCAGAACCGCGCAGAATGGCCTCAGACCCAGGCTTCCTCCGGGGCGAGGTAGAGGGCCCTCGCTGCCCCACCTCACCTTTCTGGTCCTCGGCGTCCGAGGCCCTCCTTCCGCAGGGGCGGTGGCTCCGCGGTTTCCCAAGGCGCGGGCCAGAGGGGCGGGGCCGCGTCCCAGGTCGGCCGCCGGGGTCCGTCCCGCGTCCGACTCTGGCGGGATTGTTCCCAAACTCTTTGTTCACCGCCACGATGGTCCCCGGCCCTGTATCTGTCCTGGCGGGGTTCCCGGTCCCTCCCCCTATCCCGGTCCTCGTCCTTCCGCCCGCCCCCGTTTCTCTCCCTGCGCCGGTCCCCGGCTCTGTCCCGCTGTCTCTCGGGGTGGCGTTCTCGGTCCGGGCGGGGGTGCCGGTCTGGGTCCCGCTCTCTCGGCCGGGCCCGGGACTCGCGATTCCCCGACGTATGTTGTTCCATGGCTCTGTTCCGCGTCCCGCCCCTGAGCGACCCGAGGGCAACAATCCACAAGTTTCCCCGGCAGGTGGCCAAGCCCGGGGGCGGGGCAGGGCGGGGCGGGACGGGACGCTCACCTGCGCGCACGCGCACTAACCCTGCTGCGGGCCAGGCGAGCGTTCACTTGAGCGCGCGCGCCGGCAGGGGACGCTGCTGAGCGCGGCGCGGGGTCTGGGCGCGCGTGCGCCTGGATGCGGTGCGAGCCTGGAGGGCCTTGCTGCTTTACACACAGAGGAGGGGACTCCCGCCCTCCCGCCGTGCCCCGTCGGCCCTGAAGTATCCGCTTCGCGACCCCTCAAGATGGGCTGCCTAGGGAACTGTGCTCTCAACTTAGCACCTTGGGTATGCTTCCCCAGAGTGTTCACCCATCCGCTCTCTCACCCATCCGTCCACTCAGCCACCCAGCCGGCCCCCCAGCCACTGTCCGTCTCTTGCTCCCTCTCCTGCTATCCTTACAACAACTACGTTGTGGGGGACTTGAGGCCAGTTCATCCAAGAGTCCTGGACTCATAAATGTTTTTTAAAAAAATGATGAACCACACAGAATTGGCAGCCTTTTCTTTTGCCAGGGAAGGATATTTAAAAACATACAAAATTGCCGTCTATTAATGAATTCTTTCAACGAATATGTGTGAGCCCCTAGCCTAGCAGGCGCGGGAGATCCAGCAATGAACCCTCCTTGTACCGTGCGTCCGTCCATTCTACTGTGTGTGGAAAAGGAGAACTGGCAAGAAACAGAGAAGACGATTTGACGTCTAAATTTTGACGAAGCAGGTTTCTTTATATAGATCTGGGAAGGGGACATTTGAGTTGAGGCCTAGAAGAGAAGGAGGCAGCCTTGAGGAGAGCTGAGAGAATGTTCCAGAAAGAGAGAAACCCTGACTTACGCAGAGAGCTGTACAAGAAGGTCACTGCAATCAACTATGCTCCAAAAGTTTTTAAATGAAAAAAAAAGAGAATGTCACTGCAAGCAGAGTGAGGGGGCATGAGATGAAGCTGAGAAGTAGAGCAGGAGATGGTGTAGGGTCTTCATGGTGAAGAATCTTCATTTTCAAAGAGCAACAGGGAAATATTGAAGTGTTTTGAAACACTGAGTGGCTTGCTCTGATTTACGTTTTTAAAAAATAAAGATTACTCTGGCTTCTGTGAGGAAGATGGACTGCTTGGGCCTGAGAGCACAGTCAAGAGATGAGTTAGGAAGCTACTGAAGAAATCCAGGTGAGGGGTGATGGTGGCTGAGTTGACGGTGAGAAGTGGACAGATCTGGGTTGAAGTTTGGAGGAATAACTTAAAGGATGGGTGGATGGAGGTACCCTTTACTGAGATGGGAAGACTGGAGAGAACCAGGTTTGGGGAAACTTGGAGAGTTCCGTTTTGGATGTGTTGAAACCACACGACTCGTCCCGCGACTTAATGAAGCTCAGGTTCTTTATGTCTCGGCACAGGAGGAATTCAGCGAGAGGCAAAGCGGTAGGTAAGATGTAGATTTGTTAATATAGGATGCTTGTGAAGGATACAGGCGAGCAGGCAAGAGGGCTCTGCCTCGAGAACTAAGTGGGCTACATATTTATAATCAAAGCAAAAGTAGGGAGGGAGAGAGGACTACCTTCTTCCTCATCCTTTGTATAAAGATGTTGCAGGAAAATGAGAGAGGATGGTCATGTCCCAGGTCTCAGGCGAGTTCCTGGGACAGGCCACCAAGTAAGGATCCTTGGCTTCGTGCAGGAAAGAATTCAAGAGCAAGCCATGGTAAAGTGAAAGCAGGTTTATTCCATAGGCAGAATGTAGTCCATCTCAGAAGGAGAGAGCAGCCCCGAAATACGGGCGGTTCGTTTTTATGGGCTGGGTAATTTCATAGGCTAACGAGTGGGAGGATTATTTGAACTATTTGGGGGGAAGAGGTGGGGATTTCCAGGAGTTGGGCCGCTGCCCACTTTTTGGCCTTTTATGGTTGGTCTCAGGACTGTCATGGCGCCTGTGGGTGTGTCATTTAGCATATGCTAACATATTACAGTAAGCATATAATGAGGCTCAAGGTCTACTGGAAGTCGAATCTTCTGCCATCTTGGGCCTAGTAGGGTCTAACTAGTTTTTGTCATATCCTCAACAGCCATGTTATTCTTTTAAGGAGAGACGGAGTTAGAATAGAGGCCCAGGGAAAACTAACATTTAGAGCCAAAAAGCAAGAGGATTAAGAAGTGAGGAGTGAGATAGGAGGAAACCGAGGTGGGTGGGGTCACCAGGCCTATCTGCTCAGACACCAACCTCCCTCCCACAGAAGCACTCCTGTGAACTCCAACAGCTTTCTTCCCAGAGTGGAGAAGGTGGGGCCAAATCCTGGGACCTTCTACAAATATTTATTTGCACAAAACCCTGTTCTGAACCCGGAACAACTATGGCTAGAGAAGAGTTCTGTGAACAAGCAGACACAGGATGGTCCTTTCTCTCTCAGACCTTCCCTCTGGGCCTCTGGAACCTTCTTTTTGAGTAAACAAACCCTCATACCAGCTTACCTTTTTGTTTCATTTGCTTTATTTTGTATCTTTACCTTGATAAACATTGTATTTTGCCACATTTGTTCTATCTTTCTCTATATAGCTATATAGTTTATATAGCTATATAGTTTATATAGCTATATAAACTATATAAACTATAAAATATAGTTTATTTTATATTTATATAAATATAAAATAAATATTTATATAACTATAAAACTATAAAATATAAGCTATATAAACTATATAAACTATAGTTTATATAGTTTATATAGTTTATATAGTCTATATAGCTATATAGTTTATATATATATATATATAAACTTTTTTTGATGAAACATTGGAGTGTAAGTTCCAGACACATGACTCTCCCCACTGAATGCTTACTTACTCAATTTGAATTTGTCTGATCATTTCCTTATGATTAAATACTAGTTTAATACTTTTGGCAGGAATATTAAAATAGGTGATGTTATATCCTTCTTTGTATGTTCTATCAGGAGGCACAGATATCAGTTTGTCCCATTATTGGTGATGTTACATTTGATCACTTGGATAAGGTGGTGTCCATCATCTTCTCCATTTTAAAGGAAACCCCTCCCATTTGTATTTAATAACTTTGAGACTGTATGTTCCTTCTTAACCTTTCTTGCCTGAATGAATTATTACAATGGTGGTTGCAGAGGTGTAGTTTCTAACTCTATCAATCTTTCTATATTTATTGATTTTTTGGCATTCTTCTATCATGAAGAACTTTCCCTTCCATCTTTTGTGACCATCCTGCAGAAGCAGTTTGTACACCCGACCCCCAATTTGGTTCCAATGTCAAGACTGACGATGTCAAAAATGCACCAATGGGGTATGTTTGTTGCTCACATAATGAGGATTTCTGGTGAGAGCAGAACAGTTTCCCAGGTTGGTTTGAAAATGGCTTGAGAAAGCAGGAAGAGGTGACTAGCTTTGGGGTTTTATTGTAATTTGGGAATAGGACTGGGGTGAAGGTTCTTATGTGTGGACTAGAACTTGCATGGTGTGAACTTCCTGCCATTGTCAAGGGCGTACCTGGGCTTTCTTATCAACTTGCGCAGACATGGGACAGAAGGGGAAGGGGAGTGATGGGGCTTGAAAGATGTCAGCAGTCAGATGTCAAAAACGGAGTCAAACTATTATATTAACTTGATAGACAATTTTTCTCTAATAATGTGTTATAACCTATTAATTTTTTTTATACTTAAAATTTCCCAAATTTGGCCAGTGGGAGTCCCTTCAAGCTGCCTCTGACATGCTTTTGACACCAGGAGAAACATGCTGATATGCTCATCAGTCTTTGTGGTTTCATCTTGTGCCTCGTGGCCTGACCCACCTCTTCTCTGAAGATCTCACTTCCCTTGATGCTCCCTCATTTGGAGAATGCTTGCTCCTGAGCCCCACATAGGAATGTTCTGTTAACTTCCATATTCAGAGTATCCCCTGTTCCTTTGAGACTTGTCAGAGTTAGGTTATAAGATGGGCTGGATGAGCCAGTGACCCAACACAACAGTATCTTAAGCATGATAGAAAGTTATTTCTCTCTTGGAAAAGTCCAAGCCCATTTGGTGGCTCCACTCTCTGAAGTTCTTGGAAGTCCAGGCTCCTTCTATGTTGTTGTTCTGTCACTCTTCAGTTGCTGCCGTCATCTACAAGGTCCAAAATGTCAACACTGTGTTGACATTTCAGCCCATAGGAAGGAAAGAAAATTAGGGATTGGTAAGGGCTCTCCTCATTTCTTTAAGAGCGAGACCAACAAGTTGGAGACATCACTTCTGCTCACATCTTGTTGGCCAGAAGACAGTCACGTGACCATAGGTAACTGCAAAGGAAGCTGGGAAGTGTAGCTAGGTACCCAACCAAAAATTTGGGGATAAAGCTGTGAGAGTGAGGGGAAGAATGGAAAACATGCATTTCATCTGTGGGTCTCAAACTTTGAAATTATACATTTATTTGTGTTGTCTCTTCCTCTCTCTAGTCTGTCAGCCCCCTGGGACGATGTCTTTGCTATTATACATGGCACACAGTTGCTGCTTAATAAGTAATTGTTGAGTGAATAACATTAGTTCTTAGATGAATCTGTGTACTCAGGAAGATGACAGGGACCTTATATTTTCCATAACATCTTGAATAAGGCACAAGATGGCATAAAATGCATTAAAAGTAAAACAATCCTAATGTGTATAATTTTTAATAAATCCATCAACAACACAGATAAGGAGGAAATAAGTAAATAAGATATTTCAAAGTTAGAGCCCAATAAAAATATGGTGTTTTTATTTAATTTAAAGTTTATGTCCTTTTATTTTAGTTTTTGTAGAAGGTTAGGAACCAATGCCCTGACCTCACTTTTGCCTTGAAAAATGTAACATCTTTTGGTCATTCCATTATTATTCCAGGAATGCTTGGTTAGACGTTATGCAGATGGTAGAAGGTTATAAGAGCAGCGACTCTTTTCTGAGGAAACCCTCTGAGTTTTCAACTAAAGCAAAGAGCACAAGTAGCAGATGACTGAAGAGGAGGGAAAAGGAAAATGCTTGCCATTTGTGTATTAAAGATAATTTTCCAAAAAAAGGTAAAATGACAACTGTCATTCAGATATAAAATGAACACATGCTAAAGATTTTATTTAACTCAATAATCAGTGAGGGAATCAGGCAGATGTTACAGCAGGTTCAGAAGAGAACCTGAAGATAGACTCATCATAAATCAGGAATAAGGAAATCAATGTACAAAGGAAGCAAAACTCATTTCTTCCAAAGAGGGAAAGGAAAATCAATTGAACCTCTATCAGACAGGGTAGAATTTGCATGTCTACAGGCAAGAATTTTCTTTTCATCACTTATCAATTACCTACAATTTACAGAGTTGAAAAAATAGCATCATTTTCTACTGAAGCACATATGGAAAGGCATTGCCTTTGCTTAAACTGGAAAAGTGGGATGTTAAATGGTCTTAGAGATTTGGGGGTTTGGAAAAATGTGACATGAGGAGAAATAGTAAAGCACTGGTGCTTCTGGCTTACCAGGCTTGAGGTGGAGCCTGGGCGTCTGTATTTTTCACTCATTCCATGGGGCAACCCATATGCGAACCAATCTGTTAATATAAGTTAGCATTCAATTTTTTATCCTAAAGAAGAGCCTAATGTAAGAATAATCCAAATAGTTACCTAATTTTTTCCTTAAAAAATAAACATTTGTATTGGTTTGGGGTAAATTCTATGGCATTTGGTGGCAGAGAGTTTACTTCCCCAGTTGTAACTCTGAGAGCTTTCATTCAGCATCCCTATCAGGGAGATGGCCTTCAGGTGTGTGGATCAGGGGAGATCCCTAGATATTCTCCACGTGACCTTCTGGCTCCCTCTCTCCCTCAAGCTCAGGTGGCAGGGGGCACTTCTGAGCTGGTTAAGCCTGCAGAGAGGGCAGAGCTGGCCAGCAGGGGGCAGCGCAGGCTCAGGCTGGGGCAGCCCACACTATACACCCTCTCCTGGGCCTGGGTGACTCTACTTCTTTCATCACAGGTGGATGGAAAGGATGCAGTTCAGTTTAGTTCAGTACTTTCTGAACTTTGCATACTACATAAATGACCTCGGGAGCTTACTTAGCCTCTCTGTGCCCAAGTGTCCTCATTTGCACAATAGGGATAATTATACCTATATCATAAGATTAAATAAAGCAAATATGTCTACAACAAACTTGACTCAGTAGTTGGCATATATTAACACTATAGAAGTATTAGCTGTTGGGCTTCCCTGGTGGCACAGTGATTGAGAGTCCGCCTGCCAATGCAGGGGACACATGTTCGTGCCCCGGTCCGGGAATATCCCACATGCCGCGGAGCGGCTGGGCCCGTGAGCCATGACCGCTGAGCCTGCGCGTCCGGAGCCTGTTGCTCCACAGCGGGAGAGGCCACAGCGGTGAGAGGCCCGCGTACTGCAAAAAAATAAATAATAAGTATTAGCTGTTATTATTGTCATTGTTATTGTTTATCAGTCACTCTGGACTCCTAAGTGAGCTAGACAGTTTGTTACAGAGTTCACAGCTTAATGAAAGAGGCAGAGAAGTAAACATTGTGTTTTACTGCAAAAGAAAAGATGTGCATGGGGTGTAGGTGGGGTGTGAGGCAGAAGTAACCAAAAAACAGCTTCCTAGAGGAAGGAGTGCCGGATGAGAGCTTTTAGGAATAAATAAGACGGAGGGGCTTGGGGCTTCGGGAGCCAAGGCAGGGGACAGCCTTCTAAACAAAGAGGGCAACAAATAGAAAGCAGGCAGATTTGGGGAACTTTAAGTTCAAATCCTTCCATTAGGACCAAAGCATTAGGAGCAAGAGAGGAAGCAAAGGGAGAAGAGACAGAAAAGATAGGCAGGGGCCAGATCATGAGAATCCTTGAAAGTCAGCCATATGTATTTGGACTTAGCCACTGTGGGTCTGTGGTTTCTGAGCAAAGCGCATACAACCTCCACTACAGTGCAGGGAAAGAAATTAGAACTTCTATTTAGTTTGTAAATGCTATTTCTTTGGGAATTTCTTTTTCCATATCTGATTTATGATATGTAAATATAAGCAATATATTAGTACAGTGGTACACGGATATAATTTATAAATAAATATTTGCATATTGGCGTGCATGCTAGGTTTGTGACTACAGGCTGTGTGGAACCATCAGAGATGGCTTTTTATCAGGAAAGTACCTCAGTCAAATTTGTTATAGAAATAACCTTCCAGGATGTTTGGGAGGGAAAGCTGGTTCAAGCCAAGGCCTTGGCATTGGGGATGGAGAGGAAGTGGATTTAGGCAATATTAAGGAAGTATATTGTTTATAA
Source organism: Grampus griseus (assembly GCF_964374135.1). Taxonomy (NCBI): domain Eukaryota; kingdom Metazoa; phylum Chordata; class Mammalia; order Artiodactyla; family Delphinidae; genus Grampus; species Grampus griseus. The sequence goes on from NC_139013.1 coordinate 44,221,975, forward strand.
ACAAGAAGGGGCAACCGATCAGTAAGTAGTGCCAAGTGGCCGAGAGCATGGTCACTGAATGTTAAATATTCAATGAAAGACAAATACTCAAAGAATGTCAAGTGCTCAATGAAAGTCAGATATTGGTAGCTATAAACATTTTTTATCATAGAGAAGTTAGTGATTTCAAGATTGGAAAGTGTCCATTGTATTTGGACGGTGTCAGTGAGTTTGGCTAGATCATGAAGTTGCTAACAAGGAACCAGATTGCACTCCTGGATGAGAAGAGTAGGAGACAGGCCACGGCCAGAAGGAAGGGAGGCTATTTTTCGGGAAGGACGAGACTGAATCATATTTATAGGCTCAAGAGGAAGGGGATCAATAAAGTCATGAAAAACAGAAACGGCATCTCTGGTACAGATCTTCAGGGCCTGTTCTCCCAGCAGCACCTCCCCACTTGCCCCCTCACCAGAGAAATCTCTTGTCTTGTCAAAAATACTCATCTTTTATTGATTTTTTTAAATTGAAGGATAGTTGATTTGCAATGTGTTAATTTCTGCTGTACAGCAAAGTGATTCCATTTTATATATATATATATATATACACATACATTCTTTTTTTTAATATTCTTTTCCATTATGGTTTATCATAGGATACTGAATATAGTTCTCTGTGCTATACAGCAGGACCTTGTTGTTTGTCCATTCTATATATAAAAGCTTACATCTACTCACCCCAACCTCCCACTCCATCCCTCACCCAACCCCTTCCCACTTGGCAACCACAAGTCTGTTCTCTATGTCCATGAGTCTGTTTCTGTTTTGTAGATAGGTTCATTTGTGTCATATTTTAGATTCCACATATAAGTGATATTATATGGTATTTGTCTTTCTCTTTCTGTCTTATTTCACTCAATATGACAATCTCTAATTGCATCCATGTTGCTGTAAATGACATTATTTCGTTCTTTTTATATGGCTCAGTAGTATTCCATTGTATATATGTATCACATCTTCTTTATCCATTCATCTGTTGATGGACACTTAGGTCGTTTTCATGTCTTGGCTATTGTGAATAGTGCTGCTATGCACATAGGAGTGCATGTATCTTTTTGGATTAGAGTTTTGTCTAGCTATATGCCCAGGAGTGAGACTGCTGGATCATATGGTAATTCTATTTTTAATTTTCTGAGGAGCTTCCATACTGTTTTCCATACTGGCTGTACCAATTTACATTCCCACCAGCAGTGTAGGAGGGTTCACTATTCTCCACAACCTCTCCAGAATTTGTTATCTGTAGAGATTTTTTTTTTTTTTTTTTTTTTTTTGCGGTATGCAGGCCTCTCACTGCTGTGGCCTCTCCCACCGCGGAGCACAGGCTCCGGACGCGCAGGCCCAGCGGCCATGGCCCACGGGCCCAGCCGCTCTGCAGCATGCGGGATCCTCCCAGACCGGGGCACGAACCCGTGTCCCCTGCATCGGCTGGCGGACTCTCAACCACTGCACCACCAGGGAAGCCCCTGTACAGATTTTGATGATGGCCATTCTGACGGTGTGAGGTGGTACCTCACTGTAGTTTTGATTTGCATTTCTCTAATAATTAATGATGTTGAGCAGCTTTTTATATGCTTATTGGCCGTTTGTATTTCCTCTTTGGAAAAATATCTATTTAGGTCTTATGTCCAGTTTTCGATTGTTTTTTTTTTTCTCATATGTTTGTAAAATTTTTTAACATCTTTAATGGAGTATAATTGCTTTACAATGGTGTGTTAGTTTCTGCTTTATAACGAAGGGAATCAGCTATATGTATACATATATCCCCATATCCCCTCCCTCTTGTGTCTCCCTTCCATCCTCCCTATCCAACCCCTCTAGGTGGTCACAAAGCACCGAGCTGATCTCCCTGTGCTATGTGGCTATTTCCCACTAGCTATCTATTTTACGTTTGGTAGTATATATATGTCTATGCCACTCTCTCACTTTGTCCCAGCTTACCCTTCCCCCTCCCCGTATCCTCAAGTCCATTCTCTAGTAGGTCTGCATCTTTATTCCCATCTTACCCCTAGGTTCTTCATGACCAATTTTTTTTTTTTTTTTAGATTCCATATATATGTGTTAGCATACGGTATTTGTTTTTCTCTTTCTGACTTACTTCATTCTGCATAACAGACTCTAGGTCCATCCACCTCACTACAAATAACTCAGTTTTGTTTCTTTTTATGACTGAATAATATTCCATTGTATATATGTGCCACATCTTCTTTATCCATTCATCTGTTCATGGACACTTAGGTTGCTTCCATGTCCTGCCTAATGTAAATAGAGCTGTAATGAACATTTTGGTACATGACTCTTTTTGAATTATGGTTTTCTCAGGATATATGCCCAGTAGTGGGATTGCTGGGTCATATGGTAGTTCTATTTGTAGTTTTTTTTTTTTCTTTTTTTTTTTTTTTTGTACGTGGGCCTCTCACTGTTGTGGCCTCTCCCGTTGCGGAGCACAGGCTCCAGACGCGCAGGCTCAGCGGCCATGGCTCACGGGCCCAGCCACTCCACGGCATGTGGGATCTTCCCAGACCGGGGCACGAACCCGTGTCCCCTGCATCGGCAGGCGGACTCTCAACCACTGCGCCACAGGGAAACCCTATCTGTAGTTTTTTAACGAACGTCCATACTGTTCTCCATAGTGGCTGTATCAATTTACATTCCCACCAACAGTGCAGGAGGGTTCCCTTTTCTCCACACCCTCTCCAGCATTTATTGTTTGTAGATTTTTTGATGATGGCTATTCTGACTGGTGTGAGATCATATCTCATTGTAGTTTTGATTTGCATTTCTCTAATGATTAGTGATGTTGAGCATCCTCTCATGTGTTCGTTGGCAGTCTGTATATCTTCTTTGGAGAAATGTCTATTTAGGTCTTCTGCCCATTTTTGGATTGGGTTGTTTGTTTTTTAATATTGAGCTGCATGAGCTGCTTGTAAATTTTGGAGATTAATCCTTTGTCAGTTGTTTTGTTTGCAAATATTTTCTCCAATTCTGAGGGTTGTCTTTTTGTCGTTTTTATGGTTTCCTTTGCTGTGCAAAAGCTTTTAAGTTTCATTAAGTCCCATTTGTTTATTTTTGTTTTTATTTCCATTTCTCTCAGAGGTGGGTCAAAAAGGATCTTGCTGTGATTTATGTCATAGAGTGTTCTGCCTGTTTTCCTCTAAGAGTTTGATAGTGTCTGGCCTTATATTTAGGTCTTTAATCCATTTTGAGTTTATTTTTGTGTATGGTGTTAGAGAGTGTTCTAATTTCATTCTTTTACATGTAGCTGTCCACTTTTCACAGCAGCATTTATTGAAGAGGCTGTCTTTTCTCCATTGTGTATTCTTGCCTCCTTTATCAAAGAAATGGTGACCATATGTGTGTGGGTTTACCTCTGGGCTTTCTATCCTGTTCCATTGATCTATATTTCTGTTTTTGTGCCAGTACCATACTGCCTTGATAACTGTAGCTTTGTAATATAGACTGAAGTCAGGGAGCCTTATTCTTCCAGCTCCGTTCTTCTCTCTCAAGATTGCTTTGGCTATTCGGAGTCTTTTGTGTTTCCATACAAATTGTGCAGTTTTTTGTTCTAGTTCTGTGAAAAATGCCATTGATAGTTTGATAGGGATTGCATTGAATCTGTAGATTGCTGTGGGTAGTAGAGTCATTTTCACAATGTTGATTCTTCCAATCCAAGAACATGGTATATCTCTCCATCTGTTTCTATCATGTTTAATTTCTTTCATCAGTGTCTTATAATTTTCTGCATACAGGTCTTTTGCCTCCGTAGGCAGGTTTATTCCTAGGTATTTTATTCTTTTTGTTGCAGTGGTAAGTGGGAGTGTTTCCTTAATTTCTCTTTCAGATTTTTCATCATTAGTGTATGCAAGAGATTTCTGGGCTTCCCTGGTGGCGCAGTGGTTGAGAGTCTGCCTGCCAATGCAAGGGACACGGGTTCGTGCCCCATTCCGGGAAGATCTCATATGCCGCAGAGCGGCTGGGCCCATGAGCCATGGCTGCTGAGCCTGTGTGTCCGGAGCCTGTGTTCCGCAACAAGAGAGGCCACAACAATGAGAGGACCACGTACCCTCCCCCCCCCCCCAAAAAAAGAGATTTCTGTGCATTAATTTTGTATTCTGCTACTTTACCAAATTCATTGATTAGCTCTAGTAGTTTTCTGGTAGTGTATTTAGGATTCTCTATGTATAGTATCATGTCATCTGCAATCAGTGACAGTTTTACTTCTTCTTTTCTAATTTGTATTCCTTTTATTTCTTTTTCTTCTCTGATTGCTGTGGCTAAAAATTCCACAACTGTGTTGAATAATAGTGGTTAGAGTGGGCAACCTTATCTTGTTCCTGATCTTAGTGGAAATGGTTTCAGTTTTTCACCATTGAGAACCATGTTGGCTGTGGGTTTGTCATATATGGCCTTTATTATGTTGAGGTAAGTTCCCTCTATGCCTACTTTCTGCAGGGTTTTTATCATAAATGGGTGTTGAATTTTGTCAGAAGTTTTTTCTGCATCTATTGAGATATCATATGGTTTTTATCCTTCAGTTTGTTAATATGGTTTATCACATTGATTGATTTGTGTATACTGAAGAATCCTTGCATTCCTGGAAAAAACCCCACTTGATCATGGTGTATGATCCTTTTAATGTGCTGTTGGATTCTGTTTTCTACTATTTTATTGAGGATTTTTGCATCTATGTTCATCAGTGATATTGGTCTATAGTTTTCTTTCTTTGTGACATCTTTGTCTGGTTTTGGTATCAGGGTGATGGTGGCCTCGTAGAATGAGTTTGGGAGTGTTCCTCCCTCTCTGATATATTTTGGAAGAGTTTGGGAAGGATAAGATTTAGTTCTTCTCTATATGTTTGATAGAATTTGCCTGTAAAGCCATCTGGTCCTGGGCTTTTGTTTGTTGGAAGATTTTTAATCACAGTTTCAATTTCAGTGCTTGTGATTGCCCTGTTTAAATTTTCTATTTCTTCCTGGTTCAGTCTTGGAAGGTTGTGCTTTTCTAAGCATTTGTCCATTTCTTCCAGGTTGTCCATTTTATTGCATGTAGTTGCTTGTAATAATCTCTCATGATCCTTTGTATTTCTGCAGTGTCAGTTGTTACTTCTCCTTTTTCATCTCTAATTCTGTCGATTTGAGTTTTCTCCCTTGTTTTCTTGGTGAGTCTGTCTAACGGTTTATCAATTTTGTTTATCTTCTCAAAGAACCAGCTTTTAGTTTTATTGATCTTTGCAATCGTTTCCTTCATCTCTTTTTCATTTATTTCTGATCTGATCTTTATGATTTCCTTCCTTCTGCTAACTTTGGGGTTTGTTGTTGTTGTTGTTCTTCTTCTTTCTCTAATTGCTTCAGATGTAAACTTAGGTTGTTTATTTGAGATTTTTCTTGTTTCTTGAGGTAGGATTGTATTGCTATAAACTTCGCTCTTAGAGCTGCTTTTGCTGCATCCCATAGGTTTTGGGTCGTCGTGTTTTCATTGACATTTGTTTCTAGGTATCTTTTTATATCCTCTTTGATTTCTTCAGTGATCTCTTGGTTATTTAGTAGTGTATTGTTTAGCCTCCATGTGTTTGTATTTTTTAAAGTTTTTTTCCTGTAATTGATATCTAGTCTCATAGCGTTGTGGTCAGAAAAGATACTTTTCAATCATATCTTTCAAAAGATATGATTTCAATTTTCTTAAATTTACCATGGCTTGATTTGTGACCCTAGATATGATCTATCCTGAAGAATGTTCATGGCACTTGAGAAGAAAGTGTAATCTGCTGTTTTTGGATGGAATGTCCTATAAATATCAATTAAGTCCATCTTGTTTAATGTGTCATTTAAAGCTTGTGTTTCCATATTTATTTTCATTTTGGATGATCTGTCCATTGGTGAAAGTGGGGTGTTACAGTCCCCTACTATGATTGTGTTACTGTCGATTTCCCCTTTTATGGTTGTTAGCGTTTGTCTTATGTATTGAGGTGCTCCTATGTTGGGTGCATAAATATTTACAATTGTTATATCTTCTTCTTGGATTGATCCCTTGATCATTATGTAGTGTCCTTCTTCGTCTCTTGTAACAGTGTTATTTTGAAGTCTGTTTTTTTCGTTTAAAGATTTTTTTTAATGTGGTCCATTTTTAAAGTCTTTATTGAATTTGTGACAATATTGCTTCTGTTTTATGTTTTGGTTTTTTGGCCACGAGGCATATGGGATCTTAGCTCCCCGCAGGGATTGAACCTGCACCCCCTGCACTGGAAAGTGAAGTCTTAACCACTGGACCTCCAGGAAAGTCCCTTGAAGTCTATTTTGTGTGATATAACTATATGATGGTTATAACTATCACTAAATATTTAACTGCATTTTCCCCATTTTACTGGTAAAAATAGTACTGAAACTGAGTAATGAAAATTTACCTTTGTTAGAATTCATTAGAATATTCAGGAATGTAAAAAAAAGTAATAAAAAAAAGAAGAGAACAACAAAACCAATAAACAAGTCCATCAATGATAAGAAGCGCTAAAAACTATACTAAGATAAACATAAAAATCAGAAAGTAGTCAGTTGTATACAGCAAACCCCAAGCCTACAGTTGCTCCCAAAGTCTACCGCCTCAATTTTGGGATGATTCATTGTCTATTCAGGTATTCCACAGATGCAGGGTACATCAAGTTGATTGTGGAGATTTAATCCGCTGCTCCTGAGGCTGCTGGGAGAGGTTTCCCTTTCTCTTCCTTCTTTGCAAGCTCCTGGGGTTCAGCTTTGGATTTGGCCCCGCCTCTGCATGTAGGTCGCCCTCTGGTGTCTGTTCTCCACTCAGACAGGAGGGGGTTAAAGGAGCAGCAGATTAGGAAGCTCTGGTTCACTCAGGCCAGGGGGAGGGAGGGGTACAGAATGCAGGGTGAGCCTGCAGTGGCAGAGGCTGGTGTGACGTTCAACAACCTGAGAGGCACCATGTGTTCTCCTGGGGAAGTTGTCCCTGCATCACGGGACCCCGGCAGTGGCAGGCTGCACAGGCTTCAGGGAGGGGAGGTGTGGATAGTGACCTGTGCTTGTAACAGGCTTCTTGGTGGCTGCAGCAGCAGCCTTAGCGTTTCATGCCCATCTCTGGTGTCCACGCTGATAGGCTCACACCCGTCTCTGGAGTTTGTTTAGGCAGTGTTCTGAATCTCCTCTCCTTGCGCACCCCGAAACAATGGTCTCTTGCCTCTTAGGCAGGTCCAGACTTTTTCCTGGACACCCTCCCGGCTAGCTGTGGCACACTAGCCCCCTTCAGGCTGTGTTCACGCAGCCAACCCCAGTCCTCTCCCTGGGGTCTGATCTCCAAAGCCCAAACCTCAGCTCCCAGCCCCAACCCGCACTAGTGGGTGAGCAGACAAGCCTCTCAGGCTGGTGAATGCTGGTCAGCACCGATCCTCTACGTGGAAATCTCTCCGCTTTGCCCTCTGCACCCCTGTTGCTGTGCTCTCCTCCGTGGCTCCGAAGCTTCCCTCCCCACCCACCATCTTCACCAGTGAAGGGCCTTCCTAGTGTGTGGAAACTTTTCCTCCTTCACAGCTCCCTCCCAGAGGTTCAGGTCCCATCCCTCGTCTTTTGTCTCTGTTTTTTCTTTTTTCTTTTGCCCTACCCAGGAATGTGGGGAGTTTCTTGCCTTTTTGGAAGTCTGAGGTCTTCTGCCAGCGTTCAGTAGGTGTTCTGTAGGAGTTGTTCCACATGTACATGTATTTTTGATGTATTTATGGGGAGGAAGGAGATCGCCACGTCTTACTCTTCTGCCATCTTGAAGGTCTCCCTCTGATTGGATTGTTTGTTTTTTTGTTGTTGGGTTGTGTGAGCTGTTTTTATATCTTGGAAATTAATCCCTTGTGAATCTCATCATTCGCAAATATTTTCTTCTGTTTTGTAGGTTGTGGGTTTTTTTTATGGTTTCCTTTGCTATATAAAATCTTGTCAGTTTGATTAGGTCCCATTTGTTTATTTTTGTTTTTATTTCTGTTGCCTTGGGAGACTGACCTAAGAAAGCATTGCTACAATTTATATCAGAGAATGTTTTGCCTATGATCTCTTCTAGGAGTTTTATGGTGTCATGTCTTATGTTTAAGTCTTTAAGCCATTTTCAGTTTATTTTTGTGTATGGTGAGAGGGTGTGTTCTAACTTCATCGATTTACATGCAGCTGTCTGACTTCCCTGACACCACTTGCTGAAGAGACTGTCTTTTTCTCATTGTTGAGTTGAAAATACTCATTTGAAACCATTAAAAACATGTCTTATACCAATATGAAGTGAGTCTTTATATTTGTCAAAGATTTATTTAGCTCATTAATGATAGAACAGGAAGATGAGAAAACTGGTTCAGAGGCATATGGGGGAGACCAAAGCAATTCTGGCCAATGCAAGACAGAATGTTGAAAGAAGATGGCCAAGTCAGTTCCCAAACTGCCTAAGTCATGCAGGTAGAGTAAACAACTGCCCCTGTTTGCCCAGGATGGTCCTAGTTTTAGCACTTGAAGTCCCACATCCTAGGAAACTTCTCAATCCTGGGCAAATGGTAACTGTTCGTCACCCAACACACATGGTAATAAGTTATAAATTTTGAAGTTATTCTTCCTACTAGATAAGAAATCATTTGCATCTTTACTTTACAAAAAATAATTGTAGGGACTTCCCTGGTGGTCCAGTGGTAAAGAATCCACCTTCCAATGCAGGGGAACACGGGTTCGATCCCTGGTCGGGGAACTAAGATCCCACATGCTGCAGGGCAGCTAAGCCCACGTACCACAACTACAGAGCCCACGTGCTCTGGAGCCTGTGTGCCACAACTAGAGAGACCCCCATACACCTCAACTAGAGAGAACCCCATGCGCTACAACAAAGTGCAGGCACGCTGCAACAAAAGATCCTGTGTGGTGCAATTAAGACCAGACGCAACTGTACACCTGAAACTAACACGACATTATAAACTGACTATACTTCAATTAAAAAAAATTTTTTTAAAAAGCACTTATAATTGGCAAATCTAAAAGAGCATCCAGCTTTACAGAGCCTGAGCCTGAATCAAGAGCAAGTGATAAATCAAACAAAGGTGCACTACCCTAGAGAATCAATAGTTTTGGGCAGGCCTGTTAATGCTCCATGTGACATTGAAGACACACAGTTATTTTCCCCCTTACATCCAAGTGTTGAATAATTTTTCTACACCTCATCCACAAATACCCATTTCTCTAGAGGAAAGAGAAGTTGTCAAGGGCAAGCCCAGTCCTTTGAGCCTGGGGGACTCCGCTTGGTGTAAGCCATCCACTGGCATAATTAAGATTTATCCCTCCCCAGGACTTCACTGGTGGTCCAGTGGGTAAGATTCTGCGCTCCTTTAGAATATATATTTTAAATCTTTTTTTCTCAATAATGTAAGGTTTAGAACTTTGCTTTTATATCTCCTTTGATATTAAATTGAATTGTCATGAAGCGGTGTATTTTGGGTGATGCATTTTTGTTGAGCACATACTATGAGCTAAGTGTTGGAGATGCAGAGGTAAAACATGGTTCCTACCTTCATGAGCATACAATTCAGTGGAGGAGACAATGGAAATCAAAGAAATAATCACACCATAAATATGATATTGCGCTTACAGTTAGTGCCAAGAAGTAAACCATAGTGGGAGCTGACATAGGAGATGTCAGGGAAGATTTCCCCAAGGAAGTGATGTTTGCACTGAGGTCTGTGGGATAAGAGTGAGGCTTAGTTTGATGAAGAAGGACCGGGGAGTTCAAGGCAGAAGAAAAAGCACGTGCAAAGTCCCTAAGGTAAAAAGGAGAATGGGACAATCCCAGAATGATCGGACGACCAGTGGGGTCTAGAAAAAGAAGCTCTACAGTGGGCAGTCAGACAACTCAGGTCTTCTGAGAGAGTGTTAGGGATTTTTTTCTTTTTATCTTAAGAGCAATGGGGAGTCAGTCAAAGATTTTAAGCAAAAGGTGAAGGAAATGAGTGTGACATGATTAGAAAATACCTTTGGACAGTATGAGTGGCTACAATATGGAGAACAGATTAAAATGAGGGTAGGGACTTCCCTGGCAGTCCAGTGGTTACGGTTTCGCCTTCCAATGCAGGGGGTGAGGGTTCCATCCCTGGTTGGGGAGCTAAGATCTCACATGCCTCGCGGCCAAAAAAGCAAAACATAAAACAGAAGCAATATGGTAACAAATTCAATAAAGACTTTAAAAATGGTCCACTTAAAAAAAAATTGTTTTAAATGAGGGTAGATTTCCAAAGAGGTGATTACAAATAGTTCGGTCAAGAGATGATGGTAAGGGTAAGCTGGGACGAAGTGAGAGAGTGGCATGGATATATATACACTACCAAATGTAAAATAGCTAGCTAGTGGGAAGCAGCCGCATAGCACAGGGAGATCAGCTCAGTGCTTTGTGACCACCTAGAGGGATGGGATAGAGAGGGTGGGAGGGAGTTGCAAGAGGGAGGAGATGGGAACATATGTATATGTATAGCTGATTCACTTTGTTAAAAAGCAGAAACTAACACATCATTGTAAAGCAATTATACTCCAATAAAGATGTTTAAAAAAAAAGAGAGATGATGGTAATTAGGGCTAGGAGGAGGTGGTGGAGATAAAGAGAAGGGAATGGATACCAGAGATATATGATGAGTAAATTTGCTTAGGACTGGGTGGTTGATGATATCTGAGAGTGAGGAGAGCAGGACTTTTGGAACGGCAGAGTGAGGAGCATGGCAAATCCTCTTCCCCCAAAGGAATAATAAAACTGAAAAAATTGTCAAAAACAATCCACTTGGGGCTTCCCTGGTGGCTCAGTGGTTGAGAATCTGCCTGCCAATGCAGGGGACACGGCTTCGAGCCCCGGTCTGGGAAGATCCCACATGCCGCGGAGCGGCTGGGCCCGTGAGCCACAACTACTGAGCCTGCGCGTCTGCAGCCCGTGCTCCGCAACAAGAGAGGCGGCGATAGTGAGAGGCCCGTACACCGCGATGAAGGGTGGCCCCCACTCGCCGCAACTAGAGAAAGCCCTCGCACAGAAACGAAGACCCAACACAGCCAAAAATAAATAAATAAAATTTAAAAACAAAAAACAATGCACTTAAGGATTCTGAAAGTTGACCAAAGGTGGACAACAAATTGAGAAATGTTTATTCAGGAAAAACTACTCAGCATCAGGTATGAGCAATGAGAGTTTATGACTTTCTTGTCTGGGACAATTCCCACCCTGGCACCCAATTCTTTTGGCTGGTAATTCCACCAGAGTGAGCTAAGCTATACAATAACAGCTACCTTGCCAGAGGGGACTGACGTGATTTGGAGCAGGACATGGGGAAAACCAAATGCCCAGGGGTTTGGTAAAAAACCGCAGTGATCTTAGTGGCAGACAAATAAGGAAGGCAAATGCCATAGCTATCCTGAAGGATTGGGCAAGGAACAGGACAGTAGATTGGCCAGAAAGTTGATAGGGAGATCAAGAACTGAAACAGTCATAGTGGGTCTTGATGAGCTCCCATGGACCTGTGGTGATCCAGAAGGCCGTGTGCATGAGCAGCTATCTAAATGGCTCTGGATCATTGCTGAGCATTAAGTTGTACTGATGAAGGGACAAGTCCAAGGAAGCCAGACTTAAAAATAATGAAAAAGAAAGAAAAAGCAAAACATGCGTAGATATCAGGGGCTGCCCTCTGTAAACAGCCGCTACAGCATTAGTCCAGGCAAGTCACTAAACAACCAAAAAGAAAAAAACACACAGCAATAGCAACAACCCTTAGGGAGAAAAATCAGAATTTAGAGCTGCTACAATATATTATATGAGATGTCCAGCGGCTGCTGCCATTTGGTCTGACTACTAGGGACGTATGAAGTTTGTTACCTCTGAGGTAATCACATGTGGAATTGTAAATGACAGATGATTGGAAGAAGCTGCAGAAATAGCTTGAGTATCATCAGAGGTCCCTAAGCTTCTGGGGAGCTTCCATTCTAAGCTATCATGTTACCAAAATTGATGTGACATACACACTAACATATCAAATAACTTAAAGTAAGTTTTATATATTTGGGTTGGCCAAGAAGTTCGTTCGGGTTTTCCATAAGACGTTCTGGAAAAACCCAAACGAACTTTTTGGTCAACCTTATACTTTGGCATTTTCATTGCTGTTTCCTTTTTCAATCTGTGATTTAGCCATGGCTTTTAAGAAGTTTGAGAGTTATTTACCACTTACTTAACACCCAGGTCAAAACCACTCATGGTAAAGATAAAGGTGACTGGCAAATTCTTGAAGGGCTTTTTTCTGGTCATATATTAGTGGTTAAGATAGATCTGGGAGCCAGGCTATCTGGGTTTGTATCCCAGATCCACTACCTGATAGATTTGTGAACTTGAGCAAGATATTTAATCTGTCTGGACTTAAGTTTCTTTCAAGGAAATGAAAAGTTTTCCTTCATTGAAAATGAGCATAGTAATAGAGCTGACCTCATAGGGTAGTTGTAAGAATTAAATGAATTAAGATATAAAACACTAGAATTGGGACTGACATATAATAAGTTCTATGTAAGTGTTAGCTGTCATGTTTATTTTCTCTCTGTCACTTTACACCTGAATCCTCCCATATTTTGCACAGAACCCTCCCAAATTTTGCACAAAATTTTAAAAACTTTTTTTTAAAGAGAAGGAAAAATCATGATAGATATGACTTGAAGATGCATGGAGAAGGACAACTGGAAGTTGGAACATTACTGTTGTGCTGGAATTTTCTTCTGATCCTGCCTACATCAGACGCAAGTTGTGGTTCCCTGTTGGGGATTGTCACTCAATGCTGAAAAACCAAGACATATGAACTTGCCCAAATTGTCATTTTTATTAGTTAGTATGTATATTTTGGTCTGATTTATTTGGCACTTGTAAATCATATTTTTTATGAGTTTCAAAAAATGAAATGTATGAATGTGTTATATCTGACTTCCTCTTGGAAATAAACATTGACCTCTTGATTAAATTGGATTAAGTACTCCCTTGTGCATGGAACTGTCTAGAACTGTATAAAACAAGTTAAACAAATACGGCCCCTGCCCTCAGAAATGCACAAACATGAAAAGAAACAGAGATATATACACTTTCCCAGAGTCCACACTTTGGCACAAGCCAGGAACACATTGATCAAATATTTACAAGACACATAAGCGTTACAGTTAATAATTTTCATGTTAGGGCTCACTGACATCTAAGTGGGAACTTAGTGGTAGTTAAAAAATCAATAGAGCAGTAAAAATCAGAAATTTTTTTTTCAACATGTTTATTGCAATATAATTGCTGTACAATGGTGTGTTAGTTTCTGCTTTATAACAAAGTGAATCAGCTATACATATACATATATCCCCATATCCCCTCCCTCTTGCATCTCCCTCCCACCCTCCCTATCCCACCCCTCTAGGTGGTCACAGAGCACCGAGCTGATCTCCATTTGTAAGCAATTTTATTGGTCACTTTGATAGATTGATCATACATAAAATCTCTTGAGAAAACACTACTGTATATATGTGTGTGTACTTATAACTGTGATTTTATTTTTAAAATTTATTTTAGAGAAAGGAGACAGCGGTTCCTGGGAGATCCCAGAACAGCTAGCATTCACATACCTTGTAGTTATGGGTTATTGCTCAGATGTCAGGCAGTATTCCATCACCATCTCCACAAGCCCAGGGTCCTTGTGGGTGGGAAACTTCACAGGGTTAATCTCCAGCCACTGTTTTTTGGTTCTTTCCTCACTCTCTTTATCCCTTGGCAGCCCCTAGTTATCCCCCACCTCATTTACTAGGATTTAGCTCTGCCTCGACTACCTGATGCTCATTTTGGGGGTCAGGGGGCAGGAGAAGAGATTTATTCTGTGGCACACACAATAAGGTGCAACACTGAGTCATTGAGTCTGTTTCTTAATATTTGTTCTGGCAGAGATAGGCGGCCAGAGCTGATCTCTTGTTGCAGGGCAGTGAAAACCATTCTGTAAAGAGAGGGGGATGAGTCCGTCCAGCCTCAGGTCTGGCGGGCAGGAGGTTTGCCTGGAAGTGAGTCCAGCCTTCCTTTGCTCCCACTTGGCAAACTGACTCCTTCATGTTTCAACCCAAGGGTCCACAGCGTCCTCTCTCTTCCTCTGGGCTCATCCTGAATCTCCTTATAGACCTCCATGGTGGCTATCGTTGGTTTACCTCCTTTGTGAAACAGGGCTTATAATAGTACCTACCTCGTGTTGTTGTTGTAAGAATTAGATGAGTTAACATTTGTATTTAGAACTTGCAAAAGTGCCGAGAATATAGATGTGCTCAATCGATATTTGGTGATGAATAAAATTATTATTTATTTTTAATAAATAAATTTATTTATTTATTTTTGGCTGCGTTGGGTCTTCGTTGCTGCATGCGGGCTTTCTCTAGTTGCGGTGATCGGGGGCTACTCTTCGTTGAGGTGCGTGGGCTTCTCATTGCGGTGGCTTTTCTTTTTGTGGAGCAGGGGCTCTAGGCACGCGGGCTTCGGTAGTTGTGGCATGGGGGCTCAGTAGCTGTGGCTCGTGGGCTCTAGAGCACAGGCTCAGTAGTTGTGGGCAGGGGCTTTGTTGCTCCGCGGCATGTGGGATCTTCCTGGACGAGGGCTCAAACCCACGTCCCCTGCATTGGCAGGCAGATTCATAACCACTGCACCACCAGGGAAGTCCCGGACAGTTTCTTTGTAATATATTTTATCCAGTAGGCACACTCATGCATGCAAACAGTTCTGGATTACAAGACTAAAAGGTAGAAAAGACAAGAGCTTCGGGAACCGGAAATAATAACTGCTAACGTTTATCGAACATTTACAAGGTCCCAGCATTGTTTGAAGTCCTTTACACGTATTAATTGACCGAATCTCACCACAACCCCATGATGTTGGTACTATCATTATTCCCATTTTTACCAATGAAAAAACTGAGGCACAAGGATTAAGTAATTTGCCCAATTTATACAGTTAGGAAATGATGAAACTGAGATCCAAATCTAGCTGGGGCAATGGTCTTCAGGTGGGGATGAGCTTGGCTTGCTCAAGGACCCAAAAAGCCAGTATGGCCAAGCTTGGAGAGGCGGGGGTGGAGGTGTATGGTAGGATGTGGTGTTTTGTCCACAAAGGACACTTCTACTTCCTAAAAGAAAAACAAACCACCCTCCAGGTGATGATATCCCGTCTGTTTAATCTGCAAAATTACTTTCAGTGGCACCCTTCTCAGTACAGGTGTTTTGGTTTGGGTTGGGGTTTTGGGGTTTTTTTTGTTTTTTGGGCAGTAACTTTGTATTCTTCCTTTTAAAAAGTTAAGGTGTAATTTACAAACAGTAAAATTCACTGGGTTTTTTCTGTGTGTGTACAGTTCTGCAGTCTTTGTCAAATGCATACAGTCATATAACCAGCACCACAAACAAGATACGGACAGTATCCTTCAAAATTCCTATGTGTAGCCCTCCCTTCCCCAGCTTCCAGCCCCTGGGAAACCTCTGAGTTGTTTCCTATCCCTGTAATTCTACCTTTTCCAGAATATCCTATAAATGAAATCATACTATGTGTCACCTTTTCAGTCGGACTTCTTTAACTTATCCTAATGCATTTGAGATTCATTTATAGTGATGTGTATACTGGTAGTTCTTTCCATTTTATTGCTGAGTAGTATTCCATTATATGAATGTACTACAATTTATTCATTCACTAGCTGAAGGTCATGTAAGCGGATTCCCATTTTTGACAATTATGAATAAAGCTACTATAAACATTCACATCCAGGGTTTTGAGTGAAGATAAGTTGGGTTTTTTTTCCTATGAGTAGGATGTCTTTTCTTGGTGTTGTATGACTAAGTGTATATAACTTTATGAGAAAATTGTTTTCCAATCCAGAAGACTCATCTTAAAAAAGAGCATCAGTGAAAACTGTTGTTATCTTTATATGTGCTCTCAGGAAGTGGCTGCTAGTATCACAATAATAAACAAATTTGGGTTAATGGATCATTAAATATTATCTTGAAGGAGCATTGAGGTGCTTTTCTTTTTTCTTCTTCTGTGAACTTCCTCTGCCTTTCACTCAGAGGTACCCACTGCACAGGGAAGACCAGGACTGTTACAGCAGAGGAAGAATCTAAGCTCAGCTTCTGACTTCCAAAAAGGATTCTCAAAGTCCATTTTAGACATAATAGCTGTGAAAGCCAGAGATTTTGATCCTCTTGGCTTTCTGAGAGAAAGGAAAAAGGCTTTTGGCAAATCAAATGAAAGGCCAGGTTTTTTTTGTTTTTTTACATATGTTTTATTTTTTTTAACGTTTTTATTGGAGTATAATTGCTGTACTATGGTGTGTTAGTTTCTGCTTTATAACGAAGTGAATCAGTTATACATATACATATATCCCCATATCTCTTCCCTCTTGCGTCTCCCTCCCTCCCACCCTCCCGGGCCAGGGTTTATCTCTAGGCAATGGATTGAGAAGAGAGACAAGAGGAGGAGGGGGTAAGAGTGGGAGGTGAATTGGGTGGGTTGGGGGGCAGGGGGGGGGCAAGGAGCTGGGAACTCTGTGGTCGTCTTTGCGTGTCCCTAACCCTCCTGCAGAAGACTTCCCACCTAGAGACTGAACTTGGAGGACCAGCCCTTCAGTAGCCAGGGGTGCTCACTAAGCCCCAAATATGAGAGATGGGCCCAATACCTGGGGCAGGGAGAGGGGAGAAGGAAGGAGGGAGGCTGTCTTTGCTTGGATGGGAGAAGCCCAGCCCCAACACTTGGGTGGGATGCAATCCAGTCATCCCAGGTGATGTCCTTCCATCCTCGTGACAGTCTATGACTGCCTAATAATTTCTAAAACAAGAGTAAGATATTTTAAAATAAATTAATATATTAATAGCTTTCCCATTCCTCTTATAAAACCTGTCAGGGTCCTACAGCCATAACCACTGTGATCAAACTGTCACTCTGCAAGGCTCTCAGGTGAGGACCAAGGGAACAGCTGGATTGGAAGGCCCTTGGGTGAGATGGAGGAGAGTGTATGGAAAATCCCTGTGGGGTGGCTGCAGGGATGTCCCCAGCAGAGCCCCAGTTCTCTGTAGACTCAACCAGAAGGATAGCCCCCTAATTCCCATCTGTATCTCTGTCTAGTCCCTCCAGTCTGTGCCCAACAGCCAGAGTGAGGTGACCCTGCTGACCCACCGCCAGCAGCACATGCCTTTCACAGGTTTTATTATAGTTTGCGAGGGCTCAGCACTGATGCAGACACGCTCCCAACCCCTCATGTCCGAAGGCATTTATTGGTGGTGAGTTGGAGCTAGAGGACCAGTCTGGGGCCGTGAAACAAATTTTCCTATGTTAAACTAATGGCCTAGTTAGTCCTCTTGGTAGCAAGACTAAAGCACTTTCTCTCTTACTCCATCTCCTGCCACCCTCCACTTTGCTCACTCAGCCCACTGGCCTGGTCACGCCCTAAACACACCAGGTACTACCCCACCTCAAGGCTTTGCCCTTGCTGTTCCCTCTGCCTGGAACGCTTATTCCCCTGTCATCCGCTGGACTCATTCTCTCTCTTCATTCTCATCTCTATTAAACATCACTACCTCAGGGAGGGCGTGGGGGTTTGTTCTAATGATGATACACAAAATAGCACCCCCTCTAATCCCACACTCTACTTTATTCTTCTCTGTGATATCGATGCCTCCTGACATATATTTCTTTGTTCATTACTTCTCTTCCTCCACAGGAATGTCAGTTCCAAGCATGCAGGAACAGGGCTTGGTTTGTTTTCTTCACTGCTGCATCCCCAGTATTAGGAAAGTGCCTGGCTCATAAATACTTAGGAGTGAACTTATTAATGAACATTGGTTGCAGAACTCTTGCTGTGGCAGAGCTTTAAGTGACAAGTAGGCACAGTACCCCACCTCTCCCCATGTTTTGGTTCAAACCTGAATCCTATTATCCTGACTCGTTCTTTTTTTTTAAAAAAAAATTGAAGTATAGTTGATTTACAATGTTGTGTTTCTGGTGTACAGCAAAACGATTCAGTTATATATATATATATATATATATATATATTCTTTTCCATTATGGTTTATTACAAGATATTGAATATAATTCCCTGTGCTATACTGTAGGACCTTGTTGTTTATCTTTTTTTTTTTTTTTTTTTTTGCGCTACGCTGGCCTCTCCCGTTGCGGAGCACAGGCTCCGGACGCGCAGGCTCAGCGGCCATGGCTCACGGGCCCAGCTGCTCCGTGGCATGTGGGATCTTCCCAGACTGGGGCACGAACCCGTGTCGCCTGCAGCGGCAGGCGGACTCTCAACCACTGCGCCACCAGGGAAGCCCTATTTTATATATAGTAGTTTGTATCTGCTAATCCCAAACTCCTAATTTATCCCTCTCCCACCCCCTTTCGCCTTTGGTAACCATATTGTTCTTTTTTATTCTCTCCCTCCCAGTCCTCCCACTGAGAGAGTTGTGTACCCCGTGGCACTCTTCTCAAGTACTAGAGACTCCATTGCGTCTCTTTGTTTCGTCAGGGTCTTGTGGGAACTTGATGTTCCCAGACTTGGGTAATTACTGTGGTTTGGCCCCCATCAACGGTCCTCTCCCTTCTGTGGATCCCAGCAGTGAATCTGGATAAAGTTTGCTGAGTTGCGTCACCTCTGGCGCTTGTTTCCAGGCAGAAGAGTGAAGGAGTGTCCTTGAGGCCTCATTGGGGGATGGCAGCAGCCAACACTTTAACCTTTGGAACAGTCTATGCTTCTTGGCTGAGAAACTTCTTCGGAACTGCAGACCCATGGAAATGTACTCGGGACTTTCTGCAGCGCAGAAGCCAGGCTCAGCACCTGCCTGGTCTGGAAGGAAGACCCTTATTACCCACTAAGGCACAGGGCAGGGGATGCTTAAGTCTGTGTTGGGCTACCAGGAGATGCTCTTCCTCATAGAAAGTGTGTCTTGTGACTCAAATCTCTGACTGCAGGAGGTAATGTATGCTAAAGGATGGGTCTCCTAGGCTTTAAGGATCCCATTGAAGGTCAGCAAGAGAGAAACGCTTTGTATTTCATATTATTATTTTAGCTATCATTTTAGTTGGCTGCTCAGAGCTCAGACTTGCTGGGAAGAGAATCCCTTTTTTTCTCTCTTTCCCTTATATGTATGTGTTATATCTATATCTATATAGCCTACTCCTATCTACAGAACTAGGTAGACATTTACAGGAGGGGCTGAGCTCCTTTTTGGATACCACCACCCATGAAATTGTTCCAGGAAGGACAAGGAAAAAAATGCAAGGATTGACCAATTAATTATAGAGCCCTTGAAGAAGCTATAAAGACCCAATATGTTTGGCCTGGAAAAGAAAAAGTTGACACTTTTCTTCTGCTGCACTTGTTCTGTCTGTGCAGCTGAATGATCTGTTCTCCTACATGTGCTCTTGAAAGTGGCTTGTGAAAAGTGCTGAAACAGGTGACTGAGGTCCTGTGTTTAAAATAAAATAGATGGAGACAAATGGATGCAGGATGACTTCAAGCTGATGGCTTTCCGGGATTATCCCAATCCCTGTCACTCATAGGATTGTGTGATCCAGGTTAGAAGTTAGAGTGGGTTTTTGTTGCCAGACACTTTTGGTTGTCATCTATGGGGTCCCAGCAGGAAACAGAGGGTGCATACAAACGAGGCAATTTGAAGAGAGTTTAATAAAGGAACCATATCAAAGGTTTTCTGGCATAAAATAATTTACTTTGGATCTCTTATGGTTCTGAGGGGTGACTGGAATAGTTGGGTGAATCTCTTTTGGGATTTCTCATGCAGTCGTAGTTATCTTGGCCTGGTGTAATCTGAAGGCTCAGATGGGCTGGACACCCCAGATGGCTTCCTCACTTACCTACCTGGCACCTCAGTGCTTCCCTAGGTGTCCTCTCTCTCCAGCAGAGTAAACTGAATTTCTTACATGGAGGCTCAGGGTCCCAAGAGCAGGGAGTAGAAGTTGGTAGACCAGTTAAGAACTATACCTGGAAATGGCACAGTGCACTTCCCTCAGATTCCATTGGTCAAAGCTGTCACAGTGTCCAGATTCAAGAGTGTGGAGGATAGACTCCATCTCTCAAAGGAGAAGTGGCAAAGCCACGTTTGCTGAGGAGCATGTGAGTGGGAGTATTGTTGCAGCCATTTGGGGGGACTACGTCTGCTATAAAAGGTATAAATAGGGCTTCCCTGGTGGTGCAGTGGTTGAGAGTCCACCTGCCGATGCAAGGGACACGGATTCGTGCCCCGGTCCGGGAGGATCCCACATGCCGTGGGGCGGCTGGGCCCGTGAGCCATGGCCGCTGAGCCTGCGCGTCCGGAGCCTGTGCTCCGCAACGGGAGAGGCCACAACAGTGAGAGGCCCGCGTACCGCAAAAAAAAAAAAAAGGTATAAATAGGGTTTAGAGAAACCAACAGGGACGCTGTCCCCACTGAGGCCTAAGGGGGCAACGGGAAGAAGTGGTGACAAGAACCTGGAGAGGGTGGCTATATGGAGACAGCCTCCTGATGGTAGCTATGGTCTTCAGAAGATGAAACCCAACCAGAAGGGAGCCGACCTCATACACCCCTGACCCCACTTTGGATCTCCTACCAGTGACCCACAGTGGCCAAGGGGTCCCACTGATGAGTCCATGCAAGTCAGGTTCCTGGGGCACAGAGAAAGGAGAAGGGCAAACAGTGGATCTGAAGAGACAAAGGGAAGATAGCCAGCATCCCAGTGGATAACAAAATATCTAGGATATGTAACCCATGGGCAAGAATGAGATTTGGGACCAGAATTGCTCCTCTTAGGACTGGAAGAAAAATTCCCTAATTTTGAGCAGCTTGAAAAATTTCTAAATGCCCTGGAGTGTTGGAAAATAGTGTTACGCCTTTTTCTTTGGTAAGAAGATGGTGCTACATTTTCTGATCACCTTCTCCATGAGCATAAGCTGGTCAGAGACTCCTCTGTACTTCCCTAGCCTCATTGTCCACTGCTCCCCTCTTATTCGCAGTGCCCCACCACTTCCTCTCAAGCCCCTAGCCCCTCAAGGCTTTCAGCATGCTGGTGTCACAGCTTGGAATCTCTCTCGTTCTTTTCTTCTGGCCAAATCCTTATCTTCCCAACCCAACTGAAACACAGCTTCTTCAGGGAAGGCTCCTTCAACCTCTCTCCTCACTCATGATGTTCTCTCTGCACTTCTCTGTGGCACTTATCCTAATAGCCATTTAAATATCTATTTGTATAATGATTTGGTTAAAGTCTGTCTCTCATTAGACATTAATAGTAGTACCCTGACAGCAGGGTCTAAATCTGTCTTGTTGAACCCTATATCTGTAGGACTTAGAACAGTGCTTAACAAATAGTAGGTACACAGTAAGCAGCTGTGAGTCAATTATTGAAAGAATATGGTAGAAAAATCAGCAATGATTTCTATAGAGGTGGGTTTTTTGGTGTTTTTTATGTATTTGTTTTCAGCGATAGCCGCTGTTGGCTGTTTTCATGGGGCCTGGAGGTAAAACATGAATGGGGATTAAGAATTAGGAAGATAAGGTATGACGCCAGGAGCTGAGTCAATTGGTAAATAACGAACAGCTATCAAAACACAATCAGTTAAGGAACAGCCTCAGTATCTATCAGCTGATAAATGGATAAACAAAATGTGCTGTATTTCATCCAATGAAATATTATTCAGCCATACAAGGAATGAAATCCTGATACCTGCTACAACATGGATGAAACTTGAGGACATTATGCTAAGTAGACGAAGTCAGACGCAAGAGGCTACCTATTATACAATTCCATTTATAGGAAACGTCCAGAATTGGCAAATTCATAGAGATAAAAAATAGATTAAAGGTTGCCAGGGGCAAGGCAGGATTGAGGGACTAGAAAGTGACTGCTAATAGGTACAGGGTTTCTTTTTGGAGTAATGACAGTGTTCTGGAATTAGATGGTAGTGATGATTGTACAACATTGTAAATATACTAAAAACCAGTGAATTGTACATTTGGAAAGGATAAATTTTATGGAATATGAATTATATCTCAATTTTTAAAAACAGGGCCAAAAATAATATTTTTATTATTAGAAAAATAGTGAGAAATTGTAGTCTAGAGATAGGCTGATGGATTGGAGCATAGTTGAGACTCTAGATTATTCTGAACATTGGAATGGCAAGAACACAGAATCATTTCCCAAGAATCTAAGCTTATTTGCTTGGTGACTCCCCCTGTAAGTACAAATGACACTCTTTCCTGATGAATGCTAGGAATTGGAGTGAGATTGAAGTTCTGGCCATCCTCAAATGAAAGAACTCCAAGTTCTGACTAAAGAGAAATGACTGAGTTAATGGGAGAATGGTTTAAATGATTATGCAAAGCACAAAACAAACAGGATGGTATGATTTGCTAAACTCCATGAGAGAAGTAGCAAGCAGGTGCTTTAACCAGCAAACAGATGAAAGCTTTATTTCCTCTTTAACCTTTGTGAAGTGAGTAGCCATAACATTAAAAGCTCAACTTGTCTTTCTTTTACCATGAGAAAAACATCAGACAAACCTAAGTTGAGGAACATTCTACACAAAACTGCCAAGATCATGAAAAATAAGGGAAGTCTGAGAAACTGTCCCAGATTAGAGGAAACTGTTTGAGATTAGATTAGACTCAGGGGACATGGCCACTACATGTAATGTGGTCTCCTGGATGGGACCCTGGAACAGAAAAGGTGTGTTAGTGGGAAAACCTAGTGAAATCCAAGTGAAATATGGAGTTTGCTGAAGTTTAATGGACCAATGTTTATTTCTTAGTTATAACTAAGAATATGCCATGGTAATATAAGATGTTAAAAACGGGAAAAACTGTGTGAGGTGTATGTGAGAACTCTTTGTACTATCTTCACAACTTTTCTGTAAATCTATTCTATACAAGTTTTTTTTTTTAAATAAATTTATTTATTTATTTATTAATTTTTGGCTGCGTTGGGTCTTCATTGCTGCGGGCGGAGCTACTCTTCATTGCAGTGCACAGGCTTCTCATTGTGGTGGCTTCTCTTGTTGCAGAGCACGGGATCTAGGCGCGCAGGCTTCAGTAGTTGTGGCACGCAGGCTCAGTAGTTGTGGCTAGCTGGCTTAGTTGCTCCACAGCATGTGGGATCTTCCCAGACCAGGGCTCGAACCCCCGTCCCCTGCATTGGCAGGCAGATTCTTAACCACTGCGCCACCAGGGAAGTCCCTCTAAATCTGTTCTAAAATAAGAAAGTTTACTTTAAATTTAAAAAGCGCAACCAGGTTCACCTGTCTGTTCTGATAGCCTTCTTCTATCTGTCTAGCGCACAGGTCTGTTGTTTGTTTGCGGGGTTTTTTTTTTTGTTTTTTTTTTAATTACATGAGATAGTGAATGTGGGAACAAACTAGGACCTGAATTCCTCACCTCCTCTTCTATAACTGTGCAAAGGCTTGGGTTTCCTCTCATTTGACCACCCCTCCTGCCATTCCTTTCCCTCTGGTTTATGTACTATTCACTGCCAACTGGCGAGCAAGTATCGAGTATGGCTGATAAAGTCACCACGCCAGACCTGAAGGAGGATGTAGGGAGGTATAAGGAATGCTCCCCACCTGGTACTTCCTCAGGGAGCTTACTATCCACCAGGGGAGTTAAAACATATGCATTCCTCTGTACCCAACAGATGAGTGATCATTGGGAATGGTTCAGGATGAAAAGTGACAAAGTAACTAATTATAAGCAATAAAAGGCAGGTGAATCCTTCATGCTTAATCCACACAGTTCATTCATTATTTTCTTAAAGTTAGCCCCAGCAACTCTCCATGTTTATTGTCCGCAATGAGAAGCCCGTGCACCACAATGAAAGAGTAGCCCCCCTCGCCACAACTAGAGAAAGCCTGCGCACAGCAACGAAGACCCAACACAGCCAAAAATAAATAAATAAATAAAATTGATAAAAAATAAAAAAAAATTAAAAAATAAAATGGGGCAGACTTCTGTAATGGGATCTGGAGCTGGATGGTGAAACTGGAACTGCAACTCACCACTCACTACTGTGGGACTCGTTTTCATCTGTAAAGTGGAGGTGAAACAGGCCCTACTTCTGGGATGTAGATGAGGATTATGAGTTGATTTGGGTAGAGCATATCAAACAGTGCTGGGTATGGGATAGATACCCAGTGAGCATAAACTCTTATGCCTGGGTCGAGAAAAAAAGGATGTGGAAAGAGATGTATAAAAATGGGAGATCCTAGGCTTCCCTGGTGGCGCAGTGGTTGAGAGTCCGCCTGCCAGTGCAGGGGACACGGGTTCGTGCCCCGGTCCGGGAAGATCCCACATGCCGTGGAGCGGCTGGGCCCATGAGCCATGGCCACTGAGCCTGCGCGTCCGGAGCCTGTGCTCCGCAATGGAAGAGGCCACAGCAGTGAGAGGCCCGCTTACTGCAAAAAAAAAAAAAAAAAAAAAAAGGGAGACCCAGGGTTTTAGGCGATCCCTAAAAAGAAATTCAAAAAAATTTTTACAGTCTTAGGAAGATCACAATATCATGTAAAAAGAGACTCGTGGAAAACCAGATTCTGATATAGAAAGCCTGTGGGTGTACCCTTTGGAAAAAAAAATATTTCAAAATATTAATTGTGGGCAAGATGGTTAACAGTGGTTATCTCTGGGTGGTGTAACTATTTTTAAAATACTTTCCTATCAGAAAATAGAAAGATAGAAAGTAGAAAGGTGGTTGCCAAGGGCTGTGGGGAGGGGAGAGGGAGAATTAGTGTTTAACGGGTATAGAGTTTCAGATTTGCAAAATGAACAAGTTCTGGAGATCTGCTGTGCAACAAAGTGAATATACTTAACACTGCCGAACTATACACTTAAAAATGATGAAGATGGCAAATTTAACGTTATGTGTTTTTTTACCACGCACATAGAAACACTTTTCTATGGCAAACACAATAGTGTTATACCCAAGAACAAACTCAATGCAAGTTTAATTTTTAAGTGAAAGCCTTAATGGCTGGTTGGTATAGCTTTTAGTGAGTATTTCCACGGTTTACTGGGCCCTGACTGTCCAGTGAAGGTTACCTGGTGGCAGTTAGGCTCCGTAAGCAGAGTTGGGCCTTCTCTTTTGTTTTCCCCCCTCAGCTTTCTATTGAGAGAAAACATGAGCTACAGAAGAAGGGTGTGACCAAAACTTGTTTGTTTTGTCTGTTTTCCCGTCTGATCTGGGTTCGCTTGTCAGCTACTGAATGAGGGCGTGCCATGGGGATGACCTTCTGATACAGCAGCACCTGTCCCCTTCACACCCCCTCGGCCCTGCTGGTTCTGCGTCAGCTGCACTATTTGCAGGACCATCTGCCCAAACCCCGTGCTACTCACTGTTCTTTGATCTGTCAACCGGAGTCTGAGCCAGCTGGGTTGAAACAGAGGAGGCTGGGCCAGTGATCTCAGTGCAGCTGTTTTGTTGCCTTGCGGCGGCTTCCTCTGTCCAGGTCTCACCTAAGAAAAAGTTGAGCCCCTGGGCAAGACAGGTGAGGGATGTGAACAGGTAATTCACCACATGAGAAGAGCTAATATTAAATCATGAATAATGACTGCCCTCACTAGAATATAAAGGAACAGAAATAACGGCAACCTTTAATATCCTTTTTTCCTATCAATCAATTTGGCAAAGATTTTTGTGGACAATAATTCCCAGGGTTTGCAAACAATTACTGATAGGAAGGTTATTGGCCATTCAGAAAGGAAGCTGCCAATGCATATCAAGAACTGTAAAATTTTTCATTCTAGAATATAGTATTCCATAAAGGGTTAGGAAGGTAGAAGAATTTAGTATGAGATAAAGGTGACATTTCAAATTAACGGGGAGAGACTTTCATTTTTGGTGATATTGAGGTCAGGAGGACCTGGAAGATCTCCAGTTATAAAAATATCTAAAAATGGTGGGTTAAATATAACAAAATACCTAACTGAGCTCCAAAGATAAAAACGGAATGCCCCAGGGGCCAAGCAATGAGAAGGACTGAAAACCAGAGATACAGAGGAGCTGACACTGCTGCCGCCCCAGGGGGGATTATCAGTCTGAATAATCTAAGGCTCCCGGTTTATAATGTCGAGGTGGGAACAGGACACCCAGCCTATTGTCTGTGTGTGGGGGAGGGCGAGTTGAACCTGAGTCTCCAGTGTAGCTGGGATCCTTGAAAGTCTAAACCTTGAGTGGCAATAGCTTCTAACATTGAGACAATCGCATCCTTGCCTGACTTAACTCTTGCAAAGGCCAATATCAAGAGGAGGTCTTAATCTCTGAGATTCTTTCCATCTGGAGAACCACTGCTGTAACACTCAGTTGATTCCCTGTGTCACCTCTCAAGCAGGATATGTTGTTCTGACAGCTGGTCTGAGCTCCAAGAGGTTGTCAAAATAAGACATATTTGTGTTGTCTCTTCTCCCTATAGTCTAGTATTTGATCAGTTGGCAGGTCTATCAGTGTTTGAAATGTGATTCTTCCTCTAGGAAATTATCCCACAAATTACAGGATACTCATAAAAATTCCCAATCATAAATAATGTGTGTTCAATATGATTTATTTGTAATAGAAAGAAAAATTGGAAGCTGCCACATAGCCAACAACAGTGGAATGGTTAACTGAACACTATGTAGCCATTAAAAGGAATTAAGTTGATCTCTATGTATGAAAATGGAAAGAATGGCCACACAACATATAATTAAGACTTTTTAAAAAGCAAGCTATATAATCATTAGAGAAATGCAAATCAAAACTACAATGAGGTATCACCTCACACAATGAGGAACCTCTCTATGATGGAATGTTTTTCAAAACATGGGAAAATATTCATGATATAATTTAAAAATTCACAATGCAAACACTGTCCATAACATGGCCCAGCAGCTCTATGCCAAGGTACATACCCAAGAGAATTGAAAACATATGTTCACACAAAAACCTGTATACAGATGTTAATAGCAGCATTATTCATAATAGCCAAAAAATGGAAACAACCCAAATGGCCAGCAGCTGGTGAATGGATGAACAAATGAAGTATATCCACAGAATGGACTATTTTCCAGCCATAAAAAGGAATGAAGTACTGATACACATTACAACATGGATAAACTTTGAAAAATATTTGCCAAGTGAAAGAAGTCAGACACAAAAGATAACATATTGGGGCTTCCCTG
The DNA here is from genome assembly GCF_964374135.1 of Grampus griseus. Classification (NCBI taxonomy): domain Eukaryota; kingdom Metazoa; phylum Chordata; class Mammalia; order Artiodactyla; family Delphinidae; genus Grampus; species Grampus griseus. The sequence goes on from NC_139013.1 coordinate 44,249,210, forward strand.
GTGGCGCAGTGGTTGAGAGTCCGCCTGCCGATGCAGGGGACACGGGTTCGTGCCCCGGTCCGGGAAGATCCCACATGCCGCGGAGCGGCTGGGCCCGTGAGCCATGGCTGCTGAGCCTGCGCGTCCGGAGCCGGTGCTCCGCAACGGGAGAGGCCACAGAAGTGAGAGGCCACAGAAGTGAGAGGTCCGCGTACCGCTGAAAAAAAAAAAAAAGATAACATATTGTATGATTCCATTTGTATGAAACGTCAGGAATAGGCAAATCCATGGAGACGGAAAGTAGATTAGTGGTTGTGGGAGACTGGCAGGAAGGAAGTGGGGAGGGGCTCGTTCATGGGTATGGAGTTTCTCTCTGGAGCAATGAAAATGTCTTGGAATTAGATGGTGGTGATGGTTGCACAATGTTGTGAATGAACTAAAAAAATCACTGAATCTTACACTTAAATGGTGAACTTTATGTTATATAAATTTTATCTCAATTTAAAAAATATGTATATAGAACAAGATCCAAACTTTGGGGGGGAAAAGTAAGACTAATGGATTAAGAGTGGTGGTGGATTATAAATGCTTTTAATTTTTTCTGATTTTCTCCAGCACATGCATGTTATATTTTACATGTTATATTTTAAATGGTGGCAGTGGTGGAATAAAAGCATTTAGGAAAGAGTGGTCTTCTGTCTTGACAAAATCTATGTGCTTTGGAAATAACACCATGTTCTCACTTGGCAACTTAACCAAGGGCAGTCCGTCCAGCCTGTGATGTATACTTCTTTCTGTACAGTGTTTCACTGCATTTAGTAAAACAAGCCATTCACCTTTTGCTATAGGGTGCCAAAGAGCAGAGCTGACTTAAGCCTTTCCTTTTCTGTCTTTTTAGATGTTGTAGACATAGCTTTTTGAAGCAGAGCAGTCTGGATTAGCTAGCTCAGGGCTCAGAGCTTCAGAACCTAAATTCTCTTTGACCTGACTGGCATCCTGCCCTTACCTGGTGCTTCTGCTTCTCCACTGGTGAGATGAAGTGGTAAATGCTCACTTCACTGGAGTGGGGAAGAGAATGCATTAGGTAAGTCTTTCAAAGCACTAAGAGATAGAAGGACCAGAGAAATAAAAGGTTATTCAACCCCACTGGAGACTCAAATCACCGATAAGCAGCTGGAGAAGATGGAGCTTATGTAACAACTCTTTGTCTCTCAATAAATAAACAGATAGGATCTGAGTCATGGGGTCACTGAGGCTCCTCTTAACCCTTGGGTGGGTGGTACTTTTCATAGGTTCACAGGAATGCTGAGATCTCTGCTGTGCTTGCTTAGCAAAGTTTTTTATTTAGATCTCACCTGACATCTTATTTTTCCAGTAGCTCCACAACAGGAAAATGAAGGAGAATTCACAATTGCACAGGTTTTGGTTGCCTTGGAGACCATGTACTTTTAAGATATTTTTGGAGGGAGCCTTAGTTTACTCTAACTGTGCAGTATGTTCCAGCTGGAGTAGAACTTTGTGGACTGACAAGGAAAGGAGCCCAAGATGTAGGAAGTAAGTAAGTATGCTGCCCAACAAGTTGTAGAGCATGATCTCAGCTGTGTTTTGAAAATACATAAAATTCTGTAACTATGTATCTGTCATCTAATCTATCATCTATCTATCTATCTATCATCTGTAGATCAATTGATCTACTATCATCTATCCATCTTGGTGAATGGATAGAAATGGCCAAATCATTACCACCGCTTGGCCCTGGGAGTGAGAATGGAACATACAGATAGCAAGACTCTCACTTTTTACTCTATACGTTTCTGTACTATTGAAATTTTAATAGGTTGTTTTGTAACAAAAAAGTTTTAACAAAAGTTACCAACTGTAATCCTAACTACCTCTCTGACAGTCCTTTCAAACATCTCACAAAGTACGCGGAAAGAGTTAACACAGAGCCAGTTCAAATTCCTGATTTGGTGGTGGAGGTGGAGGCAGGGTTAGAGGTAAAAAGAAGCAAAAAGTGGGGAGGGGAGGGAAGAGGAGGGCTGGCTGCTCAGTTCTCACCTGAACCAATAGCATGAACGTTTCAGGCCCAACGCCCATTTGTGGGACTATTTCAGGAGTCAGAGGTTGCATCTGAATTCACTGTCACTGTAACTGGCCAAAGAACTAAGACGACTTCCTGGTTTGGCTACTTGGAAGCTGCTTCTCCTTTACCCAGAAGGTAAAATCTCAAGCCTCAGCTAATCTGGTGACGGTGGTTTGGAGTGTGCACTTTTTTCTTTGTGGTGTATTGACTTCTTTATCCACAGGACAGTAGGATGCTTATGGAATAGGGCTTTATTTTTACTAATGACGATATTAACACTAAATTTCTAACAAGGTGGAATGGTTCTCCCTGGTTCTTCTTTGCACAGGACAAGACACAGTCTGTTGAAGTGTTAGGGAGGAACACTTGCATGGAAAGGAAGGAACACATATGCTTTCATTGTTTAACAGTTCTCATGTCATTTTTCCTTGGTCTCACTGAGAGCGTGGTTAAATTTTCATGGGGATTACAGTTGCTCACAGCGAATCTCACAGTAGGTAAGTATTCGATGGAACACTCTCAGCTAATATTGTAGAATGGGCTCTTGCTTATTTTCCATCTCAGGGAAAAGTCTTAAAACGCCCCACATTCATAACAAAGCTACTTTACATGAGAAAGGAGTTTGGAAAGAGATGTCTGGTGAAATCACTCCAATGTTTTGGTCCAACTGTAGCCCCCCCAGGATGATGTCTGTTCTTAGTGTCACAGCGACCCCTTTTTTTCCCCATAGTCTTTGTTAGTGATGGACCCATACATGATTCAGTTGCACGACCATGGCAACCTCCCCTCAGTGCTGGATGTGCATGTCAACATCCCTGGGAGAAGCTCTGTGCCGGGAAAAATGAAAGGCAGGAAGGCCAGATGGTCCGTGAAGCCCTCGGACATGTCCAACAAAACTTTCAATCCCATCCGGGCCATTGTGGACAGCATGAAGGTGAAGCCAAATCCAAACAAGACCATGATTGCTCTGTCAATTGGTGAGTTCGAGACACTTGACCGAGAGGCAGGCATTGTTCCTCCCACCCCCATCCTCATGGGTTGGTTGGAAAGGATGGAAGTGGAGGGTGGGTCTGGGCACTGGGCATGGAAGAATAACCTCTTGGCGGTTCTTTTTTTTTTTTTCCCATGAAAAGGGGACCCTACTGTGTTTGGAAACCTGCCTACAGATCCTGAAGTTACCCAAGCAATAAAAGATGCCCTTGACTCGGGGAAGTATAACGGCTATGCCCCCTCCACTGGTAAATTCCTCCTGAGACTCTAATCTGGTGGCTTCCAAATCTTTAGTGCTCTTCTAATAGGAATACATTTCTAGCATTCTTCTTTGCTTTCCTGATGCATAATTCCTAAGGAGAAGCTAAGATAAAATGGCTGTTGGATTTGGGGAAAGGGGTCTCAGCATACTTAACCTCAAGCCATCAAGGTCTAATTTCTTTCCTGGCTTCCTCTGGCATTATGGCACCTCCCTGCTCTAGGTTCCCATTACATACTTATTTCTCAAATAACACTCCTATTCTATCATCGCTAATTCTAAACGGAGGCCTTGAGTGTGGCTGCACCTGCTTCTTTACAAAGCCCTCTAGCTCCTAAATTAATTTAATTACTGCCCTGTGTAAATAGCTTCTTGGCCTTATTTCTCCTTCTCTACACATTCAAGGTTTAATTTAATTATGGTCCTAATCACACTCTCAATGTAATTGTACTTGTTTCAAGGCAAAAACAAAAAACAAAACCAATAAAACCAAGAACAGCAAAGAATGAGCTGACCTACTGGAGGATAGAAGGTTTGTTTAGGACCGAAAGAAATTATTCTTAGGTTTAGGTTTAACTCTCTCCATCTATTAAACATTTCTACCCTAAACATTTTGATAAAATAAGTGATTCCTTGACTTTGTTTCGGTGTCGCACATTTCCCCACTGTGTATATGTGCGCATAGAAACATATTCTTTTTTTTTTTTTTTTTTGCGGTACGCGGGCCTCTCACTGTTGTGGCCTCTCTGGTTGCGGAGCACAGGCTCCGGACGTGCAGGTTCAGCAGCCATGGCTCACGGGCCTAGCCGCTCCGCGGCATGTGGGATCCTCCTGGACCGGGACACGAACCCGTGTCCCCTGCATCAGCAGGCAGACTCTCAACCACTGCGCCACCAGGGAAGCCCCCTAGAAACATATTCTTAATGCAGAATAAAACTCCAGTTTCATGCTAAACTAGAATTGTAGAAACACTTTAAAGAGATATCAGGGATGTGATTTTTAGGTTGATTATTTACATTTTATGAAGTTTCATAAATAAAAATCAAAACAAAATAAGACCAAAAGTTAAGTTGTAAAAAAAGTTTATACATAATGGAAAAGAATATGAAAAAGGATGTATATATGTATAACTTAAATCACTTTGCTGTACAGCAGAAATTAACATAACATTGTAAATCAACTATACTTCAATAAAATGTTTTAAAAGTTTATAATGACTTTTATATCCAAAGTATTAGGAAACTGACTTAACCTGAAAACCCAAAACCAAGTCTCCATTTGACAAAATGCAAAGGATATGAACACTTCATGCCAAAGGAAACACAGATAATAACATATATCTAGAAAATACTCTTCTTTATTAGTAATTAAGGAAGTGCTAATTTGTATAACATCAAGAGACCTATCTCTACCTATTAATTTAACAAACATTAGGAAATACTGCCTCTAGTCTTGGTAACTGAAGACAATCTTTCTGGAGAGCAATTTTGTAAAATATAATAATTTGTATGAAACTGTCTATACTTCAAGCTTGTAAACCAACATTTGGAACTATTGTATGAGAATATAATTTAAAAGAAAAAAATTTTAATTTCAATATAATTTTTAAAATTTATTTTAATTTATATTATTTATTTCTGGCTGTGTTGGGTCTTCCTTGCTGCTCACGGGCTTTCTCCAGTTGCGGCGAGCGGGGGCCACTCCTCACCGCGGTGGCCCCCCTCCCCCCGCTGTGGAGCATGGGCTCCAGGCACAGGGCCTCAGCAGTTGTGGCACATGGGCTCAGCAGCTGTGGCTTGCAAGCCCCAGAGCACAGGCTCAGCAGTTGTGGCGCATGGGCCGGTTGCTCTGTGGCACGTGGGATCCTCGCAGACCAGGACTTGAACCCATGTCCCCTGCACTGGCAGGTGGACTCTCAACCACTCTGCCACCAGGGAAGTCCATCAATATAAGTTAAAAGGAAAAATACTAATAGGTATACAGTACAATGTGAAAAAGTTAAAATGGACCCAAGGTAATGAATTCACTAATTACAAGTTTTCAAAAAATATAATACCTGGGGCTTCCCTGGTGGCGCAGTGGTTGAGAGTCCGCCTGCCGATGCAGGGGACACGGGTTCGTGCCCCGGTCCGGGAAGATCCCACATGACGCGGAGCGGCTGGGCCCGTGGGCCATGGCCACTGAGCCTGCGCATCCGGAGCCTGTGCTCCGCAACGGGAGAGGCCACAACGGTGAGAGGCCCGCGTACCGCAAAAAAAAAAAAAAAGAAATATATATATATATATATATATATATAATACCTGGAAGGGATTTAGGAATAATCTAAATCCTAACTAATCTAATCCTATTTTAGATTATTTAATCTAAATTTTAGATTAAATAATCTAAAATAAAATAAAACATATCACAGTAACCAAGATGCTGCAGAGTATTTTATAGTTTGGGGAACTCTTTTTGTTATTATTTATATATTTGTGCTCATTATAAAATTGTAAGATATAAAGTTAATCTCCTTTATCTATAGTGACAGAGAGCTAAACTAAATCGTATGTGCTCTGAGCTGGGGCAGAAGGTAGCCTCGAAGCCCTGTTGACGTAAGGGCAAAGCTGTCAGTTGTGGAATGAAAACTTCCAGCTTCCTCATTCTGCTCTTTTCTCTCAGGCTACTTATCGAGTCGGGAGGAGGTTGCTTCTTATTACCACTGTCCCGAGGCACCCCTGGAAGCTAAGGTGAGCCCTAGACAAGGAACCAGCTTGGGAACAGTATTGGGCAAACTCTACCCTTTTCCTTGTTTCTGTTCCATGAGGAATAAGGGTTTCAAGTGGAACAAAAACTAAGGATAATTTCCCTTTGGGAATTCGAGGACTTTTCATACGGGGAGGCCACTAATCAGTGATTATATTTAATGTCATTATAGTAGGATAATAACGTTGCATACAACTCGTATAGTGTCTGTCTCAAGGAGGCTTAAAGGACTCAGAGGTCACCCTATATTTTGCTTCTCTGCAAAAGATCATTGAAAAACAATAATTCATAAACATCAAATAATTGAAATTTTTCATTTTACCAGTAGGTCTTTTATGAATCTGTAGCTTCCTTCACTGCCCTTAAGGTCACTTAGATGGGAAGATAGAGCTTCCACGGCATACTGGATTGATGGCGGGGCCAAGTTTAAATGTTACCCTCTGCTCTGTTGTCCACTGGGTGGGGGTCAATATTTCTTAACATTAAGAGGTGCCCTATATCTGTCTTTCAGAAGAGTGTCAGGTTTCAAATCTCTGGTCAAAAGTAAATAAATAACCAGGTGAAAAAGTCCAAGGTCGTAATGATCTCTCGTGGAGGTCTGCTGAGTCACAACCAACGCGTCCTTTTTTAAGTGATTTATTTCTCTTAAGTGGCCAACATTTTCAACAACTTTTAGATATGCACATACGTAAACATATTCACTTCTTTCAATTTTGGCTTTGTACAGTCCCCACTACTTTACATAGAGTTTGTAAAAATAAGGTTTTTTTTGCTTCCCTCTCATTCATCTGATAACCTTTCTCCTGTTGCTGTTGGAACCCCTAACAAAATGAAACTTTTCTGTTCTTTACAGGATGTCATTCTAACAAGTGGCTGCAGTCAGGCTATTGAACTTTGTTTAGCTGTGCTGGCCAACCCAGGGCAAAACATCCTAGTTCCCAGACCTGGCTTCTCTCTCTACAGGACTCTGGCGGAATCTATGGGAATCGAGGTCAAACCCTACAATTTATTGGTAAATGACTTTTAAATTTTAGACACAAGAGCTCAATTACTACTTCATAAAAATATATGACCATTATCTTAGCAGAGAAAGATCTGGAAGTGGGTGGTCGAGGCCACAGACACATTTTGTTATTTACATTATATCTTTGAGTGAAGTGAGCAGTCCTACATTTTTCAGGATCATCTTAGTCTCCCCGTTTTTTCCTCCCCAGCCAGAGAAGTTTTGGGAAATTGACCTGAAACAACTGGAATCTCTGATTGATGAAAAGACAGCTTGTCTCGTTGTCAATAATCCATCAAACCCTTGTGGGTCAGTGTTCAGTAGAAGTCATCTCCAGAAAATTTTGGCAGGTGAGTCCAGCAGACTTCACTTGACAGGGGAGAAGATGGGGATGGAATCCTTCAGGTGTTTCATGGAACGAGAAAGGAGTCCTTCACTAAGTTCCAAGCCTAGGATGGAGGTGGGAGGGCTCCACTGGGGTCTCTAGTGAGTGGTGTGCCCCTGGAAAGGTAGGAATTCCTGAAAGAAGGAGAAAAAGAGGAAATACTTGCCTCTTCACCACTCCCATCATGTGGAAGAGAGGGTTTGAAATATCTAGTTAATTAAAGAGCAAATTTAGGCTCTGTACCCTGGAAGAGTATAAGAAGAGTTTATAGTTCTTAAAGAGGAAGATGAAACATACAAACATGAAGTGCAAAGTATAGTAAGCCCAGGTAAATATTAAATGCTAAGGCAATTCACATTAGAAATGATTTCAGCATGTTTCTCTTATTTGCAGTGGCTGCGAGGCAGTGTGTCCCCATCTTAGCTGATGAGATCTATGGAGACATGGTGAGTCTTGGGTAGGATGCATCACTGCCATATTCTCAATCCCAAATTATCTCATGGCACCTTTAGATGTGGCACCTAGAATAATCAGAAGCAAATCCTAATCATTTCAGTACAGCACTAATCAGTAGTATCCCTGCGCTCTAAACAGATATACAGATAACCAGCCCTTAGCCAGTTTTCCAAGATCCAAAAAGCTATACAAATCTGAAGATTTTTGGAATTCATTTGGTGGCAAAACCTGACTTGGCCTGATATAAAGCTATTTGTAAATCTTTATGTATCTCACTTATGGATCTATATAAGAGTGTAAGGAAAGGGGCGGAACAGTTACTGTGCTTGATATAAAGCTATTTGTAAATCTTTGTGTATCTCACTTATGGATCTGTATAAGAGTGTAAGGAAAGGGGCGGAACAGTTACTGTGTTTGATTAGGAGTGCTGTCCCCGATTGCCCTGCGACTGTTATATAATATATGGTACATGTGCTATATAACCTTTCTAAAATCCAAACAGTTCTACATTTTGCAACACACTTGAGCCCAGGAATTTCACATAAGGGATTATGGACCCATACCTTATTGTGAAATCTGTAATTCCAACGGTCATTCATTCCCTAGAGCCAAGGGTTATACCTATTACTGGGCTGGGGTCAGTTTCCTCATTTTAGGCTTCCTTAATCTAGACTAGATACTGGGTTAAATGTATTTGGGTGTCCCCTCTGAAGCCTCTTGAGATCCCAATCATGCTTCAGGGTAGGAATGAGCCCGTAAATCTGAGACCCTGTCCCTAGTGATATAAGGAAAATTTTGCAAGGCATGGGATTCAGAGGAAAATAAACCAGAAGACAACGGTAACAAGCACCTCTTCTCCTCAGGTGTTTTCAGATTCCAAATTTGAACCTCTAGCCACCCTCAGCAGCAACGTCCCCATCCTGTCCTGTGGAGGGCTGGCCAAGCGCTGGCTGGTTCCCGGCTGGAGGATGGGCTGGATTCTCATCCATGACCGAAGAGATATTTTTGGCAATGAGGTGAGAGCAATGTGGTGAAATCGTATGTCTAATTTAGGGGTGATTATAGACATATATTTTTCTAAATATTTATTTATTTACTTTGCATGCACAGTGGTAAGGAGGTAAGGAGTTTTTTTCTTTCTTTTTGGCCCTGTAGTTCCGTATGCCTGGAAAGACACTGGATAAAGACAGTACTAGTTATGCCTCTCCAAAACTCAGTTTTTCTGTCTTGGTGAGGAAGTTCCATCCACCTCTAATTTTAGTACCACAAAAAAGGAAACAATAGGAGTAATGATACCTAATATTGTTTGTGGGATTACAATGTGCCAGAGCTTTATGTACTTTATTTCAATTTAATTCTCCTAACAACCCTGTGAGGCCAGTATTAGTATTACCTCCATTTCACAGGTAAGAAATATGAGACACAGAGAGGTTGTATTATTTGCCCAGAGTCACACAGCCAGTGCACGGCAGAGCTGGGCTACAAACCTAGGTGGTCTGATCTAAGAATGACACTAGGCACCATCACTTCTCCAGAGATTAAAAACTTGATAGAATTGGCAGAACAAGGATCTCCACAGTGGGGATGCCTAAGAAAGGCTAAATAATGTGTTTGCTGGGGGGCTTTTTAGATCCGAGATGGGCTGGTGAAGCTGAGTCAGCGGATCCTGGGACCCTGCACCCTCGTCCAGGGAGCTCTGAAAAGCATCCTGCATCGCACCCCTCAAGAGTTCTACCACAACACTCTAAGCTTCCTCAAGGTAAGGGCAGCCCATGACTTTCCACTTTGGGAGTCAAGGAATGCCACCAGTGGAATTTGAAATAATGGGTCCTCATTTCTGGAGCAATGCTCCATTATGGGGCTTCCAAGCCAGGAGGTGGCATCAGTGTAAATATCTACCCATACATTTCTCTAACTTCTGGCAATCCACGCTGCTCCTGGCCAAAAGCTTCAAGTGGCAGAGTTTTTATCTTGTTACCCCTTATGCCAGGAGGGCAAACTTAGGTTCCCTGCCTTTGATGTGGGCTCTCCTTTTAATGACTTGGTTTTTCTTTTGCTTAACTTTTCATTCTTGATGTCTCTATCTCCTCTCGTAGTCCAATGCGGATCTCTGCTATGGGGCATTGGCTGCCATCCCTGGACTCCGGCCCATCCGCCCTTCTGGGGCCATGTACCTCATGGTGAGTATGTGGGTGGCAGGCAGTTGGTGGTGGTGGGGGAAGCCAGTCTGCAGGGCTCACGAAGACAACCACATGGGCTCCTGAGGCAGTCAGTTTAGGAACTGCCTTGTTCTGAATTGTCCCATCGATGTGGTTTAACCTCAGTGCTAAAAAAAAGAAAAAAGAAGAAAAAGAAAAAAACTCTTAAAATGACTTAATTCTTCATACAGAGACTCATTTTATATGTAGATACAGGGATGACATAAGACACAAATAAGAGGCTTTCCACACTACTGTAATTCTCACCTAGGAGAGATCTGGTTCCCTAGGAATGTTTGGGGATATATAGGAATTTTGTTTGTTTTCAGAAAGACTGTGTGGGGTGCTATTGGCATTTTGTGGGCCAGGGATGCTAAATATTTTTCAATGGGCAGGGTAGTTCCATGCAATCAAGAATAGCCTGGCCCATAATGATTATAGTGCCTTTTAAAAAATAATTAATTAATTAATGTAATTTTGGCTGCGTTGGGTCTTTGTTGCTACGTGCGGGCTTTTTCTCCAGTTGCGGTGGGCGGGGCTACTCTTCCTTGTGGTGCGCGGGCTTCTCATTGCGGAGGCTTCTCTTGTTGCGGAGCACGGGCTCCAGGCGTGCGGGCTTCAGTAGTTGTGGCTCGCAGGCTCTAGAGCACAGGCTCAGTAGTTGTGGCACACGGGCTTAATTGCTCCGCGGCATGTAGAATCTTCCCGGACTAGGGCTCGAACCCATGTCCCCTGCTTTGGCAGGTTGATTCTTAACCACTGCGCCACCAGGGAAGTCCCAATAGTGCCTTTTTTGAGAAACACTGGCATCCTATTTCCAGCTTTCATTTATCAGCATCCAAGAAGGAACCCTTCAGTAAACTAAAACAATATAAATACATCCTCTCTTCCCTATGAAAAATTCTGTGAGTTCATAAGAGCAAGAACTCTTAGTTATCAGTAGTGGAGTTCCAAGATGTTTTTTAGAGCAGTCCCTACCTTAATTTGTGGCATAGGGAGTTGGCCTGTTTTCCCTCCTGATAAATTTGCATCTCCCTGTTATTGGTATAGGTTGGAATTGAGATGGAACATTTCCCAGAATTTGAGAATGATGTGGAATTCACTGAGCAGTTAGTTGCTGAGCAATCCGTCCACTGCCTCCCGGCAACAGTGAGTGCTTACGTCTCTCAGGACACTCTCAACGGTTTCTAGAGTCTCAGGAACTCTCCCTGAGCTGGTCTTTAGCCTGACTTTCTCTCCCCCAACAAAGCATACTGTCGGCCTTCATATACTCAGGTTCCTCATCCACGGATTCAACCAACTGTGGATGGAAAAATATGAGGGGAAAAAAAATCCCAGAAAGTTCCAAAACTTGAATTTGCTGCAGACTGGCAACTATTTGCATAGCATTTACATTGTATTAGGTATTATAAGTAACCTAGAGATGATGTAAAGTACACAGGAAGACGTATGTAGATTATGCAAATACTTTGCCATTTTATACATGGGACTTGAGCATCCTCGGATTTTGGCACTCTCAAAGGTTCTGGAACCAACCCTCCATGGATACCGAGGGACTACTGTATTCTCTTTCGAAAAGATTCAAACTGATGGGTCTCATGACCTCTATTTAAAATTTGTTTCTCCCCCATCCAGGAAGAAAAATTGTGGTTGAACATTCTAGGTGAGAGGAAATCAAGCTTGTTCCACAAATTCCTTTTAAGATAAATTAACTCAGTTACCGGCTTAGCAGTCCAGTGGTGGGAATTGAGTGAAATGATAGCCTTGGGTAAATGGCATCACTGCTTTGTGCTGATTAGGGCCCCGGCCATATTAGGGTGGTCCAGTCCCTGATTCAATTGCTCTGAGAATAACAGGCTTTTGTTTTTGCAGTGCTTCGAGTACCCAAATTTCTTCCGAGTGGTAATCACAATCCCCGAAGTGATGATGCTGGAGGCCTGTAGCCGGATCCAGGAGTTCTGTGACCAGCACTACCATTGTGCTGAAGGGAGCCCGGAGGAATGTGACAAATAGGACGCAGTCCATTCTCCTGAGTGTGTGTCCCATCGGGCTGGGGAGAGCGGGACTGAGCCCTGCTGCTCCTCAGGTGCCCCTGCTGGGAGAGGGGCCTCACAAATACCACGACAAGGGCTCAGAATTGCTCCAGCTTTCCCCCAGCTGTATCCACACACACACTCTGAACCCCAGATTTCATCGCACTCTGCTCTGCTGGAGTGACTCACTAATTCATTAATCCACCCCTATGACTTCCATCAATCCATCCTCCCATATGACTTCCTCCTTTTAGCTTGAGAGTACCAGGTGAACAAAGTCACCAAGGAAACGGTAGAGACAGGAAAATTAAGAACTCAGGATTAGAGAATCAAAAGATTGAGGGAAGTTGTGCCCCCAACCATTTCCTCTTACTCTAAGTAAGAACACATTCTCTTCAATCAGGTCTGAAGCCCAACTCTGTTACCGGCTCACTTCAGGTATACATCACTGTATGCAATAATGCTATAATGAAAGAAGTTGGGGACACATGTATTTGGTTACTTCTAAACACATTAGGAAAGCTTGCCAATTTGAAGGATCACTTACAGAAACTTTTCGTTGATTTTTTTTTTTTTGTAGAGAATTATTTTGTGATACAAAGAAATTTAATTGATAGAGTTTCTAAATGTAGATATATGTGTATCAGGCTTTCTTAAAATGGCGGCACATCTGTACTAAAAAAAGGAGGAATCAGAGGACCTTCCAGGAACGCTGCTGTGTAAGGGCCAGAATTTTCTTCACTCGTCACTGTTATAGAATTATTATTACTTTTGCTGTAACATTGATATTGATTTATTGATATATATGTTATATTATCTTTTCATATGTTTTCTAAGAAACATTTATATTGAAAAGATCTTTTATTTTGCCAAGGGCATAAATTATTGTTTTCCTTTTTCTTTTTTTTAAAATAAATTTTACTAAGTATTCTCTTCTGTGATGTCATTTTTCTCCTCTGTGGGGAATTTCTATCCCCAGGTGCTACTTATTGCTCAGTCTGATTGATTTATTACCCACTAGGTTTCATTTATTTCTTTGTAGATGTACTGACATTTGGAGTCACTTAAGAAACACTATTCCTAAAATATTTTATTTGGGAGCTCAACTTCTTGCTTGTACTTACAAACAAGACAAACTAAGAAGCAACATTATAAACACCTGGCCTCTGACTTCACACTTTCAACTTTTGGGATCCCCACTCTCCAATTTCCTACACTTGTCTAGATCTACTAACCACTCACTGGGTAACAAGTTGAACTGGTTCAGCTAATCAAGAGAATGAGGTGTGTCCGGTGTGCTCATCTTTCTGTATGAGCTTTTTGTCTGCAAATCCTCTTAAGCACAGTTGCCTAATTTTTTCCTAACCATTTCCCTTGGAGGAGGGAGCCTGAAGTTATTTTGCAAGGTTAGGGGCAGGAATATACCATAATCAATCTGAGAATTCTTCACTAAGGGATGTTTTCCTTATCTAGAATAGGAACTTCAAGTCTCAACTCTGCCAACCACACCCAATTAATTTCCTTTACAAAAATAAACATCAAACATCCCCTTCCCATCTATGTCGGACTTCGGTGAACTAAAATTTACCCTTCAATTTTTTTCAGCAAAACCAAGAGGAATATACAATGATTGAGATGAAAAACATTTGTTTCCTGTATGCCACTCCTGCCGATTTTTCGAAAATTCCTGGCTCCTCTTTTCCTGTACCTCTGGCCCCAACTCCCAAGGATATCTGTCCAGAGATAAACAGGAAGACTTAGTGGTTTACACAAAACGTTTTATCTTCACACGTATGTATAATTCTATCCAGCATTACTGAATCTAGACAGACTTCTTAAATTTCCAAATTTCCTTGATATCTACCATTTTGGTAAGGGAGTCAAATGAAAATTCAAAGATTTAAAAAACAAAACGGGACTTCCCTGGTGGCGCAGTGGTTAAGAATCCACCTGCCAATTCAGGGAACATGGGTTCCAGCCCTGGTCCAGGAAGATCCCTCATGCCGCAGAGCAACTAAGCCCATGCACCACAACTACTGAGCCTGTGATCTAGGGGCCATGCCCTAGAGCCCACGAGCCACAACTACTGAAGTCCACCCGCCTAGAGCCCGTGCTCCGCAACAAGAGAAGCCACAGCATGAGAAGCACGTGCACCACAGTGAAGGGTAGCCCCTGCTCACCACAACTGGAGAAAGCCCCTGTGCAGCAACAAAGACCCAATGCAGCCAAAAATATATAAATAAATAATTTTAAAAAATAAAATAAACAAAACAAAAATACATGCACATTGGACATATTTCAAACGATGCAAAAAAATAAAAAAACCCACTCATGTCAGTCCTTCAGCACCTTTTCTTCTCCCCTGAGGTAATCACAGTAGCAGTTGCTGATCCATTCTTTGACATTATTCTGTGTACACATAAATGTTTTTGCGTGTGAATTTTTCTTTTTTTTTTTTTTTTTTTCCTTTCTTCAAAGTAACTATTACTCAACTTTTTAATTCAGCTTCTGTGGAAGTCTAAGGAGGGATGACATTTCTGTCCATCATGTCCTGGGTGATTCTGAATAAAAAAGGGACCCCCTGGTCGGGGCTGCTTCCAAACAAGATTAAAATTCCCAAGAGACAATTCCCAGCTGCTTCGCGGATGGCGGCAGCAGGATGGCGGCTTCCGAGCGTCCCAGGATAAAACAAAGGATGCTTTAAAAGGTCGGAGACAAGGGCTCGCAGCTGTGAATTCACCTTTCTGTCTAACCTACGGGATAACTGGCGAGTTACCACTGACCCGGTACCACACACCGTCCCACTCTAGTCCCTAGCAGTCACCAACGACGCAACCCTGCTCTGGGTGACCGTGTTGGAAGAGGAGGGGGTCGGGGGATGGAGCGGTGGGGGAGTTGGGGTGGGGTGGAGCGGGGGAAAGAACCCACGGCTGCGCAGGCACAAATGCTAATGAGGGCGGTGCACTACTCAGGGCGCATGCGCAGTCACGGGACTAGGAGACGCCGCAGACCGTGAGGCGCCGGCGAGGTCGCGTATCTCTAGTGGGAGCGACTACCTTTTCTCCGGATGTTCGGTTTTGTTTCCTCCTTCAGCCTATTTCTCGGACCCGCGCCTTTTTGAGAGAGTCCCTTCCTCCTTTGCCCCCTTTTCGGGCCACATCAGGCGGGAGGCTTCCAGAAAGTCGACAAGTCATCTTTAGGTATTGTAAACACCTGTTAACCTTTTCCTAGCTGTGGGCGGGTGCCAGTAAGTCCCATAAGTTGTGAAACAGAAGCAGAAGTTCCCAGGAGCTGTTGTCAGTTTTCAAAAGTATCCCTGGAAATTTTCTTAGAAGAATCGTATCCTTCACGGTCCCGAGTGCATGGCATATATGTTTGGATTTCTGCCGAGCCAGAAAGGTGACTCCTCTGCTGTGCTTCACGCACACCACACTTTACTGTGCAGGAGGGCCTGTATTTTAAGTACTCTAAAGGTCGAAGTATTGAATCTGTTGGAGAAGTGAATCCCCGGTACATCTTATTCATACTCTTATTTACTTTAAACAGTTCGTGTGTTTACAAACGGGTTTCATAATGATGTCATAGAAACCGCACATCCGGATGCTCTCTATGGGTCAGATTGTTGCAGAGCACCTTCCAAAGAAAGTCACTTTCTGACACTCTAATTGAGGTGTGTTATGTAGGAAGCAGGTGATGCTAATTCTGCGAAGAAAACAGTCTGCAAACTAGCAAGTGTGTCTTAATTTTTGTCAGTGTTTCAAGCATAGAAAAGAATTCTTGCTCCTTGAGACATTTACTCATTTGAAAATTGAAATGCAAAGTACATTATGAAATTCAAAGTACGTTATCCCGGGCTTCCCTGGTGGCGCAGTGGTTGAGAGTCCGCCTGCCGAGGCAGGGGACACGGGTTCGTGCCCCGGTCCGGGAAGATCCCACATGCCTCGGAGCGGCTGGGCCCGTGAGCCATGGCCGCTGAGCCTGCGCGTCCGGAGCCTGTGCTCCGCAACGGGAGAGGCCACAACGGTGAAAGGCCTGCGTACCGCAAAAAAAAAAAAAAAAAAAAAAAAAAAAGTACGTTATCCCGTGTTTAAAAAATAAAGCCGCAGGGAGTTCTTGCTTTGTCAGCACATATACTAAAATTGGAACAATACAGAGAAGACGAGCATAGTACTAGCAATCCAAATACAACAGCCCATTAAAAAGATTATGTACCATGACCAAGTGGGATTTTTTGTTTTATAAATTTATTTATTTTTGTCTGCGTTGGGTCTTCATTGCTGCGTGCGGGCTTCTCATTGCAGTGGTTTCTTTTGTTGTGGTTCATGGGCCCTAAGTGCGTAGGCTTCTGTAGTTGTGGCAGGCAGGCTCAGTAGTTGTGGCTCACGGGCTCTAGGGCGCAGGCTCAGTAGCTGTGGCGCACGGGCTCAGTTGCTCCGCGGCATGTGGGATCTTCCCGGACTAGGGCTACAAACCTGTGTCCCTTGCATTGGCAGGCAGATTCTTAACCACTGCGCCACCAGGGAAGCCCCGACCAAGTGGGATTTATTTATGGAATATGGGAATGGTTCACCAAATGAAAAAACAGTCAGTGTAATACACCTCAATAACAGAATGAAGGACAAAAACGACCTGGTCATCTCAGTGATGCTAACAAAACATTTGGGAGGTCTGAGGTCTTCTGCCAGCGTTCAGTAGGTGTTCTGTAGGAGTTGTTCCACATGTAGATGTATTTCTGATGTATCTGTGGGGAGAAAGGTGATCTCCGCATCTTACTCTTCCGCCATCTTGAAGCTCCTCCGAGATTTCTTTCTTTTTAATTCATCCTTTCATTCAAGCTTAGCACTTGAAGGGTCCTGACTTCATGCAGAGTTTAAATTACAACTCCCTGCCTTACATGGGCCTAAGGTTTCCTCTCTAGTCTTAAAATCCAAACCTCTTGGTTACTGAGGTAGCACCAGCATAACCATAATCTTTTTTCCTCGTTTTCAGTTCCCTCATTATTTGTGCTCCTCGGGAGTTACCCTTACCCTCTTGCAAAGTTAGCTCCGAATCTGAAAAAGTGTATGTTAGATTTTATCTAATATATCTAGGTGTTTTGAAGCACACACATTTTCGCATTATCTAGTTTGTGATATTGCTATAGAAATTCCCATACTTTTAGCTCCCTCCAGCCTGATGCTTTCTCTTTCCATTCGTTCCCCCTGGAATTCTTCTTCCATGGCAGATTAAAATTCCCTGCCATTCCCAAATTGTTGAGCATAGTTCCTTCACGTCTTTGCTTTAACCATACTTGGCTGTTCCCCCAAAGATACTGCCACCCCTACAGCCAGCTTGAAATTGCTTTTATTTCACCTAGTCTAGAAATCTAACTTACTGTCCTTTCAGGATTTCTAGTCTCTCAGAGTCATGCAATAACCATCCTTTAAAATATAGGCTATAACACAACATTTTAAACCAACTATACTCCAATAAAAATTTTAAAAGTAAATAAAATATAAGCTATATTACTTTATACCCTTTCTGTACACTCTCCTTTATTTACTTAGGGCCTTGACATATGGGAAATTTCAGTATTTCTTTGGATAACCCAACCAACACCTATAACGGCCTCCTGCCTATCTCGAACTTGAGGAGCTATATGTAAATCTTACTGCATTATGGCCACCCACTCCCACAGACACACCTTGTTCTTTTTTTTAAATAATAAATTTATTTATTTATTTATTTTTGGCTGCATTGGGTCTTCGTTGCTGCGTGCAGGCTTTCTCTAGTTGTGGAGAGCGGGGGCTACCCTTTGTTGTGGTGCATGGGCTTCTCATTGCAGCGGCTTCTCTTGTTGCAGAGCACAGGCTCTAGGTGCATGGGCTTCAGTAGTTGTGGCTCAAGGGCTCTAGAGTGCAGTCTCAGTAGTTGTGGCACACGGGCTTAGTTGCTCCGCGGCATGTGGGATCTTCCCGGACCAGGGCTCGAACTCATGTCCCCTGCACTGGCAGGCGGATTCTTAACCACTGCGCCACCAGGGAGGTCCCTACTCCTTGTTCTTTATCATGATCTTGAACTAGACTATTTTAGGAATCTTAAATCCTGATGTATAATTAACTCACTACAATCTTCTTCCCCTCCAACTGAATCACAATTTACACCTAGACATTATTCAACCCTCTGATCTCTCCACACTTTCCTCCTAAGTCCGTCAACTCCCCTGTATTGTTACTCTTCTCTTTCTTTCCAACATATACCCCATGGTGCAATACATACCCACATTCTTGCCAGCCACTTGAACTTAGCTTCCTTATCTTTGTGTAGCATCTACTGTGGAAAGTCTCTACCTGAGATTAATCTAACCCTGAACTCTCCATTTCTATACCTAAAAAAAGAAAGAAAGAAAGAAAAAAGGTAAATTGGTGCTATTGGTGCATGGTGTCCAGCCTCACTGAAAATCCTTTTACAAATACTGGACCAGTGCCGCCTTAGAAGCCTTGAGTTGAAGTTGGCAGAGCACATAATGGAAGGAGCCCAAGTACCTGCATTACTGCTTAGAGAAGAGCCATTTACTGAACATGTTGGGCTTTATCTGTGCAAGAAAGAAACTTCAGTTGTGTTTGAGCCATCAAACATTTGAGGATTTGTTATAACAGCTTCCATTGCCTTAACTAATGCAATGAGATACCATTTCAAAATTTTAATTTTCATCAGTAATAAGAGAAAATTTTATTTAGGAGCAGTAATGTAAAATTTAATCCCTCTGTTTTAAAATACATCATCAATGATACAATTAAAAATAGCACATGCTTTGGAGGCATTTCTCCAGAAAAGATACTCAGTGGCCAATAAGCTCATGAAAAGATGTTTGACGTTGTTGATCGTTAAGGAAATGCAAGTCAAATCCACAATGAGATACCACTGCACACCCACTAAGATGGCTATGATAAACAGACAAATGGTAAAATAACGTGTTGGCAAGGCTATGGATAATTAGGAACTCTCACATGCAGCTTGTGGGACTGTAAAACGGTACAGCTGCTGTGGAAAACGGTCTGTTGATTCCTCAAAAAGAGAAACAGAATTGTTAGCAATTCTACTTCTACATTTATATCCCAAATAATTGAAAATAGGAGTCCAAACAAAAACTTGTTCATGAATATTCTTGGCAGCACTGTTTACAATAGCCATAAGGTGGAAACAACCCAAATGTCCATTAATGGATGACCAGAGAAACAAATTATGATGTATACACAAAATGGGATATTATTTAGCCATAAAAATGGATGAAGTGTTGATACTGTTACAACTTGGATGAACCTTGAAAATATTATACTAAGTGAAAAAAGCCAGACACAAAAGGTCACATATTGTGTGATTCCTTCTATATGGAATATCGAGAATAGGCAAATCCATAGCGATAGAAAGCAGATTGTCAGGGGCTGGCGATAGGAGGCTAGCGAGTGATTACTTAATGGATATGGGGTCTTCTTCTAGAGCGATGAAAAAGTTTTGAAACTAAAAAGAGGTGGTTGTACAACATCATGAATACACTAAATTTCACTGAAATATACAGTTTAAAATGGTTAATTGTATGTTTTGTGAATTTCACCTCAGAAAACAGAAAACTACCATGAAACTAAAACGGAAAAAAAAAAAGTTAACCCCCCGGTATTCCTCGTGACCAGAGATGAACACTGTTACCACTTTGTTGTGCTGAATTCCCTTCCAGACTTTTTTTTTTTAACATCTTTATTGGGGTATAATTGCTTTACAATGGTGTGTTAGTTTCTGCTTTATAACAAAGTGAATCAGTCATACATAAACATATGTTTCCATATGTCTTCTCTCTTGTGTCTCCCTCCCTCCCACCAGACTTTTTTTTAATGTGTACTAAACACACTGATTTGTAAAACATGTTATTTTATTTAATAGACCATCCATCTTCAAGATTTAAAACATAGCACACAATGGTGATGGAAATTGTCTGTATCTTGACTGTATCAGTGTTAATATCCTGGTTGCGATATTGTATTATATGTCTGCAAAATGTTATCTTTGGGGGTGGGAGCACTAAAATCAGTTTCATTAGAAAATATAAAATATGAAACATATTGGAAAATAACATTTTTCCATATTTTAAAATTTAATTTTTTGAATAGGTGATACAGTCGCAAGGTTCAGAAAATTTTAAGTAAAGAGTCATAATAAGTTTCGTCCTTATTTATCATCTCTGCAATCCACCCTGCCTTATCCCCTATGGGGTCACTGTTTTTAGTGTCCCGTGTATCCTTCCACACTTTCTCTAGGCATATACAAGTAAATTGTAATACAGATTTATATTCCCCATTAGTACAAAAGATAGCATAAAATCACAGTTTTGTATTTTTCTTTCACAGTGTATGTATATTGGGGAATTGGGGAGCTTTCCATATATGAACACAGAGAAATACCTCTCTCTGTCTCTCTCCACCTCTCTCTCTCTCTCTCTCTCTCTCTCTCTCTCTCTCTCTCTCTCCTGCTACATAGTATTCCAACGTATGGTTATGCCATAATTTTTGCCCCCAAATGTTGCCTATCACTAAGGCATTGGTTAGTCAACTAATTAATTGCTTAATAAATAAATTATGGGGGCTTCCCTGGTGGCGTAGTGGTTGAGAGTCCGCCTGCCGATGCAGGGGACACGGGTTCGTGCCCTGGTCCGGGAGGATCCCACATGCCGCAGAGCGGCTGGGCCCGTGAGCCATGGCCGCTGAGCCTGCACGTCTGGAGCCTGTGCTCCACAACGGGAGAGGCCACAACAGTGAGAGGCCCGTGTACCGCAAAAAAAAACAACAAAAAAATAAATTATGGTATAGTTGGAAGGACACTGGGAGAAAAGCCCAGCAGCAGAGCACCTTCCCCCAGGAAGCAGTGGCAGAAGACATGGGGGCTGCCAGCAGAGGCTTGCCTAGAGGGTGAATAGTAGAGCCCACCAGGTAGAGAAACGCATGAGCCATCCTCCAAAAATAGTGAAGGTGACCCCACTGCTGGCAGGAACACATTGCTTCTAGAAGCAGTGAGAGTGACACTGAGGTTCTCTCCCAACACACACTTCTCGCTCAGGCTTGTGACTCAGCCCCCCTACTGCTCCCTTCCAATATTTCTGCATCAAAGCCTTCCCTTTAAGAATCAGAGGTTCCCATTGATTAAATCCTCCCTTTCTGAGGCCACCTTATCCATGCTTCAGTAGCCATAAGTTGATGACTCCCAAATGTACATCTCTAGTCTAGACTTCTCTTCTGAACTTCAGAGTTGCACGTCCAGCTGCCTTCTTGCATCTCCACTTGGAGGTCTCAAAAGCATCACCAATTCTTCATTTCCAAGATATGACTCATGTTACATCTTCCCATATCTGGCCTTCTTCCAAGTGCTCCTTCTCTCAGAGAATGGCATCTCCATCCAACTGCACAAGCTACAAACCTAAGACATCTTCAATACCTCCTTTTCCTGCATTTCTCCATATCCAGTCTGCCCAAATATCCCCTTCCATCTCCACTGCTCATTCTAATACAAGTAACCACAGGTTACCACAATCTCTTAACTGGTACGTTGCAGCAAAAGTGTTTCTTTTTTTTTTTTTTAAACTTGAAATCTCATGTTGTCACTTGCTTAAACCCTTTAGTAACTTTCCATTGCTTTTAAAATTGAACAGAATTCCTAGCATGGCCTTTAAGGTCCTACATGGTCAGACCCTGCCTACTTTCCTCCATTCTTACCTTGCACCACACACCTGCCGGCTCTTGGGCCTCTCCTACTGCAAGGTCATGCTCCCTCCTGCCATAGGTCTTTTGCTCACACACTTTTCCTTCTGTCTGTATCATTAACTTCTATTCAGTCTTTAAAGCACAACTCATAGAAGTCTTCTGCTGACCCTCTGCTTTGGTCAGCTTCCTTTTCTTCATTGCTCTGATCTCCTTTTGTTATATATGTATATATATATTCCTTTGAGTGTTTCCAACATTTGATCAACATCTGTCTCCTCCACTAGGCTGTAAGCAACCTG
Source organism: Grampus griseus (assembly GCF_964374135.1). Taxonomy (NCBI): domain Eukaryota; kingdom Metazoa; phylum Chordata; class Mammalia; order Artiodactyla; family Delphinidae; genus Grampus; species Grampus griseus. The sequence continues at coordinate 44,271,368 of NC_139013.1, forward strand.
AGTCTAGGGACTGCCTGTTTTTGCTTATCATTGTCACACAGAAATTAAATTTTGAATAAATGAACGACTGCTTGCGGCATAGCAATGCACCCTTACCATCTCCTTGGAGACACAGCCCTATCTCTTGCTGCCTGGGGATGCTGCAGAAGAAGAAGCATCCACCAGCCAGGAGCTTGTGCTTTGGAGTCAGGGAGATCTGAGCCTGTTTTGGCGCTGCCATTTACCAGCTGTGGATTCTTGAGCAAGTCCCTTTATCTCTCTGAACTTAAGTTTCCCAGTCTCTACAAGAGGGTTACCACTTACCTCATAAGGTTATTGTTGTTGTTTTAGTCACACCCAGTACATTTAATATATATTTTTTAAAGAATCATCTTGGGGACTTCCGTGGTGGTCCAGTGGTTAAGACTCCGTGCTCCCAATGCAGAGGCCCAGGTTCAATCCCTGGTCAGGGAACTAAGATCCCACATACCACAACTAAGCCCGCGCGCTACAACCGGAGAAGCCCACGCACCGCAACGAAGAGCCCTCACGCTGCCACAACAGACCCATTGCAGCCAAAATAAATAAATAAATAAATTTATTTATTAAGATAAAAAGTCATTGTGGGGACAACTAGAAACTTGGAAAATGGACAGTGTATTAGATGATTCTTTTTTTTTTTTTTGGCCACACCACATGCATGCCGGATCTTAGTTCCTTGACCAGGGATCGAACCTGTGCCCCCTGCATTGGAAGCACGGAGTCTTAACCACTGGACCACTGGGGAAGTCCCCACAATGACTTTTTTGAATCTAGGATCCAATCAAAGTTCACCCATTGCATTTAGATGTCATACCTCTTTAGTCTCCTTTAATTTAAAGCACTTCACCTTACTTTTTAAATCTTTTTCTGTCATGATGTTGGCACTTTGGAAGAGTCCAGGCCCATTGTCTGGTAGAATGTCCTCTGTTCAGCGTTTGCTGCCTCCTGTTTAGATTCAGGTGAGACAGTTTTGGTGAGAGGACCGCATCAACGAGGATGTGTACTTCCCCATACTCTCCACCTGGGGGCATACAGTACCATTTTGTCCCAGGATTGGTGATGCTAAATTCAATCACTTGGTTAAGGTGGTGTTACCTAACACAGCTGTGATGGGGGATTAAATGAAGGAATGTACCTAAGGGGTCTGGTCCATAAACCTTAGTTCTTCCGCATTCCCCTTCAGCTTTCACTTTGCGGCAGATGCACAACCTTCTTTTTTTTTTAAAAGATTTTTTGATGTGGACCATTTTTAAAGTCGTTATTGAATTTGTTACAGTAATGCTTCTAGGGGCTTTCCTGGTGGCTCAGTGGTTAAGAATCCGCCTGCCAATGCAGGGGACATGGGTTTGAGCCCTGGTCTGGGGAAGATCCCACATGCCACGGAGCAGCTAAGCCTATGCACCACAACTACTGAGCCTGTGCTCTAGAGCCCACAAGCCACAACTACTGAGCCCATGAGCCACAACTACTGGAGCCTGCGTGCCTAGAGCCCGTGGTCTGCAGCAAGAGAAGCCACCACAGTGAGAAGCCCGCGTACCGCAATGAAGAATAACGCCTGCTCGCTGCAATTAGAGAAAGCCCTCGTGCAGCAATGAAGACCCAACACAGCCAAACAAATAAATAATAAATAAATAAATTCTTAAAAAAAAAATAATGCTTCTGTTTTAGGTTTTAGTTTCTTGGCCCTGACGCATGTGGGATCTTAGCTCCCTGACCAGGGATCAAACCCACACCCCCTGCATTGGAAGGTGAAGTCTTAACCACTGGGCTGCCAGGGAAGTCCCAAGATATACAACATTCTTGACTACACTTTCTCACCACAAGTGCCTCTTGGTGGGACTGGTAGTTATCACTAATTTGAGACTACTTTTTTTAAAATTAATTAATTTTTATTTATTTGGTTGCGCTGGGTCTTAGTTACAGCACGTGGGCTCCTTAGTTGTGGCATGCGAACTTTTAGTTGCGGCATGCATGTGGGACCTAGTTCCCTGACCAGGAATCAAACCTGAGCCCCCTGCATTGTGAGTGCAGAGTCTTACCCACTGTGCCACCAGGGAAGTCCCAAACTTGAGACTACTTTTTAAAAAAATATTTTATTATGAAACTTTCAGGGGACTTCCCTGGTGGTTCATTGGTTAAGACTCTGCACTCCCAATGCAGAGGGCAAGCGTTCAATCCCTGGTCGGGGAACTAAGATCCCTCATGCCACTCGGCATGGCCAAAAAAAAAAAAAAAAAAAAAAGATAAACAGTGTGAATAAAATACAATTAAAATTTTTATTATGAAACTTTCAAATATACGTAAAAGTAGAGAGAGTAGTTTAATGAATCTCAATGTATTCATCACCCAGTTCAAAACAATTATCACTATTTTACCAGTAAGCTTTGTAATTACTTTTGAGTTTTATCCTTTGAGCCTCTTCTTTTCTTTCCCTAATACACAGGTCTTTGAATTCTACAGGGGACATTTGGGAAAACTTTTCACTTATGAATTTTCCTTGTTCCATTGGTCCAGCTTGCAGGTAAGTGCTAATGATAAATGCATGCTGTTGGAGATAGTAGGTACTGGTTCAGCATGTCCAGAAGTGCTGCGGCACTTCTCAGACTGCACACCAGTCACCTGGGGGTCATGTGAAATTACAAATTCGGACTACATAGCTCTGGAATGGGGTCTGAAATTCTGCATTTCCAAACAGACTTCTAGGTAATGCCAGTGGTGCTTGTCTGAGAAAAAGCTTTGAGCAGGGAAGTGTTCTTAGAAGGTAAAACCTTGATATTTTGGATACAGACGATAAGAAACATCTGATAAGAAAGAAAGAAGCTAAGTAATGCCTGAGGTTCCTTCCAGCACTTAAATTCTTTGAGTCTTTTTTCCTAGCCTCTAGCAATTGCAGAAGTAACTAAGCACAATGACTTCACTCCTACTTCTAGGAAGAAGCAAGCTTGAATTAAAGACGTGAAACCCCTGCATAAAATTGCAGAACGTTTGTTCCAGTTCCTCCTATATAATCAACAATCCTAGTGTCGAGTTCGAGGCAATGGAAGCACTGCCCAGACTGTCACACAGATTTTTCCTTACCTTTTAAAATATTTGTTTCTGTAGGCAGGCAGATGTATAGTTAAAGCACGGATGAACCAGTCTGTGGAGGTGTGACCCAAGAATTTTTAATTCTCTAAGCACTGAGGTGACAGTTCGTTATAGTCCCGAGAAATGAGAGGAGTGGTTAGAAAGTTCCAAAATATTTGCTCATGCTTTCACCTTAGATTATCATGTTGGTGTGGAATTTGGTCAATCAGCCACCACATATTAAGCATCTACTATGTGGACAAACAAGACAGAAACATCCTAGTGGTAGAGGAGACAGAAAATAAACATGCAAACAAATAACTAAGACAATTTCAGATACTGAGACATGTTCTAAAGAATTGAAACAGACCCTGCTTTTCCTTGTTTCAGGCTTTACCTCCTTTTTTTTTCTTTCTCCTTTCCTTTCCTTTTTTTCCCCTTTCTGTCAGTCCTTCCCATGAACTTAATTAGCATTAGAGATGATTGAGAAGGCTTACAAAGATAGCTCTCAAAAGAACCCTTTCAACTGCTACCAAAATAAGACTACACCAGCAATTACAAGAAAGAGGCAGGAATATCCCAATATATCCCACCCTTTTAAACTGCAGTGTTTTGCAGCACTTACAGATAAAGAAAATTGCAGCTTGGGACAATACCATAACCATATACCCCTTTCTGCTCTTGCCTTATAAAAACTCCAGTTCTGCTTCAGCTCAAGGAGTTAGCTAATTTTGAGGTGCTACCTGACACGCATCAGCTGAATATCTGAATTACTTTATTTTTTAGTTCCTTGACAGAATATAAAAGAGACCATTTTAAGGGGGAGAGACTGCTTTACTTGGGATGGTCAGGGAAAATGTCTCTGAGGAGGATTCATTTGAATCGAAAGTAAATAATAATAAGGTCAGCTTGAGATAATTCGGGGTAGAATGTTCTAAGCAGGAACCACACATACAAAGTCCAGGAAATTTGGTAGAAAGTGGAGAACATGGATGCAGGTGAGTGAATGAGGAGAGAAGGGCCACGTGGGTTGGAAACCCCTGGAGGTTTCTGTTTTGTTTGTTTTAACAGCTTTATTAAGACATAATTCAGAGAATTCCCTGGCGGTCCAGTGGTTGGGACTCCGCACTTTCACTGCCAAGGGCCCAGGTTCAATCCCTGGTTAGGGAACTAGGATCCCGCAAGCTGCACGGCGAAAAAAAAAGACATAATTCATATACGATTCACCCATTTAAAGTGTACAATTCAACGTTTTTTAATATGTTCACGGAATTGTGCAACCATCACCACCATCAAGTTTAGAACATTTTCATCACCCCCAAAAGAAATCCCATAGCCATTAATATTCACTTTCTACCTTCACACCCCGCTCTCACCCCCAGCCCTAGGCAACTACTAATATATTTTCTGTCTGTATGAATATGCCTATTCTGGCCATTTCATGTAAATGGAATAATACAATATATAGTCTTCTGTGACTGACTTTTTTCACTTAGCATAATGTTTATCCATTTTTATGGATAAAACATCCATAAGGTTTATCCATGTTGTAGCATGTATCAGTACTTCATTCCTTTTTATGCAGAATAGTATTACACTGTATAAATATGCTACTTGTGTTTATCCATTCATTAGTTGATGAACATTTGGGTTGTTTCCACTTTTTGGCTATTATGAATAATGTTGCTATGAACATTCACATACAAGATTTTGTATGCAAGTGTGGGTAAAAGGTTGTATTTCTCTTGGGCATGTAACTAGGAGTGAGATTGCTATTTCATATGGTGACTCTATGTTTAACCTTTTGAGGAATGGCCGAACATTTATTATCTTTTTATTTCAGCAATCTTAGTGGGTATCTCATTGTGTTTTCTTAGGTACTGTTTTTTTTTTACAGTTTTATTGAGATATAATTGACATACAGCACTGTATAATTTTTATTTATTTAAATTGAAGTATAGTTGATTTACAGTGTTGTGTTAGTTTCACGTGTACAGCAAAGTGATTCAGTTACACATATATACATTTAAATTAGGTTATTTATCTTTTTATTGTTGAAGTGTAACAGTTCTTCATATATTCCAGATACAAGTTCCTTATCAGATATATGATTTGCACATATTTTCTCCCATTCTGCAGGTTGTCTTTTCACTTTCTTGATGGTGTCCTTTGAAACACAAAAGTTTTTAATTTTAATTAAGTTCAACATCTCTTTTTTCATTAGTTGCATGTGCTTTTAATGTCAAACCCTAGAAACCACTGCCTAACCAAGAGTCATGAAGACTTACTTCTATATTTTCTTCTCAGAGTTTTATAGTCTTAGCTCTTACATAAGAGGCCTATGATAATAGATAATAGTTAATTTTTGTATATGGTGTGAGGTAGAGATCCAACTTCATTCTCTTATATATGGATATCAAATTGTCCTAGCACCATTTGTTGAAAAAACTATTCTTTCCTGGTGGCACAGTGGTTAAGAATCCACCTGCCAGTGCAGAGGACGTGGGTTTGAGCCCTGGTCCAGGAAGATCCCACATGCCGCAGAGCAACTAAGCCCATGCTCCACAACTACTGAGCCTGTGCTCTAGAGCCTGCAAGCCACAACTACTGAAGCCCGTCTAGAGCCCGTGCCCTGCAACAAGAGAAGCCACCGCGGTGAGAAGCACACGCACCACAAGCAGAGTAGCCCCTGCTCGCCGCAACTAGAGGAAGCCCACGCACAGCATCGAAGACCCAATGCAGCCAAAAATAAATAAATAAAAATAAGTACATTTATAAAAAACAAAAAGAAAAACACTATTCTTTCCTCATTGAATCATCTTGGCACCCTTTGAAAGATCATTTGACCATTTATGCATGGCTTGATTGATCTATTCCATTGATCTATTTGTATGTCTTCATACTACTACTACATTGCCTTTTTTTTAAAAATAAATTTATTTACTTATTTTTCGGCTGCGTTGGGTCTTCGACGCTGTGCACGGGCTTTCTCTAGTAGCGGTGAGCAGGGACTACTCTTTGTTGCGGTGTGTGTGCTTCTCACTGCGGTGGCTTCTCTTTGTTGTGGAGCACAGGCTCTAGGCACACGGGCTGCAGTAGTTGTGGCTCATGGGCTCTAGAGCACAGGCTCAGTAGTTGTGGTGCACGGGCTTATTTGCTCCGTGGCACATGGGATCTTCCCGGACCAGGATTCGAACCCATGTCCCCTGCATTGGCAGGCGGATTCTTAACCACTGCCCCACCAAGGAAGTCCCCACATTCTCTTAATTTCTGTAGCTCTGTAGTAAATTTTGAAATCAGAACTTTGTTTTTTCCCACAGTATTTTAGTATCAGCTTGTCAGTTTCTGCAAAAAAAGCCACCTGGGATTTTGATAGGGATTACATTGAATGTGTAGGTCAGCTCGGGGAGTATTACCCTTTTAGCAGTATTAAGTCTTCTTCTCTATGAACATAGGCTATTTTTCCATTTATTCAGATCTTTTTATTTCTTTCAACAGTTTTTTATACTTTTCAATATACAGGTTTTACATTTCTTTTGTTAAATTTATTACTAAGTACTTTATTTTTGATGCTATTGTAAATTAAATTGTTTTTTGATTTCATTTTTGAATTGTTTGCTAGTATGTAGAAGTAGAATTGGTGTTTGTTTATTCATCTTGTATCCTGCAACCTTGCTAAACTCCTCTATTAGTTCTAATATTTTTTTAGTGGATTCCTTAGGATTTTCTATATATAAGATAATGTTATCTGCAAATAAAGATCATTTTACTTCTTCCTTTTCGATCTGTATGCCATTTCTTTCTTGCTCAATTGCCCTGGATAGAATCTCCAATATATTATTGAATAAAAGGGTGAGAATGGACATCTTTGTCTTGTTCCTGGTCTTGTGGGGGGAAGTATTCATTTCTTCACCATTATGATATTAGCTGTGAGTTTTTTATAGATGTCCTTTGTTTCAGTTTAAGGAAGTTCCCTTCTATTCTTAGGTTACTGAGTATTTTTAATCATGAAACGTTTTTGGATTTTTGTCAAATGCTTTTTTTTTTTTCTTGCACCTATTGAGATGATCAAATGGTTTTTGTCCTTTATTCTATTAATGTGGTGCATTAAATTAATTGATTTTCCAATGTAAAATCAACCTTGCATTCCTAGGATAATTCCCACTTAGTTATGGTGTATAATTCTCTTTATATACTACTGCATTCAGTTGACTAGTATTTGTTGAGGCTTTTGCATCCATATTCATAAGAGATATTGGTATGTAGGTTTTTTTGGTAACATGTCTTTCTGGTTTTTGTATCAGAGTAAACTGGCTTCATAGAACGAATTGAGAAGTGTTTCCTCCTCTCCTATATTTTGGAAGAGTTTGAGAGGATTCATATTAATTCTTTAAATGTTTCATGAAATTCACCAGTAAAGTCATCTGGGCTTGGGATTTTCTTTGGGGGAAGTTTAAATTACTAATCCAATCTCTTTACTAGTTATAGGCCTTTCCAGACTTTCTGTTTCTTCTTTAGTTGATTCTGGTAGTTTGTGTCTTCCTAGGACTTTGTCCATTTCGTTTGTTATATAATTTGTTGGCATATGTTTCTTCATGGTATTCTCTTATAATTCTTTTTTTTCCTGTAAGGTCAGTAGTAATGTCCCCTCTTTCATTTCTGATTTTAGTGATTTTAGTCTTCTCTCTTCTTGGTCAGTCTAGCTAAAAGTTTGTCAGTTTTGTTGATCTTTTCAAAGAATGAAATTAGGTTTTATTTTTTCTTTTCTTTTTTTTCCCCTCCTGTTCTCTATTTCGATAATTTCCACTCTAATTTTTATTGTTTTCTTCTTTCTGCTTGCTCTGGGTTTTGTTTGCTTTTTTTCCCCCCTGTTACTTAAGGTGGAAATTTAGTTTATTGATTTGAGATCTTTCTTTTTTTTTTTTAACATTGGCATTTATAGCTAAAAATTTCCCTCTGAGCACTGTTTTAGCTCCATCCTATAAGTTTTGGTATTTTGTGTCTTCATTTTTATTTATTTATTTATTTTTTAAACATTTTATAACTCTCTTATTGATATTCTCTGTTGGATGAGATGTTGTCAACATACCTTCCTTTAATTCCTTAAATATGGTGTCCTTTAGTTCTTTGAACATATTTACAATAGGGGCTTTGAAGTTTTTGTTAAGTTCAACATCTAGGCCCCCACCAAAGCAGTTTCTGTTGCCTACTTTTTTTTTCTTCTTGTCATGGGTCATATTTTCCTGTTTCTTTGCATGTCTCATAATTTTTTTGTTGAAAATGGAACATTGCTACAATAATATGTTGTAGCAACTCTGGATTTTGATCCCTCTCTCACCTGGGGCTTGTTTTCTTATTTATTTCTTCAGTGACTTGCCTGGACTAGTTCACAGAATTCTATCAATATTTTCTCCACAGTGTGTAGTCTCTGATGTTGCTCCTCAAATAGTGAAGCTTTGACTATGTGCACAGTCTTCTGACCACCAGGGATTATTGTGGTTTTAGCAGTGCTCTCTTTCCCTGGTCTCCCTGTTAAGCTGCTAGGTGACCTGACTTTACTGTAACACTCACAGCCTTTAGCCTCCAGTAATTGCTAGCTGACTGCTCTGTTGTTTTTGGCAAAGTCTGGGGCATAAATTGTTCCACAGTGTGATCCAGCTAAAGTCAGACCCCTTTGTGGGGGCAGTCTTTGAGGCTTGCTCTGAGCTCAGAAAGGCCCTTCTTATCTGTCTCTTTCCCTGGTTTACTCTCTTAAACTTCTAGCTGGGCTACTATTTTGTTTGTTGCTGCTAGTTTAATGGAGCTAAGAGCCTCCTCTTAGCTGTTTACCACGAAAATCTCCATTGTTTTTGACAATACCCTTATGCATGAACTTCCCCACATTGTCTTCCCAATAAAGTATGTCCTCTTTGGGAGAGCTACTGAGCTCTCTGTTCTTTTTTTTTTTTTTTTTTAAATTTATTTTTGGCTGCGTTGGGTCTTCGTTGCTGCGTGTGGGCTTTTCTCTAGTTGTGGCGAGTGGGGGCTACTCTTTGTTGTGGTGCTCAGGCTTCTCATTGCAGTGGCTTCTCTTGTTGTGGAGCACGGGTTCTAGGCACGTGGACTCAGTAGTTGTGGCTCGCGGCCTCTAGAGTGCAGGCTCAGCAGTTGTGGCACATGGGCTTAGTTGCTCCGCGGCATGTGGGATCTTCCCGGACCAGGGATTGAACCCGTGTCCCCTGCATTGGCAGGCGGATTCTTAACCACTGTGCCACCAGAGAAGTGTCTGAGCTCTCTGTTCTTATGGGCTCCCTCTCCCCCACCTTCCAACAGAATGCCTGTACTACTGCATTAGAGTAGGGCATGGGCAGGGACTGTTGTCCACTTCTTCTGAAGTGATAAACCTGGGTTGCTCCATGAGTGGGGCGTTGGATGTGGATGGCAGCCCCTAGTCTTTTGGGCTTGCCCTCCTGGCATGGAATCTATGAGTGAGCTGGGGTGGGGGCAATTGGGACCCAATATTCTCAGCTTTCTGTGCCTAGGTAAAACTTCCACCCTATGAGTGGGACCTGGGATTTGGAAGGGAGTCCCAGTCCAGGCCCCTGCCAGAAAAAGGGATGACATGCTGGCCACTTGCCCTTCCTTGGGTGAAACCATACTCCTAGACTAGGAGCTGAAGGGAAAGGGAGTCCTGTCTTCTTTGACCTCCCTGCTTGAAGTAGAACTTATGTCACAGTGAGCTGGGAGGAGATAGAATCAGACAGTGGCTCAAATACCATAGACTCTTACTGTTCTTATCAAGATTTACTAAGCTTTCTTGAATAAATGTTTCTCCACCTTCTGTATACTCTTAGGACAATATCCAGAGATTTTAAATGGTTGGTTTTTTAAAAAATAATTTTCACTAGTTAAATATTTCAGTGGGGAGATGAGCTTCTCACGCTGCCATTCCAGAAGTGTGGTCACCTTAGGCGTTTTATTTCCCCATCATGTTTTAGTATGAAAAATTCTAAACAGCAAAGTTGGAAGAATTTCACAGTGAATACCCATATTCTCCTTACTAAGATTCTACCATTAACATTTTGTTATAATTGTTGTATCATATCTGTCCATTTATCTATCATTCACTCTGATGTATTTTTGGATGCAATGCAAAGTAAGTTGCAGACATCAGTAACTTCTAAATTCTCTCACATGTGTATCATTAACTAGAATTCAATATTTGTTTGCAGTTTTTTTTTCTTTTGAGGTAACTTTTGCATACAATGAAGTACATAAATCTTAAGTGTACAGTCATTGAGTTTTGATAGATTCATGCACCTGTGCAACCCAAACTCCTGTCAGGGTATGAAACATTTCTATCACCCAACAAAGTTCCCTCATATCTCTTCCCCATCAATCACCATGACCTCCCAGCCCTCAGAGGCAACCACTGTTATTATTTTTTTCTACCGTATATTAGTTTTTTCCTGGTCTACAACTGTACATATTAAGAAATCATATAATATGAACTCTTTCATGTAGAACTTCTTTCACTTAGCCTAATGCTTTTGCGAGGCATCCATGCTGCATGTATCAACTATTAATATTATTACTGAATAGTATCGCATGATATGAGTTTACCAACTTATTTATCCATTCTCCTTTTTACAGTCACCTGGGCTATAATTTACTGGAGGACTTTAGGTGGAGAATTGGCATCTAATTTACCCTTTAGATAGGTCATTCTGGTTAGTAAATGGGAGGTGAACTATGAGAGCAGGGCAAGAAGAGGCCTGTTAGGAGGTTCTGGCAGCAGTTCAGGTGAGATTTGAAGTTGGTTTGGATGAACATTGTAGCAGTGCAGATGTTGAGTGGAGATGGTCTGATTCAGGGTACATTTTGGAAGTCAAGCTAACAGGACTTGCTGATGGACAGGATTGTGGAAAGTGAAAGAAAAGAAAGAATCAAAGGTGACTCTATTCCCCCAAGACATTCATTAAATAAAATTTTGCCATTATGAGGGTGGAGAGGCAATAAAAAAAACAAGCCATAAATTTTCTGCTTGGAGATTTGGCTAAGAAACAGTTGCAAGGCAATCACTAAGCAAATATTTGCCAATTGCATCCAGAAGGCAATTGGTTAGTTCATACACCTTGTGAACACATGCAGCTCTTTAGACAACCAGCATAATTTGCAGCTTCTCTTGCTATGATAATATGTATCACTATACATATATATATATATTTTTTGCGGTACGCGGGCCTCTCACTGTTGTGGCCTCTCCCATTGCGGAGCACAGGCTCCGGACGCGCAGGCTCAGCGGCCATGGCTCACGGGCCCAGCCGCTCCGCGGCATGTGGGATCTTCCCTGACTGGGGCACGAACCTGTGTCCCCTGCATCGGCAGGCGGACTCTCAACCACTGCGCCACCAGGGAAGCCCTTGTATCACTATTAGAAATACAATTCAACTTAATTTTTGAATCTCTGCTTTATCCACCCTCCCACCTGCCACCCCACTTGACCTAGCACTTCAGAGCTGTTGGCTTTAAGATTCAACTTCCCTTATTTCACTCAGACAGGAAACTCTTAAATGTTGGTTATTTCTTATCTGAATCTTTAAATATGTCACTGTGTTTCTGTGATTGGCCTTTTAAAAAGTATTACATAAAGACTGATCCCTTTACATAAAATGAGGCTGAGATCAAGCTTTCGTTTATTAAACAAATATTTATTGTGTGCCTACTAGATGCTAGGAACTGTGCTAGGCATTGGTTATACCACGGTGAGTAAGATAAGACTGCTCTCAAAGAGCTCAAAGAACACATAAATTGGGCAGTTTTTTTTTAAACATCTTTATTGGAGTATAATTGCTTTACAATGGTGTGTTAATTTCTGCTTTATAACAAAGTGAATCAGTTATACATATATTCCCATATCTCTTCCTTCTTGCGTCTCCCTCCCTCCCACCCTCCCTATCCCACCTCTCTAGGTGGTCACAAGGCACCGAGCTGATCTCCCTGTGCTATGCAGCTGCTTAAATTGGGCAGTTTTATTACAGTGTGATAAATACTATAATAGAAAGCATGTAAAAGTGGCATTCAAGGGCTTCCCTGGTGGCGCAGTGGTTGAGAGTCTGCCTGCCGATGCAGGGGACGCGGGTTCGTGCCCCGGTCCGGGAAGATCCCACATGCCGCGGAGCGGCTGGGCCCGTGAGCCATGGCCGCTGAGCCTGCGCGTCCGGAGCCTGTAGCTCCACAACGGGAGAGGCCACAGCAGTGAGAGGCCCGCGTAACGCAAAAAAAAAAAAAAAAAAAAAAGTGGCATTCAACAGAGGCTTAAGGATCAAGCCAGGAAAAACTTCCAGAGGGTATGTTTTAGTTGAGAACTGAGGGATCAAAAAAATGAGCCAGAGAAGTTGAAGGTGGGACAGAACAGGGTATTCCGGGTGGGAGAAGCAGCATGATCTAAGATCCAGACATGGTACATTGGTAGAACTTCACATTTGAGACGGGGGAAGTGGAGTCTAAGAGGGAGTTATTAGAGAAGGATGCAAGGGACGGATCTTGAAAGGCTTTCTAAACCTGAAAGTCCTTGTGGAGGGGGGAAAGGGTTGCAGGTGAGTGTTGAAGTGATCATAAATTGATGGGGGTGATTATAACTGCCTGTGAACTAAGCTGCCCTCATGTGATTTTCTCCATTCAGAATTCGCCTGCTTGGGCTTGGGAGAAGGCAAGGAGAAGGCAGAGTGCTGGGAACATCCAGGGTTATGAGTGCTGAAGATAATTCAGCATTTCTCCAACTGCTCTTTCTCTAAACATTCTACTGACAGATGTTAACAGGATGAAAACATCCTTGGTCAAAGAAGTTTGGGAGAACTGCTATATACTCTAATCCCTTCTTAATATACACATAAACATATTTGAAGTTCTGAGGGTCTCACATTTGAAAACCCAGTTAAATTTAGTGTAGTCAACTTTTTAAAGCTTATTTGCATCTAGAATGGCCTGTGTGTGTGTGTGTGTGTGTGTGTGTGTGTGTGTGTTGCATCTGCTAAGGTCTCATAGTTTGGTTCATGATGGATCAGATAATCATTCACCTTACCACTACATAAAATAATAGGAGCCTTTATTTCTTTTCATTCAGCATGTTTAAATTATAGGCAGTTAGTCATTTAAGTCCACATTGATTTAGGGTAGAGCAATGGCTAACTTTTTCTGAAACGTACCTCATTCTTTATGAACCTATTTTACGTTCCTATTCCATTTGTTACCAACTCTTGTCATAAATTTAAAAAACAAACAAAGCATAAACTAGCTTCCTTATTTTTCATCCAGGATCATAAGAAGCCAGTGTGAAAATTGGCAAGGAAAGCTGGACCATGCCAAATGGTTAGGATTAGGGCTGGCGGGGAGGACAGCAGTCAAGAATTACTTGTATTATTATTTTACTAATAATAATAACCAGCGTTTTCACGGTCTTTACAGTTTACAGATTACACTTATATGCGTTATTTTACATAATCACATTCAATTATTGATGAGCAGGGTACAGCTATCATTGGTGAGAGCAAGGAACATAATTTGGGGAGATGACAAATGAAAAGACATGTTGAGGAAAAGAAAGATAGGAGCTGGGTGGGAAAGGAGTTTAAAAAATACTAGGGACGGTAGTCTAAAGCATGCATTCCCAATGGAGGTGAAAATTACCAAGGGGGTGAAAAGCAGTTTTGGGGAGGCCAAAAAAAAAAGAGTAGATATTATGGTGGTTTGTGACCCTCCAAAGGGCCACCATACAAAAACAGACATGCAGTGTATTTACGGTATTAACATTTCATGGCAGAGGTGCAATTAGGGAAAAAATGTCTAAAAAAGCTTGTTGAGGGTGAGGGGGTGATAATAAAAAAAAGGTTGAGGAGCTGTGATGTAAACTCTGTGGTGCCCATGGAACTTTTTGACGTTTGTCAGTGATTCTTCTGTTCTCCGACATGTTAGACAACTCATTTGTCTAGCACAGTGTCTGCTCATGGCTTCATTTGTCTGCCCATCTTCCCCAAGGCCCTAAATGACCATGTTTTGCCCCTTTAAACTCTTCTCTTCAAGCTACAGCTGACTGAACTAGGGTGGATGCAAGCAAAGACCGGTTAAGGCATAGATTGCCCAGTGCGTGACCGGGAAGCCTGGCTGCACTCACTTCCTCTCATCAGACTTCCATGGTGCTGTATTGGTGTAACGTCTCCTCCACTTCTCCCTTTCAGTTGACTTGAGTGGGTATCAAAAGAGCCCAGGTTATGACATCTCCCCAGTCAAGACGCTTTCAATCTCATTTGAGTGAGATTGAATGTAATTGGATGAAGATGGAAGAGAAATTTATTTGAATCATTAGCTCTTTGTCCTTTGTATACTAATCATATATTAGTTAAGGGAGGGCTTTCCTGTACATTGTAGGTTTAGCAGCACTCTAGGCCCCTCCCCAGTAGATTCCAGAAACACCCCCCTCCCAAAGTGTGACAACCAAAAATGTCTCTAGGCGTTGCCAAATGTCCACTGGGGGGCAAAGTCACCTCTGGTTGAGAACTACAGATATTGAGAAACTAGAATATCAGAAAATTATCAATCTCCTAATGGTATCATTATGATCAGAAATGCCATAAAGGGTTTGTGATCTGCTGTTAAACATCACCTTAATAAGGATGTTACCAGAAATTATGGAAGACAGTCCTTGAGAGCCGAGACCAGTGTTGTTACCAAGATATTCACAGCTAACAATAGTGAGCAGCAGATGCTTTCTAAGCATGTTCCGTGTATTAACTCATTAGTTCTCCTGGCAACTCCAAGGAGTTGGTACGACTATTATTCTACCCACCCTACAGGTAAGGGAACTGAGACATGAGATGTTAAGGGACTTGCTGAGGTCACCCAACTGGTGATAGCAAAGTCACCCAGGCAACCCAGTTCTAGAGCCCACATTCTTTTTAAATTTATTTATTTTTGGCTGCGTTGGGTCTTCGTTGCTGTGCACGGGCTTTCTCTAGTTGTGGCGAGCAGGGGCTACTCTTCATTGCGGTGCGCAGGCTTCTCATCATGGTGGCTTCTCTTGTTGCAGAGCACGGGCTCTAGGCGCGTGGGCTTCAGTAGTTGTGGCACACAGGCTCAGTAGTGGTGGCTCGCGGGCTCTAGAGCACGTGCTCAGTCGTTGTGGCGCACAGGCTTAGTTGCTCTGTGGCATGTGGGATCTTCCCGGACCAGGGCTAGAACCCATGTCGCCTGCATTGGCAGGCAGATTCCCAACCACTGCGCCACTGGGGAAGCCCCCAATTAGGCATTTCAGGCCATTATGTTTTCTCTAGACATGAAAGAGCTCATTCCCCAAACCTAATTACTAGCCCTGAGAAATTTAGATCAAATTCATCCCTCATCTATGTTCAAACTCATCCTTAGATCTCATGCAGCTCAATAGGCTTGGGAGGCAAACAAATGCCTTCCTATTTGGGGGTTGGGGGCTGGAACAGATACCTCCAAAGTGGAAAGGCTGTTTTGCAGAGCACAGTCCTCTATACCCATCATGGGTTCTCAGCTCCCCGAATTCCCCATGTTTCATAACTGAGTGTACTGCCACTCGCATCCCTGAACTCTGGTGCCAGCCGCCTGAGCGCTTCAATAGGAGATGTTCCATTGCTCTCTAAGTCTCGCTCAGCACTGGGTCAGAGTTTTATTTATTTATCTATTTATTTTAAAGTTGAGGAGTTTATTAGGGAAATATGAAAGGTTAAGACACCTCAAGTGACAGAAAGAAAACTCTGAAAATGTCCCTTTTCAAGCCAAGTGGAGGCCTGGCCTTGACCTTCCCAAAAGGACAAGAAACTGATGGGTTAGCAACAACATTCTCTGGCAGCCACCTCACCAGGGCTCCTCAGCCAGGAATGCTTCCCACCCCTGGCCAAAGTTGGGGAGGAGACAGACTATTTATAGAAGCAATGCAGAGGCAATGAGAGCTGTAAGGAAAGGCTGAGAGAGAGAGAGAGAGAAAGGTGGGGAGGACCTGGACAGAGTCTCAGGCTTTTGGCTCTTAGCGCCTCAAATGTGTTGACAAGTAGTTGTACAAAGTGTTACTGAAGAGGTAAAGTGCCTACTGTTGTTTCTGAGAGTTCCCCTGGACTCCTTCCCACGCGCCACATCACACTGCTGGGTGTACATGGCAGAGCACAAAGGTCACAGTTTTGAAATAAAGAAAAACAAGAATAAGCCCTGTTGTTCTTTAAGGAGAGAGGAAGGAACTGAAGACTGCTGGGGCCTTTCCCACGAGGCCTTTTTGTTCTGCAAAAGCAACTTCCTAGCAGCAGCATGGCACAATTATAGGTGAGAGTCTCACCGCTTGTCACCCTCGCTTCATTCAGTGTACTCTATTCTCTGTTCAAGAGCTGTCAGTTTCTCGTTTAGTGTTGCGAGTCTTGAGTGGAGAAAGTCTGCGATATCAAACGAGTGGAGAAAGTCTGCGATTTTCTTGCTGCTGCTGGTGATGACCTCAATGTACTCCCAGCTCGCCCCGTCCTGGTGAACCTCGCGCTGCACTGGATCCTCTTGTCCCACCATGGCCGCTGCCTAAGGAAGCGCGACTAGGTCAGAGTTTTAGAGGTTATGTAGCATGATTTTATACTGCACAGTTTTATGTTATATAAAAGTGCCATTATAGTATTGTTAAATATTCTCTAAACATTTTTGGGCAGGGTGCAATTTGAGGTTAAGGATAAGATGCTACAAACAAATAGAAATTAACTTAGACCAGAACTGTCCAATAGAACTTTTGCAGTGATGGAAATGATTTATATCTGTGCTGTCTGGTACAGTAGCCACTAGCCACACGTTGCTATTGAGTACTTGAAAGATGGCTAATGCAACTGAAGAACTGAATTTTATTTTAATTCTAACTTATTTAAATCTAAACAGCTGCCAGTGGCTCCTATATAGGGTAGTGTATAGGCTGTCTTTCAAGAGGATGGCTACTAGCTGTCTGGACCTCATCTGACTTAGGACTTGGAATATAGGAAATTTAAAGCTGTTTTAAAGTAGATCTTAAATAAGATCCTGAGATCTCCATGTGGCTAGTCTCTTTCCTTGTCTTGGGACGGGTAACTCATTTGGAGATGGAAAAGCAAGCAGCTCTGTACTCCAGCATCCCACAGAGATGGTTCCTAAGGAAGTTGCTGACTTTAAGACAATTCAGGTAGAGGCTGAAATGTCAGAGGGGAAATCAGAGATGGTCGAGTCTATCACTGTCTCTCCCCCTCACTGGCCCTCTTCACTCTGTTTGCACCCTCACCTACTGCCCTGGCCTTATTTTCAACGTTGGGGAAATTTTCATAGTTTTGGAAGGTTTGGAGAGGCAAGAAGCATTTACCTGGGAGATTCTAGGCTCTCGAGGAGGGTCTAGAGTGGCTTGGGTTTAGGTATTAGGATAAATTCACTCCTTTAAAGCCCATATAAATTAACGTCAAAGACCCAGCTGGCAAAGGTGCCTCCTCAAGCATCTCAGGTGGTGGTGCAGCGCAAGAGCTACTCGGCGGAATGGAGCGGGAGAATTCCCATCTGCCACCAAGGGAGCTTTGTGAAGCGAGGACCATGTCAAAAGTGGGCGTGGGGACAAAAGGAAAGATGAAATAATGGTATCTCAGAATTGAATAAAGTGAAATGTTTCGAAAGTCAGGACCCAGTGGTTCACGCAGTTCCAGACATACAGAGACCTTCCTATTCCTTCCAACCTGAGGACAGCACCTGTGTGAGGAGGAAGCGCTTAGATACTTGGCATGTGCTGAAAAGTCACCTGTCTTGGAACAAGAAGGCAGAGAGTGCTGTTGCCCAGGGCAGGGTGTACCATCGTCAGGCTGGCTGTGGAAGAGTTACACAGAGTCAACTGATAAACATACAGAATCCCAGCCTCTCCTGGGAGATTCCATTTCCAGCAGAGCTGAGGTAGGGCATGGCAAAACACATCTTTAGCAGATGATTCTGATACACAAACTAGATCTGGGGAATCCTGCAAAGATTGGGGGAAACAACTTTTCTTGTTAGGGGAGGTGACCAGGAAGAGCTGAAGAGCACCAATCGTATTATAACCGAGGTCCTCTGGCTGAGGTATGAGATTAAAAGAACTCCAGAACCTAGAGTGATCCACCTGGTATTACTATAGCTTATGCTGCACACAAGAAAGGGCTTAGCTGCTAGCTGTCTACTTTCTACAAATTCTTAAGAGGACAGTGTATCGATCAGTATTGATCAGTTTAGACCTTAGTCCATCATCTGAACCAAACACTGTCTTAACATGTTTTTCTATGTGTGGGTGATAGATAATAATAAAAGATGAGAATATATATATTTATATATATATATGTATAACTGGATCACTTTGCAATACACCTGAAACCAACACAACATTGTGAATCAACTATATTTCAATAAAACGTTTTAAAAATTAAAAAGTAAAATATTCCAGTCAAAAAAATCTGTAAAGATATTTAGGCTCTTAGTTAGGATCCCATAAGAATGAGCATTTACTACTAAGTAATTAGAAAGCATAAAAAGGTACACTCCAAACAGAACCTTATTTTGGAATTTTAGTGTTAACAGATGGCAGCTTCACAGGTTAAAATAGGAAAACACTGAGGGGAACAGATGTCCAAATTGGGCCCAGCCATCCCGTGAACTTAAAAGCTTCCTCTGGGGGCTTCCCTGGTGGCGCAGTGGTTGAGGGTCCGCCTGCCGATGCAGGGGACGCGGGTTCATGCCCCAGTCTGGGAAGATCCCACATGCCGCAGAGTGGCTGGACCCATGAGCCATGGCCGCTGACCCTGCGCGTCCGGAGCCTGTGCACCGCAATGGGAGAGGCCACAACAGTGAGAGGGCCCGCATACCGCAAAAAAAAAAAAAAAAAAAAAAAAAAAAGCTTCCTCTGTTGTGCAGAGATTTTGTTCCATATTTGTGGTAATGGATAGCTGTGATGGCCAAGCTCACAGGTAAGCATCCAACCCTGTTGCCCATTCTCTGAGGGCTCAGAGTTCACATCCCTGTTGAATGTGCTGATGGACTGTTTGGTGGGAGACCTATTTCCCTGGTTTTTCCTGTCTGTCTCCTTTCCCGCCGGGCAAGATGTGGACAGAAGAGTTTATGGATTTACTCCAGTGATACTGCATGGTGCCACATAGGGCCCAGACCACAAAGTCTCTGAGGTATACATAGGTAAGAAGGCCAAGAAGAGAATAAAGACATTACTTCTGCTTTGTTGCTGGATCGTGCCCCTCACATAACGGTCCTAGGTCTCTTCTCTAGATATGAGCAGAGACGCAAAAATTTCTCGACTTGAACATGTTTGGGCACAGCTCATGCTCACGCGTACGCTGACACACACAGTCGAGGCTCAGAAGCTGCCATCAGTTAACGTGGCTGAAGCGGGTGCCAGGTGGAGACAGAGCCTCCTCAGCCCTCTTGGTAGACTTGCTCAGCGGGGCTCCAGGTAGACAGAAGATTCAGCGACAGGTTTTTCTGCTCTTGCTGAGATGTGACAAGGTGGTAGCCCAGCAAATTCATGGTATTCCTGCAGACTTTCTGAAGCCGAGAAACCTTTTCATAAGGCAAGGACCAGCGCCAGGCCTGAGAGACATTGAGGGCATTCCTGGCATTTGTGTGGAAGGCATGCTCACCCATGCCCTTGCCTCGAGTGATGTTGTGCACCCAGGTCTGGAGCTGGGGCAAGAATTTCAACCCTGCATATTCATACATTCGGGCAGTCTGGGCCAGGGGGTCCCGGACCAAGTCCTCATAGCGCACGAGCAAGTAGCGCTGCCTCAGGGCTTTGGGCAAGGACTGCACAGCCTTGTAGATCTCCAGCTGGCTTTGGCAGATGACTTGCATTGCGTAGTAGGGTTGATCCTCCTTTTTGAGTTTCTGCAGATGCTGCCCCATCACAATGTGGGTGTCAATCATGAGTTCCTCCGTGGTGCGTTCTCGGGAACGGAACACCGCCCGGGGGTCCCGGACCAGATGCACAATGTGCAGATTGAGGGAAGGGTCTCTCAGCAGCGGGTAGAGCACCTGCAGTTTGAAGAAACGGACCTCCTTGAGCACCACGTGGCTGTAGGTGCGGCAGGCCTTCTCCACCACCTCAAAGGGCTCTTGATTGCACAGAAGCTTACAGTGAGCCTGGGGTATGATCTTATCTCGCGGGAAGATGTTGCAGGCAGGTGGAGAACACAGGGCCCGGCTGCCTTCCCACTGGAAGAGGCTGGACTGTTTTCGGGGGCCAGGTTTCATGTAGGCATCAAAGACGCTCATGTCACACAGAAAGACGGCCCGTATGAGATCCCGCACTGCCATGTGCAACCTCTGGGGAGTACTTTGTGTGAAGGTCATCCAGACGTGCCAGGCAGGCTCCATCAGGTAGAAGACGTCTGGGTGCTGCCCAAAAAGCTGCCCTACGAAAGAAGAGCCAGAGCGCCACGAAGACAGGATGAGCACGTGCATGTTCGCGGGCTTGGGTTCTTCCTTCATCTGCAGGGAGTTGAAGTTGTGGGAGTACAGAAGGATGAATAGAACAAAGACAGCCATCTGGGAAGCCAGGAACAGTAGTAGCTTCATTTTTGGGGGCGGTGTCATGCTGAAGTAGAAGACCTTCAAGGAACAAGCAGAGGGGCTATGTTAGGCTAATGTTTTGGTATCTGGCTTCCATCCCATTTCTAGCCAAAGCTACTTTCTCCCTGACCCGCACCAAGGGACAATGTAGAATGCTGGAGCCTTCTTGCAATGAATTGCACAAATCCTTCTCGAAATTAATTCCTGTCCCTTGCAGTTAGTGTGTCAATAAGCACTATTTCTTTCTCTTTTTTTTTTTTTTTCTGGTACGCGGGTCTCTCACTGTTGTGGCCTCTCCCGTTGTGGAGCACAGGCTCTGGACGCGCAGGCTCAGCAGCCATGGCTCACGGGCCCAGCCGCTCCGCAGCATGTGGGATCTTCCCGGACCGGGGCACGAACCCGCGTCCCCTGCATCGGCAGGCAGACTCTCAACCACTGCGCCACCAGGGAAGCCCAATAAGTACTATTTCTTTTTAAGCTCGCTCTTTTTAGTCTCTTTACTTCCTCCCTCCTGGTCCTTCTTGTCCATGGAGCTACAAAAATGTGTGAACTCAGCCATATTTCATGAATATAGGGAAAACAGGTTCACCCTGGTGACACACATGTCTTCACACAGGCCATGTAGGCAAAGCTGAACCACAGTCTGACCCAAGTTTTGGTTGAATGCCCCATGATTCCTTCAGAAACTACAGGAGATAAGCTGACTTCTGAGGAGCTGCCTTGAAGCCCGGCCACCCACCCCCATCGTGAGGGATAGTGCCAAGGCCATTTCTCACTACCCTCCTTCATCTCAATTAAGCACAGGACTTTCAATACCCTGAAGGATATGGCTGCAGAGTATAAAACTGCGTGGCTTTGGTTTGGAGTTGTCTCCTCAGTGGCAAAGTACCCGTGGCACCTATCATCTGATCCCCTCTGATTTGGTCTCATCCTGTGGGACTAGGGACATGAGGAGCTGACCCAATGCTGTCCTTGTGTCTGTGTATGTAATAAACTATCTGAATCGATTTGGGTTGAATCGTTGTTGCATTAGCAGCCAACTGTATGAAACTGTGGCAAGCCAACCTAAGAGCTGCAATAGTGATGCTGTGGCCTGTTAGCCACTGTGCTGCTTCTTGGGGTAATGTTTGACCACTTGGCACAACTTACTCAGGGTTCCTCAGTACAGTTGGGCATGTTGTATACTGCCCAACCCTAGGGAATGCCACTTCATCAAGAATTTAAGATATTTATTATTTAACAAAATGTCTGGTAGGTGACAGTTAAGTATCTTGGTTCAGTAGGATAAGTACATTAGGATGGTTTTCCAGTTCTTAGATGTTAAATATCTAGAGAAAGGAATTTCACTTTGTAATTTACACTAAGGCTTAAACAGACTGGTGGCAACGCTGAACTTACTCCCTTCACACCAGGGCTTTGTGTGAAAAGACCACTGTTCCCAGTGCCATGCTAGAATATTATTCCAGGGGAGCTCTTAACTATGGGTTGAGATGACTCTGGATCAATCTGGGTGACTTCCTGACATAAATAACTATTGAGAAATATAATAGATATTTCACATAGTGTAAAATGTTAACAGTAGCAAGGTGCTAATTTGCATATCACTCTATACTCAAGAAATTCTTCCTTCAAGCTTTAATAAAGAAGAGAAAATATGTTTCTAGACAGTAATTGCAGCTGGGTTTAGGATATACTATTCTCCTGGTGATAGGTCTCATCACCAATTTTTTTTAAAGTTTTGAATAGCTAATAGTCACATGGTTCAAATTGTTTTTAAGAGTATCATTATCATGGACATTAAATCAGACTCAGAATTTAAAAGAAGGCTTCCTAAGATTCCACATGCAGGAAGGGAATAAGGACAGTGCTTCCCAGCCTGTAGCCTAGCCTGTCACACTCCAGGTCTTTTACATATTGAATATTAGGTGAGGGGAAATCCTATGACAACAGTTATGTCTCTGGAGGAGACCTATAGTCATAAATTGGAAAATTTCTAGAGCTATTTGTATGACATACTTTTTAAAAGGGTCATAGAATTTTTCTAGGGGAAAGAACACCTAAGAATTTTACCAGCTGCTGAATCAATAATCTCTTCTCTATTTACTGACAGCTAGTATTTATCTACGAGCTGGTGTTTTATCATCACTATACAGTGAAATATATACTTCCAACACCTGTCCTCCATCTGCCCATTTCCCAACTTGCCCCCAAATAGCAACTGGGTTCTTTTTTTTTAGCGGTACGCGGGTCTCTCACTGCTGTGGCCTCTCCCGTTGCGCAGCACAGGCTCTGGATGCGCAGGCTCAGCGGCCATGGCTCACGGGCCCAGCCGCTCCGCGGCATGTGGGATCTTCCCGGACCGGGGCACGAACCCGTGTCCCCTGCATCAGCAGGCGGACTCTCAACCACTGCGCCACCAGGGAAGCCCCTGGGTTCATTTTTTAATGTGTCCTTTCAGTTGCTTTATGCGTACACAAGAAAATTCAAATGTCTATGTATTCTTAATTTTTCCCCTTTTGATAACAC
The DNA here is from genome assembly GCF_964374135.1 of Grampus griseus. NCBI lineage: Eukaryota > Metazoa > Chordata > Mammalia > Artiodactyla > Delphinidae > Grampus > Grampus griseus. The sequence goes on from NC_139013.1 coordinate 44,294,561, forward strand.
AAGAAGTTGCAAGTTATCCACACTGTGCTGCAACTTGCTTTGTTAACAATATGCCTTGGAGAGCTTTCCATGGGAGTACATAAGGCGTTTCCTCATTCCTTTTTACCACTGTGTAGAATTTTATTGTATAGATGTACCACAGTTTATTTAACCAGTGTCCACACTGATGAGCTTTTGGGTTGTTTCCAGTCTTTTGCCATTTCAAAAATTTCAATAATGACCTTTATGTTCATACATCATTATATAAGTATGTAAGCTTACTCCCCAGAAGTGGGATTGCTGAATCAAAGAGTACAGGTATGTGTACCTTTGGGATCTGTTGTCCAGACAGCCTTCATATTGGTCATAAACCATTCTGTGTGTCTAGAAGTCCAGAGATTCTAGAGAGTAAATTTTAGAGGAGGAATCGGGCAGTCACAGATGTGACTCTTGGAGTTTATAGCTTGCTTCCTGAAGAGGTAGAGCATGCTTTGCCAGCCCATGGACTTCCCTTGGAAGTCCCCTGAACCTTCTAGGAAGTGTGTAATGGCCTCAACCAAACCTTGAGTGGCAATGGCCCAGAAACCCCTCTCTTGCATTCATTACAACAATGCATTTCCTCCACATGTGCCAGAAGATCCAGTGAAGATCATCTCTCCTACGTGCCAAAAAAACCCCACTTTGCTGTATGCCAGGAAAATGTCGATAAATGGGAATCCTTGTCTTGGCCCTGAAGGTTAGAATGGGGCCGGCTAAGATATGTTCCTATTCTTTTAAACTTGAGCCCAAGAGGAAATGATTAGAAACTAAGCCATTTTTGACAATGGCTCAAGAATACCCACCCCCCAGCCCCCCAAGTATTGAGGAAATGACTAGCAAGAGATCTTCTCCCAAAGGCAGTTATGAGTATGAAGAAAAGTTTGGAACAAAGATAGGAAATAATGGAGCAAAAGAGAGAGGAAAGAACTTGACCTGTGTATAATTATAAGGATAGAATTTTATATGCAGGGCCTATAATCGGCTCAGGAAAAAGCTAACATTTCCTAGGGTCTAGCAACGTAGACCTTTCAAAAGTACGTCCTCCCTCCCCCTATCTGGCTTTGGGCCAGTTCAGTGTTTGAGAGGGCGAGCATGCTCTGAGCCCTCCTTGCCTGCCAATAGCACCTGGTGTCATGCCCATTCTCTCCCAGAGCTGGAGCCTGGCCTTTGAACTCATCCCCAGTTGTCCTCAGGCTTTAATAGACCACGGTTCTCAGGAATTCCCAAGGAAACACTCCGACTGCTTTCTCTGCTTTTTCTTTCCATGAGCAATTTCCCTGGCCAGAAGGAAAGTATGCTTTTGTAAAGTGAGTCCCATCTCTTGTCACTGGGATCTAGACGCAACCTGGATCTAAGCAACCCATGATGGGGCTGATGAGAACAGTCAGGGGACACTTTAGGGTGGTCTCAGGGAAAGCTTATCCCTGCAGTCCCTGGAATCAGTGGTAGAGGTGGCTCCGGGAAGACAAGGAAACTCAAGGCTTTTCATGGCAGTTTCCTCTATTCTAACCATCATCTCTCCCCAGCTGTCCTATATTAACCTCCTCTGTAGTCCTTGGGGTCAGGAAGCATTTATGAGCGGTCTGTGATGTGACTTCCATCTCAGAGTCCCTAGTCCACCTTCCTGAGTGTTCTTTTTTGGCTATTTGATTGCATGCTTGAACCTGCCCTCCCTGTTATCTAATCCTGAATGTGCTAGCCTGGTCTTGATAGTAAGTGGCCTCTCTCTTCTGTCTCTCATTTCTCCCCCTCAGCTCTCCCCCTCATCCACTGCTGCCTTGAAAAACATCACGAAAGGGTGGTAGTGATGTAGCACCTACTTCAGGCACAGGGACTATGAGGCACCAGGATGGGTGACTCACCCAGCAGCCTGATTACAGAGGGCTGAATTATAGAGGACCCTCAAGTCCATATCGTGTAGCCTATTAGAAACAAAATGATGAATTCTGAGGAAAAAACCAAACATACATCAATTTAAGAGCCCTGGATTCCAGCCGCTGACAAATTTCTAATTTATATTTCCCAGTGAGATTATGCCCCCCAAACCAGAAATTAGAGATGGCAGAAGACATTTGCACAGAGAGAGAGGAGAGCTGGATCGGGGAGACCTGCATCCACACATATAGCTGCAGAACCTGGAAACCTGTGAGATAAGCACCTGGGCAAAGGGTATCCGTACAATAACAAGCTCTAACTAGACTGAAGGGACTTTGCAATTTCTGTGTCTCTAGTAACAACGACAGTGCCTGGCGTCTAGTAGGGGCTCAAGAAACATCTATTGAATGAATGACTGAATGAACACACATTTGTAGCGGTTTTTTTTTTACTATTTGAGGTGCCCTCACTGACCTGGGTAAGGAAAGCAGGACAAGATATTTTTTTTTATTTTGCACATATAAAAGTATTTAACTTCCAATTAGAAGTTCCAGACTTATCCACAGCCTTACAAGATAGAAGTCTCTTCTACCTTGGCTGACTCACTGGTCTCAAATTTAATCTTATTTTACATCTGAACAGGGCTCCACAACTTTGAAAGCCCTTTCAGCCACCGTAATGACAACAGTCCAATTAAATATATAGAACAGTGATGAGCCACACCTGTGTTTCAGAATAAGTGAACTTTAATTAATTGACTCAACGATAGAAATAGCCCCGTCTGATCAGACCCGGATCTTTTGGGTCCCAGGTCTGAGAATTCAGTTATCACACTAAATCTTACCTGAGCTAGAGAAAATCTGTAGCTCCCAGCACCTCCCGTCCCTACTCCCCAACACCTGAGCAGAGGAGAAGCTGCAAGAAGTACAGAGATCCAAAGCCAGCATCTGAATGAGTAAAACACGTCAGGGGGACTAGCTACAAAAATATACATCGGAATAGCCCTACTCACATTCTAGGCTCTTTCTTAACTCTTTTAGGGATAGAGCTGGGTGGGGAGAGGGGAGCTGCTGGCAGGCAGCTTGTGCTTTTCGGGGAAGATTATCCTGGTGATTCTGATTCAACCCCCCACCAACACCTCCCCTCCGCCATCGCCCAGAAAATTCCCAGCTTAGTTGCCCCAGGTTATCTGATACTCCGCCCCAAGAACCTGGGAATAATGGCCCTGCTTTGGAGGTGTAGAGAAAATTCTCTCCTTACCTTGTTAATGGCTTAGGCTTCCCCACTGCTCTAAAGGCTCACTGCTAGCCAAGTTGTGCAGCTTTTGTCCTCTGACTCACCAACTCTCCTCTCAGCTTCCTCCTCCTCCTTGCATCTTGCATAACCATCCCTACTCAGAGCAAATTCCACTGCCTTCTTTCTCTGGCAAAAAATTACCCACCTTCCAAGACAGGGTTAAGAAAGCATCGCTCCCAGAGAGACTTGATATTAGCACCTTTAACCCTGAGATACTCAAGGGGTGGGGAGACTCTGCTGGAGTGGGCGGGGCCCGGAGAAGCAAAGGAGGAAGCATTCTCTCCCACCACTGGGAGGCGATCCTGGAATGTAGATCCCTTGAAGGCAGCTGAATAGGTTAACTACCTTAGGGCAAAGTGGAAAAAGAAAAGGGACCCCAGAAGTAGATGAGGTTGATAGGGAAATCGCAGGACAGTGACAGCCAAAATGGACACAGTGTGAAACCTTGCTCTTATCTCTGCTGCAAAAAGAGGAGAAAACCTGGAAGCGATTTCTGGATTCCACCTTCCTGCTCACTTCACTGGATTTAGGGAGAAAACATTTTTTTTGGCCTCTGTGTCTTATTCAACATCTTCACCCTTCTTGCAGGAGGTAGTAACTAGAGCTATTACATAGATGTAATAACTCGTTTTATGGGAGGACACATATGTATTGGCGTTTAGTTGGGGTACGGGAAAAGAAATTTCCCCCTCAAGAAAAAAACAAGTTATCATGAAAAATTGTATCTTCTTACTAGCTGTGTGTACTCGGGCAAATCACACAACTACTCTGAGCTACTTTACATGATTGTTGTGAGTGTAAAACAATAGGTGAATTTTTATTTTTATTTACTTATTTTTGGCTGTGTTGGGTCTTTGTTGCTGCGCGTGGGCTTTCTCTAGTTGTGGTGAGCGGCGGCTACTCTTCGTTGTGGTACGCGGTCTTCTCATTGCGGTGGCTTCTCTTGTTGTGGAACACAGGCTCTAGGTGCGTGGGATTAGTTGCTCCATGGCACGTGGGATCTTCCCAGACCAGGGATCGAACCTGTGTCCCCTGCATTGGCAGGTGGATTTTTAACCACTGCGCCACCAGAGAAGTCTCGATAGGTGAATTTAAATATATATATATATTTAATTGAAGTGTAGCTGATTTACAATGTTGTGCCAATCTCTGCTCTATAGCAAAGTGACTCAGTTTAGGTGAATTTTTTATTCAATTAAATTAAACTTAGAGCTTCTCTGGTTTTTTCCAGGGAAATTTTTTTCCAGTAAGTTCCAAATAGCAAAACTGGAATCTGCCAGGCACAGGCAATTATTAATATAGCATTTACAGTGTATTTACAACTATTTACATAGCATTTACATTGTATTACAATGTAATCTCGAGATGATTTAAAGTATACAGGGGGATGTGTATAGGTTATATGCATATACTATACCATTTTATATAAGGAACTTGAGCATGGTATCAGCGAGGGTCCTGGAACCAATTCCCTTGCAGATACAGAGGAAGGGTTGATTGTACAGGCAAAAATATGCAGATCAATAAAGGGAAGTCTTCAGGTCAAAGGCCAGATTATATAAAGCAACACACCAGAAGTCCCAAGCCTTGAGTCAGCCACGAAAAATAGCCTGTATAGCTTCCAGGACACTGATTAATTCAGAAACTGTTCGATAAATGTTTACTCCCTTTCACAGAGAGGGGAGATCCAGAAGAGAAGTCGCCTATAGTGTAGCACAGGCACAAACTGACTTCTCTTTCGTGGGCGGCTAAGAGCCTCTTACACTGTATATTCTTGGACTATGTCAGGTAGTCATAGATTCAGCCACTGGATTTGTCACATTATTAACTTCATAATCACTGTGTAATTCACACAGACCTTTATATAGTTCTTTCTTCCTGGAGGCGAGTTTATTGTTGGAATTAAATGGACTGCCACTCCCTGGGGAAGATAGAACCAACATTTCGCTTGGCTCATCTTGGCTATGAGGAAGGAAAAACAAGATGAGGAAGCTCTTTTTACAACATGTACAGGAATAAAGGTAAATTGTGGTGGAGTGTAAAAGCGACTGATTTTGGAGTCAGACGTCTGGGCAAGTCATTCCACCTCTCTGAGCCCTAGAATATCACTGTAAAATAAGGTGTAAAGTATCAGTGTAAAATATATGTTCACCTAATGGAATTCTTGTGAATGTTAGGATTGGATTCATGCATATAACACCCCTAACACAATATTATGACAATAATGAGTTTAAAAGTGGTAGTTATTATAGAATCATAATAACACCTCTTTTTTTCTTTCTCGGCTGTTGGCTTATTTTCCAAGGCCTTGAAAGAGAGAACAGGCAGAGTTGTGTGAGTCCTGGGATAATCTAGGCAGTATATTTGCTGGTTTCAATCAGCTGAGCCCCCTAAGGCCTTATCATAAGCACCATAAGCACCACCTGTGGTGGTGCCTTGTATTGATTTCAGTCGTGTGGCCTTCTCTCCCTTCCTGTTTCTCTCTAGCAGGTGGAAGAGAAATTTCTCTTCCTCGAGGTGACTCCATTGCAGAGACGTAAATTGAAGAGCAAAACTGGGCCGTTGGTAGTTCTGCTTTTATTCTTACTATAAAAGTAATACTTGTTAATTATAAAAAATTTGAAAAATACAAAATGTATAAAGAAGACAACACAAATCTCTTTACATTTTGCTGCCGAGAGAAGAGAACCATTGATCGTTTTTCCCAAGCCTGCAGAAATCTGTATAATTGGGATCACACTGAAAATATAGTTTTGTATTTATTTTTCCTTAGTCTTTAAAACATTTTAAATTATGAAATTAAAATTAAGGTATAAAGGTACAATTTAACAAATGATATAAAGGAACTACCACTCCAAAATAAAACACCCAAAAAACAGAACATTGCCAAAGCTGCCTCAGTATCTCTTCACTCTCACGTCCTCCCCCTTCCCTCATCATTCAGAGGTGACCACTTCCAAGGTAAGCAGCTCCTTATTCTTCCATATAGTTTATCACCTTAAGCAGTACAATTGAATTTTCCCCAAATTGACCTCTTTCTAGGTAGAATTATAGCACATGTATTCTTTTGAGATTTGCTTTTTTCATTTCATTTTATCCTTGTAAGTTTCATCACATTGTTACATACAGTTATGGCTTTTTTTTTATTACTGTGTAATATTCCATGTATAAATATGCCACAATTTGTCCATGCTCATGTTAATGGACATTTGAGTTGTTCATAGTTTGGAACTATGACTGAATATTCTTGACATGTCTCCTGGCACACGTTTATACATGTGTCTCTAATAGAGGCTGGGTCGTGGGGGTTAGATCTGCTTTTTTCACTCACATTATATTGTGAGCATTTACCCATCTCAACACATATTTATGGGAGACATTACTTTGAATGGATTTATCATATGCCAGTATTCCAGGATTCTATTGACAGATGTTTAGATTGTTTCCAATTTTTCCTTATTGCATTTGCATATAATTCTGTGACAAATACAGTGATTTTTTTTTTTTTTTTTGGTTGTGTTGGGTCTTTGTTGCTGTGTGTGGGCTTTCTCTAGTTGCGGCGAGAGGGGGGCTACTCTTTGTTGCGGTGCACGGGCTCTAGGCGCACAGACTTCAGTAGTTGTGGCACGCGGGCTTCAGTAGTTGTGGCTCGCAGGCTCTAGAGCATAGTCTCAGTAGTTGTGGTGCACGGGCTTAGTTGCTCCACGGCATGTGGAATCTTCCTGGACCAGGGATCAAACCCTTGTCCCCTGCATTGGCAGGCAGATTCTTAACCACTGTGCTACCAGGGAAGTCCCAAACACAATGTTCTTAATGATTAATGAAGCACCTCCCACAGTGCTCAGTGCAAGTAGCCATCACACCTCCTTCCTTCGTGTAATACCACAGATCTTAGCCTCTTTAATTTGTGATTCATGAGTCAGTTAGGAAGAACTCCTGGAAAGGCTGGCTGGAAGCAGTCGTTAAGAAATAGGTATTCATGGGACTTCCCTGGCAGTCCAGTGGTTAAGACTTCACACTACCAATGCAGGGGGTGTGGGTTCAATCCCTGGTTGGGGAACTAAGATCCCCTATGCTGTGTGGCACAGCCAAAAAAAAAAAAAAGAAATAGGTAATTAATCGAAAACTCAGGGTATCCAAAACAGAGGGCACTTCCAAAAAGGAATTATGGAGCGTGAAGGTTATGAAAGAAGATCACTGTAGCTACTGCTCCTTCAGAGCTTGCGACAAACCAGGTACTATACTTCACACTTATTTGGGTTATCACATTGTCTTTGCCATGGCCTTAGAAGGTAAATTTCATAATTTCCAAATGATGGAATAGAGGTTTGGAGAAGTTAAATAATGTATCCACAGTTACATGGTTTATAGTGGCAAAATCTGGACTCAACCCCAGGTCTGTTGAAAGCCCAGGCTTACTCATCAGGTAATGTTACCTTCCTACATGACCATGGACCATTTCTTTAAGGCAGCACTGTCCAATAGAACTTTCTGTGGTGAGGAATGTTTTTGCACAAATACAGTGGCAACTACCACTTGTGGACATTGGACACTTGAAATGTGGCTAATGCTACCATTTTGGAAAGTGCAGATAAGTTTGTACAGATCCAGTCCTTTTCTTTTTTTTGTTTTTGCTTTCAATTCTGTTTATTTTTTTAAGTCTGTCTTGAAAATACAAACAATGTGATTAATTGTGCCTTAAACAAAATCAGTGTCTAAACAAATTCAGTATCTAAACACATCTCACCAACGATATTAGGGAAAAGGGAAGGAATTTCAAAACACAGACCAGGAAACAATCACAAAATACAGGTTTAATTACTACTGTTAAAAATTAAAAAAAAAAATTAGAAAAAAGAAACTACCAAGAAAACAATCGTAAGTACTTGAGTAAGTCTCGCTATTCTGAATAATGTAACATCTTTTCTAAATTGTAGACTTAGAAGTTTTAGAACACACAGACACTAAGGAAAAGAAAGGCTAGTTCCTTGGGAATTACTATCCAGTAAGATACAATTACTTCAGGATAACAGAAGCAGAACCTTCCTTACAATTAGATTTTAACAAATGATTTTGCCGCTAATAGAAATGGGGAATGTATGAATGACAAGTTTTGGAGGGTGAAAGAAAAAAAAATGGACTGAAGGTAAGCACTGGATACAGAACTGAGGTTTGCTTATTTTTCACAACCAAAAATAAGCAAGTTAAACTATCTTGTACAAATCAAGCTTGATACTAAGTATGCAAACAGAAGCATAAACATTTGTAACTAATCACACCCATGAAAGACTAGGTTAACACTCCAAACACAGTATTGCTACTAGTGGACATACAAGGCAGAAATTTCTAAAATACTGTTACACAGATGAGTAATGTTAGTATAAATTCTTTATTTACATTAAAATCTGTTTCAGGGGGCTTCCCTGGTGGCGCAGTGGTTGAGAGTCCAAAATAACATTTTCTGTCAGAGATAATATGGACAAAAATTGTGTGCTGAACAGAAAGTTTTGAAACTGCTTAAAATGCACCTACTGTTTAAAGCAAACAAGTTTAACAAGTGTAAATTTATACTGCGAGTCCTTAGTGGTCATATATGAATAACTGCACATTTCTTTTTTTGTAAACCTCAGCAACTATATTCACACATCAAGAGTTGTCAGTGAGCTCAGTCTTAAACTACACCTTTTTTTTTTTTTTTTTTGCGGTTCGCGGGCCCCTCACCGCTGCGGCCTCTCCCGCCGCGGAGCACAGGCTCCAGACGCGCAGGCCCAGCGGCCATGGCCCACGGGCCCAGCCGCTCCGCGACATGCGGGATCTTCCCGGACCGGGGCACAAACCCGCGTCCCCTGCATCGGCAGGCAGACCCCCAACCACTGCGCCACCAGGGAAGCCCTGTCTGCTAAAGATTTTTATCTCAACTTTAAATCTTTCTAAAATGCCAACATCCCAAAATAAAATTTAGTATCACCTGACTGTAGACTGAATAAACCTTCAACATCAATCCTTAGCACCTCAAATAATGACACAAAGTCATAACACATTTTTTTTCATGTAAGGACCAAGCAGTTTTAAAAACAATCTAGGGCTTCCCTGGTGGTGCAGTGGTTGAGAGTCCGCCTACTGATGCAGGGGACGCGGGTTCGTGCCCCGGTCCGGGAAGATCCCACATGCCGCGGAGCGGCTGGGCCCGTGAGCCATGGCCGCTGAGCCTGCGCGTCCGGAGCCTGTGCTCCGCAACGGGAGAGGCTACAACAGTGAGAGGCCCGCGTACCGCAAAAAAACAAAACAAAACAAAAACAATCTAAATGGCCTCAAAGCATTCCCAAACTTACATGAAAATTTGAGTACACATAATACTTCCAAAGAGTAGGATTGTTTTAAGATTCTCTTTGGATTCTAAGAATAACCATTTTGTTCATTTTTAAATAAATTATTTTACGAAAATAAACAATTGAGGATGTTTTTTGTTTTTAGTTTACCCAGGCAAAGGCCTTTGTGTTGCGCAGGCAAAGGCAACCACAATGTACACGCAGGCTAGATTGTAACCTGTCCGCACAGAGCAAATCAAGAGCGAGCAAGCCAAAAGGGACAAATGAAGCCTCCAATCTGATTTAAGCTCTTGTAACTATGGCTCCTAGGGCAGCTTATTCCTGCCCTCTAGGTCTAAGATTGTGGGACGCAGTTCCAAACCTACCAAAAATGGAAGCCAAGGGCATAAGCTGACAGGCAGGCAAAAAGATCTTTTGACAGGAATCACTCCATGAGTGAGGGAAGTGGATGAAAGTGAGGGGAATATAACGAAGATTCTAGAATAAAGGCAGTGGCAGGATTAAGGAGAAGCCTTAGGAAGGGTTCTCACACTTCTAAAGTATACATGTTAACTGGGTGAGGACAAAAGTACAGTCCCCAGATTCAAATGAAATTTTAAATAATTATACGAGTGCCTACAGGCCAGAGTTAAATCCCTAGCAGTACTATTAATATCAGATGTTATCAAGAGTGAACTGGAAACAGATTTTGTTTGTGCCTTTCCACAGACATTGAAGTCAAAGGAAGAAATTGCACCTACAACTAAGAACTAAGAGGCCCAAATACCACCTTCATAAACCTTTGACCATAAATTTCCAAATTTGTGCTCTCATTTAGTTGAAGTTGCATTTATCCTAATTTACTGACATTTTTGTTTAAGTATGCCTACATTTTAAAAAATGGTGATTAGTTTTGAAATTTAAGATAAAACTTCTAGAACCTTCACCGAGATTACTATTAAAACCCTTAGTATAAAAGATTTCTGTGATCCTTACAATTGATGGAAACCCTACTACTTTCACATTTTTTAATTTATATTTTCTGAAATATTAATGGTCAGATATCCCCAACTGCTAAAGAAAATATAGTATGATCTGGTTTCCCAAAATCGAAACATGGTTAATAATGAAAAAAATTGTATTTACACAAAATAGCCTGAAAAATTAAAAAGAACGGTGTATCCTAGGTCCTACAGGGGAGGGAAAAGCAGCATCATAAATAAGTTCAAATTGAAAATTTGGAGTTTTTGTCCTGTGCCCCATGCTATTTATTCACTGCCATATTTTAAAAACAACAATTATGTTATCCGCATTTCTTCCTCATTCAGGTCAGCTTGGCTTTCTTCTTTGCAGGTCCTTTGTGCCCTTTGGCCTTTCTTCTTAAATTCCGCCTGTCGACCACAGGCACTTCCACTTCTATCTCCTCTGAGCTGCTTATCCACAGTCTTCTCTGTTGATTGTGTCAACTGATCTAGTTGCTCAGAAGATGCTTCAGACTGCTCCTCTGACTGGCTCTTCTGTCCTGCATTCTGTGCAAATGGCACATCTTCAAGTTCAACCTCTATTAAAGAGCTCTGAGGAAGAGCTGGAGATGTTTCCTGAGGCTCGGCTACCCCCTCCTCACCCTGGTCTTCCAATGAGGCAGTAGTGTTGGGTGATACATTTTCAGAAAATTCAGTTATCACGGAGTTTGGAAAACCATTCTTCATTTGGGATAGTAGCCACATTGTCTGAACTCCCAAAATGTGCTTTCTTTCTTGAAACTAGAGGCAGCCACTCTTCAGTGTGCCCCTTGTCATCAGATGGGCCTTCATCTAGCAACATTTCTGAGTCAGTTACATGTGAAGTCTTATCCTGTGCAACAGCCTCAGGAGATTTTGAAGATTCTACCACCAGTGGAACAAGATTCGTAGAGTCTTCACTGGCATTAAAAGACTGCAATTTTATTATATTTTATTTTTTATTTTTATTATTTTTTTTTTGCGGTACACGGGCCTCTCACTGTTGTGGCCTCTCCCATTGCGGGGCACAGGCTCCAGACGCGCAGGCTCAGCGGCCATGGCTCACGGGCCCAGCCTCTCCGCGGCATGTGGGATCTTCCCGGACCGGGACACGAACCCGTGTCCCCTGCATCGGCAGGCGGACTCTCAACCACTGCACCACCAGGGAAGCCCCAAAACTGCAATTTTAATTCTTCACCTAAAACTTCACTAGTGGAGTCCTCCTCTTCTGTTATAGGTGAAGTCTTAAGAGTATCAACCATTATCTCACCATTCATAGGCTCTAATTCAGATTCCTTTTCACCTTCTTGCTTTTCCAGGCCTGGCTGGGTTTCTGGTGCTGGTCAAACATTTGTATCACTACTTTCATCTTCAGATTCAATCACAGTCTGTTAGGGTTCTTCTTCCAAGAATTTTTCTGAGCTCTCTGATATTTGTGCAGTAGACTCCAATTTGTTCACTGAAGCTGTAGGTGAAGTCTGGGGAGTCTTTTCGTCTTCCCCTCGAGAACTACTAAATTCAGAATCCTGAAACCGTTTTCCAATCTTTGGCTGCTTTAGATGACTACTTCGAGTACGAGTGGAAACAGGTGTTTTATCGTGACCTTCAGAAGTGCTTGCAAAGGCATCTTTTAGAGAATCAATAGTTAGCTGCATCTCACTAGACAAACTGTCTTCAGCTCCTGCTTCATAGTTTGGAACAGATGCAAGACCATATTCTCCAGACACAGGTCTTTTAGCTTCATTTTGAGAAACTGCAGTCATTTTACATGTTTCTCTTTGTAATGCTCTGGTGATTGGTATTCTCTGGTACCAGTGTCCAACACCTTCAACTTCCCAAAGCAGTTCATGGTCTCCTGGATATTTTTCAAAGTACTGGTTGCAAGCTGTGTACATAAGAGAGGTCAGTGGATACCACAAGCCAAGTGCATCTTCTGTGAAGGAATCAACAAGTCCTCCAGCATATGAAGCCCAAAGTCTTTCCCTCTATATTTCTTTCTTATGAACATTGTATCAAGAACTGGCAGTTGGTAGCTTTGGGTAAGAAACAAGGCACATATGCTTCCTGTAGGCTTAACTGGATAAAACCCAGTGGCCTCTCCTTTCTTCCACAGAATCTTAGCATAATCAGTACTGCTATGACCCAGGAATGGGATCTCATTTCTCTCCATTTCCTGCTTTCTGTAAATAATTCGATTCAGTACAGAACGCCTCTCTCCCCAAGAGTTCTCACCTGCTTAAGTCTCTCTCTAGAAGGGACAGATGTTTTCACAGTATCATCAATAGCCCACCACTGATCAGCAAGGTAAAGTGCCGCAGCTGTGAGTGAGTCCTCGGGTGCAGAAAGAGCAAGAACTTTCTGGGTCTGATCTCCACCATAGAGAGGTACAAAGCTAATTTGACAGGCTAATAGGAATCGTAATATTGAGAAGAGAAGAACATTCAGGATTTTCAGGGTCCCCACACCTGAGATCTGACATGTAATCTTCAGCAGAATTTTCCATTTCCTCATGACTGCAATTATCCAGCATATCCACAGGGAATGCCATCCTCTCGGACGCGCCTCCTGAGCCCGGGAAAGGAGGCGGAGCCGCGGGAATGAATGAAGCCGGCGGCGGCTCGCTGGCGACCCCCGGCCGGGACCGGGCTGCGCCGCTCGCGGCTACCGGGGCCGGTACAGCCGCCTGCCCCTCGCCCGGGACGCCCGGCTCCTCCAGTCCCTTTCTTCTTGAGTCTCAGAGAATCTGATGAAAGATAAAGACCTTCTCTCTAGAAAAACGCACATTTGCAAATCATCCAATTTCAAGGGGTCCCAAGTTAAGAATCCTTACAAAAGTCTGCACGCACTTCAGGTGCTTCCCAAACTGTGATTTTGTGGAGAGAGCTTTCTCCCAGGGACCACTATACAGCAGAGCTCTGAGCTCCATCAGTTGCTCTTGGATCTTTACAGTCTGGGGACCCATCTGAATGGTGAAGAAATCCTTGGTCAGCCCCTGAACCAGAGTCTGATTTTCTCAAGAGACCAAGAAGGATTTCTATACTGGTTACACTACGTATTCCTGCTACCTTCACCCAGACCATCACTCCTTGTGTACTAGGATTGGAGTTTCTCAACTGCTGTACTTGGCTACCTGTCTTTCCTGTCCACAGTGACACTAAAAGCGCAGTCCAGCTTTCCTTGCGTTCCTTTTCACGTAGGGGCTCCAGCACTCCTCATTTCACTCAGTATGCCTCAGCCTGCAGTGTGGATGTTAGGGCCTGAAACTTGAGTGACGTTACACTCCCTCCATTGTTCACCAGCCCTGTGTGGCTTACCAAAGCCTGGTGTCAGTCCCAACCAGGGTACTGGCTAAGCGGCTGGGTTTAAAGAATGAATTCTGGAGGACTGGAGCTTTCTGTTTGGGCTAAGCATCTGTAGACGGTAGCAGTTAGTTGGACCTTAGCATCCTAGGGAGCCAAGACCTTCTGAAGAAGTATGCCGGGAAGGGAATCTTGGTTGCTGTAAATCCTATTATCAAATGGACAACGGCCTTCAGTAGAACTTGCTTCCTTGAGCTGGGCCCTGAGGGAGGACACCTGGGTGGGGATCCCCTGGAAATAGGATAGCCCCTATCTCTGTATTAGAAGTATCTATTTCAGTCAACACTGGGAGAACACGCTGAATTAAGGTAGGTCAGTAGGAGGTAAAAGGTAAACACGGTTTTAAGTTTCTTGTTGGTTCTTGCTTGCTTAAGTCTCCTTAACACGTCAGAGTGAGTGAGTGAGAAAATGGGAAATAGAGCCAGGAGTTCCTTGTTCCTTACAAGAAGAAGTTCCTTACAAGAACTTGTAAGTTCTTGGTGGTTCAGGAGCTTGACATTGTTGGATGATGCCTTACCTGGAGTCAGGACAGGATGTGATCTGAGGATTCTGCCTCCAGGCTTTCAAAAATCAGTGGAGACTGCTGCAGGTGATCCATGATGGCCCAGTCAAGGAGTTGCTGGGGATGAAATCTGGGGAGAATAAAAGGGTGTCTTCTGTTGGTCTGTATTCCTTGTATCACATTGATCACCAAGGTCTGTCTGTTCTACCCATAAGTAACTGTCAACTTTGCTCCCTTTCCCTTTATGTCCATAGCCACTGTCTTTGCTCAGACTCTCAATTTTCCTTGCTTGAATCTCTGCCAACAGCCCCTCAACTATTCCCTCCACCTCCAATCCCACCCCTCCAGTCTTTGCTCCACCCTACAGCTAGAGTGATCTTTCGCTGTACAGATCTGATCCCTATCACCTTTCTGCTGGAAGTGCTGCAGTGGAGCTCAGTATAGGCAAGATGAAAACTTGGCATGCCATTAAGTATTTTTTTCAAGTGCTGTTGTTTCTGTACTCTCCATCATAATCTCCTTCATGCAGTAAATTCCAGAAATACTTGTTGGGTGTCTCTTACACTCCAGGCACTACTCTAGGCCCTGAGAACAGCAGTGAACAAAACAGGCAAAATTCTCTGTGTCTGTGGAGCTTGCATTCTGTTGGGTGGGGAACAAACACATAAATGTGTGGTATATCAGATTGTGGCAAGTGCTGTGGAGAAAAGTAAGGAAAGGAGAAATTGTGACCGGGGCTGGGGTTGTTCCAATTTTTAATTTATGTATTTATTTATTCATTTTTTAGTTGTGGCACACAGGATCTTCATTGTGGCATGCAGACTCTTAGTTGCGGCATGTGTGTGGGATCTAGTTCCCTGACTGCAGATGAAACCCAGGCCCCCTTCATTGGAAGCATGGAGTCTTAACCACTGGACCACCAGGGAACTCCGTTTTCCAATTTTTAATAGAAGGGTCAGGGAAAGTAACATTTTGGCGAGAACCTAAAGGAGGTGAGGAAAATACCTGAGGAAAGACCATTCTAGGCAAAAGGAACAGGCAAGTGCAGAGGTGCTAAGCCAGGAATCACAAGGAAAGCAGTGTGACTGATCAGAGTGAGTTAGCAAGGAGAGCATGAGAGAGGAGGTTGCAAGGAAGCAAAGGCAGGATGGGACAAACGGTGTAGGAATGCAGTAGACCTTATTAGTTGGAGTTTGACTCTGACGTAGGGTGAAATGGGAAGCTACTGGAGGCTATAAGTTTAGGAATGACATATTCTAAGGGATCATTTGGGATACAGTGAGGGGAATAACCCATAAGAGGGTCAAGGGCAGAAGCTGGGAGGTCAGCTAGGAGGCTAGGCAAGAGACCATTGTCTCGGATCAGGGTAGTAGCAGTGGAGGTAGTGGATTCTAAAATATCTATTAAAACATATATTTTAAAGGTAGAGTCAAATAATTCACTGATGGATCAGATGTGGCAATGAGGGTAAGAGAGGAGTCAAGGCTGACTCAAGTGTATGGTTGCCATTTTCAAAGATGGGAAGAATTAGACTTTGGTGTAGAAATCAAGAATTTGGTTTTGGATGTGTTAAGTTCAAGATGCCTATTGGACAACCAAGTGGGAATGTTGATCGGGCAGTTAGATATATGTATATGCATACATATATAGAATTCAAAGGAGAGGTCTGGGCTTGAAACGTGTATTTGAGAATCATCAACATAGAGAGCCACAGGGCTGGATAAAAGCACTCAGGAAGAGTGAGAAGTTGGAGAAGAGGACGAAAGAAACCAAGGAGTCCCCAGCAAGATAGGCGGAAAACAAAGTGCGTGTGGTGCCAAGAGAAGAAAGTGTTCCAGGGAGAAAGGAGTAATCAATTGTGTTTAAACCTTCAGAAAGATTAAGGATAGATATTGACCATTAGATATAGCAATTTGGATGTCATTCATAACCTTGACAAGAGGACATTCTGTGGAGTCATAAGCATGAAAATCTGATGGGAGGAAAGGTTTGGAGATGGGAAAATAGCCAATTCTCATTGTCTGAAGGGGAGGAGAAATGGGACCGTAGCTGGAAAGAGAAGTGAGATCAAGAGACAGTTGTTGTTGTTTTTGAAGATGAGAGAAATAATGGCTTCTTTATTTGCTGAGGGAAATGATCCAGGAGAGAGAGGAGAATGGTTGGAGTGATGGAATCAGGTGTACACAAGTGGAGGAGTTGGTCCAAGTTAGGAGCACATACCATTCATCATTATTGATAGGAGGGAAGGCAGAGTAGATGAGCATGGATGCGGGGAGGTGGGAACCTTGTGGACTTTCTCTTCTTATTTTTATTTTCTCAGTGAACTAGGAGACAAGGTTGTCATCTTAGGATGGGGAAGAAGTTATGAAAAGTTTGAAAAGAGAGGGGAAGGTATGGAATGGTCATCTGTGAGAATGCGTTAATGACTGTGCTAGGATAATGTAAGTAGAATTGATGAGTGACATTGAAGGCCTTTTTAAGGTGAGTGGTCATAAACTTAAAGAGAGAGCAGTTAGCAGAGGTATGTGAATTTTCCAGTCATGTTCAGCTGCCCACTTGTGCATGCATAGGTGGAAGGTTAGATTTTATTAAGGCTTGTGTTCTGTCAGAAAAGTACTGTGAAGCGAGAGAGAGGGGAAAGGGAACCAAGGTTATATTCGAAGGAGTGATTATAATAACAAACCACAGAATCTAAGTGAGATAAGAGGTGAAACAAGGACACAAAGGGAATAACTGAGCTACAATGGAGGACAAACTTTTTAGAGGAGAGGCAGTCAGGGATTTTAGAAATTCGTGTTTTGAAAGCATCATCTATAAGGATACTGAGGTTATGTGGGAGCAGGGTTGGAGACTGGTAGTGGCCACATGATGGCAATGAGGGTAGCATAGTCTGGTTAACATCAGAATCAAAGCTGGACACTTTTGGGAAGGAGGGAAGCAGAATGATCTGGAAGCAGCAATAAGGACAAAGAGAAAAAAAAAAAAAGGACAAAGAGGATACCTATTCCACTGCAAGGTGTGGGGAAAAAACAGCCACCACTTGAGAGGGCTGCAGAGGAATCACTGTCCTCAGAGGAGACCCAGATCTCCTTTAGAGCAAGAAGGAAAAATTCAGAGATTTTGAGAAAAGAGGAATTTTGCGGATCCCAACAGCCAGTTCCTGAGAGTTTCAGGAGATGAAGAGGGTAGGAAATGGGGTTAGAAAACAGAATGTACAGGACCATTTGGGATGAAATGCAAGGGATAATGAATGATCTAGAATCCTGGGGCTCCTTGTGTGACTAGCATAAACCAGGCTAAAGGGAATAATGATAACAGATAATGATGGTCTGAAGGCAGATAACGGTGGCCAAACTGTGAATACTGA
Source organism: Grampus griseus (assembly GCF_964374135.1). NCBI lineage: Eukaryota > Metazoa > Chordata > Mammalia > Artiodactyla > Delphinidae > Grampus > Grampus griseus. The sequence continues at coordinate 44,312,287 of NC_139013.1, forward strand.
GGAAAGGGAGGTATGAAGGACCTTCCAGGCGCGTCCAAGGTATGCCCATCTTTACTCTTCACAGTGATGAGGTCAGGGGAGGGGTGTTGTCTTGTCGAGGGCACCTGAAATTCTAGAAATTTAGAAATGTCATTCTGGAGATGAATAGTGTCACCATTTCTGCAAATGATGCAAAGCATCTGGAGTCAGCTTGACTGAACAAATGGGAGTTTTGATTGAAGGAAGAAAGGGGTGGAGTGTGGAACACTGAAGAACAAGGTAATTCTTCAGGGGATTTTACAGGAGTTTCTGGTGCTGACTCATATGACAAGAAGTCTGGGCATAGTCAGTTGGGGCTCTTAACAGTGGCCCAGTGATGTGTTAAGTGCCGTCTTTCTGCAGACCTTCAACCTGACACTTATTGCCTTATAGTCATAAGAAGTTTGCTGCACATGTAGAACTCAAATCTAAATTCCAAATGGGAAAGGGAGAAAAGGTTAACAGGCAAAGGGTATCTGCATCTATGAGGCAAAAATGTGGAAGTACTTACAATAGCTCATGTGGATTGCTCTGTTTAAAGCATCTTCTTTATTCCCTAGCTAGCTTCCATCTTCTCTTTCAAAATTCTACTCAAGTCAACATAACCTTCTTGGAGAAACCATTCCTCATCTCCCTAGGCTGAGTTAGGTGCCCCTGGTGTGTGTGTTCAGAGCCTGTGATAGATTGCAATGTCAACCCCCATTCTTCCATCTCTGTATCCATGCCCTGTGCCATATAACTCTGATTCTGGTCTCAGCCATGCAGCTTGCTTTAACCAGTGGGATATTTTAAAGCAAAAGCTTAAAACTCCTCAAGAGCATGCTCTTCCTCTTGTGTCTAAGCCAGTGCCATGAGAACATACCTGCTGGAGGATGAGAGACACATGAAACAGAGCTAGATCAACACGGTGAGGCCATCCTAGATCAGCCAGCAGCACCTAACCCCCAGACACTTCACTGAGCCCAACCCAAATCAGCAGAACTGCTGAGGCAACCGCCGAAATTAACAGTTACTGTTTCATCCACTAAAGTTACGTGGTTGGTTGCTACTTAGCATTATTATGGCACTGGATCATTGACACAGAGTCCCTTGGGTATAGCTCTGCTACAAGCCTTAGCCCTGTCTCCTGAACTAACGTTAGGGAGCTCCCTTAGGACAGGACACTTTTATCTGTGTACATCTGTCACCTAGCACAGTGCCTGGCACCTAGAAGGTGCACAGTGAAATCTTGTGAAAGGAATGAATGAATGAACCTTTGTTCAACCTTTACAAAGGGCCTTACTTCTTTGTGCACGACAGGTGCAAAATTCCCCATAGTTAAACAGTGTAATCAAATGGACACACCCACAGAAAACCTAGTTCAGCAAGATATGTGAAGCTACAGTATATAGTAAACACTCATCACAGATTAAAGCTTTTTACTGCCTCAAGTACAAATGACTATTTCTTAAACATTGCGCAATCTATTTTATATTTTATTATGTTGTATAGATCCGTTTAAAGATAATCTAAATACTGTAAGAACACTTTAAAGGGTAGAGTGTAAATGGATATGACTCAGTCTACATATCTTTACTATTATCTTCAGTACACAATACCAAACCATTGTGAACTACTGATATTTCCTAAATCATGTCAAAAAATTTGCATGGCTTAAAGAAAAAAGTATTTGTGTTAATATAAAAAAAAGAGAAAGAGAGAACTTCCTCTAGGGGTCTGCAGAGGAAAATATCATTTCTAGTAGCCTAGTCAAGTATGGGGGTGGGGAGAAAGGCAAGAATATTATCCTTATGAAAGGTCAGCAACAATCACATGGTATCGCATGTTTTGGGGACACTGAGCAAACTAGTTTTGCCTAGGAAGAGAGTTTCTACAGAGAAATAGTTAAAAAAAAAAAAAAATGTCTGGGAGTGGTAGGGCAGCATGGAGCCCAGTCGTGGAGATCCTTGAATATAAGGTTAGGGACATTTTAACATTATCTTTTACTCAGCAGGGGATAGTTAACTTTTGAGCAAGGGAGTGACATAATGAAGGGTTGGGTCAACCTTAGCTGCTAAATTCTAGCAGCATGGTGTGGGATGGTTTTTGCAGAAATATGGCTAATAGTCATATCAAATAATTTAATACAAAAATAATATTATGCTCCCATTTATCTTTTTTATTAATTAATTAATTTATTTATTTTTGGCTGCGTTGGGTCTTCGTTGCTGCACGTGGGCTTTCTCTAGTTGCTGTGAGCGGGGGCTACTCTTCCTTGCAGTGCACGGGCTTCTCATTGCGGTGGCTTCTCTTGTTGTGGAGCACGGGCTCTAGGCGCGTGGGCTTCAGTAGTTGTGGCTCGCGGGCTGTAGAGCGCAGGCTCAGTAGTTGTGGTGCATGGGTTTAGTTGCTTCGAGGCATGTGGGATCCTCCTGGACCAGGAATTGAACCTGTATCCCCCGCATTAGCAGGCGGATTCCTAACCACTGTGCCACCAGGGAAGTCCCCCATTTATTTTTAAATCACATCTCTTATTAAAGTCTAGATTTCTGCTGGATGCCAGTGACCAAGGAATTATTTTGAGATGAAAAGGTTTGCTATTCTCTCCCTGACAGTCATTTAGCCTGTTGTCCATTGGGGGTCCATGAATTGTTTCTTCCCCGCTCCGGCTATTGGGTTGTCTTATTTTCTTCTATTTTGCTTTCCATACACTCCCCTGGCCTCTGCTGGTCTAATTCTGTGAAAAACTAATTATAGCCAGGGGTAGAGGTCAGATGTAAGAATGAACGAGACTCCATGTAACCAAAACCAGAATCAACATCGGAATAAACTATTCTAAGTGCTTTTCTTAAGAGCACATCTCACCTGAGTTGTGGTAGCATTTACCTTTCAGGTGTGAGGATGTCATTTTGTCCTCAAAAAGTGTTTCATAATCCACTAATTATATTTGTTAGGTGGGTGCCACTGTTTTTCATGCAAGTGGAATTTAGTTAGGAAGGATAAATACCTTATCTAAAATCTTGTGTCATGTTTTCTCTAGAATGTTTTCTCCATTTTGCTCCCATTCCACCTGACACACTCCTTTTAAGCCTTCTAAACTCTGTTCAGACATGCCTTGTCTGTGCAACGTTTCCTTACCCTGCTGCTCAGTTCAGTCTCCTCCCTCCCTGCCCCACTGCAGTGGTCTCTGGGTTGTACAGACCTCTGCAGTTATGCACTTTGCTCTACATGTCTGTCTCCCCTGTGAGATTACAGGGGTGATGAGGGGGTTGTGGAATCCAAAGCGAGAGGATCTAAAGGCAAAGTGGAAACTTCTGAACTTGGCCAACAGTCTGAGCAAAAGATAAAGGGGCAACACCTAAAACCATCCCCAGCTAGATTCATTTCCTTCCTGCTTTAAAATGTTTGGGAAGGGAGTTTTCACAGCCCCCCAATAGCCGTCAGGGCAATGGTGTTCACCTCAGGGGCTCCCAGGCCAACTCCCTGTGCTGTTTGCTGAGCACATCTCGCTTCTCACGCCACCTCATCCCCTCCTGGGCGCTCCTCACAGCACGGCTGCTTTTTCTGCTTCACTGCGTTTCCAGCGTGGATGCTTACGCCTCACTTCACTTTGCCCCGTTTTTTCACATTTCTGTCGCCCGGGAACTTTGTTTCCTCCTTCCGAGGAGATCTACCTTCACCACCACATCCTCCTCTACTCAGCGCCTCGCCTCCCTCCCACGGGCTCTTGCGGGCCTCCCTGGAGAGCCCGGGGAGTGAGCTAACTCCTCTGGGCCCCCGGGGCATGTTTTCTATTGTGCGGTGAATGTTCCTCCTGACTTTTCAAATCTGTAATCAGACAGGCATGAAGTGTAATCAACTGGTGGTGAGGACTGAATGAAAGTGAGCACAGTTTATTTAAGGGGCAAGGAGGAAGTCTACACTGGCAGGCCTGCTCTTCCAGCTTCTTCAGACTCCCTATGGACAAAACCACTGGTCAGCCGGCTTAGGGTTGAAACTGGCAGGTGGACCTTGGGGAAGCTGAGTCCTGAAGCTTCACACACAACCTGTCCTCAGGATGCCGAAAGAACCCAGTACAGGTCTGCTGCTCCCCACCTTGAATTCCTCAGATCTGTAACAAAGCGGGGGGCCCAGGTGGCCCCACTACTCCAGCTCTAGGGTCTCCTTCCAATAGGTGATGAGAAGGGATGGAGTGGGGAAAAGAAATATTCCAACCTCTCTCTCCTCCCACCCTCTGGTTTCTAATAGGTGCCTCCTGTTGGTTGAATCCTACTGGAAACCAGAAGGCAAAGAAGCCCATTGATGCAGTCCTCAGGGACCAGCCCCCCAGGGACCAGAGCAGGGCTGAGAAGGGCAGAGAATGGATCTGTTGGGAAGAAGGAACATACAGAAAATAACCAAGCACAGTCAGGCTGAGTGGGGCAAGCACAGGGTTGGAGCCTGCTTTTCTTTAAAACTTAGGTATTGGGCTTCCCTGGTGGCGCAGTGGTTGAGAGTCCGCCTGCCGATGCAGGGGACACGGGTTCGTGCCCCGGTCCGGTAAGATCCCACATGCCACGGAGCGGCTGGGCCCGTGAGCCATGGCCACTAAGCCTGTGCGTCCGGAGCCTGTGCCCCGCAACGGGAGAGGCCACAACAGTGAGAGGCCCGCGTACAGCAAAAAAACAAACAAACAAAAAAACCTTAGGTATTGTGTCATCCTGAATTTTTTGCAATAATTTTGATTTTTAAAAAAATTAGAATATTACTGATTTTTTTTAGCGCTTTCCCCTCCCCTGAAATTTTGCACCTGAGGCAAAATTCACCTCACCTTAATCCTGGTCCTGAAGTGGTGTTCTGTGGATTAGGGAGATTATGAGTGGGTCTTATTTTGTCATTTTTGCTCACCTGTATGTTCCAGTTTTTTTTTTTTTCAAGTGATCCTATATTTGTTATAAAAACAGTTAAATGCAAGATATCTTCTTTGAAAGTAGGGATCCTTCGTTTGTACAACGTGGAGCAGACTTAGCAGAAAAATCAAATGTTTTTTGGATGAGTAAATAAAAGAATGTGTATGTCAACTCTATTCCCAAATCCTACCTCTTCTCAAAATTCTAACTCAAATGGTACTTCCTCATAAAACATTTCCTTATATCCCAAATCACATTGGCCTACAAGGCCTACACAATGTGTCCATGGCCCACCCCGATCTCTCCATATCCCCCCTTACCTCCTGCCACCCTTCCTCTCCACCATATTGGCCCCCTACTGCGTGTCGCTCCTGAAACACAGGAAGCAATTCATTAATATTTGTTGAGAATGAGTGTGACCGCTCTCTCTTCTATCATTCTTGTCATAATCTTTTGTTCTCACAGTTATGCATTTATTTTATCTCCCCTACTCTTAAGTGACTCAGGCTATTTTCCTCACTTTGATATGATCCTTGGTGCCTGGCACAATGCTTGGCATGTTGTCATAACAAATATTAACAACAGTAGTAGAAGAGTCATCATTTGAGTGATTACTAGGGGCCAAACACTATATTAAACATTTATCAGTGTCACCTCACTTCTGTTGTTTTTTGTTTGTTTTTTGTTTTTGCGGTACGCGGGCCTCTCACTGTTGTGGCCTCTCCCGTTGCGGAGCACAGGCTCCGGACGCGCAGGCTCTGCGGCCGTGGCTCACGGGCCCAGCCGCTCTGCGGCATGTGGGTCTTCCCGGACCGGGTCACGAACCCGTGTCCCCTGCATCGGCAGGTGGACTCTCAACTACTGCGCCACCAGGGAAGCCCCTCACTTCTGTATTTTAACTGACTGTGAGGACTCACATTTATAGGAATCCACGCAAGTCTGTTATTAGTCCAACTTCACAGCTAAGGAAGCTGAGGTCTAGAGAGGTCAAGTAACTTGCTGAAGGTCACATTGCTAATAAGTGGCATTATAGGAAAGTATAATCCTAAATTACATCAGATCAGTAGTTCTCAAACCGTGGTCCAGGAACTACTGAGATTCCCAAGACATCTCAGGGGAGTCTGTACGTTCCAAACCACTCTTGTATGTATACAGTGTTTTTCCTGAGGCTCCACTCCATGTGATATCAAACACCTTGAACACAGAAGCAGAGAGAATCCAGCTGTCTCCAGTTAAGTCAGGCACTAAAGAGATTTTCAACAATAATGCTGATCTTTTCACTTATTTTTTTTCTGTTTTGGAAAATATAGTTATTTTTCATAGAAAGTCTTATACATGTAATGTGTTTATTATTGTTATTTTAAAATATATTAATAAATATTTTTAAAAATTCATCAGTGTTCCTTTTTAATATAGTAAATATAGATAGACATAGCCTACATAAACAGAAACTTTTGGGGTCCTCAGTATCTTTAAGAGTATTATGCGGCCCTGAGACCAAAGTCCTTGAGAATAGATGTGTTAGATAATTTCTAAGTTTCTTCTCAGCTCTAAAATGTAGGGGTTCTCTATCCATGAAGCAGTTTTGGAGGGTAGGGGCTCAAGATCATTAATCAGTCTGAGAAAAGAGGGGCAGTCTTGGGGCCTGACTCCATGCCTAGGTTCTACATTGACTGGTCTTGGTTACCTGGATTTATTCTGATCTTAACTGCTCTGTGGACTTCTGAAAACTGTTCCTGCCTTGGGTTCACACATAACTCGTAGTTATAATTCAGCACTCCCAGACTCATTATTTCATTCCCTTGTCCCTCATCCTCTTCTTTGCTTCTGTGCCTTTTTTATCTCGACCCTGCTTCCAACTTTCTATACTTAGTCTTCCGTAACAAAGGTTTTACAATACCCAAACACTTCCTGGACTATAGATTAGCCTCAAATGGTTTCTCTTATGTTGCCCCAGGCATATACAGGATTACAACAGATTTCATGTTTTAAATTCTTTCTCATTGATAACCTCTGGTGAAAGGAACAGGGTGGAGGAGGAACAGGGTGGAAGGGAAGTCTCTTTTGTAGTACCTTTTATATCTGTATAAATGAAAACTTTGCTTCAAAGGAAGCAAAGAGAAAAACAAACAAAAACCCCAAAACTCTCCTGAAGTGTAATTCTTTCTTTCTTTTTTCTCTTTAAAAAAATAATAAATTTATTTATTTATTTTAGGCTGCGTTGGGTCTATCGTTGCTGTGCATGGGCTTTCTCTAGTTGCGGCGAGCGGGGGTGGGGTGGGATGGGGGGTGGCTACTCTTCATTGCAGTGCACGGGCTTCTCATTGCGGTGGCTTCTCTTGTTGCGGAGCACGGGCTCTAGGCGCACGGGCTTCAATAGTTGTGGTTCACGGGCTCTAGAGCGGAGGCTCAGTAGTTGTGGTGCACGGGCTCAGTAGTTGTGGCGCACGGGCTTAGTTGCTCCGTAGCATGTGGAATCTTCCCGGACCAGGGCTCAAACCCATGTCCCCTGCATTGGCAGGAAGATTCTTAACCACTGCGCCACCAGGGAAGCCCTCTAAGATTTTTGACAAAAATGTATTTAAAATGTGGGATGAGATAAAATTATTTTTATTGGAAAAATATTGAATCGGCTGTGATGCATTGGAATTCATATTTTGATTTTCCCAATATCTTCTGAGTTTATCAGATTAAACAAGGTATCTCTTAAGTGAAAGAGTAACAGATATAATTCATTGTAATTACATAATACTCAACATTAATAATTATGTAATATAATTCTTGAAATTTTAAAAAGTATACTAGTTTACAGAAATTAAGAAAGTGAATGACTCCAATAAGAAGGCAACAAATTAATTTGCAAGTTTCCAATGATTTATTTTTGTCAAAAATGAAAAAGGAAAATAAAAAACAAAAAAATAAAAATAATGAAAGAGGAACTTATAATGAAATGATGGATCTAAGAAATGATCATTAATGATTGCTAAAACCATTAGATGAAAAGCTAATGGGGACCTTGATAATGAGTGGGTACATTGAACCCACAGATTAATACTATCAGAAAAAAGAGATACTCGGACGTTATGTACCTCCAATGAAACAGGAAGCACACACACACCACCTATGAAGGATTCTTTTTTTTTTTAAGTTTTATTTAGCAGCTAAAGATGACATTTTCAAAGTATATGGTTTTTGGGGGCTTTCTTGGCTGTGCTGGCTCTTTGTTGCTGCATGCGGGCTTTCTCTAGTTGTGGCGAGAGGGGGCTGCTCTTCGTTGCTGTGTGTGGGTGTCTCATTGCAGTGCCTTCTCTCTTGTTGCGGAGCACGGGCTCTAGGCACGTGGGCTTCAGTAGTTGTGGCTCGTGAGCTCAGTAGTTGTGGTGCACAGGCTTAGTTGCCCCATGACATGTGGGATCTTCCCAGACCAGAGATCAAAGCTGTGTCCCCTGCATTGGCAGGCGGATCTTAACCACTGGTTCACCTATGGAAGATTCTTGCCAAAGTATCAACTCTGAATCTGACCAGGCCTAAATATCAATTTTTAGGAAATACAGAGGCCAGGGAGAAGTAATCAGCAAAATCCAGAATGTGGAAAACCCTACAAGAAAAATGACCCAGTTTTTCAACAAACCAATTACAAGAGGAAAGAAAAACAGGAGGAAGAATCTATCACTAAGAGACAAGAGAAATATTAGCCAAAAGCAATTTGTGGGCATTGTTAGGACCTTGAATTGAAAAACCAACACTAAAATCCAAACCAAAACAAAACAAAAAGCATGTATGAGACAACCAGGGGAGATTTGAATGTTGCCTGAATACTGGATGACTTACATTTTTTAGGTGTACTGGTTTGTTTTAAAAAGAGTCCTTATATTTTAGAGCTATATATAGAGGTATTTACAGAAGAAGTGGCCTGATACTTGGCATTTGCTTCAAAATAATCCAGCAGTGGTGAAGGGTGGGGGATGGAGAGCAGATAGTGGGGGCGGATAGAGATCAAACAGGATTGGCCATAGGTTGGTAAAGCTGTTGAAAGCTTGATGGTGGTCACGTAGAGATTCATTTCATTCCTCTTCTAAATTTGTATAGACTTGAACTCTTCAATAACAAAAATTAAAACATAAATGAATAAATGAATCTAAAAAATAAACTCACTGAAGAAATACCTAATCTAGCTGTCAGCAGATAGATCACTGACAGTAATCTTTTGATGATTGACCATTGGGTGGGTTTTGGCATATGCCGTCAAAGGATTGATTGACTGCCATTGCTATAACAAAACTCTCTATTCCCATCTACTTGTTTATGTGAACAGTACTTGAATGTGTAGACGCAAAATCAAGAAATAGAGGTTTATGCTGAACTTTTTCATTTTGGCAAGAGGTAATATTTATCCATGAATTCAAGAATAAACAGAAAAAAAAAGCCCCATCCATGCTATTAAGAGATCTGTATTTTCAGCAAATTTCTTTATGTTTAATAACTGTTTGTATTATTTATCAAAATTTGTAATACTTACATTATTTTGATCAAATGTATACTAATACCAATTATAACAACCCAATCCAGAAGAAATTTTTAATATTTGGGACCTTTGGTATCAGGAAACTAAAACAAAAACAAAAACCATAAAAAATTACACAAGGATAAAAATATGTGGGGAAATGTAATGGCAATATCATTTTAAGGAGAAAAAGGAGCGATGTAAAATAGTGATAGCTCTTTTTTCCTATGTGTATGAGCCATACATTCTGGTTTCTTTGTATATCTCATAAGTGGTTTTTGGTTGTTGAAAACTGCACATTTTAAATAAGATAATGTGGTAACTCTGGAAAAATAGATACAATATCTGATAGTTAAAGAAGAGTTTATTCATGTATTTTTACAAATAGGTGATGGGGTATCAATTAGAGCATTAGGATTGTATGGATATATTTAAAAGAATGATGTTAACAGTTTTATTTTAAATTGTCATTATTTATAATATACTGGAGAGCTGCCCTCTTAGCGCAGCCAGCAGCACATCGGGCTTATATAATATACCAGAAGTTACATCCTTTGCAACTCTTTAAACTTCAGAAATGTTAAATATTAGCTAAAAACGAGTAGGGGGACTACTTAGGTCTTTTTTTCTTTTATTGATTTTTTTATTGAGTAAAATTCACAAAACATAAAATTAACCATTAACCATGTTAAACTGTATAATTCAGTAGCAGTTAGTACATTTACAGTGTTGCACAACCATCACCTGTATTTCCAAGGCATTTTCATCACCTCAAAAGGAAACTCTAAGGTACTTCCCTGGTGGCGCAGTGGTTAAGAATCTGCCTGCTAAGTCAGGGGATACAGGTTTGAGCCGTGGTCCAGCAAGACCCCACGTGCCATGGAGCAACTAAGCCTGTGTGCCACAACTACTGAGCCTGCGCTCTAGAGCCCGTGCTCTGCAACAAGAGAAGCCATGGCAATCACCACAACGAAGAGTAGCCCCTGCTCGCCACAACTAGGGAAAACCCCGCGCACAGCAACAAAGACCCAACGGAGCCAAAAATAAATAAATAAAATAACTTTTTTAAAAAAGAAAAAAAAAGGAAACTCTACACCCATTAAGCAATCACTCCTCCTGGCAACCACTAATCTGTTTTCTGTTTCTATGGATTTACTACTCTGGACGTTTAAGGAAACTCTACACCCATTAAGCAATCACTCCTCCTGGCAACCACTAATCTGTTTTCTGTTTCTATGGATTTACTACTCTGGACGTTTCATATAAATGGAATCATACAGTATGTAACCTTGTCTAGCTTCGTTCACTTAACATGTTTTTGCTGTTTATCCAAGTTGTATCATGTATCAGTATTTCAGTCCCTTTTATGGTTGAATAGTATTCCACTGAATGGATATATCACATTGTGCTTATTCACTCATCAGCTGATGGACATTTGGGTTGTTTCTACCTTTTGGCTATTATGAATAGTGCTGCTATTATGAACATAGGTGTACAAGTATTTGTTTGAATACCTATTTTCAATCCTTTTGGTTCTATACCTAGGAGTGACGTTGCTGATAATTTGGTTTAACTTTTTGAGGAACTACCAAACTTCTCCACAGCCACTGCAACATTTTACATTTCCACCAGCAATGTATGAAGGTTCCAATTTCTCCACATCTTTGACAACTCTTGTTATTTTCCATTTTAAAAAAGTCATGAGCTTTCCAACGCTGGCCGGGCAGGATGGCTCCCGCAATGAAGGGCGGCAAGAAGAAGAAGGTCCGGTCTGCCATCAACGAGGTGGTGACCAGAGAATACACCATCAACATTCACAAGCGCATCGTGGAGTGGGTTTCAAGAAGCGTGCCCCTCGGGCACTCAGAGAAATCTGGAAATTTGCCATGAAGGAGATGGGAACTCCAGATGTACTCATTGACACCAGGCTCAACAAAGCTGTCTGGGCCAAAGGAATAAGGAATGTCCCATACTGTATCCGTGTGCAGTTGTCCAGAAAACATAATGGAAGATTCACCAAACAAGCTCTATACATTGGTTACCTATGTACCTGTCACCACTTTCAAAAATCTACAGACAGTTAGTGTGGATGAGAACTAACTGCTGATTGTTCAATAAAGTTATAGAACTGCCAAAAGAAAAAAGAAAAAAAAAAGTTATGGTTAACTTAGTGGATGTGAAGTGGTATCTCAATGTGATTTTCATTTTCATTTTCCTAACGAGTAAGAATGTTGAGCATCTTTTAATATGCTTGTTAACTGCAACTACCTAGTATTCACAAAATTACCTTAGGAGGTGTACAAACAAAAAATGTATGGCTCATGACTCTAGGCCTAAACTGCTGTGTTTCTTTTCTTTTCTTTTTTTAACATCTTTATTGGAGCATAATTGCTTTACAATGGTGTGTTAGTTTCTGCTTTATAACAAAGTTTATCAGTTATACATATACATATGTTCCCATATCTCCTCCCTCTTGTGTCTGCCTCCCTCCCACCCTTCCTATCCCACCCCTCTAGGTGGTCGCAGGGCACTGAGCTGATCTCCCTGTGCTATGTGGCCGCTTCCCACTAGCTAGCTATTTCACATTTGGTAGTGTATATATTTCACTGTTACTCTCTCACTTCGTCCCACCTTACCGTTCCCCCTCCCCATATCCTCACGTCCATTCTCTACGTCTGTGTTTTTATTCCTGTCCTGCCCCTAGGTTCATCAGAACCTTTTTTTTTTTTTTTTAGATTCCATATATATGTGTTCCATATGGTGTTTGTTTTTCTCTTTCTGACTTACTTCACTCTGTATGATAGACTCCAGGTCTATCCACCTCACTACAAATAACTCAATTTCCTTTCTTTTTATTAGCCCTCTTCTATTTTGAAGACATCATTATAAATGCTAAACTTCCAAGCCTATATGATGGAATTTGAACGCCAGTTAGCTAGCCCCTTGGACATAGTGAGCTTTTTCCATGCTAATTTGTTAGTTTGACATGACAGCCAGAAGAGACCTTCAGCTGTGCCGAATTGTGGTTCTCACAGACTGAGTGGGAATGCTAAGGGAAAGACATTTTTGTGTGAGGCTGGAGGAGAGTGAGGAAATGAGGAGGGATCTGCACAATGTTGTGCCTAGGCAGGGATCTGTGAAAGCAACAGGAGAGTCTCAGGACCCCATGTCTATCCTAGGACAGCAGGGAGCTGTACAATTGGCGATATCCCCTGTATAGATCAATAGTTCTTTGAGGACAAGAACAGCATCTTAGTCTATATCTTTACATGTTCCCTAACCCAGAACCTGGCTCATAGTAGGTACACACAGTATGTTTGCTGAATGGGAAAGTGCACTGGCGACACTCTGACCCATGATGACTGTCTCCTTGGTGGGAATTAGGAGGTAGACATCCTGGTTGTTGCTCCGGATTCTCTCTCCTTCCTGTCCATCTCAGTCTGACATCCTCTAACAGCTCTTCATTACCCCCACCACTGTGTTCCTAAGATCCCCAGCTTCAACATAAAATATCCCCTATATCCTTGATCATTATTTCTAGAGCATTCCCTCTACTTCCATTATATTTCTGTTACCTTCGACCTACACATAGGCATGGCCATGCTTGTGACCTTAGAATCACATCCAACACTTTGTAGTAAAGAAGAATTCGAGAGACTGTTGAATTTTTTGTCGATAGACCCTTACCACAGATGTCTGTAGGTTTATTGGGTGTTATTCCCTTTATTCCTTGCCTCTAAAGAAGGCCCTTCCAAGCTCCTGTGCAGACGGTATAAAGCCGGGTTGATAGACTTTGAGAGCCAGGTGGGAGAATAGATCTGGGGGTGGGGGTGGAGGAGCTGAGGCATTGTGATGTTTCTCTGTACAGTTTGCAGACTTTCATTCATCTCCTTGTTCTAAATCCACTGCTTCAATCTGGCCCTCTGTAATTTTTTTTCCCCCAGAGAATAAACCTCCTGTGTTACAGGGTTTGGGGGCAGAAATCTCTGGGCTGTATACATGGGGATGGGATCTATAGGTCCAGTTGTCCCTATACCTCTTCCCTCTTTCCTCTTCCCTGTGTCTTGTGTCTGCTGTGCAAAGTGTCTGACGCCTGATTCCTGAGCCTTTCTGCTGGGTGAATCAGTTTGCTTTGTGGTATTATCCACGTGTCCTAGCCACCCTCCTCCCCTCTCTTGTCACATGCAAGGCTTCTGGTTTTCTCTGGTTACCACTTCTTTCTCTCTTTCCATCTGCTCACACTGTGTTGACATCATCAGTTTTCATCTCCTTTCTCATTCTCTTGTCCTTGTAAATCCTTATCCTTGTTGTATTTTTAGTGTCATGTTTTAGGATTCCAGGAATTCTTGTGTTCAGTCCACCCTTATTTAATAAGCAACTACTCTTTAAGGTCATCAGTTCCACACAATGTAATACTCTGTAGTTGTTAGATGGAATAACATAGCTACATGTCTGAACCTGTGGAGTGGACAATATAGAAAGTTAAATGAAAAAGAAAGTTGCAGGGAATTCCCTGCCGATCCAGTGGTTAAGACTGAGCTTTCACTGCCGTAGCCCGGGTTCAGTCCCTCGTTGGGGAACTAAGATCCCGCAAGCTGCATGGCATGGCCAAAAAAAAAAAGCAAGTTGCAGTTGGTATGTATAATATAATACCATTTGTGTTTAAAAATTGTTTATATTAAGACTCCGTGCTCCCAATGCAGGGGGCCCAGTTTCGATCCCTGATCAGGGAAGTAGATCCCACATGCATGCCGCAACTAAGGAGCCTGCCTGCCACAACTAAGACCCGGTGCAACCAAATAAATAAATAAATAAATATTTTTTAAAAAATTGTTTATATTATATATATACACATATACACATGCAAATATCATATATATAATATAAAATATATTCTCCTTAGTATTATCTGAGACAGTATAAGTATCAGAATAGGGACTTCCCTGGTGGTCCAGCGGTTAAGACTTTGCCTTCCAATGCAGGGAGTGCAGGTTTGATCCCTGGTCAGGGAGCTAAGATCCCACATGCTTCCCGGCCAAAAAACCAAAACATAGAACAGAAGCAATATTGTAACAAATTCAATAAAGACGTTAAAAATGGTCCACATAAAAAAAAACTTAAAAAATAGAATATATAGAGCTATTTTCATTTGGCAAAAATATTTAAAACGGTTTAGCTTAAAAGTCTAGGCAATCTGGTGAATGTAAAAATTTACTTTGGGGGCTACGGAGCCAGGAAGCACCATTCGTGTTGTGTTCTATGTGAACAGTACCCCTGAAGTTGTGCAACTGCAGTTGCCCTTCCTGGAGTTCCCCCCCAAAGAAGCTGTCACCTCCCAGGGCAGCGGCAATGATTAGCCAGCTTGCTTCCCCCATGTGTGACTCCTAGTGGCCAATTTCCCAGGACGTGACTGTTTGTAGTTAATGATCCTTCTGATGTATACCAGCGAGGCCAACTCCTAAGTAGGTGAATAATAAGCAGCAAAACTTATATTTGTGGAGATGTCCATTCTAGCATGTTGTGGGGTCCTCCTTACGAAAGCAACCAACTCTTCCTTCTTCCAACCACCTTCAACCTCCAACCCAGCTCACGATCCAATGAGAAGATGTGGAAATTTTCCAGTTGAAACTCAGTGGCACAGGGTTGAAAGCAATTTAGCCACATATGCAAATGTTCTCTAGCAACAGGTTTCTAGCTTTTTTCCCTCAAACTTAGCTGCATAATGGAATCACCTGGGAAGGTTTTAACTCCCATGCCAATGGGAAAAGACTGAAAAAGAATAGATACATGGTTATGTAAACTGAATCACTTTGCTGTACACCTGAAACTAACACAACATTGTTAATCAACTGTGCTCCAATATAAAATAAAATTTTTTTAATTGAAAAAAAAAACCTCCCACACGCAGGGTGAACACATATCTAAAGAGTCAAATCTTTAATGAGGTTTCTCAGCATTGGCCATATTGACATTTGGGACCAGACATTCTTTACTATGGAGGCCTTTCTCTTTCTCTGCATTGTGGGATGTTTAGTACCATCCCTCGGCTCTACCCACTAGATACCAGTCACACCCTCTCCCGGTTGTAACAACCAAAAGACATTGCTAAGTGTTTCCTGGTGGAAGGAGCAAATCACCCAATTGAAAATCACTGCTTTGGGGGCAAGACCCAGACATCACAGTTTAAAAAAATCTTCCCAGGTGATTCCAATGTGCATTCCAGTTTAAGAGCTGTGATCTGATGGAATTTACTTTGGGAAGCGTATCCTGGTGGAGAGTCCCAGGAGTTTTGGAGTGGGTTTTTATAAACTGTGATTTAATATTGATTCAGTAAAAATGAGTATATTCTGAGCCAGATGAGCAGTTCCATTCATCCTATCTAGTAAACATCTGTTTCTTTCTATTAAGGGAACTTTAGAAAACAAAGAGGCTGTGAACATCATGAGAGGTTAGTAAAGCCAGCTGAGCATGTAACTTAACAAGGAATCTTTACAGTGAGCTAATGAAAGGGACCTGAGGTAATGGAAGGTCTAAACAACACTCGAGGGCCATTGGGGGGGTACCTTATTGGTGCCAAGATAGTATCTACCATTGAATGGAGGTCCCCTGTGGGCCAGGGTCTTGTGCTAGGGGATCTATTTACATGTCATCAAATAAGACATCTAAGTTAATACTAACTGTAGTAATAATAATAATGAATGGGGCTGGCTGAAAGAGTAGGTATGACTAACTGTAGTAATAATAATAATGAATGGGGCTGGCTGAAGGAGTAGGTATGTCAATACTTTTGAAACATGTTTTAAACCTAACTGGTGTACATAAGCGTTTACACATTTCAAGCATGCTCCTCAGTCCCATTGTGGCAGGAACTGTAAGTTGGTTCACAAAACACCCTTTCCATTTTCTTTCTATTGTGGAAGCCAAAAAGCTAAAAACTTGCCTTCCAAATTCCTCTGCTGTTGGGAGTAGCCATGTGGCATAATTCTGGCCATTAAGAATGCAAGCCGGAAAAAAAAGAATGCAAGCCAGGACTTCCCTGCTGGTCCAGTGGTTAAGAATTCGCCTTCCAATGCAGGGTACGTGGGTTCAATCCCTGGTCAGGGAACTAAGATCCCACATGCCGAGGGGCAACTGAGTCTGCACGCTACAACCAGAGAGCCCACATGCTGTAACTACAGAGCTCACGTGCTCTGGAGCCTGCACGCCACAACTAGAGAGAGAAAACCTGCACACGCAACTAGAGAGAAGCCCACGTGCTGCAATGAAAGATCCCCTGTACCGCAACTTAGACCCAACGCAGCCAAAGTTAGAAATAAATAAATAAATACTTTTTTTAAAAGAATGCAAGCCTATGAGGACAGGAATTTTTGTCTGTTTCGTTCTCTGCTGGTCAAAATTCACCACGTTGTACACCCTAAAAATGTCCAATTTGGGTGGGAGGATAGGACAGATGTTTAAGGCTACAAATTTGCAACAAGTAGTAAATAAGTCCTAGAGTAGTTCCAGTGTAGTGAATATAGACAACAGTATTATAATCATCAAACTTGCTAAAAGACTAGAACTTAATTGTTCCAGCCACTAAAAGAAAGGATAATTATGTAACGTGGAAGAGGTGCAAATAATCACTACAATGGCAATCATATGATACTATATAAATGTATCAAATTAGCATGTTGTACACCTTAAGTTTACACAATGTTATGTCAAATATATTTCAATTAAAAAATTTAAATATCCAGTCTATTGTACATCACTTTTACTTCAACAGTGTGAAAAATAAAAGAGCAATTGTTAAGAAAATTAAAAGGCAAGTTAGAAATTGGAAAAAAACAAAAACAAATTTCTTGTTTGGTCCTGCAGGAAGCCAAGGTGAGAATCCTGAGGCGAAAGGAGACACCAAGACTCTGAATTTCAGGTCAATTGCAAGGCTGATATTTACCCAGCTAACACTAGATGTCACCATTGTGCTCACTAGATGTCACCATTGTGCTGTGAAAAATGTAGCTGACATTCAGGTGTTCTATTTAATATTCAGGACCGAGGGAAGCCTTCAAGTGTTTGAAATTGTTCATTTCTCTCCTCTCCTGATCCCAGTATATGATTACTGTGGCCTTATTAAAACTCCCTGAACCTTGATTTTCTCATGCGTATGATTCATTCCGCATCCCTTGAGCCGGGTAGTGCTTGAGGTTGTCCAAGCTCCAAGGAAGACACCAGGGAGGTCGCCGGCCTCAAAGCTCCTGGTGGAGGGTCTCCCCGTGCAGCGGTTCCCACCTCTGGGTCTCTGCCTCGGACCTGCGCTAGCTTCCCCCACCCCAACCCCGCTGTCGGAGGCCACACAGCTGCAAGCTCCACTACTGCAGCCTGAGCTGGAAAGAGAGCAGCCTGGGGATGGTGAGCTCGAGGGAAGTGTGTGCAGATGGCACTGCCCTGCATGAGAGGGAAAGAGGCAAGGAGGCCATGCAGAGTTTTAGAATGAGGAAACCTCCTGGCCCTGAGAGACAGAACAGCCCCCTGGGTTCTGTCACTGAAAGCTGAGGCTTTAACCAAGGCTGTGGAAGTGTCCAGTTGTTTTGGAGCGTCCAAACCCAGCAGTTTGGTACACCACATGTAGCACAGAAGTTATCGTTCCCCAAAGTCTTTAATGATTCCTGGGCTTTGGCAAGAAATATCAGGAAAGCACATATTGTATATGGAATAGAGGAAAATGATTAGTGAGACCTCACTAATATTTTAATTTGTTGCATTAGTAATTCAGAAATTTCTGTTTAGGATAGTGTACTTCATGAGTATATGGGGTCTTATCCTCAGTGAAAAGAACAAGGGCTCTCCAGGTAATTAGAAACAGAAGCTCTCTGGTTTGTGAGGGATGTCTAGGTAAAGGCAATCTCCTTATTCACAGGCTTATTTACCCTTGGATTTATGGAAAGTAGCCCAATTATCTAGGCAGAGTATGTTTCATACATTTCCTGTATTGATGCATTTAAGAATATTTTAAACAACTTACATTTATTGTGATAAATTTTGGTCTGACATCTGTCATCTTGAATGCTTTTAATTTTTTTTTTTGAATGCTTTTAATTTTTAATGATTACTTGTGTCCTATTTTGTCCCTTTTGCTTTCTTTGCTCTTTTATCAATTTCTGTTAAAGATTTTTTTGATGTGGACCATTTTTAAAATCTTTATGGAATTTGTTACAATATTGCTTCTGTTTTATGTTTTTTGGTTTTTTTGGCCTCAAGGCATGTGGGATTTTAGCTCCCTGACCAGGGATTGAACCTGCACCCCCTGAATTGGAAAGTGAAGTTTTAACCACTGGACTGCCAGGGAAGTCCCTCTCTTTTCTCAATTTTTTAAAAGGTATTTCTCCTGGTTTTATTCTACTAGTGGAACTATTGAAATTTTTTTAAAGTTCTTTAAAATACTTCAAGTGTAGAAAAATTAAGAGAATAACAAACACCCATGTACCTCCCCTCAGCTTTATCGTATCTGACCATTTTGTCATGGCTATTCCATGTGTTTTTTAGAACTAAAGCATTACAGATGGAATTGAAGTCCCCTGTATACATCTTTTGAATTGCATTTACCTCTCTGTGGTTCCAGAGGTAGGTACCATATGAATTTGTTGTTATTCATGCTCATAGATGCTTGAAAACTTGTTATATATGGTTATTTCCATAAACATCATAACATTATTTTACATGTTTTTAATGTATATAAATAGTATACTTGATATTTTCTTCTGCAGCTTACTTTTTAAAATTTTTAATCTAATTTTTATTTTATATTGGAGTAGAGTTGATCTACAATTTGTGTTAGCTTCAGGTGTAGAGCAAAGTGATTCAGTTATACATATACATATATCCATTCTTTTTCAGATTCTTTTCCCATATAGATTATTACAGAGTAGTAAATAGAGTCCCTGTGCTATACAGTAGGTCCTTGTAGATGATCTATTTTTTTTTGAACATCTTTATAAGAGTATAATTGCTTTACAATGGTGTGTTAGTTTCTGCTTTATAACAAAGTGAATCAATTATACATATACATATGTCCCCATATCTCTTCCCTCTTGCATCCCCCTCCCTCCCACCCTCCCTATCTCACCCCTCTAGGTGGTCACAAAGCCCCAAGCTGATCTCCCTGTGCTATGCGGCTGCTTCCCACTAGCTATCTATTTTACGTTTGGTAGTGTATATATGTCCATGCCACTGTCTCACTCTGTCCCAGCTTACCCTTCCCCCTCCCCGTATCCTCAAGTCCATTCTCTAGTAGGTGTGCATTTTTATTCCCGTCTTGCCCTTAGGTTCTTCTGACCTTTTTTTTTCCCCATATATATGTGTTAGCATATGGTATTTGTTTTTCTCTTTCTGACTTACTGCACTCTGTATGACAGTCTCTAGGTCCATCCACCTCACTACAAATAACTCAATTTTGTTCCTTTGTATGGCTGAGTAATATTCCATTGTATATATATGCCACATCTTCTTTATCCATTCATCTGTGGATGGACACTTAGGTTGCTTCCATGTCCTGGCTATTGTAAATAGAGCTGCAATGAACATTTTGGTACTTGACTCTTTTTGAATTATGGTTTTCTCAGGGTATATGCCCAGTAGTGGGATTGCTGGGTATATGTTAGTTCTATTTGTAGTCTTTTAAGGAACCTCCATACTGTTCTCCATAGTGGCTGTACCAATTCACATTCCCACCAGCAGTGCAAGAGTGTTCCCTTTTCTCCACACCCTCTCCAGCATTTATTGTTTCTAGATTTTTTGATGATGGCCATTCTGACCGGTGTGAGATGATATCTCATTGTAGTTTTGATTTGCATTTCTCTAATGATTAATGATTTTAAGCATTCTTTCATGTGTTTTTTGGCAATCTGTATATCTTCTTTGGAGAAATGTCTATTTAGGTCTTCTGCCCATTTTTGGATTGGGTTGTTTGTTTTTTTGTTATTGAGCTGCATGAGTTGCTTGTATGTTTTGGAGATTAATCCTTTGTCAGTTGCTTCATTTGCAAATATTTTCTCCCATTCTGAAGGTTGTCTTTTCATCTTGTTTATGGTTTCCTTTGCTGTGCAAAAGCTTTGAAGTTTCATTAGGTCCCATTTGTTTATTTTTGTTTTTATTTCCATTTCTCTAGGAGGTGGGTCAAAAAGGATCTTGCTGTGATTTATGTCATGGAGTGTTCTGCCTATGTTTTCCTCTAAGAGTTTGATGGTGTCTGGCCTTACAGTTAGTTCTTTAATCCATTTTGAGTTTATTTTTGTGTATGGTGTTAGGGAGTGTTCTAATCTCATACTTTTACATGTACCTGTCCAGTTTTCCCAGCACCACTTATTGAAGAGGCTGTCCTTTCTCCACTGTACATTCCTGCCTCCTTTATCAAAGATAAGGTGACCATATGTGCATGGGTTTATCTCTGGGCTTTCTATCCTGTTCCATTGATCTATCTTTCTGTTTTTGTGCCAGTACCATACTGTCTCGATTACTGTAACTTTGTAGTATAGTCTGAAGTCAGGGAGCCTGATTCCTCCAGCTTCGTTTTTTTTCCTCAAGATTGCTTTGGCTATTCGGCATCTTTTGTGTTTCCATACAAATTGTGAAATTTTTTGTTCTAGTTCTGTGAAAAATGCCAGTGGTAGTTTGAAAAAAATATGGAACGCTTCATGAATTTGCGTGTCATCCTTGTGCAGGGGCCATGCTAATCTTCTCTGTATCATTCCAATTTTAGTATATGTGCTGCTGAAGCGAGCACCAGCTTACCTTTTTTTTTTTTTTTTTACAACTTTATTTATTTATTTATGGCTATGTTGGGTCTTCGTTTCTGTGTGAGGGCTTTCTCTAGTTGTGGCAAGCGAGGGCCACTCTTCATCGCGGTGCACGGGCCTCTCACTGTCGCGGCCTCTCTTGTTGCGGTGCACAGGCTCCAGATGTGCAGGCTCAGTAATTGTGGCTCACGGGCCCAGTTGCTCCGCGGCATGTGGGATCTTCCCAGACCAGGGCTCGAACCCGTGTCCCCTGCATTGGCAGGCAGATTCTCAACCACTGCGCCACCAGGGAAGCCCCCTAGCTTACTTTTTAAATTCAACTTTATAGACTTGAGATTTAACCACATAGCTCAAGTTCATTCATTTTCACTGATGTTTAATATCATGGTTTTATATTTTCCATCTCTGTCAAGCTGTGCTCTTCAATGGGACAGGCCACAACAGTGAGAGGCCTGCATACCGAAAAAAATATATATATATTGGCAAATCCAGTTTTGGGTGTGGGTGTGGGGAAATGGGCATTCTTGTGCTCTGTTGTGACCATAAATTGATGATGAACTTTCTGGGTGGCAGTTTGCTAGCAGTGTATGTAATAAAATTTTAAATATGCTACCCCTTAGACTCAGAAATTCCACATCTACTAGAAATTTACTCTCAGGTAATAATAAAATTGTATTCAGAAATATACTTATGAGAGTATTTCTTGTAGCTTTATATACAGTTTATATTAATGATAAATTAGAAATGACCTAAATATCCATCAATAGGTGGATATATAATCAATATCCATCAATAGGTGATTAGATAAATTATTATAACTGCTGTGGAATACTGTACAGTCACTTAGAACAATATTGGGAATCACTGTTAATATGAAAAAGACATGCCCATACCTTGTTGACTGACAAGTAAGTTATGGTTGAGCATACATAGTATGATACCTGTTTTGGGCCAGATTCTAGCAGAAGCAGAGCCTGAGATGAGGATTCTTGTGCAAGTGATTAATTGAGTGTGCTTAGGAGATACAGGACCAGGGAAAAAGCTAGGCAAAGATGTGGTCTTAGCTGGGAACTAATTTCATATTGATCCCATGAGAATTATGGAGCTTGAATACATCTACTACAATATTTTCTATAAAATTGAATTTATGGTCATGTAATATGCATATGAGCTTATATGCATGAAAAGATTTCTACAAAGGTATTTACCAAATATTGTTTTCTCCTGTTTTGCGTGGGATTTCTAATAATTTTTACATTGCTTGGTATACTTTTTTAAAAAAATTATTCCATAGGTCTTTTATTTGTATCTAACTTATCAAATTTTTTTTAGTTCATCTAACCACTTTTTTTATAATGGTGCTGATATATTTTTATTTTTTAAAATTTATTCATTTTTTATACAGCAGGTTCTTATTAGTTATCTATTTTATACATATTAGTGTGTATATGTCAATCCCAATCTCCCAATTCATCTAACCATCATTAACCCCCTCCCCTGCTTTCCCCCTTTCATGTCCATATGTTTGTTCTCTACATCTGTGTCTCTGATTCTGCCTTGCAAACCAGTTCACCTGTACCATTTTTCTAGATTCCACATATATGTGTTAATGTACAATATTTGTTTTTCTCTTTCTGACTTACATCACTCTATATGACAGTCTCTAGATCCATCCACATCTCTACAGATGACCAGATTTTGTTCCTTTTTATGGCTGAGTAATATTCCATTGTGTATATGTACCACATCTTCTTAATCCATTCATCTGTCAATGGGCATTTAGGTTGCTTCCGTGACCTGGCTATTGTAAATAGTGCTGCAATGAACATTGGGATGCATGTGTCTTTTTGAATTATGGCTTTCTCTGGGTATATGCCCAGCAGTGGGATTGCTGGATCATATGGTAATTCTATTTTTAGTTTTTTAAGGAACCTCCATACTGTTCTCCACAGTGGCTGTATCAATTTACATTCCCTGTTGTACTTTTTTATAGAATTTGAATTTTCTGTGTTTACATATTCTTTTATAAGGATGTTTGTAAACTTTTGCTTTTTATTGATTTTAAACTTACATACAGTAAAAGTTACTCTTTTTTGGTTGTATAGGTCTATGAGCCTGGACAATCGCATAGTTATGTAATCACCACTACTGCAATCAAGATTCAGAACAGTTCTATCATTTCAATAAAACTCTCTGCTGCCCATTTGTACTTAAATCCTCCCTTAACCCTTGACCTTGGAAATCACTGATATGGGAAACAATGTTATGGAATTAATGTGAGAAAGCTTCAGATACAATATAAATGACATCACTAGTGAAGCCACATAGGGGGAAAAATTGAAATAAGTTGTGGCTATTCCAAGTGTAAACTGAAGGCTCTCCAGTATCCTAGTGTTATTTGGTCAACCTTCTCCTTTTTCTATTTTTTCTCCCCCTCAATATTCCTAAAGGACCACTAACTGGTAGCCAGGGCTCCCCTGCACCCGAGATCCTGCGCCTCCAACAACATGAATAGATGCCCTCAACCCCATCCTTGGAAGCCAAGTACCACAGCCTCTCTATGGAAGATCTGTCCAGCCAGAAGCCCCCCAGAAAAGACCTTCTGTCTGTATCCAGAGCAATAAATTGGGCTGAAGAATTCTGCCTAGAGTCTAAGTCCCCTTTGTATTTTTCCTACTAGTTGAATTTGAACTGAATTACAGAGTTTACAGTCCAGCCTCATCAGGGCCTGATAATTATCTGTCTAGGAAAAGTGGAACTGGAAGTGTTTGCAGAGCCCCAAGAGATGTTAAGGCCCTCAGTGACTGAGTTGAAGCAGTGAGAACGGAGATAAAAGCCAGGGTCATACTGCAAAGGCGGCCAGAAATCTGCCTAGGTTGCTGTGAGATCTCAGATATGTCTCCTTTTTCTAGGATTCCATTTCCTCGTTGAAATAACGGAGTGATTTTTTTTGTTCCTTAAACAGGGCTGACTTTTGTTTTGTTTTGTTTTGTTTTTATTTTGCCGTGCTGGGTCTTAGTTGCAGCATGCAGGATCTAGTTCCCGGGCCCCCTGCTTTGGGAGTACGGAGTCTTAACTGCTGGACCACCAGGGAGGTCCTTGGAGTGATCTTTATTTTATTTTAAAAATTATTTATTTATTTATTTTGGCTGTGTTGGGTCTTCGTTGCTCCGTGCAGGCTTTCTCTAGTTGCGGCGAGCAGGGGCTACTCTTCGTTGCAGTGCGCGGGCTTCTCATTGTGGTGGCTTCTCTTGTTGCTGAGCATGGGCTCTAGGCGCACGAGCTTCAGTAGTTATGGTTCGCAGGCTCTAGAGCTCAAGCTCATTAGTTGTGGCGCAGTGGTTTAGTTGCTCTGCAGCATGCCGGATCTTCCTGGACTAGGGCTCGAACTGGTGTCCCCTGCATTGGCAGGCGGATTCTTAACCACTGCGCGCCACCAGGGAAGTCCCTGGAGTGATCTTTAAATGAAGAAGGCATATCTCAGAACATTTTGTTGTCAGCCAAGAGCACTGGGACAGAATAAACATTGTCGATTTTGAAGTAGTCTGGATGCTAATTATGTGTGATGGGAAATTAAGAATATCTAAATATTAATTTCTAGAGCGGTACCATCCAGAAGGCTGAATAAATGTACAGGTGATTCATATAAATGAGCTTGTGTGTATCTACAGTTACAGCTGTTTCTCGTTACAAAGAGTTATAAACAGTACTGCCTTGATCCAGCTGTTCTTTATCGTGACTGGGCCTTTTTAATAGCCTCCTAACTGCTTTCCTGCCCAGCTTAAATCCATTCTTCATACTGCAGTTGCAACTTGATTGACCTACAGCGAAATCTGACCCGATCCAATGAGCACAGCCAGCTTGACTGCAGTCAAACAAGAGAATCCCCAAATGCTAGCGCTCATCGAGGCTGACCTTTGGCTTCCTCCGCCCCATACAAAATGCTGAAAGGCAGTGCCACCGTAGGCCACCGGGAAAAAAAGCAGCCTGCTCTTCGTAGGAGTTGGTCCGGGTGAAAGGGAGTGAAGCCCCCAGAGAAGCGCGGGCGTTCTACAAGAGCGGAAGCGCAGGCTCCGTAAAGCGCGCCAGCTGGTGAAGTACTTCCGGAGCGCCGGAGCGCCGGAGCGTCGCCGCCCACCGTCGGAGGTGAGTGCAAGGTGAACAGGCGTTCTTGTTCCACATTCCGGGCGGGCAGCGCCACAGGTTCCCCCAGGCCCCGGGGAGGCGGACCTGGGAGGGGGTCGGGCGGTGGCGCAGGGCCGCATCAAGCGAGGAGGTCTGCGGGCAGTCCAGCCCTGCCCAGACTCCCTCAGCCCCCCGCCGCGGCCGCTTTGGGAGTGGGGCGGGGTGTGGACTGCCTTGGAAGGGGTGGCCCCGGTAAGTGACACGCTACGGTTTAGAAAGTGACCGTATCGAGCGCCTACTAAGTGCAGTGTTGTTCCGGGTTCCGGGGACGCAACTGTGATTGAGACGGACGCGGGGACTTTTCAGCCTCATGGGAAAGTCGATATTAATCAAGTCTGATCATAACCGCTGCTCCTGCTCGTAATAACCCCATTGTTTGGGGGCAGAAGACGATGTTCTTAACGTTCATGGGCCCTGTGTGGCCTGGCATCTTGCTTTTGTTTACGTGTATTTTTTTGCTCTATTGTTTCACGCGGGAGAGAGCATTACTTAGTGGTTATGAATACAGATCTTGTGGCCTAAGATAATTAATTAAACTTTCTAAGGCTCATTTCTTTGTTTTGGTCAAATGAGGAAAACAGTATTACATATCTCCTAGTACATAGTAAAGTGCCCGAGTTGTGAGGCTGGCACATTGCAGGCCTTCAGTAAATGTCAGCTGTCGTTATTCGCAGCTAATACAGGTTTGCAGGTTTAAAGGAAAGGTATTGACTGAGTTGGGCTCACTCTTGTTTCTCTTTGCTTCTTCTCTCAGCCCCTGCCCTTCATTGAGAGGGAGCCCCGGTGATGGCTATCAGGCCCCTTAAAGCCTGGCACAAGGTGAGCATGGGATCCCTCAGATGTGTCTTCAAGAGATCTGATTTGAAGGAAATGGAGACTGAGAGGGGTGATTCTGACACAGTTCTAGAGCCAAAGCAGTAGGAAGACCCCTGTTCACACATCCCTCATCCAACCCCCGTCCTCCCCCAGTGAGACTGGATGATGGTGAGAGGCTAAGCAGCAGAGACCCCAGGGCCCAGGAAGTGATGGCTGGAGATAGCTGGAGAGAATGTCCTGGGAAGCAAAAGTACAGCCTCCTGCATTCTGAGGATTTCTGCTCAGCCAGAGGATCTCCAAGTTCAATAGTTTCCCCCACAGAGGGATATGTGAGAATGAGGGACTCGGGCTAGTGGTGTGGATCACAAGGTTCTTGGGAAGTGGGGGCAGAGGGACAGCAGGAGGAAGGCAAGAAAAGGGGGGCCTGTGCTGAAACCGCACAACTCAGATGGGACTTGAATCCAGCCGAAACCCAGACTGGGACTTGAACTCCCTGTTTTTTAATTGAGATCACACACCTGGTCTCAGGATTTAATGACACTCAGGTTCTTTATGTCTCCTCGAAGAAAGCATTCAGTGAGAGACAAAGTGATAGGTAAGAAGTGGATTTATTTGTAGAGATACACATTCTATTAATGTAAGTTCCTATGCCCAATGCACAGTGAGGCCAAACAAACTGAAACGTTGAAGTTTGGAGCAGAGAAAGGTTTATTGCAAGGCCATGCAAGGAGACGAGGTGGCTCATGCCCTAAAAGCCCCAAACTCCCCAAAGGGTTTCAGCAAAGCACTTTTAAAAGCCGGGTGAGGGAGGGGGCTGCAGGGTGTGTGGTCAGCTTGTGCACAGTTCTCTGATTGGCTGATGGTGTAGCAGGATGGGGTCACAGGGCTAACATTATCAGTCCTTAGGCTCCAGGAGGCCTGGGGTGGGGGAGTGGTTACATCTGCAAAACAACTCAGGAAATGTGCATCAAATGCTACTCTCTAAGTACTTAAGAGAGGAGCTAAAGCAGAGGATACGGGGGAAGGCCTGTAACCCAGGAGTCCTGCTGGGTTACAGTTCTATAGACAGAAAGTGGTCCATCTCAAAGGGCGAGAGTGGCCCTAGGAGAAACACACTCCACAGAGACAGTGTGGGCCATCTCAGAAAGTGAGAGGCCCTGGGTTTCCCTGGTGGTGCAGAGGTTAAGAATCCGCCTGCCAATGCAGGGGACACGAGTTCGAGCCCTGGTCTGGGAAGATCCCACATGCCACAGAGCAGCTACGCCCATGCACCACAACTACTAAGCCAGTGCTCCAGAGCCTGCGAACCACAACTACTGAGCCCACGCACCTAGAGCCCATGCTCCACAACAAGAGAAGCCACTGCAATGAGAAGCCTGTGCACCACAACGAAGAGTAGCCCCTGCTCACCGCAACTAGAAAAAGCCCGCAGGCAGCAATGAAGACCCAACGCAGCCAAAAATAAATAAATAAAATAAAAAGGATCCGCCTGCCAATGCAGGGGACACGGGTTCGATCCCTGGCCTGGGAAGATCCCACACGCTGCGGAGCAACTAAGCCCCTGTGCCACAACTACTGAGCCTGCGCTCTAGAGCCCGTGAGCCACAACTACTGAAACCTGTGCACCTAGAGCCTGTGCTCCACAACAAGAGAAGCCACCGCAATGAGAAGCCCGCGCACCACAACGAAGAGTAGCCCCCACTCGCCACATCTAGAGAAAGCCTGTGCACAGCAGTGAAGACCCAACACAGCCAAAAATAAAAACAAATAAATAAATAAGTTTATTCAAAACAAAAAAAAAGTGTCTCTAATCTTCTGACATTTGTTGCCTGTGGAGCTTAGGGTCAGGATCTTGGGCTTAAGTTTGCTGTTGTGTGGTGATCCATTTAAGTGTTTTAACCCACAGAGTTGAGGTCAGGTTGGCATTTTCTATAGATCATTCTATGTGCTGGACAGAAGGTGGACTTGGAGGATGAGTCTGGAGTTAGGGACTGTTGCAGTGCTGAGGGACAGTTGCTGAGGAACTGAAAAATTATATGGTGAGTAATGATGGCGAGTAGGAGTCAGATCCAAGAAATACTTAGGAGATAAAATTGGCAGGATCTGATTACTGATTGTGTGTCAGAACTGAGCAGTGAGTAGGGAAATGGTTAAGAGGGATTCTCGGGTTTCTAGCATAGGAGACCAGGCTGAAAGTGTTGGTACTAACTCACTGAGACAAGGGATCAAAATCAGAACCAACATCATGTTTGAGCATTTGTTTCTCACCGTTTGTTTCTCACATACTGAGCAGTTGGTGTGAATTTGGAGGAGCAAAGGAGCCAGTTTAGGAAGGGAGATGAGTTCAAAACTGGATTGTGGCTCATATGAATGAGGAACATAACTGGGATGAAGGTTGTATCAGCTTAAAGGAAAAAAAGCACAACATAAGATCTGTGAGTTGAGTTTATTCAGTGTTTTACTAAGGACTGTAGCCCAGGAGTCAGCCTCTCAGCTCTGAGAAACTGTTTTGAAGAGATAAGGAAGGAGCCAGGATGTATATGAATATTTGCCATGGGGGAGAAAAAAAAAACATGTCAAACATCAAAAGATTACTCCTAAACACAAAGACATCTTGAGTTAATGATTTTAGTGCTTTGCATGGGAAGATGCAAGAATTTGGGGTCATTGAAAAATTTCCTTAGATATGTATCTTAACTAACTAGGGGTTGTATCCAGAGCACAGAACGATTCCTGTTTTTCTCCATCCTGAATTCTTCTCCATCCTGAATTCCTCTCAGGCGCATTGTGGGTGGAAGACTGCAGTGGCTAATGGCTTGATCCTTGTAAAACTGGAATGGCAGGCAACAATATTTTTTTTCTTTAGTCATCAGGGCATCTGAGTTAGCCATGTGGTGATGCCAGAACCTCATGAGACCTTGGAGTGAGGAGATGGAAGGGTCATCACCGCACAGGGAAGGCACCAAAGAGACCAGGGGATCAGATCATGGCACTGTATGGGAAGGGAGAGTTGGGCTGCTGGCAGTTTTGTCTGGCAGAGGACAGATTATGTGAGGGGCATAAAGAGAGATGGCCCGAGGAGCTACCTAGCAGCCATTAGAATCAGGAAGCACCTTCTCCTAGGAAGACCATCCGGAGTTGAGTAGGCTGTTCAGAGGGAAATCTGCTGGAGGGGCTCAAGCAGAGGCTTCACAGTCCCCCCTCCTTTTTTTTTTTTTTTTGCGGTACGCGGGCCTCTCACTTCTGTGGCCTCTCCCGTTGCGGAGCATAGGCTCCAGACGCGCAGGCTCAGCAGCCATGGCTCACGGGCCCAGCCGCTCCGCGGCATGTGGGATCCTCCCGGACCGGGGCACGAACCCGTGTCCCCTGCATCGGCAGGCGGACTCTCAACCACTGCGCCACCAGGGAAGCCCAGGATATATTTTTTTAAATAGACCTTTATTGGAGTATAATTGCTTCACAAGACTGTGTTAGTTTCTTGTGTTAGTTGTAAGAATGGATATTTCTGATAAACCCTGAGGCTGTGAGCCACGTGGCAGAGCAGTTCTCCTGGGTTCCCTTACCCAGCTGCTCTCTGCCCGGGCGCCCCCTTCCCGATAAAGTCTTTTGCTTTGTCAGCAAAAAAAAAAAAAAAAAAAAAAAAGATATTTCTGGGTCTCTCCTTCAAGCATTCATTCTTCTGACTTTCTTAGTAAGCATTCAAAAGCATAGAGCTTAGGACTGAAAACCTAATAAGATTTTCTTTTCTCTACTTCTGTGCTGTTATCATGGTAGTCACTAGCTACATGTGCTTATTAAATTAAACTCTTAAGCACTTGAAGTGGGGCTGATTCAGATTGAGAGATGCTGTAAGTACCAGAGTTTGAAGACCTAGTATAAAAAAATGTAATTTAGGGGACTTACCTTGCAGTTCAGTGGTTAAGACTCTGCAGTTCCACTGCAGGGGGCGTGGGTTCCATCCCTGGTCAGGGAACTAAGATCCTACATGCCACGTGGCACGGCCAAAAAAAAAAAAAAAAAAGTAAAAAGTAAAAAAATGTAAATGGCCTCATTAATAATCTTTATGTTGATTTCATGTTGAAATAAAATTTTGGATATATTGGGTTAAATAAAATATATTATTTAAATATATTACATAAAATGTATTATTAAAATTAATGTTGCCATTTTCTTTTTACTTTTTTAATGTGGCCACCAGAAAATTTAAATTACATATGTAGCTTGCATTTATGGCTCACATTATAGTTCTTTGGACATCCCTCTTCTACTGCAGAGCATATCCTTAAGCCCCCTTACTTAACCATCCATGCATAAATGTTGTTGGTGCATGTGGAAAGTCTAGAACACAGAGTTTATGG
Organism: Grampus griseus; assembly: GCF_964374135.1. Taxonomy (NCBI): domain Eukaryota; kingdom Metazoa; phylum Chordata; class Mammalia; order Artiodactyla; family Delphinidae; genus Grampus; species Grampus griseus. Next base: position 44,342,813 of record NC_139013.1, read on the forward strand.
CCGACCTGAAGAGTTCTGTCCTAGGGAACTTACTGCATGGGAACAGAAAATGAGAGAGCAGTCATGTTGTATGAAAGGAGAGAAGGTTAGCAGTCCCCTTGACAAGGATGGAAGAGGCCCTCGGACCTGACAATATGTATTCAGAAAATTAGAGTGCAGTCAAATGGGAGTGTGGAGCAGGGGCCCCACCGCGGTGCCTTTGCCATCGTGACAGAGTTCCGTAATGGGCTCTGTTTTAGAAATACTAACTCAAAATAGTATGTAATTTGATTGGACTGAGGAGAAAATGAAGGCATAAACCCCTATTCCATTGTCATTATATTGCAATTAATAACTTTGGAGGCCTACACAAGTTTGGGGACAGGGTGATGTAGGGATGGAAAGGATTGTGAGAAATGTCCTGGTACCACTGACAGAGCTTAGTAAAAGTGTCAGTGAATTGGGTAACGTAGGGGAGTCCTGATATAAAAACAGTTTTTATGGTAGATGACACTAGACTTAATGCCACGAAGTTTGAGTTTCCTTGGGACACCCACCTCCCTGCGTATAGCAGGCTGTTGAGAATGCAGCTCTGTAATCTTGGGGAGAGGTCAGGTCTGGAATTGTACAGTTATTTTTGAGCCAGAATAATTTTATTATTGCAGTGCGTGAGTTGTATGCCTATTTATACAGAGTAACAAACAATTATTCAATCATTTATTTATCATACTTATTTATTGTCTACTATGTGCCAGGTATTGTTCAAGACACCCAAGATAGCAGGAAAGAAAACAAAGTCCCTGCTCTCATGGAGTTTATGTTCTAGTGGTTTAAGATCAAGGTCAACTAATTTGTAAAGAAAAGGAAAAATAAAGCAGGTGTTCAGCACATAGTTTTATTTTGCAAAAGATATAAAAAGCTAATATTTTAGAATACAAATTAACAAAAGTGTACGAATTGATAAAGATCAACACTTGAATATAAAATTTATTTTTTTAACAACTCAAAAATTTAGAAATATTGGTTAAATTTTGTGCTTCCCTGGTGGTGCAGTGGTGAAGAATCCACCCTACAATGCAGGGGACATGGGTTCAATCCCTGGTCAGGGAACTAAGATCCCACATGCCGCGGGGTAACTGAGCCCACTCGCCACAACTACTGAGCTCGCACGCCTCAGCTAGAGAGCCTGCGTGCCAGAAACTACAGAGCCCACGCGCTGTGGAGCCTGCACGCCACAACTAAAGAGAAAACCCGCACACTGCAATGAAGAACCCATGCGCCACTAGGAAAGATCCCGCATGCCTCAAGGAAGTCCTGCGGGCCGCAACTAAGACCTGACGCAGCCAAAAATGAATGTAATGAGTGCAGCAAACCTTTTGCTGTTAAGTCAACATTAAGTTGGCATCAGAGAATCCACAGTGGAAAAAAACCATATGAGTGTAGCAAGTGTGGGAAAACCTTTAGGACTTCCTCCCAGCTACATCATCTCGGGTATGCCCACCCTAGAAAGAAGCCTGTCCTGGACCTTGGTTCTTTTGGCCTCCCAGCATTTTTTACCCCATTTTCATGGTAATTACTGCCCTACTTTTGGGGGAAATACGACTCTGCCCCAACACAACAGTTCATGTGGTTTGGGTGGAGCTCTGTTCCCTACTGCAAAGGTGGAACATGTAGCCTAGTCTGGCCCATCTGTACTGTTCCTTCCCCCCACCACAATGGTGGGTTCAGGTGACCCAAGTTCATCCAATCAGAATGGACCCTTTGACTGTGCAAAACCTACCATGAAGTGACATTCTTTTCTGCTGGACATGGATGTTAGCCTTGACCCACGTGAAGGCTGAGAAGAAAGCCAGCCCTGCAAACAGAGATGCAGAGAACTAAACTTGCCTCTGGATTTTTCAGTGATGTAAATCAAAAAATTAAATTCTTTGCTTAAATAGTTTTGAGTTGGGATTTCTTTCACTTGTAACAGAATCCATACTGATATTGAGCCATTTCAATGTCTCATATGTTTCAAAACCTTCAGAGTTAACATAAACTTGATTTAGCTTCACTGATTCCACACTATGAAGAAACCTTTCATGTGAGTGACGTATTGGAAAAGATGTAGCTGTGATTCTGATGGTTCATACAGAGGCAACCATTCAAGTGTTGTGAATGTGGGAAAGCCTTTAACCCTCGATTAAGCCAAGTCAACATTCAGGCATCCTAAATGGTTGGAAGTTACAGCAATTTAAGCACTTTAATGAAAATTTCAAGTTATTATAAAACAAAATCTCTATCGAATATTCTGTAGGGTAGATGAATGTATTAATTAGAAAATATTTTTTAAAGTATTTATATCCTACTCAGTTTCTAATAGAAGTGGATGCTGAATTTTATCTTATTTTAGATTGTTAAAGATGATATTTCTTTTTTGACCTATTTATATAGTTAATTATATTAATGGTTTTCCTAATATTGAGTCATACTTATGTTCTCATAATCTTAGTTGGGTATAGTGTTGTTAAGTTTCTTTAAATGTTGCTGGATTATATTAATATGTTTAGGATATTAGCATCTATATTCATAAGTGTGATTGGCCTGTAATTTTTTTCACTCTTTGTCAAGATTTGGGACCTGAATTATACCACGTTGCTAAAAATAGTTAGGAGACTATTCTTTCTCTGTGCTTTGGAATAGTTTCAAAAGCCTAGCAATTATCTGTTCTTTGGAGATTTGAAAAAAGTTCACCTGTAAAGCTGCCTGGACCAGTTGCTTTTGTTGGGGGTAGTGTAGAGCAGAGTAGAACTTTCACTACTTTAGTAATTCCTTCCCTGGCATTGTCCATTACATTGTCTGTTTCTTCTTGAATCAATGTTGGTAACGTATAATTTCCCACTGACATTTATAAATCGTTAGCTTAGCATTGTACCCAAGTTATTTTTCTTATTTTAAAAAGTATTTTCAAATATGCCCCTTGTCATTCCTGTTTGTCGATAAAACCTATAGGAAGATTTTTATCACTCATATTTCCATGCAAAAGCTTGATATTATCATTATAATGCCCAGCATAGCATGTTTGCCCTGCCCTTTGATCTGGTTAGGGGGCTTTTACACCCAAGGAAATGGCTTTGGTTCTCAGTCTGAAGCAGGATTTTACAAACGCAGCACTATTGACATTTAGGACCTGTTAGTTTTTTGCTGGACACTGTCCTGTGAGTTGTAGGATGTTTAGCCTACCCACTGGCCTCTACCCACTAGATACTATTTGTGATGTTCTCCCCTACCCTCATTCATAACAATCAAAATTGTTTCCACTGGTCTAAAGAGATACTGAGGATATGTTTTTGTAAAAATAAGGAGGAAGTTCTCTTCTTTGGATGCCCGTGAACCTGTGCCTTGTTACTTCCCATGCCACCTTGTACTGTCATCTACTGTCATGGCAGTTTTTCAGTTCCATATTTAACCTGTTGACTGAAATCTGGCCCTGAGAGAATGACTTCACCACTTCCTCTTTACTTGACAGCAATCTACCCCTGCCTGGGGAGGGGAATCATTTTTAGTAGTGGACTTATAATTCTGCCGAAACCAAAGTGATTCAGATAAAGAAATGGTTGAAGTCACTTGAGTTGAGGTTTGTTAGTTCCTGTTGTTGCTTCCCCAACAGAATACTAGCCTTTAATTTGCCATAGCTGTTCTTTAATAAATGCTACTAACCAGTAACATTTTGTGGCACTTATCTCTGCTAGGTGCTCCACAATGCATTAACTTACTAACTCCTAACAGCCTTTGAAGTACTGTTATCTTGTTTCAGTTAGGAAAGTGAGGAACAGAGAGGTTAAGTAGGTTGCCCAAAGATACAGCTAGTAACTGGAAGAGCAGAGATTCAAACCCAGGCAGTCTGGCTTCAGAGCCCATGCTCTAACTGTCACAGAGTGATGCCCTAAAGTCTGGAAGCAAGATCTGTAACAAATGTAATTCAGTGACCGAAAAGACACATTTGAGGTGACTTTGCTATGCTCTTTGTGAGTGGAAGACACTGGGGATCAGATCAAGGCAAAGGGAGGCTGTATATTGGCTTTGGAGAAAAGAGGGCGGTGAATGGGTTGAGATAAAACAGCGAGGCATATCTAGTACAGAGTGGCTCATTGTGTGTTTGACAGTCTCAAAACTGCTGTTGTCAGGGAGGTAGCATGTGCAGAAGTTGAAAATACAGCTCTAGGAGGCAGAGGACCTCGTTCCTAGATTCCCCAGTAAGGCTTAGTGGCTGCCTGGCACTGGCATTTTTGTTGCTACAACTATTTGAAAGTAGTACCTTCATAGTAAGTGCCTGAGCCAGAGAGCTGGACCCCCAAGGTGTCTCTTATCTCTAAGGTAACGGAGTAGCTCCATCTTCCTGAACTTGAGTATCTAGCAGATTATCCATGATATGTGACCTAGGTGCCACTGCTGGAGTCCCCCTCTAACTGACTTACTGTCTTTGGATCAGGCTTGGTTAGGTTCAAGTGCACATAATTGAAAATCCAAAATAATAGAGCTTAAAACAAGAATGGAGTTGATTTTTCCTTTTTTAAAAAGAGATCTGGGGACTTCCCTGGTGGTGCAGTGGTTGGGAATCTGCCTGCCAATGCAGGGGACATGGATTCGAGCCCTGGTCTGGGAAGATCCCACATGCCGTGGAGCAACTAAGCCCGTGCACCACAACTATTGAGCACACGTGCCACAACTACTGAAGCCCACACGCCTAGAGCCTGTGCTCCGCAACAAGAGAAGCCACCGCCGTAAGAAGCCCGGGCACTGCAATGAAGAGTAGTCCCCGCTCGCCTCAACTAGAGAAAGCCAGCGCGCAGCAACGAAGTCCCAAGGCAGCCAAAAATAAATAAATAAATTAATTAATTAATTAATTAAAAAATATATATATAAAAATAAAAGAGATCTGGAGATAGGCAGCTGCACACTGGCAGCGGGAATCCTGCCTCCTTCCAGTTCACCGCACTGCCATCCATCAGATGGGGCAATATCCTCACAGTCTAAAGCAACAGCTAGAGCTCTAGCCATTCCAGGATGCAGGATGGAGGAAAAGAAGAGCATGTCACCTTCCTTTCAAGGAAATATCCTGCAAGTGCTGAGAACACTTCCACTTCCACTTCACTGTGCAGAACTTAGTCCTGGGAGAGCCACAGACTTACAAGGATGGCAAGAACTGTCCTTGGATGAGAGATAAGGTGCCAACCCCTGATGAACTTTTCTGTTACTAAATAAGAGGGACAAATAGATGTTTGTACAGGCAACTAGCAGCCTCTAACACCGCCAACATGTCTTAACTTTATATGTCTAAATTAGTTTGCACGTACTGCCATAGCAAATACCACAGACTGTGAGGCTTAAACAACGGAGATTTATTTTCTCACAATTCTGGAGGCTGGAAGTTCAAAATCAAGGTGTTAGCAGGTTTGATTTCTCCTGAGGCCTTTCTCCTTGGCTTACAGAAGGGCAGGAGGGGCAGTCATAGGAGACAACACAGGACATGAAGAGGTAATCAGTGCCACTGGGCATTATGGCAAGGTTGGTGGCAAGTGGGTACAAACATGTACAGGGAGGCCATGCGAGATGCCTCTGAAGACACCACGTCCATCTGCCAGGGATGCTGGACTGTAGCTTGAGCAGCCCCATATTGAGGTATCCATTACAGAGTTCAGGCATCAGATGTGTGGGCAGACAGTATTAACACATCTATAGAAATCATACTGCTCATACTTTCTCATCAAAGATGTAGATTTGTTGCAATTAGATTTTTTGTCCACCTGGAATTTATTTTAGTGATGGTGTGAAGTAAGAATCTTATTTTTCTATTGGGATATCCAAATGTTCCAGCATAATTTATTGAAAAATTCCTCCTTTCTCCACTGCTTTTTTTCAGCTCTGTTAAATGATTGACATGCAATTTAATCAGCTTATTGATTTCTACAAAGGTCTTGCTGGGATTTTGATTGGCTTGCTTTGAATATATAGAGCAATTTGGGGGATAACTGACATCTTAATAATACTGAGTTTTTCAATCAATGAACACAGTATCTCAATTTATTAGGTATACATTCATCTCTTTTGTGATTATTTTATAGTTTCAGCATGCATATCTTGTACATATTTTGTTAGGCATTAAGTATTTCATGTTTTTTATGCTGTTGTAAATGGTACTATTTTTTTTTAATTTATTAAGGTTGCAGGAAATTTTATTGCTGGAAATTTTGGTTTCCAACAATTGATCTTTTTTGCACTTTTACTTTAACTCTGTGACCTTGAAGCCACACAACTCAGTTTGGGACTTGACCCACTGTCTTTTAATAAAAATCACACACCTGGTCTCAGGACCTACTGAAGTTTAGGTTCTTTATGTCTCTGCGCGGAAGGAATTCAGTGAGAGGTGAAGTAGATTTATTGAGAGAAATACACACTCCACAGAGAGAATACGGGCCATCTCAGCAGGCGAGAGGCCCTGAAATATGGGGTGGTTAGTTTTTATGGGCTGGGTAATTTCATAGGCTAATGACTGGGAGGATTATTTCAACTATCTTGGAGAAGGGTGTGGGGATTTCCAGGAGTTGGGCCACTGCTCACTTTTTGGCCTTTTAGGGTTAGCCTTGGAACTGTCATGGCACCTGTGGGTGTGTCATTAGCATATGGTAGTGTGTTATAATGAGCGTATAATGAGACTCAAGGTTTACGGGAAGTTGAATCTTCTGCTATCTTGGACCTAGTTGGAGGTTTTTTTTTTTTTTTTTTTTTCCCTTCCTTCCCACTCTGTGAGGCATGCGGAATCTTAGCTCCCCCACCAGGGGTCGAACCCGTGCCCCCTGCAATGGGGGCATAGAGTCTCAACCACTGGCCGGTCAGGGAAGTCCAGACCTAGTTGGTTCTAACCAGTTTATGTCGTATCCTCAACAGCTGTCATTCCTTTGAAGGTTGTACCCTGGCCCCTTCCCTCCTGTTTCAACCTTGGTAAACTCACTTGTTAGTTCTAGAAGTTTTGTAGATTCTTCGGGATTTTTTTGTGTAGACAATCATGTCCTCTGCAAATAGTAACCGTTTTATTTATCTCCAATCTCTATGCCTTTTATTTCTTTTTCTGGCCTTCTTGCACTTGCTAGGACTCCCAGGAGGATGTTGAATAGTAGTGGGAAGAGCGGACATACCTGCCTTGTTGCCAACTTTACAGGGAAGGCGTTCTCTCACCATTAAGTATGTTTTCAGCAGCAAGGAGATAATCACATCAAACATAGTCAATATAGGTACTGCAACAAAACATTAGGTTAACTTTACATTTTTTGTCAGCCAAGGTAAAAATGACCGTGCATGATACTTAAGTTCCACTATAACTTCATCAATTGCAATGTGATATGAAAACATCTATGATTTCTATTGTTGACAAAGTCGCAAGGCACTGCTGATACTACTGTGGTTTTTGCCAACATATAATTGAAGGAAATGCTAAGTTTCAGCTAGAGGTTAGCTTAAACAAGGATAAGCTTTTTCTATTCTAGGTCCGTGGTTAAAAACGTGCGCCAGGGGAAGAAAAGCAGAGTCCACAGAGAGGAGCGTTCTGGCTTCCTAGAGAGGAAGCTCGTGAAGCTTGGGCGTCGCAGCCGACTTAGTGACGCACTTCCGGTCAAGCCGCACTTCGCACCTTTCCTGAGGTGAGTGTTGGGGGTTTGTGGCCCCAGCAAAGCTGCTGGGGCCACGCTCTTTACTCCCCTGGAGGAGGCTGTCCCCTTAGTCCCTGATGCCGAGGAGGAGGGAGTCGGGCGGCGCCACCGGATCCGGGGAGCGAGGGCGCCCGCCGGGCAGTCCAGCCCGCCCTGGCGCCTTTTCTCCAGCCCGCTGCGGCTGCCTTAGGAAATGGACGCTGGGTATGGAAAGGAGACGCCCTTTGACCCGACACAGCCACAGCCGCCCCTGCTCCCTGGTCCAATAACTACTTACTGAGCAGCTAAATGCCTGCTGCTCTTGTAGGTTTCCAGGATGTAGCTGCGAATGAGATGGCCGTGGGCCCCTCCCCCAGGGAGCTTTCAGTTTAATGGAAAGCCCCCTGTTAATCCAGTGCGGTCGTTTCACTCCACCTGCTCTGAACCCTGTAGTTGCGGTCTGTTGCTTTTAGGATGAAGACGAAGTCCTTGACGTGCAGAGGCCATGGGGGCCTTGGCCTCTTGCAACTTCACCTTCGTGTTCAGCACACTTCCCTTGGCTCTGCTACAGTCTTCTTGGACTTTCATATCGGGAACATGTTTTTGCACATGCTGTTACTTTCGGAAAGATTTTTCTTTCAACCTAGTTAATTCCTATTCTTAAGCCTCCCCATCTAGGATAAATTCTCCCTGGCACTAATCACGATTGTGGTCTTAAAGCTAACTATGAGAATCTTTGATTTCTTTAGTCTAAGCTCCGTGATGGAAGAGATCAAACCTTTCTCTCTCCACTGTTATCTCCTGTGTCTCATGCTTGGCCTGGAATGAAATAAATATGTGATAAATGTTTGTGGGATGAAGAAAACATACATCAGTGTATTATCTCAAACTGGGAGAGGTGGTATACAAGAAAGGGAATACAGTGCTAGTGGAGTGTGTAACCCAGGGCCCCCGACCTGATCTGTGGAGACAGGCGGTGATCTGAAGGGTGAGCAGGCACTTACGTAGATGAAGAGAGGTCAGGCTGCTGGAGAGTATTGCACACAGAGACTGTCAGTTCCAAAGGTTCTAAGGTTGGAGAAGAGTGGTTCATGCAGAGGAACAGTAGGTACAAAGATCCTGAATTAGCATAGTAGATAAACTGAAAGAAGATGAGGCTAGCAGGAAATTGCAGCATGCAATGAGTTTTGGAAGATGCTGGCTTTTTGGTAGAATATGACTGGTTAACAAGAATACAAAGTGTCTGTAGGGGATGATATAATTAAAGTAATAACCCAGACCTTTTGGCATGTTTTGTGGCCTCTTCAGGGTCCTTTGCTAATTTGTTTCTAGTTATTACTGGGTGTAGAGTGGGGTGATTAACAAAAAAGATGCCTGCCCCAAGGTCCAAGAAAAGGAAACCTTACTCTAAGATTCTTTTTCTGATTTTGGGGGGGCTACTTTTGCCTATTTTTCCATATTAACCTTAGAAGCACTTTATCAAGTTCTAAAAAAAAAAAATATCCTGTTGGGATTACTATTGGAAGCACTTGGATGTAGTTATTAAACGCTTGGCTTCTGGAATCTGGCTTATCTGGTTTGGGAATCCAAGTTCATTCATCCACTGGGTGACTGACCTTGGTAGAGAAAATTATTGTCTTAGACTTGTTTTCTTATTTGGAAAAAAGAAAAGGTTCAAAGGATTATTGTGGAGATTGAATGAGAGAATATGTATTTTTCCTCCAAAAACACGTTTCTATTTTTTTTTTTACTTTTTATGTTTCTCAGTAAACTTTTATTTTAAAAAATGAAGGTCTGGATTTCCTCTTGTTAGGGTTTGCTCTGAGTTTTCTGGTGTCTTTTGCTTGTTTTGCTCTTTGTGTATTCATGTTCCCCTCTACTCATGTCTTAGGACAGGCAGCGTTGCATGATGTTGGTGAGTACAGCCTGTGGTGCTGAGGGCAAGTTACTTACCTTTCAAATTCTCAGTTTCCTCAGAATTCAAACTTCATGGCATAGTGTGGATTAAAAGAGGAAATATTCATACACCACTTACCAAGTGGCATTTAGTAAATAATTGCTACTGTTACCGGCAAGTTTGTTGATTTAAAGGAGAGCCTTTGTCTGGGTTGGGCTCACTCTTGTTTCTCTTTGCTTCTTCCCTCAGCCCCTGCCCTTCATTGAGAGGAAGCCCAGGTGATGGCTGTCATGCCCCTGAGAGCCTGGCACCAGGTGAGCTGTGATTCCCTCAGGTCAGCCTTGGAGAGATCTGATTTGAAGGAAACGGGGGATGAGAGAGATGATTCTGGCAAGTCTTAGAGCCAAAGCAGTAGGAAGACCCTTGTTGATTCTCTTCAGTAGGACTGGATGCCAGGGAAAGCTGATGATGAGGGATTGAACAGCCAGAAGCCCAGCAAGTGATGGCTGGAGAGAGTGTCCTTGGCAGCAGAAGCCTAGGCTCCTGCACTCTGAGGATCTCTGTTGAGCTAGATGGTTCCCAGTTTCAGTGGTTCCTCCTACAGAGGGACCTGTGAGAATGAAGGACTCAGGCTGGTGCTGTAGGTATTGATTACACAGTGAGAGTAATCGAGATTAGCGAGGTCACAAGGTTCTTGGGAAGTAGGGGCAGAGCGGTGGCAGGAAGAAGACAAGAAAAAGTGGGCTTGTCCCATTTATTAAAGAAGTTGAGGGCTTCCCTGGTGGCGCAGTGGTTGAGAGTCCGCCTGCCGATGCAGGGGACACGGGTTCGTGCCCCGGTCCGGGAAGATCCCACATGCCGCGGAGCGGCTGGGCCCGTGAGCCATGGCCGCTGAGCCTGCGCGTCCGGAGCCTGTGCTCCGTAATGGGAGGGGCCGCAACAGTGAAAGGCCAGCGTATCGCAAAAAAAAAAAAAAAGAAGAAGTTGGCTCCAGAATCAGGGAAAATATATTTTCCTTGAGGTCAGTGCTGTTGGCTAATCAAGGCAGGGGGCTATAATAGGAATAATCTGCACTAGGACAGAACACCTGAAGTGAGGGATCCCATAAAGCCTGAGTGGCTTTGTGGCCTTGAGCCAGTCACTTAACCTCTTTGCACCTTAACTTCATCTGTGAGGTGAACATTAAGTACCTTACGTTTGTGGGACAGGGAAATTGATTTCTTGAGTTGATTTTACTTTTTGAGACTGATGAGTTGCTGGGTGTTCCTTAACCATTTCCTTCTTCCTGGGACTTATTTATCCAGTAACTTATCATCTATGAACTGTATCCTAAGTCCCAATCCTGAATTTCTGGTATCTGGCAGGTCCTTCTGCCTACTGCCTCACCAAGACATTATCTTTCTTGTTGCTCCCGTCCTCTTCTGATCTTCTGTAAGTTGTTAGTGAGTTACTGGTATCACCGTGTTGCAATCCTGACCACTCAGTTTCTAGGTTGCTGAGTAATTGTTGACTCTCTTCCTCCTTGATACCACTTTCAGAGAGTTACCAAGTCTCATTGCTTCTGCCTACTATCTCTTCCACTTGTCCCATCTTTTATATTGCCCTCATTCAGGGTTTGTCATTCCTTTTCTGGGATTTTGTTTGCAGAGTTTCCCAGATAGTTTCTCTGTGTACAGTCTTGTGCTTTCCCATCTCCAGCTGTTACCTGATAGAGCTTGGTTTCCTGAGCTCGGATTTTATCCTGTAGTCCAGGGTTCTCAGACTTTGGTGTGCGTCAGAATCACCTGGAGGGCTTATGGAAGCACAAATTGCTTTTGGATTGGGGCCTGTGAATTTGCCTTTGCAACAAGTTCCTATGTGATCCTGCTGCTGCTCTGGGGAACCACACTTGGAGAACCACTGTTGTAGTTAGTCGTGACTCATTCAAGGAAATCATTCAGTTGACTGAGTCAGTTTGTCATTTTAAGTTGTTGATTGTATGGCTGGCTGAGGATGGATTCAGAACAGGACAGGCCTGGAATTGGAGTTAAGTATCCCCAGCCCATACTACTGTACTGATTGTACCATAGTGAAGAGGAGTCAGATTCCAGAAACATATAGACAATGAAATTGGCAGGATTTGATTACTGACTATCGGAAATAAGTAGTGACTAGGGCAAGTTAGTCTAGTATGAATTTCAATTTTCTAACTTAGGAGACTGGGATGAAATTCGCACTGTTAAATGACAAACAACACTGTCACTCACTGTGTCAGTTAGTTATGTGAATTGAAAATAGAGTCAGTTTGGCAGGGGGCAGGAAGGGGGGATGCGTTTGGTGTTAGATGGGTCAGATGTGTTAGGTCCCCCAGGGAGTCTGAGGCAGTGCTGGGGAGATCTGCAGAATCAGTTGAGGTGTTGGAAGGTGGCAGGATATTCACTGTGCATTCAGGTAACCAGGTTTGATACCAAAGTCTGGGGAATGAATAAGAGTTTTATAAACCAGATCCTGAGCTCTCTGGGAAGGGAGAGTTGGGACCATCAGGGAAGGGAAAGGGTGACTATTAAAAAAGCATGAGCCTTAGTTGGCAGAAACAATTACAGATTGTCTTGGAGGTATAAAGAAAAGCAGTTAAAAGAACTTCCCAGCAGCAATTGGATTCCAGAAGCATCTTCTCCCAGGAAAACGCATCAGGAAGCAGAATAGACTGCCCCCGGCAGCACTGAGCTGTCTCTACTGGACATTCTTGAGCACAGGCTGTACAACCCCTTCTTCAAGCAACAGATGAGGGTTGGATGAGACCAGTCATCAAGGCAAAAATGTGACTCTGTTCCTGTCATGTGGACTTGCGGTTTAGGGTAGAATGAGCATGTGTGGGGAACAGATGGATTGACTGGGCACTTGGGGCAGTGAAGGGGGAACAGGTCAGTCCTGAGATGCTACCTCTGAGTGGTGTCTGGAGAGACTGAAGCTAATTGTTTCCTTGTAGTTGCAACAATAAAAGACAAAGTTTTATAAAATCACAGAGATTTTGCTCTAGGAATATTAATTAATGGGAGACTTTCCAGGCTTTTCAAAATGTGTCGTGTTTTATGACACTAAATTTTGTGTTCAAATGGAAACTCTTCTGGTAGTGAGAGAAGTTCCAGATTTTTGGTTGTAGCAATAGTCATTTAACACTCATTTCTTTCACATTTTCTCATTACTCATCCTTAATAAGACCCCTCCCTCATACTGTCCCCTGTACCCCCCACTCTGGCCCTGAGCCATAGAATTGGCTCCGGGGCAGCAGGAACGTCTTGTTTTAGGAGGTGGTGACCTTTGAGGACGTGGCTGTATACTTCACCCAGACAGAATGGGCTGGCCTTTCTCCTGCACAGAGGGCCCTGTACAGAAGTGTGATGCTGGAGATTTATGGGAACTTGACGTCTCTGGGTAAGGCCACTTTTCTCCTGGGACTCAGATCTATGCTTTCCCATTTCCTTCCTTTTGTCCTCCTTATCAGCCGGAGGTGTGGTGTGGAAAGGGAGGAGTCATCTCTTGTATCCTTCACTGATGGTTCTGGGACTGAGACCAAATGACCCACTTGAGAGCTTGCTGGGTAGGGACAAGTCTTGGGTCAGTTTGGTCTCAATATAGGGAATTACTGTCGCCTGGTAAGAGTATGATCTGTCCTCCCAGGGGCTCTGCACAGTAAGGAATAAGTAGCATCCATTGCCAGATAAGTTCTCAGCTTGTTGCTGTCTCCCCGTAGTCTAGGGAAGGATATGACCCCTTCCCTGTGTTTGCATATGTCCTGCAGGATCACTAACTTACATACTCTTACGTGTTGTTTTAGGAAGAGGTCACAAATGCTCAGTTTCCACTTGAGCAAAAATCTTGGCTTTCCCCAGTCCTGAGCCCTATTCTGTGGATCTCTTTTATTATCACTGAGACTCCTGAGCTTTTCCTTCTTTTGACACAGCAGACACAGGACTGAAAGGTGCCATTTTCTACCCCTTTTCAGGATACCCAGTTCCCAAACCTGCATTGGTCTCACTTCTGGAGAGAGGGGATTTGCCTTGGGGCCTGGAGACACGGGATGATCCCCCTGCACAGGGGACCAAAGACATCTGTAAAAGTAAGTGAGGCAGGTTTAGGAACAGCAGCTACAGAGCTTTACAGAGCAGTATATTTTAAAATGAACCATGCTGGGAAGGATTTAAATAAAACAGATAATTTCTCAAAATAGGTAAAATATGAAACCATTTCCACCAATTTTAATTCTTCCTAACATATTTCCAATTAACACATCTCATAATTCTCGAATCTATTGCTCCTTTCTTCTTTTTTAATTAAAAAAATGTTTTTTATTGAAGTATAATTGACATATAACAAATTAGTTTCAGGTATACAAATAATGATTTGATATTTGTATACGTTGCGTTAATGATCACCACAAGAAGTCTAGTTAACGACCGTCCCCTTACATAATTACAAAATTTTTTTTTCTTCCAGTGAGAACTTTTGATTTACTCTCAGCAACCTTCAAATATGCAGTACAGTATTGTTAACGGTAGTCACCATGCTGTACATTACATTCCCATGACTTATTTTATAACTGGAAGTTTGTACCTTTACCTATTTCTCTCACTCCCTACCCCTGCCTCTAGCAACCACCAACCTGTTCTCTGTAACTGTGAGCTTGGTTTATTTGTTTTTGTGTGTGTGGTTTCCTTTTTTTAGATTTTAGGTATAAGTGAGATTATACTGTATTTGTTTTTCTTTGTCTGACTTATTTCACTTAGTGTAATGCTCTCAGGTCCATCGACGTTATCACAAATCACAAGATTTCCTTCTTTTTTTATGGCTGAATTAACATTCTTCTGTGTGTGTGTGTATGTATGTATCAATCACATTTTCTTTATCCATTCAGACATCAGTGGACACTTAGCTTGCTTCAGTATCTTGGCTATTATAAATAATGCTGCAATGAACATAGGGGTGCATATATCTTTTCTAGTTAGTGTTTTCATATTCTTTGGTTAAATACCAAGTGTTTTCATTTTCTTTGGAATTCCTGGATCACATGGTAGTTCTCTTTTTAATTTTTTTTTTTAAAGCTTCTTTATTTATTTATTTATTTTTGGCTGTGTTGGGTCTTCGTTTCTGTTGCGAGGGATTTCTCCAGTTGCGGCCAGCGGGGGCCACTCTTCATCATGGTGCGTGGGCCCCTCACTGCCGTGGCCTCTCTTGTTGCAGAGCACAAGCTCCAGACGCGCAGGCTTAGTAGTTGTGGCTCACGGGCCTAGTTGCTCCGCGGCATGTGGGATCCTCCCAGACCAGGGCTCGAACCCGTGTCCCCTGCATTGGCAGGCAGATTCTCAACCACTGCGCCACCAGGGAAGCCCCTCTTTTTAATTTTTTGAGGAACCTCCATACTGTTTTCCATGGTGGGTGTACCAGTTTACATTCCCATCAACATTGCACAAGGGTTCCCTTTCCTCCACATCCTTGCCAACACCTTATTTCTTGTCTTTTTGATAATAGCCATTCTAATCAGTGTGAGGTGATATCTCATTGTGGTTTTGATTTGCATTTCCCTGATGATTAGTGATGTTGAGCATCTTTTCACGTGCCTGTTGGCTGTCTGTCTTCTTTGGAAAAATGTCTGTTCAGATCTTCTTAGTTTTTGTGTTTTTTTTTTTTTTGCGGTATGCGGGCCTCTCACTGTTGTGGCCTCTCCCGTTGCGAAGCACAGGCTCCGGACGCGCAGACTCAGCGGCCATGGCTCACGGGCCTTGCCGCTCCGCAGCATGTGGGATCTTCCCAGACTGGGGCATGAACCCGTGTCCCCTGCATCGGCAGGTGGACTCTCAACCACTGTGCCACCAGGGAAGCCTCTTCTTATTTTTTAATTGAATTGTTTGGGGTTTTTTTGCTATTGAGTTGTATGACTTCTTCACATATTTTGGATATTAACCCCTTATCAGATATATGGTTTGCAAATATTTTCTCCTGTTCATAGGTTGCCTTTTCATTTTGTTGGTTTCCTTTGCTGTGCAGAAGCTTTTTAGTTAAATGTAGTCCCACTTGTTTATTTTTGCTTTTGTTGCTTTTGCTTTTTCTGTCAGGTTCAAAAGATCATCTCCTAGATGTCAGGAGGTTACTGCCTATGTTTTCTTCTAGGAGTTTTATGGTTTCAGATCTTACTTATATTCAAGTCTTTAATCCATTTTGAGTTAACTTTTGTGTCCATTGCTCCTTTCTGAGTTTCATCATTGCCTGTCTCAGAGGCCCTCCTTCCTTGGATGGGATAGATTTATTCAGGAGCAGTTTTTGAGCACTTGCCATGTGCCAAGCTTTGATTTAGAAGCTCTGGAGGATATAAGTTATGGAGACAGATGTTTAGAGCTGCAAAATGTGTGTCAAGTGCTGTTGTTGATATATAGGCAGTGGGCTGTGAAGCATAGCAGGAGGAGAGGTTAGAGTAATTTCAGTTTAGAAGCTCAGGTGATGCTCCTTCAGTGGCAGGGCCATTTATTCTGAGTTCAACAGATAAGAATGGGTTGCAGATGGGAAAAAAGGAAGGTAGTCTGACTGGAGGAAGGGAATAGAAGATCCACTTCAATTTCTGGCATAATATAATATCTGACAGAGACTAGTATCTGAAATATATAAACAACTTTCCATCTCAACTGTTCTCTGCTTTTGAATATTTGGCACTTTCATTTTATTAGTCTTGTCTCAATAGCAGGCTGATGTTGGGAGTTTTAGTAATCTCTAAAATCTCTATCCAGTAGTCCCCCCTTATCTGTGGGGCATACATTCTAAGACCCCCAGTGGGTGCCTGAAACTGTGGATAATACTGAACCCTATGTAGTTGTTCCTGGGTATCTGTCGGGGATTGGCTCCAGGACCCCTGTGGATACCAAAATCTGCAGATGCTCAAGTCTCATACATAAAATGGCATAGTACAGTAGGCCTCCTGTAACTGCGGGTTCTTCACTCGTGGTTACAGAGGACTGACTGTGTATATGCCATGTCTTTTTCTATACATACATACCTATGATAAAGTTTAATTTATAAATTAGGCACAGTAAGAGAATATCTAAATTGCCAGCATCACTCCTCTTGCACTTTGGGGCCATTATGAAGTAAAATAGGGGTTACTTAAACACAAGCACTGCAATACCGCAATGGTCAATCTGATAACTGAATCAGCTACTTAGTAACAGGCAGGTAGCATATACAGAGGGATGATTTACATCTGATCACAGCGGGATGGCTCTAGTTTTCATCATGCTACTCAGAACAGTGCACAATTTAAAACTGAAGAATCATTATTTCTGGAATTTTCCCTTTAATATTTTCAGACCATGGTTGACAAGGAAACAGAAACTACAGAAAGGGAAACTGCAGATAAGGGGGGATGACAATAATTTTCAGTGTTCTTTTGTTTTCTAGTATAATCCTCAGGTGGCATTTTTGTTTTCTGTTTGTTATGTCAGATGCTGGGACCAACACTGACAATGAGTTAACACCAACATGGGGAGTTTCTGAAGAAAGAGATATGATGATGTTACATGGGCCACAGAAGAATGTTCTTAAGAGAAACAGCTTCCTAGAAACATGTGAACTGGAGAAGCACCAGGAAATCCCCACAGTGAAAAACGTTAGAGGAAAGGTTCCAAGAATCCACTATAATAGGAAACCCTTCAGATGTGAGGAATGTGGCAAATGCTTCAGCTATTTTTCTTACTATGTTAGACACCAGAGAATCCACACTGGGGAGAAACCCTTTGAGTGTAATGAGTGTGGAAAAGCCTTTAATGGCAATTCTTCATTAATTCGACATCAGAGAATCCACACTGGAGAGAAACCCTATCAGTGTGAAGAGTGTGGGAGAGCCTTTAATGATAACGCAAATCTGATCAGGCATCAGAGAATCCACAGTGGGGACAGACCCTATCTCTGCACGGAGTGTGGAAATGGTTTCACCAGTAGTTCTGAGTTTGTCATACACCAGAGAATTCACACTGGGGAGAAACCCTATGAGTGTAATGAGTGTGGAAAAGCTTTTGTTGGTAATTCACCACTGCTGCGACATCAGAAAATCCACACTGGAGAGAAACCTTATGAGTGTAATGAGTGTGGCAAAAGCTTCGGACGGACTTCTCATCTTAGTCAGCATCAGCGTATTCACACAGGGGAAAAGCCTTATTCTTGTAAAATATGTGGGCAAGCCTTCAATTTTCATACAAAACTAAATCGGCACCAGCGAGTCCACAGTGAGGTGAAACCTTTTGACTGTGTAGATTGTGGAAAAGCCTTTAGTGCTCAGGATCAATTAAAAAGGCATCTAAGAATCCATATTCAGGAGACTTCCTATGTGTGTGATGAGTGTGGAATAGTCTTAACTAGCAAAAGAAATCTGCTTCAGCATCAAAGAGTCCATACTAGAGAGAAAACCTGTGAATATGTCAAGTATGAAAAAACCTTTAGGACTTCTTCCCAGCTAGATCATATCCACCCTGGAGAGAAGCCAGTGCTGGATGTTGGATGTTTTGGCCTCCCAGAATTTTTTACCCCCTTTTACTGGTAATAGTACACTAAATTTCCTTTTGGATTCTGTCTTCCACTCGGGGTAGAATTTGTGACACAGCCCCAGCTCAGCTGCAGGTTCCTTCCCTCAAGCTACAGCTGTTGGTTCAGATGTCAGTAGATAACCCAAGATAGTCCAGTTAGAATCCCAGACTTGGCAAGAGTTAATAACCTTGTAAATGGTGAGTGTGGCCCTGGCACAACAACCAGATGGCAGACTGTGGCCAGGCAATCCTTTCGCCTTCCAGTTGTTAACAAACTTGACATTCCTACTCATTAAGATCTTAATCACTCATACTCGTTAAGCAGCTGGGCCTCCTAATGGGCAGTTTCACAGTGGCTGAATGGTGTTGGAGAGCCACGTGCACCCATGTGGACTTTGGAAAGCCTGCCAATTATGAATTCCATGGTACTGAATAATCCTCGAACCTCCCAGTACTTCACTGAACAAGAATTTTCTGCCACCCTTAGCATTTGGTGTCTGCTCTTTGTCGTGGAGAGAGGAGACTGGAAAAATGAGCAATGTTTGTTCTTTGGGAGTGGTTGATTAATGTGGCTGGGGGGCAGGCATGAGTTCTGGGCTACCACCCCCCCGCCCCAGGAACAAGAGTGAGGTCTGTGTGCCTTCCTAGGGCACATGAGCTATGTAAGGACCTGATGCCCAAGGCAGGAGCCTCGAGTTTACCATCATCATCAACCTTGCTTTTCAGCAAATGGAAAAGCTGCTTGCTGTCGTGAAAGGATAGCAAGAACATTAGATGGGTGGCTGCAGCCCCTAACCCTAAGTGAATCCCTTTCTACCTTGTGCTTCAGATTCTGTGCTGTGCAGTGGGTGGTCAGTGATAGGGAATCTGCTGCTTTCACCGAGCCAGCATCTGTCCTCATGTCCAAGTGCAGCACCTCAGCTTTCCTTTGGGAGCTACATCTTGCGTGCTTCCAGTCCAAATAGTTTCAGAGGGCTGACCCCACATTCCACCCACCTGGCCGATCCCATCTTCCATCCTCTGATTGCTGTGATCAGTGCAAGGATGAGAATGTTATCCAAGCCAGGCCAAAGGCATTCTAAGCCATGAGTTTTCAAGGAAGCCTACTGAAGGAGAAAGCATTCCTGGTATGGACTTTAAGCTTGTGTCATTTTGGAGTTGCTGGATGCAATGAGAGAAACTGTGCCTGTGAATGGGACCACAAGGCACTCAGCAGGCTGATGGTCGGAGAGGGACCAGGTCACACTACAAGCATGTGAGCCCTTGGACCTGACACCTCTGAACCCAGTTTTCAACTTGTCTCTTGTAAGGATTAATTTCTGTCATTTAAAATATTTATTTTACTTGAGTAAGCATGTCTAGTCCCTTGTAATCAAATAAGTTCTGACACATCAGGATCATTTTTAAAATTTTATTTATTTACTTTTGGCTGCATTAGGTCTTCATTGTTACATGCAGGCTTTCTTTAGTTGTGGTGAGTGAGGGCTGCTCTTCATTGTGGTGCATGAACTTATTGCAATGGCTTCTCATTGTGGAGCACAGGCTCTAGGCATGCGGGCTTCAGTAGTTGTGGCACTCGGGCTTCAATAGTTGTGGCTTGCAGGCTCAGTAGTTGTGGCACATGGGCTTAGTTGCTCCACAGCATGTGGGATCTTCCCAGACCAGGGCTCGAACCCGTGTCTCCTGCATTGGCAGGCAGATTCATAACCACTGCGCTACCAGGGAAGCCCACATCAGGATCATTGATTCCTGAGACTCCCTCTGGCATGGTGTCCTCATTGGGCGGGGCATGTCTGGGGAAGATAAAGACAGTGGGTGGGGTCAGATTTAAGGGGAGCTGCCAAACAACTCTGTCCCTGTTTCCTCTGTGTCCCAGGAGGGGGAAATCCCAGAACACGGAGAGAACTAGCAAGGAGAAAGGGTCAGAGGATGGTTAATTGGTCTGCTTGTATTTTCCATATTAAATGGGGTGTTTTTCACCTGTTGGAATCATCCAGAACATCTGCCAGGAACTCCTGACAGTCTATATACTTATTGGACTCCTACACTAAAATAATCCATGAAAATCTATCAACTTATTTTACCTGTAACAACTGGCAATTCCTTAAGGACAAATATCTTCAGACTTCCAACAGTCAGTTGCATTTATTGGCAGACAACTTTTATCAGCCTCATTGCTTTTTTGTTTTTAAAAGCCCCTCTTTCTCTTCCCCAGAAATTCTTTTGTTAAAGCAGGAAGGTAGCTAGATGTGAGCAGAGAAAGGGGGGGGGGGCATGGGCCAGATGGCAGGAAACCATGCGTCTTGTAAAAGGCGGGGGTGGGATGGGGTCCTTGGAACCTCCAAACTGGCAGGAAACCATACATTTTGGGATAAGTGTCCTGGAGGCAAAGAAAGGTAGGAAAAGGTGGGAATCTGGTGTCCGAATGTAACCTTTTGCCCATTATGCTCTCATTACAATAAAATTAGCCTTGCAGATAAGAAGTACCCATCATGCACAGAAGCCATGACACTTCTGATCAAGGCTAAATAAGGACAAAAATTCCTCCTCCCCCCGGGAAGGTGGCGCTGGGGTGAAAATCAGGGAATATCACCCCCAAATCCCTCCCTCCCCAGTGAACATTATACCCCACGTAACCGGCTTGCCAAAAGAACTCAGGGCAGCTTACTCACCTGAGCCTGCCCGCTCTCCCCAAGAGCGTACTATAGCTTAAATAAATCCTCACTTTACTTTCTTGACCTCCCTGTCTCATCTCTGAATTCTGCCTGGGACGAGGCAAGAACCTTTCACTTTCAGGGTTACCTGAATCTGTGTCTCCCAAACAGCAATTCTTAAAGACCCCAAATAAATTCTTTTCCTGTTTGTTGTCTCCTGCATTATGTTATTTTGTTTCTGGTTGACACACTTAGCAATATATACAGAGTCATCTTTGTCTTTGCTTGGGCTTGTGGCTCATTTCTTTCTATTGTTAAATTGTATTCCATTGCATATATAGGAGAGGAAAAATAAATTTTCCTCCACCCTTCTTTGTTCTTGGTTCAGATCCCACCCTGTAACGACCTCATAAAAAGCAACTTCTAATGCGTTTATATTGTTCCATGTTCGCAGTTTTGAAAAAAAATTAATCAGCCTAAAATAATTCTTATGTCAAACAGGCATATTTGGGGGTCCATGTGCTCTTACCCTTGACATGTAGGTGCCCCAATAATCTTACGCGTTCATCTACAGAAGAACATCCTAATATCTTTAAGCTTTTAGCCATTATGAATAGAACTTGTGTATAATTTTATGGTAGTTTTTGTTTGAACACAGTTTTTCAAAGCAATTGTCTAAATACTAGAGGTCTGATTTTTCTATTCTATGCTAAGACTTTTTTAGTTTTGGAAAAAACTGCCAAACTGTCTTCCAGAGTGATTGTACCTGCACTCCACCAGCAGAGCAGGAAAGTTCCGGTTGTTCTTCCCCCAGTTGATATTGTCATTTTTTGGAGTTAGCAGTTCAAATAGGTGTGCAGTGCTAGCTCATTGTTGTTTTAATTTGTATTTCCCTAATGGTATATGAAGTTGAGTATATTCTTGTATGCCTGTTTACACTCTGTATATCTTCTTTGGCCAGGAGTCTGTTCCGATCTTTGCCCATTTTTAATGAGGTTTTGTTCTAGGGTTCTTGGGAAAATTTGATTATAAATCCTTTATTAGCTATGTGCTTGGCAAATATTTTTCTCTCAATTTGTGTTTTTTCTAATTTTATAAAATGCACATTATTAACTTTTTTCTTGTTGTTGATAGGCTTTTGGTGGTGTGTGTTAAGTCATCTCCACACCCAAGGTCATGTAGATTTTTCTTCCGTTTTCTTCTAGAATTTTTATAGTTTTTTAATTTAAGTTTGTGGACAGTTTTGGGTGAGTTTGGGTATAAGTTGTAAAGTTTATGTCTATATTCATTTCATTCCATGTTTTCTAATTAATTACTTGGAGAGTAGTGTCCAGTTTTCCCAATACCATTTTTTCAGGGGACTGTCCTTTCCCTGTTGTATGTTCTTGGCCCTACTGTCATGAATTAACTAACCACACATATGTGGGTTTATTGCTGGGCTCTCTATTCTGTTCCTTTATTCCGTGTATCTGTGTTTGTGACAGTTCCACACTGTTTTGGTTACCTTAGTTCTGTGATACAGTTTGAAGTCAGAGGGGGAGATGCCTCCAACTGTTTTCTTTTTTCTCAGAATCCCTTTGGCCATTCAGGATCCTTTGTGGTTCCATACAAATATTATTATTTCTGGTTTTATGAAAAATGCCATTGGAAATTTAATCAAGATTGCATTGAATCTGTAGATGGCTTTGGGTAGAATGGACATTTTAGTAATAGTAATTCTTCCAATCCATGAGCACAGAATATTTTTCTATTTATTTGTGTCTTCCATTTTTAAAATCAGTGCTTGATAGTTTTCTGAGTACAGGTCTCTCATGTCCTTGGTTAATTTATTCCTAGGTATTTTGTTCTTTCTGATGAAGTTATAAATGGGATTTTCGTAATGTCTCTTTCTAGTGGTTCATTATTAGTGCATAGAAACTTAACTGATTTTTGTATATTGATTTTATAGTCTGCAACTTCACTAAATTTTATTCCAACAGTTTTTTTTGTGGAGTGATGTGGAAAGTTGTAATTCTAAAATCCCACTGTTTCTACTGTATCCCAGGTCATCCATAACACCCAAGACATGGTGGCTCCTAGTGTAATCTTCTTACGGTGTCTCTTAATAACATGTGGACTCCTACAAGGCCAATTAACATCACAGCTTTCGTTGAACTGGATCTGGGTAAGTCTTGGCATTTATAATGAAGTTCGATGTGTTCTGTTTTTCTGGCATGGTACTGACATGGTTGTTTTGAAAAGTAATTTCTAGTAATTTCACACATACAGAAAATTTTCCACAAAAGTAAAAAGTATTCACATTTGCCACTTCACACAAAATACTCCAGTGTGTTTTACTCAAAACAGGGATACTCTCCCTGAGAACCAGCACATAAGCCCCAAATCAAGAAATTATATGGTACCCACATTATAATTTAATCCACAAGCCCAGTTTAACTTTCACCAGCTGTCCAAATGTTTGAAAGTATCTTTTTCCATTCTGATCCGGTTTTCTTTTTTTTGGAATGATTACTTAGATTTTCCCTTATTTTTATAACCTTAATGGATTTAAGTCACACAAGACAAGTATGTGATCAGGGTGGCCTTTTCTGTATGGCTTTTTTCAGTACGAATGTTTTCAGTGTTCATCCATGTTGTAACACTTATCAGTACTTAATTCATTTTTCCCCACTGTTATTAAAAATACATGACATGACATTTACCATTTAAACATTTTAAGTGTACAGTTCTGTGGCATTAGCTACCTTCATACTGTTGTACAAATAACCTCACCATCCATGTCTAGAACTTTAAAAATTTTTCTCAAGTGAAACTCTGTATCCATTCACTCACAGCCCTCAGCCCCTGGAAAGCACATTCTTTTTGTCTCTGAATTTGACTTCTCTGGACTGACTTATTTCACTCAGCATGGTGACTTCAAGGTTCATCCATGTTGTGGCATGTATGAGAATTACTTTAGTTTTAAAGGCTGAATCATGTCCTATTGTGTTTATTCGTTCATACCATATTTTGTTTACTCATTCATCTGTTGATGGGTACTTGGGTTTCTGCCACCTTTTGGCTACTATGAATAATGCTGCTATGAATATGGTTGTACAAATATCTGTTTCAGTTTCTGCTTTCAAATATTTTGAGTATATATACTGTAGAATTGACAGATCATATATTAATTGTCTGTTTAAGTTTTTGAGGAACTACCATATTGTTTTCCAGAGTGGCACCACCATTTTACTTTATTCCTTTATATGGTATAGGTTAGTTTATGGATTTATCCATTTTATTTATCCATTCACCCTTTGAAGGACATTTTACTTGTTTCTACCTTTTGGCTATTGTGAACTGCACTGCTATGAATATTTGTGTACAAGTTTTTGTTTGCACACCTGTTTTTATTTTTTAATTTATTTTTTATTGAAGTATAGTTGATTTACAATGTGTTAATTTCTGCTATACAGCAGTGATTCAGTTATACATATATATATATTTTTTAATATTCTTTTCCATTACTGTTTATCATAGGATACTGAATATAGTTCTCTGTGCTATACAGTAGAACCTTGTTTATCCATTCTATATATAATAGCTTACATCTGCTCACCCCAACCTCCCACTCCAATCCTTCCCCCACCCCCCTCCCCCTTGGCAACCACAAGTCTGTTCTCCATGTCTGTCTGTTTCATAAATAGGTTCATTTGGGTCATATTTTAGATTCCACATATAAGTGATATCATATGGTATTTGTCTTTCTGACTTACTTCACTTAGTATGGTAATCTCTAGTTGCATCCATGTTGCAGTAAATGGCATTATTTCATTCTTTTTTATGGCTCAGTAGTATTCCATTGTATATATGTATCCCATCTTCTTTATCCATTCATCTGTCGATGGACAGTAAGGTGGTTTCCATGTCTTGGCTGTTGTGAATAGTGCTGCTTTGAACATAGGGGTGCATGTATCTTTTTGGATTAGAGTTTTGTCTGGATATATGCCCAGGAATGGGCTTGCTGGATCATATGGTAGTTCTATTTTTAGTTTTCTGAGGAACCTCCATACTGTTCTCCATAGTGGCTGCACCAACTTACATTCCCACCAACAGTGTAGGAGGGTTCCCTTTTCTCCACATCCTCTCCAACATTTTGAATACCTGTTTTCAATTTTTTGGGTCTATAGGAGTGATGTTGTACCATATGATAATTGTATTTTTATCTTTTATTGGAAATGCCAAACTATTATGCACATAAGCTGCACCATTTTCCATTTCCACAAGCAATGTTGGGTTTCATTTTCTCTACAGTGTTAACATTTGTTAATTTCTGTTTTTTGATTATAACCATTTTAGTATGTGTGAAGGAGTACTGAATTATGGTATTACTTTGCATTTCCAGCACAACTGATGTTTTACACCTTTTCACGTGCTTGTTGATTATTTGCTTTTCTTGTCTGGGGACAGGTCTATTCAAGTCATTTTCCATTTTAAAATTTGTGTTGTCTTTTTGTTGATGTTTTGTAAACGTTCTTGATATATTCTGAAGAACAGATTCTTGTCTGATATAATACAATGTGCAAATATTTTCTTCCTTTCTGCCGGCTGTGTTTTCACTTTTTGGATATCATCTTTTGATGCACAAAAGTTTTTAAAATTGAGGAAATATAATCTATCCATTATTGCATGGTTATTGTAACCTTCTGCCTTTGCTTATCTGTAACTATCGATTCCAAATGTAAGATGCCAGCCTACCACCTGTCCTACATTGAATTCATTGCTTGCTCCCTTTAGATTACAGATATAGTAGTATTACTATTGTTAGGTATTACCACCATGGGAAAGAACTTACAGAGTCCAGTATTTATGTATAGCACATTTTGCCTTTGCTCTACAGAGTCCATTTATTTCCATAGTTACTTAAGTCAGCACCTTTTGCCCTACCAACAGTGAGTTTTTTTCGTACATTTCTAAATCAGTTAGATTTTTTGTCACATCTGTATTCCATCCTGTGACACTCCCATATCCTAAATAAATTTGATTATGATTTACTTGCTGGGTTGTAAAAACCCATGGGTTTAGATTAATGCATAGTGGCAAGTATCCATCAAAGTACTACATAGAACATTTCAAACCCCACACCATAACTTGCTTACCATCTTTTTTAAAAAAAATAAATTTATTTATTTTATTTTTGGGTCTTCATTGCTGTGCGCAGGCTTTCTTTAGTTGCAGTGAGCAGGGGCTACTCTTCATTGCAGTGCACGGGTTTCTCATTGCAGTGGCTTCTCTTGTTGCGGAGCACGGGCTCTAGGTGCACAGGCTTCAGTAGTTGTGGCTCACAGGCTCTAGAGCGCAGGCTCAGTAGTTGTGGCACACAGGCTTAGTTGCTCTGTGGCATGTGGGATATTCCTGGACCAGGGCTTGAACCCGTGACCTCTGCATTGGCGGGCGGATTCTTAACCACTGCGCCACCAGTGGGAAGCCCTACCATCTTTGTTTTGCCTATTCCCGAATGTCATATAAGTGGGGTCATACAGTGTGTACCTCCTCCTGGATTTTTTCACTTAGCAATACTGTATACGTGTAAGATTAATCCATGTTTTTTGCAAAGGTTGATGGTTTATTCCTTTCTATGTCTGAATAGTATTCCATTGCATGTGTATGAGAGGAAAAATAATTTTCCCTCTACCCTCCTAGGTTCTTGGTTGAGAAATGCCCCCCATAATAAAAGATTACCATCAGAAAAACAAAGAGAAGTTTAATAACATTTGTACTTCCTATATGCATGGGCGATGCCCAGGAAAAATTAGTCCCTGAAATGGCCTAAGTCATCACCTTAAATACCATCTTCACCTAAAAACAAAAGAGGGGCTTCCCTGGTGGCACAGTGGTTAAGAATCCGACTGCCAATGCAGGGGACACGGGTTTGAGCCCTGGTCCGGGAAAATCCCACATGCTGCAGAACAACTAAGCCCATGAGCCACAACTACTGAGCCTGCGCTCTAGAGCCCGTGAGCCACAACTACTGAGCCTGCGCTCTAGAGCCTGTGAGCCACAACTACTGAGCCCGCACGCCACAACTACTGAAGTCCGTGAGCCTAGAGCCCGTGCTCTGCAACAAGAGAAGCCACCACAATGAGAAGCCCATGCACCACGACGAAGAGTAGCCCCTGCTGGCTGCAACTAGAGAAAGCCCGCGCGCAGCAATGAAGACCCAATGCAGCCAAAAATAAATTAAATTAAAATTTAAAAATTAAAAAAAAGAAAACGCAGATTTAAGTCCCGGCCTTCTCTACTGATAAGTGTTTCATGAGATTTAGTCATCTGTCTATTCCTGGTACAGAGAGGGAGACAACTTTTTAAATGGAGATTTCCCTTATAAATGTAAATTTCCTTCACAAAAGTGTAATCTTGACTGGTTTTCAGAAATTGTCTTTTTTAAAAACAATCAAGCCAAAACAATCCTTACACCAAACAGGCATATTTTGGGGTAGCATATTCTGTTCCCCCAACATGGATGTACCCTAGTTTTCTTATATGTTCATCTGTTGAAGGGCATACTGATTTCTTTAAGTTTTTAGCCATTCTGAATAGAGATGCTGTGCTTAATTGCATCCTCGTTTTTGTTTGGACCTAGTTCTGCAGAGCAGTTGTCTAAATACTGGAGGCAGGATGTTGGCTCTTTAGGTGAGATTTGTTTAGCTTTGGAAAAATGTCTTACAGAGTAGCTGTATATTTGTTTTACTGGCAGTGATGTATAGTTCCCATTGTTCCTCACACTCCATCAATTGGTAGTGTCTTTTTTTTTTTGAGTTCAGCAGTTTTAATAGTTGTGCAGTGCTATCTCATTGTTTTAATTTGTAAGTCCCTAATGATATATGATGTTGAGTATATTTCTGTATGCTTACTTACTATCTACTTTGGCCAGGTCTCCATTCAGATTTTACCCATTTCTAATGGGGTTGTTTGTTCTATAGTTCTTGATATAATGAGTACAAATCCTTTATCAGATAAGTGTTTTGCAAATCTTTTTCTTTCCGTTTGTGGCTTATCATGGGATTTGGGGCTCCATTTGAGTCTGAATTTTCAAATTTAGTGGATTCATCAGACCTGCCAGCTGAGAGCAGGGCCTCCAGTGGAAGGTAAGTGGCTGAGGCTTGCACTTCCAAACTGGCCAGCAGGTGGAGCCAAGCCCACCTCTCTGACTTTCGAGGCTAGTGCGTGTTCAGCCGGAGGACTTGATTCCATGCAGCTGACCGGGGCTTGGTCTTTTCAGGATTCTCCAGGGCTTTGGCTTCCGGACAATGACTGGCTGAGTCAACATAGACAGGAGGTTGGTCTCCTCCGACATACTAGTCCATGCAGACAGGAGCCAGTGTCTTCAGGACCTGCTGGGAGGCACCGCCGCAGGAGTAAAAGGTAAAGAAAAAGTGGGGAGAAGCTTCCTGTATGCGGCTGACTGCTGAAGGGGGTCTGTTTTCAAAGAAGCCAGCAGACAATGGGCTTGATGTGGAAAACTGTGGATTTCAGGTCATTTTGTGTGTAGTGTAGACAGTTTCCTGTGTCTTTCTTTGGTGTGTGGTATCTAGTTTCTTTGGCATCAGTTTATTGAGGGGACTTACCCCAGTGTATGTCCTTGGCAGCTTTGTCATAAATTAAGTGACCACATACATGTGGGTGTATTTCTGGGTTCTCTGTTCTGTTCCTCTGGTACATGTGCCTGTTTTTATGCCAAGTTTTGGTTTTGGTTCCTGTAGCTTCACAGTGTAGTTAGAAGTCAGGGGGCAAGTTGACTCCAGCTGTGTTCTCTTCCTTAGGATTGCTTTGGCTATTTGGGGTCCTTTTTGGTTCCACACAGGATATATAGAATTGTTTGTTCTGTTTCTGTGAAAAATGCCACTTTAATTATGTTAGAGATTGAATTGAATGTGTACACTGCTTTGGAAGGATGAACGTTTTAAGAATATTCTTCCAGTGCCTGATCACGAATATTTTTGTGTCTTCTTCAGTTTCTTTATTGTGTCTTACAGTTTTCATTGTGCAAGTCTTTCACATCATTGGTTAAATCTATACCTAGGTATTTTGTTCTTTTTGATGCAGCTGCAAATGGGGTCGTTTTCTTAATTTTTCTTTCTGATACTTTATTAGTGTATAGAAACTCAAATGATTTTTGTGTATTGCTTTTGTATCATGCAACTTTAGTAAATTCATGTATTACTTGTAACTTTTGGCGGTTTGATGTGGAAAATTGTAATTCAAAAATCCCTTTGTTTCTACCACATCCCAGGTCATCCACAACCCCCAAGACACAGTGACTGCTAATAATATAATCTTCCCATAGCACCTCTTAATAATATATGATTCCTACAAGAACAGTTAGCTTAACCATTTTGGGTGAAATGAATCTGGGTAGGGTTTGGCCTCATCATGAAGTTTGATGTCTTGTCTATTCTTCTGGCATGGTGTTGACATGTTTTGCAAAGTTATTTACTTTCTGCTAACTTCAAACATACAGAAAACTTGCAGTAGCAGTACAATGTAGTCTTTATCTGTAAGTTCAGATTCCCCAGTCATCACTGTTTTACCACATATGCCAATTTCAATGACTGTTTCCATTGTGTTTCCACCCCAAAAAGGGACACTCTCCCAGGGAACACCCCTATAACCCCCATATGAGAAATCATTACGGTTTTCACCTTCTAATCCAATCCACTGGCTCCACTTCCACTTACATCACCTGCCCCAAAGCATGAAAATGTCTTTTTCCATTTTTTCCCAATGTTTCCAAACATTTTTCCAGTGTTTCCAAAAAGAAAATATTCCAGTTTTCTTTTTCTGGAAGCAATCTTGAGACTTCCCCTCATTTTCACAGCCTTGATGGATTTAAAGCACACAAGATGAGTATGATCTGGGTGGCCTTTTCTGCATAGCTTTTCTCTTAGGATGTTTTCAATGTTCATACATGTTGTAACTTGTATCAGTACTTCATTCACATTTTCCATTGTGATTAAATATCGAACATAACGTTTACCACTTAAACCATTTAAAATATATAGTTCTATGACATTCATATTTATATTATTGTACAAACATCCTCACCATCCATCTCCTGTACTTGTTTTATTCCAAGTGAAACTGCATCCATTAAACACTAACTCCCTTCAACCCTTGTCAACCACATTCTACTTTCTGTCTCTGAATTTCACTTCTCTGGATACCTCATAGAAGTGGGATCATATAATATTCGTCCTTTTGTGACTGGGTTATTTCACTTAGCATAATGACTTTAAGACTCATACATGTTGTAGTATGTGTCTGAATTTCCTTAGTTTTTAAGGCTGAATAATGTACCTTTGTGTATATTATCACATTTTGCTTATCCATTCATCTATCCATGGACACTTGGGTTGCTTGTGCCTTTTGGCCAGTGTAATGCTGCTGTGAATATGGGTGTACAAATATCTGTTTAACTCCCTCCTTTCAAACCTCTTGGGTATATACCCTGAAGTGGAAGTGCTGAATCATACTTTGTTTTTGACGAACTGCCATACTGTTTTTCCACAGCAGATGGCACCATTTTGCTATATTTCTATGTATGGCAGAATAATATGGAACTTTTTCTAGATCTACCCTCTTTTGCTTCTCCATTCATCCACTGATGGATATTTGAATTTTTTCTACCATTGGGCCAATGTAAGCAATGCTGCTATGAATATTCATGTACAAGTTTTTGTTTGAACTCCTGTTTTCAATTCTTTGTGGCACATATCTAGGCATTGAGTTCTTGAACCAGACTCTAATTGTATTTTACCTTTTTGGAGGAAATGCCAAACTATACATTTCTACAAGCAATGTGTAAGGGTTCCAATTTCTCTACATTGTTGCCAGCATTTTTGTTTGTTCTTGATTATAATCATTTATTATATGTGAATAGATGTCACTTTGTGGTTTTAATTTGCATGTCCATCATAACATTAAAGAAATACACCTAAGAGGGTTTTATTAGACTCTCAAACCTCAGGACACTGCTTAGTAGACATAGCTGTTGTATAACCAAAAACTATTCACTTTCTCTTTAAACAAATTTTAAAAACCATTAAGCACAAAAACGATCCACCAAAATTCATTACAATATCACAACCACTCAATTAACCCAGTTAACCCAGGCCCACCATAAATTTGTGAAAGTTTTGAAGAAAGACCTACAAAACTACCAAAATAGTACTTAAAACAAATACAATGTGTGTCATCATTATTCTTAAATGCAATGTAATCATGGCCAATGATCTGAAAAATCATCGTTGTATTTCAGCTATAGAAACACTAATGACTAACATTTTAAAATCCCACCCATTAATCAGAATTGTTAATAATGCATATAATGATCTACCAGCCCCATCAAATAGCTCATGATGAAAATTTCATCCCTGCTTTATATTTAATTTTGCAAATCTTGACAGGGTTATTTTTTGAATTTTTTGGCTCTGTTGGGTCTTTGTTGCTGTGTGCGGGATTTCTCTAGTTGTGGTGAGCAGGGGCTACTCTTCGTTGCGGTGCGCAGGCTTCTCATTGCAGTGGCTTCTCTTGTTGCAGAGCACAGGCTCTAGGGCACACAGGCGTCAGTAATTGGGCTCAGTAGTTGTGGCTCGCAGGCTCTAGAGCGCAGGCTCAGTAGTTGTGGTGCACAGACTTAGTTGCTCTGCATGTGGAATCTTCTCAGACCAGGGCTTGAACCCTGGTCTCCTGCATTGGCAGGCGGATTCTTAACCACTGCACCACCAGGGAAGCCCAACAGGGTTATTCTTCACAATACATTAATACATCAGATACAGTAACTGCCTTCTCATCTATAACTCATATCTACCGAAACAAACTGTGGATGAATTATCTGATATGTATATGCAGACGGACCTTTCCTATTCTTATTCTTTGTTTGCTTATTTATCCATGTAGGGCAAGGCCTGTGTTATGGATCTTACACCTTCCTAGAAATATGAAACAACGGAATCATCCTACTATTTAAGGTAATAGTCCAGCATCCTTTTGAAGAACATCAGTCATGACAAGTCTCCTTTCAGTAATTCCATACATTGGCATTAACCTAGTCAAATGACTCTTAGGAGGAGTCTCAGTTGATAAAGCCACCCTTCCCCTATTCTTCACGTTCCACTTTATCCTCCTATTCATTATTGCAGCTTTAGCAGTTCTTCACCTATTATTCCTTCATGAAACAGGCTCTAATAATCCAACAGGGATCTCATCCTATATGGACAAAATCCCATTTTATCCATACTACACAATTAAGGATATCTTGGGTGCCTTGTTCCTATTTGTAATCTTACTAATACTAGTACTAGTCTCACCTGACCTTCTAGGTAGAGAAAGTTATACTCCACCTAACCTCCTCAGCACTCTCCCTCACATCAAACGAGAATGATACTTCTCATTTTCATATGCAATTCTGTGATCTATTCACAACAAATAGGAAGTGTACTAGTATTAACCATCTCATTCCTAATTTGATTGATTGTCCCAGTACTTCATACAGTGAAACAATGAAGTATAACATTATGACCTCTTAGCCAACGTTTATTCTGAGTACTTGTAGGGGACCTATTAACAGTAACATGAATTGGAAGACAAACCATTGATCACCCATTTATTATCATCGGACAAACAGCATCTATTTTATACTTTCTCATAATTATAGTCCTTATACCACTAACAAGCATATTGAAAATAACCTCCTAAAATGAAGAGTCTTTGTAGTATATTTATTACTTTGTTCTTCTAAACCAGAAAAGGAAAACATTTTTCCTAAGACTCGAGGAAGAAGCTCCAGCCCCACCATCAACACCCGAAGCTGAAATTCCACTTCAACGATTCCCTGAACAACTTGCTTATGGGACATTAACACTGTCTTTAAGTACTGTGTAAGTATTTAAAAGTGACATCTTGAAAACTAACATTACTGTGTACTTTGTGCATTTTGTGCCCTTCCACATGTGTAAGTATATATACCTTCTTATGCATAATACATGATATATAATCATAAATTAATTATCCCATATATATAAGCAAGTACATCAGCCTATTGATATTACATACACATTAAACAGTTCAACTCACATTAGATTCCAGGGGTAATTGAAGTGATTGATATTATACAGGACATATGTTTATTAATCATACATATCACATAAAGTCAGATCATTTCCAGTCATCATGCTTATCATAACCGATAACCAGAGCTTAATAATCAAGCCACAATCAACCCATCCACAAATATGTCTCTCTCCTCGTTCTAGGCCAATGAACCATGAGGATTTCTATAAATGAACTGTATCTGGCATCTGGCTCTTATTACTTCAGGACCATCTCACCTAAAATTGCCTACTCTTTCCTCTTCAATAATATACCTCGATGGACTAATGGCTAATCAGCCATGTTCACACATAACTGGTTTCATGCTTTTGGTATTTTTAAATTGGGGGGCATGCTGTGACTCAGCTTTGGCCATCAGAGGTCTTAACACAGCCGAGAAACTTGTAGCTGAGCTTGAATTGAGTATTATTTTCCAACATCATCTACCATAATATGTTATTGCGTCAGTGGTCACAGGATATAGAGCAGTTACACACGTACCACACAGGCACACTCATATCTGGTAAACAGCTTGCTTAATCAAACCCCTACCCCACTAATTCTCATACTTTATATACCATTATCACCCTGCCAAACCCCCAAAACAAGTCAAAGTATATAAGATTCAACTAACTCACCTAACAAACATACTGCTGTCACTTCACCAACCCAAAGTAAGTGTAAATCCAAACTTGCCTCTTAACTATACCATTGAATTATGTACATATATAAGGCTTATATAGACAGCCATCCCCCTCGATCTGTCATTTACCTCAAACAAAATTAAAATTACATTTTAATAATCTCCTCAAGAAAAAAATTATTTCAATATTTTAACACATTGTCAATTAATTACATAAATTGATACATACAAAATCCTACTCAACCTAATGATGAAGCTTAATAATTAAAGCGAGGCACTGTAAATACCTAGTTGAGTTTACTAACGCCATAAACCCATAGATTTGGTCCTACCCTTTCTATTAATTTCAAATAAAATTACACATGAAAGTATCTGCATCCCAGTGAGAATATCCTTTAAATCAAAAAAGATTAAAAGGAGGAGGCATCAAGCACACTAAAAAGCAGCTCAAAACAACTTACTTAACTACGCCCTTATGGGAAATGGCAGTGATAAAAATTAAGCCCCAAACAAAAGTTTTTGAGTAAGTTATATTAACTAATTAGGGTTGATAAATTTCATGTCAGCCACCTTGGTCATAAGATTAACCCATGTTAATAGAAATCCAGTGAAAAGCGTGTTAAAGATTACCCCAAAATAAAATGAAGTCCTAGCTAAGCTGTAAAAAGCCATAGCTAAAACAAAAATAAACTATGAAAGTGACTTTCACATTTCTGATTACATGACAGCTAAGATCTAAACTGGGATTAGATATCCCACTATGCTTAGCCGTAAATTCAAATAATTATAACAATAAAATGATTTGCTAGAATACTACCCGCATCAACCTAAAAGTCAAAAGACTTGGCAGTGATTCATACTCCTCTAGAGGAACCTATTCTGTAATTGATAAACTCTGATAAACCTCACCAGCCCTAAGTATTGTCATCCTCAGGAAACTTTGGTAAACAATAGTAAGCAAAATTATCAGACATCAAAACGTTAGATCAAATTGTAACCTCTGGGAGGGGAAGAAATGGGCTATATTTTGTACCTCAGGAACATAAAATATATAAAATTCTGTATCTCTCTCTCTCTCTCTCTCTCTCTCTCTCTCTGACTCACCCCTCAAAGTGATAACTTCATATCCCAGTAATAAGTTCCAAACATACAAGAGGAGATAAGTGAGCATACTAGAAAGTATGCTTGGATGAATCAAAGTGTAGCTTACAGAAAAGTACCTGGTTTACACCCAGGAGATTTCATACTGCATGAACACTTTGTACTGAAACTAGCCCAAACTTCCCACCGAATTCAACTACCATAAGTGAATTAAACATTCATTCAACATCTAAAGTATAGGAGACAGAAATTTAAATCTGGTGTTATAAAGTATGCTACGGGAATGATGAAAGAAGTACTCAAAATACCAAAAAGCAAAGCTTGCCTCTTTTACCTCTTGCGTAATGATTTAACTAGAAAACTTTAACATAGAGAACTTAAGTTAGATAACCTG
The DNA here is from genome assembly GCF_964374135.1 of Grampus griseus. NCBI lineage: Eukaryota > Metazoa > Chordata > Mammalia > Artiodactyla > Delphinidae > Grampus > Grampus griseus. Next base: position 44,377,820 of record NC_139013.1, read on the forward strand.
AAAGCAGGTGAGCTACTTATGAACAGTTTACAAGAACAAACTCACCTATATGGCAAAATAGAAGATTTTCGGGTAAAGGTGACAAGCCTAACAAGCCTGATGATAGCTGGTTGTCTAGAAAAGAATTTTAGTTCAACTTTAAATATTACTTAAGAAACATAACTTTTATTATAACTTTAAATGTTATTCGAAAAAGGTACAGCTTTTAGTATCAGGATACACAGTTCCCCAGAGAGTAAGCATAAACAATACTTGGCTTAAAAGCAGCCACCAATTGCAGAAGTGTTCAAGGTCGACCACACATTCATCTTAAATACCAATAGTAAATAAACCAACCCTAATTTAATACTGGACTTATCTATTAATAGAAGCAATACTGTCAGTATGAGTAACAAGTAGTATTGCTCCTTGCATATGCTTATATCAGAACATTAACCTACTGAGAGTTAACAGTAAAATAAACCTAAACCAATACCTAGTTATTTATTAAAACAATTGTTAAACCCAACACAGGCATGCATTTAAGGAAAGATTTTAAAAAGTAAAAGGAACTCAGCAATCACAAACCCTGCTCCTTTATAAAAAACATTACCTCTGGCACTTCTAGTATTAGAGGCACTGCCTGCCCAGTGACATCTGTTTAATGGTCATGGTATCCTGAGTGTGGAAAGGCAGCATAGTCATTTTTTCTCTAAATAAGGACCTGTATAACTGATCACACGAGAGTATTACTGTCTCCTTTAATCAGTGAAATGGACCTTCCTGTGAAGAGGCAGGAATAATATGAGAAGACCCTATGGAGGTTTAATTAATTAATCCAAAAAAATAATAACTGTACTTTAAGGAAAAACATAGCCTTTTTTTTTAACATGTGTATACTGCAGTTTTATTTCAATTGCACAAACGAAGTTCATGTGTAGGAAATATAAATGAAACAGTACAGTAAAAATAGCAGAGAACCAAAAACTCTAAAAAGGAAGTACACCTAAAGCACAAGAATTAGTGTTTAGTGTTTCATCTTCAGTTTTGTTTGACACTTAATGCTTGCAAATTTTGAAACAAACTTTGAGATCATAATGACTCTTCTGAAGAGATTTCAGTACAAGCACTAAGATTTGGACATTCAGTTGGTTTGCAATTGAGTTGTTAGCTATTTACATAGTGTATAGTACAGACTTCTCACAGGTCAGATCACCTTCCTGTAATTAGAAAGGATCCCCTAAACTGCACTCAGCTTAAGACATCCAATGTACAAGGGCATGAAAACCATCATAATAATGTGGGTCCAAGTAACAGTTTTGATAAGGAAAATAAGCTTCTGTTTCCCATTTTAATTACTGAAATCTCTAACAATGACAAAACTGTCACAGGACAGTAACTATACAGTAATTCGATAAAACTTCTTGGAAAGAACACATTTAGCAATCTGAGATAAAGCAGAATGACAGGAAATAAAACGTGATTCAACACTGGTTCTTTCTGTCGTTTTTACACAGACATCATGTTACTATTAGACCAAGGCACAAAACGTTTAGTGCATAAACCAGTTTCTTTTTTAATATCTAGCATTCTTATCGTAGTCTTTTCTCTTACTTTGGACCACTTGTACCCAATACTCTATCCTACTATAGACTGTTTAACTTAATCAACAAAATCCAAAGTGATTTCTGACTAGATTTATGGGGGACATAAACATTTATATCATTGGGACTTCCTTGGTGGTCCAGTGGTAAAGAATGCACCTTACAATACAGGGGACGTGGGTTCAATCCCTGGTTTGGGAACTAAGATCCCACATGCCGAAAGGCAACTAAGCCCACGCGCCCCAACTACTGAGCTCGCGCGCCTCAACTAGGGCCTGTGTGCCGCAAACTACAGAGCCCACGCACCCTGGAACCTCCCACCACAACTAGAGAGAAGCCTGCGCGCCACAATGAAAGATCCTGCATGCTGCAACTAAGACCTGATGCAGCCAAAAATAAAAATAAATAAATAAATCTTTAATTTAAAAAATTCATATCAAAGTGTTTGCATAACCAAAAGTACAATAATAAAGATGAAAATGCCTATTTCTTTTAGAAAGTAATACTTCATAAGCTTGCTGCATCTTTAATGTCTTTACTATTGGATGATAATGAATAGTTGGTAGAAAAAAAGGAATGTATACTTGAATTATGATAGCTTATCCATCACAAATTAATCTAAAAATGAAGTTTCTACAGAAACAGGAACTATCTTAACAAGGAAAAAAAATTCCTTCAAACCTCTTTGAAGTGGTAATGGCTGCAAACCTGCAGCATTTAGAAAACTCTGCTATCAACAAGATCTGTCTTATGAATTTAGATTAATAAATCTAGAAAGCAGATGAAAGTGGATTATTTCTTCAAAATTTTAGTACAACTACTGATAACCAAAGATTTCAAAGCAAATATGGCACATAACAACTCAAGCATAAATCAGGATGGAGAGCCTGGAGAATTTCTGATTTCCTGAATTTTCAAAAAATTCTCTCATTGCAACATACAGGATATCTCCCCTATTTTAATCTTAGAAGTCTCAAAGAAAAGGGAGTGGATAACATACACACACACGAGTGCCCACACAAACACGCACGCACACACACACATGCACACGGCGGTAAGTAGAGTATCTAGTTCCTTCCTCCCACCACCTAAGTCTATTAAAAGAAAATTATGCAGGACCCGTCGTTTTCCCTTTAATGATTTCTGTAACATTAATTGCTGCCATCGTTGTTACTTTTTTAGTATTTCAACCTAACAAAAATTCAAAAGCAGCTTTGTAGTCAGGAACGTGCACCTGAACACCTGTAAAACTGCAGGGCCCCTAGGTAATAATAATAGCCAAATTCAGGGATCGAACTTTTGAGTTCCACAGTAAGATACAATGCATGTGAAGCTCAGAATCATGTTTCAGACCACTGAACTTACTGAAGTTAAAATACAAATAGCCGGAGACATGATGTAGAAGATTAAGTACTTGGTTCTGTTAACATATTTATCAAAGTCACAAAATATTCCTCATTATTATTCATGCAGATAATTGAGAAAAAAGATAGTACGGAAGTTAACTTTAAATAAAAAATTATTCCTTCCCTTCCTCCCACTCCCCTATACTCTACAAAATGTTTTCCCTGGACTAAGCCTTGAAAAGGCCACTGTATATTAGTTTGACATGCATTACTGTCTGCAATTTAAAAAACTAATTTTGTGGAGGTTGTAATTACATTACAAAAACGTCTGCAGGCATTAATCTAAAAAAGGTCAAAAACCTACAGTAAATCTACAATATATTGTTTTACATTTGACCACTGGTTTGTGTTACGTAGAAGTCGTAGATTTGGTAAAGCACTGTAACAATTCAGGAAGGCATCTAAATCTTTAAATTCTGGATGAATTTTATGTTTGAATCTACAAAATTGCATGAAGGCTAACTCGAGAGACTTCCTATCATTCTAAAATTCCTCACTCTGGACAAATCATTTCTAGGACTCTTTCTTATAAATATCACCCTTTGAAAGCAAATACAATTCCTTTGGTTCCACACTTTATGATCTTAACTACATAGGGCTGATCTCAATTATTCATGGAATATTAAATATGATAGGAAGACAAACCTGAGAGAAGCGTTTACTATACAATAGCATAACTTGCTAAATTCTTCATCAGCATTCTCTGAAAAAAACTTCTCAAGCCTTTCTCCTTTTTATTTTAGCAATGGATTGTGGAAAATGTGCGGTTTTCTCTTGACATGAAAATATTTCATTGCAGTCATCTTGCCTGATGCGTTTAGTATTTTCTGCAAAACTGATACAGGAACTCCTATGCGACTCTCTTCCATCCTGTTGTAAAGGTCAGAAAAAAGCAACAAACTGGGAGGGAAATGGCTTATCGCCAGAGTAGTAATGTCTGAAGACTTTCAGAGTATGTTGGTTTTTCCCTCCTTCTGTTTATTTCCATTTTCTTCTTACAGCTCACAAAATGTAGAGGTTTGTTGTTATTAACAGTTGCTGTTTGTAGGGTTTTTTTTTTTTTCCACTCCAGATTGAAGTCCTATCTCTCCTTAGTTTGTTTCTCTACGCGGTGTTTGACTTGCTCAGTTCCTGCCTGATTGCATCAATGAGCTCTTCTTTTAGCTTAGTTAATTCTTTTCTCATTTCATCTAGAATGTCCTGCTTTAGCCTGTCATAGTCCAGTCCCTCTGTCTGGACTCCGTTGGCACTGGGCTGTGACGAGGGCGCAGATTTTGGTCTGGAAATAACAGGTGACTTGCTGCCATTCATTGTATTTGTTCTTTCCCAAGGTTTTCTTGTCGGTTCAGGTGTACTTGTTGAAGAGGCCTTAGAAGTTACAGACTCTGAATTTTCATTTTTGTCCTGTTTTTGTTCTTTTTGTATTGATCCCTTTTCAGCAATTCTCCTCCTCCTGGCCAGCAGGGCACTCACTTCTTCCATTAAACCACTACCCCTAAAGGAAGGGGTCCATTTCCACGACCCGTATCTGTTTTAGATGACGCTGAATTCACACCAATGGTAGTCCCTCCGCTTGGGAAGGAGGCATCCTCCATGCGCAACAGTTTCCTAAGTTTTGCTCTAATAATTGCAGCTGCAAGTCCAGTTAAAGGGCGATTGTCTTCAGACAGGGATCCCGAAAAGAATCCAGATGCAGGGAGGGGAGAAGCAGGTGGTGGAGAAGGAGGGGGTATATGATTAAGAGGTGGTGGAGGAGGCAGAGGCGGGGGCCCTGAGGTTGGAAGTGGAGGAGGCAGAAGGGTCCTGGGGGAGGAGGGAGCGCAGCTGATACCTGGGCAGGACCTGGTGGGAGTGGAGGAGGGGGTGGGGGTGCAGGTGGTCCCAAGACAATGTCCTGCTGGGCTGGAGTCTTGGCCGGCAGAGAGGTTGCCTGCAAGTCTGGCTCAGAAGCAGAGGAGTCATCTCCACAGAGGCAGGGGCAGCGGCATTTGCCATTCTTGGCTCTCGCTCCCATTCCAGCTGCTCCCTTTCTAGCTGCTCTCGCCGCTCTTGTTCTGGCCTTTCCCAGGCCCGTCTCTCCAGCCCCTCCAGCTCTTGTCTTTCCCTCTCCAGCCTTTCCCTTTCTAACCTCTCCCTCTCCAATCTCTCCCTCTAGCCTGTCCCACTCCAGCTCCTTTTGTTGCTGTTCTTGTAGTTGCCTTCTTTGACTTTCCAATTCTTCTCATGATGGGCCATTCTGAACTTGGGCAGGTAGCTCTGTGAATTTTGTCTAGGCAACGTTGGCCGTTTCCTGTGAATTCAACACTTCTAAGGCATGCATCATGGCACTCGCGAAGACACTGGCATCTTCTTTGCTGCCAAAGTTGAGACCGTACACCTGTCTAGTTAGTGTCCCCCCATTGGTGGAACGTCTGTGTTGCTTGATTGTACTTCAGCCCTTTAGGAATGGCACAATTTACCACGACCTGATGGTCCTGAATCTTCCTGCCCACCACTCAATGTGTTGTTCCATGTATGACGATATATATGAACTGTGCTGAACCCAGCTGAACCACCAGCTGGTACCCACTTTTTATTGGCATCATTGTAAACCATCACAGCAGCTCTTGCCTGACAGACACACTTAAAATAAGTGAACAGAGTATCATGCCATTCCGTTCTGGTCTGCAGAGTCGCTGCTGAAAAATCAGCTGATAACCTTATAGGAGTTCCCTTGTGTGTTATTTGTTGCTTTTCCCTTGCTGCTTTTAATATTTTCTCTTTAATTGTTGTCATCCTGATCACAGTGCAGCGTGGTGTATTCCTCTGTGGGTTTATCCTGTATGGAACTCTCCGTGCTTCCTGGACTTGGGTGATTGTTTTCTTTCCCAGGTTAGGGAAGTTTTCAGCTATTATCTCTTCAAATATTTTCTCGGGCCTTTCTCTCTCTCTTCTCCTTCTAGGACCCCTATAATGTGAATGTTAGTGTGCTTTATGTTGTTCCAGAGGTCTCCTGAACTGTCCTCATTTCTCTTCATTCTTTTTTCTGCTCCACAGTAGTGACCTCCCCTACTCTGTCTTCCAGCTCACTGATCCATTCTGCTTCATTTACTCTACTATTGATTGATTCCTTCTAGTGTGTTTTTCATTTCAGTTATTGTACTGTTCAACTGTTCGGTTGTTCTTTATATTTTCTAACTCTTTGTTAAAAAACACTTGTAACTTATCTGTGCATCCATTTTTCTCCCAAGCTCTTGGATCACCTTTACAATCATTACTCTGAACTCTTTCTCAGGTAGATTGCTTACCTCCACATCACTTAGTTCTTCTGGGGTTTTATCTTGGTCCTTCATCTGAAACACATTCCTCTGCCACCTCATTTTGGGTTAATTACCTTTCTCGACTTTGGAGAAGTAGCCCTCTGTAGGAGACGTCCTGTGTGTCCCAGCAGTGCACTCCTCTCTCGTCACCCAAGGGCCAGGGGCCGCAGGGTAATGTCCGGCCTGTGTTTGAGACAACAGGCTGCTGGATCATAGTTTTCTTCCTTCTGGTTTCTGCCCGCCATGGGTGAGGCTGGTCTAGAAGCTTGGGTAGGCTTCCTGGCGGGAAGGGCAGATACCTGCCCACTGGTGGGTGGAGCTGGGTCCTGGCCCTCTGGTGGGCAGGGCTAGGGGCATGTCTAGAGGCGGCTGTGGGATCAGGAAGTCTCTAGGCAGCCCGTCTGCTAATGGGTGGGGCTGTGTTCCCACCCCGTTAGTTGTTTGGCCTGAGGCGTCTGGCACTGAAGCCTACAGGCTGTTGGGTGGGGCTGGGTCTTGTTGCTAATGATGTCTGCCTCAACGAGAGTTCATGCAGATGAACAATCCCCTTCTGCCACCAGCTTTTATGACCCCAGCATGAGCTACAGCCACCCCCCACCTGCCCAGGAGACCCTCCAAGACCAGCAGGTAGGTCTCGCCCAGGCTCCTATGAGGTTACTGCTTTTGCCCTTGGTCCCGGTGCATGAGATTTTGTGCAATACCTTCAGGAGTTAAGTCTCTATGTCCCCCACTCCTGTGGAGCTCTGCATTAAGTTAAGCCCCTCTGGTCTTCAAATCCAGATGCTCTGAGGGGCTCTTCTTCCCAACACCAGACCCCCAGGCTGGGAAGCCTGATGGGGGCCTCAGAACTCTCACTCCTGTGGGAAAGTCTCTGCAGTGTAATTATTCTCCAGTGTGTGGGTCACCCACGGGCGGGGGTGGGGGGATTTGATTATATTGCGAGTACACCCCTCCTACCATCTCATTGTGGTCTCTTCTTTATGCCTTTAGATGTAGATGATGTTTTTTGGTAGGTTCCAGTCTTTTTTGTAATCAATGGTTGTTCAGCAGTCAGTTGTGATATTGGTATATTCATGAGAAGGAGGTAAGCTCAAGGTCCTTCCACTATGCCGTCTTGAAAGCCTCCAACATAGCTTTTTTTTTTGCAGTATGCGGGCCTCTCACTGTTGTGGCCTCTCCCGTTGCGGAGCATAGGCTCCAGGCACGCAGGCTCAGCCGCTCCACGGCATGTGGGATCTTCCCGGACCAGGGCACGAACCCGTGTCCCCCACATCGGCAGGCGGACTCTCAACAACTGCGCTACCAGGGAAGCCCCAACATAGCTTTTAATGGATTAACAATTTTGGTTGGGGTAACCTTGGAGAATAAAACATCGAAGTGATTAAGATTTAGACCAGCTAGTCAAAATGCTTTATCATTAATGATCCAAAATATTGATAAGTGGAATAAGTTACCCTAGGGGTAGCAGCACAATTGTAGAGTTCATACTGACGATAAGGTTTATGACCTTGATGCTGGATCAGTACATCCCAATAGTATAACTGCTATTAACGGTCTGTTCAGTGATTAGTAAAGTCCTGTTTGATCTGAGTTCAGACTGGAGTAATCCCATTAGGTTTCTATTCTATATTTCTTGCAGTATGAAAGAACAAGAGAAATAAGGCCTATTTTACAAAATGTCTTCAAACTAATTGATGATATAATCTCAATTCAATTAATTTATACATACCCCACTATAGAACAGGGTTTGTTAGGGTGGTAGAGCCCCGTAATTGTGTAAAACTAAAACCTTTATCCGCAGAGGTTCAAGTCCTTTTCCTACGGAAATATTTATAATCTGCATTCTTTCACTAATTCTACTTTTACTAGCTGTAGCATTCCTCACATTAATGGAACGGAAATTCCTAGGCTATATACAAATCCAGAAAGGGCCACACATCGTCAGCCCTTATGGATTATTATAACCCATTGCTGATACAGTCAGATTATTTATTAAAGAAACACTATGACCATCAATCTCATCAATTTCTGTATTATCGCATCAAGTCTAGCCTCAAGCCTGGCTCTCGCAAGATGAATTCCTCTCCCCCTACCCTTTCCACTAGTTAACATAAACCTAGGTGTACTATTTATACTAGCTATCAAGCCTAGCCATTTTTTCCATCCTCTGATCTGTATGCGTTTTGGATTCAAAATACACAGTCATCAGAGGTCTCCATGCAGTAGCACAGACAATCTCATATGATGTAACAGTAGCAATTATTCTCTTATCAGTTCTAGTGATAAATGATCATTTACACTTTCAGCAGTAATTATTACACAAGAATACCTGTGACTAATTTTCCCATCCTGACCCCTAGCCAGAATGTGATTTATCTCTACTCTAGCAGAAACCAACAGAGTCCCATTTGATTTAACCTATATTTGGCTTCAGTGTAGAAAATGTAGCAGGCTTATTCACCCTGTTCTTCCTAGCAGAGTATGTCAATATCATTATAATAAATATTTTCACAACAATCCTATTTTTAGGAGCATTTAACAACCCCTACATGCTAGAATTCTATACAGCCAATGTCATCATTAAAACACTCCTCCTAACAATCTCCTTTATATGAATTCAAGCATCCTGCCCACAATTTTGATAAGATCAGCTTATATATCTCTTATGAAAAAATTTTTACCACTAACATTAGTCTTATGTGTATGAGAAGTTTCACTACCTGTCATCACATCAGGCATCCCACCACAAACATAAGAAATATGTCTGACAAAGAGTTATTTTGATAGAGTTAGTAATAGAGGTTTAAACCCTCTTATTTCTAGAATCATAGAAATTGAACCCACCCTTAAGAATTTTAAGTTCTTCATGGTAAAGTCAGCTAACTAACTATTGGGCCCATACCCCAAAAATGTTGGTTTACATCCTTCCAGTACTAATAAACCCTCTTGTGTTTACTATCATTCTACTAACCATTATCTCAGGAATTATAATTGAAATAACAAGCTCACACAGGTTACTATTATCCCCATTCTAATTAAAAAAAAAAAAAATTTAACCCATAAGTGTGAACAATAGCACAAATACCAGTAGAAAATCTAAGGCAACCCAGTTATCTAATACTACCTGGGCTAACGAATATAGGGATATCTGTTGTGCTGCAGTGCAGTCTTTTTGGCTGTTTGACTAGTGGTGGCTGATAAATTTCTGATCTTTTTGTTTACATACACTCCTGCATTAGGAACCAAGATTCCCAAAAGATTTGCCACTGGTATCTTGGTATTTTGCTAACACAGATTGCTTGACTCTTTAATGAAGAGAGAAAGGAGATTCATTTATTTCCTGATGTATAGACAATGGGATAACGTAATATTCTAATAAATATATACCTTCTATTTGTCAGCTATTAAGACATTTTTCAATTAAGTAAGGGACAGAGGGAGGGGGTCCTGGGGTAAGTATTGCTCAGTCTCTAGGGACTGAAGATAGTATCAGACAAGGAATGGCCATATTAATAAGTTGAAGAATTTAAACCTGAAAGATTAGGTCAGAGAGAGGTTGGTCTGGGTGAGCGGTAACATTAGCAACATCTGAAAAGTCAGCGACAGGTATTATGAGGGGCCTATCCCAGTAGCTATGCTTTGTGACAACTTTACTAAAGAATTTTCTTTCCATCTTCAATATTGAGGCAAAAGTACAGCTAGAAGTAGAAGAGTAACTTTCAGTTTTGATAGGGAGACAAACATTCAAATAACAGTTCAATCGAACTAGTAGGATGGGTCTTACAGGCTTGGCCCGGATTCTTGGGTCAGCTGTCCACTGTTGTCATCGTCTTCTCGTCCTGGCTTGATGGTTGTTTTAAGGTGAGCTTGAGGTCAGCAGTCCCCTCTACAGACCAGTCTGATGCAGAGGCCCTTTTTAAGTGAGAAATAAAAATTGGAGGGTTAATTCCCTTCAGTTTTACTGTGCATGAGCCAGTTAAGAGTACCTGATAAGGATCCTTCCTTTTAGGTTTGAGATAGTCCTTTAAATGATCTTTTCCAGTATGCCCAATCTCCTAGGTGCAGGTCATGGAGCATCTGATCTTCATCCAAAGATAGAACACTGTGATCGGCTTCAGAAGCAAGCTTGGATATCCTTTTAATAATTCAATTAAACTTTACAATAATGTGACATAACAAAGTGGCATCTCGGATGTAGGCAGTAAGTACAACACCTCAGTACATATAAAACCTCAATATCCACGAAGGGATATCATTGAAACTTAATTTTTCTATATAAATTATCTTCATTTTGACCAAACATAGTCAAATTAAGACTAATTTGTTTGAAGAATAAATCTGGTTTCTATACACTTACCCTGGTTACTTACATAAGTGTAACTGATCATATAGGCCCTTTGAAATTTGGCTTTATTGCAACTTTTCATAAGGGATCTCAAATTGAACTTTTAAAAGGCCTCTCAAAGCCAGGAAAGCCATGCCATTAGATTCTACCTGCAATACCTACAGATTTAGGTGGATTCCTCTCTAACTATGTTCCAAAATATCTTGAGGTTCTCATTTCTGCCAGGAAGTGGACTTCCTTTTTCACCTGGAAAGGCTGTGAGGAACCTAAGAGATTCTACATTCAGGAGGAATCAGGTAGAGAGAAAAGATAAATGCTTCAGTTCTGCTCACAAAGGAATAATTTACCAAATTGCTGTAAGTCATACTTTGCTTAAGGGGAAAGGTTTCCTTATATCTGGAAAACAAAGATGAAAAGCCAGTAATATTTCAGACAAAAAATCATAAAAATTATAATCATATTTACAAGCTCATTCAATCCCATATAATTAATTTTTGTTCTGCTTGAGTCCAGTTTTCCCATTAGTTTTGGTGACCTTGCCTGATGATTGAGGACATTTTTTAAAAGTTTTTGAGGTTTTTGTTAAGGCTTATATGATTTGTCACGTGAAGTGGGTGCCTTGTTTGCTGGAGATTGTGGAAAGTATACCCCAAGTGGGAAACACATTTTCCAACAGTTTCTTTGTCATTGTGAGGGCATCAGCCTTGCAGCCAGGGAAGGCCTTAACCCATCAAATAGAAATGCGGTTTGCCAGGAAGCCAGGAAAAGCCAAGCAGCCGTCTTGGTTTCCCATATCCCAGACTGTTTAATTCACAGCTATTGTTGACCCATCTTAATTTCTCTGATTTAGGAGCAGACTGTTGTCGTGTTATAAGGACATCAGGATGGCAAAAGCCTGACAATGAGGTGTTAATTTTTTGTAGGCACAGAATGGACTTCACCTACAAGTGCCATCAGCTGTGTTGTTGCCTTTGCATGAAAGAGCAGAGCATCTCCCTAATACTCGGGGGTTCAGTCCCTTTAGTGTGAGCCTCGATTTTGATGACAAAGAAACATTCTATGTCAGGAAGATTTTCAGGAATTTCATATAATTTCTGGAACATTTACACTATATACTTATAGACATAAAGAAGGCTTAATGTTGACAATGCTTCCCATGTAATATAATAGACCAAATAAGCATAATTAGTTGAATATCTCCCTCTTTGAGACACTTCAGGACAGTATCACTTCATTTTCCATTAACTAAATCCATTTTCAATCCTCCTTTTACTGAAAACACACATCTTTTTTTCCCTTGAATACTCAAATGTTTACCTTATTATTTCTACTAACTTTAATTACAATATTTAACCCTTGAAAACCTTAATCCCTAACAAAAACCAAGAAACAGTACATTGTGAACTGTTATACCAGCGTTTCCTGATTGGCAAGCTTATCAACATATTTCAACAACCTTTAGAAACATACATTTTCTCATAGCATGATTTCTTTTCTCAATGTGGTATAAGACATGTGTCCAATAAACCCAAACATCTTTAGTTTTTCTCTGATAAGACAAAGTAGGTAAATTTAGACATGCTGAGCAATTAATGTTTTAGTATTTTTATCTTAATTGGAAATGATCTGGATAGTTAGTGAATTCCCATCATTTAATTTAATTTAGCACAACTCCAAAGTTTCAGGTTACCCAAAATCTGGAGAAACTCTTTTTAGGTATACATACCATAAAGCATAATCATTTTTAAAGAGTTCACCTAAAAGCTTTTATCCCATTTATCTCAATTTTATTACTTATGAAAATACCACCATACTAAGTTAATTTTCTTGTTGACAAATTTTGTAACAGAGGTAGCATGAGCTTATTGACTTTTAGGAAACCTAGGTACCAAATAAAAGTATTATACTTCACACTGACGACCCTAAAGGCATCTTTGTATTAATCAAGTCAACAACTTAAACTTATTTTCATGTACTGAAGATTAATCCTAGGTCGCATGCTCCTCTAAAAATTTGGGTTAGCTTTTTGTTACAATTAGAAATATCTGATTTGTAAATGCGTATTTTTAAGTCAATTAAATAGAGCTCTTTTATGAATTCTTTTTTTTTTTTCCCCCGGTACGCGGGCCTCTCACTGTTGTGGCCTCTCCCGTTGCGGAGCACAGGCTCCGGACGCGCAGGCTCAGCGGCCATGGCTCACGGGCCTAGCCGCTCCGCGGCATGTGGGATCCTCCCAGACCGGGGCACGAACCCATGTCCCCTGCATCGGCAGGCGGACTCTCAACCACTGCACCACTAGGGAAGCCCTATCAACTCATTTTGATGATATCATCTGGAAGTAGAAACATACTTGTAACATACATACAGACATACACACATCCAGATAGACACAGATATCTCATAGTTTTCCTGCCTGAGGTTTAAAAAGCCTTTTTATTCCCTTCAGTTTTACATTCCACTAATTGAGCCAAGGCTGTAGTCTCAAACAATGTGGTATGCGTTAGCACTTCAAGGACATGATAAGAGTCATAATTACAAGTTTTCTCCTAGGAGTACTTTTATTCTTAGAGTCAGAATTTTGAAAAGATGTTGTATCAAGCCAGCTTTCTTTAATTGTGCACACAAAAATCAGTTTTGAATGTCAAAAAAGTTCCATCCTGGCCATTTTTGGATTAGGTAAGTACTTGTTAAGTATTAACTCCATACCAATTGTCGAAGCCAGCTAGAGTGTCAGTGGGTGGATGCCTGCCTGGGAGCTGGTAGGTTTTAGAAGCGCAATTTCCCGCTTTCTTCTAGGTTCATTCTATTATAAAGTACACATCTAAAATTAAATTTAAATGTCCAATTTTAAGCCATTTTTTTAAAAAGTCAGCCAACACAGTTCACTCCAAAATTTCTTCCAGGCTTTCCTGCTTAGAAATTCCCCCAGGTCCTCTCCCTGGAAACTTACCCCTAGGACCTCTTCACCTAGGAAATATACCAGTATCCCCTTAAGACTCCAAGTCTTAAGATAACAGCTCAAATAAAAGTCAAACTGTCACTTAGTACAAGGAGATCCAGATAATGAGGAAGAACTCACCAAAGCACCTGAAGGGTACTTTGAAGCCAGAGGGGCTCAAAGGGCCCAGGCTTGGTCTCCCAAGCACCGGTCCAAAGTAGATCCAGGTGACCTCAGGCAGGTTTTTCTGATATCCTGCCGACTATAAGTAATTTCAGTGAAAATAATCAATAAACAATCTACAATAGGAATAGAAAAGAGTTTTGTTTTATAAAAGAGCCAAACTGAGGACTATAGATCCCAGAAGACAACATCTCAGGTAACTCTGAGGAACTGCTTCAGAGAAGCATGGTTTTCAGTACAGTTTTATATCTTGTCAGAACAAAGAACATTAAAGCCAGGGATACATTCCTTCAAGATTTCAAAAATAAATAAATAAAAACGAAAAAGAAAACTACACATGTACACAAGTCAGTATGGCCTTGACACCTGGGAAAGAGTCTTATCATTGAAGGGTCTTACCAGAATTGGCATCCCAGGAAGGGAAGCATTTAATCTTTATTTTTAACGTGGACATTCTTTACTTCTGGTCAGTGTGCCCTTTTCTTTAAAAATTAAAGCAGGTGAACAATGTATGTTTGATAGCCCACAAACTGGCTATTTTTAAGTTAGCATAAAATTTGAGTTAAATCATGTATAAGCCAGAATTACTTCCCCGTACCTCAATATGTGAAAATTTCTTTTATCGGTGCAGAATAACGCTATCTTCTTACTATTTATGCCCAGCTCAGGTACTGCAACACTGTCATTATCACACACATTAAACAAAACACCTTTCAACACAATCCTTATCATTACCATCATATTATCACTGGGAGGTCTCCCACCCCATCAGGGTTTTTACCCAAATGAGTAATTATCCAAGAGAAAACAAAAAACAATCACATCATTCTGCCAACACTAACAGCCATCAGAGTACTACTCAACAGGTATTTCTACTTTCGGCTAACATACTCCATGTTACTAACTATACTCCCTTCAATAAATAACTTAAAAATAAAATGACAATTCAAACATACAAAACGAATAACCTTCCTATCATTACTAATCCTCAATATCCACACTATTACCACCCTTAATACCCATTCTATCAGCGCTGGACTAGGAATTTAGGCTAGTATAGACCAAGAGCTTTCAAAACCCTAAGCAAGTACAATTTACTCAATTCCTGAAAATAAGGATTGCAAGACTCTATCCTACATCAATTGAATGCAAATCAAACACTTCAAGCTAAATCCTTACTACATTGCTGGGCTTCCACCCCACAAAATTTTAGTTAACAGGTAAATTCTCTAGTCAGCTGGCTTGAATCTACTTCTCCCACCATCAAGAAAAAAAGAGGTAGAAGAAGAGCCAGCAGAGCTGAAGCTGCTGCTTTTTTTTTTTTAATTGAATTTTTTTTTTTTTTTTTTGCGGTACGTGGGCCTCTCACTGCTGTGGCCTCTACCGTTGCGGAGCACAGGCTCCGGACGCGCAAGGTCAGCGGCCGCGGCTCACAGGCCCAGCCGCTCCGCGGCACGTGGTATCCTCCCAGACCGGGGCACGAACCCATGTCCCCTGCATCAGCAGGTGGACTCTCAACCACTGCGCCACCAGGGAAGCCCCTAAAATAAATTTTTTTTATACATCTTTATTGGAGTATAATTGCTTTACAATGGTGTATTAGTTTCTGCTGTATAACAAAGCGAATCAGCTATACATATACATATGTCCCCATCTCCTCCCTCTTGAGCCTCCCTCCCACCCCTTTAGGTGGTCACAAAGCACCGAGCTGATCTCCCTATGCTATGCGGCTGCTTCCCACTAGCTAGCTGTTTTACATTTGGTAGTATATATGTCCATGCCACTCTCTCACTACATCCCAGCCTCCCCTTCCCCACCCCACCGTGTCCTCAAATCCATTCTCAACGTCTGCATCTTTGAATCTGCAGTTCAATTTGTTGATTCACCCCAGGGCTTGACAAAAAGAGGGCATAACCTCTGTCTTTAGATTTACAGTCTAACACTTGCTCAGCCTTTTTTACCTATGTTCACAAACCGCTGATTATTTTCAACAAATCACAAAGATATCAGGACTTTATTATTTGGTGCTTGAACTGAAATAGTAGGCACCACTTTAAGTCCATTAATCCGTGCTGAGCTAGGCCAACAGAGTGCTGCTGGGAGCTGACCAAATCCATAATGTCGTCGGAACATGCATTTGTCATAATTTTCTTTATAGTTATACCTATTATGATTGGAAGGTTCAGAAACTGGCTTCTCTCCGTAATAACTGGGGCACTCAATTTAGCATTTCCCCGAATAAATAATATAAACTTTAGACTACTTCCCCCATCAGTCTTACTCCTACTCATATCATCAATAGAAGCTGGTTCTGGTATCGGTGGAACCATATATTCAGCCCTAGCTGGCAGTCTGGCCCATGCAGGAGCCTCTGTCCACCTCACCATTTTCTCCTTACATTTAGTAGATGTTTCCTCAATTCTTGGTGCTGTTACTTTTATTACTGCCGTCTTTAATATAAACCACCAGCCATTATCCCAATATTAAACACCATTATTCGATCTGCCCTAGTTATAGCCATATTACTATATCACTCTCAGTTCTAGCAGCTGGAATTACCATACTGTTAACAGATCAAAATCTAAACACTGCTTTCTTTTCCCCTACAGGAGGAGACCCAATCCTACACCGACAGCTATTTTGATTCTGTGGTCACCCTGAAGTCTATATTCTTATCCTACCAGGGTTCAGAATAATCTCACATATCGTGACATACTATTTGGGACAGATATGTGGGAATATATGGGAATAGTATGAGCCATGTGCACTGGCTTTTTAGGATTTATCTTGTGGGCCCATCATATGTTTACCGTAGGAACAGATGTTGACCCATGAGCATGCTTTACATCAGCTACCATAGCTATTGCTATTCCTTTAGCAGTAAAAGTGGCTGATTAACAACTCTTCATAGAGATTATGATATAGTATAGCAAAATGAGACTTATGCTTTATTTTTCTTTTTACAGTAGGTGGTTTAACAGGAATCATCTTAGCCAGTTCATCCCAGGACACTGTCTTCCACAACACAGACTACGCAGTAGCACATTCCAGTAGGTAATGTGAATGGGAGCAGTCTTCACTATTATAGGAGGCTTTGTACACTGATTTCCAATAACCTCAGGTTATACACTTCACATGAGCAAAAATTCACTTCACAATTTTATTTGTAGTAGAAAATATGATTTTTTTTTCCCCTGCAGCACTTTCTTGGCTTTTCAGGGATGCCACGACTTTACTCCAGCTACCCTCAAGCACACACAAGAAATATTTCACTCATTCATCTCATTAACAGCAGTAATGCTAATAATCTTCAAATTTTGAGATGTATTTGCATCTAAATGAGAAGTTTCAGAAGAGGAACTAACTACTACTAACCCAGAATGGTTACATGAATGCCCTCTACCATATTCTATACTTGAAGATCACACCTATGTAAATTTAAAATAAGAAAGGAAGGAACTGAATCCTCAACCAGTTTCAAGCCAACACCATAACTATTATGTCTTTATTAATAAGTGAGATAATAGCAAAAAATTATGTAACTTTGTCAAAGTTGAAATCATAGACAAAAATACTGTATAACACGATGGCAAATCCATTTCAGCTAGGCTTTCTAGACGCAACATCACCTATTATGGAAAAACTTTTACATTTTCATGATCATACATTAATAATCACTTTTAAAATAAGTTCTCTAGCCCTCTGTATTATTTCATTAATATTGACAACTAAACTTACTCATGTACACACAACAGATGCACAAGTAGAGACAATTTGGACCATGTACCGGCCATCATTCGAATCTTAACTGCCCTATCCTCATTACAAATCTTTTACATGATACATGAAATCAGTACCCCTTCCCTAAACGTAAAAACTGTGGGTCATCAATGACACTGAAGCTATGAACACACAGATTATGAAGATTTAAAATTTTATTCCTCTATAATCCCCACATTAGATCTAAAACCAGGAGAATTATGACTAATTCAACAACGAAGTAGCGTAATCATTGAATATTAGTTTCATCTGAAAATGTTTTATACTCGTGAGCTGTTTCTTCTTTAGGCCTAAAAACAGATGCTATTCCAGGACACCTAAATTAAAGAACCATAATATCGACAGGACTAGACCTGTATTGTGGACACTAATCAGGAGAAATCATTTTCCTTCATTCAAAGACAGGACAGAGGGAGATGGCGTGAGCCACGGGGTGAATCCAGAGCCCACAGAGGATGCGCTCTCTGAGCTCCAGGACAGGAAGGGGGTCTCTGGGGTCCCGGGCCACCCACCACTCCCTCCTGAGCGGGGTCTTGGGAACATTCTGTCAGTGATGTGGCAGTCTGAGCATTTGTCACGGCCTCACGCTGTGGCCCGCCCCCCAAGCTCCAGGGATCGCATTCCACACTCTGTGGGTCCCCCCTGCAGGGTCCTTCCTGCTGCAGGAGCAGAGACCACCCAGCTAGCAGCCCTCTCCCCAACCAGCAGGAAGAGCAGGTGGAAGGCGGGGCAGCAGAGGAGTCTCACTCACTCAGACATCAGTGCCCCAGGGCTGCCAGCGTGGACAGCAACGATGCAGATGACGAACAGCCCAAGACACGGGAGCAGAGGGCCCCAGAGGCGGCTGGTCAGGTCCTGGCTCATCTGTGCCCCGCACACCTTGTCCCTCCTACAGCCTCTTCCTCACACGCCCTCTCCCTAAATATAGGGTATTCAGATGCAAACAAGCAGAGCTTCGATGGGCAAACACTGCAGGATTCCACTCAAATAGGGGCCCAAGAGTCAACAACTCATGGACCTAAGTGGTCGTTGGTGGCAGGGCTTCGGGAGGGGATGGAAGTGAGACTTTCATGGTCGTGGAATTTTCTAGAGATGGTGGTAATGGCTCCACAACGTGAATGTACCTGATGCCTCAGAAACATGCACTTAAAATGATGATGATGGTAAATGCTGTGTGATGTGTGTTTATTTCATTTAAAATTTTAAAATGTCTGGTTAACTGAGACTCCAATCTGACCCCTTTGTTACAAATGTGCAAGGTCAAAGCACTGTCCCCCACCTCGGGCACACGGCATGTGGAGGACCATTCTTGGGGGGGGCCAGTCGGTGTTACCTGAGCTCTGTCCACGGGAACCCAGACAGCAGCGACCCCATAGATAAGACACATGATCTGCTATGATATTAACATGATACCACCAAGGGCTGTCACTCAGCAGGAGGACCACCCTGCTCAAAGGTGCCTGTCCTCAAATGAACATGACAAGGTTAAGAGAAGAAAAGGGACCACAGGTTAATCAGGGCAACACCCTCAATTCGGATGTTGGAAATCTCAGAGGGGACAAGACACACTGCAGGCAAAGAGCAGACATGGGGTCTGCACATGAGCCTGACCCACACGGATGGGGTGAGCCCGACACAATCCCCAGACACCGCAACTAGGGTCACACATCCCCCTGGTCAGGATACCATGGCTGTGCTGCATGAGCCCCCAACGTGGGAACAAGCCAGGTCTCTGGGACCAGAGAAAGAAGTGTAGGGTCTGTCTCCTCTCCTAACACTTGCCCCAGAGAAGTCAGTCCCCTCCTGTTTTCACTTTTGTTTTTAACTTTTTTGTGCTGAAGTTGAACACACTACCTTGGGTCTGGCAGGCTTGGTCCTCTCCTGATTTGCTGGGGTGTTGAGAAAACTCACAGGACAGCAGGGCTGAAAGAGGAGGGGCAGGTCCGGACTCTGCTGAGCAGAGATGGTTGACCAGAAGGAGATTACAGAGACACATCTCACCTGCTGCCGATGGGCCTTACACCTAGATCCATGTGCCCGGCAATCAATTCACCAGGTAAACCTGCCTTCCTACTCGCTCTGCGTGTGCTGGTGAATTGGAATAATCATGAGGTAGCCCACCTGAGGAGTCTCCACCAGCCACAGGGAAGGTGAACCTTGCAGGGGTAAGGACTAAGGCCCTTACCATGGCTCCTTTGGGAGGGCCATGTAACCACACTCAGAGCAGAGCGCTGTCACCCAGACAAGCCCACCTCAGCTCCAGACCCCAGGCGTCTGAGCACTGACATTCGGACAGAGGCGTGGAGCTTCTCAGTACTGAGGCCAGGCCAGGTCTCCATGTCCCCCTGAAGCTCCCAGGACAGAGGCCAGGCCAGGTCCCCATGTCCTTGCGCACAAAGAACACGGTCAGGTCTAAATATTCTCATTGTAGACAGCACATGGTCAGGTCTAAACATACTCAGTGTAGACAGGACATGGAGCTGTCTAACCCTACCGTGCAGACAGAACTTGATCAGGTTTAAACTAGCTTAGGGCTGCTCTCCCAGGAGGCACAAGGTCACACATGTGGGGTCTCTCATCTCTGGACAGGGGCTCACCCTCGTGTGGGAACCAGGATGTACATTTCTGGGAGAATAAATCAACATTGGGCTCGCACACTTTACCCACATCAGGAAACTAAACAAAATCTTTCTGACATTAAACATTTCAATGTGCAAAACAAAAACGTTACCAATTTCTCTGGCCACGTGATGGTCAGGATCCCGGGCTAACCCTGGAACTTCTTGCAGTGCAGCCCTGTCCAAGAAGTGGCCTGATTCCAGCATCCCAGGCCCCCAACAGGAGGCGGCCTCAATGGAAGCCCAGGAAGGACAGTGCATCCCACGGGCCAAATCGGGGGAGCACGCTCAGGGCAGCTGAGAGCACCGCGCACAGGTCCTGCTTCCCGGCAGCATGTGCCGGGGGGTGACGGCTCCTACAGCACCCGGCCAGGCTGCTTCGTGCACCAGGGCTGATTTGAGGGGCGAACACGGAGAGGCTGGAGCACAGAAGCCATCTGAGCGCAGAACTAATCCACTTTCTGTCGCTATGGGTTTGCCTGTTCTGGATGTCTCATGTTAGTGGAATTAATAAATTGTCCTTTTGTGTGTCTGGCTTCTTTCTCTGAGCATCATGTTTTCAAGGTTCATCCATGTTGCAGCCGATGTCAGCGCTTCACTCCTTTTCATGGCTGAGTTAATACTCCCCGCCCCCTTAATTTTAACTCTATAATTTATTGTGACTCCCTGCCCACACTGTATAGGGCTGATGAGAAATTCACCTCCTGTCATTCTTGGGCCATAACCTGCATTTTTAACCGACACCCAGGGGTCCTGTGTAGGAGCTGAAAGCCCAGCCCCAAACGGTGCACAGTCATCCTGTGTGACCGGAGCCCAGGAGGAAGGCTGAGACAGGCCTGCATGTTTAGAGGACCGGCCCTGCAGTCTCATGTGAAACCAACTTGCTGGTCAGTGTCCTGTGAGAGCTGTCCTCAGGGCACCATGTGGGGAACACAGAACAGTTAAGGGCCACAGCACTGCCTTCAGTTCAGGCCCACCCACTGCAACTGTCTACTTGCAAAGTGCTGAGGCTGCAGGGGAGGGTCCTTCCTGCCTCTTCCAGCTTCTGGGGACTCCAGGCATCCGCAGACCTGTGGCTGCATCTCTCCCATCTCTGCCTTCACCTTCACGTGGCTTCTCCTCTGTGTCTGTTATCTCCCCTCATCTTATAAGGACGCAGTCACACAGGACGAGGGCCACCCCAATGCCCTTGTCTTAACTACTTACAGCACCAGGCCCTACTTCCAAATAAGGTCATGTCCTGAGGCCCTGGGGTCAGGATGTGGCTGTCTCTTTCCATGGGTGGCGCTGGGGTGGGCAGACACAATCCCCCTTCACTCTAAGGTAACAGATCCCATATGACAGGTATCCTTATAGGAAGAGGATATCAGGACACAGAGACACCAGGCACATGCCCAGGACCACCCGAGGTGACCAAGACTCTCCTGAACCATATCTCACCCAGACCCTGTCCGTGACCTCCACCTTGGCCCCATCCTTGTGGGGCCTGCACAGCCCGGTCTCAGCAAGAATCCTGCTCAGTCAGCGCAGAAACGAGGGTACCAGAACACACCACTCCACAATGTGCCTCTTTGGCATGTGGATTACTTTGAGCTAAAGGCCACCAAGAACCAGCAGATGCAGGGAAAGCTCTAGAACACGCCAAAGAGGGAGACGACAGGACAAACCAACCCTGCCAACACCTTGAACACGGAGCTTCAGCCCCCAGAACCTGGGAGACAATGAATGTCTGTTGTTTAACCACCTGGTCTGTGGTGTTTGTTACGGCAGCCCCAGGAAACACGGACAGCATCCTCTATGGAGAGCGGTGAAGAGCTGGGTTTGCACCTGAGCTCCACCACCAACGAGCCACCCTTGGACCAGTTACCCCACCATCCGGGCCTCGGTTTCTCACCTGTAAAATGGGATTGGTTATAGTGCCCCATCTCACGGGGTCACAGGGTGGACTCTGAGCTAAAGCATGTGAGGCACTCAGAACTGAGGCGCACAATAACCATGAAGCTTGTTGGCCATCACCCCAACATTCTGGACCCTCTCCTCTGGTAGGGACGTTTTCCCTCTAGTCTAGAGGAGGCCCATCCACCGGTACCACATCCAGCTGTGGTATACAGCTGAAGGGGTTCAGAATTTGCCACCCCAAATATGTCACTTTGGCATAAGGGTTATTTGGAGTTGAGGTGATTGAGAAGCTGCAAAAAGAAAAACTCTGCCCTCCTCCATCTGCCTGATCCCTTTTCGAGGATGTCCCCCTCCCTCTCCTGTTCCAGGAAGGGAAGAAACAATCTTATCATCTGAGATGGTACTGACTTCAGTCTGCATAACAAACCTCACTAAGTCAGCTCTGTCCTCTCTTATCTTCCCCCACTTACTTACCTTCCCACAACTTCCTGTCCCTAGAAATTGAAACCTGTTTTCCTTTGTCTTGTCACTTCTCCAAAAACTTATCACCCTGTGTTAACATGGCACATAAGTCCTTAAGTCTAACTGTCTCTTTGCATCTCCACTTCTTTTCTGTGCAGGGCTCTGTACACAGACATAATAAACCTTTTGCTCCTGTTAATCTGTTGTCAGTTTAATTTGCAGGTCCCTGGGACAGAACCTAAGAGAGTAGAGGAAAAATTTTTCATCCCCTATACCGCGTCAAATACACCAACAGCCAACCCCCCCTTTGTTCTTGTTCTGCCTCAGCAGCAACAGACACCAACCCTCTCCCCACCTATGAGATACTCAACTAGCACCCCGGTCTCCATCTTCTCTCGCAGCCTGTCCCATGGCTCCCTCAGTCACACCCTGTCTCATAAATGTCCCCTGAGGTGAGAACCCGGGACCCCAGGCCACCTGGGGGGGGGTGTGACATTCCAGCACCAAGTGTCCAGGTGGCTGGAGCTGGACTCTGCCATGCAGCACACCCTGGGGTGATTCCATCCCAGTGCCCTCCAGCTACAATGGCCCGCACATCGCCCACGCAGGTTTCTGAAATGCTGGCGGATCAGGGCAAGGGCTCAGACCCCAAAACCCCACACTCAGGGCTCTGTAGTGTGGGATGGCTGCATCACAGGGACCCCAATTAGGAGTGCGGTCAGCCTCAGTGTAGGGAGACACACCTCTGCTGTCCTTAGGAGAACAAGGGTGGGTCTGCGCCCCTCCCAACCACGCACCCCAGTGGGCCCCCTTCACAGCCAACTGGAGTACTGGCTGGAATCCAAGCCCTTGTGGATCCTATCCAAGTTGGGCCAGGTCGCAATGATCCCAGACCGAGGGGCTCAGGTGACTCCTGGGACTTCCCCATTTTGCTTTTAAGGGAAAACCACTGAGTTTCAAATGAAAGGAACCAGGACTCACCAACCCAAATGTGCATGTTTGGCATAAGGGTTATTCTGAATAGAAGGCCACTGAGAACCAGCAGACTCAGGAAACGCTCTGAGAACAGGGCACAAGCATTCCTTCCATAAAGGAAATTCACATTTATAAAGGAAATGCCCACTTGTAGGGACCTCCTCTTCTCCCACACCTGGAAGAGGAGGCTGCGTAACAACTCTCACCAGTAAAAAAAAAAAAAAAAGGCACCGACTTGAATCTGCATCACAAGCCCCACTAACCCTCTTGTTCACCGGGCTTTCCGGACTGACTTCCCACGGCTTATCCCTGCCCCACCAACCCCTTCCCTCTGTCCAGCCCAGGACGGTATTTCAGCCCCCAATTCTCACTGCCTCCTTGAGGAATACTGCCTTATAAACTCCCACACATTCCATCTTTTTTCCCCTCTTGTTAGTCTGCCTTTTCTCAGTTTAACATCTGGGTTCCAGGCACTGAACCTGGAAGGGGAGTGGGCGCTGGAGCGAGCTGCCATCCATCGTGAAAGCCATCTTGGAAACTTCAGAAATGGCGTGAGCCACTGTTAACCACAGCTAGCGTTAGCAGTTAACTTACAGCCTTACACTGAAAACTATATTCAGAATAAAGGCAGCGAATTCTCAAAACTCACTACCATTACTGTAGACCTCACTGGTTATCGTACTGCATTTACTACCATCTCTGCTCACTCTTACCCTCTCCCACCCAGAGTGTGTGCGGTGGAAACTCTCTCTGGGGTTCTTCCCGGCTGCGCGTTCACGAACATCACATCGGAAACTCAAAACTGGCCACCGTGGGAATATCTACACCACAGAAACGGCAGATGCCACCACCCAGCCTTGGGTGATTGTTTTGTTGATGGTCTAGACTTAGAAAGTGATGGGAGAAGTGTGACTCCTGCAGACCGGATGTGCAGGGGTGTGTCTGTGGTGTTGCATTGCAAAGACCGAGAGAACACTCTTCTGCATCCGAAACCCAGGACGCGATTCAGCAGAGGCTGCTGACGTCATGGAGGAAGGAGTGAGGTTCTACACACGTGGACTTCGTAGTCTTACTCCTTAATTACAAGAAAATTCCAAGCAATACCAGAACTGCTCTCGTGTGTCGACTAGGGGAGCACGGGTGGTGGGGGAACAGGAGCCAGGCAAAAATCCACAAAAGCATCCCGTGAAGCCCTGGTCTCTCCGGAATTTACACCAAAGTCCTGTCCACTAGTATTTTTTGTTAATTGTTTGCTACATCCTGGGTATCAATTTAGCTAATAAACGTATGGGCCCATATATGCACCTTTTGGGGGAGCCCTTGAGAATCAGGCTTGTGTGCTGTTATCACATGATATCAGCACAGCATCATCTTTGTTATCTGTGTACCACTGTCCTTCACATCATCTTAGATCATAAACTGTGCAGGCATGCTGGCTCTTCTTTCCCTGGAGAGCAGGGTCCTGACCATTGGCCAGTACATCCTTGCGTATGACCCTGTCACCACCCCCTGGCAGAACTCAGACCCTGAAACATTGGCTGGACTCACACCCAAAACCTAGGTGTCCAGGGGTATGGATTTTCCAGATTTTCACCTCAATTCCACAACTTGCCAAACTGGATAAACACGGCCACTTTGCACATTCAGATGTCAGCAAGAGCAGTGGGCAGAGCTCCTACGAGACGGAAGAGGAGGAAAACATTGTGTCCGACCAGCAGGTCCGTGATTATGGCCGTGGTGAAGCCAGACACCCTCACTTGAGAACCAGACAAGGATGCTGTTGCTTCAGGATGTCTGCGTCCGGGCACTGTCACCACAGGAGAAAGGGTCACCCCAGCAGACCTCAGCCTCACTCATGCCTGAGTGAAGAAAAGAATGAAGGAAGGAAGGAACTGGTGGTAACCCAGCAGGGCGTTCACAGGGACCCCAGCCCCTCCCCGAGAGAAATTCCAGAGTCACTCCCAACAGGAGCTCACCCGACACCTGCATTGCAGGCCCTCACACACGCTCCTTGACCCCAAACATGAATATGTTGAGTAAACGAACAAATGTCACTCCCAGGTACAGTCACAAGAACCCCCACCTTTTAAGATGACCCCTGTACCACAGAAGCACACAGACATTTCTATTTATAGGATACAGTGTTGCTCCAGGAAAATCCATCAAAAACGTGCCCTTGAAAACGGAAAGATCACCCCTTCCCTGTACCTACCTCGTACCTCCCCTAGGCCCGCCCACCTGCTCCGCATCCTCAGGTACACACACCTGATGATGTGCCTGTGACTAATATTAGTGGCAGCTGTTCCAGAAACAGGGACGGTGGTGGTAATTGTTCCACTACAGTACTCGCACACTGCTTTGCAATTTTAATCCTCAACCGAGTGAAATAATTCCTGGGGCCTCATCTACATTGAGACAGAACAAAAAACAACCAGCCACAGTGCAGATGAACTTGCAAAGAAGGCTGACTCGCTTCCTACACAGCCCACCCGGGACGCACAGTAGGCAGTGTACAGCAAATCCAAATCCAAACCACGGGGCTTAATTTCCCTGGAGAATAAAGGAAGCCTCCCTTCTGCTGCTTTTGTAGGACATTTACTTTAGAAAGTGTGGGAATTCCTTCTCTCTTTGAAGCGTGTGCACATCTTTTAAAGGCAGAACACACCTCTGACACTACCACAGCTCAGAATGTTTCCTGCAGACGTGGGCGTGTGTCTGAAATGTGATGGAGGAGGAAACCCGTCTCCCTGCTCCTGGGAGGAGAGGCCCGAGTCCAGTGGGGCCTGGCTCCAAACACAAAACCGCCTCCATTATCAAGGCAACAGTGATTGTTTATCTGGGACAGCTGCACGAAGGGTGAGACTCTTCTGCCTCCGCAGCCTCTCAGTGGGTCTGCCCCGACGCCACCTGTGATGCACATCACACTATGGTTTCATGCTGGGTCCAGAGCAAATGGTTTGTGGAATGTCCCCTCCCTCCTGTCACAGCTCAGGTCTGAGTGTCCCTCCACCTGTCACAGCCCAGGGTCTGAGTGTCCCCTCCCGTCACAGCCCAGGGTCTGAATGTCCCCTTCCTCCTGTCACAACCCAGGGTCTGGATGTCCCCTTCCTCCTGTCACAGCCCATTGCCTTTCGACAATGTTGAAGGTGACCTAAAGGTCCAGAAATGCCCTCACCCTCTGTGTCTGGGAAATGGCTTCCTGAAAAGACCCCTCCCCACAAAGACTCTGCTGAGACTCAGGAGCCCCCCTTTCCTGACCAGGCCACACAGACCCAGTCCCTCCCCGGGCTCATCAGCCAGGAGCTGATCCGCTCCTTCCCAGGATCTGTGAGAACAAGATCTCACAGATCTTGGTGACCCACGCGTCCCCCTCCTCCCTGGCCCAAACTGCAGCCGCCGGGTCAGAAGCCCTGCTCAGGGCACCTCCTGAGTCGGGGCCCTTGATCCACGTGCCGTCAGGCCACCTTTTGTGCCAACCCCTCGCCTGGGCCTTTATACTTGTGTTTATTTACTCCTCTCCACGGAGAAACCGCCTTTGCCCCAACTCTCCAGATGCTTCCAGACCTTGTCAGGAATTCTCTCTGTAGTCATAGTCCCCCCTCTACAGCAATAGTCCTCCCCTATTGTTATATCCCCCCTCTACAGTAACAGTGCTCCTCTATTGTTATAGACTCCACTCTCTAGTAACAGTCCCCCCTCTAGTTACAATGCTGCTCTATTATCATAGTCCCCCCTCTGCAGTAATAGTCCTCCTCTATAATAGTAGCCTCTGTACAGTAATAGTCCCCCCTCTACAGTGATAGACCTCCCTCTATTTTAACAGTCTCGCCTGTACTATAATAGCTCCCTCTCAACAGCAACAGTCGTCCTCTATTGTAATAGTCCCCCCTCTATGGTAAGAGTTCCCTCTCTACAGAAATAGTGCTGCCTCTATTGTAATAGGCCCTCTCTACAATGGTCCCCCTCTGTTGTAATAGTCCCTCCCTCTACTACCACACTCTCATCCCCTTGTTATAGTCCCCCTTCCTCCTCGCAATAATTCTTTTGAAATGAAAGTCTCCTTTCTAACCCAGACTTGATTTTATTTTATAGGCCTAAAGGACTGCAAGGATGACATAAAGCAAAACACTTATTGCAGGCCCCAGGCGTGGGTGGTGCAGAGGCGCCTGTGGATGTATGTCCCCCATAATGTAGGGCACCTGTTAGTGTGTCTGTGTCACCACTGTGGGGACACCTGTAGGTGTGTGTCTGCATCCCCATCACAGAGGAGACCTCTCCCCAAACACAAGTCACACGACACTCAGGGTGTCTTACCAACTCCTGTCCCCATGTCCCCATAATTCAGGTCACTTGAGCACTGAGTGTCATGTTCCTTCCTGTCCCACATCCCCCAGTTTCATCAGAATCTGGGTCACTTTGTAACAAGTCCCTCATCCTCCCATTTGCCCCCGCCTGAGAAGGTCATGGGTTTGTCCACGGTGGGAAGAAAATCGTCCCATCCCCGTGGACACCAATCCTGCACCTGCCAGGCACTCACCTCCTCCCAGGTGCACAGGTGTGAGTTACCCACCCTCTCCCTCGACCGCAGACCCCAGCTCTCTGGTTTCCAAGTACAGATTCAGGTGTGCTCAGCAGCAGCACAATCCCAGAACCGGCCAGGCGATCCCCACTCCCCAGGTGCAGCCCCAACCTCGAGCCCTGGGACAGCACCCCTGGGAGTAGGCCAGGTGCCCCCCGCACACCCCGATGCCTTCCCCACCCAGCACTTCCTCAGCTGGATCCACTCCACCCTTTGCCTCCTCAGTCAACACGGGACTCAGGTGGGCACAAAGAGACACTTTCACAAAATGCAGCGGGTGCGAGATGAGCTAAGGGCCCAGTCCCGCTGACCCTCCTGGATGGCCAGGTGAGACATCTGAGCCGCCAACCTGTGACCATGGCAGGAAGGCTCCTTCTGTGACCACGCTTACCTGCAGGTGGTGGCTGGCACAGAGTAGACACTCAGGAAATAGCTCTCAGGTAAAGGAACGGATGGGCGTGCTCACTGATGGCAAACCCACTGGAGTTCCCATCGTCCTCCTCACCTGGGCCCCCGGACGCTCAGCGGGCTCCCCAAATGCTCACCAGGCCCCCCGGAATGCTCAGCGGGCTCCCCAAGTGCTCGCCAGGCCCCCCAAATGCTCACCAGTCCCCCCGGAATGCTCAGCGGGCTCCCCAAGTGCTCGCCAGGCCCCCCCAAATGCTCACCAGCCCCCTGAATGAATGCTCACCAGGCTCCCCAAGTGCTCAGTGGGCTCCCCAAATGCTCACCAGGACCCCGGAATGCTCAGCGGGCTCTCCAAATGCTCGCCAGGCCCCCCAAATGCTCACCAGGCCCCTGAATGCTCACCAGGCCCCTGAATGCTCAGTGGGCTCCCCAATCTCCAGGCCCCCAGAATACTCTGCGGGCCCTCGAACACTCAGCAGTCTCCCCGAATGGTCACCAGGCCTCCTGCACACTCACTGGGCCCCCCAAATGTTCACCAGTCTCCCCAAACACTCAGCGGGCTCCCAAGATGCTCACTGGGCCAATCAAGTACTCATCAGACCCCCTGAACGTTCAGCGGGCTCCCCAGATGCTCACCCACACCCACCTGCCCAGATTGGATGGCCCTGTCCCCGCAGCATAAGGACAGGAAAGGAGGCCTCAGACAACAAGTTCCTGCCTGACCCAGACCTGTCCTACCAACTAGGTTAGCGGCCCAGCAGACAGCGGGCTTGTCAACGTCCCCTGTGAGCCACTGTCCAGGGGCTCCTGCCGGCTCAGTGGCTCTGACCCAGCGGGTCTCCTACCCTTTACGCTGGGAACACCGGAGCCTGCGAGCGGACGCTTCCCCCCGGCCCCCACCCCCCACGCCGCCCTCCATGCTCTCCTGCTGCCCCTCCAGCCCCTGGGTCCCAGGAAGGAAGGAGGAGTCTGGACCCGAGGGGAGCGCGGACCACCCTTCACCACCGCCCCATCTCGAGCCTCTGAACTGAGACAGGCAGGCGGTACTCACCACGACAGCTGACTTCGGAGAGTTTCCGGCTGCAGCTCCACCCGTCTGCCAGTCCCCCGGCACTTGCCGAACCACTCCTGCGCCGTGATTGGATGTGAAACTCCCACTCCTGCGAGGGTGTGGGAGGAGCCACCTCCCAGAGCTGACCTGCCCCAAGCGCAACACAGGGAGCAAATCCCCAACTCAAGAAGGGACGTCATTGTGGGGACAGCACTGCCCAGCTGGAGGGTCCACGGATCCTCTCCGCAGGGACCAGGAGCTGAGAAGTGGAGAAAGGGAGCCACTACTCCCTCCGAAGACTTAAATGTGTTCTCTATTTTAACACAAAACTTCGCATTACAACACCCTCGTCAAATCAAAGAGTCAAAATAAAATTGGAAAGGGCAGATTACACCTGAATTGATGCAGCCTTCCTAACAGCCAAAGAAGATGCTATCGACGGTGCCGCTGTTGTCTATGAAGAAAACAAAAGGAGGCTCACCAGCCTCCCTATCGTCACTGTGTACTCTGAACATTCCAGGTCTCCTCACTGTTTGCACAGTTTGAGATAAAAAGACAAAGCACCTCAGCCTCCTGAAAGATAAGCCATTGTTGCATTTCACCAAAGCCAGATCTTTCTAAAGATATCCATAGCATGTTGGAGGTAGAGAGGATATTACACTCATCAAATTCAGTATCCTCCAGGTGGCCTATGTGATGCTAACAGCTTTCTCAGAAGAGAGGGTCTGTAGTCAACACTATCTATGGCTCGTTGTTGTTTTTCTGACCCCACAGACTTCTCAGAGCCTCGTGGTTGCTAAAATGCAGTTTTATACATTTTACAATATTAATAGAATGCATATTACAATATATAATAAATACTATAGATAAACTTTAATATTTATCATGTTAAAATTCTTATGTCATGTACATAATATGCTATGATATATCTCTTAGATATTATCTATATAAACTTTAATATTATACTTTGGGGGGGGGAGTTGGTTTGTTTTTTTTGCCACCAATCGTGGCTTGTGGGATTTAGTTCCCTGACCAGAGACTGAACCCGGGCCCTTGGCAGTGAGAGCAGAGTCCTAACCACTGGACATCCAGGGAATTCTAATATTATAGCTTGAAAACCCCATGGAGTAAGCAGGTTTTTTTTTTTTTAACAACTTTCCTGACCCCAGAAGCGCTGTTACAAAGACGGTTTTTAGAGCACCCTGAGTAATACATATGTAGTCCAATTGCCTTGTTTAACAGCTTAAGAAACAGAGACACAAGATTGATGCCAATTTCCCAGGGGCAGTGCCAAGATCAGGACAAAAATATCCTAATTCCCAGTGTCCTTTCTTCTCTGCCACTGAACTTCTTCCTAATGAATACTGGTCTCTGGACTTGGACAAAAGGCCTGTGCAGGTATCTATTCAAGAAATCTGATCCCTCAAGTTAGAATGTAACGTCTGACATAAATGATGTATTTAATCCCCATAAACTATGCACTAAACATTATGTAAAGTTTTGGATTTGGGTTATAATTGGGGTATTCATATATCCCAATTCATACGTCACGTGTTCGGGTTTGCAGCAGGAGCCCAGCTTGGTCAGGTGCCAGGCATTACCTCACCTGTGATTTACGGCACTTCCCCAGGGCTTCTTTTACGTCAATTACCCAACGTTTATGGCCGGTGACCCTGCTTTACGGCACAACCCCCAGGCTTTGTTTACATCAATTTCCCGGGTTTTGCGTCATCCGACCCTGGTTTACATCACCTGGCGCTGCTTTACAGCACCTGACCGTGCTTTACGGCACAATCACAGGCTTTGTTTATATCAATTTCCCAGGCTTTATTGTCACCTAACCCCGATTTATGCCACGCCTGCCCCTCAATCCTGCAAAAGCTGGAGGAGTTCAAAAACTGGAACTTCCTGTTGATTCCAGGGCCTAACATAGCTTTTGGCATAGAGGCTATCAGTGATTGTTCAACAGACGGATAAGTGAGAACCTTCTGCTGAGGGGAGGAGTGTGGGGATGTAGGACCCTATGGGGCCTTTCTGAGACAGGCCTTCCCCCGTATCCTCTGCTTTAGCTCCTCTCTGAAGTCCTTAGATGATAGTATTTAATGCACATTTCCTGAGTTGTTTTGCAGATCTGAACCCCCCCCGGCCCCGCCCACCACCACCAGGTGGAAGAACTACTTGACCATGAGCACATAGGCCCAGGCCTCCGGGAACCTAAAGCTTGATAATGTTAACCCCTGTGACACCACCCTGCTACCTCACCATCAGCCAGAGAACTGTGCACAAGCTGATCACATACCATTTGATCCACCCCTCCCTCACCTGGCTTTTAAAAATGCTTTGCTGAGGGCTTCCCTGGTGGCGCAGTGGTTGAGAGTCCGCCTGCCGATGCAGGGGACGCGGGTTCGTGCCCCGGTCTGGGAAGATCCCACATGCCGCGGAGCGGCTGGGACCGTGAGCCATGGACGCTGAGCCTGCGCGTCCGGAGCCTGTAGCTCCGCAACGGGAAAGGCCACAACGGTGAGAGGCCCGCGTACCGCAATAAAAACAAAAACAAAACAAAACAAAAAAAATGGTTTGCTGAAACTCTTCGGGGACCTCGGGGTTTTGGGGGGCATGAGCCACGTCTCCTTGCACAGCCCTACAATACACCCTTCTCTGCTCCAAATTCCGTTTCGGTTTGTTTGGCCTCACTGTGCATCAGGCACATGAACTTGTGCTAACAGGGACAGGAGAAAGAGGCTCAGACGGCAAGGGAGAAGGAAGTTTGCGGAGAACTCTCAAGAGAACGGGCACAGGGATGAGCACAGCCTGCGCACCAAAACACCACGGTTTTTACATGCTCCGTATTCACGACCCCCAGCACCATTTTCCAGATGCCAAAACCCACGCAGGCCTGCAGCTTGAAAACTCCAAGCCCAAGAGTCATGCCAGGTATTTCTGGGTCTAGAGTTCTGCCTCTAGAGAAACAAAGGGCAGTCAGACCGCAGAAAGCCTGTTAGGCTGTCCGGCCAGTGGGCCACCTGGCCAGGCTAGAAGTGCCCCATCAGGTGCTGAAGGCAGACCTATGTCCCCTCTACGACGCGAGGCAATTTGGGCCAGAGAGTCAGAGGAGCCTGGTAATGAACCCCTCCTCTCTGCACGTCCTTGGGGTTCTGCCAACCCATAGATCCGGAGAAAACTCTAATTTGAAAAGATACCTGTACCCCAAAGTTCATAGCAGCACTAGTTACAAAAGGCAAGTCATGCAAGCAACCTAAATGTCCATCAACAGAGGAATGGATAAAGATGTGGTATATATCTGCTATGGAATATCAGTCATAAAAAAGAATGAAATAATGCCATTTGCAGCAACATGGATGGACCTAAAGATTATCATACTAAGTGAAGTAAATCAGAAAGAGAAAAACAAATACCATATGATATCACTTATATGTGGAATTTAAAATATGGCACAAGGAACTTACTTACAAAAAAGAAACAGACTCACAAACATAGAGAACAAACTTACAGTTGCCAAAGGGGAAAGGGAGGGGAAGGATAAATTAGGAGTTGGGGAGTAGCAGATACAAACTACTAAATATAAAATAAACAAGCCCTAATGTAGGGGGGAAAAATCAGGAGAAAGAGCCTCCCCCCAGCGTGTGTGTGCACACTCTCACACGCTCTACTCTCACACACACACTTAAACCAGCCCAGAGAAAGAGCCCAGGCACTGACTTTGATGTCACAATGATCAGGATCTAAAAAGCAATTACATTGCCAGGCATTGTGCTAATACAACTACTGAAATCGCTAGTCGAAAACACTTAATTGAATAACTTAGATAGACTGATCTAAAAGCTGATTTAAAATTAACCTGGCACGTGCATACCATCTAAATAATTACTCTCTCCTATGATCTAGTCTCTCATTAAAATCAAATCTCATTACGAGAAATTATACATTTTGTACCATGATTGGGAAGAAGCCACATTCACTCACCTGCTGATGAAAGTGGACGGTTATCATTAGAGCTAAAGGGGAAATGAGTGTCCCGCCTTCCCAGGTGCAGTGAGATCCGTCTCTGCAACAAACCACCCTCCCTCCCATTTTTCCCTCAGGAAATGATGGAAACCTATTAAAATTGCATCAACTGAGAACCCCAAACCAATAGGTGCCTGAGTGGGAAGGAGGGGCCGTGGGGCTGGGGGGGGGGTCTCGCAGGAGCACCTCAAACTCAGAGGAAACTCAATAAGCCGGCATCTAACGCATTTCTCCACAGGTAAGAAAACCCAGGCCAAGGGGGAAAGGGGCTTGTTGGAGACCAAACACCAAGTCGGCGGCAGAAGTGGAAGCAGAAATTATTTTCAGCAGAAAGCTCCCCCCAGCCCCCCCAAACACTTCTCCTTTCGACTCACAGTTTCCTGCCACACGCCGGACCAGAGGAGCTCCTGACGCAGCGCGTTGCTCCGCAGAGGAGCTTTTGGCTTGGACTAGGCTCCTTAGGCCACGCCCAGGGGTGGTCCCAGGCTGCTGAGGAGTTCTCTCTCGTTCGCAAATGTAGCCAGCTGCCTGCCATTGGCTAATCTGGGCCCGCTTGAAGAGGCCCACGTGTGGGAGGAGGGTCGTGACTGCCCCGCCGTCCGACGTGCCTGAGGATCCAGGCGGGAACCTCTTAGCCAGTGTCTGAGCACCGGGCGCTGTGTCCTGGTTTTTTGGAAACCTTTGCAGTGACCTTGATAATATTTTATAAGTGGATCTCCCACTCCGCATATTTATGAGATAAAGAATTTCCCCCCCTTAAAATTCAAGAGGGACATTCTCTTAGAATGAACAGGAAGACACAGGATGCTCCCAAATGATCTATTACTTGGAGGATTTTAAAATTCTAGCGAGAAAATGTAACGGAGCAGGACGCTATGGGGCCTTCCCGGGACAGGCCTTCCGCCGTATCCTCTGCTTTAGTTCCTCTCTGAAGTCCTTAGATAATAGTATTTGATGCACATTTCCTGAATTGTTTCACAGATGTGAAACCCGCCCCCCCCCCCCCACCAGGTGGAAGAACTACTTGATGACCAAGAGCACGTAGCCCCAGGCCATCTGGAGCCTAAGGACTGATAATGTTAGCCCTGTGGCGCCGCCCTGCTACCCCACCATCAGCCAATCAGAGAACTGTGCACAAGCTGACCACACACCCTGCAACCCGACCCCACCCCACCCCACCCCCTGGGCTTTAAAAATGCTTCGCCATACCCTCCCGGGAGCTTGAGGCTTTGGGGCACATGAGCCGCCTCGACTCCTTGCATGGCCTTGAAATAAACCTTTCTCTGCTCCAAACTCCAATGTTTCAGTTTGTTTGACCTCACCGTGTGTCGGACACAATAACTTGCGTTAACAAAACACTCATTCTCTTCACCCTCTTGGGCATCAGCACCAGGTGGGAAATGGCTGCACTCCTTATTTAACCCTCCGATTTCTCCAGAACCTTTCCTTCAAGGAGAAATCTCTGGGCTCTGCAGGGACTGTGAGTGGTGACAGGTAACTCTGAGACTGATAATCTGGAGGAAAAGAGACAAGGTCTGGAAGCATCTGGAGAGTTGAGGCAAAGGCGGTTTCTCCGTGGAAAGGAGTAAATAAACACAAGTATAAAGACCCAGGCGAGGGGTTGGCACAAAATGTGGCCTGATGGCACGTGGATCAAGGGCCCCGACTCAGGAGGTGCCCTGAGCAGGGCTTCTGACCCGGCGGCTGCAGTTCGGGCCGGGGAGGAGGGAGACGCGTGGGTCACCAGCCCTTGTTCTCACAGATCCTGGGAAGGAGCGGGTCAGCTCCTGGCTGATGAGCCCGGGGAGGGACTGGGTCTGTGTGGTCTGGTCAGGAAAGGGGGGCTCCTGAGTCTCAGCAGAGTCTTTGTGGGGAGGGGTCTTTTCAGGAAGCCATTTCCCAGACACAGAGGGTGAGGGGATTTCTGGACCTTTAGGTCACCTTCAATATTGTCGAAAGGCAATGGGCTGTGACAGAAGGGAGGGGACACTCAGTCCCTCGGCTGTGACGGGAGGGAGGGGACACGCAGACCCTGGGCTGTGACGGGAGGGAGGGAACACTCAGACCCTGGGTTGTGACAGGAGGAGGGACACTCAGACCCTGGGTTGTGACAGGAGGAGGGACATTCAGACCTGGGCTGTGACAGGAGGGAGGGGACATTCATACACCTTGGTCACACCCAGGACATCCTCACATCCTGTCCTCTAACCTGTAGCCCCCGAGGTCACACTCAGAATGTCATCACATCCTGTTATCTGACCACTGGATGTCATCATCACGGTCAGGACATCCTCTGGTCCCCTGTGAGGGTCACTATTATTCCTGTTATTATGATTCTAGTTTGGGGTATTTTCTCAATTCATATTTATGTCACATAAGAGCTTAGAAAACTGAGATCTTTATTTTGTAGTCAAAATCTTTCTCTCCTTAGGTCTTCTGGCTTTCAGCAGAAAATCGTCAGCTTTGTAAGTCATTCATGTGGCCTCTGAGAAATGGGACTACTGTGATTGATGTCTCGGCTGCAAAATACCCAGTCTGCTCAGAATATGGTAGAGAGATGAGGAAGCATGAGTATCCAAACAGTCTTATGATCCGAATTAGATCTCCTAAAATTCACATGTTGAAATCTTAACCCCCAGTACCTCAGAATGTGACTGTATTTGGAGATAGGGCTTTAAAAGGTGTAATTTACTTAAAATGAGGTCATTGGGATGGGTCCTAACTCAATTAAGAAGCAGAAATTAGGACACAGGCATGTACAGAGAAAAGACCACGTTAGGATACAGGGAGAAGGTTGCCATCTTCAAGCCAAGGAGAGGGACCTCAGAAGAAATCAACCCTGCTGACACCTTTTTTTTTTTGGCCATGCCACGTGGCATGTGGGATCGTAGTTCCTGATCAGGGATCGAATTCGTGCCCCCTGCAGTGGAAGCGAAGAGTCCTAACCACTGGACTGCCAGGGAATTCCCCAACCCTTCTGACACCTTGATCTCAGACTTCCAGCTTCCAGACCTGAGAGAAAAACTTCTTTGTCGAAGCCACCCAGCCTGTGGTATTTGTAAATTCAGCCCGAGCAAACTAAAATGCATAGGTATCGCCTGGAAGCAGAGTCCCACCTCTTCCCACACACAGGTGAGATGGTTGCCTTGAAAATGTGATATTTTTGGTCAGAGGAATGTTCAACTGGCTTCTCAGCTCCTGTGCTGATGTAATATGTTGGCAGTATCTTTAGCATGCTTCCTAGAAGAAGGATCAGTGAATAAGCACCTTGATAAAGAAATAGCATCCAAATAAACAGGTGTTTCTTTTCACAGACGCCATCCATTGTGCATGGGAACAGTTCTTCTGGTCCGTTTTCTTTTCTTTTTCTTTTTTTAAATAAATTTATTTATTTTATTTATTTATTTTTGGCTGCATTGGGTCTTCATTGCTGTGTGCGGGCTTTCTCTAGTTGCGGTGAGCCGGGGCTACTCTTTGTTGTGGTGCGCAGGCTTCTTATTGCAGTGGCTTCTCTTGCTGTGGAGCACGGGCTCTAGGTGCACGGGCTTCAGTAGTTGCAGCACAGGGGCTCAGTAGTTGTGGCGCACGGGCTCTAGAGTGCAGGCTCAGTAGTTGTGGCCCATGGGCTTAGTTGCTCCGTGGCATGTGGGATCTTCCCGAACCAGATATCGAACCTGTGTGCATTGGCATGCGGATTCTTAACCACTGCACCACCAGGGAAGTCTATGTATCTATATTTTTAAAGGATTTTTTTGAGCAGTTTTAGGTTCACAGAAAAATTGAGAAGAAACAGATTTTGCACATTTGTTACAGCTAGTGAATCTACATTGACACATCATTATCAACCAAAATCCATACTTTACATTAGAGTCTGTTCTGGGTGTTGTACATTCTATGGGTTTGGACAAATGTATAATGACATGTATCCACCATGACAGTATCATAGACAGCATTTTCACTGCCCTAATAAACCTCTGTAATATTATATTTTTAACTATAGAGATCATACACATTGTACAATAATATGTTTTTTCAGTTGACTATCTTGGTCTCTACACATCAATAAATTTTATCTCACCTAATACCTGAAACATGATATAAAATTTCCAAATGTTCCAATTATGTGTTTTATAGCTGGTTATCCAAATTAGTATCTAATCCAGAACCACACAAATGCTTGTGTTTCAATAATTTTTTGTGTTTTGAACAGGTCTATTTCAGTCCAATAAGTACCTTCATTAAGGTTTGGTTCTGAGGTTTTGTCTTGTTCTTTTGTTTGGAACATATTCTTTTGTTTCTTCGTTTTGCTTGACTCTCTGTTGGTTTCTATGCATTAGATAAAGCAGCCAGACTTAAAGCAGTGGCCTCCTGCAGGAGATGGGCCTGACCGTTCAATCCTGCCTCACTCTTGTTGTCTCTCAAACCTCAGTGATTGTCCAAGCAGCCTATTTTATTTTTAATAGCTCGTAGTAGATGAGGGTGTGCTAAGACCAGTCGGTGTTCCAAAGCAGGGGAATCTCAGTCAGAACCTAGATTCAGGCTGATTGGAAGCCAGACCCTCAGGCAGAAGATTTTAAAACTTGCAAATATAAACAGTGCTGTGGGGCTGAAAGCATAGGCCAGAGCCAGGTGGTGTAGAGGTGTCCCCTGGAGGCAGCCTCAGTTTTTTTTTTTTTTTTTTTGCGGTACGGAGGCCTCTCACTATTGTGGCCTCTCCCGTTGCAGAGCACAGGCTCTGGACGTGCAGGCTCAGCGGCCATGGCTCACAGGCCCAGCCGCTCCGCGGCATGTGGGATCTTCCCAGACCGGGGCACGAACCCGTGTCCCCTGCATCGGCAGGCGGACTCTCAACCACTGCGCCACCAGGGAAGCCCCAGCCTCAGTTTTATAGACCCATATTTTTATTTCCCCGGTAACAAGCTAGTCATGATTTAGTTTTATTTGGTAGTGTCTTATTATTTTCAGTTAAGTTCTCTGAAATTATTTTTAATGCTATGAGTAAGCAAGCTCCAAATACCATAACTAAGTGAGGTTTGATGTTTGCTTCAATATAAAACTGACACAAGACTGCAGACTATTAGGAGACACTCAACGTCAATCCAGGGATTTGAGATCAAGTGGCTAGCAAGTTAAACCCTAAAATTCACCAGGGTCAATTTTCAGGATGCTGAGCCATTTTAAGTAATACAGGCAAGATTTATGCAAAACCAGAGCACCAAACCGCAGTCTGAAAATATTAAACGGAAAATTCCAGAAATAAACAATCCATAAATTTAAAATTGTGAGCCTTTCTGAGTAGCGTGATGAAATCTCACGCCCTCTTGCTCTGTCCCAGCCGTTATTCAGCTAGCAGCCGTCGTAGTTGTCAAATCGACTGTCACTGTGTTACTGAACCACACTTGGGTCCACTTGCCCACGGACAGTAAAACCAATCTACTTGACACCGGGTTATGGTGAAGGAAAGTGTAGTGTTTATTGTAAGGCATCAGACAAGGAGTCCAGGACAGCTAATGTTCAAAAACACCTGAACTCCTCCGTGGGTTTCAGGGAGCATTTTAAAACGCAAGTTGAGGAAGGGGAATCCCAGGGTAGGTGATCAGCTCGGACACAATTCTCTGATTGGTTGATGTGAGGTAAGAGGGCGGTGTCACAGGGGTTAACATTATCAATACTGAGGCTCCTGTCAGTCTGGGGGCTACGTGCTCATCATGGTCACCAAGTAGTTAATTCTTCCATTTAGTTGTTGTTTTAGCATCTGTAAAACAACTCGGGAAATGTGCGTCAGATACTGTTAGCTAGGTACTTCACAGAGGACCCAAAGCAGAGGACTCGGGGGGAGGGGTCTTTCCGGGGAAGACCCCGTAGGTCCTGCTTGGTTACTACAGCATCACAGTGCTTGTGTTCAAGGAAGCCTTATTTTACTTAATAATGGCCCCAAAGTGCAAGAGTAGAGATGCTGGCAATTCGGATATGTCAAAGAGAAGCCATAAAGTTCTTCCTTTAAGTGAAAAGGTGAAAGCTCTTGACTTAGTAAAGGAAAAAAAAAATTCCTATGCTGAGGTTGCTAACATCTAGTAAGAACAAATGTTCTATGAAATTGTGAAGAAAGAAAAAGAAATTTGTGCTAGTTTTGCTGAACCTCAAGCTGCAAAAGATATGGCCACAGTGTGTGATAAGTGCTTAGTTAAAAGATGGAAAAGGCATTAAATTTGTATAATAAAATATTTAGAGAGGGCACTTTCACATAACTTTTATTACAGTATATTGTTATAATTGTTCTATTTTACTATTAATTATTGTTGTTAATCTCTTACTGTGGCTAATTTATAAGCTAAACTTTATCATAGGTATGTATGTATAGGAAAAATTTTATACATAGTGTCCAGTACTATCCTTAATTTCAGGCATCCACTGGGGGGTCTTAAAACATATCCTCCACAGATAAGGGGGATATACTTATATGCTTAGGTATTTAATATTTTTTCATGCTCTTACAATGGAATTCATTTGCAAATTCATTTGCAAATTCTTTTGTTGTAAGTACATGGAAATACAATTTTTGTTTATTGATCTACCCAGGGACCTACCTAGCTAAAATAATTTACTAATTCTATTAGCTTGTATGTAGATCCTTTTGACTATTTTTTTCATCTACATATTCTGGTTAACCACAAATAATAATAGTTTTATTAAAAAAAACAAAAAACAAAAAATACCAACCAGGGCACATGACATAAAGTTGGGGCACCTGATGTAAAGCCAGGGGACTTGACATAAAACCGGGCATGTGACTATATTTCTCCACATAGTAAGTTGAATGATCTGCTAAGTTAATTCACAATATCAATAAATAAAGGAAGATTTTATAATATTGAAACATCCTTGAACTCTTGGAATGAACCCCAACCAGGCTCTTATTTCTTTCCCACAATTTTCAAGAGCAGACACAGGCAGAACCATCTTTACTCTGTCATCTTAAAACTGGAAACACCAAAAGAGATTTTTTAATGTGAGAAGACCGTCAGTTTCCCCTAGCAGGCAGGGAGGAAGGGCTCTGGGGAAGCCCTGAGATTTCGAGGACAGAGGGTCCAGGAGAATAAGCCTTAGATCTGAGTGTGAATAAAAGTGGCTATAGGCCCAGTATAGAGATGGACTTGCAGAACACTGAACTATTGTGTGATTCTTTTCACCAGTCCTTATTTCTAAGGGTATTAGCTAGGATTTGGGCTGCTAGGGCTGATATAGCAGCTCCATGACTCTTCCTTCTGGCTGCTCTGTCATCTTCAGGGGCCACATCCTCATTCATAGTCCAAGATGCTCACACCCCTGCCAGCATTCCCTGGCTGAGGGGCAAGGGAGAGCATGCCTCTACTCTTTAAGACCAAAGCATTGCTTTTTCTTATAGCCCATTTGCCAGAAGTTACTCACATGTCCACACTTTGCTATAAAGGGGGCTGGGAAGTGTGTTATTTTTTCTGGACTGTCTTTGCCTTGCTAGAGATTCTGTTAGGGAAGAACAGAGGTTGGCAAACGAGGAGTGGTCTCTGCCTCTGCAGGCCTTCTGTAGAGCCTTAGAAACTTGGCATGCACCTGTCCTAGCACTCTTAGTAGTAGAAGAGTCATGATTATTTAGGAGGACTTATTTTTTCTGTGTAAAATTAGGCAACTGGTTTATGATCCAACACTTGGGGCCATCATTTCTGTGACACTGTGATCTAATTCCTCATTTCTT
The DNA here is from genome assembly GCF_964374135.1 of Grampus griseus. NCBI lineage: Eukaryota > Metazoa > Chordata > Mammalia > Artiodactyla > Delphinidae > Grampus > Grampus griseus. The sequence goes on from NC_139013.1 coordinate 44,419,104, forward strand.
TAGACGAGTCCTCATTCCTAGCTAAAGGTCTGCTTTGTGAATCTAGGAAGAAGTGGAAACAGCAGTTCTTGCCAAGAGCAATGTAATCCCCAGCTATCGCTGTGCCCAATCATGAGACCACTTTCCCATCTGAAGGAGATGAGCCATGTAAAGTGCTCATTTTGGGCAACAGTGATGATCAGAGTCAGGGCAAAGCAGAGATGAGTTCCTGGTCAGTGTCATGATCCCAGGCATAAGACGTATCCTATCTCTAGTGGCACAGAAATAAAGAAAGCTTCTACCCAGGAGTTGGGGCTGAAGCCTTTGGATTATGTCAGCAACCAACGTTTATCGTACACCTCCTTTGTGCCAGGCCTTGTGCTCTAGCTGAGGACAATGGTGTTGAACAAGATAGATATAGTTCCTGCTCCCTGGAGGGATGAGAGAAAACAGAGATTTAAATAAACTGTCACCATTGAATAATTACACATGTGCCATGTACTGAAAAGTACAGGGTGATGTTGGCATGTGACTGGGGACCTGCCTTATTCTGGGTGGTCAGGGAAGACTAGCTTCCCACGGAAAATGGGATATGAGCTGAGACTTCAAGTAACAGTCAAGACAGAGGGTGAGAATGGGAAGTACATTCTAGGTTTAGAGAACAGCATGTTCAGCAAGTGGGGCTGAAGTTGAGAGGAGAATGGGAGTGCTAAGAGGCTGGAAGAGAGTGAGGGCTGGCCACCTTCCAGTACAGCAGCACTGAGGGATCAGAGCTGAAAGAACAAGGGCCAGCTCGGTCACGGTTGGGAGGGAACTTAAGGGTGGTCAATCCAGTGGCTTTTGGTGCTGTCCCCCTCCCCCAGGCCTCATTTTGGAATTTTACGGGGCCATTTTTGTCACAAGATTTGGGGGTGTTGGATGGGAGCCAGGAGTACCACAAATCCTGCAATGCACAAGACAGACCTGTCTATTGAAAAAGTTTTCACAGACTTTCATATGTCTTGCTGAACATTCACATAGGTAAAAACTGTTTATAAATTACCTGAATCTAGAACTTTTTTTAAAAAAAATCAAGATGAACGCAGTGTATCTTTGCACAGTTTTAACATAACTGAGTCTCCAGAAATATAACTACTGTATAATCAAGAGAAGATTCTGTGATCACCATTTTTTTTTTTTTCCATTTATGCCCATCTTGCAGGATCTTACTTCCTGGACCAGGGATCAAACCCGTGCCGTGCCCCCTGCAGCTTGGATGCGCTGAGTTCTAACCACTGGACCGCCAGGGAAGTTCCTGTGCTCACCATTTTGGATAACAACTTGTGATTTTTGAAATACCAATATGAGATACAGCACTGTGGCATTCAGGCACGTTCTATGTGTAGAGCAAATGATCTGACCACTTATTAGGTCTCCTATACCAGTCACGACCAAACCTATACGTTCTGAAATATATATTTTAAATTATAATTTTCCTTTTATTTCTCCTTTATTACATAAGTGTTAGCACATAACATTACTTTTTTTTTTTAACATTACTTTTTATAATGCAGGTTGTTTATACCGTCTATGATCTTCTAAGCCATTACCTATGAGTTTCATGACAGGAGAGTATGCTGGTCATTAGGAAATATTTGTTCCAGAAAGGGGGCCTTGGGTTTGACAGCATGCGATCCAGGCGTCCAGTCCGGAAACTCCCAAATCTGGTTGCACGGCAGCTTTACTAAGATACAAATCCCCGGCGCCACCCCTGGTTTGGGCCCAGCGCTCGCCGCATTCTTGTCTTCCCTAGCTCACCGCGAGGAGCAACTGCTTCCTCGTTGCGACCCGCATCGGGGAGAACGGTGCCAGGCTTCGGAGTACCAGTGCTTCGGTTGCAGGGGGCGGGGCCAGAGCACCGCCGAGAAGGAGCGAAGCTGCTCCTAGAGAGGCTCGGCCGGGGCCTGGTGACGCACTTCCGGCCGCCCGCCGCCGAGCAGCCAGCTTTGGAGGTGAGTACGGGCTGCGGGAGGCGGGGGCGGTGCCTGGTTCCGAGGCTCTGGGTGCGGCAGGGACGCTCCTTCCCCCTGCGTTGGCGGTGGGTTTCCTGTCGGGGGGGTCCTCTTCCCCCCTCCTCGACTCCCGCTTTGGACTTGGTGGCCGATGACGTTCTGTCTCGTGGAAGGCGAAGCCCGGGGTACTGCCACAGCCACGAAGCCCCGAGCATTTAGCACTTTGGGGAAGATGCTGCTCGCCTTTTGGGAACTTGTGTTGGAGCAGCCAGGGGGTAGAATATTTGCAGGGGTGAAGCGGCCTGAGGTGATATGAGTCTTTTGACATAATGAGGTCGTGCAGGGGCTTTTACCTGCACGTTTTATGCATTTCAAGTATGAACTATATGCGCCCCGCCCTCCTAACTCAGGGAGTGAATCGAGGCCAGTGCGGGAGCAGAAAAAGCAGAGCCCCTCCAGGCTACAGAAGAAGCCCGACTTTTGAGAGCACTGTCTGCAGGAGCCGTGTCAGTTCCAAACGGTAACCCGGCCCAACTTCTCTTGGGCGGTGGGATGACAATGACCTGGGAATGATTTCTACAATGTAGAATATACTGATTTGCTTAGTCCTAGAATACACAAAAAGTTCCAGAATGACTCATTCATACCCTCATGAAAGCAAGTTTACAAAAAAATATGCTATAAAGCAGTAACGAAAACATGAAGTGTGGCTAGTAGTGTATTCAGAGGAAATTTTGTGGCCTTATAGGTTTTAATTGCCAAATAGGAAAGAATGAAAATAGATTTTAAAAATCATGCAACCTCAAGAAGTCTTTGGCTACAGGTCTTTTTAGCCTTAGAGAATTTAGTTAAAATACTGTTTTGCAGAGTTACTTAGTTCTTTTCTTTCCCATCACTTCACTGTGGTTATGCTGTGGTATAGTTAGGCTTATTTACTGTTGTTTGTATTTTTTGGACGTCGTCACCCCCCCCATCCCATTCTGGTTGGTTGATTTTTATACATATGTATAGATAGATAGATAGATAGATAGATACAGGTATAGATATATGAAACATTACTGTGGTTATGAAAGTCAGAACAAAAAGGCACAGGGAAGTATCATTTTCTCCTCATCCCTTCTGCACTGTTTCCTTCCATCCTGTTTCAGTTCCCAGGTTCCTTTCATCTACTTCCCATCCACACCTGAGGCCCCTATTTTCCTTAGTTTCTTGTTTTTCCTTCTGTTTCTTTTTGCACAAATCACCAGATACACATGTATTTTCTTATACTCCCTTTTTTTCTTACACAGAAGATAGCACACTACCTTTTGCACACTGAAAATCATTTCATATCATAGAGATAAGTATGTATATTTTAAATGTTATGCATCTAGCATGGCATTTATGGAGCATAGTGGTAATGTGAGCACGCATTAAACACACCACACCATTAAGAAGAGCACTGCCCATACGGCTGCATCTGTGTGCTCCTCCCCAACCCAGTTCCCACATTCTCACCCCTAGAGGTAACAGCTCTCTTGAATTTTGTGTTAATCATATTTTTGATTTTTGATAACATATCATATTTGTGTTAATCATATTTTTAAAAATAATTTTATCATATATACATGTGTATGTAAATAATGTGATTAATTTTGTTTTTGAGCTTTATGAAGATGGCATCATGGTGTCTGTAGTCTTCTGGGACTGGCATAACTCAATATTAATGTTCCTAAATTCATCCATATTTTGTGTGTAGCTGTGAGTCATTCGTTTTTGCTACTGGGTAATGTTCCATTGTAAAAATGGCACGACAGCTTATTTGTGTATTCTCAGTGGACATGTGAGTTGTTTCCAATTTTTTGCTATTAAAATACTGCTGATAATAATTTTGTATATATACAAAATTTTGTATGTATATCATATATCATGTATATCATATGAGAGTTTCCCTAGGGTATAGGGTATATATAATTTTGTATGTATATCATATATCATGTATATCATATGAGAGTTTCCCTAGGGTATAAGTTTTAAAATTTAGGCATGAATATTGAATTTATCCAACACCTTTGACATCCACTGAGATGGAGAGTATGTTTTTCTTTGATTTATTAATGTGGAAAGTACAATCTGTGCTAATATTGAACTTTACTTGCATTCATAGGATGATCCCTCTTAGTCATGATATGTCACATTAAGGAACTACTGGAGTCTAGTCCTCAATATTTAGGATTTTTGCATCAGTATTCATAAATGATACTAGTTTATGGTTTTTGTATCCATATTTTGCTGGCATCATAAAAAGGTCTGGGAAACTTATTTTGCTGTTCTCTGCTACAGTTTAAATAGTGTTAGAATTATTCATTTCTTAAAGATTTGAAAGGCTTTTCCCATGATACATAAGGGCTCAGTGTTTTGTGAGAGTTCACTCTTTACTGCCTCTCTAAACAATTAGGTAAAAGTAATCATGGGTTATGGAGAAAAATCTATATAATAAAATTGGTAGAGTTGATTTATTAGATTCAGATAGATTATGTTCTTCCATCACAGGATAAGTTTCCTTTTTTTAAATTTATTTTATTGGAGTATAGTTGATTTACAATGTTGTGTTAATTTCTACTGTACACAAAAGTAATTCATTTATATAGGTATATGCACATATATATACACACATTCTTTTTCATATTCTTTTCCATTATGGTTTATCACAGGATATTGAATATAGGTCCCTGTGCTATAAAGTAGGACCTTGTTGTTTATCCATTCTACGTATAATAGTTTGCATCTCCTAGTCCCAAACTCCCAGTCCATCCCTCCCCCACCGCCCTCCCCCTTGGCAACCACAAATCTGTTTTCTATGTCTGTGTTTCTCTTTCACAGATAAATTCATTTGTGTCATATTTTAGATTCCACATATAAGTGATATAATATGGTATTTGTCTTTCTCTTTCTGACTTACGTCACTTAGTGTGATAATCTCTAGGTCCATCCATGTTGGAATAAGTTTTCTTTTTAAGCATCCATGGAATATTTTTAAAATGGACACTGTAGCCACAAAAGAAAACCTTTAAAAATCTGTAAAGCAGAAGTAAATAGATCAGGTTACTTAAACACCATGCAGTAAAGCCAGAGAATAAATTAACAACAACAAATTATCCTGAACAGTTCTTTGTCCAGAGACAAAACACAGTTGCTGACGAGTTATAAAATAGTAATTAAAACATGAAATATGAAAAGCCTCTGGAATGTAGGGAATAATGTATTCAGAGGAACATTTATAGGTTTAGATTGCTACACAGCAAGAATGAAAATGAATGAATCATGTAGCCTCAAGAAGGTAGAAAAAAGCTTTTTGTAGTCTAGCTTTCCCCGAAAGCAGAACATAGGACAGAGATTTGTGTGCGGGCAGTTTATTTGGGAATGTAGTCCCAGGGGCAGAGTGAAAGACAAGGAGAGTGCAATGGAGAAGGAGGGACAGACAATACAAGGATGTGCTGTCAGGCTGGCCCCTCCACAGGTGACTGGTGCTCTGACTTGCAGGATCTTTGAGGAGCCTTGGAATCTCATGGCTGCCCACATGGGGGACTAAAGGGGGAAACGTTTATCCACTGACCTCTGTCTCCTGTTGGTCAGTGGTAGCATCACAGGCATTAACTCCCCTATCCTTCAGGACCCAGCAGGTGTCCGCAGATGTCCCACACAGGACAGAGAAGCCCTAGGGCAGGAGCCAGGCATGTGTGGTGTAGACCCTTGAGGAGGCATTTGTAGGTTGTACTTGTGCAGAGCTGGTCAAAGCCTCTGGAACTGGACTAAGAGTGGACAAGAGGATTTGGTGAGGTACATAAGGTGTCTCTTACAGAGCTAAAAAACAAATTTTAAAATGCAGAGCTTAATTTAAAACAAGTAGAGGGGGCTTCCCTGGTGGCACAGTGGTTAAGAATCCGCCTGCCAATGCAGGGGACACGGGTTCGAGCCCTGGTCTGAGAAGATCCCACATGCCGCGGAGCAACTAAGCCTGTGCGCCACAACTACTGAGCCTGTGCTCTAGAGCCTGTGAGCCACAACTACTGAGCCTGTGTGCCACAACTACTGAAACCCGTGTGCCTAGGGCCCGTGCTTCACAACAAGAGAAGCCACCACAAGGAGAAGCCCACGCACCGCAACGAAGAGTAGCCCCTGCTTACCGCAACTAGAGAAAGCTTGAGTGCAACAACGAAGACCCAGCGCAGCCAAAACTAAATAAATAAGTTAATTAATTTTATAAAACCAAACAAACAGGTAGAAAAGGGAGTGGTGTTCTAAATAGAAACGCTAGTTCTTTGAAAATAAAACAACATTAAACTAGATAAACCATGGTTCAGCCTAATGTTATTAGTCTGCTTGGGCTGCCATAACAAAATATCATACACTGTCTGGCTTAAACAACAGAAATTTATTTCTCACAGTTCTGGAGGCTGGAAGTCTAAGATCAAGGTACCAGATGATGTGGTTCTTGGTGAGGCTGCAGGTGGCTGCCTTCACTGTGTCCTCACAGCAGAGACAGCTCTGGAAGACTCTTCCTCTTCTTACTAGGGTACCCGCCCTATCAGATTATTACCTTGTTTAACCTTATTACCTCCTCATGGGTCCTGTCTCCAAATACAGTCACATTGGAAATTAGGGCTCCAACATACGAATTTTGGGGGGACACATTCAGTCCATAACATTAACTAAGGCTAAAAGGTCTAGAGAGCATATATATTCAAAGAAGAAGTAGGAAAAGCAAGGTATACCTCAAGGTATGGAGGAAATGAAAAAAATCATGAGCCACTGTTTCCCATAATTCTACACTCAAGTTTAAATTCTGGAAGATATAGACAATATTTTAGGAAAATATAAAATTTCAAGACTGACTTTGGGAGCACTAAAAATTAGAAAATAACCAGTCCATGTGGTCTTGAATACAATGAACAAGGAGTGCTGGGTCATGGGACCAGGGACGGGATGCTATAGTGACCCCCTCTCTCAGGCAGCTGAAGCCTTGGCTTCTTTGCCATCAAAAGGCTGGAAGGTATGAGGAGCCATCCGGTACCTCACTTGTGGCCTAGCTTCCTCACAGTAAACCTGGGCCGGGCAGGAGCCTAACCTCCCAAGATCTCTACAGAGGTATCAGGACTCTTGAGGGCAGTCAGCTGTGTGAGGGAACGGGCATGTGGGAGGGAGCAGCTGTCCCTTTCTCCAGGAGGTGCCTCCCTGGGGCCTGACTCAGGCCTATGTGCTGGGGCTGCAGCCCGTCCAGCTGGCTTCTCTTGCAGTATAATAGAGAGGGATGCTCGTTTAGAGCATCGTGTTGCTACACGAGTCTTTGTTTTATTATTCTTTAGACTCTACCTGCATTTTATGCACACTCGTGTGTGTGTATGATATGTGTCCAGAATTGTAAAAATCCTAGGGTCCGTGGCAGTCAGTGTCAGTGTCATGGCCAGGAGGAGCCCTGGGCACAGATCCAGTGAACAGATCGCTCCTTTCTTCCCATGGCAGCTCCTGCTTGCACTTCTGTCTGGATGCTGGCTGCCTGCATCTCAGATCTTCTGTGAGGGGCTGTATTGTTCGTGGTGGGGGTGGCTTGTCTCACATCTGTCCCCCTGTTTTCCCTCAGCTCCAGTCCTTCTCTGAGAGGGAGACCAGGTGATGGCAGCCATGCTTCTGACAGCCTGGCCCCAGGTGAGCTGTGGGTCCTTCAGCTCTTCCTCTGAGCAGTTTCACATTGAAGAAAACTGAGAAGGGAATCTGGTGAGCCTTTCTATGAAAGCTGGAGGGGCCTGCCAGACTGGAGCTTCTGGGAAGAGCGATGATATGGAGGGATAGGGGCCAGAGACCAGGACAGGCAAGACAGAAGTGTCTGGAAGGCAGAAATATAGTCTTCTGCACACCAGTTTGCTTTGCTCCCCCAGCAGAGGGCTTTGGTGAATGAGAGACATGGAAGCTGCCCATGAATGGAAGAAGATAGCAGGGGACTAGGATTCCAGGGAGGGGGGTGTAGATAAAGAGGACTAGCAGGACCAGATCCACATAAAGAATGGCTGTGCCTCTAATTCCAGGGGAAGGGGACATAAGGAGAGTGGGATCAAGGGAGGGAAAAAAGACAGGAAGTCCTGTGTCTCATTGTGTCCTGGGGAGGCTTTCAGGGCTTGGGGTGCAGTGGCCAAGCTTTAGGTCTCTGATAAGAGCTCTGGATCCTCTTCCCAGAATAACATGCAAACGAAAATTTCCATACGATTTCAGGGATTTCATGGACCCCACTGATGCTCATCCAGGGACCTCCATGGGCTACAGTTTGGGAATAATCATAGTCACAGTAACTCAAGTTACACCATTTGAGGCTTACTACGCCGCAGGCACCATACTAAGCACTTTACATGGATCACTCAGTCCTGACAGATGCCCTGGGAGATAGGCGCTGTGTTGCGTTCATTCTACCACAAAAGAAACAAAGGCAAAGGGGAGTGAAGTGACTTGTCATTGTGTGACTTAACTGTTCAGCCCTATGACACCTATGGAGCCAGTGAAGTTAACGATGTCAGGTTTCTGATGCCTGTGTGGGGAATAATTTTGAGGGGAGGTTTAAAAGCAAGGTGACCACTTCAGAAAGAGTCCTATTGGTCTAGGTGACATAGGCTTCATTAAGGCAAGTAGTTGCTAAAGAGGGAGACCCAATTCAAGTAATGCTTAACATAAAAATCTCTAGGAGGAAGAGTCAAAAGATTGGGGTGGGGTAAGGGGGAGGGAGGAGTCAGGAACGAATCCCCAGGTTTCTTTCCTTCGCGGATGGTGGTGGGTGACACCAGCTGAGGTTTGAATTAAGGAGGAGGCACCAGTCGTGGGCTAAAAGGGGATGGTGGGCGAGAGCGAAGGCATTTAATTTTGTACCAAGAATTTCTTGTCTTATCCAAGTCACACGATGAATGACTCACAGAAGTGCCCACAAGTTGGACTAGAATTGTTGATGGGTGGAGGCCCGTAGAATCAAGCAAGACAGGTCCTGGCAGAGAGCAGTTGAGAGGCAAATCGCTGCCAGTGTGTCCCCAAGGTTGTTACAGAAGGCCGAGGTGGGTAGAGCAAGGGCAGCCAGAAGTGGCAGCTGCCCGGAGGGGAGGAGGTGGGCCTGGGAGCGGCTCGGCCATCAGCCCTGATGGTGGAGCCTCTGCTGAGTGCCGAGCGCCGAGTGATGCAGAGGAGCGGCTGAAAAGATGGCTGACCTCCCTTCTTTCCCAAACCTCCTTGGAGAGACAGTGAAGTCTTGGGTGAAGTTGGACAGGATGAGGCTTGACTGGGAGAGGGTAACAGAAAATGGGTTTTTGGCGAGAGCCATTTGCAAGCAGGATGGGCTGCCTGCTCTCACCCCTCCCTCCACCTCCACGGTGCCCAGCCGATCTGGGCAGCACTGAGCTTCCTCTGCTGAAGGCGCTGGAGCAGAGGCTATGCAGCCTTTTGTAGGGGGTCCATGATAGAAATCAGGTGGGGCTGGGTGAGATGGAAGCCATGGCCGTTCTTTGGGCGCGGCTTGAGGTTTGAGGGTGAGGGCGAGGGCGAGGAAGTGGGAAAACCTGTGGGTGGGCCCAGAGCTACTTCCGCCAGTGAGGGCACGGCCTGACTGAAAGAAAGCAGTTGTGTTAGGGGAACTTGGTCATGGGAGGTGTTTTTCTTTCATCTCAACTTATGTCATCCTTTGTAAGTGTGAAATATGGCATGAGGTTTCTCTGCTGGGAGCCAGGTCAGATATTCCATGCTTTACCTTCCAAGTGTTTTTCTCAAATCTTTCCCCCTGTTATTAATGTTGTGCTCTTCACAAGCCCCTCCTCAAGCCCTCATACTGCCCTCTGCCCCTCACCTAGGGCATGAGCCATGGAATTGGCCCCTAGGGCAGCAGGAACCTGTTGTTTCAGAAGTCGGTGACCTTTGAGGACGTGGCTGTGTACTTCACCCAGACGGAGTGGGATGGCCTGTCCCCTGCACAGAGGGCTCTGTACAGGGATGTGATGCTGGAGAATTATGGGAATGTGGCCTCCCTGGGTAAGGCCTTTCTCCCCCGGGGACTCAGACTCTGCTGATTAGGGTTTCCTGGCTTCCTTTCCCCTTACTGGTTGCAGGTGGGGCCTCTGGTAATCCTTCACTGAGTGGGAACCTCAGGGGCTGATTCCTAATCCCCTAGACCCGGGGTTGCTGGGAAGGGTGAACCCCAAGCCCTTTTTGGGCCAATATAGGACTTTACTGGGACTGTTGTGCACTCTTGATCCACCCGATAGAGGCTGTGTTTTGGACACAGCATGGAAAAAAAGTAACTTCCTGTTCTACAGCATTACCTTCAGGTTCCCCCTCACCCTACCTGGATATCTTGAGTGTTTCCAAGGATCTCGGTGTACTTGTAATATTTTAGGCCCTGGTCAAAAACTGGTACCTATCCCTTTAGGCAGAATCTCCCTGTTTGCCCTGCATGAGGTCTCACAGTCTGGGCCCTCCCCAACTCCTCCCGCATCTTCTCAAGCCTCTTCCTCCCACCCGCCGCCACTTTCCCATAGTTCTTAGGCACGGGACCCTCTGGGGCTCTTTCCTTCCCTCCCCATTGCTGACACAATCTGAGAAGAGGTTTAGGAAATCAGCTGTGGGAGATCATTCACCTATCTTTCCTATTTCCTTTCCCCAAAACAGGATTTCCCCTTCTCAAACCTACTGTGATCTCACAGCTGGAGGGAGGAGGTGAGCTGGAGGGCCCATCTCCACTGGCCTCTGGAACAGGCACAGGCCCCCAGGGCCTCTGGACTGGTAAGGAGGCACACATTGCCCATTATGCTGGAAAAAGTAATCCTTTAGGAAGAAAGTCAGCTTTAGCAACATATAAGCGTGCCACATTTATTGGCTAACCGTACAGAGTAACATTTAAATTTTTTAAAATTAATTAATTAATTAATTAATTTTTGGCTGCATTGGGCCCTCGTTGCTGCACGCAGGCTTTCTTTTTTTTAGTCGCAGAGAGTGGAGTCCACTCTTGGCTGCGGTGCACAGGCCTCTCACTAAGGTGGCTTCTCTTGTTGTGGAGCACAGGCTCTAGGCACACGGGCTTCAGTAATTTTGGCACATGGGCTCAGTAGTTGTGGCTTGCAGGCTCCAGAGCTCAGGCTCAGTAGCTGTGGCACACGGGCCTAGTTGCTCCTCGGCATGTGGGATCCTCCCGGACCAGGGCTCGAACCTGTATCCCCTACATTGGCAGGTGGATTCTTAACCACTGCGCCACCAGGGAAGCCCCATTTAAATAATTTTTGATGATTTCTAGAGATAGCAACAGTTGAGACCTTTCTGACTATTTTCATAGTTTGCTATTTCTTTCTAATTCCAAGAAGAGATCTTTTTTCAAATGCTTTATTGTAATTATTTTCAATCCTAATTTTGGAATTCTACCTTTCTCAGACAAAATGAATGGATTCAGTACTTTTTTTGGGTCCTTGCTACTTTCTAAGCACTGTCCACTTAATGTGAAGGGTACGGAATTAAAAGTCTTTTTACTTAGACTTTGGAGTAGACTTTCTGAGTTCCAATCCCAACTGTGCTACTTCCTAGTTGTGTGACTTTGAGCAGGTCAGTTATCTGCATTCTCTAAGAGTTAGTGTTCTCACCCTTGAAAATGGAATAATAATTACAAAATGAGGTAATGGTGCTAGGTTTGATGATAAAATGAGATAACATGTACCAAGTGCCTAGCTTATAGTGTGTGCTCAGTTAAATTCTGTTTTTATTATTATTATTACTATTATTATTATTATTTGGGGGGGGAGAAAGCTATATATAATAAGCTCTAGGAAATAAGGTGGGAGGAAGTAATGCTATCAATTTGGTGCTTCTCAAAATATGAACAAATGCATCACCTGGGCATCTTGCAGATGTGCAGATTGTCATTCAGTTAGTTTGGGGCAGGGCCAAGATTCTGAATTTCTGTTAAGTTCCCAGGTAATGCCAGTGATTCTTGTTCCCAGACCACTCTTGAAATAGTGAGGTTCTCATTGGCTCATGCAGAGTAGCTGCCAGGTGATTTCCCATCTCCCATGAGGCCCAGCTTTACTTCCTGCCTTTGGGGTCCATAAGATACTCTTGCATCCTTTTGATGAATCCTCTTTTTTTAAAAGATGGTTTCAGTGGCTTTTTGTTCCTTGTAATCATTCAACCAGATGTTCACTGACCAAGGAAGACATGTTTTGGAAATGGAGAGCTTAAAGTGCTTGACATATAGAGGGGGCTGAAAGTGATATTGTGGAGCTTCTTAGTCAAAGAAGTCTGGATTTCATTCTGTAGGCAACAGACAGTCCTGAAGTCTTTGAACAACCCATCGTGATGTCAGGTGAGGATAGAAACATTCATCTAGTCAGTGTATGTAGGTTAATTGGGGTCAGGAATCAAATGGGTTCTAGGCAGGAAGAAGGGGAAATCACAGGGCACAAGACCCATGTCAGCAGAGTTGATTTTTTAAAAAAATTTTCCAGGTAATTTGAATTTTTTTCTTTGTAAGTTTCTGATACTACAGATGAATATTATTTCTATAATCAGGAAAAGACCAATATTATTTTGAAAATGATTGCTAGGGAAGTCCAGGTCATTTGGGTCTGTTGAGGACAATTATAATGAAATACTGGGGTAGGGGGCATATTACATGTGGCTGAGGAGAGATGAGAGATGAAAAAATAAAGGAAGCATTTTGGGGCCAATTTTGAGAAATTTGAGAATAAATGTAGAGATCATTGGTTCTACTAGGACTATGGGATTATAGAAAGACTAATAAGATTACAGAAAGAATTTTAGGGAGTGACCAATTTTAGGATTGAGGGAAGAGGTAGAAGGAAAGGCAAGGAGAATGCTGCAGTGTTCTGGAGGGGTGGGAAGATATGGGATCAAAGGGATCAAATGGGCCTGAACAGAGCCTTTCTGAAGTAGAGAAAAAAGAAGTTAAAGGAGAAGTTTTGGAAAGCCTAGAGTTTAAGTTCTAAGAAAATAAACAAGATTTGTTCCCATTTGCTTCCTAGTGCTAATACCTGCCATCCCTTGTTGCCACATGTTGTTGGATTCTGTGCCTTCTCTTTCTTAAGCAGTTTCCATTTTTATTAATAGAAACTGAAGAGTGTAGTAAAGTATGGTGTGATGGAAAGAATGCTGATCTGGCAGATAAGACCTAGAATTTTGTTCCACTGCTGTCACTTTTAACCTTCTTGTTACTGGTTATTGGTTTAGAGACTGGTGATCTTTTAAAATCATTACTTTAAAATTTGTAATATTGGTACATGCTCAAAACAGTATAAAAAGTGCATAAAGTGGGAGCAGTGGGGAAGTCTCCCAAACTTCCTGTGCCAGTTTGCTCAGTTTCTTGTGTATTCTTGCAGTAGTTTTCTAGGCATATTCAAATATATGTGTTTATGTCAGCCCTTTTTACTCTCCTTTGCACAAATGGAAGATACTCTACATACCATTTCTCAACTTGTTTTTCCACTTAACAGTGTGTCTTTGACATCTTTTCATGTCAGTACATATAGATTTATTTCATTTTATAACAGCTACATGTTATTCCACCTTATGGATGAACCTTAGATTCTCTGACCTAGTCTGGTGATTTTAAAGAGCCCCCCCCCCCTTGATTACCCTGATCCTTTTTTCTTTCTATCACAGTTCTTTTGTTTTCTAACATGGTTCTTACATGATATTTTATGTTTTCTGTTTTTTATAGTAAATATTGATATCCAGACTGACAATAATTTGACAGAGGAAATGTATGAAGAAAAACATAATACATCATTTGAACTTCAAAGGAACTCTTCCCAGGAAACAGACTTTTCAGAAACTTATATTCTAGAGAAACAGCAGGAAGTCCACTCAGTAGGAAGTATGGAGAAAGAAAACAGGAGTGTCATTGATGGGACAGTGAAAGACAATATAAGCCCCATGGAGGAGTGTTGCTTTAGGCAAAGTCCAAACTTGAATCAGTGTCATACCATCTCCACTGGAGAGCAGTCCCCTGAGTGTACAGGATTGGAGAAAGCCTTCAGCTTTGACACAAAACTTATTCAACATGAAATAATTAATTCTGGGGAAAGACCTTTCAAATGTGAAGAATTAGTGGAAAGCTTTAGGTGTAACTCTCAACTTAATCAGGATCAAGATAGCTACACTGGGGAGAAGCCCCATCAGCATAAGGAGTGTGGCAAAGCCTTTAGCGTTAATGCAAAATTAATTTGGCATCAAAGACTTCACAGTGGGGAGAAGCCCTTCAAATGTGTAGAGTGTGGAAAAAGCTTCAGTTACAGTTCCCATTATATCACACATCAGACTATCCACAGTGGGGAGAAGCCCTATCAGTGTAAGGTGTGTGGAAAAGCCTTCAGCGTTAATGGGAGTCTGAGTAGGCATCAGAGAATCCATACAGGAGAGAGGCCCTATCAGTGCAAGGAGTGTGGGAATGGCTTTAGCTGCAGTTCTGCATATATCACACATCAGAGAGTCCACACTGGAGAGAAACCTTACGAGTGTAATGACTGTGGGAAAGCTTTCAATGTTAATGCAAAATTAATTCAACATCAGAGGATCCACACTGGAGAGAAACCTTATAAATGTAATCAGTGTGGGAAAGGCTTCAGGTGCAGCTCCCAGCTTAGGCAGCATCAGAGCATCCACACTGGAGAGAGACCCTATCAGTGTAAGGAGTGTGGAAAAGCCTTTAGTAATAATGCAAAACTCATTCAGCATCAAAGAATTCACACAGGGGAGAAACCCTATGAGTGTACTGAATGTGGAAAAGCCTTTGGCGTCAAAGGGAAGTTAATCCAGCACCAGAGAATCCACACGGGTGAGAAACCCTATGAGTGTAAAGAGTGTGGGAAAGCCTTCAGGTGTAACTCCCAGCTTCGGCAGCATCTGAGAATCCACACCGGGGAGAAGCCCTATGAGTGTAATGAGTGTGGAAAGGCCTTCAACGTTAATGCAAAACTAATGCAGCACCAGAGGATTCACACTGGGGAGAAGCCCTTTGAATGTAATGAGTGTGGGAAATGTTTTACTTCTAAAAGAAACCTACTTGATCATCACCGAATCCACACTGGAGAAAAGCCTTATCAGTGTAAGGAATGTGGGAAAGCCTTCAGCATCAATGCCAAACTAACTAGGCATCAGAGAATACACACTGGGGAGAAACCATTCAAATGTATGGAATGTGAGAAAGCATTTAGCTGTAGTTCTGACTATATTGTACATCAGAGAATCCATACTGGAGAGAAACCCTTTCAGTGTAAGGAGTGTGGAAAAGCCTTCCATGTTAATGCCCATTTAATTCGGCATCAGAGAAGCCACACTGGGGAGAAACCCTTCAGATGTGTGGAGTGTGGCAAAGGCTTCAGCTATAGTTCTGACTGTATTATACATCAGACTGTCCATACTTGGAAGAAACCCTATGCGTGTAATGTGTGTGGGAAAGCCTTCAGGTTTAGCTTCCAACTTAGTCAGCATCAGAGTGTCCATAGTGAAGGAAAATCCTAATAAGGATGTAGAAAACTGTCAAGGTTAATGCTGAACTAGATCAAGTATCCTCAGATTCACCCTGGTGGAAAACCCTGAGAGAGAAATGGATACGGCAGAGTCTTCACAAGGAAACAAATCTTTTCCATTTTATTCAATTTTAGATCAAGAATGACAACCAGTTTTAAAATAACATCCAAAAATAAGTAGTTTGTTTTATACCAACAACCAATAGAAAATATAATGAAAGAAAATATCCCATTCCCAACAGCATCAAGAAAAGTTGATTTTCTAGATATAAACTTACTAGGACCTATGTGGAGAAATTATAAATCTCTGCTGAGGGGTACAAAAGGAAAGTTAAATAAATGGGGGGAGAGAGAGTGATACCTTGTTCTTAGATAGAAAAACTCATAAAGATACTACCTACCTAAATTAATTTATTGCCCTTTTACTTTGACAACAAGCATGCATCACTTTTGTAAAGAGGAAAAACAATAAAGAGTTCCTTAAGGAAAAAATATGAGTAAATCTTTTTATTTTCATGCTATGGAGAAAAGCTTTCTAAGCATCAGATGAAAGCCAGAAACCAACCATGAGGGAAAATATTGATAAATTGACTTCAAAATGAAATATTTATGTTTTTGTTTTAAATAACCCCAAATAAGTTTAAAAGATAAAGCACAAAACGTGGAAATACCTTTGTAAAATTTGTGATATAAAAGTATCATACAAAGAGGTCTTAAATTATGAGAAAAATAAATGACAATAGCAAGCAGCTTTTAAGAAGATATAAAAATGACTAATAAAGGAAGATGTTCAGTCTCAGTAGTACTCTAAGGAGTAAAAATTTAAAACAAGCATACAGTCACACATAGGAAGCCCTCCAACCTCTCTCCCACTGACAAGACAAACACAGAGACCCTCTTATAGACACACAGTGTATCCCCACAGCGCCCCTTTCCCCATACCTGCTGCTGTGCTCTCTGTAGCTCAGGAGGCCCGTGTTGGCTGGGAATGCTGTCTTGCATACCTCAAAGGAGCCACTCCTGTCAGAAAGCTACTGATATGGTATAGGACCTCAGCAGAGTGTCCAGGGCCATTGTGTAAGTGACATTCCCCCCACCCCACCTGCATATGGGTGGAGGCAGATCCTGGAGCCCCCAGAACAGAGAGGAGGGAGCAGAGTCCCTCCCCCTGACCATCTGGCCCTGCTCCTGTGAGCAGCTCCAGACCATACAAAGAGACCCAGAAGTGCCCTGGGCCATGGGGTCCAAGTCCTTCATTTACTTATAAACTGAAGACCAGAGACGGATGGCACTGCCCGGTCACACAGCAAATCAGTGGCTGAGGTGGTCCATTACCCAGGCCAGAGGAGAGGTCAGAAGGCCATGGCTTACCCCAACCTTCCTAGATCATGAATCACCTCCAGATGGTCTCCAGATGTGACAGGGAAGATGGGGACTGGAAGTCCTGCTGTCCTGGCTCCCAGTGGGGTTTGGCAGTTTGTTTGCTGTGGCAGGACCAAGGCAGGGACTCTAGGAGGGCTGAGAACCACTGAGGACAGGACCAGATGTTCCAGATCTGCCACCAATGTCCTGTGTGACCTTGGCCTCTGGGTCTCAGGCTCTTTCTCAGTGCAGGGTGGGGGCTAGTCCCAGGGCTCAACACCCTTCTCACCCAGTCAGTCCCTGAGGGTCTTCTCCCTCTCTGTAGCTTTGTTACTGTCCACAGCAGGTCCTTCTGTTCAGATCCCAAGGATACGAGGGTGAAGAAGGAAGATACCTGCAAAGTCTCATGAAGTCACGTGGTCCCATGGCCCAGGATTCCTGACACCCTGTAGTCTTGATGTTCACTACTCCAGTCAAGAGCTGCCTGGATTCAGTGGAGGCCTTATGAGGAAGAACAAAGAGGAGCCGTGGCTCTGGATACCCTTTTCCCCTCACAAAGGCACCTCTTTTCTGAAAGGGAGCCATGAGCCTGGAAGGGTCAGGATTAAAGCAAGTTTCTCCCTCAGTCCAGGTCAGCATGTTCTGTCCCTGCAGCACAGGGCATCCTCCCACCCTGGCCTATCACCCTGGAAGGGGCCTCAGAGAACATCTGGTCGTGCCCTGTCCAGGTCAGGAGGGGAAACAGGCTCAGTGGAAAACGCGGCTGCTGCGGGGCCCTGGCAGGACCAGGAAGCCTGGTGAGAGAGGTCCAAACACAGCTGGGAGGGTCCGTGGGTGGGTGGAGACAGGGCTTGGGTGTCATGTGCGGGGACGAGAGACTCAGCACAGCTCTCCCTGGGCTGGCAGCCCTCTCCTGGTGATGGGTCTGGAAGTTCTGAGGAGAGGCACCTGGACGCTCTTCTGTCCTCTCTGCCTCTTAGGTCTCCATTCTCCCCAGACCACAGCCCCACCCTGTATGCTATCCTTTCTCCTGACAAGGAACTGAGGACACCCCTTCCCTTACACAGTCCATTCAATTCAGTTGAACATTTGCACGCCCTTCCACGGGCCGGGGTTTGCCAAGTCCCAGGGAACCTGAGATGGGGGAACCTCGGCCACATCTCCCCTCAGCGAGCTCCCCGCAGCCCCTTCCGCCTGCTCTCGGGCCCCATTCACACCACAGACCACGTGGTCTCAGCAAATCCAACACCTCACGTGGCTCCTGAGGCTTCCGCCTGGTCTGAGCCCCCTTTGCGGGGGCCCTGCGTTTTGCGCCTGCTCCTGGGCTGCCCGCGGCCTGACCGGCCCTCCGGCTCTGGCTTTCCCTCCCACCGCTCGCCAGCCCGTGAACGCGCAGGCAGAGCCTGGGAGGTTCCAGTGCTCCTGAAGCGTGGCCCCCACCTCCTCCCGGCCACTGAAATCCCACCCACGCTCAGCCGGAGCCAGCCTCCAAGAAGCCCTCCCGGAAGCGCAGCCGCACGCGCCTCTTCCGGCTGGTTTCCTCAGCCCGCCACGGTAAGGGATCGTCCTGCCACAGATTTGGCGCGTCTGTCAGCCGTGCGTGGCCCGGGCGCCCAGGGCCCATGTGCTCCAGGCGGGGACCCGAGGCCCTGGGTTCCACCCCCCACCCCCGCCCTGGGCCACAGGCGCGCGGCACTGGCAGACGGGTGGCGGCCTCTACCTGCCGCCTCCCTCCCCGCCGGCCTTGGGCGCACGCCTTCTCGCCCTGGGACCCCGTTTTGGCCTCGAGGTGAGACGGAGCGGGGAGGCCGGGCCTGCGCGTTCAGGGCCCTGAGGCCGGCGCTGTGGGCGTGAGAAGCCATTACGAGGCACTGGCCGCCAGCCTGGGCCCCCTGCTGCCCCTGACGGCCGGTCCGCTCACTGCAGGGCGGGAAGAAAACGACCGCGAGGCTGCCCGGGTCCCCTCGGCGCGGGCCGGCTCTCCCTGCTCTGATCCCGCGGAGTGTCGCGCGCGCGGAGTCCTGGGGCAGCCGGTTTGACCTCTCCGCGGAAAATCTCCTGTGGATCCGCGGGGTGGCGGGGGTGGATGGTGGTGGACACGGTCTTAGAGGCCCTGGAGGACTGCAGGGATCCCTGACCGCGCGGAGCCGGCCTGCGGCCGGGACCCCGTGCCCTGAAGGCCAGTCAGAAGAACGCACACAACGCATTGCAAACTTTTCTTAAAAGCAGCACAGCCTACTCCCCTCCCCCATCACCCATGAAATCTTGCTTAGAGGTCTATATTGTAAATGCACATATGTACAGCTGCTGCGAGGAGGGGGCAGTTGCCAGCGGGCCCCTGGGAGTGAAGGCCAGGGGCTTTGCTTAAACGTCCCTTGGGAGGTAAGAGGTCGATCCAGAATGGAAAGTGGAACGCAGGATTCAGAATGCAAGCGTTCGATAGCCAGGCCGCGGGCACGAGCTGGGTAGGAAGAACCGTACAAGATGGGGGAGGTGGGACCCGCCACCCTGCTTTCCTGGGAAGGGCTCCTGGGAAGGAGTGGTGAGTTGGAGGCTCCTCATGACAGGGAGGGAGGAAGAGAGAGGAAGCGCAGGAACCAGGGGAACAATGAGGAGTGTCCCGTATACCCGGAGAACTCTCCCCCTCCCCCTTCAGATTGAGCTCAGACAAAGGCCACCTACCCTTCGCTGGCCTCCCTGGTCTCCTCGGTTGGCATTGGGTCCCCTCTCTGGGTCCTCCGCCAGCTTTCTGCTCTCACCTCCGTCTAGTCTTTACCACTCTCTGCCTTCTCTACTTGGAGCTGCTGGTTTACCGGCTCGCCTTGTGGACCGCAAGGGCATTGGGGGTAGCGCATTGGGCCAGGCCGGAACTTGCTTGGGAATAATTTCTGAGCGGATGATGTCAGTGAATTAGTAAGGGAAGAAGTGTTTTTTTGCCTGTGTTTATATGGTTTATACATTTTCATTCACAACAGGCGCCCAGGTCAATTCTCCGGGGGCTCTAGTGAAGAAAGAGAAATTCTGGAGTGGGAGAGCAGTATCCTGAGCACAACCATCGAGTGCACTGGGCTGTGAGCACAAACGTCTTACGGTCAAGTTAGAATTGGGTTGCTCTCCGATTGCCCACCAGAGGGCGCGCAAGCCCCTGCCCATTTGACTATAGCTGGCCAGGGTCTCGGCAGGGGTACCTGCATGTGATTGGTTCTTCTCCTGAGAAAGCAAAGGTAAGAAAACCACCAGCTAAACTGTCTGGGGTTTGGTGGATAAAGAGGAAGAAGGAAAAAATGCTACTGGGACTTGCAAGGCCTCCAACTCATTGACACAATGTCTGTTTTTGTTTGTTTTTTAATTGTGGTAAAATACACATAACGTAAAATTTACCATTTTACCTGTTTTAAAGTGTACAACCCAGTGGCAGTACGTACATTCACAATGTTGGGCACCCATCACCGCTATCTAGGTTCAGAACTTTTTTATCACCCTAAGAGGAGCCCCATGCCCATTAAGCAGTTACTCCCCATACCCACTGCCTTCCACCCCCTGGAAACAACTCATCTGCTTTCTCTGTGGATTTGCCTGTTCTGGGTACTTCATGTAAATGGCCTCATACGATATGGAGCAGTTGTGTCTAGCTTTTTTCATAGCGTAATGTTTTCAAGGTTCATCCATGTGGTAGCATATATCTGTCCTCCATTTGTTTTTATTGGTGACTAACATTTCATTGTATAGATATACCACTTCTTGTTTATCCATCCATCCGTTGATGGACACTTGGGTTGTTTGCACCTGTTGGCTATTGTAATAATGCTGCTGTGAAATTGGTGTAGAAAAATCTGAGCCTCTATTTTCAGTTCTTTTAGGTATATACCTAGGAGTGGAATTGCTGGGTCGTACTGTAATTCTATGTTTAACTTTTTGAGGAGCTGCCAAACTGTTTTCCACAGTGGCTGCACCATTTTACATTTCTGTCAGCCATGTGTGAGGGTTCCAATTTCTCCACATCCTTACCAACATTTATTATTTTTTGTAGTTTTGTTGTTGTTACATCCATCCTAGTGGGTGTGAAGTGGTACCTCATTGCGGTTTTGGTTTATATTTTCCTAATGATTACTGATGTTGAGCATCTTCTCTTTTAACTGGTTTCTCAGACTTGCCCCCTCCTCCAATCTTTACACTGAAGAGTAGGCTGAGTCCTTATAAAACACAAGTCTGATCATGTCTCCCCTAGTTTAAAACCCCTCAGTGCCCTCCCACCCACTCTCCCTAGATACAGCACACATCCCTGCCCTCCCTGCCCCTAAAACACACACCCTCTGTGCTCCAGCCTTTAGAAAATTCTTCCGGTGCTAAAAGACACTTCTGCAAACCCTTGCACCTGCTGTTCCCTCTGCCTAGAACATCTTCCTGTGCTCTCCTCTGCCCTCCCCCACTAAGGCCTCCCATCCATCATGTCTCAGACCTCACTGGCTCCCCATAACCTTTCACGTCAGGGTTCTGTGCCCCTTCTCTGTGCTCCCCCATCACACCCTCCCTCCCTCATCATGGCACTTTCCCCTCTGATTTGTAATTGCCAGTTCAACTGTCAGTTTCAAAGGCTGAAACCCACAAGGGTCAAGATCAGGTCTGTAGGCTCAGCCTTGAATCCTCAGAGCCCAGCACAGCCTGGATCTCAGTAAAACACAGTGCAGACTGGTCACTTGGAGGGAAAGGTGATGGGCTCGTGGGTAGATGCGTAGATGTGTTTGATTGCCCACCTGGCCCCAGTCTGCTTCCTCTGCCTGGAAGTTCCTCCACCCTGGTTCAGACATTTTGGTCCTGCCACTTGGCCATATGCACCTGACTCTCATCCACGCACAGCCTGGGCTCAAGCCAGCGCCTTCATCCACAGACATGGTTGAGGGACAATAAGTCCATATTATCTTTCCACATCTGGGTTTTAAATTCCTTTCCATCTTAAATTCCCTCTTCTGTGCCCTGGACCTCAGCCATCCCCAGCACCTCAGGAATCTTCCTTTGTCACTTCTGTCCCTCCGTTCTCAGCCTCTGCAGTATCTCCCACCCACTTATCTCTACCTTCTGCCCTATTTCCTTCCCTACAAAACCCTCTGCTTCGGAGATTCCAACCTTAGCTTTGGAATTGGAATCACAGCAGGAGGTCTGAAAAATCCCCATGCCCAGGCTGCATCCCTACTAATTAAATGGGAAAGGGGGGCACACAGATACCTGCGCATGGGTACTTTTAAAGCACCCCGGTTACTTTAACTTGCGTCTTGAGTTTCAGAACCACTGTTCTCCTTGACCCTGTAACCCCTCAGGCTGCCCCATTTTTTCTTTTGTCCGAATGTCTCAGTTGAGTTCTCTGCACCCCGACTTCCATTCTTATCAGCAGCTAATTCAACTCTTAGCAATCTAGCGTCTGGCCTAAGAGTGCCCAGAAAGCACCCCTCCGGGCTGCTGCAGCCAGGTGGCCCCCTGTTCCTGTCATCCTCCTCTGTCTCCGTGCAGCCTGGTGGAGGGCTGTGTGGGGTTGTGAGGACCTGGCCTCAAACCCTAACTCCCGCCCTTCCTTGCTGTGCCATCCTGAGCAGGTTACTTAAACTTTCTGAGCCTTAGTTTGCTTCAGTGTAAACCTCCCTCCTGGGTCAGCTCTGAGAGTGGGCTGTGATAATGCAGAAAATGCATGTCCAGTGCCTGACAATGCTCTGGATTATGCTCCAGACCCTAGGCCCCTTCTACAAACCCTCTTCTCCATGGGCTGCCTCGCTGACCACTAGGTTCCTCCCACTGACCTCTCTCACCTCTCTCTTTTCTCTTCCTCAGTCTCCTAAGAATTGCTAACCCTGAATGAGCATTGACTTGAAGCCTGACAGCATCAAAGCCCTGTTAACCTCCAGGTCTGACCACAGCTTGAGGAGGAATCTAACCTCCGCATCTCCATTTTATAGATGAGAAAACTGAGGCACAGGCTGGCAAGCTGTCAAAACTCATGCTGCTTGGAAGTGACAGGCCTGAGTTTCAAATCATGACAGTTTGACAGAAGGGCCGGGCTCCTCGCCCCTGCACCCATTGCCTCCCATTGAGAGAGGCCCAGGCCTCGGTCCTGGACCCTCTGTGTTCCCTGCAACCCTTTCTAGATAGTGCCAAGTTCCTAAATTTCATAGATCTAGATGTGAAAGGTAAAATAGAGAAGCTGCTAGAAGACATAAAAGAGCACATCATCGTGACATTGGGGGCAGCAAATATATCCTAAATAGGATTCTAAAATAACGAACCTTAAAAGAAAAGATAAACTGGATTGAATTAAAATTGAGAACTTTTTTTGCTAAAAAAAAATAAATCGAGAACTTCTGCTCATCTAAAGACACCATTAAAAGGGTTAGAAAGCCACCCACAGAGTGGTAGAGACATACACAGTCTGCACAGCTGACAAAAGGTTCATATCCAGCATAGAGAAAGAGCTTCTATGATTCAACCCACTTTCCCACAGACTTCCTTGTAAACATCATATAGGCCTGGATTTGGATCCTGGCTTTTCCACCTGTTTAGTGAGATCTTGGACAAGTCTTTCTGAGTTTCTGACACCCTAAATTAATTCTCATATTTCTAAATTGGGGATCAAATCCATGCCGGTATCCCACATTGTTGTGTTTCCTATGGGAATCAAAAAAGAGAGAATGTTCCAAAAGTGGATCATGTATCAGATGGGGGGTTATGTGTATATATATCAAGACCACCGCCAACCCCTATCCCTCCTCTCAGATTGAAGCTCCCCAAGGACTTGGGCCAGGTGTTAGGCTGATCTCTGACACTGTGCACAGGACCTGGCACATTGCTCAGAGTATATGGGAGCACATATTTAATACATGAATGGGCAGGGAACAGCATTTCTGGATGAGGGAACAGCATGAGGGTGGAAATGTACAGTCAAGTACATTGGGGGTCAAGTTAGGGTATAATCACAGGAAAAGTGAGAACACGCTGGGCCTGGATGGGGATGGACCTTAAATACAGGCATTGTCTGGAGGGCCCTAGGCAGCCATTACAGTTTTGGGGACAAGGGCTGTGTACAGGAAGGGGGAGAGAGAAAGGGAGAGAGACAGAGAGCTTTAGAGATTGGAGGTCAGGGGTGGTAAAAGATTTCTTTCTAAGCAGCAGCCATTTCAGAACTTCTGCTTCAAAAGAAGGAAGCTGATGAGTGAGAAGAAACAGAAAAAGAGTGTGTTCAGTGGGAGGGGTGGCCAGTGGCCGGAGGTGAATGAGGGGAGCAGAGCAGGAGAGGATCTGGCCTCACCACCCCTTCCTCTCCTGCCAGAAAGGGACCACCAGACAGAGTGCTTCTCCAATGGGGTCCCCAGACCAGCAGCCCCAGTGTCGCCCTCACCGGGGAGATTGCCAGAGATACCAAGTCTCAGACCCCACCCCAGACCCACAGAAAAAGAATCTCTTGGGGGTGGGCCCAGCGCTCTGTTCTAACAAGCCCTCCAGGGAGTTCCGAGTGCTGCAGTGTAAGAATCACGATGAGGCCACCGCAGAGAAGAAAGTCTTCCCTGGTCTTCCCTTTCAGAGACACTGGTGAGAGATGAGAGATGACTGAGCCGGCCTCCCCAAGCAAAGGGGATTCACCTGGAGATGAGCATTTGAAACTGCTCTTGGGTGCAGCTCAACCCGCCTCTCCATCTTTGCACAAACACTGGCTCTTGTGGGGCGCCCAGAATCCAACCCAAAGACTCATCCCCTGAAAAATGTCTCACTCCCCCTGGCCTCCTGCTGTGAATTTACTTGGTACACCCCGTCTTATCCCAGGACTCAAGCGTTATCAGAACTGGCAGCCCCGCAAGTGGCTGTGCGGCGGGTGCTGGCTGAGGCCACGCCCGGTAATTGATGAGCCATTCAGGGCCCTGCACCTGACCCAGGTTCTGACCCAGGGCTTGATTATCAATTAGTGTAAAGTAGCAGCACTGCAGGGGAAGGGGCAGTACCTGGGTGTGGGAGGGGCGGACCGGGGCTGGAGGAAGGTCTTCCCAGCGCACTAGCTGGGCGCAGTTCTGACCTCCCATCTCCAGGGTCTGACCTGCCTTCAGAGGTGAGTTGCATGCTGCGGGGGACTGGTGAGTGCTCGTCTTGGCGGCAGGGTGGACCCCAGCCCTAGCATTTTGTGTTGAAGCTTGAGAAAGAAGGGTTGCCTGTATTCCCAGCTCTGAGGGTAGAGTGGAGAGGGGAATCGGTGATACTGACTCTTCCTTGTACACTTTCTAGAAAGCCTTGTCTTATTCTTAGGATGAAGTCCCCCTCACCCATGGAATCCTGGTTAAATGGCCTTCCTGTCTTTAAGGTTTACCCACACGTGAGCCTGGGCTGCTGCCCATCTCTCTTTGCCCATCCTCTTCACCCTGGGCTGGGAATGTGTGTCCTCCGCGCTTTCACCCTCCCCGGGGCCGAGGCAGCCCCGGGGTCCCAGTTCAAGGAGACTGCTGCGTGTCTGGACCAATTTGCTAAATTATTTAAACAAGTAACTAAGAATCATGAGGACCCCAAATTGTCAGTTGGGGGAAGATGACAAAGGACTTGGTTGAAGAAAAAGGCTCATGGCCCAACAATTTTAATTTAGGTTTAAATAGCCTCAGATATGCAAAAACTATCCCAAGTTCTGCAGTGACAAATCTTCCTCCCATTCCTCTTTCCTACTTGCCCATTTCTATTCCCAAGGGCAATGCCCTTCTTAATTTCTTATGTGCATACAAACATATGCAAAGATCGGTTCTAATTTCCATCTTTTTACAGCAAATCTGTGCATTATGTGCATTGAATCCACCCCTCCCCCATTAACTGACCTTGGGATTTTCCATGTCCAGATGTAAGTGTCCTTGTTCTTTTTAACAGTTGTGTCATATTCCACTTCATGCATATACTGTGACTTATCTCCCCAGGCCCTTCTTGTGGACTTTGGGTTTGTCATCTACTGTCGTAAGCGATGCTGTGATGCTTCAGTTTAGACATGGATTTTTATCTGAGGGCACCTTTAGGATACATGCCTGAAAGTGGAAGTGCTGGGTCAGAGAGTAACTGCATTGTCACTGTGGTGGATATTGCCTTCCTCCCTCTGATGGGGAAGTAGGAAGCAGACTGCTGAGAACCAGACAGGGCAGAATTTGAACCTCTTCTCCGTGCTTTCTAGCTATTTGCTCACCTGCTCAGAGCTTCAGTGTTTAAAACCTGTAAAATGTGGCCCACACAGCTGTGTGGATGAAATGGGACCAACTATGTAAAGTATTTGGTTCAGGGCCAAAGACACAGTGAGACCTCCAAGTGTCAGGAGGAGTGGAGTCTGGCCATATAGCTGCCCTCACATCTTGCCAAGGGCAGGCAGCCTGGGTACCCCCGGGTGTCTGAGAGCCAAGGATTGAGCCTGGTCTTCAAGGCATTGGTTCCAGTTGGAGGATCCTCTCCCCAGCCTTGCACATCGTCTTCTCCCTGGAGCTGCTAATACATCCTGAGAATGGAACACTGGGTCTCCTCAGGGCCTTCTGGGGATAGCTATTGGGCAGCCTGAAGGAAGGCATTTGGTCTGCCTTAAATCCTCAGAGCTCTGGTCCCTGGCACAACCTCCAAGTAAGCGCACTCTCTGCCATGTATTGAGTGTTTGCCACTGGCCTGATATAATTATGAGTGTTCTACACGCATGACTCCATTCAGTTCTCAGAATTATCCCCTAGGATGGGAAAGATTAAGTCACCACCAGCCAGACTCTTCATCATTCTACAGCCTCGCCCCATCCAAAGGGAACGTCTTGTTTGCAGGACCGCTGAGTTCTTCCACGTGTTCCCCTCTGGGGGGCACGTGGGGCAGGGTGGCAAGAGACACTGCGATGTGTGTGCAGTTTCCTGTTGCCCTCGTGTTTCTTTTTCTTTTTCTTTCTTAATAGCCATTCTAGGGGCTTCCCTGGTGGCACAGTGGTTAAGAATCCGCCTGCCAAGGCAGGGGACACGGGCTCGAGCTCTGGTCTGGGAAGATCCCACATGACATGGAGCAACTAAGCCCGCATGCCACAACTACTGAAGCCCACGTGCCTAGAGCTGTGCTCTGCAACAAGAGAAGCCGCTGCAGTGAGAAGCCTGTGCATCACAACGAAGGGTAGCCACTGCTCGCCACAACTAGAGAAAGCCCACGTGCAGCAACGAAGACCCAACGCAGCCGAAAATAAATAAATAAATTTATTTTTTAAAAAGTTAGCCATTCTTCTTTTTTTTTTTTTTTTTTTTTTGCGGTATGCGGGCCTCTCACTGTTGTGGCCTCTCCCGTTGCGGAGCGCAGGCTCCGGACGCGCAGGCTCAATGGCCATGGCTCACGGGGCAGCCGCTCCGCGACATGTGGGATCTTCCCAGACCGGGGCACGAACCCGTGTCCCCTGCATCGGCAGGCGGACTCTCAACCACTGCGCCACCAGGGAAGCCCTCTTCTTTTTTTTTTTAATATTTATTTATTTGGTTGCATGGGGTCTTAGTTGCAGCAGGCAGTTGTGGCACGTGGTCTCCTTAGTTGTGGTATGTGAACTCTTAGTTGTGGCATGCATGTGGGATCTAGTTCCCTGACCAGGGATCGAACCCGGGCCCCCTGCATTGGGAGCTTGGAGTCTTAGCCACTACACCACCAGGGAAGTCCTACCTCTTGTTTATTTTACCTGTGGCGGGGGTTGGGGGTGAGCCCTCATTTGAAAAGTATACAGTCAGATTAAAGGGTGAATTTGATTTTAGAGGATGGGAAATGCAGTCTGTGTGTCTAGAAGGAAAAACATAACTTACCTGGTACTAACGTCTCAAAACGTGCGTGTGAAATTTTACCCTCAACACCATTGCTGCCAACATGTAGTATCACAAGTTAGTTGGTGACCAGTCTTTTGAATCCTCTCCCCCAGAGGAGTGTTCTCTGAGCCTTCTCAGTAGACCTGGAACATTGTGTCTGCGTGTCAGCATCTTTTCTCTCTCTTGCTACAGGGCATCGGGACGAATTGGAAACCCAGGATCTGGGTGACGGGCTCATTCCTCTAAGCCCTCGAACCTGGTAGCTCAGGTACTTCGTCGATCAAAGACCATGAGTGAAGAGAAGGAAGAGGCCTCGTTCAGTATACTCACAATTTATGATGAACCAGAGAAGAGGAGGAATGTGCCCGAGAGCCCCGGCATTTCCTCCCAGCACGAGCACCATGCACAGTCCCAGCTGGGCGAAGCGTGTGGTCCCCCCGAGCAGCTCCCACGCTACCCGAGGCAGCATGACCTGGCTTATCAGGAGATGAGCTGTGTGAGTCCACAGCAGTGGGCCCCCCAGGCCCTGGACAGATCTGAGCTGCAGGCCACTCAGCTCTCCGAGGCAGAATCAGAAGAAGCAGAGCCTGGCCTCAGGTAGGTCTCACCTGAACAAGACTGGTGGGGGGAGCGAACTGTCTCGGGGAGAGGGATCCTGACACAGAGCTCTCCATCCATCTCATGCCCTGACTCCCCCTCTCTCCTCTGTGTGTCACAGCTCCCCACCAGGATCCGAGGTCGGTAAGTCCCAGCTGGGACGGTGCGGGCAGGCAGGATGTAGCCCATGGCTGGGCATTGGATGGGAGACCTGGAACGAGCTCCTGGGTGGAGAGAGCAGTCTTCTCCCTGGATCCCGTGACGCTGTTGCTGCCAGACCTCCTCTCTCTGAGTGGTTGGCCGCTGGTGTCTCCCTGCAGGTCAGCCTTGTCCTTCACCTCGTCCCAGTGAAGAAGTCTTGTCATTCCTCAGAGCAATTGTAAGTGTCTTTTTTTTTTTTTTTTTTAAACATGGCATCTTTCCCTTCCTGTTACCCCTGGAACAAGAAGCTCGTAGGAAGAAGGTGAGGGCATGCAGTGTGTCCACATCCTCACTCTCTCTCCCATAGGTGGTGGGTGCACTGGACTTCCTGCTTCTTTGGACCCAAGCTACCCTCCTCCCATCACCAGTGTGTAGGGCCTCAGCTGACAGGGTCACTTTTAGAGCTACATCCTAGGAGACTCTGAGCCAGGCTCTGCTCTCATTGCTTATACTCAGAAGTGTCTCAAAATGTGGCCTGTTTATGAGGGAGGCCATCCTGGGCTAGTGCAGAAGGATGTCAGTGGTCTGGGGACCCCAGCTGAGGACACAGTCCTGCCTGAGGGTCAGAGAGGAGCTGTTGGATGCAGGGTCAGGAATCGAGTCAGAGGACAGGGAAGGCTGTCCCCCATGGATGAGGGCAGGTCAAGGCTGTGACCCTTTCATGGGCACCCCAGCCTCCCGTTCCAGATGAAGTGGTGGTCAGGCAGATGACCCCACATAAGTCCTGGAAGGTTGGCAAACTCCGCCATGGAAAGAAAGTCCACTCCCTGGCCATCAGCAGCTCTACTCACCACGTGTACACGTGCGGCCATGGCTACATCAGGGTGTGGGATGAGAGTGCCCTGCATGCCTGGGACCACGCCCCCCAGGCCCAGCTGAACTTACAGGTGAGGGGTCATGCAGAAGGCTCAGGGAGCCTAGATGTGACCTGTGTCCTAATACTTGGAGCCCATGCTTCCAGGAGATGATTTGAGAATGTCACCCATTCCTACAGGACCGTCAGAACTGTGTCCTCACCTGCAAGCTGTCCCCCGATGAGCAAAGCCTGATCACGGGGGGTCTGTCCCAGACCCTGACTCTCTGGGACCTGGCGCCCACCCCTCGCATCAGGGCACAGCTGGCCTCCACAGGCCCCATGTGCTATTCCCTGGCTGTCTCCTCCAACGCCCAGATCTGCTTGGCTTGTTTCAAAGGATTTGTTGAGATTTGGGATTTGCAGAACCAAATCTTGATCAGGTATGACCTGGGGGAGGGCTGGACGGTGAGGCCTTGGGGAAGCCTGGGCCTCTTTTCCGACCTCACTCTCTCCTCTGCAGTAGGACTAGGTGAGTCGGTGTGGAGGACGCATTTGGGCTACGTATCTAGGGGCTTCCTGGGCCCGAAACTTCTGAGGGTCCAAGCAGTGCATGAACCTCTGAGTTGTTTTCCCGCCAGGAAGCACGAAGTCCCCATGTACGGGTCCCGATGTGTGGACATCACGGGCAATAAGTTCTGGACGGGAGGTGAAGACACCAGACTGTATTCCTGGGACCTGAGGAACTACCAGAGGCTGCAGCAACACGATTTACAGCATGAGGTGCCCGGACAGCTGCGGCTGTGCTGAGTGCAGTCCCCCTGGGGACTGGGAGTCGGTGCCCGCAGGAGCAGAGTCCGAGTTTGAAGAGGTGGCCACGAATGATGGCGCTGGCAGCTTTGTGCGCTGACCCCAAACCTCCTTCCAAACAGATCCTCAGCATTGCCCATGACCCCAGTGAGGAGTGGCTGTTAGTGGGCCTGAGAATGAGTGACATCGTAATCCTGCACACACACCGGAGGGAGAAGTTTAAGGCTGTCCTGCAGAAATATGTCTACCACCACAATCTCAAGTTTTCCTCCTGTGGTGAGTGAGCAGGCAGGGGACACCTCTGGGTGCCCTGTCACCTGACAAGGCATCTACTCACCTGTAGAGTCTGGGCCCAGCCTTATTTCAGGCTCTTAATTCCCCCCTCTCCAGCCCCAGCACTGGCCGGGCCAAGGTCCAGGGCCACCTTCCCACTGCCCTCGCCTCTGCTTCCTCCTGTCACCGGTGTTTCTCCCCTGCCAGCCTGGCTACCCTTCCTCCCTTCTTTTTCTGCTCACCCCCTCTCCTTTTCTGGCTCTGTCTGTAATGGTAGCTTCCTATGTGGAACCACAGCCCAAAGACATCGGCAGACGGAAGATGCTCGAAGCCCCATGTGGCTGTCCAGTTGTTCATTGCCCCTCACCACAATCCCGGGAGTGGCAGGAGGAAGCGGGCAGATGAGGCAATGGTTTGGGTCATGTCTCTGAGTTGTATAGATGGGGAAACTGAGGCAGAGAAGGAGTGATCCTTTCCCTGGTCTAGTCGGGAGCAGAGAGCTGGGACTGGAAGGCAGGCTTGGCCTCTGGCCCCTCCATCTGTCTTTCCTTCGCCAGGGAGCTATTTTGTGTCCACACTGGATGAGTCGATCCGCTGCATAGCTGCACCTTCTCTACAAAGATTGTTTCAGGTACTGGATGGAGGCGTGTGCAAACCCAGGCAGCTGGAGCTTCCAGCCCCAGCTCCCAGTTGGTCGGGCCCCAGAAATAGTGCTGGAAAGTACCTCTGAGATGGCAAACAGGGCCATTGAGTACATTGAGGGAACAAGGACTCAAGGTCCTAGGAACTCCTGGGCTCCACCTTGAGCCCTGAACCTGGCCCGGTCTCCAGACTGGGCCTCAGGTCTACACGGAGCCCTGAAACAGACCTGCGTGAAGTGTGCATCTCCGGCCCCAGTCTGGCCCCTGCATATCATTCCTCTGTGGCCTCTCTTTCCCTCCAGGTAGAGGAGTCTACAGACATCCTATGTTGTGATGTGTCTTCCGACAACCAGTACCTGGTCACGGGCTCCAAGAACAGTGCCACTGTTTACCAGCTCTTGTATTGAAACTTGCAAGCCACGGTCCTGCTGGTGAAGACCCAAAGAAGACCAGCGTGCTCGGAGGGTGACCTCGGGGTGCCAGGCAACTCTAACACCTCCCACAGCCCCACCTTCTCCTCCCTGGCTGGTCATCTGTCCATTCCCCTCCCACCCAGCACACACCTGGCCTGTTCTCCAGGTTTTTATTATGTAACTTAGGGATTTTTTCCTTTGTTATTTTTTCTACCACTGATTTCTTTATTTTGTAATTGATAAAATGGAAAAGCAAAAACCAAAATGGCTTGGATACCCGGTCAGTTCTTTCAAACAACAAACTCATCGTGATGGGTTGCTTATGCCCCCTTTCAGCAAATTCCAGGTTGGGGAAGGAATTTTAGACCAGACTTAGTTTCGTTTATAACTTTTCTGGAATTCTTGGACTCTTAAGAAAGCTCAAGAAGCAACGTATGTCCATGTACAAACTTTCAGATTGTATCAGCGTGTTGGTAGACCAACAACACCCAACTCTTGACGCAGGTTAAGACTCCAGTCACTGGTCTAACCATATCCCAGGAAGAGCTGTCCTTTTAACTACCTACTTCGTGAAACCTCGCTTTATCTGAGGCTTTCAAAGTCCCGATCCTAATTCTGGCATTTTGTGCCCGTCAAAAGCTGCCTGTCTCTGTTTCCGGGCAACTTCCTCACGTTGGTGGGTGTGATATTTTGTCTGGCCTTTGCCAGGCTGAAAAAGCCCCAGCTCCCTGAACCAAGCCATATAGGCCTGCTTTCTGGTCTTTTCCATCCTCCCGCCTCTTTGCTTGGTGTTGGCATGGCTGAGACAGCTAGCTGTCCACTAACGTTTGTCGCTTAGAGTTCACCGGAAGAGGCACAAAGCCAGGGACAAAATGTACCATCTTTTGCATTGAGATATTATTGGGTCCTAGTTCTTGCTGATGGATCATGAATGAAGAATGTGTCTCCTTTCTGGGCCAATGCTAAAGGAGTGGGGTGTCCCCTCCAGGCTCTCTGTCCCCTTAGACCACCTCCAGGCAAGCGATGTGAAGGCCCGAGGGGATTGCAAAACAATGAGATGGAAGCATCCCGTGTCCACAAATCACACGTGGAGAAAAGCTTCCCCCTTTGGGTTATTTCATGGGAGAGAAACTTGTATTCGAATTGTTATACATGTTGGAGCCTATTTGTTACTATAGCCCTGGAAATAGCAAACTTTTACTTAAAGGGCCAGATAGTAAATATTTTAGGCTTTGCCCTGTGGTCTTCGTCCCAATTACTCAACTCTGCTGCTGTAGCATGAAAGCTGCTATAGGCAACAGATAAGTGAATGCAACTGTGTGCCAATAAAACTTTATTTATGAAAACAAGCAGTGGGCCAGATTTGGTCTGCTGACTGTAGTTTGCTGACTCCTGTAGCCAGCGTGTCTCTAAATGATATATTTATTTAGCATCCATTGAAAAATATAATACAGACGGTAGAGTCCAACAGTAGGTCTATCCTACTGGGCTATAGTAACAAATAGACTCCCAGTGTCTCTATAACAAGTGTCCATCGATGGATGAATGGATAAACAAAATGTGATATTGTTATATATATAAAATATATATAATGGAATATTATTCAGCCTTTGAAAGGAAGGAAATTCTGACACTTGCTACAACATGGATGAAATTTGAAGACATGCTAAGTGAAATAAGTCAGACACAAAAGGATAATACTGTATTCCACTCATATGAGGTACTTAAGAGAGGTCATACACAGAGACAGGCAGTAGAATGGTGGTTACAAGGGGCTGAGGGGAGGGGGAAATGGAAGATTAATGGGTACAGAGTCTTAGTTTTGCAAGATGAACAAAGTTCTGGAGATGGATGGTGGTGATGGTTGCACAACAGTGTGGATGTGCTTAATGTCACTGACCTGTATACTTTAAAATGGTTAAGATGATAAATTTTATGTTATGTGTATTTTACACACTTTTTTTTTTAAATGTAGGGAATTATAAAGATCAAATTCACAATGGTGGTAAACTATGGAGACAGAGGTAGAGAAATTGGATCATAAAAGGATATAAAGGGAGCTTCAACTCTATCTGCAATGTTTATTTCTTCAAAAATAAGGCTTGTCAAAAATGAGTGCTTCGGGGCTTCCCTGGTGGCGCAGTGGTTGAGAGTCCGCCTGCCGATGCAGGGGACACGGGTTCGTGCCCCGGTCCGGGAGGATCCCACATGCCGCGGAGCGGCTAGGCCCGTGAGCCATGGCTGCTGAGCCTGTGCTCCCGAACGGGAGAGGCCACAGCAGTGAGAGGCTCGCGTACCGCAAAAAATAAAAAATAAAAATAAAAAAATTTAAAAAATGAATGCTTCGAAAGAAACCATCAACAAAGTGAAAAGAAAGCCCGCAGAAGGGGAGAAAACATTTGCAAAAATATTTCTGGCAAGGGATTTATATCCAAAAGGTGTAAAGAAGTCTTATAACTCAACAATAAAAGACAAGTAAACCAATTTTTAAAAGGGCAGAGGATTTGAATAGACATTTCTATAAAGAAGGTATACAGGGCTTCCCTGGTGGCGCAGTGGTTGAGAGTCCGCCTGCCAATGCAGGGCACACGAGTTCGTGCCCCGGTCCGGGAAGATCCCACATGCTGCGGAGCGGCTGGGCCCGTGAGCCATGGCTGCTGAGCCTGCGCGTCCGGAGCCTGTGCTCCACAACGGATGAGGCCACAACAGTGAGAGGCCCGCGTACCGCAAAAAAAAAAAAAAAAAAAAAAAAAAGAAGGTATACAAATGGCAATAAGCACAGGAAAGGATGTTCAACATCATGAGGGAAATGCAAACCAAACCCTCAGTGAGATGTCACTTCACATGTGCTAGGATGGCTAGAATAAAAAGGACAGACAATAACAAGTGTTGCTGAGGACATGGAGAAATTGGAACCCCCATACCTTGCTGGTGGGATTGTAAAACACATCGCAGCCACTTTGAAAAACAGTTTGGTAGCTTTTCAAAGTGCTAAACATAGAGTTACCATGTGACCCAGCAATTCGATTCCTAGATATATACCCAAGAGAATTGGAAACAAATGTAAGTTGGGAGGGTAATAACTGGAAATGATAAAGTAAAACAACTGTAAATTTTTTTTTTTCTGGAAAGAAGGCAAAACTCCAAATTAATAGTAGTCTTGATAAATCAAGTAGTGTTGTAATTTCAAGATTAATTACTAAAAGAATATGAAACAAAGGTACAGCTTCCAAACTAATAGAGGAAAAATACTGGAATAATAGAGTTTAATAATATATAATAATATAAGTTTAATAAATTTTATTATTTATATTTATAATTGACACTTTTATTATTAACTCATTATTAATAGTATATTGTTTAATTTGATATTAATGTAGTATAAATAAAATTATATAATAACAAAGAAACACAAAACCTGACCAAATACTGAGCCATAAATTTCAGAGTATTTAATTCTTACAGAATATATTCTACGACCATGATGCAATTAAGATAGAAATAAATAATAGAAAACTAGAAATTTCCCTATTTTGGAAATTAAGAAATATATTTCTAAATAATTAGTAGAGGCTAAATCACAAAGTAACTGGAAGCTATTGTAAACTGAATAATCATAAACTGAAGGATTCAGCTAAAGCTATAGTTAGAGCTTGGCCATTCCCGGCTCATCAATGTCGCCCCACCTTGCTTTCCGGGGCCACGTAGGGGACCGGCACTGACAGCCGGTCTTGAAAGCTGGGTCTGGACTGGAGCGAGGTTACAGTCTCCGGAGACAGCCGAAAAAGAACGTGGAGACACGGCCTTGCTTCGAGTAGAGGAAGCTGGGGAAAAAGGAGATCGGAAGTGTTCTCGGAGACCGAGATTTTTCACGGATGTTGCGAGAGGAGTTGAACCACTCAGCAGCGCAGTGTCCATTTCCTCGCAGTCGCGCCGATGCCGCACGTTTTCACATTTACGGGTTTTTATCTTATTATTATGGTAGAGGGGACAATGATCGTCCCTCGTGGCCGTGGCTTGCGGTTGAATGGGCTCTGTGTGGACCTAAGCATTTACTTATGTCCTCTGGCAGCACGTGGAATTCCCTTTACATGCTGGGCCCCGCGGGGCCTCTGTAAACACCATCCCAGAATGCAGATTATTTTCTGTGAATGGCAGCAAAACGCTCGAACTCAAGACCTTCAGATTATGAGACTGACGCGCTTCCCACTGCACCAAGAAGGCAAATATAGAAAAAGTCTTCCTTATCAATAAAGGGAAAGTGCCTGCAGCCCATTCCTCTGGCCAAGCCGCCTCCCAAGTGTCAGCGTCTCCCGGCAGAAATCCGGCAGGTCCCCGGACACGTGGGGAAGGAGGATCGCTCTTCGGCGAGAGGCGCCGTCTTGCGGTGGGAGGGTGGACCGCGCCTGCCGGGAGCGCAGCGGGTCCCGGGGAGGACGTGGGCTCGTGCAGCAGCTCGTGCCGGGGGACGGGATTGGGAAGGGGCGCGGCCGGTGGGGTTCTGCTGGGTGAACAGGAGGAGGCGGGGCAGAACACGCTAGGGCCAGGCGAGGGCGCAGGCGCCGAGGGAACCCGGAAGGCACGCGCCTGGCTTCGGCGCGAGGCCGGGCAGCGGGGACGCGAAGCGCACGGAGGAGGCGGCGCGAGCGGCTGTCTGAGACGAGGGCGTCCGCCCAGACGGCCACCGTCGCTTGAGCGCGCGGTGCGTGAGCTCAGACTCGTATTGCTGACAAACGGCGGGTGGACGAAGGCTGGAGGGGGCGACAGCGGCTGCAGGTGGGCATCGAGGGTGCCCCTGAATGGTGGGAAGGGCCCTGGGGCGCGGGCAGGTGGGGAGAGGAGGAGGAGAGAGGAGGGAGGGGCGCAGAGCAGTTGGGGGCGTGAACTTGCCAGGCCCTGGTCCGGGATTGGGCGTAGAGGTGAGGTAGGAGAAGGGAGAGAAGATTCCAGAAGACTCTTGAATGTGAATTCCGTTGGAAAACGGAGGGAGAAACTATGGTTGTCTTGGACTTGCTATCTTAGTCGTTTATTCAACCTTGTGGTTCTGTTTGTTTCCTTATTACATATAGGGCCTCGCATTTTGAAGGGCAGAGGAGTAGCAGCAAGGTTTTAGATCTTTTCATAAGAATGCAGGGTGGATGGATGAATGGATGAATGGACAGATGAGCAGAACATATAACTATCTCTAAGAAAGCATTCCTTCCTTACTTCTTCAGGGGAATTTCTGTTGCTGATGCCCGGAAGGGATGACTACAAACGAATCAGTACCCGCTCCCATGTGTCCAACGATTATTATGGGGTAGGATTACTACCTTGGACTGGGCAGCTTATTCTTTTTGTGGAATTCTTGTGGAAGTCTGGTTTCCACCGGGGAAACAATGTATTTTCATATCTGGTGGGTCTAGCCCCTTTTCCCCACTTGCCCCTTTCAGGGGTTTGGTGCTCAGTTGGACACCGGTTTCAGGTCATCTCTTGGACAGCTGTTCACACTGATTCCCCCTTCCTGTTCTGATTTCCTAGGGCACTTAGTGATAGTATTGCATCCTGTGGTCAATTGTTCCCTGTATGTCAGTTCTGTCTCCTCTCTTGACTCAGTGCTCTGTGACTCACAGGCAGGATCTGAGCCACCCCTGGAAACACCATTTTCAGAAGCATGCTCGGGAGGTTCTGGACCCCACCCCCAAGCCACTCTCTGCTGACACCTCCTGCCTAGACTCAGTGCTGGAGGGGGCTTGTGCAGTGAGCAAAGAGCACTGCACGGGGTCAGGGCTTGGCATCTCTTCTCTCTCAGCCACTACCCAGCCTTGACCTTGTGGCTTCCCCTCCCGGTCATCCTGGGGTGGTACAAATTCTGCCCTGAGAACTGGAGGAAGAAACTGGCTGCAGGGCAGACAGCTCCCCCAAAGGGACAGGTTCTCAGGGGCTGTGAGAGCTGTGTCGCCAGAGCTCCCTCCTACCACCCCCGCCACCTTGAGAAGCTGCAGAGCAAAGGACACGGTTTGTTCCAGGAGTCTCTGTAAACACACTTTTCAAGGTGTCCCAGTCTTGAGTGGCTCCTCAGTGCCTTTGGGGAAATATTCGGCCGATAAGGCTACCCCTTAGCCTCTCAGCCGGATGAGTCAGGCCATGCGCTGACCTGCAGACCCACCCAGGGCCTTCCTGCCTCCCAGCCTCTGCTGCTGCCTTCCTGCCACCTACCCATGCCTCCTAATCTGATGTCAGTCACCCCCAAAGTCCCTCTGGCCTGGGCTCCCCTTGCACAGCTGCCCAGAACTAGCAGAGAATGTTTCCCTCTCCATCACTTCCTTGCACCTCTACTCTTCCCCTGAGATGATTTCTTTTTCTTTGGGGCAGAGGTTGGTTTGGAATTTTCTGGATCCTCTGCAGCAGGTACACAAGAACTAGTTTTAGCTTATTGATTGATTACCATAGAGATTTCTCTGTAGACAGGCCTACAAAGGACCAGAAGATCTGAGGGTTCAGGCTTGGGATTGAGTGACTGCAGGAGATGTGATCAAGGCCAGGTAGGGGAGGACCTGTGGAAGAGGCAGGTGCAGCAGGGGAGGGCGCTTTGTAAGGAGTCGGACATTGGTGGCTGGGCAGTGAGGGGCTGAGGGGAAGGGCAGGCACCAGGGAACATGCGGCGAGGCCCTGGCCCTGTTTTCCCTCTTTCCCCGGGAATTTTGTACCATCATCTTCAGTCCTGAAATCCTTTCCTCTTCACACTTAACTCAGATGTGATGCCCATGAGTCCCACCCTCCATTCTTTAGTTGGCGTCTGGTCCTCCCCTGCCTCCCCGTCCCATTCCAGCTCTCTGCTCACCACAGATTGTGTCTGAGACACCCAACACATCATAACCTCCATGTGGATAGGCAGGGTCACCTTCTCAGACTCTGTCCCCACGCACCCATCCCAGCGCCTCATATATGAAAAGCCATCTCTATCCGGGTGTTTCTTGAGCCAGTGATTTCAAGGATGCAGTGAGAGGAAAAACTACTTTGTGTATGCTAGACCCCTGATATGACTTCATCAACAGAGTCCTGGGGGGTTCTGCAGAGGGACACTAATAAAGAAGGAGAAACCCTCAGGGAGGTACAGGGTCAGGAAATCCATCATGCAGAGTGAAGCTGCCCAGGGTCTCAGGATAGGGATGCCTGCAGTTTTCCAGTATTTCCTCCAGGGGGCAGCCTTGCCTTGCCTCTAAACTCCTGAATGCCTTGCAGGTGGTTGCAAAGACTCCTGCTTAGAGGACCTGGACTCTGTTCTCAGCTTTGACACTGACTGGCTGTGATCTTGAGAAAGTCTCTTCCTTTTCTGGGTTTGTTTCTCCTTTATGAAACGACAGGGTCAATCCCTTCCTGCCCATTCTAGGATCCAGCATCACGTAACTTCACCCTGGGCTATGGCCATGCAGCGTAGAGAGTGGGACTTAGTGCTGCGCTTTCTACCTCTCATAATGTCATTAGAATCCAAGGTCTTGGAAATAAGGATGCATGGCTGCTGGAGTGACATGCCTCTGTTCACCCCAGGTCTGCCTTGATTGGTTGTCTTAACCTCTCTGTTCCCATAAAATGGTGATCATACCTGAATTTACCTCACTGGGCTGCTGGAAGATTGGAGGGAGATACCATTCTAGAGTTTGCAGAATACACCTAGCTTGGGAAGGCAGCTATGGTGACAGGTACTCATCACTGATGGTTTGACCACTCTCAGCTGGAGGACTCCCCTGGTCTTGCTGAGCCTTCCCTATTCACCGCCTGGTGTGGCGGGTTCAGCTGTTCGCTAGGACCCTGTTAGGGTGTAGGAGCACCCCTGGGGCTGCCAGATCCCTGTCCTGTCTGTTGTATTCCCCTGGTTCCCAAACCCGGCTGCGCATTGGAATAACTGAGAGACTCTTGCTAATCATCCATAGAAAAGGATTTATTTATAGTGTGAAGTTTATCACACTTAGAAATTAAATTCATTCATACTTACAGAGGTGGTAGGAGTTAAACTAAGAAGGTGATTCTGTAAATGATTCTATAGGTGGAAACAGTTTAGGCAGTGGTCTTTATAATGGTCAAACAGTTTTTTTAAACTCCAAGCCTCAGATTATTGTCTGCATATACCCCTTGGGCAAAAGGAAGTTCGTACTTGGGGGGAGCACAGATTGTATCTTCTCTAAGTAGGTCTAAGTGGAACCGTAGGTGGAAGGGTGGCGCAGAAGGTCCTCCTAGATAAGACAGCGGTCTTCCCTAAGACAGTGGTCTTCCCGGTGCGGCGGGCATCTTCGTCTCCATGTGATCATGGAAATCGTGGAAATGACAGGTGACCTGTGACATCGAGCTCTCTAGAAGAGAAGGGTTTCTTGCATCTGTTGGTGGGGCCCCGATGAACCAGCCAGGAGGCAGGCACTGCACTGGAGGGCTCAGGTGACCCCTGGGAATGGTTGTCAGGGCTTCCATTACGGGCCGGGCTCCCAGAAAAGGAAGAGTCTTAAGGCCCCATAGGTTGGCTTATTATTGATACTGGGAGCAAGATTTCACCTGTTTTTGGTGGCTGGGCCAGAGGAACTCTGGTAGTTGAGAGTGTCTTCCAGGAAGTTTCTGGTGGACTGCTTACTTCTTGGAGCTATTTTGTGGGGCACAGTTTGTTGATATTAAAGTTCATATGGAAAATAAACCTGCTAGGATATCCAGGGAAACACTGAAACAAAAGAGCAGGGCAGGGGCTGGAGGTGGTAGGTAGCTACCAGACATTAAAACAAACTGTAGAAGCATCTGTAATTAGGACAGAGTGGCCTTGGCACATGAATAGACAGACCAATGGAACAGAACAGAACATGCAGAAATAGACCTAAGTACAAATGGAAATTTAGTATATGACAAAGATGGGATCTCCAATCTCAGAGGCAGTGATAGACTTTTTTTTTTTTTTTTTCGCGGTACGCGGGTCTCTCGCTCTTGTGGCCTCTCCCATTGCGGAGCACAGGCTCCAGACGCGCAGGCTCAGCGGCCATGGCTCACAGGCCCAGCCACTCCGCGGCATGTGGGATCCTCCCCGAACCGGGGCATGAACCCATGTTCCCCTGCATCAGCAGGCGGACTCTCAACCACTGCGCCACCAGGGAAGCCCTAGACTTTTAAATAAATGGTGCTGGGACAACTGAGTAGTCTTTTCAAAAAAGATAAAAATGAATTCACAGCTCACACCATATAGAAGAATAAACTCAAATGGATCATGAATTTAAATGTAAAAAAATGAAACCATGGAAGTACTAGTGGAAAGAAAAAAGCGTTCCTGTTTTTATTTTAATGTATTTATTTATTTATTTTTGGCTGCTTTGGGTCTTTGTTGCTGTGCGCGGGCTTTCTCTAGTTGGGGCAAGCGGGCTTCTCATTGCGCTGGCTTCTCGTGTTGCCGAGCACGGGCTCTAGGCACGTGGGCTTCAGTAGTTGTGGCACGCAGGCTCAGTAGTTGTGGCTCATGGGCTTAGTTGCTCCGCGGCATGTGGGATCTTCCTGGGCCAGGGATCGAACCCACATCCCCTGCATTGGCAGGCAGATTCTTAACCACTGCACCACCAGGAGAGCCCAATTTCTTGGTTTTGATCATTGCATGACAGTTACCTGAGGGTTAATGTTTGGGGAAGCTGGGTAAAGGGTATTATGGGAACTTTGTTATTTTCAAACTGTTTTATAATTCTGAAAATTACTTTAAAAGGAAAAGTTAAAAGTTAAAAACAAATAAATAAAAGTGGAAGCCCTCAGGCCTTCCTTCAGAGATTCTGATTCAGTAAATTTTAGAAATGGTCTTGAGGATTGTACTTTTCACAAACTTCTTAGGTATTTCCAGTATTCAAGTGTAAATTCTCCCGGATCAGGTGACCATTAACATCTTCATTCATTAGCTCAAGAAGTAGTTGAATGAATAGTCAACAGACATCAGTGGGTGAAAACAGAATAAATGAATGAATCAATAAAAATAGGGCAGGTGTGCATGGCAAGGGGCAGGGTGATATGGGCTGTGGGAGTGGGCAGTTTTTTTTGTTTTTTTTTTTGCGGCACGCGGGCCT
Source organism: Grampus griseus (assembly GCF_964374135.1). Taxonomy (NCBI): domain Eukaryota; kingdom Metazoa; phylum Chordata; class Mammalia; order Artiodactyla; family Delphinidae; genus Grampus; species Grampus griseus. The sequence continues at coordinate 44,460,553 of NC_139013.1, forward strand.
CTCACTGCTGTGGCCCCTGCCGCCGCGGAGCACAGGCTCCGGACGTGCAGGCCCGGTGGCCATGGCTCACGGGCCCAGCAGCTCCGCGGCATGTGGGATCTTCCTGGACCGGGGCACAAATTCGTGTTCCCTGCATCGGCAGGCGGACTCCCAACCACTGCGCCACCAGGGAAGCCCAAGTGGGCAGTTTTATAAGTTTCTGTGTTGGGAATACATACAACTTCCATGCTGTTAATTAAAAAAAAAAAAAAAAAAAAGCTCCCTCTGAATCAGACTTTCTGCTTTAACTAAATCCCCAAATTCTTTTACTCAAAATATGTTTATTAGTGGTTTTGTGTGCTAATTTTTGTGAATGGTGTCATGGGGACAAAAAATAAAAAGACACAGCTCCTGCCCCCAGAGAGTTTATGGTTCATTGCGTTAAGGTATACACTGGGAACTAACTCTAATAGGGGCCAGGGTGTGGTCAAGACTCAAGGGGGCTTGGATTTGGCCTGAGCTGGCAGGAGGGCGGGGAGCAGTTGGTCTGTTGGGAAGTGGGGGAAGGGAACAACCTAAGAGGCAGTTGGGAGGCGGTTCTGAGCAGAGAGGATATTGGGGGAATGAGGAAGCTGCTGGAGAGGGATGGTCCAGGGCCAAGTTTCAGGTCTTAAAGGACCAGATGCAGGATACAGTGCTGTGAGCCGAAATAGGAGAGCTAGGAGGGGACGCTGGTTGGAGGGATAGGTAAGTCCTGTATTGATTGTGCTTGGCTCTGCGAGAGGCACCTGAGGACAGATTCCTGCTCTCCAGGACCCCACACTGGGGATGGAGACCAGCATGGCCACCCTTCTGGATAGAATGAACTTAGGAGGTACAAGGCATGAGCTAACAGGCTCAGGCTAGAGGGAGGGGCTGGGAACTTGGGGTGGGTTAGGTTTCAGAGGAAGACAGACATCCATGTGGATCTATATCCCACTGGCCTTTGGAAATATGGTTCTGTTGATCAAAGGAGAAGACCAAGGCCGAAGACAAAAAGTTGAGATTGGTCCCTACAGCTGTCAGAGGAGGAATTGTGGAAGGAGAATGTGTAGCTTGAGGGTCATGGAGGAGCCATGGAGAGTCCTGGGCCATCTCACTTGGAGGCCATATGAAAGCGTGGTTAGGAGAGGGGTGCTTGACATGGTAACCCAATTCAAACCCTTCTTGTGTGCATGTAAAACTCTGTCCTTGAGCTTTCTCATCTTTAAATCAGGGAATGAATAGAACCGATCTCAAAGCATTATTGTAGGATGTAATGGGCTTGTGCTTTTATATGGGTACAGTACTCAACAGATGCTACCATTAATTACGGAAGGAGAAGAGATTGAAGGAGCAACTCAAAGGGATACCAAGGTGGTGCTAACTTTCTGAGGCCTTGGGAAGAGCAGGGGTTAAGAAGTAGAAAGTGTAAGGTCGGATCTTAACAAACGGCACCGCGAAACGGAGGAAAGCTTCAAGTGAGCTTTATTAGGGAGCGCTCCCGGCCGAGGTTCACTGGTCCGAGAGAAAGGGGCCAGAGAAGTCACTTGCCCCCGGGCGAGGGTTGGGCAAGATTTTATAGGGGAAGAAGGGAAAGGGGTGTGGTGAATCTGGGAGGGCGCAGGGTATTCCTTATTTGGTGGTCTTTTCGGGTATCCTGGGGGACCGTTAGTCCCGCCCCTCGAAAGGCAGGAAGGCTGGGCTGGGTTCAAAGTCCCCAGGTCAGTTCCTGGAACTGGGTGGTCCGGAATGTCTCCAGGGCAGTTACTGGAACTGGGTGGTCGGGAGAATTTCGGTCTGATGCAACCTGTGAATCTGATTTTGTTCCCCTGCCTCGGGCCAGTTGGCCTTACAGAAGGGAGTCCTCGTGTTATGGAGCAGCAGGTAGATGCCAGCTATGGAAAGTGCCTTATCACAGATAATTCGTACTAACCTTAAGAGGGAGTTTCTGTTATCATCCTGACTCTGTGGTGGAACAAGCCCAAGGTCACAAGAGCATGACTTAAATTTCCTGTTCTGATCTAGACCTTGAGTCTTAAATGGCCCTTGGGTGGAAGGCTGGCCTCCCATGCATATCGTCAGCTGGAGGAGACCTGCCAAGGCCAAGGCTCTACCAAATGCTGGTGACCTTGAGATGAACGAGCCTCTAGCCGTACCCTCAGTGAGCTCCCAGGATGAGGGTTCCTGTAGCCCCTTCCTCCATTGTACCATGTCCGATACACCCCAGAAGGCCTGTCCAAGGACCAGACTCCACCCTGGCTTCAATGCCTTCTATGGCTCACTGTGGCCTCCAGCCCAGGAACTGAATCAGCTCTACCCCGCAGTCCTCTGTCTGCTTTCAGGGCCTTGTCTGTGTTCTGAGCCACTCCCCCAACCCAGCTTTATTTCTCACTGCTGCCCAATCCTTACCTGGTGCCCTGGTCACACTGATCCCCTTCCTGCCTTATTAATACCCTTCATTCATCTTGGTCTTTTGGCCTGAAAGGCTGCCTCTGCCTCCACCAGCCACTGAAATCTCACCCACCCCCTCTCACAAGTCCAGCCTGCAGGAAACCTTCCCTGGCCACACATCAGTCCACACTGATCTTTTTCCCTTCTCTTTCTTCCTAGATTTAGAGATGGTCCCACAGCGTGACTCAAGGTGAGAGGTTATGCTTGGCTGATATCGTGTGTGTGTTTTGAGTTACATATGAGGATGGAAGTGCCTTGAGCCGGGATGGTAACTTAGCCATCTCTGGGATGCCCACAGTCCGCATGCTGAGAGCTATGGGGAAGTTCCAAAACCTCACCAAACTCGCGCCACTGTTTATGGCCATTTGGTGCCCAGGCCCAGCTCTGGGTGCTGTGGGAGAAAGAGTACTGGACCGGGAGTCAGGGTTTTGAGGTCTGTGCCATCCCACCCAACGCATCGCCAATGTCTGAGCAGATGGACTTCAACCTCTACATCTGTAAACCAGGTTTGGTGTAGGACTAGGATCTCCCCAAGGGCCCTTCTGGTTACTAAAACCAGCATTCCTCAAATCTTAATACGCAAACAAATCCCCTGGAGATCTGGTTGAAATGCAGATTCTGATTCAATAGGTTTGGGGTGGGTCCTGAGATTTTTGCATTTCTAACAAGCTCCCAGGTGATGTTGATGCTGGTAGTCTGTGAACCATGCTTTGAGTTACAGTGGTCTATCTAGCCCCGTGGTTCTCACCCTGGCTGAAATGTAGAATGGTCTGAGAGGTTGCTGCTTCTCCTCGTCTATACTTTCTCTGTTAAACAAAATTAAAGTTCTTGTGGGGAGACCAAAAAGTGTGATGCTGGCTTGCACCCCGGGCCAGTTAAATCAGAATTTCTGGGGGTGGGAACCTGGCGTCAGTGTTGTTTAAATCTCCCCAGGTGAATCTGATTTGCAGCCAAGGTTAGGAACGGCTGCTCTACCTCCTGGGCAGAGAATTTAACAAGTTAGCTGTTTTCAGGTAAAGCTTTGGTCTTCTGCTGCCCCCTGGTGGCAGCACAGATTTCTAGCTCAAGATGATTTCTTCCAAAGGAGACAGGAGTATCAGGATAATGCTGCTGTCCAGGGTGAATGGGTTTCCCTGCACCTTCAGGACCCACTCTGCCATGAGCGAGGGTGTATAACAGTCATAATGGCCTGCAGAGAATGTGCAGAGAAACTTCTCTCGGCACGACACCTTTGCCCCTTTTCTCCTTTCCTGGGATGAATCCTCTTTCTTAGAGACAAAGGATGGTTTCAACTTTGCTGAATCCCCTGCATAAGAAATACTTCCCACGTATTGAATTCTCAAGTGTCCAGATTGTGGATAGGCTTGTGCAGGATTCAGGAAACCAAGTGCTCCTTGGCAGGGTCAAAGTGTGAGGGCTGGGAGAGTCACAGGAATCCATTCAGACACGGACCTTGTCAGAGAGGGGAGCTGCAGCCAGGAAAGGTGGGTGGCTTCTCTAGCTGGACAGTCACTGTGACCCATGGTGAATTAGGAGGGGAGGGAGGAATAGGAAGCAGCTGGGACAAGGGACAAGTGAGGAAGGGTATTGGCTGTGTATGTTCCATCCCCCACAAATGCCTTCCCCTCTCTCCATATCTGTCTTCCTGTGTTTCCTCCTCAAAGCTCAGCTCAAACACCTTGTCTGCCATTAGAGCCCCTCCGACCCATTTCCCTGGTACTTTATCCTCCTTTCTACTCCCCCAGCCCACTGCACTCCATCAAATCTTTGTCTCACTATGTTTCCTTGGTTGTCTGCCTCACTCAAGAAATTCCATGGTGGGTGGAAGAGTGTCTTGTCATTTCCATCCCCAAAGTACTGGACCCAGTGGCTGGCCCGCATAAAGCCATCAATAGATGATGCTGGGTGGACACATTCAGGGAAGCAGTCAGAGAGACAAAGGGTCTTGTACACGGTGGACATGATTTTCTTATCGACTGGGATCTTGAGGGTTCCCCCAGGGGTGATGCAGAGCAAAAGGAGAATCTCCCCAGGAGGGGTTTGCTCTGAACCCAGCCCTCAGCTTTCCTGGGTGGGCACCACAAGAAATCTGACAGGTAGACCTAAGGTTTGGGTTACTTAGCAGTTAGCCACAGGGGGCGCTGTGGCTTCACCTAGATTCCTAGCTCTGGTGCCCTAGGCCTCTCCCTCTTGACCAGAATTGTTGATTTCTGGCTACAGTAGTGTCCCATACCAGTAAGAAATATCCAGAGAAGGGATGCTCTGGTTATATAGTGCTTGTCCCAGAGGGGGAGTGGGTGGCTGAAAGGAATAGCTGGGTAGTGGTCGGTGGGGGAGCTTAGCTTTAGAGTAATGTTTACTCATTTAAAAAACTGGTCTGGCGCTCATACGGCAAAGGGGTAACATCTGTAGAATCTGGTTGGCTGTTGTTTTCTGAAACAAAAATTTTAGATTTGAATATGTGTATTTGCAAAGTAGAAGAAAAAAATGTGCCTCGGAATATAGTTTGCCTGAATGCTGTCTCTTCATTGTCACAGGCCTCTGGATGCAAAGGTGCCCTGCTGGGTGGTTTTCAACAGGAACCTGTGGATCAGACTAAAGTGTGACCACCAGGAAATGAAGACACGGGACGAGCCCTGGGGCATGAATGTCCAAGTCCGGCATCAGTCTCAGCCAGAGGAGGAGAGTGACGTTGGTCCCTGCAGGACCGCTGGCCCGCCTCGTCCACAAGCAGCCTCTTGCTGTGAAACAAAAGCAGAGACAGACTGAGGGAACCGAGGAGCGGTTCAATGGAGGAAAAAATAAGGAAACCTCAGGGACTCGTCATTGCTCCTTGATTTCTAGGTATTGGCTGGCTGCTGGAGGGGCACAGAGAGGCTCCTGACGGATGTTGTGAGCGGGCAAGTTTGGGGGACCCTAAATGCACAGGTGATGGGCCTTGGAAGTGACTTGCTCCATGAACCAGTAGCTCCTACAGGTGCTGCTGGCCACGTTCGCACGTGAGCGTGGTTGCGCAGGAACGGGAGCTGGCCCGCCATACTGGCATCTGCGAGAACCCGCACGGCGCGAGAGGCGGGGCAGGGTCCTCTCTGCGCAGCCGCGGCGGCCCGTGGGAGGAGCTGCCCCTGCCCCACGCTACGTGTCCGCTTCACGTCCCAGGCCCCACCTCTGACCCCGAGAGCCGCCCTCCTTGGTGAGGGCCGTGCTAGAGGGCCGGCCCGGCGCCTTGGATGCCTTCACCTCCCAGCCAGGGAAGGGCAGCGGCTGCGGAGGAGGTGCGAGCCGGATGGAAGCAGGGCTGGGATCAGAACGCCCCCTTCCCCCGTCGGCTGGGACCCCACCGCGCAGTTCCACGGTGGCCTCGGAACCCGGAGGGCCCGGGCCTGCGGCTCTGCCACTCAAGGGCTGTTTCACCTTGGAAAAGTTACCTAAACCTTGTTGTGTACCCCAGTCTCCTCCTCTGTCGCTTGGTGATCCTGAGTCCCGACCCGACTGGATGGCTGTGAAGTTTAAATGAGGTAATAAGTGCTGAAGCTTCTTTTGAGCGGGGTTTCTTTTACTTAGAAGGATTTTTAAAAATTTGGAAGACTCTCTAAAAAGAGTACTTGAACTCAGCATCCCTGGGTGCCTGGCATTGCGGGGCGGGGTGTGGGGGAGAGTTCATGAGTGGGCATCAGGCATCGCTGGCACCCTTCCACCGCCCCTTCAAGGCTGCGAACCTTTGTGTCTGTGTGTATAAACCCCGCCCCCGCCACCAGGGACAGGGCCTACTGAGTGAGGTGCTCAGAGGGACTCAAGAGAGTGGATGCCTAGGGGGGTTCGCGTGACTTTAGGACTGGCACTTCTCAGCCTCAGCAGTACTGACACCTGAGGCTGGATCGTTCTTTGTCATGGTTGGGGTGGGGGGTGCCGCCCTGTGCATCGTAGGATGATTGGCAGCGTCCCCAGCCCTCGCCATGAGATGCCAGGAGCATCCCTTCCGATTTGTGACAATCAAAAACGTTTCCAGACATTGCCAGATGTCCTCGGGGAGGGGAGTTGGGGACAAAACCGTCTCTGGTTGAGAACTACTGCTTTGCGGCGGTCCCTGTGGGGTGAGCCCTCAGAAAGCGGCTGTTAGGTGCTGTGTTGAGTTTAGCGAGATGACTTTTCTGAACCTCGGTGGTCTCTGCCTACTTCTGTGACCATCTGGAGGCTCCCATGAAGCCACGGCAAGACGTTTTTTCAAAGTTGACGGACACAGACTTTTCAAACCCCAGCCCTTTCAGATATGAATTACTGGTTCCTAAAGCTGGTTGGGCAGCTGGATCGGCTGGAACTCGGTTTTTATTGTGTTTCTTTTCACTCAAACCCAAAGTTTTTTTTTTTTTTGCGGTACGCGGGCCTCTCATTGTTGTGGCCTCTCCCGTTGCATAGCACAGGCTCCGGACGCGCAGGCTCAGCGGCCGTGGCTCACAGGCCCAGCCACTCCGCGGCATGTGGGGTCTTCCCGGACCAGGGCACGGACCCGTGTCCCTTGCATCGGCAGGCAGACTCTCAACCACTGCGCCACCAGGGAAGCCCCAAACCCAAAGATTTTTAGAGCATTACACGCAGTGCTGTAAGTCACTCAGCCCTTTACTGTTAATTGACACCTGAGCTGCTATTAAAATTAAAGTTATGTGGCGAACAAGGTCTTGAGGTAATCTTCTTGTGTGGTGAATACATTTTTGTTTTTTTAAATCACAAACTTCAGCAGTGGTAGTTGCTCATTCAGGGGAGAGACCAGAGAAGGGTTTTAAGGAGAAGGCCCAGCAGGGAACGGATGTGGCAGGAGAATTGGAAGCATTTGAGGTCCCCACTGTTTAGGAGGTGGTGTACAAGCACTGCACTTGCTGTGCCCTCAGACCAGGGCATCCTGGATGCAATGAGGGTTTTGGGTCTTTTTTTTTTTTTTTTTTTAATGATGACTCATCCTCCACAGCCGAGTCAGACTCGTCTCTCCTTTCCCTGCTTAATTCCTGGTATACCTGCTCTGACAGCTCCCCAGGAATCCCAAACGACTCGAGGATGTGTTGCTGCTCAGGAGTGAGGAATGTTCCTCCAGACTTAGGAAGCTTTTCGTCTGAATGCTCACGTGGCCTGCTTCGGGCAGTCATTCAGTTGCGGGTCTACCAGCCAGAGATTCCCTCATTGTTGGGACTGTGATGCCTGGTACCAGGCAGCAGAAGCAAGCTTTGGAAATGCTGTGGGTGCAACAAGGAGCACCTCTGGGTGAGGGAACCGAGTGCTGGTTTTTGCCTTGAGTCGCCCCTGCGCTCTGTGGGATTTGGGGATCTTGGCAAAGACCCCAGGCGTCAGCATCAGCGTGAAGTTGGGCTGTGGGAGGTACGTGTCTGTAGCGTTGAGTGTGGCCATTTGAGTCCCCCTTCCCATTTTGTGGACCTGGACGGTCATCTGCCCAGCTGGCCCTGTGAGCTCGGTGATGAAGATTCCATCTAGTGCTTTGTGACACCACGGCTTTGCCACGATACATGTAATGTACGCAGAGGCATCTGGAGTTGGTAAGGTGTGTGCACCCTGGCAACGTTGCTGGCTGCTTTAAAGCATGGTGGTGGTTCTCTGCAGAGCGAATGTGGCCATTATCATGGGAGTCTCTAAACGGTGCCGCTAGGATGTTGAGGGCTGCGTGATATAGACCAAGTTGATGTTGCAGGTCATCATCAATGTGTGGGTTCAGAGATTCTGGTTTTCCATGTAAGTGTGGTAGCCATGGAGCTGGGGCTGTCAGGCTTGCAGTTAATTGCAAATAGCACCTCTTCAAGCTGGTCACACTGCACCAAGGATTGTGGTATGAATTGTCATAAGAGTGTGGAAGCCTCTCATTTGCTATGTAGACAGCAGAGCCGATGCTGGAGTATGTCCAGTCTCCACAGGTGGGGCCACAGTCTTCGAATTCTCACTGGGAAGAGCCAGGGAGGATTGCTGAGGAAGATGATGATTGAGTTGGCCCTGGCTTGGCTGTGTTTGTGGGAATCAAGTTGGTTCTCCTTTGATGCTGTGACACAGTGGCTCTTCTCCACGTATTTGCAGAAGTGAAAGGTTTCAGCAAAGCACAGATATGTGGTCAGGAGAGACCTCAGAGGAGCCCAGGACAAGGTGTAGGGGCTTCCTCTGCAGGCCCAGACCCAAGTCCAGGCTGAACTCCTCCAGTGAGGGATGAGGAGGGGCTTGTAGGCTGACTCATTGTTGGTGGTGGGAAGAGGCAGTTTAGCCAGTGGCCTTCACAGTGGTCAGACGGTTGTTTAAAACGCAAACCTCAGATTGTTCTTACTGGGCAGGCGGGGGAGGGGAGCACAGTTTGTATTTTCTCAGTAGGTCTAAGGCGAACCATAGGTGGAAGGATGCAGGGGGCACAGGAGGTCTTCCCGGGGGGCGGGCATCTTTGTCTCTGTGATCATGGAGATTGTGGAAATGACACGTGGCCTGTGACATCCATCTCTCTAGAAGAGAAGGGTTTCTCGCATCTGTTGGTGGGACTCCACTGAACCAGCCAGGAGGCAGGCACCGCACTGGAGGGCTCAGGTGACCCCTGGGAATGGTTGTCAGGGCTTCCGGTCTGGGCCGGGCTCCTTCAGCAGGAAGAGAAAGGCCCCACAGGTTGGCCTATTATTGATACTGGGAGCAAGACTTCACCTGTTTTGGTGGCTGGGCCAGAGGAACTCTCTGGTCGTTGAGGGCATCTTCCAGGAAGTTTCTGGTGGACGGCTTACTTCTTGGAGCTGTTTCAAGAGACAGGGCTTGTTGAAGAGTCTCTCTGTTTCTTGGAGTGCTTGTCCTAAAACATGTCTCAAGTTGGCAATTCCCACCTTCTCTGTGGCAAGAGCTCTTTTAACATCCTGTTCCCAGAACACGAGTTTGTGGCTTTCCTGCTTAAGAAGGCAGATGTACATTTTAGAGGACCTTTTCTTGTTTTTCTCATTTTTTTCTCCAGGTCTTGGATTTTCTGCTTATTCCTTTTCACTTCCTCAAGCCGCTTCTGCTGTTTCTCCACTCTGATCGGCTGTCTGTGCACCAGCACAGACTCGTGGCTGACGGCCTTCATTAAGGCCTGCGTGGTTTTGCCTTCATTTTCCAGAGGAGCATTGGCCAGATGCAGGGAACACTTGCCCCCTTCACTGTTCCCCTTCCTCTTCCAACACTTGCCTGCTGGACACATATCTCATCTGGGATTGGAAGGCTGCATCTTTTTCAAACCATTCCCTTTCTTCCTGATTTGCTTGTGTTGTAGAGCCATGACTTGCTGCCGGTGGCCTTCTGAAGGCCCATGTGACTCTCCTCTTGCTTTTTCGGCAGAGCGTGGGCTGCGCACCTTCCTTGTCTCTCTGCTGTGGCGCAGCGATGCCTCCTCTCTCCATCTGGATGGGAAGGAGGCTGCCTCCTTCGAACCACTGTGGGCAGTATTTTGTCTTGGGATCGTATTCGTCACGATGGGACTCATCAGACTTCGGATTTTCTCATCCTGGGATTCAACTGCCTTCTGACTTGGGGTGCATTGGACGCTGGGGTGGGGGCACAGGGCAGGGGGTGGGGTGTGAGCCATGGGAAATGGCACCAGGAAGTTGGGGCTTTTACCCACCGACTGCAGTCTCTCAGTTGAGGGATGCTCTGCAGGTGGTAACTCTCCGGGTCTTGTGGCCTCCCTGCCTTTTTGGGTCCATTTCTTTTCCCCTTTATACTTTTGCCTGGGGCTCTTCAGCTCCTTGCCAGTTAATCCGGCTGTGGTTTCAGCTGCTTAGTCTTTGATGCGATAACCTACTTCAGAGGAGTGCCTCCTGACTTCAGTGATTTTCATGAAACCAGAGGCCAAGAAAGGGGAGTCCTGAGCAGCAGCCGTCTTCCTTCGGGACTTAGAAAGGCCACCTTTGGGGTGAGATGAGCCATCCTCCTCTAGGCTGCGGCTCTGGGGACAGCTGGAGCCCCTTCAGTGTCATCTCTCTGTTTGCTGACATGTCCCTGGGGGACGTGCTGCCCTGTCCATACCTGCCCCAAAGCCGGGGCCTGCTATGCAGGCTTTTGTGATTCAGAGCGTAGTTTTGTGGTCACAGAGGACTCTTCACAGCTTCACTTTGGTTTATTAAAATTAATATTCAGGATCCTTGCTTTTCGTTAACCATTGAGTTCCATTTGCAATTTCTGCTCTAACAAGTGTTAGCGATCCCTTTTACGGGGCGTTGATGAGATTCTGGGCCCCGTTGGGGGCCGTTAGCGATGAGAGCCCATCCCCTGCTCATGACAAGCTGATGGGTCACAGACTGGGCTGCGCAGGTGGGCGTCTGTCCTGTTCTGCCCCAGGCTGGTGGTCGATGAGCTCGTTTATGTCTCCGTGTCCCGGGGGCAGGGGCTGGCTTTTGGAGTGTGCAACCTGAGCAGCCACATGGGACCCCACGCTTGGTGTAATGCTCTGCTGTCATTGCCTTGAAATTCTTCATGCTTTTTTGAAGAACGAGGCCCCGCATTTTCTTTTTAGCACTGAGCCCTACAGATCATTTACCTGGTTGGTCCTGAAGAGGGGCAGTTACAGACCACAGCGTGTCCCTGGAATATTACTGAGGGCAGTGAGGGAAGAAGAGGGGACAGGTCACTGGAGAAAGAGTTGTGCAGAGAGCCTGGGACTGCGGAGAGAGAGTGGAGGGTGGGCACAGAGGGACAGGGAGAGGGGCCGCCTTAAAATCAACGGGATGAATAGGATGAGAGGTTAGGCATTTTGTATGGGACTCAAAAAGGCAAGAACACCCCTGTGATTATTTGTCTGCTGGAAGTGTTGGCCATCCCCTCGACCGGGAGCCTTATCCGGGCAGGTCTGTTGTGGTTCTTCATTATATAAACCCCAGCGTGCGTGTAGCTCATAGCCTGTGGTTAATGCTCCAAACAGTAGTCGTCAAACAATGACAAACTTCGTAACCAAGCTGAATGACAGTGAAATCTGTTTCTTTGACAAGCAGCCAGGTCCCCGTTGTCGGCCAGGGCACTGGTTAAGCGGAAACCAGCAGGTCCTCCGGCGTTGATCACTGCTATTTCCATGGTTGGTTTGATGTGATGGAGCACATGCCCTTTGGGACATATCCATGGGATGTGAGCTGGTGGCACTGACCCCATGGATCGCTCTGCACCTTTTGAAGAAGTTTCCTCTCTCAGCTTCTGGCCCTCCAGTCTGGATTCTGTGTGTCTCTCCTGGGTTCCTTTTTCCTCTGCCACCCCTCACCGCAGGCACTGTGGCGCTCCAACTCATGCACCTTTTAAAAACATCCACTTAACAGGATGACAGACAGCGTGGTTGGTCCCTCCAGCCACTTTTGTCACTTCCTGCCTATTTCCGTGTTAGGTACAGGCTTCCCACCCGGCCAGCACTCCCACCCTTATCCCTGCAACTGAACAACCCCTTTGGTCCATGTAGGTGGTCTGTACATGATAAATATGCTTGCATTGCCTCTCTGGTATCTACCCAGTCCTACCTGCCTTCCCTCCCCTGGGGGCTCCTCCCTCCAAGGCCAGCTCTCCCTTGCTCCTCTCCATGTGTGGATGTGCTGGAGAAAATCCTCCAGGATGAGGCCCCTCCGGGAAGATGACGATGCTAGGAGCCAGGACAGGGTCTCTGTGTGGTGTCAGCTGTGTCCTGGGCAGCTGCAGCTTCCTGTGGGAGGGGACATGGGAGCCTCTGGGGCCTAGGGTGAATTTCAGCGCCCTTCTCGGTTTGTGGCAGTTTATTGTCTGTGCAAGGCCCCTGCCTTGTTTCAGGCCCTCTGAATGAGGTTTCCCACTCCCATGCCTCCCTCTCCCACCGTAGGCCACCCTTCTGGAACACTCAGTGGATGTCTTTTGGTTGTCTTAGTGCTCTAACAGAGCATCGATGCTGTCTTGTAAGTACTTTTAATTCGCATAGGTGGTATTGTTACGCCATTTCTTAATCTGTTTCCTTTTGCACTCAACACTGTTTTTGGATGTGGTTTTCCCCTCTACATTCTTAAAACTCATTTGAGATTACCCAGAGAGCTTTTGTTTATGTGGGTTAAAACTCTCGATACTACTTACCGCATTTGAAATCAGAATGGAGACATTAAAAAAATTACTTATTTATTGAGTCATTTGAAAATAGCAATGATGAACACATTGTATGTTAACATAAATAACATTTTATCATTATTATGAAAATAATTTTGACCCCGCAAACTCTCTGTCCTACAGTAAAGTATCAGTCTGTTCCAGAAAGTGAAAGGGCACCGTGAAGGACAAGGTCTGGAAAGTGAAAGTGAATTTCATTTGTATTACTTTATAATACCTTTGTCTGAAAAGAAAGGATGAAATATATTCTGTTTTAGCAAAGTTCGCTCAGGTTGGGTGGGCTTGCCTCCTTGGTTCACTGATTAATACCATTGCCTACAATACAGAAGGTTGTTCTCGATAGCAGAGATTCTGTATCCCACCAGAAAACTTTCTGGTGCTTTACGTTGAATTCGCTGTGTCCTAGAATAGACCATTTTACACCACAAGAAATAGAAACTCCTCACTTACGAACAAGCTATGTGTATAATTCTGTTTTTTCTGCTTAATTTTTTCACAATCAATGCCTGCATAGGCATTTTAAAAGAAAGTTAAGATATTATTCACCTTTGTATAGAGTGTAGGTCAGTGGGTTTTAGTATGTTATTAGGTTGTGCGACCGTCACCACTATCACCACTATCTAATTCTGCCTAATTCCAGAACATTTTCTTTTTTTTTTTTTAAAGACTTTTTTCGATGTGGACCATTTTTTAAAAAGTCTTTATAGGGCTTTCCTGGTGGCGCAGTGGTTGAGAGTCCGCCTGTCGATTCAGGGGACAAGGGTTCATGCCCCGGTCCGGGAAGATCCCACATGCTGTGGAGCGGCTGGGCCCGTGACCCATGGCTGCTGAGCCTGCACGTCCGGAGCCTGTGCTCCGCAATGGGAGAGGCCACAACAGTGAGAGGCCGGCGTACCGCAAAAAAAAAAAAAAAGGTCTTTATAGAATTTGTTACAATATTGCTCCTGTTTTGTTTTGGTTTTTTGGTCACGAGGCATGTGCGATCTTAGCTCCCTGACCAGGAATCCAACCTGCACCCCCTGCACTGGAAGGCGAAGTCTTAACCACTGGACCTCCAGGGAAGTCCCTCCAGAACATTTTCAGAATGAAACCTCGTTTGCATTAGCAGTCACTCCTCAATACCACCCCCCGCCACCCCGGCCCCCGAACCACTGCCCCAGCCCCTGACAACCATTAGTCTACTTTTGGTCTCAATGGATTTGTCTGTTCTGGACGTTTCATGTGAGTAGAATTACACGGTATGGGGCCTTTTTTGTGTAACTTCTTAGTATGATGTTTTTGAGGTTCATGCGTGTTGTAGCATGTATCAGTACTTCGTTCCGTTTTATGAGTGATTAATATTCCAGTGTATGGATACACCACATTTTATTTATCCATTCATCAGTTGATGGGCATTTGGTTTGTTTCCACTTTTTGGCTATTATGAACAATGCTGCTGTGAACATTTGTGTGCAAATTTTTATGTGGATGTATGCCTTCAGTACTCTTGGGTCCGTTTACTTTTATTTTATTTATTTTTTAATTTATTTTTGCGGTACGCAGGCCTCTCACTGCTGTGGCCTCTCCCGCTGTGGAGCACAGGCTCTGGACGCGCAGGCTCAGCGGCCATGGCTCACGGGCCCAGCCGCTCCGCGGCATGTGGGATCCTCCCGGACCGGGGCACGAACCCGTGTCCCCTGCATCGGCAGGCGGACTCTCAACCACTGCGCCACCAGGGAAGCCCGCATCTGTTTACTTTTAAATGTTGTTAATTAAGTGGGTAACCAAGGATTAAATTCTCAGGCACCCATGATCATATATTAATCAAGTGTCTATATCCCTTCTGGTAACTCTTTAGATTCTCCCTTTTCAAATAATTTAATAAATATAGAAAAAAAGAGAACACTTTCAAGGTATCTTTTACACCTACTATGTTCTTTGAGATTTCTCAGAGGAGCCCTGGGAAATCACAAAGATTTGTTTTTGCATCTTATCAAAAGAGAGTGCCAGAAAGAATTAGGTTTGTTTGATGTGTTACTCTTATAAGATTTGCACAAGAAGACTTGTCAGATCAGAGAACGTTTTTGGCCTTCCTGAGGTTATGCTTATACAGATGAAATGTTAATGTAAGTAGTTTAGAAATCGTGTGGTTTATGGAAGCTCCTCGTGATTTGTCAGGGCCTCACTGCCCATATATTTTTACCCTCAGGGGAAAGCCTCACCTAAAGTCTCATGAAATCATTCCGTACGATAGCCTGAGAGAGAAGTTTACTCTCCTCCATTTTGATCTTATTGGTTAGAGTAATCCATTAACCACAGCCATGAAGTCTGTGTCATCGTAGAGATGTTTTCGTTTAGTCTGGTGTGTGCCTGAAGGCTCTGCTTTAAGCTGCAGGGTGCGGCGTGTGTCATCAATTTAAAAGGACAGTCTTAGAGCCTTGTGATAAAAGACTGTACCAGGTGCTTCAAACCATTCATACTTTATATAAAGAAAAGACTCTTGGGTGCAGGCTTCTGAGCTGACGTCAGTTAAGCAGCTCTCAGACTATAAACGTGGATCGAGTCAGGATTTCCAGGACTCTTTTTGGTCCAGAAGCAGATGGCTTCATGAAAGCAGACTGCTAATCCAAGATCCAGTGGAACAAGAATGAATTACAGAGCACTGCATGGAGGGATGTGGGAATTTCATTGTGGTTATTTTTTAAAACTGTCGGTAATGTTGTTTTAACACTCAGCTTACTGGCTCTATGAGGAAGCCTTTTTTCTTCTTCCGCTCCCTGTCATCCGCAACAATTTAGTAGATTCTGCTTTTGTAAGCGGGGGTAAGACATGTAAAAATGATACTCAGTCTACACTGGTGTGCAGTGGGATCTCACAGTGGCATTTCCCTAATGGCTGATGATGTCAGTCGTCTTCGATGTGTTTGTTTGCCATTTATAAACGCTATTCAGTGAGATGTCAGGGGGTAAGATTTTGAAGGAGGCTTGCACACCGTTCGCTCCAAGCTTCCCATTCTACAGATGGGGAACTTGAGACCAACAAAGGGGCTGTCTGGCCAAGTTCTCCCGGTTGACTGTGATCTCTGAGTGGAAACAAAGGACAGGCGTAAGGAGGACGGAGCACCCTGATCCAGGCTTCTGGGTGGTTTCTAGGACCCCCCTCGTGGGCCTGGTGTGTGAGGTCAGCTCCTGGGCCCTGGCAGACAGAACTGTCCCTTGGGGTGTCTGCCAGGTTTGGAGGACTCCCATCCCCGAAGGAGGATGCGGTGCACCAGGTGGGCGCCTGGTGGGCGACTTCCCAAATTTGGAACCAGCTGGGTCCCCGTGAGTCCTGGGGCAGCCACAGAACACACAGCAGAAAGCGGAGGAAGCCTCCTGCGCTACGGCCACAACAAACATCATCCTCACGGCTGCCAGTTAGTGAGACCCCGTGCCGGGCACCGTGCGAAGCGTGTGTGTGACTAGCATCCGCTGGCTCCTCACAGAAACACTCGCAGGAAGATATATTCTTACCCATATTTCATAATGTGACAGGAGCACAAATACCGAGTAGGTGGGCCTCTGTTTTATGTTTTGTTTTGTATTCACTTCCTGTTGGCTGCTGTAGCCACTTACCACAAACTTGGTGGCTTAAAACGACACAAATTTATTACCTTACAGCTCTGGAGGTCAGAAGTCCAAAATGGGTTAAAATTGAGGTGTCGGCAGGCCTGCGGGGCTTCTGCAGGCTCTAAGGGAGAATGTTTTCCCGCCTTTCCTAGTTTCTAAACGCTTCCCGCTTACTGCATCCTTCTGACTCTGGGTTCTGCCTGCCTCTTTCACATCCAAGGACCTTTGTGATTACTCTGGGCCCACCTGGATAATCTGAGATAGTCTCCCTGAAGTCAGCTGACTAGCAACCTTAATTCCTTCTACAGTCCCAATTCCCCTTTGCCATGGAAAATAACGTATTCGCTACATCCGAGGATTTAGGGCTCAGACATCTTTGGGGCCACTATTCTGGGGAGCTGAGGGGTGCCAGGTGAGGAGGAGGCTGGAAGGAATGGTGCCCCCAGGTGTGTGGGTTGGGCAGGTGTGGGCAGGACAGTAGAGTGTGAGCACCGCCCTGGAGGACCTACCTTCTAGCTGGGGGAGCATCTGAACGCACGTCAGGGCATGTCGTCATGTGCTATGGGGAAAAACATTCCTAGTGGGGAGGGGTTATGGGGCATCGGGTGGGGGGTGAGTGGGTTGCAGTTTAATCAGGGTGGGCCTCACTGAGGAGGTGACGGTTGAGCCAGGACCAGAAGGAGAAGAAAGGAGTTGCAAAGCAGCCTGGGAAAAGAGAGTGATGTCCAGCCTTGCACAAGCTGGTCCTGTCTGGTCCTTGAGCTTTACCCTCTGAGCTTCTCCCCTCTGAGCTTCAGCTCTCAAGAGACTTGCAGTCCCCCCAGTTGAGCATGGCTTCCTCTGGCTCTGGTGCCACTGTGGACGCTGACGTTTTAACTGCCAGGCATTCTCACCAAGGAATTCACCCCCACCCCCAATCTAGGGACCTCTTCCTGTGCTTTCTTCTGACCTACCACTTACCGTGCGGACTTGCTAGTTTCCTCATCTCTCAGGCCCAGGAGCCTTTAAGTTCTCGGCAGCCAGGGACTCTCCTCTTCACTGCTGTGTCCCCAGCACCTAGCGTCTGTCTGTCTCATGGATGTTTGTTGAAGGTCCACAATGTGAATGTGCAGTCTGGTTTCCGTTGGTGTCCTGACAGACACCAAATGCCAGGCAGCGTGTCCCAAATCCCAGTTACCCCCCCGACCCATCCCCAAACCTGCTCCTCTCCTGTCTCGGTTAATGGCACCTACCACGCACCCAGTCGCTCCAGCTAGCAGCCTCGGAGTCATTTCTTGACTCCTGTTTTTCTCGCGTGTCACATATCTAGTCCTTAGCAAGCCCTTTTGATTCAATCCTAGAAACAGGTCCAGAATCTGCTATTGCTGTCACCTCCCCCAATTCCTTGGTCCAAGTCATCAGCGTTTCTCAGTGGCCCTGGTGCGTCAGCCTCCTAACTGGCGCCTCTGCTTTCTCCCTTGCCTCCTATAGTTTAGTGTTGACACAGGAGCCAGAGTGACCTTGAAAATAAATCATGTCACTTCTCTGATGATCTCCCCCCTCAGTGGCTTCCTTTGACACAGTAAGATCCGAAGTCCTTTTTGTTGTGGCCTCCACCTGGCCTCACCTGTTTCCCCAGCCCCATCAACTGTTCACCCCCTTCCCTCATTCTGCCCAGCCCCAGTGACCACATTTCTGAGCATGCCAGGAACTCTCCCACCTCAGGGCCTTTGCACTGGCTGTTTCCTCCATCTGGACTCCCTTCCCCAAGATGGCAGCAAGGTCCACTCCCTCACCTCATTCACATCTCTTCTTGAATTTCACCTATTCAGAGAACCTAAAATAGTGCCTCCCTCCCCTCTTCCTACCTCTTTCCCTTGTTGAACTTTAGAGCACGTATCACAACTTTATGAACATTTTAATCTATGTATTGTCTTTTTCACCTTAGAGTATAAGCTCCATGAAGGTACTCAACAAATACTTATTATTGAACGAAGGTGCCCATGGGAGTGGCACCCAAACTGGGAAGCCAGGGAGGGATTCCCAGAGGAAGGGGCAGTCCCTTTGTTGCTGCTGCCAAAGGGGGCGTGTGGGCCACACGTTCAAGGGTGCACCAGATACACAAAAGGGAGGCTCCTTGTGGGATCATGTGTTCCCCGAGGGTCAGGGCCATGCCCTCTCAGTGCCACCGAGCCTATCCGCTATGTCTTTGTCTTCCTTCTGTCTCCCCATGCAACCTGTGGTAGAAAGTAGTTGTCAGGAAAATTACATTATTGACAGTTTGCTTGGGGAAAGAACTGCAGTGGTCCAAACCATTTTGGGTTCTTCCCAGTGACCTGGCACCTTGTGGATTTGACCAGCCTGCTCTCTCGGCCCTGAGATGCAACTAATTCCAGCTAATCGAGTTAGCTGTGTGACACTGCTCTCTTCCTCGGGACTTACTAACTGGACTTGGTGTTCCTGGGCATTTTCCTTTTTCTTCATAGCCTGTTTCTGCTGGCCTTTGTGTTAGAAGGTGAGGCTGTTGATAGAGTTGCCTGGAGAAACTCAAGACAAGAGAAAGGTGCTGGACCTCACAGGGGTGGGGCCGTTCCTGGGGTGGTCCTGGGAGGCTAGGGTAGAAGACAGGTGTCCCCCTCCAAAATACAGAGTTAGATGGGTTTGTGCCTGGCTTTCGGTAATCTTTCCAAAGGGAATTTTGTGAATGGAGAATGTACCCGGGAGACAGTTGCCTTTAAGTTTGAAATCTCTGCGTCTGCCTGGGACTGCTCTATTTTGGACTTTGGTCTCAGGTCCCAAGGCTCTATGTGGAATGGGAAATTCCACTCAAGGGCATGGAGCTGGGCTAGGATCTTCCGCTGAAGGGTTGTGTTTAGAGCTCACCAGCTCCTAACGCACCTGTGAGTCAGGCAGCAACAAAGTCTGGTGTCCACAAGAGAGAAAGAAGAGGGTGAAATGAATCCCAGATGCCACCCCACGCTCCCTGTCACCCCAGCCCCTGTTCCCCTGGCGTGGGCTCCTAACACAGGAGAGAGTCAGCACAGCCCTGAGGACAGCACGGCACTGTGATGGCCTTAGCATCACCCTCCCCTCTCCCTTTGTCTCAATAGACAGATACCTGCATTCACAATGAACTAAACGGGCTTCTGAAAGACCAGGTGTCCCTGACGGCATGAGTTTCCCCTTCTGCTGAATAGAGATCGTGCCTGGGAGAAAGGGCTCCCAGGCCCTTTCCCTTTCCAGCAAATCTGGGTCCCGGAGTTGCAACCAGGTAGAAAAGGACCCACCTCTGCCCCTGCATGGATCCCAGGCTGTGGCAACCGCTCCACCCCATCTTGCCTCGGGGGCTTTGAGGGGAAGCCCAGGCAGAGCAGTGTGTGTCGGGAGGGCAAGTGTGAAGCTATAGACTGGGCTACAGCGCCTCATCCTGGGGGATGCTGGCCGAGGACACCTAGGGATGATAGGGTGGGGGGCTGCGCTTAGTGGACAGGAGATCCCCTGGTAGGATACATAGGGGTGGCAGGGAAGTCGGTATTAGGCAGTGCAACAGGGCCTCGTGGGAGCTGGTGGCTGGTTCCCCTTCCCCTCACTCCGTTTCTGTCTCTTTCTCTCTCTCTCAGTCTCTGTCCTTCCTCCCTTCCTTCTTTCCTGTGTTTTTCTCTGCATCTTCTCTCCACTACTCTCTGACTCTCCCGGGCTCTTGGTTCCTACTCTTCTCAGTATCACTTCGGGCTTGGTTTTGGATTGCTGCCGTGCCACCTCTCGCCCCCAAAGCTGTATCACCACCCAGCTTCAATGCCACACATACTGCCTGACAGCCCTGGCTCTCAACCTCAGATTCCAGGAGACTCTTAGGGGCCCCGCCTGGACCAGATGTCCACTCTCGGCCCCGTCAGCTGTGGGCAGGCAGACAGAGGTCAGGTGGCTCTCCGGCTGCAGCATCCAGGGGGTGAACAGGACAGGCTCTCTCAGAAAGGGGCGTGGCTGGGAAAGAAAGGAGGCGTAGAGTCGACCCACAGGGCTCTATTGCTCCAGGTGAGTTCCTGGTTATTGAATGGACACTTCCAAAGTGACTTAACGTCTTTGAGCTTTAGTTTCTTCATCTGAAAATCGTATCCATCGCAAGGATTGTTGCGACGTTAAATGAGGTAATGTCAAAACAGTCAGTATCTGATAGCATTAAAAAAAAAATCAGGTATCTCTCTGTTCTAGGATCCCAAAGAGTTCTGTGCACCCAAAGGCCATGCTGGCCCTATACCAAGGGGCATCTGATATGTGGCTGTGGGGCAAATTGCATTTCGAGGGGGAGAAGTTAAGTTCGTGGTGCCTGGAACTCCTGGGTGGAGGTCCCCCCTGCTGGGTGGAGATCACCTCGTCCCACTGTTGCCACAGGCCATTGGTAGCCCTACTGTAAAGAATGTGGATCCAGGGAATTCCCTGGCGGTCCAGTGGTTAGAACTCCGAGCTTCCACTGCAGGGGGCTCGGGTTCAATCCCCAGTCAAGGAACTAAGGTCCTGCGAGCCATGCGGTGCAGCCAATTAAAAAAAAAAATGTGGATCCAATCCTCGGGATTCATACCCTGGCTTTGCGCCGCCAACTGGCCCTAAGACATGGGGCTCGTTACTTGACCTCTTTAATCTTGAGTTTCCTCATCTGTACGCTGGAGACAATCACAGCACCCCTCTCAAGGGACTAAGAGAGATACGGCAGGCAAACTGTTTTGCATAATACCTGGCATTTAGTAAACTTTCAATGAACTGATAACTGCTGTTATGATTTCAGAAACGTGGAAACAAACATGGAGCAGAGAAGTGACAGGCTGATGGAGAGAAGGCAGTGAGTGGCAAGGGAAAGTACAGCGTCCCGGGGTCCCACACCCTTGCTTCTAGCGGTTATGCCCCAGTTGGGTGGTCCCCTCACTCTCCCCACTCACTCGAGAACAGGCTCTCTCTTTGTCAGGGACTAGCGGCAGAGAGAAAGTTGACCACTCAGCCAGAACTGGGAGAGCTTCCACAGGAGAACATTTCCTTTTTATTGTCTGTAAACTCTTCTTTGGTAAACAAGAAACCCAAAGGGAAAGGGAGCACGCTGAGTCAAGGACAGGGCCGGTGCCCGCCACGAACAAGGAGCTCTGAGAAGACAGCTACACCACTAGCGAGGTGGGGCATGGAACCCGGGGGTTCGGGGTGGCTGGTGGCATGGGGGAGAGGCAGAGGGGAGGGTGCACTCTGTTGGACATAGAAGCCTAAATCATACAGCGAATGAGCTCATGCATCACAGCGAAGAGAAGGAGGGACTCCCCACCTGTGCCCCCGCCCACCTTCTGTGCGGTTGGTGCCCCTCTGCATGCAGAGCGCTGTGACTGGTCATCCAGGGTTGGGTTGGAGGGGGCCCCAGGGGGCCCGTCAGCAGCCCCTTCTCCGTCTCTTCTTTCCTGCTCTGCAGGCTGGGGTGTGTGCAGATGGCAGGGGCAGTGGGAGGGATGCTCAGGATCTCCGGGTCTGGGTGGAAGTGGCAGGGCAGCAGGGGCAGGTTTGAGGGGAGGTGGAGAAGCAGCCCCCATCCCCCCTTTTACATGGGTGGCTCACTGCAGAGGACAATCTCCAGGTCCTTGCGGTAGAGCCTCCCCGCCTCGGCCAAGGACATGACGCTCTTTTTGTAGCTGGTGAGCTGTTGGATGTTCATTTCCTAGGAGACAGAGAGGGAGAGGGTAAGAGGCTCAGAGGACGGCCCCACCTACACGGCCCAGCTGTTCATTCAGCCAGAACCTTTCCCTTATCCCATCTCGGTGCAAGTAGCTTAGAGGCACACAAAGCATGGGCCTTGGGAGTCAGAAAGCCCTGGATGAAAAACACTCTCCCTTTCACTTAGTGGCTGCATTGCTTTGGGGAAAGTATTCAACCTTTGCTGAGTCTCAGCTGCCTCATCTGTAAAATGGGTACGGTAACGAGCCTGCCTCATTGAGGTGTTATGATGATTCCGTGAGGAAATGAATGTAAACAATACTTAGCACAGTACCTGACACACAGCACGCACTCCAAACAGTAGCTGTTGATGACAGTCATTACCTATGCACAGCTTCTCTAAATTCCTCTACCTCAGTGAGCCTCCCTTTACTCGAGCTGCTGGGTCCCTGCAGGTGAGGAGGAGAATGCCAGGGGAGCTCCCTGGTTTCGTCTTCAGGCCCCTTGGATCATGCTTCCCTAAAAGCCTCACCCAGCGAAACAAGGGATTCTAACTCCTTTCTCCTCCAGCGGCAAGCCTACCAGCCTACTGCTTGTTCACTGGCTCCTTGTGGCCTTGAGGGGCACTAAGACAGGTGACCCACAGACATATGCCCAGAGGCTCATACAAAATGGAGACCAACATGTGCAGAACACCAACAGCCCACATGCCTTGTGTTGCCTTGGATGGAAATAGCCGAAAGTTCTGAAATAGAGCAAAGTCATCATCAACGTTGGAAACTCACTAAACAAGTGTCTTTTTCTTTCCCTCCTCCTGCCTCTTCCTCCTCCTTTTGTATGGAACATGTCGGCAGATCTTTTCTTTTTTTTTTAAATAGTTCCCCTTCCAGGCTGATGGGTCATTATCTCCATTCAGCTAATGAGAAAAGTGAGGTGTAGAGACTAAGGTATTGGCTAAAGGATGGGACCAGCTCTACAGCCATAAGGAGTCTTGGTCCCCTGAGTAATTCTTCACGTGGCTCACCTGCCCTCGGTGCTCCAAGGTCAGTCTTTTATTGCATCGTTTGGTGACATCCCCTCACGTTACTGATTCCTGGGTTTGTGCCACCACCCAGCCCCAAGGCACTTTGCAGGCATCTCTAGCTTTGAGGGGCATCTTCACTAAAGTTGTGAAGTTCCTGGAAAAAATGTCACCTAGTCCATAACACCAGGGTGTGCCTGAGCGACCTACCACTCAATTAGGAGCTAAGGAAGTGACCCCATATATCAAGCCTGAGCTTGACAAAACCCTCCAGTTCAGTGTGGCATCAAGAGTTTTAGCAGAATGGACAGACGGGGCTGCTTACTTTCTGTGTCTAGAAGTATTGCTTGAAGCTGAGGATGGCTTTAGCAAGTTGCAACTGTCTTAGGACTGCTAGGAAATGTCGAAGTTTGAGCCCATCAGCCTGTCCCTCAGGAGCCTCAAACATAAATCTGCTCAGAAACCGAATCACCGTCCGTGAAGGCACCATCAAAATGGCATACGCGGACTTCCCTGGTGGCGCAGTGGTAAAGAATCCGCCTGCCAATGCAGGGGACACGGGTTTGAGCCCTGGTCTGGGAAGATCCCACATGCCACGGAGCAACGAAGCCCATGCGCCACAACTACTGAGCCTGCGCTCTAGAGCCTGCGAGCCACAACTACTGAGCCCGCGTGCCACAACTACTGAAGCCTGCGTGCCTAGATCCTGTGCTCTGCAACAAGAGAAGCCATCGAAATGAGAAGCCTGCACGCGGCAATGAAGAGTAGCCCCCGCTCGCCGCAACTAGAGAAAGCCTGCATGCAGCAACGAAGACCCAACACAGCCAAAAATAAATAAATAAAAAATAAATTTATTAAAAAAAAAGGCATATGCATCTGCCATGTGGGCTCACCTAAAAATGGCCATTCCCCTCCCAACTCAGGGGCTGTTATTTACAAGCATGCAGCTCTCTCTACTGATTCATTCACTCAATCCCCATGTGCTAAATCTGGAGCTTAGTACAGGTGGAAGGCTCCCAGGTAAACAATTTTATTAATATCCTTGTTCTCTAATCTTCAGAGTTGTTTCCTAGCCCCAACACCTGACTCTTTTTTGTTTCCACATCTCGAGTCAAGCTGTGTAGCCATATGAGTTGTCTTTTGTGGTAATCAAGAAAGAGCCTAGTTAGGTGATGACCAGGAAATTCGGGTCTCTCCCAAGATTTAATGCCTGCCTTCAAGGCCCATCAGCCTCAGGCATAAAGCAGGGTGATGTGGAGAATAATCATGCCTCATTAATACAATTACAGTTAAAGATATTTTCCATTACGATGCGCAACATTCCTTGGACACATAAGGATGCACAAATAATTTTCTCCTAGAGTTTGGTGCCAGGAAAACGTCTGCTGAGTTCAAACACTTGGTGAGTACTTCCTTTCTTCCTAGGAAGTATTCGCTTATAATTTGTTTTCTGCCTCTTTCAAAAAGCAACTGTAGGTAGTGTAAAGCAAAAAAATAAATTTAGGGTGAAAGAAATGAAGGATGATATTCAGGATAAAGAAGTCGGAAGGCAGTTGGAAAGGGAGACAGATAGACTCAGAGGCTGTGATGAATTTTTTGCCCTGAAATTGAGCATTATATTTAGCTCTAGCCCGATCGCCCAGGCAGTTAGACGACGCAAGGAATTATAGAGCGTTCCTCATCTAATTAAAGAAAGCAGCAAAACCATTTTCTCAGAGAAAGACATTTTGCAGGAGGTGGAGGAAAATGCCGCCAAGACTCATCTCCCGGTTCCTGTAAAAAAGTCTTTTGTTGGCCATGTGGCTGACACTTCCAAGAACTGGGCCACATCAAAACTGCCATGGCCTCATAGCTGCGTTATTTCCATCAGCCAGCAGGCAGAAGAAACCCAAGTGTCTGCCTGTGAATGGACAGATAAAATGTGGGATAGACACACCACGGAATGTTACTGAGCCTTAAAAAGGAAGGAATTTCTGACATGTGCTACAACATGGATGAACCTTGAAGACGGTTACGCTGAGTGAAATGAGCCAGACACAGAAAGATAAATACTGTATGATCTCACTTATATGAAGTATCTAGAGCAGTGAGATGCACAGAGAAAGTAGAATGATGAGTGCCAGTGGCCGGGGGCAGGCAGCAAGGGGGAGTTATTGTTTAATGGCTACAGAGTTTCAGTCTGGAAAGATGAAAAAGAGTGCTGGATGGTGGTGACAGTTGCACAACATCGTGAATGTAGTTAATGCCACTGAACTGTACTTAAAAATGGTTAAGATGGCAAACTTTTTTATGTGTATTAAAAAAAAAAAATCAGTCAATTCAACCAGAAGAAAACCAAACCAAAAAACTGCCGTTGCCTTGTTAGGGGGTGATCAGAGAGGAGCAAAACGCACTCCTCGGCCTTCCTTCCCACCCCCATCCCGCCTCCAGGACAGCACCCCACCTCCGGGCTCAGCCACTCACCTTCTTGTTTTTCTCATACAAATCCTTCAGGAGGGCGTCCAGCTCATTCTCATCAATGTAGCCACTTCCATCCTGGCGGGGAGCAGAGGGTCAGCACAGAGCCTCAGAACTCAGGCCCCATGACCCCCGACCACAGTCTAGCTTTGCTAACGGTCTTTACTCTGAGCAAAAGAGGTGCCCAAATAACGTGTCACTTCTGACTTTACCAGTCACTGCAGGAATGGGAGGGTCCAGGGAAAACTGTTGGTAACCTTCCCTTCTGGTGTTTTTCATTCGCACTGAAATTGTAAGTGAGGTTCAAGAAGCATTTTGCTAACTCCCTGGGTGTCGAATCCCACAACAAGATGTCAGGATGAACACAGGCTATTTAAAGTTTACCCCCACGCCTACAGTTCTAAGGAAAACCATTGGAGTCACCTACACAGGGGCAGCTAAGGGAGGGGCGACATTGGTACGGAGGGCCTCTCACTCCCCACTTCCTAGGAAGACAGCAAGATTATGACCTGGCACCAGGGGAGCAGTACTGAGCACCTCCTCTCTTTGGGTACCAACAATGTAATCACACCCTAGTTCCAGGCATAACCCTCTTCCATGAGCTGTTCTCTCCTATACTTTTAAGGAACCAAAACCTTGGGTCCCACAGGCCACACACTGAAGGACATTTATCTTCTCACAGCAGAAGATGCTGCAGGGAATCCAAAGGGACAGGAAGAAAGTGCATGGCTCAGATTGCTGCTCCGACAGCTCCTTTACGCCTAAGGACCAAGGCGAGCCATTCTGGTGGGGTGGGGGGGAGGGGGGGCTGGAACGGGCCTCCTGCTTTTCCATCCACACCGTCCTCTGTCTTACCTTGTCGTAAAATGTGAAGATTGCGTTGAACTCCTCCGAGGTCAGCTTCATGCCCTGGAAGGCCCAAGGTATTAAAGACAGAAGCCAAAGCCCTGCAGAGAGTGAGTGTGTGTGGGGGGTGTGTGTGTGTGTGTGCGCGCGTGCGTGCGCTGAGGAGGGGTGAGCTCAGAGGGGGGAGGGGAAGGGGGGAGGAATTGAAGAAAAGCGTGTGTGTGTGAGGAAGGGTGAGCTCAGGGGTGAGGGGAAGGGAGGAGGAATTGAAGAAAAGCGAAGAGGCTATTTTACCTGAAATTTAAGCAGGAAGTTTTCCTGTACAGGCAAGAGTCTGGAAAGAGAATGTTAGAGCAGCGATTAGGAGACAGAGCAGAAGCAAGAACAACTCGGACCGGGGGGAGGGGATGCAGAAGGAGCATCTGTAGTTATGGAAACGATCTCTGAGCACTTAATAATCAGGTGTCAGTGGAAAGTTCTAAAAAGAGGGAGACGGAACGTTGAGGTGATGATGATCATGATTTGACCTAACTTTGATTTGTGCTTCAGGACACCTGACCTGTCGCCTTCCCCACTGATTGATCTTGGCGATAGGGACGGTAGCACAGGGATGATCTGCAGGGATCTTGTGAAAAGTGATGCTGGGGTGAGTGAGGGCAGGCACTTACCGGGACATCTCCGAGAGGCCCAGTTTGCCGTCCCCGTTCAAGTCAAACATCCGTAGCTGTTGGGGACAGAAAGCGGTGCCTGGGTTATTTGCTTTGACTTTCTCTCATGTCGGACCTTGGCCCGCCATCCCCTGTACTGGAGAGGAAGGAGGATGGGGGAGTATGCGCATGCGTCCTCTGAGGTCACCTGGTGGCAGGGACCAGCATGGACTGAATCGGTCACTGGGGAGACAGCAGGGACTTGGTCATGGCTCCCCTCCCCCTTTCTCAGGGACAGGGCCGCAGAAGACAGCAGACCAGCACCGAAGGCCCACCCTCTCCAAGTTTATCTTCTCCTGGAGCTGTGGAGGCTGTCATGGAAACAGATGCTCCCGTCTTACGCTGTCCCAGGAGCATCTGGCTGAGTGGGGACCTCAAGAGAGAGGGTGCAGGGCCCGTGAACTAGCATCCCTCTTGCTGGCTGCCACTGGGAGTCACCTCTCCTGGACCTGAAGAATCAGCCAACTAGCAACCCCCCAAACCCCGAATCCCACCGATTTGGGGCCCGTGTCCTGCACCCCTGGGGAGGAGGGATACTTCCAGCCACTCACTATGGTTTGGGTGTACTCTTGGAGCTTAGGTTCATCATATGGTCGGTTCGCCTTTTTCAGCAGGTCAGACAGGAATCCCTGGAATACCAAAGTCCTCTTCAGAGCTCCCAGTTCAGGCTGTCTGTCCCTGACTCACCTGCTCCTTCAGACGGTCACTCAGCACTGTTTTCCGGGGCACATCATTTGCGTAGCTTGCAGCCCTCACAATTCCCTCACCCCTTAATGCTTGTGGAGTAACCCTGAAGGGGGAGGGAGCTGCTGGATGCAACCTCACCCCATAGGCCAGGCAGTAGAAACTGGCTCTGGCTCCTCAGAGAGCCCAGGACACATGCTAAGCAGTGCCTGGGACTCCTTGGGTCCAGAGGAGTTTAGGGGTAGACGTGCAAGTAAGGAGGCCAGACTGCTGGAATGCCTGTCCTGGGCACTGACGTGCAGAGGAATGTGGACTGGTTGAACTCCTGCAGCTCTGTGTTGCTGATTTCACATGGCTGAACATGTCTAACCATTCAGAGCCGGGCCTGAGTATCCCAAAGCAGACCACACACCTACTTTCCTCACCCACCCTCTCCTCCCTCCCCAGGTTCCTTGAACCCACCACCACTTTGGTCTCAGGCCCATTCTCTGCGCCCTCCATGCCCTCTCCAAGGCTCATCTTACCTTGAGTTCGTTGGCTTCGATGTAGCCGCTTCTGTCTGTGTCATACTTCCGCCAAGTCTGCAATGGGAATGTCAACCTAGTCACAAAGATTTATCCACACCTATAAGCTTCCCTCCATCTTCCTTTAACGGGCCAGGCTGGGTCTTGATATTCAAGAATATTACAATGAGATGGGGACACGGAGATGGTCGCAGTTGAAGAGATAAGGGAAGGTGTCTTGGCCAAGGTCACAGAGAAGAAAACAACCCTGCTGGGACAAGGTCTCCTTACTGTAACCGGCTTCAGGATCATCTTGTAACCAGGGTTATGGTTTTCTAAGGTGTTAACCAGGCAGATTTTTACCAGGGCCAGCACTATGATCTGTTGGATCCCATTTTTGCTGTGGGTATATTGGGTGTCCTTTTACTGTTCTGGAAGCTTCTCATTCTCCACGTGGGAGTTGGGAGCAAGGGTAGGAACCCTCTGGAAGGGGCAGAAGCAGGCTTTGGTTACTCCTCATTGTACTGCGTCCTCAACCCCTCCACCACGACGCATATGGCAGCCACGTCTGAAGGTGGAACAGAATTGGTAGTGGAATCAGTTTGTTTAGACTATCCCAAGGCCACTCCCCCACCTTTCTGATAAAAAACATCGCCCCATTTATTTTTAGGAAACCACCCCTCTCTCATGCTCAGTCCACATGGTTCCGGAGGGGCTGATCCATCTCCAGAGGGAGGCATGTGATCTAGGCCTAGACAATCGGTCCATCACTGGATCTTGCTCCATACTGGTTCTGGGCTCTGATCTGAGTCCCAGTTATTCAGTACATGCATTGGGTCCCTGTGAGGGACCAGGGAACTGCCTGCTGACCACAGCATCTGGGGGATCAAAGAGAAGCAGAGCTTCAGCAGGTGATATGGGTCTGACCACCTCCTTCCTCTCTGTTCTGGCCATCTGAGCAGGAGCAGACATCACACAGGAGAAACAAGGAAAAACAGTTGGAATGGTTTAAAAATGTCCACCAATTCTTCACCTCCCTAGTTTCCCTCTCCTTGAATGTGGACTGAACTTAGTGACTCACTTCTAATGAATAGAACACGGCAGATATGGCAGTGTGTGGCTTCCAAGCCTAGGTCATAAAGACATTGAGGCTTCCTTCTTGTTCTGCCTCTTTGATCACTCACTCTGGAGGAAGCCAGGTGCCACGTCGTAAGGACACTCAAGCAGCCCTATAGAACGGCTCATGTAGTGAGAAACTGAGGCCCCTTGCCAACAGCCACGTGAGTGCACCACCTTGGAAGTGCATCTTCCAGCTCCAGTCAAGCCTTCAGATGACTGCAGCCCAGCTGACATCTTGACTCTGAACCAGAGCCACTTGGCTGAGCTGTTACCAAATTTCCAACCACAGAAACTGAGAGATAATAAATGTTCGTTGCCTTAGGCTGGTAAATTTTGGGGGGTAATTTGTCACACAGCGATAGTTAACTAATAACAATGGTCCTGAAAAAATCTGGTCCTGAATGCAGCTGTCCTGAAACCCCAGTGTTTAACCCAGTCTATCTTGTGGGGAGGCGGGAATACCATGGTGGGGGATGAGAGTGGGTGTATCTGTGACAAACGGCCCAGAGAACCCTGTTTCCCTAATCTTTGGTCTATTTTGGTGCCTGATCACAGTTCTTAGATTTTCTTCCAAGTTTTCTTCCCTTGATTTTTATTCCCTTCTCCCTCAGCTCCAAACAGCACAGCTAGACACCAGCAACTCTTGATTTTCTGAAAGTCAGCAGGCGCTAATTCTTTTCCCAAATTTGATCTCCTGTCTCCTCAGCTTCTCCACATCATGTCCCCCACTTTAAAACAAGTTTTTATTGTGGTTGATTTACAATGTTGCGTTAGTTTCTGGTGTACAGCAAAGTGATTCAGAAATATATATATATATATACACACACACACACACACACGCGTGCATATATATATATATTTTCCATTATGGTTTATCACAGGATATTGAATATAGTTCCCTGTGCTATACAGCAGGACCTTGTTGTTTATCCATTCTCTATATAATAGTTTGCATCTGCTAGTCCCAAACTTCCAATCCATCCTTCCCCCACCCCACCTCCCCCTTGGCAGCCACAAGTCTGTTCCCTATATCTGTGAATCCATTTCTATTTCGTAGATAAGTTCATTTGTGTCATATTTTAGATTCCACATATCAGTGATGTCATATGGTATTTGTCTTTCTCTTTCTGACTTAGTATGATAATCTCTAGCTCCATCCATGTAGCTGCAAATGGCATTATTTCATTCCTCCTTTATGGCTGAGTAATATTTCATTATATGTATGTACCACACATTCGTCTGTTGATGGCATGTCCCCCTTTTATTGTGAGGAGTGTGAGAATGTATAGATATTTTAGGATCTTTCTTCCATACCAGCAAACTAGGCTGTGTAGTTCTCATGGTATAGTAGTGGCTCAAAAAATTTGATCCTGATTTTTTAAAAAGTTATGAGATATGAGCAAGTCCCAATAAAAAGGTAGATTTATTCTACGTACAACTTGGGTAAATGATTTTTGATTAGGGGAGAGTTCTTTCTTTGGGGAAAGAAAATGCCCGGCTCCATCAACATATCCCTTCCCATGCTCTGAAAGCCCGCCCTCGAGTAAGCACAAAGAAATATGTGCAGATTTTCAAATATGACGTCACCAACCACCTGCATGCCTTTAGTGTATAGGAATTTAGTTCATCTAGGTTGAGTCTTGACTGGGAGAAAAAGGCAGACACCCCCTAAATTGCCTCAGGGGAGGATAACCCGAAGGGACCCCAGTCCTCCCAGAAAGCAAAGCAGCCAGCTGCTTTCGGAGTGAGATCATCCTAGCAGTTCTGACCTCCCTCCCTCCCTCTCTCCCTCCCTCCCTGGATCCACCCCCAGCTCCATGCTCTCACGCTGGACTTCTCTTTCCATCCCGTACTTTGTGCTCAGCCATCACAAAGTATGGTCATTATTCTCTTCCCATTCAAGGAAAAGAGTTCAAGAAACCTGGGCTTTGTGAAATCTCAAAGAAACCCTGAGGTGTCACTTACGTTAGAAATTAAAATGTTGGGATGAGCGGTGGGATGGAAGCATCTGGCAGCACAAACCTTTCAGGGCTACAGAGGGGCCATTTCATGTTTCCAGCTGATAAAGATGGAATGAATGGACAACCCCAGGAGGGGATGGTCCTGTAGGATGATGGGGTCCCAGGAAACCTTTGGGATGGGGGTGGCGTTGGCTCAGTAGTTATGCTGGGGCTTAAAGGATAAAGGCAGGTAAAATATGGAACCATGTCAACTACACAGAGAGAAACCACTGATGATTTAGAGAGAGAGGGTTTCCTTCCCCTCCTCTTTAAGCATCTCTGCCCCCTGCAAGCTGTCATCCCCATTCTCCTGATCATAGGTGGAAGGGAGGCCAATCTCTGGCCGCCTCCCTATCAGGAAAGGAGTAATCAAGTATAAACGCTCCCTTTTCTACAGACAGAAAAACGGACACTCACAAAAGCAGCACCCTGACAAGTTCTATGTATAGGCGGACTTTTCCTCCTAGACAGGCAACGGGGGAACTAAGAACAGAATCCAGCCTGTCAATGACCAGCTTATGGAATTTTGCCATCGTGAAAAAACTGGAGAAAATCCTTTAAAGCACAATAAAATTAAATCCATATCTGATGCTTAGGCAAGCTACCACTTAAAAAAATGAGTCTTCTGCCCTAAGAATCCATTATTTCTAACTGACTTTCTATCTATATGGGGAACTCACTGCCATGTGTGTTTCTGGACTAACTCTCCAGTCATGTTTAAGCAGTGAATCAGCGACAGGGGATTACCGGTGGCTAGAAATGGATTTAACATGACAAATGGCGACTGGAGTTGTGTTGAAGGCTCGTCATTATTTATCACAGCAGGCACTGTGTGTGCGTGTGTGTGTGGGTGCTATGAGTTGAATTTCACCTTGAGGGACACATACATTGAATGGCTAGGGTGCAGAGCCCCAGAAAAATAGCAAAAATAACTGGTAGTTCGCCGGACATCAGGATTAGTAATATATTTGGTTAAACCGCATGGAATTTCCAATTTTTGTAAATAAAGAATGGTTAAATATGAGCAATTTCACATGGTTCAATCTGTCAATTGCATATTACTCAAAAGACACTTGAGTTTGGATGTCCTATTTCCCATGAGGATCTCAAAGAATTGCTACTGCAAAGATGGCAACATCTATTTTAAAGATGGACAGTGAAGCCCAGACCACAGTCAAACACCAAACCTGGAAGATACTGGAAACTGGAATTCTCACTGGGCTTTTCCAGTTTTAGAATGGTACCTAAATCCATCCTTCTCAAGAATGCTCCTTGGAACTCTGAATTCCAGGAACACTAATGCTATTGAGTGAGAAGGAACTATGAAAGATTCTGGAGGCAAACCAAATGAAACAGGTCTCTTTACTGCAGGATTTCTCAGAGCTTGTAATATGCAAATATCTATGGCAAATACCCAAATGGGAAATGGTGTGTACACATTATTTTCCAAAGGTACTTTACCCAAGCTTACCTCTCACCTTATTCCCCACACTTTAACGTGCACACACGTCACCTGGGGATCTTGCTAAAATGTAGATTCTGATTCAGTGGGTCAGGGACTTTGCATTTCTTTTTTTTTTTTTTTTTTTTTGGTACGCGGGCCTCTCACTGTTGTGGCCTCTCCCATTGCGGAGCGCAGGCTCAGCGGCCATGGCTCACGGGGCCAGCCACTCTGCGGCATGTGGGATCTTCCCAGACCGGGACACGAACCGGTGTTCCCTGCCTCGGCAGGCGGACTCTCAACCACTGCGCCACCGGGGAAGCCCGGGACTCTGTGTTTCTAACAAGCACCCAGGTGGTGGCGACATTGATGCTCCTGGTCCATGGACCACCTTTTGAGTAGTTGAGCTACTCAAAAGGGGTTTAGTGTCTTCCAGGGACCATTCCCAGGCATTGGGTGGGCCTGGCTCTGAACACGAGAGAAAGGCAGGCCCCGATGTACAAAAGAGAAGGCAGTGCCTTGGTCTCACCTCCATAAACTCGGTGCTGGAGCCCACATGCTGCCTGAAGCACAGAAGGAAGTTCTCCTCGGTCGGCAAGATCTGCGCCAGCTGTGGGGATCAGAGAGCAACAGTAACATTACGGAGAGCCCTGCCAGGAAGCAAACAGACTTTCATGCAGGAAGGATGGAAACCAGCCAGTGGCAAGGCAGCATGGGAGTCACATTTTGCTCCATTTTGCTTCCTTTCTTGAGAACAGGGAACAGCCCTTTCTTGAGAACAGCCCTTCAAAGGGGAAGAAGGGTGTTCTGAGAAGCGCTTCTGGGTCACCCCCAAACCTTCAGGTATGAGCAGCTGGAGGGACAGAAAGTGGTGCCACTTTAAAACGCGAGTATCCAGACTCAATACTTACTAGATGGTTCCACATATATAATTCTAGAAAATGCAAACTAATCTGAGTGCAGGAGGGCCTGACCAGACAGAGGAACATTTTGGGGGTGATGGAGATGCCGTATTTTGACTGTGGTGGTGACCACATGGCTGTATACAACTGTCTAAACTCATGGAATTTTACACTTCAAATCAATACTGCTTATTATATGTAAATTATACCACAACAAATCCGATTTTTAAAAAACTGCAAGTACTCTTGTGCCGCAAACACTGTTGGCTGCCACCCTCCCCCCCCAATGGCCTTCCCCTCTTCTCTGCTCCCAGCATGCTTGAGTCACAGGCAAATCCTAATTAGTCTCAGCTAGATGTGATAATCCCATTTCCCTGGCCAGTGATTGGCTTATGGCTAGACATGTGACCTACTCCTGGCCAATGAAATGTGAGGGGCGGTCTACTGCGGGTACCCCTGGGAAAGGTTTCCTTATTCTTATCAGGGACCAAATGAGATGGGCCCCTTCTGCATCTGGATGTGATGCCTGGAACTGCTCTAGCCAGCTTGCTACCAGCCTGAGGATGAAGCCGTTTTAGGGGTGGAGAACAGAACCAAGAGAACTGCCGAGAAGCAGGGCTGGAGACCTTGTCTCCTTCACCAGGAGTCAGTCCTTCTCATGGCCTTTCTCATTAGGAGCCTCTCATAGTTTAAGCTAAGAGTCAGTATATTATGGCCCATGAGCCAAATCTGGCTCAATGCCTGTTTCTGTAAATAAACTTGTATTGGAACATGGCAGGGCCCTTTCGTTTACATACTGTTTGTGGTTGTTCTGTGCCACAGGGCAGAGTTGTTGAAGGCAGGGTTTACAGCTTCCAAACCCTGACCATAGTCTGGAACTTTACAGAAAAAGCCTGCCAACCCCTGGTTTAAGCCCATTTGAGTGGGGCCAACCCCGTGGCGCAATCCACACTCCAGAGCCCCCCATGAGATCAGGCCAAGACGAGGCTCCAGCTGAGACCACGCGCTTGCTTAGCTTCTTGCTCTGCCCTTTCCTGTTGCTCTCGCCTCCCTTCTCTTGAAATCCTACCCACGAATCTCTGTCTCAGTCTCTCCTTCCAGGGCGCTGACCTAAGGCACCATGGCAACCAATTCACCCCGGGAGGAGTTCTGCCCTCCTTTATGTGCTGCTGTCATCGTTCTGGACCACTTGACCATGGGTTGCAGACTGATTTCCAGAGGTGTCTGGTTAGGCCTGCACACACAGGCACATGTAGATGTGTCTGTATAAGTGTGTGTGTGTATATATAAATTGTTACACAAGGAGGCCATTAGACTGAGGTAGCCTTAATGCCTTCGTAGCCTACGTTAGCAAACCAAAGTCTAAACACACAGCCAAAGCAGCCAACTAGGCTTTCCTGAATGATGCGGCCAACCAAACAACTTCCTTGCTTTGTAACTGGCTCTTCCATATACACGTCTTTCCCGTAGCTCCCATTGGTAGAGTGTTCCTAACTATTTTAGGTTCAGCGCTGGCCCATTTGAATTGATTTCTGCTCCAATAAACTCTTAAAATTTTTAACATGCCTCAGTTTATCTTTTAACAATATGTATATATCTATGCACATCAATACACACGTATGAATGTATGTGTGTGTATATATTAATATATATAAATTATACATGCTACATATATAAATTATATATACACACACACACACACACCCCTTTGGATGCCTTTAGGTGGGGCATGAACTCTCCTGTTCTGCAAACTTCAACCTCTCTTCTGTCTTAAACTGAGCTCATCACACATTTATAGTACCTGTTGGACCCTGAGAGCATTAAAAGTCTTCATCCCTGTCTTAGGCCAATGTGTGTTGCTTTCTCGTTCCTTGTGAGTCAAAGGAAAAGCTCCATCTGTTCTCTTTCATCAGCCTAAGTGCTGGGAGGGGTGGTGGGGCTTCAAGACCACCACCTCACTTGGATCCCTAGAAGGACTCCTGTGCGAGGGAGAGGCACAGGCAACCGACGGTCCTTCCCGTGTAGCTCTTAGCAGGATACTAGGACTCACCTCTGCCATCTCGATTTTCCCATCTGCGTTCTTGTCATACTTCTGCATGAATTCCTTCATCTTCTCCCCAAGGTTGTCACTCTTCGACATCTGCAGAAAGACAAAGGGCACCGATTTTGCTGCTGGGTCCCCTGCGAACCGTGGATCTCTCACCCTCTTGGTGCAGCAATGGTGGGGAATCATTCTGCACCCCAAATATGCAGGCATGGAACCAGGTTGAACCAATGCTCTGAGTAATCAGGGCTGCACCCTTTCCCTTTTTAGGGTTCCTCCAAATCTAAGTGTTCTGTCTTTTTAAAAATATATTATTGGGCTTCCCTGGTGGCGCAGTGGTTGAGAGTCCGCCTGCCGATGCAGGGGACACGGGTTCGTGCCCCGGTCCGGGAAGATCCCACATGCCGCGCAGCGGCTGGGCCCGTGAGCCATGGCCGCTGAGCCTGCGCGTCTGGAGTCTGTGCTCCGCAACGGAGAGGCCACAACAGTGAGAGGCCCGCGTACCACAAAAAAAAAAAAAAAAAAAAAAATATATATATATATATATATATATAAAATTTATTTATTAATGTCTGCGTTGGGTCTTCGTTGCTGCGTGTGAGCCCTCTCCAGTTGCAACGAGCGGGGGGCCGCTCTTTGCCGCGGTGCACGGGCCTCCCATTGCAGTGGCCTCTCCTGCTGTGGAGCACAGGCCCCAGGAGCACGGGCTTCAGTAGTTGTGGCACGTGGGCTCAGTAGTTGTGGCTCGCGGGCTCTAGAGCGCAGGCTCAGTACCTGTGGCGCACGGGCTTAGTTGCTCCACAGCATGTGGGATCCTCCTGGACCAGGGCTCAGACCCATGTCTCCTGCATTGGCAGGCGACTCTTAACCACTGCGCCACCAGGGAAGCCCTAAGTGTTCTCTTCTTTGAGGCTCAATCACATTATTTTCAGAGGGAAACAGAACATATGGATGTGCTCTGTACCACATAAGTAAACATGCCCGTCTGCCTTTGAGATGGATTAAACCATAAGTCTACCAGAAGGGTGAGGACTTATTTCCATCACTCAGATGTGAGAACTCAGGCCCCAACATTTCATTGAGGCAGCTTCTAATAAGCCCAACCTATTGCAGGGGCCCCCAGTAAGTTCTAGACATTCCACCACAGCAAAGGTGATCGCTCATTTTCTTCTTTAAAGACTAACTGGAAATTCTACAATGCTTTTCACTCTGATTTTAGGCTAGGAAGAATGTGACCAGAAAGTCTGTATAGTTGAGGGGTCATTTAAATAGTCCACTAGATGAATGTGACTACTAAAAAGGCAAAGAGCTTCCAAAGTTCTATTGCGCCATCACCGCCTAACTTAAGTCTAAGGTCCTCTTGAAGTTCTCAGAGCTTCTCTTCGCTTGGGGTGCTGCTTGTTAAGTGTTGGCATTCGTGAGCTCTTCTTTATCCCTAATCAGTGATGAATCATCTTGGCATCTGAAGCCTCTTCGCCTCTCCAATGGCTTTCTGCTGGGTTGTGTATTTCCTAGGATTGGGCCAAGGAAAATTCTACCAATTCTTAGAGTCTTTCGTTTTTTACCTTTTGGACTGGTCTCAATTTGCCCATATGTATTTTTTTTATCAATATTTATTGCGTTACATCTACAAATGTGCCTGGAATGAGCCTAGGCCCTTATCAGAAATGTGGCCATCCTGTTTGCTTTCCACAACAGTCCCCATGATGTTAGTAGCCTGTCCATTTTACACACAAACGGAGGCTGAGATGACGTGACTTCTCCTGAGGTCACCAGCTAGTATCGTCAGAATTTGAACTCATGACTCTTGTTTCCAAGGCCAGTGTTTTTTCTACCACAGAACAGCTGCTCTGAGATCCAGTCCGGGGTGATGTTAGTTGAGAATGTTGTTGACAGACTTGAAAATCACCCCTGATGCCATCTGAGGAAGGGAATGACTAAGAGAACCAGTTGTGAAGCCTGTGTTTTCTGTGATCCGGGCTTCATTATCCTAGTAATGAGGGGTGACGGGGGACTGTTGATAAACAAACCCATGAATCACCTCCATCACTTAAGCCCATCGCCTGGACATCTTCCTCACCAGGGCGTGCTGACGAGCTCTGAACCAGGTGTTCACCAGTGGATTTGTGACTCATCTCCCAAAGCGCTCCATGAAGACTTGCTAATAAGCAGTGGATTGGCCAACAGACACGCAGCAGGGGAGAGTAGAGAGACCACCCCCCACCCCCCAACCAAAGGACCTGCAGGAGCTGGTGGGGAGGGAGTTGGTCTGACTCCATATATTCGAGAACCAGACATGGGAATCACAACAGACTAGCTCCAATCACCTTACCTTTTCAGTATTTCAGACGGTCCCCCAAAAGGCTTTAGTGAAGTCAGTCATGCCAGGTTGGCACGTGGGGAAA
This sequence comes from Grampus griseus, assembly GCF_964374135.1. NCBI lineage: Eukaryota > Metazoa > Chordata > Mammalia > Artiodactyla > Delphinidae > Grampus > Grampus griseus. Next base: position 44,498,485 of record NC_139013.1, read on the forward strand.
CAATGTGCCTGCCGTTAAGGGCGTGGGACATGATTTGCAGTCGCTTCAGGCCATGAAGGGCAGTCTGACACCTACACACATGAGCCAGTACGATCTGGCTCAGATGCTGGTTTGGAGCAATCCTCCACTTTCCTCTAGGTCCTTGCCGAGGTTCCAGCCTTGGTTGGTCTGGAACAGTGGTTCTCTAGTGGGGACGATTCTGCATCCCTTGCAGGGGACACTTAGCGATGTCCAGAGACATTTTTGATTGTCACAATTTGGAGGGGTGCTACTAGCATCTCATGGGTAGAGGCCAGGGATGCTGCTAATCATCGTACAATGCCAGGGACAGCCCCCCGTGACAAAGAGTCACCACCCCAAACGTCATTAGTGCCGAGGCTGAGAAACTCCAGTCTTGAACAAAGGCACTTGAAACCCCCAAGGCCTCCAATCTTGAGTCATGACCCCTCTGAGCATATTAGGTAGGCTATGGACTCTTCCCTAGGAAAAAATACTTTTTATACACACAGACGCAGACACAAACGTTTGCAGTTTTGGGCAGTTTATCAACCCCCGGTACCCATGAACACCCCTCAATCCCAGACACCCAGAGATAGTGAGGTAAGGTACTCTTTTAAGGGAGTATTTCAATTTTTAAAATCCTTCCAGATAAAAGAAAAACTCTAAGGGTCAAGACCAGAGATGTCAGGCTGCTGATGGAATGTATGACCTAGGACAGACAATGCTCAAAGCCATGGTCAGGACGACAGAAAATTCCAAACAATGGGAGAGGGGTCTGGGCTTACCATGCCAGAGCCTTTTCTTGCCTTCTCCAGTTCTTGGAAAAAGTTTTCTAGCTCTTTACCTTCAATATACCCATTTCCTGCAAAGATAGCAAAGAAAAAAAGCAATGAACCTCAGAGCTAAGTAGTAAAACTTATGGTGGATGGGTGGGGTGGGGAAATGGGGGTCTTCATTGAGAACTTGTTCTCCTCAGTGGTCAAGCAGGTGTCTGGGCCAGCCCTGGACTGTTAGGGATGTGGGTCCTGCCCTGTGGCCATTTGCAACCATAGAGATCCAAGATTAATAACGGTGTTGCCTTTGTGATATACATTCAGTAGTCAGAGACTGGGAGGGACCAGCGTGTGGGCCATGCTGGCAGAGGGAGCTGGGAGCTGTCTGTCCATAGCCAGCTGGGCAGGCAGCAGGAGCTGCAGATCTGACAGGGGACAACAGGTCATCAGCCTCGAGATTTGTCAGCAGGTGGCAAGCCCTGGTCAGTAGGGCGAATGAGGTCAGAGGCAGAACTTGGGTCTTTGGGGTAGGAGGGGGTACTGAGTTGAAGAGTGTCCCCCAGGGACTTCCCTTGTGGTCCAGCGGTTCGGACTCCATACTTCCACTGCAGGGGGCACGGGTTCAATCACTGGTTGGGGAACCAAGATCCCGCGAGCCGCTCAGTGCAGCCAAAAAATAAATAAATAAATAAAGTAGACTTTCTAATAAAAAAAAAAGAGTGTCCCCCCAGAATCCATGTCCACCCGGAACTCAGGATGTGACCTTATTTGGAAATAGGGTCTTTGCATATGTAATTAGTTAAGATGAGGTCATACTAGATTAGGGTGGGCCCTAAATCCAATGACTGGTGTCCTTATAAGAAGGCCAAGTGAAGACACAAAGACACACCGGGAAGAAGGCCACATGAAGACAGAGGCAGAGATTGGAGTGATGCGTCTCCAAGCTAAGGAGCTCTGTGAATTGCTCGCAACTACCAGAGGCCAGGAGAGGGACATGGAACACATTACCCCTCAGAACCTGGAACCAACCCTGCCAACACCTGGATTTTGGACTCTAGCCTCCAGAACTGTGAGAGAACCAATTGCTTTTGTTTTAAGCCACCCAGTTTGTCGTACTTTGTCACGGCAGCTCCAGGAAACTAATGCATAAGGGAAGAGTGGCAAGAGAAAAGCAGGGATGGGGGCACCTGAGAGGTGGTTGCAGGGATCAAACATATGGGAGGCAACCTACTCCACAGCAATGAAGAGAGGGGGTGCTGAGGTCTGTGGAGGTAGATTCAAATCCTGGTTCTGCTGTACTTACGAGCTGTGTGGCTTTGGGAAAGATATTTAACCCATGTCATCTGCAAAATGGGTAATTAAATGGGATTTTTGCATGTAAAGTCCGTTACGGGTGCAGTGTAAATGTTACTATTGTTTGAGTTCAATTACCAGAACTTGTATAAAAAACGGGAATGAATTTGGGTGAAAAGTGCTGTTATCGGGACCGGGTCCCAAGGTCAAGGCCTGACTTGCAAGATCACGGACGTAGTAAGAAGTCCTTTAGGTTCTTCACCACTGAACCCAAAAGACCTAGAGACCAGGGCGAGCTGAGTCCATGGTCAAGCTCCCTGGTCTGTCTGTGACCGGGAGGAATCATTTGTGGGTGGGAAATCAGATAGGTCTAAGGCAGTGCTCCCCAGACTGCTGTGAATGGGAATCTCCTAGAATCTTAAAAAAAATATGGATGTCTGGCTCCCATCCCCAGACATTCTGATGTAATTGGTTTGGGGTATGAGCTAAGCATTGTGATTTTTAAAAAAGCTCCCCAGGTAATTTCCATGTATATAGCAAGGTTTGGAAACCACTGACCAAAAGTCAAGTTCCAAATCTGATCTAAAGCAGTGAGCAAGGTTCCCATAGAGACTTGAACAGGAAAGGGAGATGGTAGCTTGCTTCAGGGGCAAATGGAGTTACAAACTAAACAAAGAGAATAAAAATAAGTATTTAGCCTGGCCTTGGTGGGGACTTTGGGAGGCTGGAGGGCGATGTGGGAGTCGGGATGTGTGTGTTCTTCCTAGCCTCCCCCACTAGTGTCCCCTGAGAATTTAGATTTGGAATGAATAATCCTAGTGGCGCCCTCTAGTGGAGAAGGTGCCACAATACATAGTGTATGGAGGAATCATGTGAGATAAATTAAGGTTTTTTGTTTTGTTTTTGCGGTACGCGGGTCTCTCACTGTTGTGGCCGGCCTCTCCCGTTGCGGAGCACAGGCTCCGGACGCGCAGGCTCAGCGGCCATGGCTCACGGGCCCAGCCGCTCCGCGGTATGTGGGATCTTACCGGACCGGGGCACGAACCCGCGTCCCCTGCATCGGCAGGCGGACCCCCAACTACTGCGCCACCAGGGAAGCCCCTAAATTAAGTATCTTTATCTGCAGGGAAAAGATATGATTGTAATTGCACGCCGGGAGTGGGCATGGTGGGGAGAGATGAGACTTGAGTTCCCTTTTTTCCCCTAGGCTAGAGTGGTCATCTTTCTTCTAGGATGTTCTGAAAGCTTCTTGGGAGAGCTGGACAGCTGCAGCAGGGGGAGTGAGGAGGGGAGGGAGGGAGGGAGGGAGGAAGGGCTTTCTAGACAAAAAGGCAGTGGTCCAGTTGACAGTGCCACTGAGTTGGAGGAACGAGTACTCTTTCTCTCGCTGGTCGCTCCCTGCCGTGATCTGTCTATTCTTCCATTTCTCAGGCAGGAAGCTGAGCTCAGCTCTGGGTCCAGGAGCAGGGGCTGGGGTTGGAGGGGCCGGGGGGCGGGGGGCAGGGGTGGAGCTCACATTGTGAGCATGCGCTGGGGTTCGAAGTACCAGAGGCCTCAGAGCTGGGCCCGGGCCAGGGCTGGGTGGACACCTGAGTCAGTGAGTATGAGTCTGTTTTGTGAGTGTATTAGGAGGTGGCTGAAGTATCTATGATGGCTGCTTGGACAGGGTGGGCAGGGAAGGCCTCGCTGAGAAGCCCCAGCTACTAGCAAAGGCACGGAGTGGGGCCCAGTGCCCCTGTGGAAAGAAACCCCTCTTGCCATGCTGGGAATTACAGTACCACCTCGCTCTGTGCAAAGGGACAGAAATGTTGTTCAATTCCACAAGCCTTTATTTATTTATTTATTTCTGTATGCGGGCCTCTCACTGTTGTGGCCTCTCCCGTTGCGGAGCACAGGCTCCGGACGCACAGGCTCAGCGGCCATGGCTCACGGGCCCAGCCGCTCCGCGGCATGTGGGATCTTCCCGGACCGGGGCACGAACCTGTGTCCCCTGCATCGGCAGGCAGACTCTCAACCACTGCGCCACCAGGAAGCCCGCCTTTATTTTTTTGAACTGAACAACAGTTCAACGTTGTGGGAACTATAGCCAAGTTTAGATATGGGCCTGTTCCCCAAGAGCATTTAATGGTCTACGGGGGTGAGGCAGCCAGACAAGAATAGCAGGAATCTACCAGTTGAAGGGAGAGGGTGAGCAGAGATTAGATAGGCAGGCAGGGGCTGCAGGGCCCAGATGGGGCATCCTCCAGCACTGGGGGAAAAGGTCTTTGCTACTTTGGCTTCCCTCAGAGCAACTTCCTAACCATCACGTGGTAGGCACCTATTATAGGAGGTGGGAGTAGAGGACAGGTTGGCCTACCTCCTTGCAGGGAGGACTTCAGCACTGGGCAAGTGGTTTGCTTTTTCTATGACCGTCTTATAGGGGGGTGGGGTGACTGGCCACCACGCAAATCTCATGTGGATGGGCATGGATAAGGATGTGGTTACCATAGCAACCATCATTCCTAACTTCCCCATATCAAACTGCAACCTGTGAATATTAGGGAGGGGGATGGGAGGAGCCGGGGACCCTGCATCCATCCTTATTCTGGGCTTGCTACCATTCTTCACCACCATGGTGCCTCAGTTTCCCCAAATTTTGAAGTGAGACAACACTTCTTTACAATTAATCTGACCACAGACACTTGGAAAAATTGACCAAAGAACGCCCTGCCTCACAGTGGAAAGGGGCTTGTTTCTCACTGAGATTTGTGCATACAGATTTTCTGAGAGTTGAACAGGTAAGAGGAGCCCGATTAAGGGTCATAAGTCTACCACCAGCTCTGTGACTGTCCATGCAATGTCGAGCAAGTCAATCTCTCTAAACCTCAGTTTCTTGATCTCTAAAATGGGTATAACTATGCTTTTTTTTTTTTTTTTTTACTTTATAGAACCATTGTGACAGCCATACAAGATAAGGCTGTGAAAGCATTCTGGAAAATGTAAAATCTCACATAAATGGAAAGCATCATTTTTATGCTCTGTGCTCTTAAGGTCTTCCGAACCAATCCATGGCTGTAAACCCTTCAGCCCAAAGAGTGCCACCATGACTGCAGCCTCAGAGTCCTGATTCTCAGCCCAGGCTATGTATTAGAATCACCTGGGAAGCTTTTCCAAGTGTACCACTGCCTGGGCCTCACCCCCGGAGCTCCTGATTTAATTGATGGGGTGAGGGTGTCTCGTGGGCATGTTTTCAAAGCTCGCCAGATGATTCTGATGTGCAGTCAGGATTAAGGACTGCTTCAGTGCGACCTGTCTCAAATTTTAAGGTATGCAAGAATTACCTGGGGAGCGTATTAAAATGGAGATTTTAATTTGATGGGTCTGGAGTATGAGGGCTTGTCATTCAAAGTGTGGTCTGTGGAACGGGAACTTTGGAATTACCTGGGAGCTTGTTAGAAAGGCAGAATCCCAGGCCCCACCCCAGACCTGCTGACTAGAATCTGCATTTTAACAACATAGGAGCATGAACATCTCAAAGCAGAACCACTGCTTTTGAACGTGAGCATCTTCTCCCTAGAGAGACAGCACCTTTGGCTTCACATTCAAGGTTGAGGTGGGGGGTTGGTGTGAAGCCCGAGATGGTAGACAAGAGGGGCCTAGACCAGCACTATTCAAAGAGTGGTTGCGGCCTGACGGTGTCAGTATCACCTGGGAGCTTGTTATAGATGCAAATTCTCGGACCAACCCCAGCCCAACTGAATCAGAATTGTTAGGAGTGAGGCCCAGAAATCCGCGCTTGAACCAGTCTCCCGCGCGCTCAAGTTCGAGAAGCACGGCCCTAGGGCGTGGTGCTCACCAATCTGTATTATTCTGTGTTGCGGAGTTTAAGGAAATCAAGGAGGGGAGTTATGCAGTTCTAGACTCCTCGTTACCTGCACAAGAAAGCATTCATGAAGCCAGACCTCCTGGCTGTCTGTCCGGAGTTCAAATTTATGGAAGGGCAAATAGCCCTCTACCCTCCAGCCTGAGTTCCTCTGGGACAAACGCCACCCTTTGCGGCAAGAAATTGACTTCCTCAGGCTCTGCTCCAATATAAATATTACTTTGCACGGTGCTCACCATTTACAAAGAGCTCTCCCCTCCCTGCCCCAGCTGGTCTTCAGGACACTACCAGGTAAACAGACGGGTGTTATCGACCTCGTGTTCCAGAGGAGTTTGAGAGGAAAGAAATTGAACCACAGCTAACAGCCTGTTTTCCTTCTGTTCACCCCAGGGACGATCTCTGTGCATATCTTTATCTTGTTTTGATTTCTCTCTTTGTCAGACACACACACACACACACACACACACACACACACACAGACACACACAGACACACACACACACACACACACACACACACACATGTCTCCCAGAGGCTCCTGGGGGGGAAAAACCCAGTGCAAACAGCTACTGGATGAATGTTTAGACACTTGACTTTTAATCTGTGTTTCTGGGCAGAGCTGCTTCTGGAACAGAGGCTCTGGAGCTGGGCTGGGTCCCCTGCACCTGTGGACATCTGGCAGCCTAATGCTGGGCCAATTCCTGGTGTGGAGGAGGCCAGAAGGATGGGGCAGATTGGGCTAGAGAGGAGGTGAGGCAGCCGAGAGCCAGAGAGGAGGGGGAGAGGGCCAGAGCCAGAGGCCCCAGCTGGGACCCGCGGGGCAAAGGCGGGATCTGATGCAGTCCTCCAGGACAGCCGCCAGGTCCAGAGCCGGAGAGGCGCAGTTCTTGAAGTGTCTCACGCCTGCTCTGTTAATTCTGGCTCCCTGGGTATCGGGAGGGATTTCCCTGAGGGGTCTCCTTAGCCCCGGAAACCTCCCCCAGGGGCTCAGGTGGTGAAACTACTGAAGTCAAAGGGGAATAAACAAGGAGCGAGGGCAGGGACGCGGGATCGCTGGTGGCCGCCCACGCGAGGCGAGGCGAGGCTGAAGTGTCCTGTTTGTGAAAACGCCCCCGCAGCTGCCTCCCTGGGGAGCCCCAGCTCTCAGACACAGCTGCATCCCCCATCGGCTGGCTGGGCCATGGGGCATGAGGGCCTCACAGAGGATGTCCGCAGCTGGCATGCCGCGGACATCCACACCAAAGGGCACAGTTGGCAAAACAAGTGGGGAATTCGGGGGTGAAAGTGGAGGTGGGATGGGGTACTTATTCCTAGGGCTTACCCCAGGTGGGGCAGGAGGCTGCTCCCAAAGGACCCCAAATCCTGACATCAGGCCTAAACGGGACACACGGACCCCACAGAGAAATGCCGACAGGGTTAAAAGCAAGCTGCCCTCAGACAACTTTGGCTCCCTCCCAGCACCAGACCCCTTTGCCTTTAATGCTCCAAGAAGCAATCATTTTTATAAATCCTGTAATTAGCTTATGAACAGCACAGCTGTATTGCATAGTAATGGCCATAGGATTTGTGTAAATGCTTAATATATACCAGATATTCTCTAACCCTTTTGAGGCAGGTCTTTTATTATTATTAATTTTTATTGTTGTGTTAGTTTCTTCTGTGCAGCAAAGTGAATCAGTTATATGTATACATATATCCCCTCTCTTTTAGATTTCCTTCCCATTTAGGTCACCACAGAGCATTGTGTAGAGTTCCCTGTGCTATACAGTAGGTTCTCATTAGTTATCTATTTTATACATAGAGGTCTTCTCTTCAGTATTCCAGAAGACTTCGTCATTTAGAATTCCAGGGCAAGGTGCCCAGGCCTCTCTCCACCTGCGAGAGGCGCTGTTGTTCAGCGTTCTTCTGCTTCCGCTCCCAGGGACACAAGCTCCTCGGTGCCTGAGAACCTGCCTGAGCACTCTCTGTCTGGCCAGTGTCCCCCATGGGGGATGGGTTTGGAGGATGCTTCCGTTACTACTACTGGGTGTAGGAGGAGAGAGGAGGGAAGACTGCACAGGGCCTTCCTCAGTTCTTGGTGGTCCTTCCTGTCATTCATTTTCGAAGTCCTCAGGGCCACACCCATATGGAACAAGGGTCAGTCCCTGTGCAAGGCTTTGAGAACCTCCTGCATCACTAGGGCCATCTGGAGGCAGACAAAGGCCTAGAAAACTCTGGGCAGATTCCCACACCTGGAGATATATATGCATTTCTTTTGGGGGGAGGGGGGGTGCCCATAAAATTATTTTC